>NC_000086.7:48293701-49761201 GCF_000001635.26 Mus musculus
CCTTTTATCTCAGAACTTAAGAGGCAGAGAGAGGCAGGAGGATCTCTGAGTTCTAAGCCAGCCTAGTCTACAGAGCTAGTTCCAGGACAGCTAGGGCCACACAGAGAAACCTAGTAGTGAAAAACAAAAAACAAACATTTCTAGACCAATTACCCACCTTCAAATGCTACCATGTTGGCTCTGGGGACTGAGCCCAGATGTTGACGCCCTCAAGTGCTGAGGCATTTCACTGGCCGACTTGTTCTAGTGTCTTGTAATACAGGCAAAGCAAAAATGCATAAGGCAGAAAACGGTTGGACTGCCTCTGGTTTCAGCACCAGCTAGGAAGTTAGGTAGCAGTCTACTCTTTTGTTCAGGCATTGGAAAGGGAGCAATAGGTCTGTTGGAGTTCTGGCCTTGATCTTGCTACTCTAGTTAAAAGATACCCTCCCGCTGGGTGATGGTAGCACGCACCTTTAATCCCAGAACTTGGGAGGCAGAGGCAGGTAGATCTTGAGTCCAGCCTGGTCTACAGACTGAGTTCTAGGACAGCCAGGGATACATAGAGAATCCTGTCTTGAAAAAATTTTAAAAAGCTTTCCCTTTTGCTTGCCTGTAAGAAAATACTACCTTTGTTAGAAATGGTAGCTCATGCTTGTAATTCCAGTACTCAGAAAACTAAGGCAGGACAATTGCTTCCATTTTGAGACTATATCAACCTAGATTACAGGCTGAGACCCCACCCCCACCCCAGAATAGGACCCTGAGTTGGAGATGGTGCCAAATGCTTCTAATCCCAGCACTTCGGTAATAGAGGCAGCAAGATCAGGAGTTCAAAGCCAACCTCTTCCACATAGCAAGTTCAAGGCCAGTTTGAAGCATATGACCTGTCTCAAAAAAACAAACAAAAGTTGCCTTATTTGATTCTTGGGGGATGAGGGGGATTCCAGACAGGGTTTCTCTGTGCAATCACCCTGGCTGTCCTGGAAGTCACTTTGTCTTTGACCAGGCTGGCATCACAGAGGTCCTCCTCCCTCTGCCTCTGAGTGCTAGGATTAAAGGTATGCACCGCCATGGCCTAGCTCATGTTTGATTTTAAAAGGGTCGAGGGCTTACTAAATTGACCCATATTCTGCTCTGTACCTAACTACCTCACACCCTTTCTTTTGAGTCAAGGTCTTATTTTACACTGACTGAGCTGATATTCACAATGTAGCCCAGGTTGGCCTTAAACTTGAAATCCTTCTGCCTTATACTTCTTGGGATTACAGGTGTGTACCATCACACCGAGCTCCCCATATAGTTTCTAACCATAAATATTTATAATATGAGAGTAAGTAGGTGGAAAGGGGGCTTATTACACAGCACAAATAAGGAGTCTTACTCAAGCCAGATTCTGGAGACCGGTCTATATGTCTGTACTTAAGGAATCTATTGTGGCCTAGAGAAAGGTGAAGATTCGGTGTATGGCTAGGTTGTTAATATTAGGATTAAAAGAAGTCAGGGTGGCTGTCAAGTCCCTGGGGACATCCTATCCAAGATAGCAGTCACAGGGCTGGGGGAATGACTCAAGAGTGGAGTGCTGCTTCCATCCCCAAAGTGACACGGTGATGTCAGGAACGATGTTTCTTGGGATGCTTTGTTCTGTGAGGCAGTGAAAGGTTCCTGAAATCAGCCTCAGGGGCCAACTTCGAGTCCTGACTCTGACACTCTTTTTCTCCAGGGACATTAGACAAATCATTTCCCTTTTCCAATCCAGACTCCTCCAGGACACAATGCTAAGGAGCAATGTTAGTCTCTTAGGGTCCCAGAAGAAAAGACTCTGGAAACTGTAAAGTAGCCAAAAGAAATGAAATACTATCTTCCTCCATTAAAAAAAAATGTTATAGAAAAGACCAAGGAGCTGGCCCAGTGGGAAGAATGCTCGCTTAGCATTCATGGAGCCCCGAGTTCCATGCCCGACGCAGACTAGTCCAGGCATAGTGAAGCACAGTCACAACCGCAGCTTGGAGGTGCAGGCAAGAGGATCAGAAATTGCAAGTCATCATCAACTATGTAGTACATTTAAGGCTAACATAGGCTACATGAGATCCTCTTTCAAAAATGAACATATTTATGTATATATGTATATATACATATGTATGACTACCACATGCTCATTGTAGAAGTTTTCAAAATACAGGAAACTATAAAAATCATAAAACTCATTTGTAATCCTACCAACATAAGGCTTACTAGTGTTAACATTTTAGTATTTTATTTGTATCTATTACATATTTTTTTGTTTTTAATTTGTTATTTATTGACTACATACCAAATTAATGATAGCATGCTAAGGATAGCACATTGCTTTTAACATTTTTTTAAATTTTAAACATTTTTATTATATTATTTAGTGTGTTTTGAACACATCGATATGCATGCACACATGTTAGTGTGTGTGTGTGTGTGTGTGTGTGTGTGTGTGTGTGATTGTGCAGGCGGCACACATGCACACATGTGTCCATATGTATAAATCAGAGAATAATTTGTGGGAACTAGTTCCCTCATTTTACTGCAGGTCAACAGCCTTGGGGGCAACTGACTTTATTCACTGAGCCATCTTGACATCTCTTATTTGATTGATTGATTGATTGACTGACTGGATGGCTGGTTGATTAATTGATAATGTGTGTTTCAGTATGTGCACCCCCATGGTGCAGAGGTAAAACTTACTAGAATTGATTCTTTCCTCCTATGTGGGTTCCAGGGATCAGAAAGGAACTCAGATTCTCAGGCTTGGTAGCAAATACCTTTACCCACAGCCATCTTGCTGGCTTTATGATTTGTTTCTTTGAGTCAGAGTCTTGCCATGTATCCCAAAAAGGGCCTCAAACTGCAATCTTCCTGTCTCATTCTCCCAAGTGCAGGGCTTACAGGTATATACCATCACACCCATTACTATATATTGTAAATGAAAATGGAATCATGCTGGACAGAACTACTTTATAATTTGCATTTTTCTTTTTTAAAAAACGTATTTATTTATTTTATGTAACTACACTGTAGCTGTCTTCAGACACACCAGAAGAGGGCATCCGGTCTCATTACAGATGGTTGTGAGCCATCATGTGGTTGCTAGGAATTGAACTCAGGACCTTCCGGAAGAGCAGTCAGTGCTCTTATCCTCTGAGCCATGCCTCCAGCCCCTGCATTTTTCATATAAAATGTCTGTTTTCCTTTTCACTGATAATGAGCATCCTTTGAAAACATTATCTTTTTGAAAGGTTCAGTGGTCTCGGGGGGTGGGGGAAAGAAAAGAAAGTCTCCTTGTGGGTTCTAGTCAGTGACTACACAATAATTTATCCAATGTTTTATTAAATATATAATTGTTAATCTTGTCACTTTATTATTATCAATACGATTTCCTTTAAAATACTTTTAAATATTTTTTAAATTCTTTCATTTTATTTTAATGTGTATGGCTGTTTTGCCTGCATGGATGAATTCATACCAAATGTGTGCACTAAACCCAGGGCCACTTGCATACTCAACATATACTCTACCATTAAACTATACCCACAGTCTCATAATGGATTATTTTATTTTATTTTACTGAGTGGTGCAAGGCCATCTTCATTCCATTATGTAATGCACTTTATCTACTACGCCACTAGCATCCTTTTCTTTTTTTCTGTCCAAGAGTACATATTTAGATATTTTTTCATAATTTCAAAGTATAATGTATTTTGATCATATTCTCCCCATTACTATGTCCCCTTTCCTTTCCCATTGAACTCTTATTGTTCCCCACAAGTCCCCTCCTACTTTCAAGTCTTCCTTTGTGGGCTCCACTTCTTTTCATTATCATTGCTTCATTACCCATATGAACATGGGTTAGGGGCTATTTTCTTGATCAAGGAAAATTGACCTCTGAGGAGTAGGACTCTCCTTCCCCCTAACAAGTGTTCCCTCTCTATACCTCCTCCGGGAAGGGTGGAGTCTTACAAGCCCCTATTCAGTCAATGATGCAATCAATGTCCTTAGGCCCAGTCTGTGCCTTGTGCGGGTATTCTTCTGCAGGTCATTGCTGCAACAGCCCTGTCATACCCAGAGTCCAGCATGTCACAGCACTTTTCCCAATCCTCTGAGCCTACATTCTTTTTGTTTATTTGTTTTGTCGAAACAGGGTTTCACTGTGTAGTTCCTGTAACTTACTCTGTAGACCAGGCTGGAACTCAAGAGAAATCCACCTGCCTCTGCTCCCTGAGTGCTGGGACTAGAGATGTGTGCCACCACTGCCTGGGTACTCTGACATTCTTTCAGTCCCTTCTTCTGCAGTGGTCCCTGTGCCTTCGGGGAGTATATATAGATGTCCCATTTAGGGCTGAGCACTCACAGTCACTCTTAACCCTTTGGCTAGTACTGAGTCTGTGCATTAACTGTTACCCACTGAAAACAGAATCTTCTCTGACCCAAACTGAGAACAGCACTAATATATGAGTAGTAATATAAATATTTAGAAGGCAGTTTGATACCATGACCATAATGGATCCTTTTATTGTGCCTGAGAATATACCATTATACACACCTGGTGCCTGCAAAGGCCAGAAGAGGGCCTTGGGTCCATAGGAGTTATAGACAGTTGTGAGCTGTCCTGTAGATGCTGGAAACTGAATCTAGGTCCTCTGTAAGAAGAACAAGCCCTTTAAACACCAAGACACTTTTTCAGGTCTCCTAATGGATAATTTTTAAAGTAAATCCTGGAAAGCATACACTTTGGGCATGTATATTTTAACATGTATAATTTCATCATATAAAAATGCTATGTCTCAGCAGCTAAGAGCACTGACTACTCTTCCAGAAGTCCTGTCTTTGATTCGCAGAACCCACACAGCAATTTACGGCTATCAAACTGCAATCCCGGGGGGATCCAATGCCTTCTCCTGGCATCTATGGGTATCAGGTCCATCAGATACATGGTACACAGACATACATGCAGACAAAAAACAATACACATAAAAATAAATGTAAAAAATTAATTCCACAAACTGCAAACAAACAAGCTGCAAATCCAAGCACCCTGGAGGCAGAAGCAGGAAGACAGAGAGTTCTAGGCCAGCCTAGAATGTATACCCAGATCCCTTTGAACAAATAAACAAGGTTGGTATAGTGACAGGAAGTCGATCAATGGACTTCTGGGAACAGGTGGACGAAGTGACCTGTCAAGGACAATAAGAAAATCTTGGGGGAAACAGATATGTTCTCTGTCTTAATCTCAGGGGTAGAAATATATGTCGAAATTCTAATTGTATAATTTAAATGAACTTAGTGGGACTAGGAATGGAGCTACAAAGGTAGACTGCTTCCCTAGTATCTGTGAGGTCCTAGGTAGATTGAATTGTTTTCTTATTTATTTTTATGTTTTATATGTGTGAGCTTGGGAGGCAGAAACAGAAGGATAGTGTGGTGGTTTGAATAAGTTTGGACGCCCCCCCCCCCCCCCCCGTATACTCATGTGTTTGAGTGTTTGGCCCATAGGGAGTGGCACTATTAGGATGTGTGGCCTTGTTGAAGGAAGTTTGTGACTGTGGGGCAGGTTTTAGGGTCTCCTCTGCTCAAGTTCCATCCAGTGTGGAACATAGTCTCCTCCCTGCTGCCTGCGGATCAAGATGTAGAACTCTACGCTCCATTTCCAGCTCCTTCTCAAGCACCATGTGTGCCTGGATGCTGCCATGCTGATAATCAACTGAACATCTTACTTTGTAAGTCAGCCCCAGTTAAATGTTGTCCTTTATAGGAGTTGCTGTGGTCATGGTGTCTCTTTGCAGCAATGAACCCTAAGTAAGACAGATAGCCATGAGTTTGAAGCCATTCTGAGATATAGAGTAAGATCCTTTTTCAAAAAAGGGAACATATTTCTTTTAGCACCACATATTCTAAAACTGAAAAGATACAGAGAATACTAACACAGCTCCTATGTAAGGATATCATAAAGAGTTCCAGATAGGTAGATAATAGATAGATAGATAGATAGATAGATAGATAGATAGATAGATAGATAGACAGACAGACAGATAGAAGATAGACAGATAGATAGACAGATAGATGTATTTTTCAAGACAGGATCTCTCTATGTAGCTCTTGCTGTCCTGGAACTCTGTAGACAAGGATGGTCACCAACTCAGAGGTCTGCCTGCCTATGCTTCCTGAATGCTGGGATTAAAGACCTGTGCCACCATTGCCTGGCTAATATATATGTATATATTTTAAAGAAATCTGGCTTCGCTAAAGGAACTCTTATTTAGATTTCTTTTATTTGATGTGTGTGGTTGTTTTGCCTTCGTGCATGTCTATGCAACAGGTGTGCGCCTGGTGCCCATGGAGTCCAGAAGGAGTCAGATTCCCAGGAACTGGAGTTACAGACAGTTGTTAGGTGGGCGCTGGGCATTGAATCCAGATCCCTGGGAGCTGTAGTCTAGACAGCTGTCAGCTGAAAGGGCAGCAAGTGCTTTAAACTGCTGAGCCATCTCTCCAGCCCGAGTTTCATATATTTTTAAGCAAATAAATAAATAAAGTTGATTAAAAAAAAGACTTTTCTAAACTCTCTGACACTGAGTATAAATGAAACAAATAAATATTAAAATGCAGAGCTCAGTATTTAAAATTGCAAGTCTTGGTGCAGCTCAGTTGGTACAGATGGAGATCTGGATTCTATACCTAACACTTCAATCCCAGCACTTTCTGAGAGGTGGAGTCAAGCAGATCTAGAGTTCAAGGTCATCTTGGCTACAGAGCAAGTGTAAGATCCGCCTGGCCGATAGATTATCTCAAAAAGCCAAAAGAGAAAGGAAGGCAAGGAGAGAGGAGGAGAATAGAGTTCTGTAGTCTAGACTTTTAGCCACTTGTTTTTGTTTCATTTGTAAACTCTGGGGTTTTTTCAACTTTTTTATTAGATATTTTCTTCATTTACATTTCAAATGCTATCCCGAAAGTCCCCTATACCCTCCCCCCCCCTCCCGCCCTGCTCCCCAACCCACCCACTCCCACTTTTCGGCCCTGGCGTTCCCCTGTACTGGGGCATATAAAGTTTGCAAGACCAAGGGGCCTCTCTTCCCAATGATGGCCGATTAGGCCATCTTTTGCTACATATGCAGCTAGAGACATGAGCTCTGGGGTACTGGTTAGCTCTTTTTTGTTTGTTTGTTTGTTTGTTTTTGTTTTTTTGGGTTTTTTGTTTGTTTGTTTGTTTGTTTTTCGAGACAGGGTTTCTCTGTATAGCCCTGGCTGTCCTGGAACTCACTTTGTAGACCAGGCTGGCCTCAAACTCAGAAATCTGCCTGCCTCTGCCTTCCAAGTGCTGGGATTAAAGGCGTGTGCCACCATGCCCGGCTTAGTTCATTTTTTAAAAAATTATTATTTTCAGTCTGTAGGTCAGGAAATCTGCAAATTCTCGATCTCACCAATGATGGAGTTTAAAATTTTATGACTTTTTTTTTTTTTGAAAATGAAAATTCTATTTTACAGATGGCTGTGAGCCACCATGTGGTTGCTGGGATTTGAACTCAGGACCTCTGGAAGAGTGGTCAGTGCTCTTAACCACTGAACCTTCTCTTCAGCCAATTCGGTTTTGGTTTTGGTTTTGGTTTTGGTTTTGGTTTTGGTTTTGAATCATGGGATTGTGTGTGCACACTAGAGTATATGCGCTTGGAGGTCAAAGAACACCTTTTGGGAGCCAGGTTTCTCCGGCAACCTTTACATGGGTTCCAAGGGGTGAACTTGGGTCGTCAAGCTTTCCAATCAAATGCTCTCACTTCCCAAGTCATTTCACTGGACCGATTTGTGATGTGTTTTTGTTTTGTTTTGTCAAAGTAGGGTCTTACTACATAGCTAAGGCTGGTCTCAAACTCACTGTGTAGTCCTATATTCAAGATGATCCTCCTGTTTCTCATCCAGCTTTGCTAATGCTGGGATTACAGGCTTGTGCCACCATTCCCACTGTATCATCGGCTGTTAAAATGTACTGTAAACTGGGTGTGGTGCTGCATGCCTTTAATCCCAGCACTGGGAGAGGGGGTGAGGGGTATAGAGGTTGGTGGATCTCTGTGAGTTCAAGACCAGCCTGATCTACAAATCAAGTTCTAGGACAGCCAAAGCTGTTACACAGAGAAACCTTGTCTCAAAAAAAAAAAAGAATTTTTATTTAAATTGCCAATTCATATCCTTTCACTGGTTTTCTGATGCTCATCTTTTCCCTTGTGAACTTGTAAGATTTTTTTTTTTTTGTTTTTTCGAGACAGGGTTTCTCTGTATAGCCCTGGCTGTCCTGGAACTCACTTTATAGACCAGGCTGGCCTCGAACTCAGAAATCTGCCTGCCTCTGTCCCCCAAGTGCTAGGATTAAAGGCGTGCGCCACCACCGCCGGGCTGCTGCTGCTTCTTCTTCTTCTTCTTCTTCTTCTTCTTCTTCTTCTTCTTCTTCTTCTTCTTCTTCTTCTTCTTCTTCTTCTTCTTCTTCTTCTTCTTTTTCTTTTTTAAATGAAGACATTCTGGATTGGAGAGCCGGCTCAAAGGTTAAGAGTTCTTGCTAGCTGGGCAGTGGTGGCAGGTGGCGGCAGCGGCGGCCCATTCACGCCTTTAATCCCAGCATTTGGGAGGCAGAGGCAGGTGGATTTCTGAGTTTGAGGCTAACCTGGTCTACAGAGTAAGTTCCAGGACAGCCAGGGAGGGCTACTCAGAGAAACCCTGTCTCGGGAAAAGAAAAAAAAAATTCTTGCTATTCTTCTAAGAGAACCTGTGCTCAGTTCCTAGCAGGAATTTTAGGTGGCTCATGACTGAATATGACTCCAGCTCTAGGACATCTGACATCCACTTCTGGCTTCTGTGAACACACACACATTTTTTTAAAGACTGTTTAAATAAAGCTAGAAAGATGGCTCAGTGACAAAGAATGCATACAGTCCTGAATAGGACCTGTCTTTGATTTCCACCATCCACCACCGCAAGGGCTCACAACCAACTACCTGTATGAAGTCCACCTGCAGGTTTATCTGATGTCTCTGACCTTCACAGACACTCACATACATGTGCACATACCCACCCATGCATCATCCACAGAATTTTTAAAAAATGAAAAAGTTTTTATGTTGGGTTTTTTTGGTTTTCCTTTTTGTTGTTGTTGTTGCCAGTCAGTCTTGCACTTTATTGTCACTGTCGTCTCAGACCTTGCCTGCACAGTGGGTACAGCCGCTTCTTCCACTGCCAATTCTTGCTCTTCAGCTTCTCTTCATCCTTGGTGAGCTGGCAACGCATGGCTCTAGTCTTCTTGGGTCGCAGGTCCAGGGGCTCATACTTCTTGCCCTTGTAGAATTTCCTGAGGTTTTCTTTTCCAGTCTGGTTAGAGACCATGAGGACTCAGGAGATGGATGTGTGTACATCTCGTATCTTAGAGAGCTTGAACGCGGCGCCTGTCACTTTGGGGACACAAAGCTGGGACAGTTCCACCTTCAGATCATCCACTTGTTTCAACAGCTCCTCCTTCTTCTTGCTGCGAAGGTCCCAAGCTTAATCTTGGCCGTTGCTGCATTGTTCATGGCTGAGGCCACCCGGTTCGAGAGAAAGAGAACAGTTTTTACGTTTTTATAGAGCTAAATCTATGTCGTCCATCATTGTCCCTTCAATTACTTGTACGCCTAAAACACCTGCCCCTACTTCCAAGATCAGAAGCATGGTCACCTATTTTCTTCTGGATTGTCTATGGCCTTATTTGAGATCTTTCCTACTTTCTTTTCTGTTTTTATTTTTGTCTTGTTTCTTTTGTTGTTTTGTTTTGTTTTGTTTTGTTTTTGAGACGGAGTCTCTCTGTGTAGCTTTGGCTGTTCTGGAACTCACTCTGTAGACCAGGCTGGTCTTGAATTCACAGAGATGCGCCTGTTGAGGCCAGTCACGGTCCGTCACTTTACGACAGAGTAAACAACAAGCGTAAGCTTTTCTTTGAGACGGGGTCTCAAGGAGCTCAGACAGGATTTGAATTCATTCACCAGGCAGATAAGGACGAACTTGAACATCTTCCTGTCTCCACCTCCTACGTACTGGGATTGCAGGCGTTCTCCAGCATATCTGGTTTATGGGGTGTTAGGGATCAAGCTTAAGGCTTGCCGATGATAAGCAAACACTCTGCAAACTGAGTTACATCTCCAGCCCGAGCATGGTCTTTAAAGCAAAGGAAGCTGGTACCAAGTCTCAGCTTCACCCAGTACTTACTGACTAGCTGTGTGATCGAAGGTATCTTCAGCTTTGTCTATAAAATGGTGATACTAACAGCCTGTGAGATGGCTCTGAAGGTAAAGTTACTGGCCACCAAGCCTGATCTGAGTTAACCCTGGGGATCCAAGTGGTAGAGGAAGAAAACAGACTCCCAAAAGTCGTCATTTGGTCTCCACATGTGTGACATGGGACACCTCCATAAATAAATAAATAAATAAATAAATAAATAAATAAATGAATAAATAAATAAATGTGTTTTTTAATGGAGATACTAGCTGAGCATAGTGGTATCTGTAACCCCCAACACTGGAGAAGTAGAGGCAAGAGAATCACTTTTTCTTTTCTCTCTTTCTTTCTTCCTTTCTTTTTTTTCTTTCTTTCCTTTTTTTTTTTTTTTTTTTTTGTTGTTGTTATTTGGCTTGACTTTTCAACACAGGGTTTCTATATGTAGCCTTAGCTGCCCTGTAACTCTATCTGTAGACCAGACGGGCCTCCTTGAGCTCCCAAAGATTCACCTGCTTTGACATCCCAAATGCTAAGATTAAAGGAGTAGAACCTTGTCCAAAAAAAAAAAAAAAGAAAAAAAAAAAGGCAAGTCAGCAACTGACCCAGGCATAGTGGCACACCAGGCATAGTGGTACGCACTTTTAATCCCAGCACTTGAGAAGCAGAGGCAGGCAGATCTCTGTGAATTTGAGTTCAAAGCCAGCCTGTTCTATGTTATGAGTTCCAGGCTACCCAAAGCTGCATAGTGAAACCATGACTTAAAAAAAAAGTCAGAGCCAGGCATGGTGGCGCACACCTTTAATCCCAGCACTTGGGAGGCAGAGGCAGGTGGATTTCTGAGTTCGAGGCCAGCCTGGTCTACAAAGTGAGTTCCAGGACTGCCAGGGCTGTAGAGAAACTCTGTCTCGAAAAACCAAAACCAAAACCAAAAACAAAAAAAGTCAGTAACTATAATGAACAGTTTGAGGTTTTTTTTTAAAGGTTTTTGGGGTACTATTTTTAATGAAGTGTGTGTCGGGGGTGTACACAGGTGGCCTCAGATCCCAGTGGGACTGGGGCTCTATGAAATTGTGAAACCACCTGATAAGGATTTTTGGAGCTAAACTCGGGTCCAGTTCAAGAGCTTTAAGAGCATGTGCTCTAACCACTTAGCCATCTCTCCAGCACTGATATTCCTAGTTTTGGTGGCTCAATATCCCAGTTCCCAGATAATTTAAAGTAAGTCCACTAGCAGCTAGGTCAAATATGCCACCTAGAGCTTGCTAGCCAGATACTATAGCTCCCTCTGGATTTTAGCATTACAATGCTTGGAGCGGAGGGGCGGGCGGGTGGGGGCGGGAGTGGCAGGGGAGGAGCAATGAATCCTGAAGGTACCTGTGTCTAGAATAGCAGCAAGTCTCTGAAGGGGACCCCAGTGTCAAGGCATCCTAAGCAAGTCAGGCCTGTGACATGGACCTGGCTGTACAGCATTCCTCTTTATGAAGCTGATGCTTCGTGGTTTTTGTTTTGTTGTTGTTGTTGTTGTTGTTTGGGGGTTGTTTTTGAGCAGGTCTTGTGCAACTTAGAGCTGGCCTCAAAATTGCTTTGTAGCTGAAGCTGACCTTGAACTTCTGACCTCCCTGCCTCCAGTTCTTGCTGGAATTAGAGGTGTGTGCCACCATGCTCAGGTTTCTCTGGCACTGGGGCTAGGACACAGGGATTCATAACATGCTAGAGGAGTACTTCACTAACCGAGCTGTTTCTCTGCCCCGGTTCTTCGCAGTTTTAGTCACCACAAGATCACAGATAGCTGCCAGCAAAAAGCTTTGTGTGCTTTCATTAGGACTAGGTGCCGTATCTTGCAACCAAGAACTTGACTGAGTAGCTAGCTCAGTGTTAGGGCACATGCTTAGTATGTGTATGGCCTTAGGCTTCATCCCCCAGTCCCATCTCTGAAAGCCATCACTAACTGGTTATCACTATATCACTTTACGATTTTCTTGGGTGATGACATGAAGTGCTAACTTATTTTCCTCCAATAGTCACACACTGCAAAACCATTCACTAAACAATACATTCTTTTCTACTGATTTAAGATGAACATTTCACCTTAAAATTAACTCTCACCCCCAGGATTGCCCCTTTGACCCCATTCCTCCTAGAACTCTGGTAGGTTTTTCCTTTTTTTTCTCATTCCCTGGAGCCCAGACCTGCCTGCTCCAGACCAAACCTTCTGGCCAAGGACTAAGGACACCTCTGTCCTGAAGCTAGAGGGCCACCTTTCAGGGACATGCCTGGTGAGCTTTACTAACACCATAGTAAGCCATCTACTTGATGGTTCTACTCTCAGATTAGAGAAACTCAGAAATGTAATTGTCAAGACTTTACCTAAGGAAGAAAGAAATGGCCTAAGGAAAGCTCCCCCTTCCTCTCCACACCCTCTCCTAGTCCCTTATATCTTTTACCACTCAGCTGGGAAAGGGCTACAGTACCTTTCCTCTCCATCAGGTCCCTAAGGCCTGATGGTGGCTACAGTGCTTACATTCTGGCCTACCATTTGGGTGAAAGCAAAATTGAGTTTAGGGCACAACCTTGATGGCATGCAAGTTGCCTCTCTAGCCTTCTGAAGACCGTGGTGGGAAGATCTCAAGTTCTAGGCCAGCTTGGAGTACATAGCGAGAAGGTAACCCCACCCCTCAACATACACACCCAAAACTGAGTTTACAGGAGATGTAGGTCAGCTAGTGTGGCACTTGCTTTGCACGCATAAAACCAGGTGGTACTCGACTCTACTCCTAGAACTTGGAAGAGAAGAGGCAGGAGGATCAGACCATGAGTGACATCTTTGGTTATGTACAGTGAGTCCAGGCCAACGTAGGATTCATGAGATCTATCTCAAAAACAGACCTGTGAGTGCTACCAAGCATTGGAGGTGCTAACTCTGGTTAGCAGAAACATAACTTCTTAAGGAAGCCGCCGTTGGAGCATGGGCTCAGAAGGCAGACTAGAGCCTAGTACCAAGAAAGATCATAAGCTGAAAGAGAAGATGATCCTCTGAGGCTAAAGTATGTCGGTGTACACACGGCACCAAAAGGTCTGAGTATGCCTTGGCTTCCATTAAGTGTAATGACAGTGTTCGCTTCGGCAGTTCGTGTACCAAAATTGGAACACAGGAATTAGTACGACCCCTGTTCAAGAACGGCAAGCACATTTGTGAGGCATTTGGTATTTTAATGACTTTGTATGCTAAGTTAAAAATTAACTTTTCAAAGTGTAAGGACAGACATCTGTGGAGATGCCTAAGTGAAAGTAGAGATCGCAATCGATTTCTTGGGGGATAATTGGATGTGAATGTAGAGGATGGGAAACAGGTGCTTCTGTAATTGTCTTTGGCAAGGGCCTGTGTCATTAAGGGCATTGCTGAGGTGGTCAGGGGTAAAGAACAAAGGAAACAGTATGCCTAGGAGCTTTGAAAACACAACAGGAATCTACACAATGAACAATTATGTGATCACTAAGATAATGTTTACAAATATCAAGGAACTTACTGTTGTAAATTTAAGTTAAAAAGTAAGCTATAACATTATGTATTACGTTAATCGCAAATTATTTGATGAAAATAGATTTGGAGGCAGGGATGTAGCTCAGTTGGTAAAACGCTTGCCTAAAGCATTAAAGCCCTGGATTCAATCCCCAACACCACATTTTTTTTTTTAAAAGTGATGGCAAGCCAGGCGTGGTGGTGCACGCCTTTAATCCCAGCACTCAGAGGCAGGCGGATTTCTGAGTTCGAGGCCAGCCTGGTCTACAAAGTGAGTTCCAGGACAGCCAGGGCTACACAGAAACCCTGTCTCGAAAAGCCAAAAAAAAGTGATGGTAATTCTAGCAGTGAAACAGTAGAGGCAGGCGAATCAGAAGTTAAAGGCCACTCGTGGCTCCACAGTAAGTTCCAGACCACCCTGTCTTACAAAAGACTGTGCTTCTCCCACCCCTCTAAACATGGAAAGACTGCAGGTGGTAGTGCCCACAAATGATCTCAGCACTAGGGAGGTTGGCACAAGAGGATGGAGAATTTGGGGTAGCCTGGGCTACATGGTAAGGCTCAAAACATAAAATGAACCAAAACAAAACCTGGAAGAAAATGCACTAAAAGGCTGATAGTAGTTGGTTGTCTTTGGATAGTAGGTGTGTAACAACATAGCCACAAAAGAAGTAAGACAACTAGATTCTGTGTTTGGCTTTTTTCCATAAATTATCAACACATCTTCACTTGAGGACCCTGTGTGGGTCATTATTATTCCTACTCTACAGATTTCTCTCGACAGAAAAAACTGAGTCTCCCTAACTAAAATCTTCACAGCTAGCTGAGTTGGGGGTGGGGGGTGAGACAGGGGTATTGTCATGAGTTCAAGGCTAGCCTAGAGTATATGAGCTAAACGTAAGACATCTCAAAACTAAATACATATATGAAATCCACACAGTTCATAAGTAGCTTAAATTAAATTATTGATTATATTTTGGCTGGGGATATATAGCCTGGTGGGTAGAGTATTTGTCTAGTTTGCAGAAAGCTCCAGGTTCCATCCCCAGCACTGCATAAAACAGGTATGATATTGCATGTCTGTAATTTCAGCACTTGGGAGGAAGAAATTTCTCTGCTACAGGTGGAGTTTGAGGCCATCCTGAGCTATAATGATTCTCTGTCTCAACAGCAACAATGAAAAAATGCTAACATACTCTCCTGCTGTGTAGAATGTGTCATCTCTTCCTTTAACAAGTAGTTTTGATACAAGTTTTCACTGTGTAGTTCTGCTGGCTACAATTTGTTCTGTAGACCGGGCTGACCTTGACTCACAAACATCTGCCTGCCTCTACCTCCTAAGACCTAAAGGTGTGCACTGCCATGTACCGAGTTTCAATGGCTTTCTTAATGGAGCAGATGGTCCTTGTGGGAAGGAGTCTGTACCTAGTTCTGAGTACAGAGGGATCCTCAGTGAGAAATAGATGGTTGCAGACTAAGAAATGGATAGAACACTAGAGTGATAACCACAGCATGCCTGATGGTGGTGAGGGTATCGACTTTCCACTAGATCATGCAAAAGCTGGGTGCTATTGGGTCTGCAGCCTATTTGGGAATTTGGTCCCATTGCCCTGAGAAATCCAGCCAGCCACTTATCAAAATGACATCTCTTAGCCTTGAGGATGGCATGGTAGAAGTCAAGAGCTAAAACTGGTAGCTGTTATGTCCTCCCTTGCACCGAAATACCCTTATGTTAGTAAGACTCCCCAACTTCTAGTGCAGTTGGACGTTGGCCAGAAGAAAGGCTGTAAGGTTAAAGAAATACCGAGTTCTTGGGGCCCTTGGTAAAAACCCCTCAGGAGAAACAGAGAATAGAATTTATTTCTGCAAACTAAACAAGATAAAGTAATTCGTATGATTAAGAAGTCAAGAAGAGAGCACTAAGATAGCCAAGGAACACCTGGCCTGCTCTAAGGACCTAAGAGTCTGGATTGAGAGACTCTGCTCTAATTGTCCAATCCCAGCAAGGAATGGAAAGACCATGGTGTGTGTTGAGGGAACAGGGCAATGCCAGGCCGAGATTTTAGTGCCTCTGGGTCATATTCACTGAGTGGGTGGTCACCTCTTATCGTTGTGGGGCAGGGGGACTGAGGAACGACAGGATATTGACCTCATTTCCTCCTGGCCCGAACTTCCTCAATGGAAAAAGCAGACTGAACAAGGTTTTTTATTGAATTGGTAGCACTTTGGAAAATTATAGCCAATTCCCAGTAATCAGTGGCAACAAGGGGCCGGCAGTAGGGTCTGCAATTAGATAAAGAAAAATAGCAATGTTTACAGTTCAGTTTGTTTTAAAATGACAGATCTCCCTTTATAACTGTGAACCAACGAAGGTTCAACTATGAGTTGGTCTTTGCTTCAGCCCTTCTGTTCAGAGCAGTTCCTCCACCTGTCCCTACATTCTTTGGCCTCCAGAACTCTTGAGTGCTTTGCTCCAACCCCTACCTCCTAAAGGTTCTGTTCTGTCTCCATCCTCCATATTCCCTCTGGCACTTGGTATAGACCTTTTTGCAGTTGGTCTTTTCTGCCTGTCTGTGACCTGTCTCTCTTCACAATAAAAGCTTCCAGAAGGCAGACTGCATTGTTTTGTCCAGTTCAGCAGGTCCTTGCGCTTAGCACTCTGCCTGGCACAGTTAGACTCCTACCCAACCCTTCGTTTGTTGTTGCTCAGTGAACTCTGGGTACCCTGGGTCTCATGTCCCAGTGGCCTTGAGGGGTACTCTAAGGTCAGGGGGATTCCAGACTCCAAGGGCCTAGAGGGAGCTTACACCCCCACCCCATCCCCTGCAGATAACAGGGAATTCCCTGTACTTTGCAAGCTGGAAAGGAGTAGTATTTACCAAGCCCAATTACTGCCCATTTTGTTGTTCTGGGAGAGGGAAGTGTCAAACCTAGCCGAGTAGACAGAGTGTGATGGAGAAGAAAGGGCTTCTTAGGCAGGCAAACAGACCCTGCAGTTCCCATTTGGTCACTGGGCCCCCTAAGTGTGAGACTGGAGAGTTGATGGTGAGAGAGAGAAGGAAAAAGAGGGAGTGGGCCCATGCACTGAGCTCTCCTTTCTGCTCCTTTAGCCCCTGGTCCATGCCTCCTCCTTGCTGGCCTCCCTCTGGGCTCTTAGGCTCTTTGTTGGTCTGTCTGTCGGTCCGCTTTTTACTCTTCTCTTCTCTCTCTCTCTCTCTCTCTCTCTCTCTCTCTCTCTCTCTGTTCACGTGATCGCCCGCTCTCAATGGCTTTGATCACCTCTTCTGAGGCAGCACCTTTCCGCTGGTAACAGGAGATACTTGGTGTCTGGGGCGGAATGAGTTTCCTTCCTCCTCTTTTTTCCTCTGCGTTCTCCAGCGACTCTGGCGGCTCCTTGCTGCTTGGTCTCTGGCCCTCGGCCCTCCACCACCTCTCCAGCCTCTCCAGCCTCTCCCAGCCCCCACAGTGCTCATGCTCTCTCCTTTCCCCTCCCCTGCGGGCCCTCCCTAGGCAGCCAGCCTTCTTTGGGGAGAGGGTTTCTGCGCGGCGGCGGGGAGGGGGGGTGCAGATAAAAGGGCCTGAACCGACTCCGGAGCACCCCTTTGCAGGGACCCACCACGTGGGCCCTCCGTCTTCCTACAATGGACAACCTTCTCGTTCTGGCCAGCCAGAGGACAGGAGTTCTGCCCGTCAGGCAACCTTTCTGGCCAGATTCGAGCCAGTTGCTCTGCCTTAGATGCCAAGCTTCTGGGTGCTTCGAATACCAAAAAATGCATAGGGCACTCACTAGTCCTGGAGATGCTCCTGAGTATGGAAGCAGCTCGTTTGGTTCCTCGGGCTGGAGAATCGCCAGCTTAAGGGAGGAGACGCAGGGCTCCAATTTCAGAAAGCTCCCAGTCCTGGGTGGGGAGGCTTGGGGAGGGGTGTGTGACAATATCTCCAGCCTCAGGACAGCCCTGAGTCTGATGGGAGATATGCATTCTCTCCACTTTGTAGTCCAAACCGAATAAGGATGAATTCAGAAGCGAGATCTCAAGAGGAAGCTGAGACAGGCAAATAGAGAGTTCCAGACCAAGCTAAGACTCTATGTAGAATAACAACAACAACAAAAACAATAACGCTGAGATAAAATGTCTTGTCAAGGCAGAGCTGAACCTACATATTGGTGAACTCTGGACAGAACCATATATTGTTTCTCCGCCATTGTGCCCAGCACGTACCGAACTAACCGTCTTCCTTCTACCACTAGCAACTATCATCACTTGAACCCACCGCCACAGTTTGGAATCAAAAGCGAATTCCCATTATTTACATGGGTAAAATTTTTTAAAAGGCTGGATAGAACAAGCGCATCAGGCAAAAACATTTCCACAGTAGCTTCTCTGCAAATGTAAGCTCTTAGCTAGAGGCTGCTTCCAGGGTGCTTACCTGGCCCACATGCCAGGAGTAGGCATTTTAGATACGATGTTGGGACTATTTATCTGACACAGACACACACACAGCTGGCCACTTAATGCTATCTTAGTCAATAAAGCTAAGTCCCCTCAGGGGATATTGCCTGTAGCCACAGCCACACTTACTCTACAGTGGGGCATAGCCCTGGCCAATCCCATATCGAATGACCCAAAGGCTGTGCGGGGAGGGGTGCCAGCAAGAATTCCATCTCTCCAGGATCTTGCAGAATGACTTGACTTGTGAAGTGCTCTGGGCCCCATAGGTAACAAGTAGAATAGTACTTGTTTGCGACAAAGACTAATAAAAATGGTTACCATGGCCACTATTTCTTGAGCTCTTCCCAAGTGGCAACTGTATATAGCATATATTATATTGAATCAATATATATGGTGGGTACTATTATTGTCCCTGTTTAGAAGAGAAAGCAAATATGGTGCAGATAATAAAAGTCCAGACCTCTAAATTAAAAGAGGTTTCATTATTACCTAATAGCAAAACTGAGTTTGAAATCCAGGTCTAGTCATTGTCCAGCTTCAGGTGTTTAACCATTATACTATCCTATCTGTTTCTTACATGGAATGATTCTAAGACTCCTAGAAAGAACACCGTGAGGAGTTGGGGGTGGGGGACATTTCCTGAAAACGAGTCATTCAAAATGTGGTGGTTAAAGGGGGTGGAGCACAGGAAGCAAAGTGATCTTGCTGGCTCTTTAAATGTCATAGATCCTCCAATAAAACTCCAGACTATTACAGTCTACCTGCTCAGGCCCAGAGATATAGTCCCATTTCTGGTTTCTGTCTTCTGGATAGAATGCCAGGCCCCAGGGTGAGCTTCTGGGAGGCAGTGTTGTGGGGGTGGGCTTGATAATAGACCCCTGCTGCCCTACCCCCAGTCTTCCCTGAAGGGAGGACAAATAGAGCCATTGATTGGAAACTCTCCCAGAGGGCATTAGAGTAATGACTCTGGACTGTGTGATGCCCACACCCCCTTTGACCTCCTTACTGACCCCTGCCCTGGGAAGTTCCAAAGGCCACAAATCTCAGTTGCTTGTGGGCCATGTGGTTTGTGGCTAGTTGTAGTCTTTGAGGGGTCAGGGAAATAAGGGGGGGTAAGGGATACTTCTTCTCACTGTGCAGGGTCCCTTCCAAATCCTGCCAAGACATACTGCAACTACTGATATTTTTGAAAAGCAGCAGGGCTCTGTGCTGATATGCATGCATGTTTGCACTGCCTGCCATACATTGGTGTTGGAAGAAAAGTGCCAGGGTACAGAAGGTGCTATGTGGCAGTAGACAGGTCTTACCCCTAAAGGAGTACTACTTCCAAGCCAGGTGTGTAGGTGGATGGCTTGACCAGGAAAAGCTTAGAAGTCTAAATCCTCATTTCTAGCATTAGAAAAAGAAGCTTTGAATGCCTTCCGTATATGCCAGCCTTCTTGTGGGCACTAAGCTGTGATGTTAAGATCATCTCCATTGTAGCCGGGCAGTGGTGGCGCACGCCTTTAATCCCAGCACTTGGGAGGCAGAGGCAGGCGGATTTCTGAGTTCGAGGCCAGCCTGGTCTACAAAGTTGAGTTCCAGGACAGCCAGGGCTATACAGAGAAACCCTATCTCGAAAAACAAAAACAAAACAAAAAAATCATCTCCATCACTTGAATACTTATGACCTAGCACAGGTGACAGAAACAATAAAACATGCTACCAAAACTATGGCAACGAGAATTAATAAAGAATCATTCAGCCATTTGAAGTGGCGAGCTAGAGGGACTTGGGGGAGAATATGGCTGCTTAATCTGACCCCGAAGCACAAACCCCATTCTAATCTCTATTACCATCTCCCTGCGTGAGCTCAGCAAATGATTAAGCCATCTGGGTGGCCTCAGTTTCTCCACCTTCAAAATGGGAGCCATAAACTGAGCGAAGCTGCTTGTGTTTTTGAAATGCTGAAGGAGCTCAATCAAGTTCAAAGCCAGTGTGGGCTCCGTGGTGAAGTCCAGACCAGTCTGAGGTACCTAGCAAGACTCCGCCTCAATAAGTAAATAATTAAATAGAAAAATAAAACAATCAGGGGCGGTAATCTGTGAAGTCAGGCCCCTGCGTGTCTGTGTCTTGTGTAGCCTACCTCTCATTTTGTTTGGACCCCACATTCAACATGGACCCCTGCAGCGAGCTGAGGGAGAGTATAACAACGATTTCCTCGCGATCCCAAGTAAACACGGTGAAGAGCCGAAGACTAAGGAAAATTGAGATTGAGAGGCTGAGGGAAGTTACAAGGGAGATTCAGTTGTGCGCAGGATGTGCGTGGCCCCAAAGGAAGAGGAGAGGAGAGTTCAGAGTTTAACTTCTCTTCTGACTTAACTAACCACCTTTATGTATCAAATAATCCTTCCAAAACCTTTCCTCTCCTCCACCTTTGAAGCAAGTCCTCTACCCAACCCCAGCAATCTATCTTGAGGACCAGGGAACTGAGCTGCCCTTTCCGACCTCTTCCTCTCATTGATTGGCATCACCTTCATTTCTCTAAGGAGTCCAGCGGAGCATCTGCCTGCACTTTTTTTGTTGTTGTTGTTAAAATTCCAATCCCACTTTAGGGGAGACGATTGCCAGCTGCATTCCGTTTTGTCTTCGCTGAACAAGGACAGAGTTCCTTTTACTGGCCCTAAACTGCTCCCTGTAGAGCTTCAGCGGGGCTAGAGAGCTCCGGTCCTGGACTGGGCCAAGCAGGCTGCGCTGCCACTCCAGGATTTCCTGCACTTGGAGAGGCGAGGTCGGCTCGAACTTCGGCCTGTGGAGAAGGCAACTCCGCATCTCTTTAAGATGCAGAAACTCCCAGCCCACGCCCACACCCACGCCCCTCGGGCCACCCCCGCCCGCCTTAGGCTCCTCCCACAGCCCTCGGTGTCAAGGGCCTCCCAGCCACCTGCCCGATGCACATCCCGCGAGCAAAGCACGACCGCGGGAGAAGGAAGCGGAGATCGTGCCCACACCAGCCGGGCGCTGACTACTGCCAGCAGCTCGCTTTCCCCGGTCGTCTGCCCTTACCCAGCATGCACTTCCAGGCCCTGAGCTATCTTGGAGCCGCAGCCCTTGGGGTCAGAGCGGCCAGAAGAAACAGGAAGTTTGGGACGGTCTTAGTCCTGGGGCAGGGAGTCCGAAAAGGCAGGCCCTTCGCTCCGCGCTGCCCACCCTCCCCACCGCCCATCGCCGGCCCTCTCCATCTGGCACTTCCCTGGGGTCCGTTTCGGGGGCTGGCCTGAACTCGAAAAAAATCCAGATGTGTTAGGGGGGTCATTCAAGGCACAATCCCAGGCTTCTCTTCGCAGTAGCATCTTTAGGTATAAAGATCGAGGGTGTACAGGAAGGGAGAGAATGCCCTGGTCCTGATGAAGTGGTAGTCCCAAGGGTAAGGAAGGAGAGAGGCGATAGATTTGGGTAAGGGTAGTGACTAGAGATTCATTTCCCACGGACCGTCTCTTGGATAAGGCAATGGTTAGAACCCAGTGCAGAATCCAGAGATCATTGCTTCCGCCCTCCATCCAGCTAGTTAGCTTCTCTCCATATTAACTTTAGAGACGTTCCAGCCCATCAGGGACCATCTCACAAGTCAGCACTGCCATTCACTAGAAGCACTTGGCAAAATAGAAGTGACCCCTAATGCAGCCCTATTCTTAGTGCAGAGAACACAAAGCACATGCCCATTGAAGGTGATCTCCATCCACAGCATTTGGACAGGCAGAGAGGACTGGATTCTCTGTCCCGGGGGTCTCTCTCTCACTCCCCACTCCTAAGTCCCTACTAGCTAAACCAATGACACCACCAACTTCAATCCTCACGTTGTCGTCTCCCCACCCCCACCCCCAACTGAGAGAGGTTTGGGTAGCAGTTGCTCCCAGTGAGCTGTTTTGATCCCAGCATGCCATTTGGCCAATCCTCTTCTGGTTGTGCAGACAGGCCCTCTGTGCCTCTGCTTGGAAACACTGGTTCTCTTCCCACAACCTCACTCTTCAATCCAAAACCCGCTTCCTTGCTCACTAGACATGCCCAAGTTCTCCTGGATGATTTCCTGAATCTTCCTAGCTTTGTCTCGAGGAGGGGGCCAGGGCGTGACAAAGGTGCAAGTCTTAAATGGCTTGAAAGTAAGACTGTGACGGTAATAATTCAAGGGTTTTAGAACGGTTGTAAAGTGAGAGTATTACTGGCATAGTTTCTGCCTCGGACACCCCCAGGCAGAATTAATTGGTCCTTTTTCTGTGCTCTCCTAATGCAGTCTTAATCTTTATGCCTCTATTATCACATTGTATTGTAATTATTTGTTTATGTGTTTGTCTGCCCCGTCGAAGGTGAGCCCCTGGAGGGCAGAAACCACACCTTATTTATTTCTATCTCTCTAGCTCCCCACACACTTCCTAGCTCAGTAAAGGGCTGTTGACTAAATGACCTAGAAATGGAAGGGATTCTGTTAATTGACAGACTCTCGTTTGCCTTTCCTATTCTTTGATGCAACTTCGACATGCATCCATGGATACACTCACTGATGTAAATGCTCAAACTCAGCTGATATACAAAAGCCAATGTACCACACAGTCTGGGTGTCAGTATAAGACCACACCTTGTAAAGTAAGAGGATGCTACCTCACATCAAGTAACTGTCTTTCTGAACGTCTTCAAACCCAACTATCTGACAAATCAACAGCCAACAATCACAACTGTTTTGGTGGATGTTTTTTCATTGGCCTGGCTTTTAAAGTAACCTCAATTCAAGGTGTCAAAACACTGAACACTGGAGCCAGAAGGACTCTCTAAGGTGCTCTCAGAAAATTTCTTTTGCAGATGAGATGTTCCTCAGTACAAAGTCAGTCTTTTGTTCTTCATACCTTGAGTATGCATATGTATAACATGTGTTTGTATGTTGGCACCTGCCAGAATCTGCTGACATGTATAGCCATAGATATATCTGAAACCTGTGCCACCATTGCACAGGATCTATCAAGCCAGTGAGAATGGTCCCATCTGAGTGGAGGAGGAGGACAGGGTTCGTGCAGATCAAAGAAGGGAGGGCAGGGGTCACCCAGGCCAGGCCACCCTTGCCAGAATGCAAAGGGGGATAAAGAAGCCTACAGGTCAGGTTTGCAGCTGTCACCGAGTGTGCTTGGCTCTCCCAGCTCCCCTCTGCCCCACCCCTCCCCGCTGCCCCAGCCTGTAGAGGCGGAAAACATCCTGTGCTCATTCCAGGAGCATGTGCGCACTGCCTGTGAGGTATGTGAGTAGCGAACTTCCAGCTGCCGTCTTACACTTAAAGGTCCTGACAGGCCAACTCCTCCTCCCAAATAAAACCATTACCCACCACTGGCCTTTCTTCACATGGCGACCAGGACTCAACAGGAGAGATAGCAAGGCTTCCCCCTACCCTCCATCTCCTTGAGGATTTTTTTTTTCCCTTTCAGAACCAACTCCGACTGCGACTTCGAAGTCTACACAGGCTTAACCCCTACCTGTGTGTGAAAGCCTCTTGCAACCTGCTCCAGAGGATACTCTGTAGCTGGGCTCTGTTCTTATTTTCCCATCTAGGTCCTTGCAACTCCAACCCAGAGAATCCCGTTATCTGTTCCTTGCTTTTGCATAGTGCTTTACAGCTTTCAAAGCACAGTCCCATACAGGTCCTATTTTACATTTGTCAGGAGCTCTAAGGCAAGCATTAGTAGCTTCCTTTTACTGCACCAGGAGAGTGTAGCTCGAAGATAAGCAAGCTGCCCAAGGTCATATAGCTAACACAAGAGGGTGGGACAGAACCGTGGTCTCCATCTTTGCTACAAAGTATATATCTCAACCAGCCAGCTACTCAGATGTCTGACTCCTCAAGAAGAATTGAGGGGAGTACCATTTCTTCCTTCTTTGGCAATTCCAGGATGCCTTAAGGAGGACATCCTCTCCACTCAGACGGCATTGCAAGGCCTGAGTAGTCAGACAGCATACAAATGGCTAGTGGATCTTGGAAATTCCAGGTAAAGATGAGGAGTATTTGCATAGTGATTTTGTGCACCTCCAGGGTCTTCAGCAACACGCATCTCCTGCCTCTCTTCTGCACTCTAAGTTGCTCAGGACAATGCTCAAGACCTAGACAGAGAAGATACCATCTCTTCATGTAGACCCTGACTCTCCAAGGGTCTGCCAATCCAGCATGATGAATGATGAAGACTAAAGTTAAGATTGGTACTGATCAAAGGCATTGTGATCTAGATCCTTTCTTACAGAGACAGGTTATGCCAATAGACTTGTCCCGTGCCTCTTTAATTCTGGCAGGCGCAAATGAAGGGCACCCTCTCTCGTCCTTTTATGAATCTCAGCTGATTTCCCTTAAAGGCAGGCTGCTAGGCAGCACTTTCCGCCCCCACCAGACTCCCTCACTGTACCTGGGCCCCGCCTCGACTATCCTCAGGGGCGGAGCCAGCCCTAGGGCAAGCTGGGGCAGGAAGTGGTTGCAATTACACACTCCTGCCCTGCATTGGCTGTCACTACCGGGAGCGACATTGCTAACTGGACTAGCCCCAAACGTCCAGGCCAGGGCTGTGCTTGGCAGGGGAGCTCCTAGGCTACAATGAATCTTTCTCAAGGGAAGAATTTTCTAGGCTGAATAGGCTTGAAGCCTCAACTGTCTGATGTTCAGTCACATCCAAGGATATAGGAAGGAGGTTGTGAGTCTGGATCCTCACCCTTGCATGGCAGCCACTCCTCACTACTGTTGCTTTTTAGCCTGGCTTCTACCTACAAGCAATGTTCTTCTGCTACATGGACACCCTGCTCCAAGCTGCCAAGAGCTCTGATTTTTCCTAGCAGGAGAGAACAAGCTTTGATCTGTCACTGCAAACCACAGCACGGTGGTTTTATTTCTCCCTATCACTCCCCCATTTCCATTTCTTAGACACTCTCCTCTGGGGCCAGGGCTGGGCCAGGTGAAGGGTGGGACCGGTGTGCTCACAGCCGAGGGCTGAAAAGAAACCATAAAGAAGGATGGCTGGTGGAGTTTCAGGAGCTTTGCCTGAGATAGCGTTTGAAAACTCTGGGCTTTGGCTTTTACTGAAAAAAATTTTTTTAGCTTAGAAAATGGGCTACATTAGAGGCATAGAGATAAAACACTGCTCAGTAAAGAAACTAGACAATGAGCCAGACGTGGTGGCACATGCTGGAATCTCAGCACTTGGGAGGTGGAAGCAGGTAGAATCAGGCGTTCACTGCCACCCTCAGCTTCATAGCAAGTGTGAAGGCTGCCAGGATTACATGGGACCCTGTTTCAATAGGAAAACAACAACAACAACAACTGGGCAGTGAAAAAGATATTGGAGTCTATGATGGGAATGGCTGAAATGGCTTTTAAGCCAGAACTGAAAGCAGAGCACATGACCTTGGGAGCACGTTGACAGTGAGATTACAGTGAGTTCGAAACCAGCCTGGTCGCACCTTATGTCACCCATCACCCCCCACCCTCCCTACCCCACTCCCGCCAAGATGCCAGGAAGTGGTGACATAGGCTCCAGTATGGGAGTGGGAGGACAGGAGGCAGAGACAGGAGGATCTTTGTAAATTGGAAGTCAACTTGGCCTATAGAGTTAGTTCCAAGACAGCCAAGGCCACAAAGGAAAAACAAAAACAAAACAAAACAAAAAACCACACCCACCCACCCAGCAAACAAACAAAAAACACCAGACAAAAACACAGAAAAGCAACAACAAAACTGAGGCTCAGGAGATGGCTTAGTCAGCAAAGTGCTTGCTTAAGAGCATGAGGGCTTAAGTTCAGATACTCAGGAGCCAGATAAAAATTCAGGTGTCTCTGTAATCTGTAATCCCAGTTCTGAGGAGATAGAGACAGGTTTCTGGGTGTCTGGTGTATTGCACACACCTTTAATCTCTGCACTCAGGAGGCAGAGGCAGTAGGAACTCTGTGAGTTTGAGGCCAGTCTGGTCTATAGAGGAAGTTCCATGACAGCCAGAGCTACACAGTAAAACCATGTCTTTATTTTATTTTATTTTATTTTAGTTTAGTTTTTGGTTTTTCAAGACAGGGTTTCTCTGTTCAGTCCTGGCTGTCCTTGAGCTCACTCTGTAGACGAAGCTGGCCTTGAACTCAGAAATCTGCCTGCCTCTGCCTCCCAAGTGCTGGGACTAAAGAAACCATGTCTTTAAAAAAATAAATAAAATAAAAAAGGATGATGATGGCCAATGGGGATGGTCCTTGGGGCTACAGGAAGGCTAGCTGAATCAAATTAAACTCCAGGTTCAGTGAGAGACCTGGTCTTTAAAGTTGCAATAGAGCAATGGTTTTCAACTTTCCTAATGATAGGACCCCTTCATACAGTTTCTCATGTGGTGACCCCATAAAATTACTTTTGTTGCTACTTTATAACTGTAATTTTGCTATTGTTACATATCATAGATAAACATCTTTTTTTTCATTTTAAAGAATTATTTATTTTATGTATGTGAGTACACTGTAGCTGTCTTCAGACACACCAGAAGAGGGCATCAGATTCCATTGCAGATGGTTGTGAGCCACCATGTGGTTGCTGGGACTTGAACTCAGGACCTTTGCAAGAGCAGTCAGTGCTCTTAACCGCTGAGCCATCTCTCCAGCCCCCGGTAGATAAACATCTTATATGTAGATGATCTTAGGTGACCCCTGTGAAAAAGTCTGACTCCCCCAAAAGGGATCAAGACCCACAAGGTGTGAACCAATGCAGTAAAGAGTAATTGAGGAAGAAAAGGACAGCACATGTGGACCTTTGGCCTCTAGGCACATGCACATATGTATACACACACCACCACCACCACCGCCGCCATCAACAACAACAACACAGCCAAACCCTAGAAACCTAGTGAATAGGATGAAGACTCCTCTGCCTTTCAGTCTCCTGCAAGCCTGGGTTCCTTTGCTGTGGCTGTGCATTACGAACATGGTTGCATATACCTTCAATTCCAGCACTTGTAGGGTGGGGCAGAGAGGCAAGCAGATCTCTGATTTTGAAACCACCCTGGTCTAAAAAGTGAGTTCAAAGCCAAACAGTGTTACCTAGCAAGACCGTCTCAAAAGCAAAATCCTCCAAATGCCTGCATTAGCTATGCCACTCTGGCTTCAGAAGCCCATTCCACATTCTCTTTAAAGCTTCAGGACATTCTCTTTTCCTTGCCCTTTTGAAACTGTTCTTCCTCTCCAGCCAGGCTTGCTTAATTTCCTGAGGTAAGCTAGGGCTTGTTTTGGGGTTGCCTGAAGAAGAGGGCCTCCTCGTTCTGGCTGGAAGCAAAGCAAAGGTTTTGGCATTCCACTTCAGGGGGCAAGCTAGCCAGAAAGACCTTTCCCTAGAGTTCCAATAGCTCTCTCTTCCTATCTGACTAGGAAGCTGAGTCACAGGCAATTGCGGGCTCTCCAGACAGCACAGCAAAAGAGAGAAGAGAAAAATAAAAGGGGAAAAGAAAAACCCAACATGATGTCTTTTACCAGAGGGCAGAAGGGCCTCTTGGTTCTACCTTAGCCTTGCTTCACTCGCAGCTGGAGATAGTGATCAGAAGGCTGGCTTTGAATATGAAGGATGATGACAGGAACAGAATCAAATAAGAGAACTGGGATGGAAGTGTTGTGTAAACTATTAAGTTCCACAGAGATGTGAAGAGTTACTGTTATTGTTACTATCGTTACAAACTTGAGTTTGTCTCCCATAGACCTGGTTTATGCAGTACTGTCGTTATATGAGAGCATGCAAGAGCCAGTTTGAGTCTTTGGGACTTTGGGGTACCGTGTGTGTGTGTGTGTGTGTGTGTGTGTGTGTGTGTGTGAGAGAGAGAGATAGAGAGAGAGAGAGAGAGAGACAGACAGACAGACAGACAGAGAGAGAGTGACAGGGAGAGAGACAGAGACACAGAGACAGAGAGAGACAGAGAGAGACAGAGAGATTGGGGAGGAGAGGGGAGGAAAGAGGCGTGTGCATAGAATCCCTTCCCTCAACATTCTAACCCTGCTAAAATGTGTTTCTAATGAATAAGAGGGATCCACTTGAAGGGAAGACGACATCACAAACCATGCAGCGAGAGAGATCTAAGGGGCAGTGTTGTTCAGCTCAGACCAAGCTGAAGCAATGAGCTCAAACACTTGGTGGCTGCTGCCTGAATGACTGATGGAAGGACATCAGGGAAGGGCATTCCAATCCTCTGGCTTCTTCTGTGGCTGCCAAAAGGACTAATTTTGTGCAAATCAGTCTGACTTCTTTCAGCTGAAGGAGTCTGTCCTACCGGCCCAGTCCCTCAAGATTGCTGTCTCCCAGAAGTCTGCAATAGCAAGTCATCACATCCTGTGATGTCCTTGCCATATAAAGAGTGAGAGAAAAAGTATCAGCTCGGGACCTTCAGGACCAAGTTTTCAGCACAGAGAAAGCCTGATGTTCAGGGGCCACTCATACTACTCCTGCTATGACTCTTGGAGTTTGTGTGTGTGTGTGTGTGTGTGTGAGAGAGAGAGAGAGAGAGAGAGAGAGAGACAGAGACAGAGACAGAGAGACAGAGACAGAGAGACAGAGAGACAGAGAGACAGAGAGAGAAACAGAGAGACAGAGAGACAGAGACAGTTTTTCTGTGTAGCTCTGGCTGTCCTGGAACTTGCTCTGTAGACCAGGCTGGGCTCAAACTCAAAGACATCCACCTGCCTCTGTCTCCTGAGTGCTGGGATTAAAGACATGTGTCACCAGCACCGGGCTAACTCTTAGATTCTTTTATAAGGTCACCTAGAAGTTTCAGGACCATTCCAAGCATCAACCAACAAATGGGGTTGTGGGTAGGGAAGCCTTTCACCACCCTCAGAGCTCCACACAAATAGAAAAGAATAATTTTTGCATATGATGGATTATTTGGATTTTGAGTAAAGTTTACTGCACTGTAAAATGTGTTTGTATCTGCCCCATGTGTAAGTTTACTGTCTTAGCCCATAGATAGAAATCTCCCTGACCAAGTGGCATATACAAAGAATCATTTAGACTCCATAAATCCAATATTGGTGAGTAAACTGGAGTCCTCTGCCTATCTATTCTTTTCAATATGCTCTTATATAGGTGCTTCCCACAGCATTACACCACTCCCAAGTCCCTCTGAATTGAGTTCAGTAGAACAGAAAAGTATACAGTACGCCAGAGAAATCTGCATTGCAGGCTTGTAGCCTCGAAGAACTTTGCCTAGGAAAAAACTTTAGATACGGACAAACATGGTTCCTGTATGTCCTGACAGGTCCTTCCATTCTCCATTTCCACAACATTCCACAAACACTTGCAAACCAAGAAGAAGACTCTTTTGGTCTTTTGTAGCATCTTTCTCTCTTCAAGACAGACCTTCCTTGATGTCTATTTTATTCTACTAATCTAAGCCAGGGTTTTGAATCTAGTCTGGTTGTCTGGTCTCTGACTGAGAAATGGAGAGAATGATGCTTAGAATATCATTCCTGTTTATCACTAAGCCTTTCTTTCTTTCTTTTTTTTTCTTTTCATTTTTTATTAGGTATTTAGCTCATTTACATTTCCAATGCTATACCAAAAGTCCCCCATACCCACCCACCCCCACTCCCCTACCCGCCCACTCCCCCTTTTTGGCCCTGGCGTTCCCCTGTTCTGGGGCATATAAAGTTTGTGTGTCCAATGGGCCTCTCTTTCCAGTGATGGCCGACTAGGCCATCTTTTGATACATATGCAGCTAGAGTCAAGAGCTCCGGGGTACTGGTTAGTTCATAATGTTGATCCACCTATAGGGTTGCAGATCCCTTTAGCTCCTTGGGTACTTTCTCTAGCTCCTCCATTGGGAGCCCTGTGATCCATCCATTAGGTGACTGTGAGCATCCACTTCTGTGTTTGCTAGGCCCCGGCATAGTCTCACAAGAGACAGCTACATCTGGGTCCTTTCGATAAAATCTTGCTAGTGTATGTAATGGTGTCAGCGTTTGGATGCTGATTATGGGGTGGATCCCTGGATATGGCAGTCTCTACATGGTCCATCCTTTCATCTCAGCTCCAAACTTTGTCTCTGTAACTCCTTCCAAGGGTGTTTTGTTCCCACTTCTAAGGAGGGGCATAGTGTCCACACTTCAGTCTTCATTCTTCTTGAGTTTCATGTGTTTAGCAAATTGTATCTTATATCTTGGGTATCCTAGGTTTTGGGCTAATATCCACTTATCAGTGAGTACATATTGTGTGAGTTCCTTTGTGAATGTGTTACCTCACTCAGGATGATGCCCTCCAGGTCCATCCATTTGGCTAGGAATTTCATAAATTCATTCTTTTTAATAGCTGAGTAGTACTCCATTGTGTAGATGTACCACATTTTCTGTATCCATTCCTCTGTTGAGGGGCATCTGGGTTCTTTCCAGCTTCTGGCTATTATAAATAAGGCTGCTATGAACATAGTGGAGCATGTGTCCTTCTTACCAGTTGGGGCATCTTCTGGATATATGCCCAGGAGAGGTATTGCTGGATCCTCCGGTAGTACTATGTCCAATTTTCTGAGGAACCGCCAGACGGATTTCCAGAGTGGTTGTACAAGCCTGCAATCCCACCAACAATGGAGGAGTGTTCCTCTTTCTCCACATCCACGCCAGCATCTGCTGTCACCTGAATTTTTGATCTTAGACATTTTGACTGGTGTGAGGTGGAATCTCAGGGTTGTTTTGATTTGCATTTCCCTGATGATTAAGGATGTTGAATCTTTCTTTTTTTTTTTTCTTTTTTTGGTCCACACCCTTGAGAAATCAGGAGAAAAATCATGTGATTGGTGTTGTGTCAGAATAGCATTCTCACCTAGGGTTCTGTCAGAGAGAACACTTCAAGACTAAAAGGCCTCTGCCTGACATCCAGATTAGGGAATCACCTTCCAAGGGGGCAGTTAGTAGTTGTTATTGATGTCTGATTAAGACCAGATGCATACTAGAACACTTAGGCGCTTGGCAGATTTTAGAATTTTCTTTTATATACTTTTGATTGCATTTAATGAATGAATTAGGGATATGTGTGTGCCTGTGTGTGTCTGTGTGTGTGTCTGTGTGTGTGTGTCAGTCAGAGGACAGCTTGTGGGAGTTGGTTCTCTCTTTCTACTGTATGGATCCTGGAGGTTGAACTCAGGTCATTGGCTTGGTGGCAAACAATTTTTGTGAATTTTAAATTGTTTATGTGTGGGTACATGCATGTGAGTGCAGGTGTCAGTGGAGGTCAGAGACATTGGATCTCCTAGAACTGGAGTTGCAGTTGGCTGTGAACCATCATGTGGTTGCTGGGAATTGAACTCAGGACTTCTGGAAGAGCAGTCAGTGCTCTTAACCCCTGAGCCATCTCTGCAGCCCATGTGACAAGTTATCATTACTTACTGAGCTGTCTCACAGCCCTGGCTTAATTTCTTTTTTGTAAATTTGTTTATCTTTATTTAATTTGTATGTGTCTGAATGTATGTAAGTGTTCTGTGTGCCTGTGAGAATCCTCAGGAGTCAGAAGAGTGCTCCAGATCCCTTGGAACTAGAGCAAGAGCCATGTTGGTGCTGGAAACAAACTTGGGTCCTTGGTAAAAACAGTAAAAACAGTAAGAGCTTTTTTTTTTTTTTTTTTTTTTTTTTTTTTTTTTTTTTTTTTTTTTGCTTTTCGAGACAGGGTTTCTCTGTGTGGCCCTGGCTGTCCTGGAACTCACTTTGTAGACCAGGCTGGCCTCGAACTCAGAAATCTGCCTGCCTCTGCCTCCCAAGTGCTGGGATCAAAGGTGTGGGCCACCACGCCCGGCTTCAGTAAGAGCTCTTAACAGCTGAGCCATCTCTCCAGTGCCAGATTTAAAATATTTCTAATTAACTAATTTTGAAATTTTCCTTTTTACTGAAAGTTAGCCCCTAATTCTTTTCTTTTTTTTTCTTCCTTTCCTTCCTCCCTCCCTCCCTCCCTCCTTCCCTCCCTCCCTTCTTATTTTCTTTTTTGTTTGTTTGTTTTTGTTTTTCCAGACAGGGTTTCTCAGAACTCCACCTGCCTCTGCCTCCCAAGTGCTGGGATCAAAGGCGTGCACCAATCATAGCCTTCTTATTGTATTAATAATTAAATTAATTGGACAGGGAAGCTCCTGCTACAGGGGTGCACATGCCATGGAGCACGTGTGGTGCTCTCGGGGCAACTTTGTGAGTTGGTTCTCTTTCTACCTTTACGTGATTAAAGGCATGGACCACCACACCTGGCCCTCGTAAGTTTGAAATCAAAATTGGAATCTATGTCATCTGGTTCAGGTCTGTGCTCCTAAATCCTTCATTCATGCTTGACTATTTAAACAGGATATATTTTAAGTAATAGTTAATTTCCTATTTAAAGTTTATCACATTTGCAGGGTTGGCTCATGTCTGTAATTTCAGCTTCCTAGAGGCTAATGCATGAATCCAGCCTTGGCTACATATGGAGACCCTTTCCCTAAATCGATCAATCAGTCAATCAATCAATCAATCAATCAGTATCTTGGCTTGGTGGTATATACCATTAATCCCAGCACTCAGGGTGAAGGACAGGATTACCTCATATTCAAGGCCAGGATGGGCTATATAGTAAATATCAAGCCAGTAACTGTAACATAGCAAGATTCTGCCTCACCCCCCACCCAAAAAATGACAGAAACAAGGTTATAAAATTTCTTCAAAACTAAGCTGGTACACTAAAGCTAATTAACTCCAGCAAGTTTATGTATAATTTCACTAGATTTTATGAAATGAGATACAATTATCAGATTGTACCTATAAGCATTATGGATTGGGAATATTCAGTTTGAGACCTATAGGCTGTTGATCCTTCAAAGATGCTCAGTCAACAAAGAGACATTTTGTGAAATTGCTCTGTAGCTGTGCTAACAATATGAATATGGAATCATGCATGTTTCAAAGATGTTTAAGCAGCTAAACAAAATAAAGATTTGGAGGCTACTGCCAAGCAATGGTGGCGCATGCCTTTAATTCCAGCACTCAGGAGGCAGAGGCAGGCAGATCTCTGAGTTCAAGGCCAACCTGGTCTACACAGAGAGTTCCAGATCAGCCAGGGCTATACAGAGAAACACTATCTCAAAAAGCAAAACCAAATGAAATCCCAGAAGAAAGAAAGAACGGGCCGGGCAGTGGTGGCGCACGCCTTTGATCCCAGCACTTGGGAGGCAGAGGCAGGTGAATTTCTGAGTTCGAGGCCAAGCCTGGTTTACAGAGTGAGTTCCAGGACATCCAGGGCTACACAGAGAAACCCTGTTTCAAAAAAAGAAAGAAAGAAAGAAAGAAAGAAAGAAAGAAAGAAAGAAAGAAAGAAAGAAAGAAAGAAAGAAAGAAAGAAAAGAAGCTAACTGGTTGATTATAAGCTTCTAGACTTTTTTTTTTTTGTTTGTTTGTTTTTGTTTTGGTTTGTTTTGGTTTGGTTTTTCGAGTCAGGGTTTCTCTGTATAGCCCTGGCAGTCCTTGAACTCACTTTGTAGACAATGTCAAACTCAGAAATTTACCTGCCTCTGCCTCCCGAGTGCTGGGATTAAAGGCATGAGCCACTACACCCGGCTGCTTCTAGACTTTTGATTTTACCGGGTTACAGAGAATTGTGACAACTAACCACAAAGTGTGTGGTCATTATATGGGGCTGGCATGGCAGTGACCCACCAAGAGATATTAGCGAGTCGGGTGGAGATGCCTCGGGAGCTCTGGGCCAGAGAATCTGCCAAGTTGAGAACACCCTGCTGGAGCCACGTGGCCTTCTGGTGCTTGGCATAGCGCAGGAACTTGCTGGTTTTTTTTTAATATTTTGTGTAACACATCCCAGATCACACAGATATATACAACAATAATAAATAAAAATGTAAAGATAACAGAAACAATAAACAATAAAAAATAAGCCAGGTGGTGGTGGTGGTGCACACTTTTAATCCAAGCATCTGGGAGGCAGAAGCAGGCAGATCTCTGAGTTTGAGGCCAGCTTGTTCTAGAGAAAGTTCCAGGACAGCTAGGACTATGCATTGTACTCTGTTTCAATAAAAAAACAAACAAACAAACAAACAAAAAAGCCGGGGGTAATTCTATTGGTAGAGTAGTTGCCTAGCATAAATGAAGCAGCCCTGGGCTCTATTCCCAGCACTGAACAAAACCTCACATGGGAGTGTATATCTGTGTTTCCAGAATTCGAGAAGTGGAGGCAGGAGGATCATAAGTCATGCTTAGCAATCTTAAAGTCACTTTCTCTACAAGAGAATCCTCCTCCTCTTAAAAAAAAAAAAAGGCAGGAAGGAAGGAAGGATGGCTCAACAAATAGAGGTGCTAGTTACAAGACATGACAACCTGAGTCTGAGTTCGTCCCCAGGACCCACAGTCTGGAAGGAGAGAGCTGACTCCTGCAGGTTAACCTCTGATTGCTACATGTGCTTAATCCCACATGCACCCCTACCCATGTACACACTTGCACACACCTGAATAAATAAATGCTAACTTAAATGAAGAGAAGAAAAGAAAACTTACTAAGTGAAACATACATGAGAGATCTTGTCTCACAAAATCAAGCTGGATGCAATGGTACACATCTATAACCCCAAAAGACAAATGCAGGAGGATCATTGCAAGTTCAAGTTCAGTAAATTTCACGCTGTCCAGGACTGGGTAAGACATTTGCCTCAAAACCAAACAGCTGGGTGTAAGAGTCAAGGTAGTAGGGCTCAAGGTCAGCTCTCTCTACCTACTGAGTTCAAGGCCAGTCTGGGCGTTAAGAAACACTGCCTCAAAAAACAAAACAAAACAAAAAAAAACCAAAAAACAAAAAACAATCCCACAAAATAAAACAAAAACAAACAAACACGCAAACAAAAAACTCCAAAGAATTGGACACATGTACACGTTGCACCCAAACACACAAGCATACATACACATGCCTGAACATACAAAAACAAAGTCAAACAACACTATGAAAGCCAGACATGACGGCAAGAGAATCCCACTGAGTTCAAAACTAGCTTGGGCTACAAAACAAAAACCTGAGCAAGCCTGTAATCCCAGCACATAGGAGGTAGAGGCAGGAGGATCAGGAGTTCAAAGCCAGACTCAGCTACAGGAAACTCTCTAAAGAATGAAATACTGGGGGCTGGAGAGATAGCTCAGAGGGTAGGAATGATTTCTGCCCTTCCAGAGGACTCAAGTTCAGTTCCCCGAGCTCATATCCTGCCACTCAGAATCATCTGTAATTCCAGTTTTAAGGGATTTGACACTTCTGGCCTCCTCGGGCACCTGAGTGCGCATGCACAGACATACATGTATACGCATACTTTCAAAAGAAGAATGAATACTGACACAAACTCCAACATGGATGGATATTAAAAACAATGTAAGTGAAAGAAATCTAAGGTAAAAGGTTATCATGAAATACCAAGGACAGGAAATCCATATCAACAGACACAACTTAATGGTACTGGTCAGAGGCTAAGAGGAGCAGGGCCTGAAGAGCCACTCCGTTGAGCCACCAACACAGGTGACACATGTCTTTAATCTCAGCATTTGGGAGGCAGAATGAAGTGGATGAATCTCTGAGTTTGAGACCAGCCTGGTCTACAGAGTGGGTTCCAGGAGAGACAGGCTTACCAAACAAAAAAAAAAAAAAAATTAACTCCTGTAAAGGTGGAGAAGAGATAACTCAGTCAGTGTAGTGCTTGCCATAGGGTATGAGGACCTAAGTTCACTCCCCAGAACCCACCTACAAAGCTGAATGTGGCGCTTTGTATTAGTAGATCTAGTACTAGGGAGGCTTAGTCTAACCTAATCAACACATTTTAGGTTAAGGTCTTGTCACAAAAACCAAGGTAGACAGCCTCTGAGAAACAACACCCAAGGTTCTTCACACACACACACACACACACACACACACACACACACACACACACGCACACACGCTCTCACACACACTTGCACACACACTTGCACACACGCATGCATGCTCGCAGATATACACACACAGCTGGAGATGTACCTGAGTTGATTGTTTATACTTATCACGCAGGAAGTCTTGGGTTCAATTCCAAGTACCCCATAAACGAAGTATGGTGGCTTTTGCCCACAATCCCAGTACCTGTGAGGCAGAAGCAGGAGGCTAAGAAGTTCAAGGCACTCCTTAGCTATCTAGAGCCTGGGATGCATGAAGAGGCCTGATTTCTAACAAAACAAAACAAAATCAAACAAAAAGCCTGAACTAAAACCCCAACTGATCACAGGGAATTTTAGAAATGTAGAATAGGAGGCATCACCTCAGACCAAGTCAACGCAACAGTGAGGGTGAGGAGGGCCTTGGAATCAGAATTGTTTTGGTGCTGAGTTTCAAAACCAGAGCCTGGCACATGTTAAGCATGTGTTCTGCCACCAAAGGTATACCTTGTGCCAACAATCTGAAATGTTACCAGCTTCCTCTTCCTATCTCTTGGTGACTATGATGGATACCAAGTTTTGAGGAAATGGTGTAAAGATATAGACTGGACGTGTACTGAAGACAGAATATTCATAATTTGGATTTTGAAAATAATCCAAATTCCAGGTTTTTATCGGTCTTTCACAATATGGGCAACACATTTTTTCAGTACTTCTTGCAGTTCAATGAGAAACAACAGAGACAGGAATATATATTAACACATACATATACATACAGAGAGAGAGAGAGAGAGAGAGAGAGAGAGAGACAGACAGACAGACAGAGACAGAGACAGAGTTATCTGTAGGAGCAAAACTATGTGCTTACACAATGCTATTAATGTTGGAGGCTCTAGTCTGGGGCGTGTGGAAGACATGGCAAAACATGATCTTTGATGTCCAAATATTTAGAAATTCTTGTGCTGGGGGTGGTGATTTATTTCCGTAATCCCAGCAATTCAGAGGCTGAGTCAGGAGGATTACTGCAAGTTTGAGGCCAGCCTGGGCTACACAGTGATACCCTGTCTCGCAAAACTAACAAAAGCAATAAATGTCTAAGAGAGAAGATGGCCATTGAGAAACCTTGGCATCATCACATAGGTAGTTGGTCTGACCAGTGAAATGGGGAGGATTAGGAGGCGGCATGGTAGGCAAGATTTAAGGACACCTATGGATCATATTACCCCTCATGGCAAAGTATTTATCAGTCAATCCTCAAAGATTCACAGAGTGCTCTTTTTCAAACTCTGCCAGAAGGCTGCCTTCCATGTGGTTCCTGATTCTGTGTTACCGGGTATCAAACTTAAGGGACAAGGCACAGGAAAGCTTGTGTAGTATCTAGTTGCGGGCCAAAAGTTCAAGAATGAATGAGTTTCCCAGAGGCAAAAGCAGTAGGAACAAACTTAATGTGTGGAGTAAGGGCTACAAGATCTGTACAGGTAGACAAGAAGTGGGTGTCAGCTCTCGATCATCAAGAATGGTAGACATGGGAATACCAGTTGCTATAGGCTTTTAAAAATGGCATGTGTGTCACCAAGGCACCTGAGTTCTAAGGTATAAAAGGAATTCCTTAGGCGCAGTGATTCATGCCTGTAATCCCAACACTCGAGAGTAGAGGCAGAGAATCATGAGTTTGAAGCTGGTCTCTGCTACATAGCAAGTAGCAGCAGGTCAGCTTGGGATACTGGAAGTAAGACTGTCTCAAAGAGTAGCAGCAGCAGCAGCAACAACAACAACAGCAACAACAGCATCCACCTAAACCTAGATAGAACCATTGCTACAAAAAGAAAAATGGAAGCACTGAAATCTATGACAGGCTCCCACCACAATGCTTTTCTCAATATTCTTTAGTACCTTTGTGGGGAAGAAGTAGTAATTTTGGAATTTATGAAGTAGATCAAATTGGCCTTGAACTCAGAGATCTGTTTACCTCTGCCTTCCCAGTGTTAGACAAAGTTGTGTGCCACCACATTTGACTAAATAGTATCTTTATGGTAAGTCTTGGTCAGTTTTATTTCATTTCCACTGCCAAAAATATACCTTTCTTATATTTAAAAAAATGAGCCAGAGAGATGGTTCAATATTTAAGAATACTTCCTAACCTTTCAGAATACCAGCCTTTGATTGCCAGTATCTGAGGCAGGTGGCTCAAAATTGACTGTAACTCCAGTTCCAGGGGATCATATTGAATGACCTCTTCTAGGTATTTGTACACACACACACACACAAATATAAAAATAAATTCGAATAAAACAAATTGTATTATTATTATTATTATTATTATTATTAGTAGTAGTAGTAGTAGTAGTAGTGTGTGTGTGTGTGTGTGTGTGTGTGTGTGTGTGTGTGTGAGAATGCAGGTGCATGTGGACCTCAGAGCATAACATTTGGAAGTCTGTCCTCTTGGGGCTCAAACTCAGGTCATCAGGCTTCGTGCAAGTGCCATCTTGACAATCTGTTCTTTTTCTCCTTTCTTTCTTTCTTTCTTTCTTTCTTTCTTTCTTTCTTTCTCTCTCTCTCTCTCTCTCTCTCTCTCTCTCTTATTTTAAAGATTTATTTATTTTATGTATATGAGTACAGTGTAGCTGTCTTCAGACACACCAGAAGAGGGCATCAGATCTCATTATGGATGGTTGTGAGCCACCATGTGGTTGCTGGGATTTGAACTCAGGACCCCTGGATGAGCAGTCAGTGCTCTTAACCACTGAGCCATGCCTCTAGCCCTCTTCTTTCTTTCTAAGAAAGATTTACTTTTATTTTCATTGTGTGCATGTGTGTGGGTATGTGCATGTGAGTGTAGGTGCCAGTGAAGTCCAGAAGAAAGTGTTGGATCCCTTGGAGCTGGAGTTGGAGGTAGCTGTGAGCAGCCTGCTGTGGGTGTGGGCTCTGGGAGCCAAACTTTGAGCGTCTGCAAGAGCAGAAGATCATAAGCACTGTTAACCTCTAAGCTATTTCTCTAGCTCCTCCTTTCTTTGACTTTTTAAAATTTTTGATACAGTATCTAGTCCTGGCTGTCTTGTGTAGATCAGGCTGGCCTAGAACTCATGGAGAGCTGATTCCCTCTGTTTCCTGAGTAATGGGATAAAGGATGTGCACGCAGCACATCTTTTCCTTTATGTTCAGGTTGTGTCTATCCCTATGCTCAAATGAAGCACATGTTCTCACATTCTCAGCACCTTATTATTTTATGCATATGAGTGTTTTGCCTGATAAGTATGAGCCACATGCATGCCTCGTGGTCAGAAGAGGATGTGGCATGCCCTGGGACTGGAGTTACAGACTGTTGTGAACCACTCTATGGATGCTGGGAATTGAACCGTGGTCCTCTGGAAGAGCAGTCGGTGCTCTTAATGGCTGAGCCAATTCTCCAGGCCTCCATGCCTCCCTGTTCTTGTACAGTATCTGGGTTTGAGTCCCAGCACAAACATGGGGGACTATAACCATTTTTATCCCCTGTTCCAGGGAATTTGACACCCTCTTCTGACCTCCTTGGGCACCAGGAAAGCATGTGGTGCACAGGCCTACATGCAAGCAATATACTCACACACACAGACATAAAATATCTATTTTTTAAAGACAGTATCTCTCTTTGTAGCCATGGTTGTCGTGGAACTTGCTCTGTAGACCAGGTTAGCTTCAAACTCATAGATCTGCCTATCTCTGTCTCCTGAGTGCTGAGATAAAAGGCATGTGCCCCCCCCCCTTTTTTTACAAGGATATCATGAACCAGTTGTGGTGGCATAGGACTTTAATCCCAGAACTCAGGAGGCAGAGGCAGGCAGAACTTTTTGTGTTAAAGGCGAGTCTGCTCTACAGGGAGAGTTCCAGTCTAGCCAAGGCAACATAGTAAGACTATATCACAAAAGTATCACAAGATGTCTAGGAGGTTGAGACTATGTTTTTTGTTTGTTTTGTTTTTGTTTTTTGTTTTTTTGAGACAAGGTTTCTCTGTGTAGCCCTGGCTATCCTGGAACTCACTTTGTAGACCAGGCTGGCCTCGAACTCAGAAATCCGCCTGCCTCTGCCTCCCAAGTGCTGGTATCAAAGGCATGCGCCACCACACCCGGCTTGAGACTATGTTTTAAGTGCTTCAAGACCAAAATCACATTTGATTCTTATTTGTTCATATTGTCAAGATGAGGGAACTGAGGCTTAGAGAAGAGTTCAATATTCACGATGTTATCAGCAATAAATGGCAGAGTTAAAATTCAAAACATAACTGTATCCTTGTTTAAGGTCAGAGGTTGAGTCTGTAACCACTAAACAGGAAGAGAAAAGCTTGTTTTTTCTTTTGTTTTTGTTTTTGTTTTGTTTTTTGTTTTTTCGAGACAGGGTTTCTCTGTGTAGCCCTGGCTGTCCTGGAACTCACTTTGTAGACCAGGCTGGCCTCAAACTCAGAAATCCACCTGCCTTGAGATAAGGCTTAAAAAGACTCAGTGAAGCTGGGCGTGGTGGCGCATGCCTTTAATCCCAGCACTCAGGAGGCAGAGGCAGGTGGATTTCTGAGTTCGAGGCCAGCCTGGTCTACAAAGAGAGTGCCAGGACAGCCAGGGCTACACAGAGAAACCCTGTCTAGAAAAACCAAAAAAAAAAAAAAAGAAAGAAAAGAAAAAAAAAAAAAGACTCAGTGAATACGTGTACTTCCTGTTCTTTCCAGAGGATCTGAGTTTGGTTCCCAGCGTCCACATAAGGTGTTCACTACCACCTGTAACTCCAGTTCTAGGGGATACAATTCTGTTTTCTGAACTCCAAGGGTTCCTGTGTTTATGCGCACACAGACAGATACACAGGCACACACACATACACGCAAAAATAAATAAATCTTTTAAAAAAGAGACTTAGACTGTAGAGCAAGATGGAAGCAGGGTCAAGTTTAGGGGTCTGCAGAGGAGTGGCGCTGACTGTATGCCTTCAATCTCAGCAGTTGGGAGGCAGAGGCAGGAGGATCTCTGTAAGTTTGAGGCCAGCCTGATCTACAGTGTGAGTTCCAGGACAGCCAGGGCTACACAGAGGAACCCTTAATCTAAAAACCTTAAAAAAAAAAAAGAGTTCAGGGGTTATCTTCAGTCTGAGTATTGTAAGACCTTGTCTCAAAACAAATTAAAACAACAGGACAAACAAATAAGCCAGACCCTAAAAGAGCCCAACATTTAAAAAGGGAAGCCTGATGTAGAAATCAGCTCTCTCACTCTAATGCAGGGAAATGAACTAGGTCTCACCCATTCATCTACTTAACAAGCATGTGTTAGTTAAAGACTCACTGCAAAAGCAATAGCTGGTGAAGGGAGAGGAAGAGAGCTGATACCCAAATGAGACATGCTGGTGCTTTTTCATTCAGAGACTTTGTTTCTTGGTTTGTTTTTGTTTTTTAATTTTACTTACTCACTTTACATCCGGCTTACTGCCCCACCCCTGGTCACCCCCTCCAACAATCCTTCCTCCACCCCCCCTCCATTTCTCCTCTGAGCAGGTGGAAGCCCCCTGGATATCCCTCTTTCTTCCTGCAAAGTATCTGTGAGGCTAGGAGCATCCTCTTCCACTAAGGCTAGATAAGGAAGCCCAGCTAGAACATATCCCACTGACAGGCAACAGCTTTTGGGATAGCCCCTCCCCTCCTGCTCCAGTTGTTCAGGACCCACATGAAGACCAAGCGTCACATCTGCTACATATGAGGAGGGAGGCCGAGGTCCAGCCTGTGTATGCTCTTTGGTTGGTGGTTCAGACTCTGAGAGCCCCAAAGGTCCAGGTTAAGTGATTCTGTTGGTCTTCCTGTGGAGTTCCTATCCTCTTAGGGGGCTGCAATCTTTCCTCCTATTCTTCCATAAGAGTCCCCAAGCTCAATCCACTTTTTGGCTGTGGGTGTCTGTGTCTGTCTGACTCAGCTGCTGGGTGGAGCCTCTCACAGGACAGCCATGATAGCCAAAGACTTTTAAAGATTTATTTGAGCCCGGCAGTGGTGGTGCACGCCTTTGATCCCAGCACTTGGGAAACAGAGGCAGGCAGATTTCTGAGTTTGAGGCCAGCCAGGTCTACAGAGTGAGTTCCAAGACAGCCAGGGCTGTACAGAGAAACCCTGTCTCAAAAAACCAAAAAAAAAAAAAAAAAAGATTTATTTATTTGGAGGGCTGGAGAGATGGCTCAGAGGTTAAGAGCACTGATTGCTCTTCCAAAGGTCCTGAGTTCAAATCCCAGTAACCACATGGTGGCTCACAACCATCCGTAATGAGATCTGAGGCCCTCTTCTGGTGCGTCTAAAGATAGCTACAATGTACTTATTTATAATAATAAATAAATCTTTGAAAAAAAAAAGGATTTATTTGGAAAAATAGCATAGAAAAGTGCTAACCAAGGTGACAAACTAAGAATGGTGGCAGTGGCCTATCGGGGGCAGCTCATGAAAGAGCAGTGTGAAAGAGAGCATGAGAGAAATTGCAAGAAGCCAAACACAAGTGCATGTTCTGCCTAAGAGATGCCAAGAAGTCCAGGTTTGATCCTAATGGAGAGCTGGGAGGAATATGGGATGGAAACTGGAAGCTAGATAAGAGAATTCTGGAAGCCAGGTTCATAGACTTTATACTTTATGTTGTCTTCAGGGAGTAGGCATGACTAGTGTTTGCAGACTAGTCATCATTTCTTTTTTTTCCCTCAAGATTTATTTAATTTTTTTTTTGTTTTATGGTTTTTTTTTTTTTTTGGTTTTTTTTTTTTTTTTTTTTTTTTTTTTTTTTTTGGTTTTTTGAGACAAGGTTTCTCTGTATAGCCCCGGCTGTTCTGGAACTCACTCTGTAGACCAGGCTGGCCTCGAACTCAGAGAAAGAAATCTGCCTGCCTCTGCCTCTCGAGTGCTGGGATTAAAGGCGTGCGCCACCATGCCTGGCTAAGATTTATTTAATTTTAAAGTATATCTATATTTATGAGTTTGAGCATATGGGTGCTGGTGCCAGTGGAGATCAGAAGACAGGGTTTGATCCTCTGGAGCTGAAGTTGTAGAAGGCTGGTACTGCCTGTGTGGTTGTTGGAGACTGAATTTGATCCTTTGCAAAACTAGCATGCACTCCTAACTGCTGAGCCATCACTCCATGACCCATCTTTTACCTTTAGCACTATGTGGTTTTAGGCGTGTTTTGTGGGTTTTTATTTTGTTCATTCGTTTGTTTGTTTATATTTGGAGACAGGGTTTCTCTGTGCAGCCCAAGCTGTTCTGTCAACTCTGTAGATCAGACTGGCCTTGAACTCAGAAATCCACCTGCTTCTTTCTGCCTCTGAGTTCTGAGATCAAAGAAAGAAAGGCATGTGCCACCAAGACCAGCAGGATTTTTTTTTTCTGACAAGATCTTAGACTAAGGCAATGCATTCCTGTTTCAACCTCCTGAATGTTGGGATTACAAACCTGTGCTACAAGGTTTAGCTTGATTAAGAACCATGTTAAACCAGTTGGGTGCCACATGCCTTTAATCAGACTACTTGGGAGGCAGAGGCAGGAGATTGTCTGTGAGTTAGAAGCCAGCCTGGTCTACACAGGGAGTTCAAGGCCAACCAGGATAACTTAATGAGACTTTATTTCAACAGCAACAATAAAAAACAAAACAAAACAAAACAAAACAAAAACCCACCTCATTTTGTTAAGGAAGATGGGGAATGCATTTGGAGGGCAGAGGCAGGCAGATCTGTGCATTCAAGGCCAGCCTGGCCTACATAGTGGCCAAACAGGACCTATACAATGAGATTCTGTCTCAAAAACAAAACAAAACCAACCAACAACCAACCAACCAACCAACAACAACAACAACAACCCCCCAAGAACCAACAACTTGTTTTAGGGGCAATGGGGAGTGGTTTCTGGATTGCTTGCTTGCCCTGCAAGGCCTCAGAGATGTTCTTAGCCTTCTTCCCCATTTTCCCCACTGTGAGAACAAAATCTAGAAAGTTGTTGGTTACAGAGCTAACTTTAACCAGACTTGCTGTCTCTCTGTTTAGGCTAGGGGTGCTGAGAGGGCAGAGGCCCGGCCTTCCTCAGGCCGGTTTGGTTCATCCTCAGGCTCTCAGGGAGCTTGCACTTAGCTTGCAGCCATTGGCCTGCTGCTGGAATAATACATCTGCAAGCCTTAAGCCTGCTTGCACCTGGGTTTGTTATTTGTTAGTTGCCTGAGATTTGCAAATGACAAATAGGGCAAGAAACCCTCCCCAATCCCACCTGCCCCTGGAACATAAAGTGGAACAGGCTGGAATGCTGGATGAGAATGTGAAAGATGGGCAAAACATAGAATTTGGAGAGAAAGGAGGATGAAGAGAATGGAAAGTGAAATGCTGGAGACCACACCGATACATCAACACCCACGAAGGCCTCTTATGTCCCTTTCCCTTACTTGGTCCCCCTTCAACCGGAGTGACTTGCAATGAACTGTTCTACTGTCCCGAGACACTGCTTTCTGCACCTGACTTCATCTTCAATTGGCTGAGGTGCTCAACAGGAAGGGAGAACCAGAAGCTCCCGATTTGCTTCGTTCTGATAATTCTAAAAATCTCAATCAGTAGGATTCTTTTTTTTTTGCCATACGGCTATGCTGTTTTACTAGAGAGACAAGGCTTTTGATTGCAGAACAAAGCAGAGAATTAACATAATTATCCTTGTGGATTTAGTCCAAGGTTGGTTTGGATCCTAAATTACCCAGGGACCCTCTAATGCCCTGCTTTGTCTGCTAAGCATCAGGAGGGCAGGGCCCAGTTCAGTATTGTTCCTAGGTCTCTGTGCTACACCTAGGGAGCCTGTGGTGGGTCATTGCTGATAATAACTCCTGCTTAAGTGCAGCAGTTTACGGTGCCCATAGGTTGTCTCTGTGAGGATAATACAGCAATGTACACTGGTTTCTGTAATTTAGAGATGGGGGAAGGGACACATAATGAAGAACATGGCATCAGGCTGGGACTACTTCTTGGTCGAATATTAGGGTTTGCTAGAGCCACCACTGCTAGTTATCAACAAGGTAGGGCTGGGCTCTGGTTTTTAGACTCTTCCTAAACATTCTTCTTTATATTGTACCTACATCTCTGAGTATCCTGACCCTCTCTGAGTGTCCTGTCTGGGTCAGTAGATGTTAGGCATGGGAGAATTGAGAAAGACAAATTTCCCGAAAACGGCTGTTTTGGCATTTAACAAAAGTGTTGTGTTATACTGAAAAGAATTACAAATGTGGCATCGGGACTATTGGGATTCCTGGCTCAGAAACTCACTCTGTGACCTTGAGCACGCCACCCATAGAGGCTTAAGAGACTCAGTTTCCTCAATAACAGAACCAAGAACTATAGTGAGAAACAAATTGAATCACATAAGGGCATTGTAAACACTCTGATGCTATACAAAGGCAAGGCATTTTTATTATGGTTATGTTGTGGTGCGAGCCTCAAATAAAATAATCATTGTTATCTCCATACTTTAAAGGTTTCTCACAGCTATCCCCACACTGATCCTTGATTTCCCATCATCTCCTGTAGGACAGGAAGTCTGGTCCCCAACAGGAAAGGGCTCAAAAAAGCTCCAGCTTCACCCAGGAAGCAACCAAGCAACCGTCTTCTCCCCAACCTTTATTTTGCAGTCAAATGGTAAGAGACAGACTAGTGAAAATTGATGTGTTTAACATCCATTTCAGCCTCAAAATGGGGAGCAGAGTAACCCTAAGGTCCTAAGTAAGGCCTTAAGATTAGTGGCGATTTAGTAATTACCAGAATAATTAAAATCAGCGAAGACAGACAACTTAAAGCAGGATAGGCAAGAGCAAGGCACATGGAGGTGATTTCCCTGTTAAGTGATGCATATTGAGTTCATATGTTGATGAACTCAAACATATTTCTGAATCCTCATTTTTGCTTGGTGCAAAACAGTTTTTAAATGTGGGTGTGGGTGTGTGGGTGTGTGCACTGGAGGGCAGGTGTGGCCAAGTAAAATAACTAGTGAAGAGATTCCCAAAGGGGGAAAATTGGGTGGCCCTACTATATATACATTGCTCGAATTAGTGGTGAGGGTGGTGAGGACAGGCAATTGGGGTACTAACAGCAGATCTCAGACAATAGCAAGACCACCAGAGCCTTAGCTGCTCTCATATACATCTCTCAGACCAGGTGAGGGGAACAGCAGGCAAGTCTCAACTGCCATCCATGAAGACTTCACAAAGAAGAAAACAAAAACAAAACACCCCCTAGCTCAGAGATGGAACTTCTGGGCCTAGAGGGGTGGGAATGGGGGGTGGGGGTAGGGAGAAGAGAAAGTCATTAATTCAGCAGGGTTTCCTTCTAGTTCAAATGACCTCTCTGGCTTCCTTAGCATAGATAAATATATACTAAATAATATCAATATGTCTGGACATAGAGATTATTTTCCCAAGTTCCTGTTATTTCACATCCTGTTTCGAATCCTTTAGGAACTGTTGACTATGTTTCCTGATACCCTCTGGGTAGAGACAATACCTTGGAAGTCCTCACCATCAGATCAGGGTTGGAGCTGCTAAGAAACAACCTAAGACTGAAAGTCATGTCAAGCAGCAGCTTTCCCTCCTCAAAGCCTCTCTCCTTGGAGTTAATGTAAGTCAGCAGAGTTCGAATGTGGTCCACAAGCCTATAAGCCCTTCAAGTCTCAGGGATGGCCGGCGATATAAACACAGGAAGGATTTATACTCCCTTGGCCTGGCAGGCGGTCGTTAGGGTAAAGGGGAAGGGTCAGGGGACTCAGATTGGTGTCTCAAGAGCCCAGAGGGAAAGCAGGCAGAAACCAAGCCCTAGGTCCTTCTAGGCAGATTTCCCTCTGCAAAGTCTTGCAAGCTTTCCTCTTTATAGACCTTTCGTCCCTTCCTCCCTCGGGTCTCCCCGCCAAACCAGATGCCTCCACACCCTAGCAAGTGATATCCACTGAGGGTGACCCAAGGTTTTTGCAGCCTGGGAGGTTGCCACGAAGAGTGGGCCGAGCGGACTCGGGAGGCGAGGCGAGGCGGCGAGGACCGGGCATTTTTTCTTGCCCTAGCACCTGTCCCACTTCGGCGCCCGGGCTAGGACTGCGCCTGAGCGCGGCCTCAGTGCTGGAGCGCCAGAACCACGCGCGGAGGTCGCCAAGGGTGGGGAAGTGGGGGGCCCGGAGGAAGGGCGGGGTGTCTGGCGGGGGCGTTCCCCTCGGGCGAGACCCCCGCCCTCCTACATAGACCGAGTCAAAAAAAGAAAAAAAAGAAAAGAAAGAAAGAAAGAAAAGAAAAGAAAAAAAACCAACAACAAAACGGGGAGAGCGTGTTACACATCAACCAGGAGCGAAAACGATCGCTCTCCGACCCCGAACGGCGTTGCGGCACCCCCCCCCCCTTCCTGGAGCGGAGGACTGGCTGGGGAAAGGTGGCTCCGTTCTTCCCCGTGGCCAGTGCGGGGTCTGCGGCTGCCCAGCGAGGTTCCGGCTTCCCTGGGGCTGGTAGGGGGGAGCCCCGAGAAGTGCAGGCCCGCCCCCTTCTTCCTCCTCCTTCCCCTCCTCCCCCACGTGTCCTCCGGGAGCCCAGCGGCCTGATCCCAGCACCCCCCCTCCCGCCACCTCCCTCCTACTCCCGCTTCGCCCGCTTCCCGGGCGGTGTGGAGAAGAGCAAAGTTGCGACAGCAGCCGGGGGGCTCTGCCCAGGTGAAGGGGGCGCTGTGACGGGGGCGGGAACGGCGTGGCCCTGCGGCGGGGGCGGGGGGGGGGAGGATAAAGAAACTTGCTTTTCGCAGCCCCCACCCTGCGCGGGTTCGGATCTTGCGTGATCCGAGCCCTCGTGGAGACGCTGCACCGCCGCCAGGACCGAGGCCGGCACCCCGAGCCGGACTCAGATAGGGACCGCGCGTTCCGGCGGGCTGCCGAGGGCAGGCAGGCCGGCACCCGGGCAAGGGCGGGGTGGGTGACCGTGCACCGGACCGAACCGCGGACTCTGGCGGCGTGGGCGCGGGACGAACCGGGACCGGGCCGAGTTGGGTGGCGAAGTAGGACGTGGATTCGGGGGGCGGGGCGCAGCGGGAGGGGGGAGAGCAGGCCCGGCCCGGCTGGCCTGGGCGTGGGGGTGGGGGGCGAGTTCGGGGCACTTGCTGGGCTCTGGACCGAGCGCTAGGGCGGGGCGGCGCTAGGGGCTGGGCCCGACCGGGAGGAGAGGGCGAGGGGAGGGAGAGCAGGGGGTGGAGTAGGGGCGTGGAGTTGCAAGCGGGGTCTGGCCTCGGCCGGGGGCGAAGGTAGATCTGCGGGGCCGAAAGCGGAGGGAGGGAGGCCCGAGGCAGCGCGGCGGCAGCGGCGGCGGCGGCGGCGGCGGCGGCGGCGGCGGTGGCGGCGAAGGCCAGCTTCCGCGGAGTTTGTGCCCGGGCTTCCCAGCTGGGCTCCGGTCGCCTCCCGCGCACAAATGGGGTTAGGGGACTGACTGGTAAGCAACTCCCGGTGTTGGACGGGCTTCCCAGGCGATTCCCGGAAAACCGAGGGAAGACGCCGTCTGCAATATGCCGCACCCCACCACTCCACCTCTTAGCATCTGGATTCTGCTCTTCGGGGTCGGTGGACCCTTCCCCACCACAATCCTTCCAATCTTCCAGCACCCCTTCCGTCTCCCTCTTATCCTTGGCCATCTAAATCTCCTAGTGGTATGCTTTGGAGGGGTGGAAGGCGTCGAGGGCTGCACTTTCCCTCCCTTGGGGGCAGCCTAGTTTGTGTCTTATTCCTGCCAGGTAATGTTGCTTGGCATGGTGTGGACCTGGGGTTTAGATAATTTAAGCCCCGGATCCAAGCTTTTTTGATGGCTTTTAAGGAAAGGGACGGATCCCTGGATTTTCATGACCAGAATGGGGTTTGAGGACTGGAGTTACTCTCAGCTCACTTCCAGTACCAACCTCTTTACTATGAACCATTTCTGTGGGGGCTCGAACGTGGAGGGTGGGATACGGGAGCATTAATGTGCTTTGCTTCTCTGTGTTTCCACAGGGTCAGCGTGGTGAAGGACAGCTAGTGTCAGAGGGAAAGTAGACACTAGTCCAACTACGGCCGCCCCCACTAATACTTCGGTAAGGGGGACACGACTAAGGGGATGCTGGTGGGTTGGGGCCCAGTATAAGAGTAGAGGTGGGTAGTCGCCCCCAGGACTCTTTCCTGGCGGGGAGAGAAAGGCGAGCCCCTACTTCGGGGAGGGTTCCGGGGAAGGAGATGGAGGGTGGCGACTGGGGGGGGTGCGGGAAGAATGGAAGAGTCACACCCTGCTTGCAAGGGGAGCCTCCCTTAGGCTCCTGGGAAAAGGGGACTGAATACGTGTGCTCTGTGGTACCAGGGCAGGGGAGATCTGGGGATGGTTCAAAGAGTGATTTGCACACTGGTTCTGGCACTAGTGGCCTGAGAAAGTCAGGTTGGGGCATAAGGTGGAGAATGTTGGAAGGAAGGCAGACAACCAAGCCTCTGGCCCCAGTGCCCAGATCATTTCCCTTCCTCAACCTCCCTCCTAAGGGGCATCGGGGTGGGGGGCGTGGAGCTCTTGGAGCCCCGCGGATTGAGTGCCTCCGCCTTTCTTGGGAGTCTATCTTTTTGCCCAGCTTGCTACAGCTACCACTGCCTCTCTCTCTGGAATCTGCTCGGTTCTCTCTGCGATCCCCTCCTCCTCCTCCTCCTCTCCCCTCCCCTCCCAGTGTCACCGGGGCTGCTTGGCTCTGCCCCCTTCGCCGCCGCTTGCTCCCAGCTTTAGTCCCTCCTTCTCATGCTTGCTCCCTCCCTTCGCCTCCTCCTCCCCATCCCCCCCCTCGCCAAGGCCGCATTCTGGGAGTTGTAGTCTCTTGCAGCGCTGGCAGGCGCCGCCCGCGAACAAGGCTGGACTCGACTTCCCGTCGAGCCCTGCGACCGGCACCCACTCCACCAGGCTTCGCTCACACACACAGACACACACACACACACCGCTCTCCCCCTCACTCTTTCGCTCGCCGCGGCGCTGCCAGTGTGTGGCTCTGTCTCTCCTCCGCTTTGCTGAGCCCTCCCTTCTTCCTCTCAGTTCCTAGAGTCCGACCGCCGCCGCCGTGAGAGGAGAAGGAGGTCGGTAGCGATAAGGGGCGGAGGGGGGCATCGGATGCCGGCAGTGTTAGGCGGGTGGTGGTTCAAAGAGGGTGAGAGGGAGCTCGGGTGGCGGCCTGAGCCTCCCTGCGGAGCCGACCCGGGAACAGGTGCGTCTTTTTTCTCTCTCCCCCAACCCCTCCACCCCTTTTGACTCCCTGGCTTTTTCGTATTCCCCCACCCGCTTCTTTCTATCCTAAGCCTTTCCCCAACCCTGTCCGTTCCTCTTCCCTTAGCTTCTCAGCTTGCCCCCCGGGGGCGCCGTCCTCTTCGTGTCCCCGGACGTAGAGCTCTCGGGAGCTCTCTCTGTCCTCGCCCCTCCCTTCGGGACAGCTCCCCTCCACTTCCACCTTCGTACCCCATCCCTGCCCTGCCCTATCCCCTTCTCGACCTCCTTCTCTTTTAGCCAGGTGAGACTTGTTCACCAGGATCCAAGAGAGTCTTCCCCTCGGCTGGGCGGGGGTCTCCATGGAAACGGGGGTCTGTAGATCCTGGGGCGGGGGGGGTAACCATAGGAATTACCCCACTGAACAGAAAAGGAGGTGGAGGCTATGGTCTTGGAAGTACCTGGCCCCAAACCCTGATCCATCCAAGGATCCGACGATCCGAAGGGAACCTGGCCAACAGGGCAGGGCGAAAAAGGGCTTGTTATTTTTTGGGGGGGGTGGTGGTGTCCGTGATGAAGTCTTGAAGAGACCGGGAGAAAATGCCCTCCAACCTTAGAGGTGGAGGTGCGACGGGAGCTCTCTCGGGGTTGCTTTCTCCTCTTTTCAGGGGTGCAGGAACCGTAGGGTAAGGGGTACCCCTAGGTGGCGGCGGGGCCTGGGTTCGGGAGTGGGAGTGCTGTGATGGGGGCAGGGGCAATTATCCGAGTCCCTGGAAAAAAGGCGGGGGATGACTTCGGAGCGCCCAAGCTCCGCTGCCCTCGCTCTAGGGGCGGGGGCTACCGGGCCAGGCGAGGCGGGGAGGGTGCTCAAATTGAAGAAGGATGAGATGGGGGCAATTCATACTGGCCCCGGCAAGCCTGGTGGGAGACCCAGCTGGCTTGCAAGCCCTCAACCCGCTTCGCGCCAGGCCTGGAGGCTAGGGGTCTGGGAGGAAAGCAGAGGGCTGGAAAGGAGGGAGGCTCCGGTTACGGGGCCGGATTTCGGGATCAGGGGCAATCCCCTGGCCCTTGGAGAGGGAGGGAGAGGGATGGCCGCGAACCCCAGGGTTCCCCCACCCTGCTTCATAAGGGGCGTGAGGAATGGACAGCAGGCCCAGCGGAGCTGGATTCAAGCGGATCGTGGCCAGGGAGTGGGGGGGCTTAGTGGTGGTCTTCGGGGGGGAGTAGTCCGGCGGCGGGGCGGGCGGGCGGGGCGTGGGGCTCCGGCGGGCGGCGGGGCGGGGCCCGGGCGGCGCTGCTGCCGCTGCCGCCGCCGCCGCCGCTCCTGCTAGGGCCGCCGCCGCCGTTGCTGCCGCCGCCGCCGCCGCTTCTGGGCGGGGAACCGAGGCCAAAGAGAGTCCCGTGCCGGGGCAGAGGGCGCAGGCGGCGCGCGGTGGGGAGGGGGGCTTTCTGCGGGCGGGGGCAGGCTGGGGGTGGAGTCCCCGACGGGGGGCGGTACGAGCTAGGACGACGACGAAGAGGAGCCCCGGGGGCCCGGTGCGTGGAGGACGAGGTGCTGGGAGAAGGAAGGGGGGGGGGTGGGTCCCGCGACGGGCCTCGTGGGCTTGGCTCCCGGAGGTTCGGCTTCGGGACGGAGCCTTGTGGGGGCGCCCAGAAGCCAGGAAAGGGATAGAGGGGTGAACTGGACGGTGGAGGGGGCCCTCCTCGCCGGGGTCCCGTGGAGAGGAAGGCTGGGCCAGAGGGACGTCCGGGCAAGGCTGGGAGGAGCCGGCGGCACCAAGGCTGGGGTTTTCGTGTTATGGAGGTGCAGGAGATTGTTGTATCGAAAGATGTGGTTGAGGGGAAAGGCGGGAGGGAAGCACGCTGCAAACCCAGGAGGCCCAACACCACAGGCCGTTGGGGGTGCCCTTCTGTTCCGCTCAAGCTTCCCCTCCTCTCCCCATTAGAAGCACTGTGTTTTTGTTGTATTGTTTTGAAAATTTCAAGGTTGCCTGATCAAACTGTCGACGTGGTGATACTTTCTTATTCTTGCTGGTTTCTAGAGTAGACAGTCAGGACAGGCTTCAGTTGGCGAGCATTCTTCCAGCCCAGCGTTTTGGGGGCTCTTTGCATGCCCGTGGGAAGGGGGCTTGTGAAGCAAGGCACAGATGAATACTCTCAAGGCGATTTGGAGGTCGTTCCTATGACACTGGGTAGAGGGCAGCTGCAGATAGCTTTGGTCAGACTTCTGGGGTACACTCGAAGGCTTCAAGTGTTAGTCCCATGCGTCTTTCAACTTAGAAGACTATTTCTCGGAATCACACTGCAGAAACGTTTCATGGGGAAAGAAATGGGGCATGAATTTGGAGTTGGGAGTTGATTAGGCTCATAATAAAATTCAAAGGATGGCTGGGAGTTACCATTTTAATGGTCATCTAGCGCTGTTCTGTTTAGTGTGTCTTGTCCTTGAATGTTAGCAGTGAGGGGCCTTTCTTATTGGGGAGACTGCAGGTGGCATAGTCAAAGCTAAATTTGGGCAGAGTTTTAGGATACTCGAATGTGATGTCACCTGGTGGTACTGAAGATGACAGTCTGTAGGAAAGAAACTTACAAGATTCCACTGGGGATTAAAGAGATAATCCCGCACCAAGAATCACCCAGAGGCTCCAAAAGGCAGTAAAAGGTTGAGAAGGAACCTGTAAAATTTTGACAGAAACAAAAGTAGCAAGCCAAACAGAGGGAGCAACAGGGACATGGTGAGTCAAGTTAAAAGAATCCAAAGTTCCATTATGCACTTGAGGCTTGCCGTGGGCATCTTGAGTAGTTCATGAGGACCTCGGTGGCAGGTAGTTTTTGCACCTGAGGAGATTATTTTGAGGTGGATCTGGGAGATGGGAGCCCCCAGGGCTTGGCACAAAAGCTCGCTAAAATGGACTTTGTTAATGGATTTTCATGTACACTTGAGTGCAGGCATTAGTGAAAAGATAGACACTCGGAAAAAATGAAATTTATTCTTGTGGGTATGAACTAATCAAGGGAAAGTCACTCTTAAACTGACTTTTGAAAGTCTGACTCTTTATAGGCACAGACCTTTAATCTCAGTACTCAGTGGGCAGAGGCAGGTGAGTCTCTGGAGTTAAAAGGCCAGCCTGGTCTACAGAATAAGTTCCAGGATGGCCAGGGCTACACAGAGAAACCCTGTCTAGAAACCTTCTGAATCTCTTACTAGCTTTGCAGAAACAGTATGTAGGTTCCTTTCCATTCTGACCCAGAGGTGAAGAGAGCTAGATACCTAGTTGATACAGGAAGGGGAAGAGATGCAGAAGTCTGGCTTGAATAGACTAGTTCTGTAAAACAGTAATAAGGAAGGGACGGCTAATTGTTGGAATAGGGCAGGGTAAAGCTAAGTGAGTCCTAGCCAGCTTTGCTGTTGTCAAAGTAGAGGGACGTTGTATGAGAAATGGGGCCATACCAAGGCACTCTTCTGGATCTAGCTTTTTTTTTTTTTTTTTTTTTTTTTGATTTGCCAGGACTGGTAGAGAAGATGTGTGGCATCCTGGAGATTGCCTTTCTTTCTTACTGGCTTTGGGGCTCTTGGGAAGCAGAGGAGGTTTCTCTGGGGGTGTGTATCTGAGCCTTATTCATGATACAGTTCCCTACCCTGGCAAGGAAATGCTTGGTGAAGGTGGCAGAGGATCTCAAGCCTTGATTAATCTGTGCTGTGAGCTTTAGGGAGGAGCTTTGCTGAGAGAAACAGAATCATAGGAGCAAAAGAGGCTTACCACTAGAAAGAAGGAAGGCAAAAGAAGTCAGGGAGAGGGGACCATAGGGCAGGGAATGGGGGAAGGAAGATGAAGATGAGCATCATTGTTCCCATGTCAGGTCTAACTAAGAAGAAAGCAGTAAGTTGAAACCTCCAGGGTAATGTTTTCCAAAGAAAGTTCGAAGAACCCTTAGGGCTCTCTACAGTTTAGTACTAGAATTGCTAAGGCTGGAGTAAGAAAGAAGATCTTGGATAAAAATAGGCTAGGAAGAAACTGGCATTTAGAAAGAAATATAAATATATTTACCCATAAAGAAGGAGAGGTAGTATCCATATTAAGAATTTAAAATGTACAATGTGGGCTGGGCATGTAAAATGCTTGCCTAGAATGTATGATGGCCTGAGTTCAAGCCTTAGCATTGAAACGGAAAAAAATAAATAAATAAAACAAAACCCTACAATGTGAAAGAAAAGCAGATCATTAAAGAGCCAAAGGAGAGAGGCATTCAGATGCTGTTCAAAGCTGGGATTGAGGAGTGTAAAGATTAATTTTTGATAGTCACTACTGTGGGAGGACCCAGGAAACAGAATAGCTGGGATTAAGCTGAAACATTTCTTAGCAAATCCAGATGAATGTCAAGATTCTGAATGGGAAAGGGGAGTCTTGGTCCCATCTTGAGTGGAGAATAGGAGAAAGTGGGACTACACCAGTTTTTCCAGTCTGTAAGCTGGAGGAATCCTAGATATAAGGAGGTAAGCAATAGAAATTCCAGAGCAAAACAAACAGGATAAAGAACAGGGACCTGAGAGCCTTGGGCCAGAATTGAACAGTAGAGTTAAGGGCACCAAAAAGAGACTTTAATCAGGATTTGACTGGACTATGTTTACACTGGTTTGTGAATTCTAGGTGGAGCTATCTGGGATGGATTGGGTTGAATATATAGAGCTTTCCCAGGGTCAGCTAGCCTCTTAAGAAGCCATGCAAGAATTCTGTGCTGAGTTTGGATGGGAACATGAACACTAGAGGGGAATGGAGAGACTAGAGAGTGAAACTTGCTACTAATTGGACAGGAAGGGGGAGAAAACACGGAGGATGGCTGTGTGAAGGAAGAGGGGGCACTTAGATCAGTGGGAGTTTTTAGAAAGGAAATTTCTTAATGTTAGCATTGGAAGTCAGTCTGAGTCTGTGTCTGCTCGAATCTTTAGTGCCAGGATAGCTAAAGAGGGAGGAAATAAGTAATCTCCCTTTGTGTCACTAGGGGATTCGAGGGCAGTATTTTATATGATCTCTTATATGAGCCAGGTATTATTCATGCCAGTCTGTAAAATGTAGGAAATCGTCCTCTTTCTAAATCATAGCCTTTCCTGCTGTTCATAACTTTAAAATGGTCTTTTATGTTGAAAATGTTCTTTTAGCGAACTAAAGTTGTGTTCTGGTCAAGAGCAAAACGTAACTCTGTTTCTGTCTCCAAAATTCCAGTAAGCTCTTGTAGTATTTTTTTTAAAGCAGTAGCAACTCTTTCCTCATAAAACATGTAAAAATTTATCATTTTTAGCATAGTAAGTGTAGATTTGTTAAGGAACAATGAGAAAAACTTTGGAGTATGTGCATGGGGGTGGGGGGGGGCAGGCAGGGAACAATACTCTGATAGGTTGACTATTTTATTTATTTATTTATTTTGTCTTTTTTTTTTTTTTTTAATGAGATATGGCCTATGGAGACCAGACTGGCCTTGATCTCACAGAGATTTGCCTGCTTCTGTCTCAGCCTTCCAAGTGCTTGGATAAGAGTGGGTGATACTATGCTTAGTTTCCTCCCTACCACCCCCCACTCCCCCCCCCACCTTTAAAGAAAACTGCAGGTCTAGTGTTGAGGTGGTGTTTTCCTCTTTGTTGGTAGATAAATTGTGATGAGTTTGAAGATGTGGCTTGTTCTTTGTAAAATGCTGTGATTTTCCGATTTCCCCAGTAGAGTTAAATAAATAAGGCAAGATGTGGCTTCATTTGTATTTAAAGATTTTAACTTGGGCTAAAGATTTGGGAAGGCCTGAATTCTATGTAGCAGCAGTTTTGGGGTTGAGACATCGTTACTATCTGCTAAGAAACAAAATTTCCTTACCTCATTACTAAGATCTATCTTAGTGTTGATTCCATTTAAAGCTACAGTAGAATTTTGCCACTGCAGGGCTATGAGGACACCAAGGAGGTCTTTCTTTTTCTGAGTTCTGTGAAATGTATAACACACAGATATGATCCCAGGGAGGAGATCCACTGAAGACTTGGATCTATGAGAGGATTGAATATATTTTCTCATGAAGAGTCTTTACTCAGTTGAACTTGGGTCTTCTGCCTTGCCCAGGTGGCCTTGCATCCTAATTAATCTCCTTTGGAGACAGAGCTGTGTCTGGTCCTTGTTGTTCAACTTTCTAATAGTATGGCAGGAAACAAGTCACTAACTTTCCTGAGCCTCAGTGTTCTTATCTAGACAAGGGAGATGATACTAAATATCATAGGATGGTTAGAATTCTATCAAATAAAATGTATATAGGCACTGCTAAGGTACTTAACAAATGGAATATATTTTTAGAACTAAAATTTCTTGTGTCTTATGACGTTACTTACTACATACAAGGCAGAATGAAACTAAAAATTCATTCTGCTATCCACCCCTCATATTAGCCCTTTGTCCTTTTTCTCTGTAATTCTTTTTGATTAGTAGACATCCAGGGTTTATTGCATGGTAGGAAGTAATACCTTAACACATTGCTGCATCTGCCTCAGAGGTGGAGGTGGTAGTTGCTTTTACGGTTGTGCCATGACAACATCTACTCTTTCTGGACAGGAACTGAAGACTGAATATCCCATTGAAACTTTAAGGGATCTTTTGCACCAGAGCTATCAAATTCCCTGAAGCTGCCTGATGTAGGTGCTGGGAACTTAACTAGGGTTCTCTGCAAGAGCAATATATACTCTTAACCACTGAGCCATGTCTCCAGCCCAAAATACTGCTTTCAGTAAAGGACTCTTGTGTTATATTATGGCTGGTTAAGTGTTCTAACTATCTCTGGAAATGCTCCGAAAGCTGATAGAACCCGGAGCTGATGTGCTTCGATGATAAAGATGCTCACCAGTGATTGAATGGGAGAGAATAATACTGGAGAAAGCTCTGGGTTCCCCAAACCAAACTTTCTGGGCAAAGGAAAAACAGTGGCCTTCAAAGTAGATCTCCTCTCTGCAGCTGGAGTGGACTTTGGTGTCAACAATTGGGTCTCTGTTAGTTTTGCCAATACAGGGAGAGACTGAGGACAGGCCAATTGAAAACGGCAGATTGGCTGACAAATTAACGGTTTTTCTGTTTGACTTAGAAAATGCATTGTTATTTTCTACCTGTCCTCTAGCCCTGAGATTTACCTACCTATTTTTCTTCTGTTTAGGCAAATATTATGGCTGTTCCCTGAGCACACATCTACTGGTAGTCCATAAGTCTCCTGGGTTTAAAAGGTAGCTGTGGGTGCAGCACACCAAGATAGTTGGGGAGTCGATTTTATTATTTTGCTTGGCACAATTTTAGTTGAGTTCTGTGTTTCTCTTTATTGTAGAAATAAAGCAGGAATAGAGTTGAAGTGAGAGCAAGGCAGTAAAAGAAAGACTTGCATGCAGTGCTGTTTTGTTTATTTGATGTGTATGCCCGCATGTGCACATGTGAACGAACATGTGTATGCACGTGCATGACAGCTTGCAGGAGTTGGCTCTCTCCTCCCACCATGTGGGTCCCAGGGATTAAATTCAGGTCATGAGGCTTGGTGGCAAGTGCATCTCACTGGCCATGTTTTGTTTTGCTTTTGAGACAAAGTCTCATTGTATTGCTCAGGCTAGTCTTGAACTTGTGCATTCAAGTGATCTTCCTGTCTCGGTCTCCTGAGTAGCTGGGACTGCAGGTATACAACGTTGTGCTTAAATATTTCTACCTGGGTACCTGGTCTCTCTATGATATAGTAAAAGGGTGGTTTTCCCTAGTAGTTTATTTTAGCAAGCTATTGAGCCATATTGTGTGTCTTATATTATGCTACACCCTGTTGGGAGGGGGCTAGTAAATCTATAGGTGGGTAGGAGAGTGAGTCATGGAGTTTGCATACTGTGTAATAAGAGGGATAAAAATAAAATAATAGCTTCTAATGAATTATATACATAATCTATGTAGTCATAGCAGAGCCTCATCTTCAGATAAAAGAACAGAAAAAGTAACCTGATAATGGTGTCTCCAAATATTCATGTACATTTATGGTCTAGGAGAGGTTTACAGAAGCAAACCTTAAATGAGGAGGAATCCCCTTTACATGAAAAAGTCCATGTCATACCTACAGTACACTAAATGTTTTCAGAGACCCACTGAAGACCAAGATGGAGGAAAGCCAACTCTTATTTTTGGATTAACAGAAATTAGAAGTCTCACAAAATGTTTCTATTTACGTAGATGTCTTGCTGAAGTAGCTTTGCTGATTGATTTTATAATGCAGACTTAAGTTTTGTAGGTATCTGTGACGTGTAGACGTTACACAAGAACTTTTAAAGGATTTATCCTCTCTGTTTCTCTCTGTCTCTGTCTCTCTCTGCATGTGTCTATATGAGTGCAATGGTGTGTGTGTGTGTGTACATGTATGCAGTGCCTACAGAGGACAGAAACATCATTGGACTCCCTTGAGATGCAGTTCCCAGGCAGTTGTAAGCCACTTGACATAGGTACTGAGAAGCAAACTCTAGTCCTCTGGAAGAGCAGGGAGAATTCGAAACTGCTAAGCCATCTTTCCAGCCCCATCTGTATAAAGTCTTATTAGCTGGAGCTTGATTTTAGTATAAAGTTATTAATACAATGATATGTTTTTCCTAAATAGAGCAAATAAGTTTCTTTTACTACAGGAAAAGAAAACGAATAGTGTTTGAATAGTAAGAGGGAAAATCAAGGCAGAGTGTAGATGAGCTAACGCAATCTGATGGCATGAAAATGGAAGTAAACCATGAAAACTTCGCTTTTGGTTCACATCATCCTCAAAATATACCTCTGGCCCCTGCAAGTGCCTCTGTGTTATGCTCAGTTCTTGACTAATAAGATGAATATATTATCTGGCATAGTGAGATGGTCTTGAGGTGGCTGAGAAATGGAGAAGGGGAGTATTTTTTAAGGTTTCTACCATAGTTTAGGCTATGGGTCCTGTAATACATCACTGTTCCAGGTGATGGGACACTGGTGCTCTAATACTGTTGCTATCTGATTACATTCATCTTCTTCCTCTTCCTCCTCCTCCTCCTCCTCCCTCCTCTTCTTTCTTCTCCTCTTTATCTTTTTGAGACAGGGTCTCACTATGTGTTACAGGCTGTCTCTGAACCAACTGCATAGCCCAGGCTGGCATAAAAGTAACCTCTCTAAGTTCTAGGTTTATACCTCCACACTTATGTCATGAATGGATTATGGCTGTTCCTAAATATCGAGTCATCTCTAAAAGCATGGGGTTTAGCAGCTACAGTAGTGAAGAGATCGAAAGGGTGTATATAATAGTTAGGATTCCATGTTAGTGCTCTCAGGAGCTCTGTGGAAAATTGTAAGCCTTGGCCGTCTAGTCACTGAGGTGACTGCCCAGCCTCCCAAGGTAACTAAATTCATCAGAATGAGTAAGCTCTCATGTGTTTAATAGATAGTTAACTTTCCTTTGTATCCAGTCTCATAAATGTTTATAGGCACATGTTTTAAACATGGTGGTACCCAAGGAGTCTATGAAGGCATCCAGGCTAGAATCATATACAGGTAATTTCTTAAGTCTTCTTGTTAAATACAAGAATTGTATCTTGGAAGAAAATGCAATATCCCCTGAGTCTGCTCTCATATGATAGACACCAGTGGACATATTCAGAATAAAAGAAAGAAAAACCAAACTTAAGTGACCCAGAAAACGTTAGAATAGATTTAGTTAGATCAAACGGACAGTTTTTTTTAATACGTTTTATTAGGTATTTTCCTCATTTACATTTCCAATGCTATCCCAAAAGTCCCCCATACCCTCCTCCCCACTCCCCTACCCACCCACTCCCACTTTTTGGCCCTGGTGTTCCCCTGTACTGGGGCATAAAAAGTTTGCGTGTCCAATGGGCCTCTCTTTCCAGTGATACAAACGGACAGTTTTTTTAAAAAGGTGTTATATTCTTGAGGTGATTGTTTCTGGTTGATCCTTGTGTGTGTGTGCTATTGCATGGGGCTAGAAGGGAAGCACGGGAAAGCAGTTGGGACATTTCTATGTCACTCAAGTTTCAGGGATGATAGCTGATTAGTAGCTAGAAGAGATGAGGGGGATAGAGGTATGAGGGAGGGCAGGTAGCAGAATAGAAGACCATTTTTCCATGGGAAATGACTAAAACAGAGCACTTTCAGGGGGAGAAAACATTCTCATTGGGTTAAAGCTTGGGGTATGTAATTAAATGGGGAAGCACAAGTGTTGTTAATATCCTGTTCAATACACACAGAGGGAGGCAGAACAGTGCTGCTGCTTTCCCCAAAGTGAGCTGGTAGGGTAACCTTTCTTTTGCCTTTTTAAAGTTTTCTTCTTATAAGAGTATTGCCCAAAGTTCTGCATTTCTATCAGAACAGTAGGACCCAAAGTTAGTTTTCTTTCATTAGTCACCACCGGCCCAACCCTCCTTCTTAAACTGTCTACCGGCCACAGCTATAATCTCAAGGACAGATTTAGGGCCAAGCTTCAAGATGAATATTTTCTGTTTTTTTTTTTTTTTTAAGTCATAATTGCTTCCAGGTCAAAGGTCACTAAGCAGTGTGGGCCAAAAGGAGTCTGAAAGAGTACTGCCAGAGTTGTTTTACCTGAGACCCTGTCCTGATGTTGAGCTCAGCCACAAGGAACAGACAGGTGTCACACATGGGTTAGAGAGACTGATGTGACCTGTGTATCTACTGCCACCTTTGCTCATCACTAATTGAGTCTTTGGTTGCAAAGGGAGGAATGAAGATTTTGACAGATTCGAGGTTATAAACTTTAAAAACACCATCTATGGTGGATTATGTCTGTAACCAAAGCACATAGAAAACTAAGAAATGAAGATTGCCTCGTGTTTAAGACCAGCCTGGGCTACATAGTATGGGTAACAGGCCAAACTGGAATCCATATCAAAATGCTGTTTCCAAAATCAACAAGCAAGCCAGGCGAGGTGACATATACCTGCAGTCCTAACACTCAGGAGACAGAAGCAGGCAGATCAGTAATTCAAGGCCAGAGTCAGCTCTATAGTAACTTTGGGGCCAGTCTGAGTGTTGTGGAAGTCCATCTCAAAACAAAACAAAAAAACTAATCCCAAGACCCCAAGTTGATAAACAAAAACCCATTATCTACTTCCATGTAAAATATTTGTCAGATTCTTTCTCTGATACTTTGCTCTTTTGCTTTTTTGTTTGTTTTGTTTTTGAAACAAGGTTTCTCTATGTAGCCTTGGTTGTCCTGGGACTTACACTGTAGACCAGGCTGGCCTTGAACTTAAAGATCCCTATCTATCGGTACCCTCCAAATGCTGGGATTAAAAGTGCTGGACACCATAGCTTAGCCATGCTTGGCTTTTAATTGTCGTGGAATCGACTTTTGTCATCTTCCTTTCAAAACAGATTCTGCCCTTTGGTAAGATCTTGGTATTTTAGGGCTGCTCATTTCCTATTTGTGATGCGCCTAACCCTGACTGGGGGCATAACTTGTTATATAGAACCTCTTCTTCCTTTTTTTGATAACACATTCTCTTTAAGCTTTTCTAAAATGCTTCCGTGCTTCCCCACAGTATTTCAGTTTGGCTTGTGATGGTGAAATCTTTCAGGTTCCCCTATTTCATTTTTCCCGTTTGGTTGCCGTGTGTGTGGCCTCTTCTTTCCATGCTCTAGCTTCTAGCACATTGTCTTTGCTTTTGCAGTTTTTTTTCTCTCTCTCTCCCTCCCTCCCTCCCTCCTGCTCTTTTCACCCTGTTAACATTATTGCCCTCCCATTACTCCATTCCTGCCTTGGTGTCCCCTACTCTAGTATGGCTGTTATGGCAGATGGTGTACTTTATTCAGCCTTCTTCCTAGGCACATTTCCTAGGATCCCAGTCAGTCTCTGCTGCTAGCTACATAGGCATCCTGAATGGCTAAGTTGTCTTTTTTCAGGCACACTTGCTGCTTTGAGCGGGTGGAACTTGTGTTCTTCATTGTCCTTATCATGAGTTAGATAAGACTTTTTGAGTGACTTCGACCAAAGTGAAGATAGTTTACAGTGGTCCCTCTCAGTGCTTTGCAGGCAGTGGCAGCATTTGAGTCTTGGGTCATGCAGCTTATTCCTAACAATGACATAGTTGTGACACCTGGGAAAACCCTTTGAGGTATTTCATATCCCTGTGCCTGTGATTTCTGGGTCACTTGGGATTACCGGGTTTCTTCTAAGTTCCTTTTCCGAACTTTGCCTTCACTTGTGGGCAAAGAAAGAGAGAAGGAGGAGGAAGCGAGAATGCGACTATCCCTGTGGGTACAGTGAGTGGAAGCACGTGGATCATGTGCGTTTGTAAGGTTTTTCTTTTTCTGCTCACCTCCACTGTGTACCTATGGTGAGCTTTATAGTGAGTGATTGCTAACTTGATTAGACAGGATGGAACAAAACGAGATCCTAGGCTTACTGAATCAGAATGTGTGGAGCTGAGACCTAAGATACTATTTGGAAGCAGCTCCTCAGGGACCTTGGCTGGTTGCATTGACTGTTCTGGTCCCGACTACTCCTTTGCCAGTGGAAGCCTGTTTCCTAGTGCAGCATTTGATGCTTCTATTGGCTTTTTCTCTTGCTACATGAATCTTGCCTTCTTATGTAGGCCACTTAGTTCAGTGTCCTGCTTGTGTGTCTGCTGTTTTCCACCCCTTGAGCACAAAGACTACTGTTAATTAGCAACAGTGAACTTCAGATGGTCAGGAGTACTGCTCTGATAAAATCAGGAGAAAAGTTACAAGGCCAAGATTTAAGAAGATGCCCAATTTTCAAGATTTCATGGGGGCCAGAGAGAAGGTTCAGTGGTCAAGAAGAATGTTACTGCTCTTACAGAAGACAGAATTTGATTCCCAGCACCCAAATCAGGTGGCCTATAGTGACTTCTCTAACTCCAGCTTCAGGGATTCAACGCCTTCTGGTGTCTGCACTCATAAGTACATACACACACACACACACACACACACACACACACACGTTTAGAAATAGTGAAAGTCAATTTTAAAAGAGATTTTCTGAAAGCAGAGGTATCCAGAGTCAGTTTTGCTCTCTAGGTTGTTACACACTACATCATGAACGTGTTTGACTTTAGCTTCCGTTTTGTTTGTTTTGCCTCTACCTTTCCTTTCATGTTTTGTTGGGCCTAAAAGCTCTTTATCTAGGGGATGTTTGGTCTATTGCTGTTTCCAAACACTGAGAATCCCCCTTTGACTTCTGTCCTGGACCTGCAAACAGCTTATCTCTTCAACACAGAACAGAAATAATTCTGAGTGAAAAATCATGTGGTTGGAGCCAGTGGTGGTGGTGCACACCTTTAACCCCAGCACTAGGGAGGTAGAGGCAGTCGGATCTCTGAGAAGGTTTTCTGTGTAGCCCTGGCTGTCCTGGAACTCCCTTTGCAGACCAGGCTGGCCTCGAACTCAGAGAGATCCACCTGCCTCTGCCTCCTGAGTGCTGGGATTAAAGTCATCTGCTGTCTCCTTATGCAGCCCAGTCTGGCCTTGAACTCTCAGTCCATTTTGGATTACATGTACCACTAAGCCTAGGGAATAGGGTCTTTGTTAAAAACGTTTCTAAAATCACCCCAGTGTTAGTAATGTTAAAAGGTAATCATCAGGAAAAAGGTAAGGCATTATGACTCCAAATACTGGAAAGGGAACACATGGTACGGGTCTGATTTTTCTTCCTAATTAATGAGAAAGCTAGACATGTTATAGCTACTGTAAAGCTAGATGTGTAAAGCTAGACATGTTATAGCTACTGTCAAGAAAACGTCAAGAATCACAAATTTATGTGGAGTAAAGGAATTAGATGTAAATGGAGGTGAAACTGGGTTTTCCACAGTGAGGCAGAGGTTGGGGCAGGAGATCAATCCGAACTTTATGGAACCATGACAGAGTTTGTATATCCATCAGCTACTTGTAATTTACAGAGGCGTAAAGTAGGGCAAAAATGGTGAACTCAGACAGAATCCAGCAACTGTGAGCAAAGTGCACTATATAGATAATGCATGGATTTTTTTTAATAGTAAGCAAGTGTGGTAGACACTTTTTCATTTTGGTTCATTTTGCTTCTAGTGATTTCTCAGAATCATCACCTCAGTTCTCATCTAGAATTCAGCCCCATATAACATGTATTTACTGACTCCTTACTATGTGTGAAGTATTAAGAAGAGCCAAAGACCAGGGGGAAAAAGAATGTTGTTCCTTAACTGCAGAGCTGATCCTGTGCTGGAGAGACACACGTTCCAGGTTCCCAGCTAACTCACAGCAGAGGAGAGCCAGAGGGAAGAAGGAAGAAAAGAGAAGAAAGAGGAGAAAAAAGGAAGAGGAGAGCCAGAAAGGGAGAGTTAACGGTTCCTGGGCTGAGGCTAGGGGAGTGACACAATGACATTTGAGCTAGGCTTTGAGGGATGGTAGCTGGGGAAGAAGAGGCACAGGGGGAGGCCATCTCAGAGTGAAGAAATAGCAGAGTCCTGAAACTAGGGGGGCCAGGAGCTGGGGTGCCGAGGATGGCAGGCAAAGGGCCAGATGCAGCAGAAGAGGAGCACGCAGAGGTTTGAGGCAAGGAAGGCTGTCTGAAGAATTCTGCCTTGGGTGCTGCCTTGATTCTGATGGCTTTTGACGAGAGTAGGGAGGTCTGATCGAAGCAGCGATTCAGAAGATGAATTGATTGTGGAATCAAGCGATGGGAGGCTAAGAGAGCAGTTAAGAGGCCAGTATAATGTTCCTGGGGTGAGATGATGAAGGCCTGTACTAGGGCAGTGGCAAGAGGGACAGAAAGAGAGAAGGAATTGGCTTTATCAAGACTTGACTCCTGATTTGATCAGTGTGATGGGGAGAGGAGTTGAAGAAATTTCAACCAAGGAGACAGAAGTGCCAGTAACAGAGGAAGCATGCTGTGGCTGGGCATGGTGGATGGGCTGCAGAGTACATTTATGGGGACAGATAATGAGTCCACTCCGAGATCTCTTGGATTTGAGAGGTTTGGTGGACATCCAGTTAACTGCAAGTTGCTGGCATCTGGAATTCTGCTCTGGGCCTATGGAGAGAGGTCGGGGTTTAGAGATGTCCATATGAGAGTGACCAGTCCATCTAGGGGTGAACTGAATTTGTGAAAGCTGAGAGAGATAGAGGGTAAGGGTTGTTTACACAGCAGGGGGAGACACAGAAAGAGACCCAGAAGCAAGAAGAGGAGACGGGCAGAAAGATGATGGAGGGAGACAGAAGTGAGGGTGGGAAAGACTGGAAGGGAGGCAGGTAATGAGACTGAGAGACTAAAGAGGAGCCAGGGAAGTGAGGAGGAGGAAGAGACACAGGAAGGGGAAGCCTGGGAAGAGAGGCAGGAAGGGAAATTGGAAGAGGCTGTGCTCAGAGAGTTCCTAGAAAAGGGAAGGGAGCACAAGCCGTCTCAAAGAAAGATTAGAGAGAGAATGAGGAGAGTGAGGAAGAGAGCAGGGAGAGATCAGGAGAGACGAATAAGAAAAGACAAGACAGAGGAGGTAGTAAGAGAAGGAAGATTAAGGTAAAGGCTCATTTTCAGTGAACACCAAGGTTTTTGGGGTAGATAACAGGAGGAGCACATACAGAGAAACCAGGCAGCACGAAGCCAGGAAAGGCTAGCGAAGGGAAGTATAAAGAAAAGGGTGAGCAGCAGCTGACTGACATATGCAGGGACCCACAGCTGGACATTAGACTAAGCTCTGGAAGTCTTGTGCAGGAGTTGGGGGAAGGATTGTGAGGGTGGGGGTGGGGGAGGGGAGTAGGGAGCCCCAGTTCTGTTGTCTGCCTGTGAATCCTATTTCCCTAACTGGGCTGCTTTGTCTGACTTCAGTGGGAGAGGATGCACCTAGTCCTTCAGTGACTTGATGTGCCAGGGTGATACCCCAGGGGAACCTCCCTCTTCTCAGAGACAAAGGGGAGGGGCAATGTGAAGGGGGACTGGGAGGAGGGGCATGCGCTTGGGATGTAAAGTAAATAAATTAATTATTTTAATGGAAAAATACAAATAATTTTAATTAAAAAAGAAAAACTAGAAAAGGAGGGTAAGGACAAGAGAGCCTGTTGGCTGCCACAGAGATGGGGTTAGGATGCAGTCAAGGAAGAGAATGGGTTGGTCCATTTCTGTTGCTCTTCCTTTACCACCTTCCCTGAATCCAGCTACGATGACCTCTTGGCTCTCCCTTGATCTGAGCAAGCAGCCTCCTCCTGCTTTGAGAACTTTTCTTTCCCTCCACACATGTAGATCACTCATTCCTTCACATCCTGTAGGTTGTTGAAATGATTCCATCTGAGGGAGGCCTATGTTGATTGCCTGATTGTGACTCATAGCCCCTCCACTCACTCCCCCGATACTGTCCCCAGGCTCCTTAGTGTGCCTTGTATAGCTTGGAATGTACTATAACACGGATTACTCTAAATGTGCTTATTGTCCTTGTCACTACCTCTAGAATGCAAGTGCTGTGCAGGTACACATTTTGTCAGGTTTTGTTAGTTCTTGAATCCCTAGGACCTAGGACAAATGTTTGTTGAGTGAGTAAGTGAATTATGTTGAGTATGAACAATCTGTGAACATTGAAAGGCTAAATGGAGCAAATCTCTGATGTAACTGTACTTTACTATGACATCTTTGGAACACAGAGAACAGCAGACAAGTCTGGTCACTGTAGGGTTCTGTTCAGTTGAAATTGGCTGAATGGTGATTTTAGCTAATAGGTTAACACAACACTGGCTCACTGGATAAAGCTATTTTTCTTGATCTCCCTTTTTCTATCAAAAATGAAATGGCTGCGTGATGATTGTCAGTAGCAAGAACTAGGCTTTGGCTCATGAAGGGGTTAGTAAGCCACGGTGGGGATTAATAGGAAAGGACAAGGACAGAAATGTGTGGTTCCTGATGGAGGCTTGTTTTTGTTCATTTGCTTGTGGCCGGAGTACAAAGGGTATTGCACCTAATTTGGCGGGAGCTTTCTACACCTTACATAGATGTATTGGGACGAACTTGGAAGCAGAGCAGAGCACTTCTGAAAGGCTTATAAAGAAAGTGTGGGCCTCCTCTGGAGAGCTTAAATTGGCCATGTAACTCAGATCCTTCCCTATCCGTGCATTCGCGAGCAGGAGCAGAAGACGACCCCTAGTTGTCTCTCACTTCACTTGCTGCTTAGGTCTGGACGCAGCACTCTAACTGGATGTGCTTAGGCTAAATGGATGTAGAAAATACACTGTCCCTTAACTGTATGCAGCAGATTCAACTTCCTCAAACATTCAAGCATATGTGTCTCTGATGATTGACAGTGTCCTCATCTCCATCCTGAGTGTGGGTTCCTAGAAAGCTGCTGTGAAGTTGGCCTTATTTGGACCTTCATTTCCCATAGCAGACTGGCTTGTGAGAGTGATCACTTTAGCACTTGGAGGCCATGATTGCCTTCATTAAGATGTTTCCGTGTAAAAGATGGCTAAAGCAGCTATACTTGTTCTCAGCTTTAACTTTTTGGTATTCTTTTCCCCCAGGGGGAGTGGCCAGAGCAGATCCTATCTGGTGGTGAGTGGCTGTCATGATCTCTACAGCACCGCTCTACAGCGGCGTGCACAACTGGACCAGTTCTGACCGGATTCGCATGTGTGGCATCAACGAGGAGAGGTAAGGTTGCTGTACCTAGTCCCAGGGAGGGGTTGGACCTGGGGACAAGATTCTGGTTTGTTTCTGATTTTCCTAAAACACAGGGGTCACCTGCTCTACCACACTGTCCCGGATCCACTGAAGATGAAGAAACTATCAGATGACATTTGCCACCTAGTATTATCTGTCTAGTGATAAAGAACTCTAACATTGTGGAGTAAAGAAAAGCTCGGATGCCTGTAGTTTCTGATTCTTATGTCAAAGTTTGGTGTTCAGAAGTTCATGTAAGATATTTTCAGTTCTTGTCCAGGGCTTAGAAGAAAGTTGGTCTCATCATGTAGCTTTATGGTGGGGAGCAGGTCATCAAAATTCTGGGGGCCAGTACTTCTTACCTCAAGAAGCTACCAAAATATGTCAGGAAGACCTTATGACATATCAAAGGAAGATGAGGTTGCTGACCATAACTTTAATGTAAAGTTCAGTTAGTGATACCTGTCTGGTCTGTGTGTCCATGTTTCAGTTTCTGATATTTGGTTGTTCAAGAGAGGCCTTTTTAAAAATTATGCATCATACCAAGGCTAGCCAATTGCCTTTCAGAGTTGATATTTCCCTTTTATCCTCCTTGGCCAAGTTGCTCTGTATGGTGGTTATGAGGTTTCTTCAAACTTCAAGAGATTGTTCTGTCATGCCTGTTGGTGTTTTAATCCATTGGCTATCTAAATTCAAACATGCCAGAGGATTCTGATAGGATTCTCCCCTCCAATTTAAGATTGGCAGTCTTTAAAAAGAAAAAGAAAATAGATCCTGGTGTAGATCTGTTAAGATAGTTCACTGGGTAAAAATGCTTGCCTCCAAGCCTGACAACCCGAGTTAGGTCCCCAGAACCCACTAAGTGTAAGAGGAGAAGTAAGTCCCACAAGCAGTCCTCTGATGTCCACAATCACACATGACTGTGCCACCTTACACCCCAAAAAACCAGAGGGAAGTGAAAGAAATAGATCCAGAGTTTCTCAAGTAATTCTAAAAAGTATTTGTATGTCGGGAGAGGTAATGGTGATAGTTTTAGAGGGAAAAAGAGACTATTTTTGTTTTTATATTCTATGGGTGTGTGTGTGTGTGTGTGTGTGTGTGTGTGTGTGTGTGTGTGTGTATCTAGGGATGGGATACTGGGAATCCTGAGTGCTGAGTATGTTCTATACCTCTGAGCTACACCTTCAGCTTCATGTTTTTATAGAAGTCATTTTTTTTCTTTTCCTAACTAGAGAAGGGTATATTTGTCTGAGATTAGGGTTAGGAGAATAGACTTCTATTTTCTTAATCCATTCACACCTGATAGCTTAATGGTCCCTGTTCTGAGGAGTGTGTTAGAGGTGGACTTCAAAAAGGAATTTAATTTTAGAATACAAAAATCAAAAGTAAGGAGAATAAGGCGAAATTCTTCTGAGAGACAGGAGAAAAGAAGTATGTCCCTTTGTGTGTGAGGTCTGCTCTTAGAATATTCAAAGAGATGCTCCTGGCAAGGCAGGCTGCTGGGTGCTTTGTGAGCACGCACTGACAGGCTGCATTACAGTCACAAGTAGTTGGGGCTGATGTAGAGCTGTATGCCTGAGCCTTCAAGAACTTAGTACACAAGCAAGGTGTGCTTACTCGCATCTATAATCCCAGGACTCGGGAGGTAACGGCAGGAGGACCTGGGGTTTGTCAATAGCCCGGGCTGCCTATTAACTTTTAGGCTAGCCTTGTCTACCAAAGTGAGACCCTGTCTCTGTAAAACAAGGCTAACCTGAGAAATTAAAAAGCACTGGACAAATTACCTTGTTCCCTCCCTGTCTGTGCTGTATTCCTTGCAAGAAGGGAGTCAGAGGTAGATGTGAAATCTGATTTTCTCTTTTTACAGACCTTTCTTGGGATGCTAAATTACCCAATATGCCCAGTGGTTAAGATGATTTTTTTTAAAGCATTGTCATTTCTGATCCCATCTACCCTTTGTCACCTTCTTACCACTGTCTAGGCTGTGTTACAGCTGATTTCCAAATGTAATCTCATCCTATATGCTTTTAGTTCTTCTTTTGAGACAGGGTCTCTTTCTGTGTGTTGCCTGGGCTGGCCTGGAGCTTACTGTTATAGCTTAGGGAGACGTCAGACTTGTAGCGGCCCTCCTGCTTCAGACTGCGTGCTAGATGTCATGTGTGAGCTACCGTGCATATCATAACATATATAATACACATCTCACACACACACAAGATCTATTTCTGTGTGTGCATGTTTCACCTCCATGCATGTCTCTACACCATGTGCATGCCTTGGGCTCATAGAGATCAAAAAGAGGGCATCAGATCCCCCAGAACTGGACTTGCAGGTGGTTGTGAGGATCTGGGTGGGTGTTGGGAATTAAGCCCAGGTCCTTTTGAAGAGTAGGAAGTGCTCATAAATGCTGAAGCATCTCTCCATCCCCCAGCGCCACCCCCATTTTAAAGACAAGGCCTTGCTATGTAGCACAGAAAGAAAATCTTCCTGCCTTAGCCTCCCAAGTACTATGATTACAAGCATATACCACCAAGCCCAGCTTTATCCTATGTAAAAACCATCTTCCTCCATCCTTTCCAACTTGTAGACCTTACAAATTTGAGGTATAAAGCTGTTTTTAGGGATAAACTTAAAATTACATTGTAGGAGTCTGCCAGGTTTATCAAATATGGTTGGGGCATATAGAACAGAAGGCATAAATCAGCCTTTTTGACTGCTCTAGGTGGTCTGTCAGCTTTAGTCAAACCTTCGGCTAAATAGTCTTGCTTGCCTTTAGCATTAATTCATTCCTTCATTCAATAAGCATGTATTCAATACAAGAGCAAACTGGTAGTTCGTCTTCATACATTGCTGTTGAATGTGTGGACTGGTGTGAACAGGTCCTATGGAGTCTAGCTGGAAGAATGATGTATTTCTTTGGGAATATCAGAGGACAGTGTCACCTGAGCCCAGGCTAGACATGTGATTAGGAGTTTGAGGTGAGGGCCGATATCCATGCATCCTTGATTATTAGGGGAAGGCCTTGGCTGGAGTGAAGGGGGGTTCTGGTGAAAAGTCTCAGGGGTTGGTAGGTAGGTAAGGTGCCTCATGCATTCTGGGTTGGATATTTCTCTTAGATATTGTTCCAGGCCCAACAGGAACTGAAAACCGTCCAGTGTGGCAGGTCCTGCCGTTAATCTTTAATAATTAGGAAAATGGCCCTGAGAGATGGTGGCTGGTTTTGGTTAAGTTCAACAAAGCCTTGAGCACACCAGCTGTCTTCTAGTGAGAAGAAACAGTGGAACTGATTTCTAATCCTGCTTGGAGCCTCTTTTGGCCTATGTTTCCCCCCTCACCTGTATCCCCATAACCTTGCTCAGTTGACCCAGCTCCCTCCCCTGCCTTTCTGATCCCAGGCTCCTCTCTCAGTGGAACATTTTTTTTTTTTTTTAATATTTGCTTAGCTTTGCATCCCCTTCAGAGGATTTGAAACACCATCGCACACATTTTCCTCCCTGAGCTTGGGGGGCTGGTGCTGCAGCTTAGGCATGGCTGGAGTAGCCAGAAGTGCTGCCTTTGCTGCCACCACCAGCCTCTCTGCCTGGCTCTAGGCTTCACTGCTAACCTCTGGCTTGTGAGAATATAGCTTCTGCTTTCTTCTTCTGGGCAGAATTTCTGCCCAAGGAGGAGCCCACCAAGCAGGAGGGAGCGTGGTCAGGAGGAGAAAGAATGTAAACAAATAGGGCCTTCCCATGTGGAGTTGTGGAGGGGAGAGGTGCGCCCTCCCCCTAAACCATCCCTGGAGAGTCTAGTTGGAACATGCTTCTCCAGCCCAAGGCTGGCTCCATATAGGTCCTGCTTTTCTGCTCTCTCAGGAGTTGATGTGAAAAGTGTGTTTTCCCTTCTCTGTAGCCCTCCATCTCTCCTCTTCCTCAAGACCCCTAACTGCGGTCCAAAGCCCTTGCCTCACAGTCCTGTGTTACCAGCAGTCATTTCCAGTGGTGGAACTGTCCCACTTCTGCCACCCTAGCTGTTTGTTAAAGGGGACAAGCCTTTCCCCCTTGATTAGCCCCTTCTGGAGCCGGCTCCGATCCTCATTGCCATTCTTGCTTCTCTTGCCCCAGGTACAGTTAGAAAGTCTGTGTTTCAGTCGGAGGGAGGGAGTTATTTGCAGGGGTGCTCCTCCTTGCTGGAGTTGACTGCAGGCACCCCCAAATACCCTTTAGACTAGAGTGTGGTCGCTAAGGCAGACGCTGCTGACTTTTCTTCACGGGCTGTATTGGATCTCTGGCAGGGCTCCAAAGATGGCAGGCAAACCCAAACAAAGAGCAGGCAGAGCAGCCCTGTGCTTTGCCCACCCAGAAAACTTGCTGCAGCTTTGTTCTTTGACCCCCTACCTCCTCTGCAGCCACTCCCACCCAGGCGGCTGCCCTATTGATATGGCTCCTGAGCACAGGGGCCGGGTTCCTGCTGCACTTAAAGCGGCCAGCGGCCGGTATGGAGCCACCACTTGTCCTTCGACTTTACTTTAGCGTGTGATCCTTTTATTTGTTCGTTTTGTCAAATGGCACATGTTTTAGGATTCTTACCTGAAGTTTAGAGAATTCTTCTTGAGCAGTTTGGGGGAGGGGGTTACGGTTGAATTTTTCTCCTTTGAGATCCAGCTTTCTGGCCTTTAGACTTTCTTTATGGCACATACCAATAGAAATACAGAGTTCTGTGGCTTTGAGGCGCTCCCTTTGGGAGGAGAGAGGATGTGGTGATGCAGAGAGGCTGAAAGGAAGGTGCGCCCATGTACTGTGAGAAGAGAGCATGTTGTGTGGAGCCAGGTTGACTTCTAGAAATGCTCCTTTGGAGAAAAAAAGAAGTGTTTGCTTTGTTTTGCTGGTTTTTCAAGTAACACACGGGGTCTTACTCTTACTGTATAGGCTTGCTGAGTCTAAGCTGGCCTTGACCTCAAAGAGATCCACCTGCTTCTGCCTCCTGGGTGCCAGGATTTAAAGACACACATCACCAGTCCACTGCATTTTCCTTGTTGTTTGAGACAGGATCTTCTGTGGCCCAAATGACTGAATTCCTTACCTTCCTGTCTCTACTTCCTAAGTACTCACATTACAGACAGGACACATGCTCAGCTAAATGTCGTAGTTTTAAAGAGCCTCTCGGTGTCAGTGACCAGATGGCCTCACATCAGTGCTGTAAATGTGAGTGTGGTTGGGCTTCAGGCCCGCCTTGCCCGATAGAGGAGCAAACGCTTCAGATTTTGACTAGATTGGAAAGCACTGTGGAAGTGGAGATTTGCTTACAAAGAGGTTTACCCTGAATGGCACTTCCCATATAGACTTGAAACAAGATTGGATTTAAAATAAAACTAATTTGTGTACCCTTGAGGATTCTGGGTTACATCTCTCTCCTTTTGGGCAATGCCTTGTATATCCTGGAGTGAATGGTCAACTTGATGGTTAAGCTCCAGGCGAAAGGAGAAGGTGCTAAGGTGGGGTTCATCTGCACTTTGGGTGAGAACACTAGAAAGCACAATAAGTGGCCCCCAAATTCTGGTCAGACAAGGCTCCTCCTCTTCAGCAACTTGCAAAGTTGCGTGTGGCGGCTCCGCTTTGCCTGGTTCAGCTCCTAGTCTTCTGCCATCCCCTGAGGTCACCATGGAAGTGAGACAGGAGGGTTTGGAAAGCTAGGCAGGCAAGACCTTCTAGAAGTGTCAGTGCTCTAAGTCCGGGCCTTATCTCCCTTTTCTGCTGTGTCTTCCCTGCCAGAAGAGCACCTCTTTCTGATGAGGAGTCCACGACAGGTGGCTGCCAGCACTTTGGATCTCAGGAGTTTTGTGTCAGCAGCAGTTTTTCCAAGGTAAGGAGCTATGTGCTGTCACATGCTACCCATCAAAGGGTGAGCTTCTTGGACCATGTGCCTAGTTTGGCCTTCCTGAGACTGGGAGCAAGAAGACACAAGTTGCTGTAGGTGAGACAGAAACGGCTCTGCGCATGCCCTGTACATTGCAGTTGGTTGAGTTGTCGAGAGGACCAGCAGGTACTTCCCAGGGGCCTCAGGGTACCTGCATCAGTTCCCAGGACTTTGCTAAGATGGCCATGCTATTCTTTCGTCGCAGGTGGAGCTCACGGCAGTTGGAAGTGGCAGCAATGCCCGGGGGACAAACCCAGATGGCAATACCACAGAAAAACTTGGGCACAGGTCAGAAGATCAGTCTGATGACCCTCAGCCAAAAATGGACTATGTTGGGAATCCAGCAGAGGCTGAGGGCCTCCTGGTGCCACTGAGCAGCCCGGGAGACGGGCTCAAGCTGCCCACTCCTGACAGCACTGAGGCCAGCCACAGCAGAGCCAACTGCTCCTGGACTCCCTTAAGCACCCAAATGAGCAAACAGGTTGACTGCTCGCCAGCCGGGGTAAAGGCTTTGGACTCTCGGCACGGTGTTGGGGAGAAGAACACTTTCATTTTGGCAACTCTGGGAACTGGAGTCCCTGTGGAGGGTACCCTGCCTCTAGTTACCACTAACTTCAGTCAGCTGCCGGCACCTATCTGCCCTCCTGCCCCTGGATCGGCCTCTGGGACCCCCTCGGTTCCCGATCCATTCCAAGTTCCCCTTTCTGTCCCAGCTCCAGTGCCCCACTCAGGACTAGTTCCAGTCCAAGTTGCCACATCGGCTTCAGCTCCTTCCCCTCCCCTAGCCCCAGCAGCGCCCTCGGTGCCTACTCTCATCTCTGATTCAAACCCTCTCTCTGTGTCAGCCTCTGTCTTGGTGCCAGTACCAGTGTCTGCTCCCCACTCGGTCCCTGTGCCCTTGTCGGCTCCTGCTCCGACCCCTCTCACAGTCTCTGTGTCCGCACCTCCCTTGGCTCTGATCCAGGCTCCCGTGCCTCCCTCGGCTCCCACCTTGGTCCTTGCTTCTGTCCCAACTCCAGTTCTAGCTCCCATGCCAGCATCCACACCTCCAGCAGCTCCTGCCCCCCCATCTGTACCAATGCCCACTCCGACCCCTTCCTCTGGCCCACCCTCTACCCCCACCCTTATTCCTGCCTTTGCTCCTACACCGGTGCCTGCGCCCACCCCAGCCCCAATCTTTACTCCAGCCCCCACGCCCATGCCGGCTGCCACACCAGCTGCTATCCCCACCTCGGCGCCCATTCCAGCCTCCTTCAGTTTGAGTCGAGTGTGTTTTCCTGCAGCTCAGGCACCAGCTATGCAAAAAGTCCCCCTGTCTTTTCAACCAGGGACAGTGCTGACCCCTAACCAGCCTCTGGTATACATCCCACCTCCGAGTTGTGGCCAGCCCCTCAGTGTGGCTACACTGCCAACCACTCTGGGTGTGTCTTCCACACTCACACTCCCGGTCCTGCCATCTTACCTGCAGGACAGGTGTCTCCCAGGTGTGTTGGCCTCTCCAGACCTCCGCTCTTATCCATGTGCATTTTCTGTGGCCCGACCTTTGGCTTCAGATTCAAAGTTGGTCTCTTTAGAGGTGAACAGGCTCTCCTGTACTTCCCCATCCAGCAGCACTAACAGCCAGCCTGCTCCCGATGGGGTCCCTGGACCTTTGGCAGATACCTCCCTCACCACTGCTTCTGCCAAGGTGCTTCCAACTTCACAGCTTTTGCTGCCAGCCCCCAGTGGGAGCTCAGTCCCACCACACCCTTCCAAGATGCCAGGTGGCACCGATCAACAAACAGAAGGGACTTCTGTCACCTTCTCTCCTCTCAAGTCACCTCCACAGCTGGAGAGAGAGATGGCCTCTCCACCCGAGTGCAGTGAGATGCCTCTTGACCTCTCTGCCAAGTCCAACCGCCAGAAGCTTCCATTGCCGAACCAGCGTAAAACACCTCCCATGCCTGTGTTGACCCCTGTGCACACCAGCAGCAAGGCCCTCCTTTCCACAGTCCTGTCTAGGTCTCAACGCACAACCCAGGCTGCCGGCAGCAACGTTACTTCCTGCCTAGGCTCCACCTCTTCACCTTTTGTTATCTTTCCTGAGATGGTGAGGAATGGAGACCCAAGCACTTGGGTAAAAAACTCAACTGCTCTGATCAGCACCATTCCTGGCACATATGTGGGAGTGGCCAACCCAGTGCCTGCATCCCTGCTGTTGAACAAGGACCCTAACCTGGGCCTTAACCGAGATCCTCGTCATCTCCCCAAGCAGGAGCCCATCTCCATCATTGATCAAGGAGAGCCTAAGAGCACTAGTGCCACTTGTGGCAAGAAAGGCAGCCAGGCGGGTGCTGAAGGACAGCCAAGCACAGTGAAATCCCGTTATACCCCAGCCCGCATTGCCCCTGGGCTGCCAGGGTGCCAAACCAAGGAACTGTCTTTATGGAAGCCTACAGGCCTGACAAATATGTACCCACGGTGTTCCATCAATGGAAAGCCCACTAGCACCCAGGTTCTACCTGTTGGCTGGTCACCATACCACCAAGCATCTCTGCTTTCTATTGGCATTTCTAGTGCCGGGCAACTAACCCCCAGTCAGGGGGTGCCTATCAGGCCCACCAGCATTGTTTCTGAGTTTTCTGGTGTGTCACCTCTTGGTTCCAGTGAAACTGTTCATGGACTTCCTGAGGGGCAGCCACGGCCTGGGGGCCCTTTTGCTCCAGAGCAGGATGCTGTCACAAAGAACAAAAATTGCCGAATTGCAGCCAAGCCTTATGAAGAACAAGTTAATCCTGTCCTCTTGACTCTCAGCCCTCAGTCAGGGACCCTGGCACTGTCTGTTCAGCCTAGCAGTGGGGACATGGGAGTAAATCAGGGATCCGAGGAATCTGAGAGCCACCTCTGCTCTGACAGTACCCCTAAGATGGAAGGCCCCCAGGCAGCCTGTGGCCTGAAGCTGGCAGGAGACACAAAGCCTAAAAACCAAGTGCTGGCTACCTATATGTCCCACGAGCTGGTCCTGGCCAACCCACAGAACTTGTGCAAGATGCCTGAGCTGCCTTTGCTACCTCATGACAGCCACTCTAAGGAACTCATTTTAGACGTGGTCCCCAGCAGCGAGAGGGGCCCCAGCACAGACCTTTCTCAGCTTGGAAGTCAGGTGGATCTGGGGCGGGTGAAAATGGAGAAAGCCGATGGCGATGTGGTCTTCAATTTAGCCAACTGCTTCCGAGCTGATGGTCTCCCAGCAGTTCCTCAGAGAGGCCAGGCTGAAGCTCGGGCTAACGCTGGGCAAGCTCGAGTGAAACGGGAAAGCATTGGGGTCTTTACTTGCAAGAACAGTTGGCAGCCAGACGAGGAGACAGAATCTCTGCCACCCAAGAAGGTCAAGTGTAACAAAGAAAAGGAAATTGAGGAAGAACCACGGCAGCAGCCACCACCACAGCCACACGATAAGCCCATGGTCCGGAGTTCCTTGGGGTCCAAGGTGAGTGCCAGTATATGGCCTAGAATTCCTGATGGTCAGCTTCACTTAGGGGTCTCTGCTGCATCCCAGCCCACCCCCTCCCTACAGTGCTCTTGAGCAGCTCAGCCGTGTGAAGGGAGCTGATGAACGAACGGGAGGCTTCCCCCTTTAACTCCTGCTCTCTCTCTGTGATATTCTCACCTGGAAAGGGCCTAGCTCATTCCATAGGATATAGGAAATGATTTCATCTTTGGGGCTAGAGAAGCCATTGTCCTAGATAAAGTTGGAAAGCCTGAGAAGGTATTGGTGAAGGAAATCACTTCATCACAGGCTCTTCCCCAAGGAACAATTCTTCCTGGTTCTTTAAAGATGATGAACCACTGTCTTTGGCAGTTTGGGGCCCAGGGAGGAAAGGAAACGTTGATAGGGTCATTTTGGCCCCACTTCTTCATAGCTCTGTGACATTGATTAATTTCTCTTACCCTCAATTCCTTCATCTCTGCAATGAGACAAATAATACTTATTTAGAGAATTGTTGGAAAGATTAAATGAGCTGTTGATATGAAATATCTAGAACAGGCAAATTGATAGGAATAAGAAATAGCCTGATAGTTGCCGAGGGCTGGGGAGGGCTGGAGGGTTTCCATGCAGGGCAGTGAAAAAGTTTCTGTACCAGGCAAATGGTGATAGTTACACAATTCTGTGTTTGTACAGAAACAATTGCATTGTACATGTACGTTAGTGAATTGTTACAGCAGAGCTCAGTAAAGCTATTCCAATTAATGAGATGGCATATAAGTGCTTAAAATAGCACTGGGCACGTAATTAAGTGCTCGGTTGGTATTAGCGGCTGCTTTTGTTTTTAGTATCACAAACAGAATGGCCCTGCCCTCATGCAGCTTAGGTCTTGCCGTGTTGACTTAATGACAACTGGGCATAGCCCTTCCGGTATGTGATGGATAGTTTAATAGGCTGATTGAAAGATGTGGGGGGACCGAGAATAAAGTTCCAGGAGAAGGAGAAGGCACCAGCATCTCCAGGTTTTCCCTTTGGAAACCAGACAATCTAAGTGTTTCATCAGGTCCCATTTTCTTGAGGAACATGTGAACTGATAACCAAGCTAAGATGAGGCGTTAATTCCAAACAGCCCATTGCTGGGGATGGCCAAGAGGCAGAATAAGCTCCGGTTGCTTGCTTGAATTATTTTTCTTTCAAATATTTTTTAATACGTTTGTATTTCTTTTCTGTGCTCATGTGTATGTGTGTGGTACATGCATGATGCCACACCTGAATGCAGATCCTGGGACAGTTTTCAGCTGCTCTCTCTCTACCTCAGATTGTCCCATGTAGCAGCAAGCACCTTTACCTGCTAATCCATCTTGCCTGCCAAAGAATGAGGTTTCATTTGATGCTGCCTGTACTGTATTCTTGTCCCTTGAAACATATTTCAAACATCTCTTAACCCAAACACTGATCTTGCTTTCTCCATCCTCCCAACTTCTCATGCAGTTGGAGTGTGTCATAGTTTTACTTTCATGGCTGCCCTGGCAGGAGATACAAACGGAAATCTCTTCTAGATGTTCTGTTTTACTTATTATTTATTTCTTTATTTTGGTCTACCTTAGGAAGTAAAAGTTCATGGTCTATACTTGAAAGAGGCAGCTAAGAACATATTTAGAAATAAGTCAGAGATGTTCAAATTGACGCATTTACCTTTATTTCCCCTGCCTTAAAATAGTTTTTCTTTGGCTATACCTGAAGTTCAGATTTTAAAGTCATCTCTGTCTTCCTCTTTTCTCCCTATAGTTCTTTGTTTTCTAACACCTTGGTTCATAGAAATTGCCAGTGACTTACTTTTCATTGCGCTTAGTCCTCTGCTGAGTGAGCAGAGGGTGGGAAGCTGGTGGGAAATGGGTGCTCCCTGTGCCTAGAGAACTGAGGGTTCTTTCCCCTCAAATATCCCATCAGTAAGATGGCTGCCAACCTGCTTCACTGAAACTAGAGGTTGATAACCCTACTGGAAGGTTATATGGATGTGATTATGGGTAGGGGGGACATGTGTCAGTCTTTCATCACAGTGACTTAAGTATCTGAAGAAAAATGAGAGAGGAAAGGTTTGTTTTGGCTTATGGATTCAAAGATGTCAGTCCCTCATAGTGGGAAGAGTGTAGTGGAGCACAACAGTAGCTCATAGAAACCAAAAGGGGAGGGGGGAGGGAGGGAGGGGGAGAGAGAGAGAGAGAATGAGAATGAATGAATATGAATGAGTGCATGTCACATGTCTGCAGTACTGGCCTCTCCTTTTTCTATTTTGTGTTTGGGTGTGCTCATGTGCATGGGTGTTTGTGTATACCGGTACCTGTGCAGACCAGAGGTCAGTCTTGGGTATGATTCCTCATTAGCTGTCCACTTTGTGTTGTGACACAGAGTCTTTCTCTGGAACCAAGAGCTCATTAGTTATACTAGAGGGATCCACATAGCTCTGCCCCCCCAGTGCTGCTAGCAAAAGCAGGCACCACCACACTTGGCTGTTTTCTGGTGATGACTCTCAGATCTTCATGTCTTGTAGCAAGTATTTGACCTACTCAACTACCCCCCCCCCCCCATCAATTTTCTGATTTCCACCTGGGCCCTCAGCCTACTGTAGGATGTTCCATACATAGCTTTAGGGCAGGTCTTCGTTCATCCTTAGTTAATTCTTCCTAGAACACAAAACAAAACACAGATATACCCAGAGGCATGCTATATTAATTAGGAGCTTGTCAATCCAGCCAAATTAATAAATTAAGATAAACTTCAAGTAGGTTGTTGTTGTTGTTGTTGTTAGACAGGTTCCTCTGGCTGTTCTGGAACTTGCTCTGTAGACCAGGCTAGCCTTGAACTCACAGAGATCTTCCTGCCTCTGCGTCCGCCTCCTGAGTGTTAGGATTAAAGGCATGAGCCACTATGCCTAGCTGACTGCAAATATGTTTAACTCTTTCTGTCTTCTTAAAACCTAACTTCACGTGCCCCAGATCAACAGGACTAGGAACACCTACCTTACCATTTCTTGTTTAGTGGCATGGAGAAACCTCACAGCTTGTGAAAATCTGTGGCTTTGAGGCAGAGTTCCTACAATGTGTATGTAAGCTGATAATCCAGTAGTAGGTGGGGATGGGACTGGACAGAAACAGAGGACAGAGACAACAAATAGGGAAGGAGATCACTGAAAGCTCATGAGAAGAGATCCAGAGATGGGAGCAGGAGCACCAGGGCTTCCTTCCAGCTCTATCTATCTTACTGCAGATGTAAGGGTGACCTGGTCAACGGCATCCCTTCAGTTAGTGTGTATGCTAGCTTGTGTGTGGCCCAGGAACAGTCAGTTGACCTCTTCTCTGAGTGTCTGTCTCTTCATCTGTTCGGTGAGGTGGTTCTTAGGACGAAGCAAATGATGGAGAGTAAAGCATCCTTTAAATACACCCAACTTCGCTGTGAATGGCGTCCCAGAGCTGCCCCTGTTCACCGTGTTAATAGGGAGGTGGGAATCGTACCTCCTACGTAATGGTTTGAGTCCATTTCCTGCTATTAACTGACACATGAGAAAAGGTTTCCTTGACTTGCCTGTTCTCAGAATTATTATCAATTGATAGCAATGCCATCCACAAGGAAGATGTTTGAGCCATGTAGTTACCTAACTTACAGAAAAGGCATTTTTGTTTAATGCCTATTTCTACTTGGGTTTGGGTGTGCAGAGTATGGATCCCAAGTCTGGACCTTTTAAGAAAAAACCTTTGGATGTGTGTTGAGGGGTCATGAATACAGATTCTGTAGATCTCTGATACAAATCACTGAAGGAACTAGCAAGGACACTCGACTGAGTCCAACAGAACCTTTATAACCCAGTGTGTCCTGTGACATACATACACACTCCCAGTCCTAACTCCGGCATATGACATGATCCTTCCTAAGACTGGAGAACATTGTTAAGCAGCAAGGCTGACCTCACACCTGACTTGTCCTACCTTAACACAGTGCCGGAAGCTGCCTGGAGACCCCCAGGAACCCACCAAGAAAAGCCCCAGAGGGGCTTTAGATTCAGGAAAAGAGCACAATGGAGTCAGGGGAAAGCACAAGCACCGGAAGCCAACAAAGCCCGAGTCCCAGCCTCCAGGAAAACGAACAGATGGTCATGAGGAAGGTAGGTCTCCAAGGCCATGCATGACCTTCAAGCCTGAACTCCAGAGGGATCCAATGGAATTTTGGTGGGGAGAGAGTTGCTGAGAGATTGAGTGGAAAATGGATCCTTCTTTGCTGTGGAATAGAAAGAGAATTGGAACTCAGAAGTTAACAGCTCAGGAGGATAGGTCTGTTCTGGTCATGAGTTTGTGAGTACCCCACCTTCTACAGTCTTAACATTGAACAAAGTGATTTGCAAATGGACACAGAACACTCACCAACCGGTTCCATGAGGTGGCATCTAGGCTCAAAGAAGAAGCAGCTGTAAGAATATTTATTCAAAAACCGTAGAATTGGGATTCATTACCCTGTTTTTTCTACCTTTTGGTATGTTAGAAAACTCCCATTCTAAGACCTGAAACAAATAGCTGGCTGACTAGCTAGATAGATAGAAAGGTTAAACGATGTCTCAAACTTTTTTTTTTATCAGCTAAGAATACCCAGAACGTTTGATTTAGGTATAGGGTATACTTGATCTATATACTCTACTGTAGATGGCCCCTCAGTGCCTTCATTGGAGATAATCCAGGCATTCCTGGCCACAGTAGTCCATGTTCATGATCTTGCTCATTGGACATGACATACCACTTCTATTTTACTCTTATATACCTGTTTCTATGTGTCCACCACTCCCAGCCTTACCTTGTTTTGTTTGTTTTTTATTTTTTTTGTTTTTTGATTCTTGTTTTTTTGTTTTTTGTTTTTGTTTTTTGTTTGTTTTTTAAAGATTTATTTTATTTATTATATGTGAGTACACTGTAGCTGTTTTCGGACACACCAGAGAGGGCATCGGATGTCATTACAGATGGTTGTGAGCCACCATGTGCTGGGATTTGAACTCAGGACCTCTGCAAGACCAGTCAGTGCTCTTAGCTGCTGAGCCATCTCTCCAGCCCTTGTTTGTGTGTGTGTGTGTTGTTGTTGTTGTTGTTTGTTTTGTTTTATTTATTTATTTATTTATTTTGGTTTGGTTTGGTTTGGTTTGGTTTGGTTTTTCAAGACAGGGTTTCTCTGTGCAGCCTTGGCTGTCCTGGAACTCACTTTGTAGACCAGGTTGGCCTCGAACTCAGAAATCTGCCTGCCTCTGCATCCCGAGTGCTGGGATTAAAGGTGTGCACCACCACTGCCTGGCTCAGCCTTACCTTGTTAAGGTCCATCGAGGCCGTGCTTCTTTGGGACAGCTACAGCTCAGTTAGAACTTGAGGAACACACACCAACCTTTGTGTTGTGTAGGCAGAGATTATACTTTGGAGCAATCTGTTAAATTGCTTCTGTGTGTTGCTTTCATTGGTGTCAGCAAAAATGACCCAGCCCCAGTTTTGAAAAATCACCATTCCCAGAAAGAGCTGGGTAGTGATAGCAGCTTAAGGAGAGTCAGTTGTGTTAAGTTAGGGTAACTGCAGGCTCAATACAAGCCTTTCGGTTTTCTCATTTCAGCATCCCATGTGGGCTTTCTGGTTTATAGATTTCTTTTTTTTTTTTTTTTTTTTTTTTAAAAATGTTCAACATTCTTTTTTTTTTTTTTTTAAAGATCTATTTTATTATTAATATATGTAAGTACACTGTAGCTGTCTTCAGACACTCCAGAAGAGGGAGTCAGATCTTGTTGCGGATGGTTGTGAGCCACCATGTGGTTGCTGGGATTTGAACTCTGGACCTTCGGAAGAGCAGTCGGGTGCTCTTACCCACTGAGCCATCTCACCAGCCCGGTTTATAGATTTCTAATTGTGATATTTCTGCCTTCTGCCCCTAAACCACACATCACTCCAGGTTCCTTGGAAAAGAAAGCAAAGAACAGTTTCCGTGACTTCATCCCTGTGGTTCTGAGCACTCGGACACGCAGTCAGTCTGGTGAGTAAGACTAAGGGTACCTTTGAAAAGGTAGACATGAAGTTTGAATGGTTTTACCATTGGCGTAAGTAGACATTTTGTTTCCCTGTGACAAAATGACAGGCATTTTGCAGGAATAACAGAGTCCTGGGTTGGGCAGAAGGCTTGCCTGAAATTTTAGAACAGTTTGCTTAACAATGTTAGATTAGAGATTTAACATCATCTTTGGTTAAGAGTCAGTGATGCGAAGAAGAACGGCCCCTGCCACTCAGGAAATTTGTGCTCTAACATTTTGCATCTCATGATCATTGAGGCCCATTTGAAGTCCTCAGACTTTCAACCTTTGGGCTTTAATCTCGTCACCCTATGCATAAAGCATTATCAAAATTGGAAGGTTCATTGAATCCTATGGGCTGGCACAATTACTTTTGCTCCACAGAACTTGTATTGGTTTCGGTCTAAAGAAGATAGTTGTTTCCAGTTTGTGTTCTTCTCTGCTGGCTCTCTGTTGGGTCACAGGACAGAGATGGTTGCCTGCATTCACCCAGATTGCCGTGCAAATTGGAAGGAATAGAGACGACTAATCCAACGAGCTGACGTCCTGTTAACTGGTCCCTCAGCACATGGCAAGCTCTATAGTAACTGGGGCTTAGAATGATGGCCTGGCGGCCTCACAAAGTCCTGAAGTGTCCTCTGAATCATCAAAGAGTGATTACATTCTTGCCAGTCCCATTTTTGTGTTAAACACATTGTACTGTATTTGATTCTTTGGAAATTGGTGATTTCTGTGCGATTCTGTATTAACCAGAATATTAGGTTAACTAGAACACTCTGTTCCCTGCCTGGTCCATATAATGCAAAGTTTAGTGGGATAGTTGTTGTCTTTAAGCACTTGAGCAACTTGAAGCTTTGGTCTAGGGTGGGGTTTTTGTTGTTTGTTTGTTTGGTTTGGTTTTTTCCCCTCCAACCACCTTTTTCTTCTGCTGACCTTACTAGGGTGTAGATACTGCTGAGTTAACAGCTAGGCTTTCGGGAGAAACATAGTACTGCTCCTTCTAAGGAAGGTGTGAGATCTGTGGTGTAAAACCAGGCCAATTTAGGGTTGTGCTTTTACTGTTAGCCAAGTTAAGGGTAAGTAGGGAGAGAGCGAATAGCCTCTTGGCAAGGTGACCCAAGAGGATAGGAAAGATGCTGTTTGTCCTGGGGTGATCGGCCTTGTACTTGTCCAGCAGCAAGGAACAGCTGCAGTGGATGGGCAGACAGACTAGAGAGAAAAGTCCATCCTTGAACTTCTGCAACTATGTAAGAGGTAGGATTAGTTTAATGGAAGAGGGCCTACTGTACTCCACTGGGACATGCCTGAATCAGATTGTGGCATAGGAAAGGGACTCCCTGCCTTTCCTCTCTGTCAGAGACACTCTTCTTTTATGTCAATTCTGCTTGGCCAAGGTAGCTCTCTTGGCCATATTGGTGGAACCACAAGGTTATTAGGACCTAAGTTGTCACCCCAGACTTCCTTACTCATTTGCTCCCATTTGCCAACCAGCAGAGGACTACAGCTCTCTCCTGCCCTTCATGCAGTGCTTGGCTCCTCATCATCACTGAGAGTTTGTGAGTGGGATTCAAGTTAACACTGCACTGGGGAGGAGTGAGGATGGTTCCTAGTACTTCATGGTATTTTGGACTCTATAAAGTACGTACTTAAGAGTGGAAGACTTCACTTGAGCCCCCAGAACAGTCCTTCGAGATAAGTGTACCCCTAATAACTGACAGAGCCTGACCTTGAACTCAGTTCTACAAATTTCTACTCCAGGGAAGCTGTGTCAATACCATACGTAATGCCTTGAAGAAGTACCTGAATGTCTTCTGTACATATCCCATCCGTAGGTAGCATCTGTAGCTCTTTTGCTGGTATGGCAGACAGTGACATGGGAAGCCAGGAGGTTTTCCCTACAGAGGAAGAGGAGGAGGTCGCTCCCACCCCAGCAAAGAGGAGAAAAGTCAGAAAGACCCAAAGGGATACCCAGTACCGCAGCCATCATGCCCAGGACAAAACCCTGCTGAGCCAAGGCCGCAGGCATCTGTGGCGAGCCCGAGAGATGCCCTGGAGGACAGAGGCTGCCCGGCAAATGTGGGACACCAATGAAGAGGAGGAAGATGATGAGGAAGAGGGCCTCGTGAAGAGAAAGAAACGGAGACGGCAGAAGAGCCGAAAATACCAGACCGGGGAGTACCTGATTGAACAAGAAGAGCAGAGGCGGAAAGGGAGAGCAGGTAAGGCTGGCTCTAGGCTGCTGTTCCTGTTGTGACGTCAGCTGGAGCCTTAGGACTGACAGGAACCTGGTACTATAGTCTTCACATGTGGGATACACAGATCCATCTTGAGTATGTGCCTTTGAATCTAGAATGAATGAACACAAACTAGTCTACAAACTAGCCTTTTAAAAATGTATATCTGAACCTGTGGTCCAAGCCACTGTGATATTGTTGGCTTGGGCCACTGTCTTATCAGCGAGTTATGATTGGCTTGACAGAGTCAAGTTTTTGGAGACTATAGGTTCTTTTTTTCTGTGATATTCAGTTTAAAAGTAAGACAAGCCAGGTGTGGTATATACGTCTGCCATCCAAGCAGTCAGGAAGTTGAGGTAAGAGGACAGTGAGTTTGAGGACAGCCTGGGTTACATAGTGAAACCCTGTCTCAAAACAAAGAGGGAGGGGAGGGCATTGGCTGCCACACCTGGCATGCTTCTGCTCACAAACTAAAATGAAATGTAGTAATTCTAAAGGCAATAGAAAACCTGAAATATGTAAAACTCTCTGCTTTCTCAGGTAAAGCCACAAGGGGTTTTTTTAGAGTTAAAGTTTTGAGGTGACATAGGTGGCCCTGAGCTGTGAAAGCAGGCAGTTCAAAAAGAAAACTTTCTATGGCCATGGCTCATGCTTAAATACCATCATGGAAGGATAGACAGTCATAAAAAGCTTGTTCATACCAGGGTACTTCATTAAGTGCCGCTCAGGACTGTTCCCATAGTGGCTTTCTAATTGAGCAAAAAAAAAAAAAAAAAAAAAAAAAGCTCATCTCTGGATTCCATAGCAACACATTTGTCTCTTCTTATTCTCTGGCCTCTTCCCTTGAAATAACAATCGATTGTCTCTTACAGTGTATTCACTTTTAGCTGGTGATAAATATGTATAGTCCCCTTATTATCTAAAACAAACCAAGCTCACATTCTGTAGGCCATAGTTCCTGGGCATGCTATAATGCCGAGAAGGCTTAACCTCGTTTCTGACTCTGTTGAAGTGGAGGTGTATATGATACCTGTCCCCACGCTCAAGAGTAATTGAGCTCATTTTCATCAACTGTCTGAACAAGTGGGGCAATTTTGCCCTTCTTTTGCCGGAACTGTAATGGATTGGTCATGAATGAATTGTCAAACCATTGGCCTCAGCCGCTTGTTAGGACGCCCAGCAGTGTGTGTATTACTCAGTCCTCTCTAATGAAGGCTGCTTGCCTAGCTTGGGAGCCTCTCCTGGAGCTATCAGCTCTTTCTTTCTTCTTCTTCTTCTTTTAAAATCTATTTTCCTTTCCTTTTCTTTCTTTCCTTCTTTCCTTTCTTTCTCTTTTTCTTTTTAAAATATCTTTTTTATCCCTTTGAGACAGGGTCTCTTTACTATAAAGCTCTGGCTGTCCTGAAAATAACTCTGTAGACCAGGCTGGCCTCAAACTGACAGTGATCCACCTGCCTCTGCCTCTCAAGTACTAGGATTAAAGGCACATGATACTAGCTCTTTCAGTCAGAAGGACCTCTTTGGAGTTGCCTGGACCTATTTGCTAGCTAGTCCATAACACTGAGATAGACGTTGCCACAGCATGCATGATAGGGGCTTAGCTAGCCGTTGCTAGACCATCTGCAGTAACATACTGAATACCAGTGATCAAGGTATCTTGCTTGTTTAAGGGCAGCCCAAACTATTGAGAAGTAGGTCATTCTCCCTCTCTGAGTATTTTTGGGAGCTATGCATTGAAGCCACTGGTGTTAGCAAATCTTTTCATGCAGAAATTTCTTAAAAAAAAATATATATATATTTAAACAGGGTTTCTCTGTATAGCCCTGGCTGTCCTGGAACTCACTTTGTAGACCAGGCTGGCCTCGAACTCAGAAATCTGCCTGCCTCTGCTTTGCCTCCCAAGTGCTGGGATTAAAGGCGTGCGCCACCATCGCCCGGCTAAAATATATTTTTATTGATTTTTTTATGTTTATGGGTGCTTTTCCTGTATGTATGTCTGTGCAGCACATGCAGGCACTTACTGAGGAGGCTAGAATAGGGCACCAGAACCTCCAGACTGCAATACAGATCATTGTGATTCTGTGTGAGTGCTGGGAATCAAACCCGTGTCCTCATGAAGAGCATCTAGTGTTCCTAACCACGGAGGCATCTCTCTAACCCCGGGCCGGGGGGTGAGTTTTGACAAGCACGCCCCTCCTCAGAAAGCTCAAGTCTCCTTACCTACACTATTTGGCTTTCAGGCCAGGGTCAGAGAAGTAGGAAACGGACAAGCCAGGTAGATCACCCTCCTCTCTAACTCTCATGGCCTCTCCTTTCATCTTGTGCTTGGCTCGCTTCCTTTTCATTCTATGAAAGAGGTAGAAACAGCTCTTTCCATGTGCCTACCTGTCCCCTGCACACTCTGTGCTTTTGTAGGCTAGCATAAAGCTCTGGTTCTTCTGCAACTGAGTACACTCCAGAGTTTGCCCTGCCCTTGGTTACATGGAGTAGATGCCTGTTTATTTCCTTCTTTATTGAACTCCGAGATGTGGTTTTCCGTGCTCTCCACGGTTTTCACAAGGCACAGTTCTGTTTCTTCCTCTTGCTTTAACCCTCTTGTTGGGTCAGAAGCTCTGGATTAAGGCTGAGTATGGTGGGTGTATGCCTTTAATTATAGCACTCAAGAAGTAGAAGTAGGCGAATCTTTATGAGTTCTAGACTAACCTGGTCTACATAGTGAGTTTCAGGTCATCCAGGACCATATACTGAGACCATGTCTATAAAACAAGCCAGGAGGTGGTGGCGCACGCCTTTAATCCTAGGACATGGGAGGCAGAGGCAGGCCGACCTCTGAGTTCCATGTCAGCCTGCTCTGCAGAGTGAGTTCCAAGACTGACAGGGCTACACAGAGAAACCCTGTCTCTAAAAATAAAATAAAAGAAGCAGTGCAGAATCCCTAGCACTCAGGGTGCAGAGGCAGGTGCTTCTCCAGGCAGCCAGGGTTTTACAGAGAAACTCTGTCTCAGAACAAAAGGGAGCAGGGATACCTGCTGGGCAAGTGAGAATTGGGTTTGTTCAATGAGTGTCGCTGGGTATATCAACCACACACTAGTCCAGGTTGAATGCACACAGTAGTTGGCTAACACAAAACATACTCCATGTTTTTTTTTAATGGGCTTTTTGTTTTGTTTTCATATTTTTTTGCCATGCTGATTCATTTTTGTTTTTCATGTTTGTGTTTTAGGTTTTTGGAGAGAGGGAAAACATTTTAAAAAGACTAAAAATGGGGTAAAAAGACCTGAGTTTGAATGTTCTTGCTGGAAGTGTCAGAGACCATGTAGCACAGCATTTCTTGGCCATATTGTGAGGACCCACTAATACACTAGGTGGAAGAAGGATAGTATGATAGCTAGGGCTTCTTTCCTAAATCCATAAGCTACAGCCAGTTGTGCAATTTCCTTTTATTGTTGTTATTGTTTTGAGACAAGTTCTGTCTGCATAGTCCTTGCAGTCCTGGAACCCACGACATAGACCAGGCCGTCTTCCAACTCACAGAGATTCAAGGCTTGCGCTACCTCCCACCCCAGCCAATTCACTGGTCTTGAATAGAGACTCCTACATCTGCATCTGCCTTTGGCAGTTTTACAGATGAGAGTCCATTTCAAGTTTGGGGTGGCAGTGAGTTGAGAACTCTGGGATTCCAGTCTCTTCATTTCACACATGGTAGAAACTGAAGTTGCAGCTACTTCATTCATAGCCTTACTGATCTGTTGTGTGCTAGGCTTGGTGTTCAGGTTTGTGACGGAGATACCCCTTCCCCCTAGAGCTTGCACTGAAGTCATATAATAAATAGTGCAGCAACAAATAAGAGAGACCCTCCCTCAATACAAGGTGGAGGGAGGGGCCTGACACCTGATGTTGACCTCTGTAACTGCTCATTACAGCACCTACAAATACAGACATAGCCACACACACAAGCCATGCATCTCCATTGCCAATCGATACAAGTGAATGGTTTATGTCACCTACACAAGAGGTTTAAGGCAGACCCTATGGGGTGAGGCTCTTGCTAGTGGAGTTTGCAGTAGACCTTTTTGAAATTACAATTTTAGACACATGTTGTTGCCCTGTGATACCAATTACCTGATTTCCAATCAGGGAAGGCAGTATCTTTCTGCCATTACACACAAGTAGGCCTATACTGCGCTGGGGAGTGTCTGTTGCATTTACCTTGGTATCTTCAGACAGGAACTGACAGGCAGTTAGAGGTGAGGAGAACTGAGCTCGTAAAGTTAGCCCTCCACTTTGTACTTGAACCCCACTGTACTTGATTGATACTTCAGCAAAACTGCCAAGTTGCTTTTGATTTTGGAGAGGGAGGGGGTAGAGAAAGGCTGAAAAGAGATTCTGGTTTGCTCTGAGCTATGGGGAGATCCTTTCAAAATGACCCGCATTTTGGGGGCCAGTTAGATGGGCTGCCCCCTGCTGGCAGGTCTGGGAAGCGCCTCCCACGGATAGATGGGGAATTTGCATGGTAAAGCACTAAAGGATGGTGTTCCATTTCTGTGACAGTCGTTCTTTCCTGTTTCTTGTTCAGATTCAAAGGCCCGTAAGCAGAAGACTTCCTCCCAAAGTTCAGAGCACTGCCTCAGGAACAGGAACCTTCTCTTGTCCAGCAAAGCCCAGGGGATCTCGGACTCACCAAACGGTTTCCTTCCAGATAACCTGGAGGAGCCAGCCTGCCTTGAAAACCCAGAAAAGCCGTCAGGAAAGCGAAAGTGCAAGACCAAGCACATGGCAAACGCCTCAGAAGAGGCAAGGGTATGTAGCCACCAAAGGGACCAATATGACGACCGTGGGCTAGAGAGGCCGACTTTCTAGCACGTCTGTCTAGCTGTAATTCTCTCCCAGAGGGCAAAGGAAACAAGTAGATGGGGGAGGGGGCCACTGAGCTGTATGAAAGTATTCTAAAAGTATTCTAGAAACGCGGGACACATTCAAACAGTGGAAACTGAAGTTATAGTTAATTATGGGGTTTGACCCCTGATTTCTTTTCCCTAACAATCCTTGTACCTCATTTTTAAATATGGCAGGGTATTAGCCTGAACAGATTGTTAACATCCAGTCAAGAAGCTCCTGTCTGACTTTCTGAGACAACTAAGGTAGAGTGTAACTTGTTGAAGCCAGGATTTTGTTACCTAGACCAAGGTTTAAGGGTCCAGGTTAGCTGCTGTCTCCATCCTGTCCCCTGTTCCTTTGCCTCTGGAGGAAGCCTAGCAGCGAATGAATTGGGTACTTAGCAGTTAGCCAGGCAAGCATTCTTTGAACCCTTTTCAAAATTACCAGTTCATTTGCTTCTGCGGTTCATAACACTTGCAGCGCTGTCAGATTCTACAATGTACCGCTAAAGAAGAATGGCATAGTCCTTTGAAGGAAGTGAGTTGCAGGTCCAGCGTGTACCTGTGATAGGTATCTGCCATTGACAACAGAAAATCAAATGACCACGTTGGGCTGGTTTGGTTAGTTACAGCTCTTATTCTTCTGTCTGGCTTTCAAGTAGGAATTCCCAAATGATACCAGTGAGGGATAGATGCTTGTCTTTGCCCACCTCTTCCTCCCCCGTGAATCCTTGTTGCAGCTTAGACAAGACACTCAAGTCTATTTGCTCATCTTTAAATGGAGCTGATGCTCCCTGCCCCTTCTGTCTCACAGGAGTACTTGGGGGGAACAAAAGCAATGTCTGTGACAGGCTTTGATAACGGAAAGTGTTCTCTGAGGGTCAGTATGCATCCTTGCACTTCAGGCAGAGACAGGAATGAGAGAACTAGAGGGAAAGCCAGACCAACTGTGATCTGGCATGCCAGGGAATCCATTATCCCAAACCCATAGACTACAGGACTGATAGGAGCCACTGGGAGAGTACAGACACGTGCTTGGCTCTGGCCGCCTCTTTCTTCTTGTCACTTTTTATTTATTTAATGTATGTGCTTATATTGTGTGTAGAGGTGAGAGGACAAGCTCGGGTGTAGGTCCCTTGTTTGAGACAGTCTCTCTGTTTTTCTGCTGCATGCACTGGGTAAGCAGGAATGGATTTTTTTCTGTCTCCACCTCCCATCTTCCCATAGAGTACTGGGTTTATAGGCACTTGTATCACAAGTCCAGCTTTTATATGGGTTCTGGGGATTCGAACTCATATCCTCATGCTTGTATGGCAAAGTTGCTTTTACTCCAGCTCTCCTGTTGGTGCTCTTAATTCCCAAGTACTTCTTAGAGGTAGGCACTTATATTCCAGTCATTTTACAGTAAAGACTTATGAGAGGTGACTCAGTGGTCCTCCTTGCCAGAATCAGGACATGAAACAAATTTGTCTGCCTGAGGAAGAGGCCTAGGTTGTCAATGTGTCTTGCAGTCTCTGAGTAACTGCTTTCTGCCCGTTTCTGGGCCTCCCTAGGAAGTAGGTTAGTAGGCAGAAAACACTACCATCTTTAAACAGTTCTGAGACAGGTAGAGGTCCCCGGGTCCTGCCCTCCTTCCCATCTTCCCTGGCCCCATCCCACACAAAGGGCTCAGCAGCACACTCATGCTTCTGTGTGCTTGCTCTGGCTGGCACCGGGTCTGCTAAAATGTTCTCCTGGAGAGGGTTTTGTCTCTCCCTGCAGCCTCCCTTCCCCCTCCTGCCTTTCTTTCTCTCCCAGTCACCACACCTGCTCCAGTTGCCCCCATGGCACGGGGCTTTGTAGTAGGAAGCAAGGCAGGGGGAGGATGGGGGATGCTCCTGCAACACTAAAGCGCAGCATTGGACAAGAGCCTCTTCCCACAGGGGCTCAGAGCCAGGAGGAAGAGGGGGGAGGGGTCCCCTTACATGGTCTCACCCCTCCCCCTCTCGGGCAGCCTTCTTGCCTGCTCTGGCAGCCTGGCTTTCAGAAAGGAACTTACTGGAGCTGGCTTAGTGTCACAAAACCTGAGTCCATTTCCCCATGGTTTCCAGTCCTGGTGTTATAGTTTCCATCTTCCTAGCAATAAAGCAGTATCATATAGTTAGTGTTTTCTTGCTAGGGATTGTGCCTCCACCGTTCTGCCATGGAAACTGATCAAGACTTGTTGAAATTTACCCGAGGGCATAGATTCCCTGGCCCTGTATCATTTATCTCTTAGTGCCCCTTCCTTGACTTTATGGAACTTTCTAGGTAACTTTTTTTGACTCCCCAGGCTTTGTACAGGGATAGCTTGAATCAAGGCAACACATAATTGTAATGCGCCCAGCTCTGACTTCAGTGCCGTAAGCAACAACTGAGAAGGTGACAGTGGGACCGGTGCCCCTAAGGAACTTAAGAACTAGCGAGAGCTACGTGTAGAGGGTAAAGAAGGCTTGTTTGATCCTGGAGCTGAAGGCCAGCTTAAGCAAAGTAGTAAGACAGAATCCTAATGGAAATTAAGAAAAAAAAACTTCCTAGGGGTTTCAAGACTCAACTACCCATGGAAAACAGCAAGAAAATAAGAAGTGAGATGTCAGAGGATAAACTCTGAGTAGGCTTTGGACTTGCAGTGGGGCCAGAGGGCAGAAAAGTGCAGAGGACAGGATTGGACTGAGCTTCGGATGCTCGGGGGGGCTTTGAGTAGATGCTCGTGTTTTTAGCATAAACAGTCACTCTGAAATCTAGCGGCCCCGCATAACCAGAAGCAGATAGCCACGTATCATCTTTTAGTTTCTGGAGCTCAGGGTTTCAGGAACAGCTTAGCTGAGCCCAGTGTGGGGTTTTGTGTGAGGTCACAGTCCAGGTGTTAGGCAGGACTACATCGGTGTGTTTCTGGTGTATGTAGTTTGTGCACGTAGCTGGCAAAATGATGCTGACCATTGGGAGGAGGCCTCTATTCCCTTCCTCGTGGATCCCCTCAAAGGTCTTTTCTCACAGAAAATAATTTGAGAGAGAACCAAAAAGGTGCCATAGTGTCTTTTGGAACCTGACTTTGGAAGTGACACCCCATTCCCTTTGTAGTCTTACCTGGGTAAACCTTATCCCAGTGTGGGAAGGGAGCTACACAGAGCTGGACCCTCAGGGATAGGATCGTCAGGGTTCATTGTGGTGGCCACCCCGTTACTCTTCTATCTGCTTTCTAGTGGATTCAAGTCTCTCATCCATGCAGGGTCTAAAACCCTGCTAACATCCCCTCAGGTGACCTTCAGTTCATAGCTTTGACTTGGAGCCAGGTGCAGCTGAGGCTGCTCCCATCTTGGAATCCAGTTGCTACAGCGCAGTTATTCCTCACCTAGAACCTGAGTTTGAGATATAAGTGACCTGTGCCCCTACAGACCAGACCAAGGGAGGCACAGTCGAGCAAGCACAGAAAGCTCCTATGTACGTACCTTCAACTCAAAATGGGGCAGAGGGAAGCACCTCTGTGTGGCTTCTGCAGACAGACCTCTCAGAACATTTGTAGTCCACAGCCTTTGTAGGACTTCATTATTTCAGAAGGGAAAAATGAATGCTCCGAGGAGTTAGGCTTTACTTAAGGGTCTTAAAGAATATATTTATTCATTTATTTTATATGTACATGAGTACACCATTGCTGTCTTCAGACACACCTGAAAAGGGCATCAGATCCCTTTACAGATGGTTGTGATCCACCATGTGGTTGCTGGGAATTGAACTCAGGACCTCTGGAAGGGCAGTCGGTGATCTTAACCACTGAGCCATCTCTCCAGCCCTACTTTAGGGGTTTTAACTAGTGGGTGGCAGAGGCAAACTTCAAGCCCAGCCCTGTCTGGTTCCAGGGCCTCACAGTCCACTGCCCAGGATGGGCCTGAATATAATCTTAGGCCATGGTATGAAAAAAGCTGATGCAAGCTTATGAGGTTGGATATGGGGGCAGGTTTATAGAGGAGTGAAGGGATTGAGAATTGTGCCTGGTCAGACTGCTGCCTCTGTGTGTCTCTTTGTTCTCATTACCTATAGACACAGCTTGTCCAAAATGTCAACAAGTGGACGTTGGGGCCAGGTAGAAAAGGCATACCAAGTGCTTGAGAGAAGCTGGGCTGTCTCGTCCCAATTTTCAATCCTCCCGTCTTGCCAGGGTTTATGGGGCTGAGGATCTGATATTTCTAACATGTTGTCTTCTTAGTCAGGGTCTCTATTCCTGCACAAACATCATGACCAAGAAGCAGGTTGGGGAGGAAAGGGTTTATTCAGCTTACACTTCCACATTGCTGTTCATCATCAAAGGAAGTCAGGACTGGAACTCGGGCAGGTCAGGAAGCAGGAGCTGATGCAGAGGCCATGGAGGGATGTTCTTTACTGGCTTGCTTCCCCTGGCTTGCTCAGCCTGCTCTCTTATAGAACCCAAGACTACCAGCCCAGAGATGGCACCACCCACAAGGGGCCTTTCCCCCTTGATCACTAATTGAGAAAATGCCTTACAGCTGGATCTTGTGGAGTCATTTCCCCAACTGAAGCTCCTTTCTCTGTGATAACTCCAGCCTGTGTCAAGTTGACACAAAACTAGCCAGTACACATGTATCCACCCATGGAAATGCAGGGGCTTTCCTTATTTTGAAAATAAGCTCACATGACTAGTGACTAACCTAGCCTCCAGGCTCCCAAGCTGACAGTAGACTGGGCCACTTGGCATAGTGTCAATAAAGGAAAACATGAGTGCCGGATGTAACGAGGTGGCTTTCGCAGCCAAATGGCATGGCCATGATGAATTGGATATGTTGCCTGGCCTGACCCAGGACTTCATTTCTGTTTTCCAGAGCAAAGGTCGTTGGAGCCAGCAGAAGACACGATCTTCTAAATCTCCCACTCCTGTGAAGCCCACAGAACCATGTACACCCTCGAAGTACCGAAGTGCTGGCCCTGAAGAGGCCTCAGAGTCACCCACTGCCCGACAGATTCCCCCAGAGGCACGGAGACTTATAGTGAATAAAAATGCCGGGGAGACCCTGCTGCAGAGAGCAGCTCGCCTGGGTTATAAGGTGAGTAAGTCTCCCTGAACAGGCGATGACAGGATGACGACGTTGGCCTGGACCTTAGGGAGCAGCTATACTGTTGGTTCCTCTGCATCCGATGGTCTCCCTCTACTCTGCACATGGCCTCTGAGGATGCCCCTTATGTGCGCTCCTCTTTAAAATGTCAGTTCAGGAGAAATGCATTTGAAAAGGTAGCACAATATCGTCCACTGCATTCCTAGGCTATGAAGGGGATTTGAAATTTTCACTTTGTCTTAGGTTAACAAAGGGGAAGTAATGGCTTCCCCAACGACACGTGGTGATGATTACTGGTTACACATTATCTATCTCCTGTGGTTTCTCCTCATTTGGGCTTTCAGGTAGAAGGGTTAAGAGCCTGTTCAATAATCCTGGGCTAACCCACCCGTACTACATACTTTCTTAAACATGGGAATGAGAACAAACAAGGCAGGCTTCCTTCCTTCTTTCCTTCTTTCCTTTCCTTCTTTCCTTTCCTTCTTTCCTTTCCTTCTTTCCTTCCTTCCTTCTCTCCTTCCTTCCTTCCTTCCTTCCTTCCTTCCTTCCTTCCTTCCTTCCTTCCTTCTCTCCTTCCTTCTTTCCTTCTCTCCTTCCTTCCTTCCTTCCTTCCTTCCTTCCTTCCTTCCTTCCTTCTCTCCTTCCTTCTTTCCTTCTCTCCTTCCTTCCTTCCTTCCTTCCTTCCTTCCTTCCTTCCTTCCTTCCTTCCTTCCTTCCTTCTCTCCTTTCTTCCTCCTCTCTGTGTAATAGTCCTGGCTGTCCAGAAGCTCACTCTGTAGACCAGGCTGGCCTTGAACTCAGAGATCTCCCCCACCTCTGCCTCCTGGGTGCTGGAATTAAAGGTGTGTGCCACCATGCCCGGCAAAAGGCAGCATTCCTTGAGTACTTATTTTATCATGTTAAGGCCTTTGATTATAGTAAGTCTGTTGAGGTAGGTCTTATTCCTAGAGTTAGCAGTATGAAATGATATGGCAAGATGTATGTGGTAGATTACCCAGGTGATAATCCAAAGCCCTGGGAAGTAGAGATAGGCAAGTCAGCAATTGAAGGCCAGCCTCGGCTACATAGCGAATTCAAAGCCAGCCTGGGCTACCAACAAAAGAAAATAAAATGTGTCCAATATCAGTTATGACAGTACTTTTGTCTGAGTTCAAACACATCCTGTGCCTCCCATGTGAGATGTACCTGAGGCTGTATGTTGGTGCACGTTTTTATCCTTGTCTGCTCTCTGTTGAAACACATACCTTTGGCTATGTATCTCTGCCCCACTGTGTGATGGTTTCCTTGGGATTTGCTTGTGGATGCGGACTTATCCACATTGCAGAGTTTACCTTCTCTATTAGGCTTTCTGTACCTGTAAGGGTCCACTCTGGTCTGTGCAACTTGCACGGTGTCTCCATCAAGCTGCCAATGTACCTTTCTTGAGTATTTAGTATGGATGTCTGCATGGCTCTCAGGGAGACCTCAGGATGTATTGAAATCCAGTCTCCGCAGAAACAGCAAACAGGAGAAAATTGGAGTAAGACTAGAACAGAGCTGGACACCCCCAGCCCAGGCACAGAGTAGCTATCTCCAGACATCCTCTCACGGTGTCTCCTGGGCTTCCTGAGAGCACTGACAGCAGAACTAGTGGGTACCATGTTCTAGAAGCTTCACCCAATGGAACTGCCAATCTCCATCCCAGTTTATTCATAGCTTTGTCCCACGGTAGCAGGAATGCTTCAAGTCACTTGAGTTCTCCCTCTTGTCCCACCATCTCAGCTCCAGGAAGGTAGCATTACCCGAGGCTGAATGATAGAAGTACATTGTGGCTATAGATCTAACTCCATTGCTTTGCCTAGCAGGCACAGAGCCCTGGTCTCAATTCCCAGTACTACATCAATTGGGTAGAATGGTATACACCTTTAATCCGAAAGATCTGAGATTCAAGATCATTCTTGGCTATATAGGGAGTATAAGAGCAGCCTGGCTGGGCAGTGGTGGCGCACGCCTTTAATCCCAGCACTTGGGAGGCAGAGGCAGGCAGATTTCTGAGTTCGAGGCCAGCCTTGTCTACAGAGTGAGTTCCAGGACAGCCAGGACTACACAGAGAAACCCTGTCTCAGGGAAAATAAAAAGAGCAGCCTGGGCTACAACAAGACCCTGTCTCAAAGCAAAAAACCAAAGTGAATTGTGGAGTTGTGCTTGCCTGGGGTAACTGGAATTTATGAGCCTGTCAGGAGCAGAGTTCCCATGTATATCTTGTAAAGCTCAGAAAGGTGATTGCTGGGCAGCAGAGGAGCCTCTCTGAAGACCTTACTCCAAAGATCACCACCCAGATGAGTGCCCTTGGCCATAAGAAATGTCTTCCTCCTGCCAAGGGACCAGCTCAGGGCTGGGGCCCAGCAATGGAGGCTGAGAACTACCTTTGTTCACAAAAGATTTTGAATTGTGTCATTTGTTTCCTCGTATAAAGAACAGGCTGTAAAACTTGTCAGACACTTGTGGAGTGGCAAGTCTAACAGGGAGGATTCAAAAAACTTCAGACTTGTCTTTGCTCACAGAGCTGTCTCCCATCCCTACAGGACGTAGTTCTCTACTGCCTCCAAAAGCACAGCGAGGATGTGAATCACCGTGACAACGCGGGCTACACAGCCTTGCACGAAGCCTGTTCCCGGGGCTGGACTGATATCCTGAACATCCTCTTGCAACATGGGGCTAATGTGAACTGCAGCTCGCAGGATGGCACAAGGCAAGAAGGCTGTTCCTCTGCCAAGTCTCAGACCTCAGTTCAGTCCCTCGCTTCAGAGCTTTACTCAGACCTGGATATTTGCAGAATGTCCAGCTGCTGGTGTCAAAAAGGCTTTAACCAGGAAGCCTTTTGAAAGGATGTCTGAAGGGAGCCAGCTTAGGGGCAGGAGCTGATGAGTTCCTCAATGGCCAGTCTGTATGGGACTAAGGAAAGGCTGAGGTTGTCCAGGGTTCACTCTGTCCCATGCCAAGTCAATCCACTCAACCCTCCTGAATACCATCATCGTCGTGGGCCATTTATCTCATGTGGAATTGAGGCCTTAGGTTCCAAGCAGAGCACTAATCTAGGTTTCACATTCCAGATTGGGTTTTTGTAATTTAGTCTCTGTGAACATACAAAAAAATTAACTACCTGGGTCTGTGAGATTGGCTTGATATATGTAGGCACTTGCCTTCAAGCCTGGCCCTCTTGGCTGCCACATGATGGAAGAAGAGAGCCGATTCCTGCAAGTTGTCTCCTAACTTCTGCACACATATTCATGCACACACACACACACATAATACAGAAATAAGTAAATGCACTACACCATATTAATGTGCACACATAAACAAACATAAAACCTTTCCATGTCTCAGAGAAGTCACACCCATCTCCTCTACTCCAGGGGAAGTGTATACCAAGTAGAAGGGGCCAGATCAAAGTGTACAGGCTCTGCTTGGCTGCTACCTGGTGTGGAGCCTCCCTACCTATCCAACCCTGCCCTTGCGCAGTCACCTGGGCCCTTCCTCTTCCACAACCACCCACACCTGCTTTAATTTTAACTTCCACCAGGGACCTGTTCTCCACTGAACTCCTAGTAGATCGACATTGTGCTCTAGATACTGTCCGAAGATGCGGGGGAACACAGAGGAGAGACAAATATGGGAAAGAAAAAGAGGTGCACAGAGACAATATGAAGCGTAGGCCAGAGGTGGCTCCCCTGCTCTCTTACCCATGTTACACTGGGGTTACCTCGAGGTCACCATACTATCTTTCTCACTCTTCTTCCCCCTAATATCGCATTGTGAAAGTTCTCCATTAAATCCTGTAGCCCTGACTCTTATTTGACCTCCACAGGCCAGTTCATGATGCTGTGGTCAATGACAACCTAGAAACCATCTGGCTCTTGCTATCCTACGGAGCTGATCCCACACTGGCTACCTACTCGGGTCAGACAGCCATGAAGCTGGCCAGCAGTGATAACATGAAGCGCTTTCTCAGTGGTAAGCATTGACCACAGTTGCAGCCAGAATCCTCAGGGTTTGTTGGCCTTGGACTCCTCAACCGGGGGATGGGGGAGGTCTTCAGTCACTCTGTCCTAGACAGTTCCCACAAGGATGTGTTCTGTCTTCACGTATTCCTTCAGTGTCTTGGCAATTTCTAGCTACTTTAAAAAGTCCCTTGCTGTGAGTGTCCACATCACTACCTCAGTAAGGCCCTCACCTCCTACAGAGATTCATTTCACCACTAGGTGTCTGGAGCAGACCTCCCAATGGGAAACTGGCTATACTCTTGGCTGGAAGCAGGATATGTTGACCTGTGCTATGAATGGAATGTCGGTGGTAGAGAATGAATAATCCCCATTTTGCTGTTGCTGCAGTCTCTTCTTGATTGTAATTAAAGTGGGACCTCTGGGACCCTTCCTGATGCTTGATTCTTTGTGGCTCTTCTCCCATGGTAACTTTGATACTTTCTATGCATTCCAGTATTCCCCTTCTCTCCATTCCTGCCTCTTCTCCACCCTCTGCCTTCTAGTGAAGTGTCATGTTCAGGTCCACGGCCAGGGCCACAAGTCATTTCATAGATTTTTCTCTCTAGTACGTAGCACTGTGTGTCAGCAGGTAGGCAGGCTGATCTGAGTTGGGCAGCTAGGATGGGAATGAAAGAGAAGACTCTACTTACAGCATGCTCAGTGTCAGTTCCTTCTGCCGTTATCTCAACTCTTTGTGACATCATGGCTTAGTCCTTCGGATTGCCTGAGTGATGGATGCTGCAGTTGGGAGTTGCAGCCGTGACCCTCTTCATAGGCTTCAGTTGTGATACAAACATCTATTCCCCTCTTACCCAAACTTTGGCCCATTGGTCACCAACTACACCTGCCAATGATGCAGCACTGGGTTCCCAGGTTAGGCGGGAGTCACGCTTGCTTAAGAGAATTTTGCTGAGTAGCTAATAATGTCAGGAGTAAGAGAACCTATACTAAAAGTTCCCATGGGAGGGAAAAGAGGTGGGGATATTGTAGAGGCTGCAGGGAGGCAAGGGGATGACAGATTGCCTAGGAAGGGTTTGACTTGTGCCCGTCCACCCTCCAAACAGTGCCCTTAACTAACCTCTGAGTATAGGCCTCAGGCTTTCCAGCCTTCCTTATCCTCGGGCTAGGGGACCGACCGGAGGCTTCCTTTTTTAATTTCTTCCATGACGCTGGGTCCTTGAGCATCTGGTCATCATGAGACATAGTCACTTAGGGATTTCTTTCCATCAGTCACTTAGTGTAGGCCAGTAATGACTGGTTATTAATCCTTTCAGCAGAGCCACTCCAAGGGTGCAACATCTGTAGCCTCCTCCCACGCGTGTACACCTATGTATATTCTGTCTTAGATGTCAGCATGGCTCTGCAGGACAATGAAGCTTCTTTGTCTTTCGTAACTTGTCTGATGGGGGTGGGGGGCTGCAAACCAGGTAGCACCTCTGGTTACTTTATTGAATATAAGTGTAAACCTTTCCTCCCTGATTGATCTGTCAAACTCCAAAAGACTTTAAATGTTGACACTTTGTTGATTTTGAGATGGGATCTCTCTGTGTAGTCCTGGCTCTTCTGGAACTTGCTATATAGACCAGACTAGCAGAGATCTGTCTGCCTCTGCCTTGTAAGTGCTAGGATTAAAGGCATGGGCCACCATACTCTGCCAATACTATTTTTTAATGCCTAAAAAATGAGAGATAAGAACTTCTTCTCTTTTTATTTTCTATAAACTCATCCCAATCTCCTAGGTAATTGTTTTAAAAAAAAATAACACTTTTAACGATAAGGTCTCACTGTGTGACTCTAATCAGAACTTGTTGCTTATATCAGGCAGGCCTCAAACTCAAGAGGTCTGAAGTTTTGTCTTAAATAACATCTGCTTGCCTCTGTTTCCTGAATGCTGGAATTACAGGTGTGTGCAACTACCCCCAGCCAAAAAGAATTTTAAGACATGTATTACATGTTTTATGTAATTCTATTATGATTAATAGAATTAATAAATACATTTATCATTATGTAAAGCTATTCTGGGTTACATAGTGAGTTCCAGACCAGCCTGTCCTCCTTAAGTGAACAAACAGCAAGACACTGCTTAAAAAAAAAAAAAAGGAAACGAAATTCATCTAATATAACAGTTTAACTGACTAATTCTATGACATTAAGTGCGTTCATGATGGTGATAATAACCATCATTGGGGGCTCTGATGCCTCAAAACTGAGCAGCGCCTCTCTTCCGTTTCATCCCTGGATGCTACCTCACCGGTTCCCCAGGAGCCATAAGGTCGAATGTTTCTGAGGTAGGAAGGTAGGGAGGTGCTCTTCTTATGTTACACCATATATCCAGCTACCTATGCATGGGCGGCTTTTGTTGGTGTTTTTTCAGAGGTGGAGGTTGTTTCTGGTATTGCTGTTGTTGTTGTTGTTTTAAATTTCAGTTCACCTGTCTGGCTGAGACATTTAAAAGTATCCCATTCATCTTCAAGCACTTGCTTAGCCAGGTGCTGCAGACATGCATTGTCTGCGTCCTCCCTAGCCCAAGTCTTCCAGTAGAAAATGAGGCAAACCCATGTAGGGTGCTAAGGACTCCATATTTTGCAAGCATCAGGATTGGGCTTCATGGCTAGCTTTCCTCATTCTGTGTAAGGCTCCTGCTCTGGAATGGTTGCCTAGGACGGAACTCTTCTAAGAAAGCTATCTTGTTTACATGGAGCATGGAGCTGTCCAAACCCCCAAGAGATCTAGGAAAGGCTTCCCCCATGGGCCATCTTGCTAATTTACCTTTGACCCTTTGGAGAAAAAAAAAGAGCAATATCCAATGTTACTGCGAGGGAAAATAGACCGAGTTTTGCCTCCTCTGTGGAAGCGCACAGGAACTGTGCAGTTAGGGCTCAGACATTAGACTTCTTTCCCTTTCACTGGGGAAAGGGTTAGCCAATGACCAGTCAAGGTCACTGAAGCACACAGTTTTGGTTTTCCTGCAGAGACTTCTATGATATGAAGCCATATTGAAGACAGCTCATTTCTTTTTCTCCTTTCATGTCCCTCAGCTGGTGACTTTGGTTGGGTAGGGTATGCTAGGATGCTGGGATCTAGAGAAACTCTACTAGCTCCAATTCCATACGTGGGAACAAGGTTTTCTCTACTTAAGAATGAGGTACTGAAGGCCGGGCAGTGGTGGTGCACGCCTTTAATCCCAGCACTTGGGAGGCAGAGGCAGGAGGATTTCTGAGTTCGAGGCCAGCCTGGTCTACAGAGTGAGTTCCAGGACAGCTAGGGATACACAGAGAACCCTGTCTCAAAACAAAACAAACAAACAAACAAAAGTACTGCTGAGGGGGCTTTCAATAAAAAAGTGTAGGGTAAGATTGATGAGGTAAAATGACTAATTGATCAAATTACTGATCACCACGTGATCGTCGGTTCAGTGCCCTTTACTTCATTTACAGGGTTCCAGCCGCTGCGGTCTAGTTCTGAAACATTATCATCGTCCTTGCATACAACCTTGTACAAACTGTTTATTCCCGTCACCTTCTTCTCAGCTCCTGCAGTTGCCAATCTGCACTCCTGTCTCTGTGGCTTTGCCTATTCCAGACATTTCATATACATGGAACCCTATAAGGCATAATCATGTAGTATAGTGGTTTTATGGCCCATCTATATGCTAGCATGTTTCAGAACTACACTCATTTTAATATTCTATCACACTCTCTCCCTCTCCTTCTCTTCCTTCACCCTCTGTCTGTCAGTTTGTATGCGTGACAAATGTCAGAGGACAAGTTGTGGGAACTTAGTCTGTCTTTCCATGTGGGGGCCTGGGATTGAACTTGGATCTTCAGGCTGATGGTAGGCACCTTTACCTATTGAGCCATCTATCTGACCCAACATTCTTTTATGACTGACTAATAGTGTGTCCTCTGTGTGTGTGTGTGTGCGCATGTGTGCGCATGCACACGTGCACACACTATTTTTATCTGTTCATTCATGCATAGCCCTTTGCGCTGTGTCCATCTTTTAGCTTTTCCACGGTGCAGCTTTGGTCACGTGTGCTCCAATCCTTGTTTTATTGGTCCTGGTGCATTTGTATGTGAACAGGAATGTTTACGCTCACAGGAGTTTCTCACACAACGGGTAAAATCTTGCAAGTTTGCTGGGGATGAAGGCAGAATCCAAGAAAATAAAGGCCACTCATTTTGATGGTAGTCCTATCTGAGGACTATGGATTAATGCTATACCATCAGGTGACTCCGCCCACGTGTTTGTCACGCATGGGCCTGTTCCAACTTTAGCATCTTTGCTCATGCCAGCTAACTTTGGCAGGTTCACCTGTCCACGACAAAGCTTTGCAGGCGGTGGAGAGAATTAGAGGAATGTGCTGGGCTCTGAAGGCGATTCCTAGTGGGAGCCACAGGAATGTGGTGAACTTGACCTGCTCCAGTGGAATCCTGTGTGACTGCGGGTAGGGGGACAGGGGCGGCGGAGTGCATATGTTTTGGCACACTGCTTAAGCAAGCCCTTTGCTGTCTCACTTTATTGTGATTCTCTCCTTTCTCCTTAGTCATCCTCTTCCCTAGTATGTTTCTTAGTATGTTCTTCTCTTAGTATGTTTATTAAGCTCTTCTTAGGGGCCAGACACTGGAGTTCCGGCAAAGGAGGGACAGTAGTTAACAAAAAGTAGACCCTGTTCCTTCCTTTTACAGAAAGAAGGGCCTCCTTCCTTTATTTTCTATGATACAAAGCATAGGACTAGACTCAGAGTAGACTAGACACCTGCCCAACAGATGCTTCTGGAAGGAAGTCCTTGTGATTTAGGCAGTACAGTGTACTGAAGATGTGGAGGCTGTCAGCGGGGCCTCCATTTTATGTGGGGTGTACAGAGATCTAACCTCCACAACGTAAGGTGCCTCACTCTGCTGTTACTTTAAAAGCTATTCCCTGGTGCCTTCCCAGTGGGAGCCTGAGCTCGTCATGTCTTGGAAGATGGCTAAGAAGGGAGTGGCTTTGGAAGGTTACATTAACAGACAGTTCTTGCTGCTGGATTGGTCCAGAAGGGGCACTGGGTGGCGATGGTACCTTCAGTGGAGGAAGCAAGCTGCACTCCTTGGGGGGAATAACTCCCAGTGGAATTCTGGGACTGGCTTTGCAGGTGACCACCCTCATCTCCTTGTGTTCTTTGTGTTCTCTTCTTTCCTGTTACCTAGGTGCTACTTGAGAGCTGGTGGCGATCCCCCATCGCTCAGCCAGCCTGTTAATTGTACAATTGGGCACACTGGCAACTTCCTAGCCTTGCACTCACAGGCTTCATCAGGAAAGCCTGCTTTGTATCTGGGTGGGGAGAAGAGGTGAACCTGTCTACTGACTGATGCTAAGAAGCAGGGAGGCTGAGGGCGACCTGAGGCCTGTCTTTAGAGCTAGCCAATGAAAGGTGGGTTGTAAACCCCTTTCATTGTGGGAGTAGATACATAGAAGAAGTTAGCCACTTGAGACAGCTGTGTGATGGAGTGTTGTTGAGTCACAGTGTTGTACTACAGTCACCACTATCTGCTTTCAGAACTTTTTTATCATTGCAGAGGGAAACCCCAGATCTATTCTTAGTCACTGCCCTCCCCCCCACACACACACTGCCATCCATGCTTAGTCTGCCTTCTGTCTTATTGACTTTGCCTAGTCTGGAGATTTCATTGAGATGGATATATATATATATATATATATATATATATATATATATATATATCCTTTGTAACTGATTCTTAGTAGCATCATGTATTTCCAGTATGTGACATATTATCACTCTTTTTTGATTAATTTTTGTATTCGCTTTACATCACAGTATCACCCCTCCCATTAACCCCTACTCTTTTCTTTATATGGCACTTTGTGTCTGGCTTCTTTCACCTACCATTCATGTTGTTCCTTTTTATGGTTTAGTAATATTCTTCTTTGTGGATATTACCTCATTCTGTCTGTCCATTCATCCCTTGACGGACATTTGGGCTGTTTCTGACTTTTGACCATTGTGAATGGAGCCATGTCAGTTCATGTGGACAGAATTTTGTTTGAATACTTGTCTTCGGTTCTTTTTTTAAAAAGTAATTTATTGTGTGAGTGCATGCATGTTTGTGTGTGCCACCCTTACAGGCCACATCATGCAGGTAGCAGCCACTGGGCACGTTTTGGGGTGGTAGTCCTCTCAGAGCACCTTGTTTTCAAGCAGGATCTATTTTTGGTGTGATGTGCTCCAGCCTAGTTGAGCTTTTAGTTGACTCTCCTGTTTCTCCTTCAAGTCTTGCTGGTGGAGTTCTGAGACTATAAATACTTCCTACCATACCCAGCTTTTTCCATGCCTCCAAGGATCAAACTGTTACCAGGCTTGTGCAGCGGGCACTATTACCTGCTGAGCCATTTTCTAGCACTGCCTCTTGAGCTCTTTTGGGTAGAAGCAAAGGGGTTTCTGGTTTGTTTGTTTGGTTTTCTTTTTTTTTTTTGGTTTTGTTTTGTTGAGACAGTGTTTCTTCTAGTGGCCCAGGCTGACCTCAAAGTCAGTTTTCTTCCCTTAGCCTTCTGAGTGGTAGGGTGTGTGTGTGTGTGTGTGTGTGTGTGTGTGTGTGTGTGTGCACGTGAGTGCCACCCTGCTGTTATTTATGTATTTTTTGAGCTATAAATAAACTTAGATTCTTGCATGTGCTAAGCATGCACTCTACCACTGAGCTACCCCATAGCTACTTACCTTACTTTATAGAAGCTAGATCGTGACTGGACACACATTCCTATTGTGATAGGCGTGGGATTCTGCTTGTAGAGGAATGCCCTGTGCCTTTTGAAGCTGAGGTCCCCAAGTAACAGCCTTCAGGCTGACGTGTAAGCGAGAAGAGGCCCAGTGGGGACTGGAGGCTGTACATGTGTCACAGTGTCCTCTGGCCAACTGTTGACATAGAGGAATGCAGAGGCAGTGCTGCCAGATCTTAGAATTTTTATCTTTTTTATATATAAAATGTTGGAAATCTATTTTTTTAATTTAAACCCCCATTTAATAATACTAGAGGGTAATTTTTCCTTTTATTAAAAACTAGGTCATACATCAGTGAGGCTACATGGGACTTCTGCTTGCTTGCAATCTGTTGTGTCTCTTTCCTGTCACCCCTGGCCACTCTTGTAGCCTTGCCCACTTCCCCTCCCCCAACCCCATATAAGCTAATCCTCAAGAGCTCCTCTGTGTCTCACACCTACCTCTGTTCTCTCATCAGATCACCTCTCGGATCTTCAGGGCAGGGCAGAGGGCGATCCCCGTGCGTCCTGGGATTTCTACAGCAGTTCTGTGTTGGGTAAGTTCAGAGTGGGAAGAAGCTGGGAGGGCTGGATGCAGCTCCGTGTGGCTCAGAGGTAGGAGCCCCGCTGTGGAGGCAGCCTTTCCTCACCTGCTAGTAGCTTTACGGGCCCTTTCAGCCCTCCCCCTCAGTCTCAATAATCACCAGTCTGAAGCCTGAGATGCCACAAGGATTTGCACAATGTCATCCTCTCCTGCCTTGTCCCTTTCCCCACCCGGGATGCTTTGTAATCCTAGAGTTACCTCAAATCCTAGTGTTAGCCCCTTACCCGGCAGCTTTCATTGTCCCCCACTCTGTCCCTGTGACATTGCCCTCATTCGTTTTTTTTTTTTTTTTAATTTTCTTCTGGGAAGGGTGTGGTGGTGGTTTGGTTTGGTTTTCTTGTTTGCTGCTCTGTTTTTTGTTTTGTTTTGTTTTGTTTTTTTGAGACAGGGTATCAATCTGTAACTCTGGCTGGCCTGAAACTCACAAACACCCTTCTGCCTCTGCCTCCCAAGAACAGGGATTAAAGGTGTGGGCCAACAAGGTGCTGGGCTTAGCTCTTAGTTTTTGAGATTGCTGCTGTCCTGGGCCCTTAACCCTCTGTCACAAGCACTGTGCAGCAGGAAGCTCAGCACACCAGTGTCTGCCATCATCCAGCGTTTGTCTAGTGAGCTGGGGGCCGAGGAGTAAGAGCAGAAGGCTGAGATGAAATACGTCGGGCCGCACCCGGACGATCGATCGGGTGGAGAAGGGAACCTTCTGAGTCTATGGACCTTGGGATCGGGCAGTGAGGTGGATGGAGGAACCTGCAGCCAGAGGACAGGTGGACTAGCCCGTAGTAGCTGCTAGTGTCTTCCGTCTTTATCTGCAACAGCTGAGCTTGCAACCTTCAGGGCACTTTGCTTTTCCCAACCAGAGGGTGGAGAAGGATAATGGCCTTCTGGCCACAGCATAGTTCCTTCCAAGACTAGAACTTTCCTGTGCCCTCTCCAGAATTCGAGTCCATAGTCGATCCAGCCAGGGGCCTGTGGCCCTGTATTTATCCCCTAAGTGGTCCCTTCATACTCCTTTATGGAGCCGTTCCTTTCCTTCAGTTTTGTGCTTGTAGCTGATGCCCCATGTTCTCATCCTACAGAGAAAAAAGACGGGTTTGCCTGTGACCTCCTCCATAATCCTCCTGGGAGTGCCGAGCAAGGAGATGATTCAGAACAGGATGACTTCATGTTCGAACTCTCAGACAAGCCTCTCCTCCCTTGTTACAACCTCCAAGTGTCAGTGTCCCGTGGGTAAGTGTCTGGGAAGTCTATGGAGACTGTGTGACAGTGTCCTGGCAACCTGTGGCCTGCTTAGGGAAGGAGGAGCTCTGCAGAAGGAGGCACAGGCTGTCTGGGGAATGAGTGCTGGAGCAGAGGAAAGACACCCTGTTCCTCCAGTCCAAACTCAAGCTTCACAGACCTCCAGAGCTACACCTCAGCTATCAACTTGATGCATTTCCAGGCCCCCAAATCGGAAGAATTTTGTGCACTGTTGTGTGTGGAGGCGATAATCTGGGAAATATCTGGGATGATGAACTATTAGAATCTCTGGAACATTTTTGTGGTTTCTGGGGACAGTTACACAGAATACTTGCAATTGAAATTCTTGGAAAAGCCAAGACATATGGTGGCCATAGCTTTGGATCCACCAGAATTCTTAGCAATGCAAAGCACAGGGCTTCCACAGCCTGTGGTCAGTAAGGTGATCAGTTCTCCAGGCTCAGATGACTCTGAGAACATGAGAACACCCTTTTTTGGAGACTAGAGTATACCTCACACCCGGTAGTAGACTGAGCCCAACTGACTCTTAGCTGAGGGCAGTTCGTCAGCCTTCAAGCCCATGGCTTGTGATTGCTTTTCCAGTGCATCATATGGAAGTGTTAGGCAGATGGATAAAAATGCTACGTCAGGGCGCTGGAGAGATGGCTCAGCGACTTAGAGCACATGGAAAGGGCCCAGGTTTGATTCCCAGCACCTACATGGTAGCTCAGGACCATATATAACTCCACTTCCAAGGGATCTGGTGCCCTCTTTTGGTCTCCACAGACACTAATCACATGTGTGGTACATACACATGCCTGCAGGAAAACCCTCATATAAAATGAATATATCTTTTTTTAATGCAGGATCAGTTAAACATAATTTTTTTATGTAGGATCACTCACCTTTTTGTTCTTAGTCTCCTTGTTCTGGACAGAAGCTGATCCCAGGGGGTGAGGCTGGGCCTCTGGGATATAGTATTGCACAGTTGATTATTTCCCCCAAAGTATTCAGCACCTCCTTCTCTGAAACTGGATCCTGGGCCACAGGCAGTAAAAGAACCAGAGTCGTTTTCTCTAGGTACAGACAGAACATGGGCAACCCGTTAAGCCAGGCGCATGGACCTCTGAGCCATGTATGTGCCTGCTGCCTACAGAGGCCAGATGAGGCCGTTGGATTTACTAGAACTGGAGCTGCACACAGTCATGAGCTGAGCCACTACATAAGTGCTGGGAATTGAACTCAGGTCCCCTGGAAGAGCAAGCAGTGCTCTTAACCATGGAACCATCTCTCCAGCCCCTTTATCCTCGTTCTTTGAAAGAGTTGGTCCACATATATGGTATTGATTGTTCCGTTCTCTTAGCTGAGAGCGCTCCATTCCCTAATTTTATGATGTGGCAGACTTTGCCATGGAAGAAATGCTGAATTTTAGGGAAAAGGACTGAGTCTAAATAGATGAGAGTATCTTGTTTTGTTGATACAGGATCTATATGTAGCCCTGGCTAGCCTAGAATTCACTAGGTAGACAAGGCTGACCTCAACCCACCTGCCTCTGCCTTCCAATTTCTGTAATTAAAGACTTGAGCCACCAGGCCCAGGTAGATAGGCGTTTTAGATACCATATGGAATGACTGATCCCATAAACATGTTTTATACCCTGGATCCAACCTTGTGATCCATAGTACAGATAACTCTGGCCTTCAAAACAGCCCAGCTGAGTGTAGTACACAGGGAAGTGCGCAATGAACTTTAATAAGACCAAATGCTCTAAGCAGGTTTATTACTATAAAAAGAATGTCAAGTGAAAAAGAAAAAGTTCACTTCATCCTGAGCTCTGGTGAAGACCAGAGAAAGCCAGAGTTTATGTTGACTTTGTAGCCTTTTGGAAATGGGCTGCGTGTCATGAGAGCGTAGAAGATGTACTGAACACTCAATTACTTGGGGGTTTGTAGGTTGAAAATGGCATCCGAGCTGGGCTAAAAGAAGGAGAGGCACAGGGAAGGCATGAACAAAGGCATTATAGCAGGCACACTCAAGTCGTTCAGAAAGCAAGAGCCAGATGTTATGACACATGCCCAGCACTTGGAGACAGAGGCAGGTGGATCTCTGTGAGTTTGAGGCCAGCCTGCTCTACAGAATGAATCACCAGTTAGCTAAGGTTATATAGTGAGATCCTCTGAAAAAGGGAGGGCGAGCTGGAGAGATGGCTCAGAAATTAAGAGCACTGGTCTCCAGGATCTGTGTTCAATTTCTGGCACCTGTTATGGTTGCCCATAATTGTCTGTAACACCACTTACAGGAGATCCAACATTCATGCAGGCACCAGGTATGTACAAGAAGCATACAGACAGTGGTGGCGCACGCCTTTAATCCCAGCACTCGGGAGGCAGAGGCAGGCAGATTTCTGAGTTCGAGGCCAGCCTGGTCTACAGAGTGAGTTCCAGGACACCCAGGGCTATACAGAGAAACCCTGTCTCGAAAAACAAAAAACAAACAAACAAACAAACAAAAAAAGCATACAGATACATTGGGCAAAGTATCTATACACATAAAATTTGTAAAAAAAATAAGTGTTTCTGGTAGGACAGGAATACAGTACCGGTGAGTAGCTGTGGGAGCTGCAGACTGAGTAGAAGAAATTGAATTGGGGTCATCTTTTGGAGGTCTGACTTAATACTACACGAAAAACTTGCTGTGTGACCTGGAACTTACTCTGCAGACCAGCCTGGACTCAGATTCAGAGATCTGCCTGCCTCTGCTTCCCAAGGGCTGGGATGGAAGGCAGGTGCCTCCAGGCCTGGCTTCTATTTTCTTTTTAATTATGCATAGATGTGTGAATTTGCATGTGTGTATATAGACATGAGTGTGGGTACCCAAGGAGATCTGCAGCTGGGGTCCCAGCAATGAGGCAGCTGACGTGGGTACTGACAATTGAATCTGAGCACTAGAAGACCAGTATATGCTCCTGGTTGTTGAGCCCCAAGTCGGTATGCTTGCTGGAACTAAGAGAGAGCCATCATAAGCTATTCAGTGAGGGGGGAGACGGAGGTCATATTACCTTTTAAGAAAAGAGGGCCCGAGGGCCTGAGAAACCTGGTATGTCTCACTTTCTGTTCAGTACCTTTAGTCTTAAACCTATGTACTTAAGCCTATATTAAAATAGCTTTATTAGGTTGGTCCCCCATTAAGAAAACAGAGACAGAGCAAGTGTAAGGCTGGTGTATTGTAACCCAAACTAGAAGTGGCAAAGGCTGCAGAGGAGAAGTGGAGTGACTAGGAGGAAGAACTATAAAGTGGGGTGAGCGAGTGAGGGGAGACTGCAGCACTTCCTCCTGGGTTGAGTTCCTGCAAGTGCTTGCCTGGTAAGCAGAGGCCTCTGCAGTGCCCCTCCCAGCTGTCCCTAGGCTGCCGCCCAGTCTCAGATGTGCTCCACAAGGGCAGACTGGCTGTAATGTGAGCCCTGGGCCTGCAGAAACATTGGTGCTGCCGCTGCTGGAGGAAAAAAAAGTTGTCTAATACATTCCAGAGCCAAAGAGAAATGCCTTTTGGATTACCCACAGTTTAGGCCTTTCTCCACAGCTCCACCTCCACCAGGGAAGATCTAGAACAAGTGAGCAGGAGTCAGGTCAGGAGAGGGAGGCCAGGCAGGGTTGCCTAGAGTGGGGGTCAGGAAGATGTGGCCCCAGCAGATAGTAAATGCCAGGCCATGGGGTAGCAGGCTAAGCCTAGTTTGCCCCTGGCTTGCCTTCTATGGAAGAGCTAGCCTGTGGGGTGAGTACTCAGTGATGCTCAGCTAGAAGCTGGGGCAGGTATTGTGCTCTATCCCAGCCTCAGTCCAGAGACTCGTGGTTTCCTGAGAGGCAGCAGTTAAGTGTCAATAGGAAGTATGGCTGTGGGGGTGGACTGTGGGGGTCACTTGGTCTCTTGGCCTTCTATGCTTTGGGGGCTCCACTCCCCCTCCTGAGCCTGCTTCCCTAATTCTTTCTTTGCCTTTCCAGACCCTGCAACTGGTTCCTCTTCAGCGATGTCCTGAAGAGGCTGAAGCTCTCCTCAAGAATCTTTCAGGCCCGCTTCCCACACCTTGAAATCACCACCCTGCCCAAGGCTGAGTTCTACCGGCAGGTGGCCTCCAGTCAGCTGCTGAGCCCTGCTGAGAGGCCTGGGAGCTTGGAGGACAGATCTCCCCCAGGGTCTTCTGAGACTGTGGAGCTGGTGCAGTATGAGCCAGAGCTGCTGCGGCTCCTAGGGTCTGAGGTGGAATACCAGTCTTGGAGCAGTTGACAGAAACAGCCCCTCTCCCCGTCTTCTTTCTCCTTCGAGTTCACCCTTCCCCCACCGCTCATGTGTCCCCCACCGAGCACCAGACTGCAGAAAGAGGCAATAATACGGACCAACAAGAAGCCGCCTTATCAATGCCAGCATTAGTGACTGGATTCCTTTCTTTTTTGGGGGGGGGAGGGGGTTACAGTTAGTTCTCATCTCCCTGTTGTTGTTGTGGTTGGTGATGGGGTGGAAAGTTGAACTCCACTTCTGAAGACAAGAGGTCTGGAGATGGTGGGAGGTGGCACCAGGGTCCCTTGGACTGGCTTCTACACTTCTGACCAAGACCAAACATGGGCCTGGGTGGCTGTGGCCTGTCCTAAGGAGAAGTGAGAAAAACCCAAATCTCTTGAGTGCCCCCTTTTGTCTCCCTGTGCTCTTCTGTCTTCCATAGTATTTATTTTATTAGTATTTAATTTGTATTGTTTCATTGGTTTCTGATAAGTCTGTATCACTGTGACGATTTGAGACAACTTGTTGTATTGAGGGACTTTCTTTACCTCCTCTCCCTTTTCTTTCTACGTGAGCTCTGGGGATGCTCGCTCCCTCCCTCCCTCCCTCCCTCCCTCCCTCCAAGAAAAGTATTCCCAGCTTGTCTTTCTCCATGTGGGGAGGGAGCAGGGTGAGGAAGGATAGGGGGACATCATCATATGATTAAACAACCTGGCTGCTGCTGACCTAGAGCTGGGGGGCTGGGGGCAAATCCCTGGCCTTTGGTGCTCCCCCACCCCCTGCCAGTTTTACCCCACCCTTTGTAGCAGCTCTTCCATCTTGAGATTGGTGTTTACTAGGGAGCAGGGTTCCTGAGCTGCTCCGATAAAGGCAGGTTGAGATGGGCCTGAGGCAAGGGTGCTCCTCACACTGATCTCTCAGTGCAGTTTGAACTTGTTCCAGCATCTTTGGCCCTGCACCCCTCCCCTACTTGCCTCACCTTACCTACCCTGGGCTCCTCATCTGGAAATATTGAGCCTTTGCCTTGCCACCACTCCCACAGCCTTACAGCATCCTCTACCCCTCTCTCCTCCACCTGCCCCCCAACTCTCCTTTGGAATCTGTAAAGGGCCCGGAACTGACTAGGCTCCACATCAACTCGGGGAATGAGTGAGTGGCTCCTAGGCCTTTGGATGCCTGGTTAGATCTGGTACCAGAGGGACGGAGGAGGAGCTTGGGTTGTTTCCCTGGCCCCACCCCTCCATGGCATTGTCTCCCCCCCCCCTTCTTATTTTTCTACCGATTGCTATTTTTCCGAACAATCCTTGTAGAGAGTATGTACCATCCAAAGGCAGGAGGGCCTTGCTGGGGTTGGCTCTGGATGGAGATGGTACAGTTTTATTGTACAGGTGCTAAACTACAACAAAGAAGAAAATAGAAAAAAAAAGACAAAAAAAAGGAAAAAAAAAGCCAGTTTGGGGATGGGACAATCTGTCCTCTGGGGGCTCCTGACCCATTTAGGAGAGTTCTTTCTTTTAACTGTGTGTGTGTGTTTTGTTCCCAGAGGAATTTCTGAGTCCCCTTCTGTAGGACAGCCCCATCATCCTACCCAATTGGTTTTGAACAACTGTTTTCCCTTTTTAACGGCAACAAAATTATATATATAGATATACATATATATATATATATATATAAAGTTGGGGGGGTGGATTTCAATTTTGTTTTGTTGGAAATTATGATACTGTGTGGTTTGTTTTCTGGTTTTTTGGTTTGCTTTTGTTTTGTTTTTCTTTTTTGTTTTGCATTTCGGTGTGTATTCTGGCTGCCCTTTATGTTTCGTTTTAAGCAACTGGCTGTGGAGTCAAAAACACTTGCATACTGAAAAACCCGTGTCAGGGCCTTTGTCTCCTGTCCTCACTTTTCCCATTTGTGGCTTTTTGGGGGAGTTACGTAGTCCCTAGAGATGCAGGGGAGGGGGGAGCAAGTCAAATTAGAGCTTTGGTCTGGAAAGGGGCATGTTCCAGGGCCCCTGCCCACCTGAGGGAAAAATAGTCCAACTTGGGGTTGCTTTGATTTGGAAATGTAGAAGGGGCATTCTTGGACTAGAGTAACAGGAGTAGAAGAGGGACCCTTTGGCTGCTGGATGTTAGGATTCTCCCAATTCAGTCAGAAATAATCTGCTGACTCCTCTTTGGGCTGACACTACCCACCTGGCTATACTGTGGAATTCCCCACCTGCCACTTAATGACGTAACTATAAGGCAAGACACCTGTTCCTAGTTTTAGGATTACTCTTTAAGACAAACTGTGGCAGAAGGTCTTTGCAGGCCCCAGAATCTGTTCGAGGTGAGACTTTGTGAAGCTCTGGATCTTATAAACTTTTTGTTTGTTTTGTTTTTCGAGACAGGGTTTCTCTGTATAGCCCTGGCTGTCCTGGAACTCACTTTGTAGACCAGGCTGGCCTTGAACTCAGAAATCAGCCTGCCTCTGCCTCCCGAGTGCTGGGATTAAAGGTGTGTGCCACCACGCCTGGCTGGATCCTATAAACTTTAAGCGCTGTATCTTTGGGCCTCTTACTGTGGCTTGAGTGGGCAGGCCAGGAGAATGATGTGTCTGGCTTCTTAAAGTCCGGACATTCCCCAGGTCTGAACTTCAGCTGCAGTCCTTACCCATCCTTCAGCAAGGTGTTTCCACTGGAGTTTGCCCAGGTACGGAAACACCATCCTTTTGGAGGTACAGCATTAATCTGCCTTCCTGCTGTTCCCCTCCCCACTTCCTGATTACAAGGTCATCCCAAACACCCCATAGTGTTTCTACTTTCAGGTCTATCCTCTAGTTGAAACCTGTAGTCAGAAGGCAAGCATCCATGGTGACACATACCCATAGTCCCAAGGACATGGGGGGGGGGAGGCAGAATGGTTCCTGTGAACGCTGGGTCAGCCAGGGTTATACAGCAAGACCCAGCACCCAAACAAGCAAGGTGTGATAACGCATGTCTACAGTTCTACTTCTCTGAATAACAGAGGCAGGGGCTTGAGGTCAGCCCAGGCTACATAGGTGAGACCTTGTCTCAAAAGAACAAAAAGGAAATGCGGTTCAGAAGTCAGACAAGTCAGGAGGTTACAGAAGCCCTGTTGAGATTAACAGTATTCAGATAGGCCCCAAATGCCGTGGGAGCTCAAAGGGCTGGGCAAGGGCACCTGGATGCTTGGAGCAGATGGCACGGGAGAGGTAGTGAGCGGTGCATACTTAAATATAAATAGATGCCAGGGAATGGTGTTTGGAATGAGGGCACAATGTGAGTAGAGGCTTGGAGGAGAGAGAAGAGTCAACAGCACTTTCACATTTCATGCTTATGCGTTCTTTGACCCATACAGTAGCTGGAGACTATTGTCAGGTTATAAAGATCAAGGCTGACACGGAAGCTTTTCTTTTGCTGTGTTGGGTAGGGAAGAGCTGCCAAATGTTCAGGCAGACCTGGTAGATTAAGAAGGGGAGCAGGCCTAGCCCTGTGTCCCCCCTTACAGTGGCAGTTTCCACTATCAGGAGGGCTGGCCGCTGGGTGAGTGCTCCTCCCAGGCTCGGGGTGTGTGTGTGTGTGTGTGTGTGTGTGTGTGTGTGTCTCCTCCAGGTGCAGGCAAATGGTTGTAACAGATGCCTCGATTATTCTCCCATTTCAAGGGAGAAAGCGGTGGCGCGTGAAAGTGTTGCTAAAGGCAGGCTAAGGAGAGGGAGCATCGGGTCCAGGACCTGTCTAGAGGTTGGCGATGGCCTGGAGCGTGCTTTAGCGGCTTTAGGGAGCCCGCAGCGAGCCAGAGAGCCCAGTCGCCACTAGCTCACCTACAGGTACTAGAGACGGGGGCGGGGGGCGGGGCCAGGGAACGGTTGGCCAATGGGAAGGCGACATTCTGCGGACTGCTGAACTCTTGGAGAGGGAAGGGGACCGAGGAGAAAGTTTGAAGCTTCAAAGCCAGGGAGATTGTCGGCGGAAACCAAAGCCGCCCAGAAGTTGAGAATCAGGGAACACTTCCAAGGGACAGGAAGACGCCCGCTTAGTCTGCTCTTCTGGGAGCGGCGAGCCACGCCCTGGCCGCCCCTCCCTCCCGGGCTCCGCCTGGCTGGCCCACCATCTCCGGCTCCACAGCGCCACCTGCTGGATATTGGCTTCCATGCCCGGCGCACAGGGCAGAAGCGCTTGGAGGCTGCTGGCTGCAACTGGGAGCCCAAAGAGCTTGCTCACCCTGGGTCCAGAGTCTTCAAAGCTCTAGGTAACTGCCTTTCTGAGTGCAGTCAGCAAGCTCATGACCGGCAGACAAATTTGACTGTTCCCGTCCAAGGATGGGAGTGACATTTCTACCTCAGTCCCACCGAGGGATAAGGATATAGTGCTGAGTGCAGTCACTTGGAAGGGAGGCAGTGGCAGTTGTTTGGGAGTCGCCTATCAACACAGCATAGTTGAAGTTGAAAGCAGCTCTAAGCGCCAGGCGAACCCAATGATAGATAAACACGTGGGTAAAGGGAGTAGCTGCCTGAAATGTTATGATGGGTGGGCTGTGGTCCAGGCTGGGGATGTAGCTCAGTTGATAGAGTATCTATCCAGCATACAGGAAGCCCTGGATTCAGTCTTCAGCCCGAAATAAGGCGCGGGGATGGGAGGGGTGTGGCAACGAATGTCTGTAATCTCAGAATGGGGGAGATCATGCTTGGTCACATAGCCTGGGCTACATGAGACCGTCCCATCACGACCTTTAAAAATGACACCAAAATTACAAAACCACCATGATTATTAGCTCCTGAGCATGGAATGACCTACTTGTCCTCTTCCTGCCCGCCCCCCAGGTAAGGCAGAAGGTCCCACAATTGGAATCTGAACACCTTCAGCCTTTCAATAAACATTTATTGAGCACCTACTGTGTATCAGGCACTGTGGCTAGGTGCTGGGGATACATCACTGACTAGCACACAGCTCCTGCTCTGGAGGAGCTCACAGTCTGTTGAAGGGAAACCGTACATGAACACAATCAAAGAACTACATACAATGTGCTACAATAAGAGGTATATACAAAGTGCTGTGGGAGCCAGGAGGAGGGAGTCACATATCAGCCGCTGGGACGTGAGGACCATCACTTGACTCCTGACTCCATTAGGCAGGCCATCACAAAAGCAGGGGGATTGCTGCCACCTGACTCTGGTTCAAGGAAATCTGTCTCCTGAGGTTCTCCTGTAAGCCTCTTGCAGAACGCTTGTCAGCAAGGGTTAGTTAACCGGTTAGCTAGTTTAACACTCTGGGTAAGGAAGAAACTGAACAAGAAGTTGTCTTTAGGATCAGAGGGATGTTGAAAGTAATACAAATTTTTGATGTTAAGATAGAGGGTGAGGTGGTCCTGTGGGGGGGGGGGGCAGCACTGGGCAGTGAAGCACCTGGAGTAACTGCCTAAGCGAGAGGGGAGGACGGCGGTCAGCTACCTCAAAAGTTTGCTTCCCAGCTCTCATCAGATCAAACAGTAACTGGTCAGGGATGCTCATCTGCGTTATAGTATGCCCAGTGTTGTGGGTGACACGGTGGTGCCTACCCCTCAGAAGGTAACACACACAGGAGATAAAAGGTACTAAACTTACAGTCTAAGTAACAGTTTGTGATTACAACAGAGATGTCACAGGCTGTTTCTAGTCACCTGTCCATCAAGTGGCAGTTACAAGTTTAAGAATTAAAGGTAAGAACTGGCTGTTCCCACTCAATTCCATCTTGAGACACAGTTTTCCATTGTTAGTAAGAGGATAGAGCATATTGGTTAGATGGAACCCAGGAAAGAAAAGGCATTAAGTGGGAACAAGTTCAAAGACCATGGACTCCTCGAAGAGTACCTTGGCATGGGGTGAGTGGGGAATATCAGAGAGGACCCACTAGTGAAATGCCACCGACTTCGAGCTCTTTTCCCTGGTGGGTTGTTATCAAACTTCAAATCTTTCAAGATTTACTCTCCAAGTGCTCCCCAACTTCTTGGGCCCTGCCACGATTGGGGAACTAAAGCTAGGCCTAGACCAGCTAGAAAATCCTGAGTGGGTGGGGATCAGCAGTTTAAGGACTGGCCTAGTCTGCAGGCCAGGACTCGCTGAAGGCTTTTTAGCAGAGGAAGGCCAGAGCAAGTAGCCTGCCAGAGAGAAGTGCTGAGAAGTCACATTGGGAAGTGGGACGTTAAGAGGCATGGGCTAGGCTGGAGGCTCTGGAAATGAAGACAGGCCAGATAACAGGAGATGAGGGAGAGGGGCAGGGTCAAGTGCACAGAGCCCACCAGACAGCTCTGAGATTTCCAGTCTAGAAGGTCAGCAGAATGGTGGCATCATGAACAGAAGCAGATCACTAGGGCTGAGCGAGAGCCAGGAACTTAGAGAAGTAGGTTCCAGAACTCATGTGAAAGAACTGGCCCATGACAAAATGGAGACCCTTGGAGAACACCCACACACAGAGAGGAGGAGCCCGCACGAAAACAGAAAGCACAATGGTGTATGGAGAGATTAGGTCCCAGGCTGATGGCAACTCATACTGTCCCTTTGTGCTCATTAAAACTGATTGAAAAAAAAATGATTGAGCTTGGAAGGTAGCACAGTTGCTAGGAGTACTCGTCACGCCTGCACAGAGTCCTGGCTTTGGTCCACAGAACCACATGGTGATCCACATGTGAGAACAAGGAAGGGGGGGGGTGAGAACCGGAAGTTCAAGGTCATCTTAACCAACAGAGCAAGTTCAAAAACCCCAAAAAACTAAAACCCAAACACAACAAGAACAGCAAACACTAACGCCAACAATGGTGACCTTTTCTCTAGATGCTTCCTTCCTTCCTTCCTTCCTTCCATCCATCCATCCAGAGATTGACATCATCAGCCAATTTTATTAGAACAGACATTTCAGCGCCAATTGCTGGGAATGTAGCAAACACACCTGCATAGAGCCACAGATGGCTCCTTCCTCCAGGGAAGGAGAGGGAACAGTAGGGAGGAGGATGACCGGCCAGGGAGGTAGTTAGGTCAAGTGGGTGTTTTTGGCATAGAGGACATAGAGAAGGTCCTGGAGCACTGATTCACATTAACCAAAGTCGCCAGAGGCTAGCTAGACTTGGTTCTGGGTGTGACATCTCCACACATTGTTCCTAAACCTGGTAGGAAAGAGGCAAGCAGATTCAAAAAAGGGAGATGGAGACCCTCTGCTGAGAGACTAAGATCAGGAGAGCTCTTTCCAGAAACAGAAAAGAGAAAAGCAGACTCATGGGCTGACAGGAGCTGTAGGAACCCATGTGTGCTCGCTCCTGTCATCTCAGTGAAGCGAGAATCGGGTTAGATGTGATGGGCAGAAATAAAAAGCAAAGAGCCACTGTGAGAGCGAGAGGGTGGGAGAGTGAGTGAGACTGTATGGCTGGAGCTAGCCTTGCCACCCCACTAGCCTCAGCAACTGAGGACAGGTGGAATTTCTCAGCGCAGACAGAGTGAAGAGGGAACCCAAGATAGGGAAGGAAGAGTACTGGATCACAAAGGGCTGTTATTGTCAAGCATAGGGCTGATTTTATACAAACAGCCAAAAGCCCTGGCCACAACCATTCAATGCACTCAGGCCTGGCTAGGGACTTTATAATCAGGGCTGCCTAGAGATAAGTGCTTTGCCTCACAACCTTCAGTAGAGCACTCCGGGTTCCAGCCTGGTGGCAAGGTGACTATGACAAGCAAGTGCTCCCAGGACTAAGTGTGTTCCTTCTCTCTCCCACTATGGTTTTAACATACATGGCCTCTTGTCCCTTAGCAGTGTCCTCTCAGCATATGCACCCATTGAAGTTCTCCTACCTAGACCTTTTCCAGCTCTGTGACACCTCTATAGACTGGGAGGAGGGGCATTCCACCAGTTCCTTCCAGTCTCAGAAAGGCATTGTTGCTTGCCAACAACAACAAGAAAAAGTTACAGAGTGCTTTCTCTTAAAACTGCCTCATCTCTGTGGCTGACCTAGGGAGGGACGGACGGACAGACGGACACACACACAAACACAGACAAGACCTGACATCTACATCCTATCCTTCCCAAAGAAATGAAGATACAGACCCACAAGTGCACACAGATGCATACGAAGATATTCACATATTGGATGGTAAATTCCCTGTGTAAGGAATACAGATAACGAAGTATGACCAGGCCTAACTCGTCCTGTGAAGCTGCTGACCAGATCTGGCCACAAGCTGCTTCCTGGCTTGTGGATTTCCCTCCATCACCAAGTCAGCTCATTTTCATTCCAAGAGCACATCTACTCCCTAGTGCTCTTGAAGGCCCTGGTCTGGTGCCAGATGCTTGAACTGGGCACACTTTGGTCAGAGCGATGTCAAATAGGCCTGGGGAACTTGGAATCAAATGTTCTCACACCCCACGAGATAGAAGGGTGGGTACTCTTACTTAAGTCCACATGAAAATGCTTCACAATTTTGCCCGGTGGGTCATACTTTTGATCCCTTTGTTTATATATCTTGGGGTTCCATCTTAATGAGGGAAGTGGGATTGAATGGGGAGAAAGGGGCCTGGGTTGGGGATCTGGTCACACTAGGCTCAGTTACGAACAGGGGCCCTGAGCCTGACGAGAGCTCGAGCTCAGCCACTGGGGTTAGCCCAACAGTGGGGTGGCTAGGGGGAGAGAGAGTCTGGTTCCCCACAAGGCTCAGGTTATGGGAACCCCTTGAGAGCACCTGACTCGGAAGTGGCTGAAGATGACCCTGATCTCTCAGGAGCTCTCTCAGGGTCTCTTCAGGAACCAACAGCCCCTCCACGGGTGCCCCAGTAACCACACCCTGCACATATGAAGAGGACCTCAAGGGCCCCTCCTTTACCACAGGCACTGATGTGCCACTGGAAGTCCTGATAAAGGCAGCAATCACAGTCCCAGGGGGCTGAGAGCTAGGCCCTGCTGACCCAGCACCTATGACCTGGGATGGAGCTGGGTTGCTCTGAGGGTTGGCCCCAGCCAGAAGTTGGGGGAGACCACTGAGGATCAGTGGGGCCCCTTGGGTTGCCACCTGGTTCTCTTGCAAATTGGTGTTCAGGGGGAAGGAGGTCTGCAAAGTGAAGGTGTCCTTGAATGTTGACACCTGCGGGACACTCTGAAGAACGAGTTGAGTTGGAGCAGTAGTACTGGCAGGAGGCCCATTGGTCAGCACCGTAGTCAGCGGGATGGTCTGCAGGGTGACAGTGGAGCCAGGCCCCACAGGGGCTACTCCTAGGTGGATGTTACTGGGTGCTGGAGAAGAACTGAAAAAAGACAGAAAACAGAGCTGGTTAAGGCAGGAGGTACCCTAACTGGCTAGAAAGGAAGGCGTAAGAGAAATGGAGTTGTAGTTTTGTTGTGTCTTTATTGCTCTAGCTAGTATGTATTCATTTGTATAGGTCAGAGGTTATTCTAGAAGTCTGACACTATTCAAGCTTCAAAACTGCCCATGAATTGTAGAGTTTGAGGAAACTGAGGCACACGGCCCAGGGCCCCCAGAACTAGCAAAGGTGGAAGTGGGGATGTTGCATGGAAGCCTTGTGAAGCCTAGAGTTTGTGCTCCTCGCTGTTCTTCAACTCTTCCCCTCCTCTGAAGAGTGTCCCTGTGACCCAAACCAATGTGGTCGGACATGCCAACATGACCCCAAAACCAATCTTTTTAGAGAAAACTGCAGGTCCCTTAGCATCAAAGAGCAGAGTGTGATTCCTAAGACACCTGGAAGGTGGTGTTAATGTCTGTAACCTAAGTGCCCTGTTGTGAAGTGGAAGGGACTTCATGGCATGGGACCAGATGGAGAAGCCCCAGATGGCTCCTGAGGACATGCTGTAGTAGCATAGGGATGACAGACAGACAGACAGACAGCCATATCTTGTAGCAGAAGCCCCCACCCCCCGCCCAAGGGAAGTGCTGGCTTACTCTGTCAGGCAAGCCATGCTTCTCTTTTTGAAAGAGATTTATTTTTTAGTTCTATTCTTTTCAGATTTTATTTTGATAAAGTTTGTTTTTATTTATTTGTGTGTGTGTGTGTGTGTGTGTGTGTGTGAGAGAGAGAGAGAGAGAGAGAGAGAGAGAGAGAGAGAGAGAGATGTCTGTTGGTATCCAGAACAGAGAGAGGAGGGAGAGAGAGAGACAGATAGACAGACAGACATGTCTGTTGGTATCTAGAAGAGGGTGCCAGATCCTCTGGAGCTGGAGTTACAGGTGGTTATGAGCTGCCCAATTTATGTGCTGGGAATCAACCCGGACTCTTCTGCAAGGGCAAGCCATGCTCTCTAACCACTGAGCCACTTCCCCAGCCCCATCTTTCCTCTTGACCAACAAGTGCCCTGCTTGCTTCTTAGGGGTTCTGTGAAGACCCCACAAAACTGGAAATGCAGCAGAGCTTCACAGGAACCTGACCACTGACCCCCTATAGTCAACAGGAAGGACTAAAGGAAGACTGCGATTGCTAGGATGCTCCTACCTCACAGTTTTGGTGAGCCTGGCCTGGCTCTGTAGTGGGCTGGCAAGCATGGTGGAGGTGGTGGGAACCTCCTCATCCACAGACAATCCTAACTCCAGGCTTGCAGATGGCTGGAGACCAGTGTGTTGGACTTTTGGCTTCTCCCAGGGAGGGTTATCCTTGTCCTCGGGGGAGGCTCTGGTTCCGACCCTGGAGCTGGCTCTCCGGATGGTACTGGTCGAGGGTGTGGAGGAAGTCGAGGCCTGGGAAGAGTCTTCTGGTGTCTCAGGGCTCTCTTCTTCATCATCAATCACCACCAAGTCCTTAGGCATCTCCTTGAACTGGTATACCAGCCTCTGCCCTTCCACTTTGGCCAGGATTCCTCTTTGATAATAATATCTGGAGGGACAAGAAGGGGATTGGTGGGTTTATCAGAGGTTGAGTAAGGAGGCTCTGTCGTTCCATTTGTTCAATATGCTACTTTCTAAGGCTGGGCAAGCACGGGACTCAGGTGGACTGAACAGGGACAGTCCAGGAGACGGTGGGGCTGGGAAAAAATAGCCAACTCTCAGACACAAAGGGCCATTTATGACATTTTAAAAGTTACTACAGTCTATCAGATGTACAAAAAAGGGGTATTCAATGTCAATCCCATATTGCTTTGGGACTAAGGACAGTGAGTAGTAGGTGAAGAGTGAAAAGGGGTGTAAGCAGGCTGGAGAGATGGCTCAGCGGTTAAGAGCACTGACTGCTCTTCTGGAGGTCCAGAGTTCAATTCCTAGCAACCACATGGTGGCTCACAGCCTTCTGTAATGGGATCTGATGCCCTCTTCTGGTGTGTCTGGAAACAGCTACAGTGTGCTCATAAATAGAAAGAAAGAAAGAAAGAAAGAAAGAAAGAAAGAAAGAAAGAAAGAAAGAAAGAAAGAAAGAAAAGAAAAGAAAAGGGCGTGCAGGGACAGAGGGTAGAGGCCCAAGGATGCATCTCGGGGACAACTCAACGCCATCTCTGGCTTCCAAAAATGTGACAAAAGCCCTCTGTAGAAATGTTTTGGGTGTCTGTGGAGCTAAACTACCCTTCAACAAAGAGATGCTAAAGAGGGCTTGTGAAAGAAAAGGGAAATGTTAGAGCCATTTCCTAGAGGGGACCAATCAGGTCTTCCTTCAAGTGGGAGAGCCTCCTTGGGCACAGGAAGATCTTAGTGATCCCTTGGGGAAGAAATTCTGTGTCCCAGCAACTCCTACCTCAGGGCTCGCCCCATGGTCTCGTAGTTCATGTCAGGTTTGTTTTTCTGCTTGCCCCACAGCTTGGACACAGCCTTGGAGTCCACCAACTTGAAGATGCCCTTCTCTCTCTGCGTCCACTTAATGTACTTGGGGCAGGTGTTTCTGTCTTGCAGAAGAGCCAGGAGGAACTCCCACAGATAAATGGTGCTGCCTGCAGAGGGAGAGGTAGTGAAGGGCTGCTTAGGCTTCTGAAATTAAATTAAGGGGGCACCCTGCCCACCTCACCTGAAAGCCAGCTATACCTTTGCCATCTTTGGATTTCTTCCGTATAGGCATGCTAGGGTCAGTGACAGGTGAGGTACTTCGGTTGTTCTTGGTCTTTCGGTCTGTGAAGAAAAGGCAGGTAAGCAGAAAGCTGAAGTCAAAGTTAGCTAGGCAAGCCAGATCAGTAAGCTGGGAGTCTAATCCTTCCCCACGGCAACAGCCAAGAAGTATCTATACCACATCAAGGCTACCACATGAGGAGATGAGAGATTTGCAAATGAGAGACCTTTAGATTCCAAAGTTCAGGTGAACAGCTAGGCCAGACATTCTTGATCTAACTTTTGAAATGGGAGATAGCCTAAAGGTGTTGCTGTGGAGTCGATCAGTGTGGTACAGAGATATGAGGAGGCATGCTGGTAAGGCAGCATCAAGCAGCCATCTCCTAAGTAAATCAATAACACAGGAGCTTGGGAAAGTCCAAAGTCCTTGCATAGATGGCCTTGTTCATAAACGCAATAGAAGCTAGATAAGCATACAGCATGACTCATTTTTATAAGGGAGGGCCCCCAAAGTCCAGGAACTAGCCAGGAGTCTATGCCTGCTGTCCCAACACCTACCCTAGAATCCAATCAACTGGGAATACTGGCATAGCTAGAGGAGTTTATGAATGCTCTGGATAGATAGAAGCAGTGTGAGAGGAAGGCTGGCTTTGGGAAGAACACCTAAGGAAGCCAAGACGTTCAGAAGAGGAACCTTTTGTCCATCCCTGCTGGACCAAAGAGATAGCACCTTAATGTATCTGCAAGCCTCGAACCACTCAGGCTTGGGGCCTCCCAGTCCCCCCAAGGCTCCCCACACAGAAGATGCACATATATTCCCCCTCATCCTTACTTCTCTTCCGTGCCTTCCCCATCTTCCTAAGATTTTCCTCTCTGGAGACCTTCTCCTCCTCAGAATGCTCCTTCTGGTCACCAGCATCACTTGTCTTCTTCAGGTCATCAGGTTCAGGGGTAGAGAGCAGGAAGTTGGGTAGATTGATGGCCTGAACAGAGTTGGAGTCTGAAAGCACTTCCGGTGAGCTGACTGCAAGAAGAAAGGCCGGTGATGGGCAGAGCTGAGGGCAAGGAGAGCCATCCTCCTCTCTCTTGTAACTCCAGAGTAAAATGGGTAGCACACAGGGAGGGTGCAGATGCCGTTCTCAAAAGCCACACACACAGACTACATCTAAAGCTGCCTCAGGGGTCTTGTCCCACATCTGCAGAGTTAGTTATAGGTGTGATCAGCCCTAACCACAAAGGCTACATTTATCTCTCACTGCTGGTAGTGGGGAAGGGCCAGGTTGCATTCGGATAAAGGACTTGAATGATTTAGTCATTCACGCATCTGACAAGTCAAAAGGACTCCAGAAATCATTAATCCCAATTCCTCTGCTTTCCTGATAAGGAAACTGAAAAATGGCAAGTCATGTGCCATGGTCACACAGCAACAGTGGGACATTGTTGGCACTCGGTCAATATTTGTTGAATATTAGTGAGAGGCAAGGGGAGACATTTCTTTTAGCCTCGGAGACTTTTTTTTCCTTTAATATGCCATAGTACCCTCTTGGGTAAGGGCAACTGACTGGGGGACTGTCTTGAGCAGTAGAGTACCTTCTAGGGAAGGAACTAAGGGGAGCTACCTTGGAGGTCTTCTAAGGAACTTGGAGCCATGGCAGATCAATAGGCATCTATGCCCTCTTAGAATCTGGCCTTCAGGACCCTGTTTAGTTCCTGAAGGCCAGATGGCCTAGTCAGCCATCACTGGAAAGAGAGGCCCATTGGACAGGCAAACTTTATATGCCCCAGTACAGGGGAACGCCAGGGCCAAAAAGGGGGAGTGGGTGGGTAGGGGAGTGGGGGTGGGTGGGTATGGGGGGACTTTTGGTATAGCATTGGAAATGTAAATGAGCTAAATACCTAATAAAAAATGGAAAAAAAAAGAATCTGGCCTTCAGGAACAGGCAACAGGGGCTGTGAGATGTTTCTGTTTGAGTCTTTTCACGTTTCCACTGAGGGATGTGAGGACTGAGAGCAAATGCACATGTGCCTGAGAACCCAGCATGTGGAAGCAACGTGGGCTGTTTTATCACCTTGAATTCAGGTATTCAAGTTCAAACTTACAGATCTGCTTCTCATCCAGGACATCACTGGGAGTTGCCACATTGAATAGGACTTCAGTGGATGACACGTTATTTGAGGTGGATACATCATCATCTGGTTCCAAGTTCCATGAAGTGGGAGGAGAAAGGAGAGCTTCATCAGGCTTCAGAATAGTTAATAAAAGGGCCAACCCCAGGGGAGATGGGCTATGGTACAGCTAGGCAGATATCAGAGCTCCTCCCACCGACCCCCCTCCCCAAACTGGTTTCCATTGTGGGCGCTACCCGGTCTGAGGAGTTTATGGATGGGCTAAGATGATTCCTTCCTCTTTTGTGGGAAGCATTGGTTGTTATGTGGGGCTATCAGCAGCCACGGGGAGTTGCTTTTCCCTGAAGGCTGCTGCCCTTTCTCGGACCATACACCTTACCCGACCAGAAAAAAGAACAGACCTGTCAGCAAAATACTGCCTTCTAAAATCTGATCCTGTGTCATGCACAAGGTCCTGTCCCTTATGATGCCATTGTGGACCTCATCCAGATCCAGTCCTGAGCACAGATGCACTAATTCAGGATAGGGGACCTGTTCCACGATCACGGCTGGGAACACTGAAGGGTCTTCCAGCTATGGAGAAGAAAGAGATCTGAGTCAGGGTTCCCCTCCTCCTGAGAAGCCCACCCTACCAGATGCCACGGCCAACCTCACTAAGTGATACTTTTTAAAAATCACATTTTTTTGTTTAAATCTTAGTCATTTTTGAGGTGGGGCATACCACCGCATGTGTGTGGGGATGGTCAGAGGACAACTTGCTAGAGTTGGTTTTCTTCTTCACTCATGTGGGTCCTGGGGATGGAAGTCAGGTCATTAGGCTTTGCAGCAGGCACCTTGAATTGCTAGGCCATCTTGTCAGGCCTCTCACCCTAGGTGATGCTTTAAGTGAGATCTTGATGAACAGAGATAGATGGCTTAGCTTAGCAGGACTTGCAGTCAGCCATGTGCTTTATGTATGCACAGTGCTAGAGATGGAACTCAAGGCCTTGTACATGCTAAACACGCACTCCACCACTGACCTAAAGCCCCAACCTGGGCAAACATTTTGCAAGGACTCTGAAGCTGCATGTTGACTAGTGGTCCTACATTGCACTAGACAAATACAGGACATTCTAGAATTCCATAAAACGTGATTGAAGGGGGCCTGGAGAGATGGCTCAGTGGTTAAGAGCACCGGCTGCTCTTCCAGAAGTCCTGAGTTCAATTCCCAGCAACCACATGGTGTCTCACAACCATCTGTAATGGGATCTGATGCCTTCTTCTAATGTGTCTGAAGAGAGCAATGGTGTACTCACATGCATAAAATAAATAATAAACCTTTAAAAAATGTGATTGAATTGCACTGACCAAGAGACAGATTGCTTGGATTTTAAACTAATATCTGCTATTTCCTAGCACGAGGACCCTAGGAAAGTTTTCCAACCTTTCTGTGTATCAGTTTCCTTAGTCATGAAACCAGGTTACTCATATGATGGACCCCATAGATTGTTTAAACAGATCAGTAAGCATGATGCATTCACAACAGGGCCTGGCATAGAGTACGTTATCATTAGGTACCTGGAGCTTCTGGGAAACAAATGGTTGGGTTTTTTTTTTTCTTTTTAAAATGTCAGGGTTTTGCCTACACGTATCTATGTGCAAAATGTAAGTGTATGTCTGGTACCCATAGACGTCAGAAGAGGGTTGCTTGGGACCGGAGTTATAACAGTTGTGACCTGTCAGAAATGGATGCCAGGAACTTAACCTGGGTCCTCTACAAGAGCCAGAAGTGCTCTTAACTGCTGATCCATCTTTTAAGTCCCATGCTTTCCTACTTAACCAGAGCACACTCACGTTCCTTTGTCTGTCTGTATGTATGCTTATGATTTATGAATTCTTTTTTATTGTTTGTTTGTTTTTGTTTTTCGAGACAGGGTTTCTCTGTGTAGCCCTGGCTGTCCTGGTACTCACTCTGTAGACCAGGCTGGCCTCGAACTCAGAAATCTGCCTGCCTCTGCCTCCCTAGTGCTGGCATTAAAGGCGTGTGCCACCATGCCCGGCTCTGAATTCTTTTATATTTGTGACATTTAACAGCAAAGACTGCTTTCTATGAGGAGGAAAAGGCAGCCGAGAATGGAAAAAGTATGGGGTCTGTGGGGAAGCCAACAAGCTGGTATTCTGAAGTAGGAAGGCAGAAGGAAGGGAAGGGTTACTTTTAGGGCTAGGGACACCTTAGGGGTTATATATGAGAGGTGTGAAAGCTCTCTCTCTCTCTCTCTCTCTCTCTCTCTCTCTCTCTCTCTGTGTGTGTGTGTGTGTGTGTGTGAGAGAGAGAGAGAGAGAGAGAGAGAAAGGGAGAGAGAGAGAGGGAGAGAGAGAGAGAGAATATAGAGGGAAAGAGGGAGGCAGAAAGGATAGAAGAAAGCAGAAAGGAAAAATGGAGAAAAGGTGGGAGAGAAGAGGTGACTTTTTTGAGATCTTGAAGGAGGTAGGTGTAAACAGATGCTCTGAAAGGGTAGGAGTTCCCCTAAGTCAGTGGGAAGGGAATAAGAACAGGGGATGTTAGAGATAAGTGGGAGAAGACAGGGAAATTGCAGGCAGCCTTGGCTTGGAGTATCTCTCGATCAGAGGAGAGTCTGTGTGCTGAGCATACAGAGATGCTGGGGAGTATAGAGAATAGGAATAGCTGCTGGAGGCTTGGAAACAAGCGAAAGACGGTGAATTAGCACTAAGAATCCAGGTAAGGGTCACCCTTTCTTCCCTTCTTATCTGATGCCTTCCACAAGTCTTTATGCCCTGGAACCGACAAGCAAGCTGATTTATTTTGTCCAAGAACCAGCAAGCCAGAAAGTGCAATGCACTCAAAGGCCACTAGAGGGCAGGCTTTGGTAGGACCAGTATGAGGGTTTTCTACCCTCCCATAGATAGAGCATCTGACTTCCTCAGAGAAGGTTTTGGAAATATTCAGCTGGATCTTCTCTTGGACAAGCTTTGGGAGATAGCAGCCAGATAGGTTAAGGGAAAGACTTGGCTAGGTGACATCTTGTCTCAACTGAGATTAAAACCCAACAGTTTTAATTTCTACTCTCCCTTCCGTACTTCCACACTTGCCTGCCTCATCTTTCTCCTTTCTTTCTGAAGGAGCAGAGTGGAAGCTGTGGAACACTTACCAGCACAGAAAAGGCATCCTCCTGGCTTCAGTGCAACACAAGTGATAAAGCAAACATGACCAGGGTACCAAGATCTGATCCTACCGTAGTTTCCAACATCCTCCTGCCCAAAGACCCCATTCCTGGCATGTCCTGAATCCTTAGGCCGAGAAGACATTTATGAGCGAGCCCATCGACTGGTTTGGAGCCCTGAGTGTGAAGATGCTAAGACTCCAATGCTGTGCTTTAAATGCAGCTGGCAGTGCCCTCTTTGCTATGGAGTTGTCCCAGCAGTTTGCTCACTGTGACACTGGGGCTAAAGGGAAGTAGCAGACATCCTACATGATGTTCAGTTGTATGCAACTGTCTGTGTAGTTCCATTTGCCAGTTGACTCACAGCCCAGCTGGTTTGCTTAATAACTGCTTGGCTAGCCTAGTGACTACATGTATTATAATGGCATGTAGCCAACCAGCTCCCTGAGTGACCATCCAGTGACTCCTAGGGAGTAGCTGGTGCCTGATGGGTATTTGCTGACTAGTTATCTGTCAAGTTCCCCCACCCCTTGGACTCACAGGCTGGCTGTTCACGGCTATGTCTCCCTAATTGCCCATACTGACTGACTGTTTTACTCCCAGAGACCATATACCTGGTGGATATCATCCATCCCGTTGCTTGCAAACTCGAAGACCAGATCACTGGGCTGCAGAGCAATAGCCATACTGGCTTCTGCCAGAGCTGACAATGAGACTCCCCCGGCTCCCTGGAGCTGCGGTGGTTTGTTGTCGAACAGAAGTTATTCAGGTATGTTAGGATCAATCTAGTGCCTTCTCTGAGCCTCTGGGGAGGATAACCAGAGTTGGAGTGGGTGTGGACTATGCCAGGCTCAAGATTGCATGCTGGGCTATGCCAACCACAAGAGCAACCTACAGAGAAGGGAGAGATGGAAACAGTAAGCCAATTTCCCTGAGCTCCGTGCCCTAATCAGCTAGTGAAGCCAAGAGGCTCTGCTGTGCCTAGACAGACTTCCAGCAGAGACAGAGTAGGAAGGGACCAGGCCTGACGCGGGGCACTAGGAGGAAAAATCTGTAACTAACTATCCTGGCTTGAGAAAGACTCATGTACGTGTGGCTTAGAGGGGACACAGGGTGTTCATGGGCTCAGTTTACCTTAGAAGTGAGGACCAGCTGACTCAAGGAACAGTCTACAGAGGAAGAAATGTCTCACTTGGGGTTGCGGGGAGGGGTGTCTGGGCTGGTAGGTCACATGCCTTGCATGCTTGTTAGCAACCCTACCCCCATTGCCCACCACAGGGTGGCCTCTGCACTGTGCTGCCTGTGGGTTTGTGTTCTCGGCTGAGCTTTGCTTTCAGTTTCAGGACTGAGCTATCACCCTGGGAACTTGTGAGGAGAGCCCTGGCTGGGGGAGGGGCCAGCAGAACCTTCCTCATCTTCTATGGCTGGCTCATCCCCCATATTCCAGGAAGTCTCTGTCTGCTGAAACCCACACGAGTCTTTCCCCAGTGCCTCCCAAGCTAGCCAGGCACTGCAGCTGCCTGTAGTTTCCCCGGGATCTACTCCTCAATTACCAGAGCCCCAGGCTGCTTCTAGCAAGATCACCTGGGGCCAACTCCCAAAGCTCTGGTTTCCAGACTCCTTCTGACCGACTTCTCTGCTCTTTCCACCTGGACCCTACTGGCCTTTGCACCTGTCCAGGTACCTGGTCTTTTGCCCTTCAGGTTCCTGAACTCGTGATGTGTTTTCAATGTGTGCAATAACGACAAGCAGGCTGACTCAACCACCAGAGACAGGCTAGAACCCAGGCTACCCACTAGAGCACACATCGAAACGCCTTGACATTCCATCTGTAGTGCCAGGATGGCAAACTCTTATCCTGGCTGGGAAATAAACGAGGAACTCCGGGTGAGACTTAAAGAGGGGTAAAAGAAGGGTGCCACAAGTGACCTCTCTGATGACCGCTCTCCTCCACTGGAGGAGACACCCAAGCCTCTCCCACTTCCTTTCCGTTAGCCCACAGGGTTAGCCCCGCCCAGTCTCCACCCCCACACCTTTCCACCTACTCCATCAAACAGCCTGGAGAAGTTGCTAGGCTGTTTTATCCACCAGAGTTGAATTTCCCTTTAGATGGAAGAGAGAACGCGGTTAGGTCTATCACTTGTGGAACTACAGGGGCTGGGGAGTGAGGAGCAGTAGGGCTAACAGCCTTATTCTGGCTCCATCCTTTCATCTTGCCTCACCCAACCCTGCATGTGACCTTATCCCTCATGGCCTGCAAAATCTTGCAGGACCACTTGCATCTGGCTCCCCTAGCCTAAGTGCCCTTAAGGCAAGCATTCCATAGTTCCTGCTCTCCCACCAGCCAGGGTGTCTGCCCTTGGGGAACATTCTCATAGTAGTCATATGAAAGGTGATCACTTTCATCTAAACCCACCAGGTCCAAGAGTCTGCATCTGCTCCTGCCCCAGGTCATTCACTGGGGCCCTTCCGTTCAAGGTATCTTTGTCTTCTTGCTTTCTCTTCCTAAGCCAGTGTTTCATTTTCAAAAGTTCTGCTGGTACTATTTGCTTAGGAAACCTCTATGCATTGTCCTGACCTCCCAAGTCAGACACTGGCTTCCTTGACCGTAGGGATAACTGTGGATCATTGATAAGACATCGACACCTTGCCTTGTGTTTGGTTTATGAAATAAATGCAAAAAGGGGGGGGGGAGCAGCAATCGGCATGGTGATTCAAGCCTGCAATGCCAGTATTTGAGAGTTGTGATGGACAGATCACTGTGGTGTCGAGGTTAGCCTGGGCTATAAAATCCAGGTTTGGGGAGACAGCTCAGTCTTTAAAGTACTTTCTATGAAAACGTGAGCACTTGAGTTCAGTGCCTAGAAAACATGGGTTTTTGTTTTGTTTTGTTTTTAAAAGCCAGGCACAATGAAGCATACTTAGAATCCCAGAGCTGGGGCAGTGTGTTGGGCAGATCGGTGGGATCTGCTAGTTAGCTGGCCTAGACTGTGGGCTTCAGGGTAACAAAAGACCCACTCTCAAACGAACACCAGGGTGGACAATTCCTGACAGGCTGACCTCTGGGTCTCCATAGGCATGATATCCAGGCATGCGCACTAGCGTCACATGCACCCACATGAACACACTCCTCCCCCCCCCCCACACACATAAAACCAAACTAAACAAAATAAATTTAAAACAGGAAAAAAGAAAGAAGGAACAAATGAGTGAATGACCAATACTGGTCTATGGGCATCTGTGTTTTTTTTTTTTTTTTTTTGAGCAGTATAGAGCTACATGTACCTTGACTGCGTGTGAGGAGAGATGTGCAAGCTCAGAGGCTACATTGATATTATTCTTTGCATTGCTAGTTACACAGGTGCACTATCTGTCTGCTGTGAGTGTACAAACAGACCACAGGTATATATACATATTCAGGGTGTGTGTATGTGTGCCAAGTGTGGGGACATGTTCGTGAGAGCCTCTGTGTGTCAAAGGGCTACCCTGGTCTGGCCAGCTTACGGAGCTCAATCATAGGTTCCTCCTCCCGCTCCTTTAGGGCAAGCAGACTGAGCTGCCTTGGTTCAAGTGCTTAGGAGACAATGGGCGGGGGTGGGGGTGGGGGGGCTGAGCAGGTCAGGGTTCTGCTGGTTAGCAAGGCTCTTTGACTGTGTGCTCCCCAGGGGAAAAAAGACAACTCCAACACAGGTATGAGACTTATGGGTCCTCAGGTGAGTGATCCCCTTCCCTAGGTCCACTCTGCTAAGGAACTAGGAGGTAAGAAAGGTCCCCCCGGATCTGTGTGTTGAAATGCACTGAACCTTTGGCCATCATGGTCGAAGGCAGAAAGGAGTAATTCCAGTAATGTTCTTATATGTGCCCGTATATTATATGTGTCTAAGCTCCTTCTAGCTGGGAGATCTTCGAAAACTATCTCCAGAGATCTGGTTCTGTCTGAAGCTAAAGCAAAGGGATGGAGAGGTGGGGATGTGGCTGCCCTACTCTCTTGGTAAGGTTTAAGAAACCTACCTCTTGGAACTTTTCAGTCCAGAAATTTCCCCTCCCCCTTCAAAAGTTTGAGGATTTGAAAGTGAGAGGTGGAGAAAGGCTCATTTGCATGTTCACTTACTCTCCTCCAGGCCCTCAAAATAACCCCCCTCTCCCAGGAACTTGAAACCAAAGACACCACCACCACAGAAGGCACACCCTATAGGAGGCAGGCAAGAAACACATGGAAGGTTCTTGTCTCCAGGCTCCTCTCAAAGCCCTTTGGCTAGGCCACAGCTTCAGTGGCCTTTTGTCCCCCTGCACACTGCCTTGCTAGAGAGAGGAGGTCAGAGGACACACGTGCCTCCAGGCAAAGTCTATTCCCAAGTCTCTCTGGGATGGGGAAGTGATGCCTGGTTGATACACCGAAAAGCAGATACACATTGCAGGAGTGTGCACCACTAGACGGAGCAAAAAGGCCGGGCTGCCTGTCAACACACACCCTGGGCCTCTGAGGTTCTGAGTACACTTTCCAAGCCAAGGCAACAGCGAGGTAGTTTGGACTGATTCTGCATAACCACAACTAGGCTCCCCAGCTCAGGGGTACAGACCCTTCCTTCCTGGGACTGTTACTGGGACACACCAAGCAGCATCCAGCACCCACCCATACAGCCCTCCCCTACCAGAGGAGGCAGCTTTAATGGGAGAGCCACGTCCACAATCTCTACCAAGTGGGTTTAAATCTAGGCTTGATCAGCTCAGTCAATGGCTCGCCGAATTGCTGGTAACACCCAAGGCATTCTTTGCACATGCCAAACATGGGGGCCAGATAGTCAGCTGGGCCACCCGGTGCAATTCTCTAGTTCCCTGTCCTCTCAAGAGGCGACTGTCACTCCTGAAATACCTCGTTCTCTCATGAAACCTTTCTGGAATTCTTTGGAAAGGAAATGACAATTTCCTTCATGTCATTTCCCACTCCTGCACCACCCCTCCCCCAACAGCCAGAGACAAAATGGAAGCTGCCCCAGGAACAGAACAGCTGTCCCCTCTATGCAAAAAAAAAAAAAAAAAAGTCTTTCCTCTGGCTAAGAGTGTGGAGTTGCGCCTGCTGTACCACGTGACCAGTAGCCTGTATTTAGGCATCAGGATGGAATTCGCAGTCCTAGACAGAGCAGACCTAAGCCATCAGCAGAACTCAAACCCAGAGCCTTGTCCCAGTTTAAGGCTCAACTCCAATCAGCCAACCAAATCCTCCTTCTTGAGCAAGTACCCAGTAAAGTGACTCCAGCCACAGCTCTGTCATCAGCTCCTCCTCCTCTGTCCCCTGCCCCCTCCACTGGCGATGAAATCAGGAAGGGGGGCGAGGTTTTGCAAGGCTGGGGTTTCTCTATGCTTATTTGCAAAAAAAAAAAACAACCAAAACTCTAGGTTCCTAAACCAAGTGTTGTGGGGCTTGCCTTTAATCGCCATACTTAAGAGGTTGTATCTTCAGGATCCCCAGTACAAAGCCAGCCTCGGTTACGTAACAAGATCTTGTCTTAGTGGTGGTGCACGCCTTTAATCCCAGCACTTGGGAGGCAGAGGCAGGCGGATTTCTGAGTTCGAGGCCAGCCTGGTCTACAAAGTGAGTTCCAGGACAGCCAGGGCTATACAGAGAAACCCTGTCTCCAAAACAAAACAAAACAAACAAACAAACAATCAAAAACCCCCAAGAGCTAGGGATGTAGCTCAGTTGGTACAGTGTTTGCCTAGCATGCAAGGTGAATCTCCAAGCCAGCCAGGTCTACACCAGGGCCAGGGCTAAAAAAAAAAAAAAAAAAAAAAAAAAGGCTGGGGCTATAATCCCCAATGCTGAATAAAAAAACAGATGTGATGACTCATTTTCTCCCTGAACATGGTAGGCTGAGATAGAAAAATCAGAAGTTCAAAGTTAAGGCTTCCTCAAAAAGACAAACAACAAACAAATCAATCAAAAAAAAATGATGGAGAACCAAATTAAAAAAACAAAACCAAGACAACCCAGGGAGGCATTAAGTATAAAAACTAGACAGCACTCACACAGAGCATAAGCGTCAGGTGACCTCTCACAGGGCAAGGGGGGGTGGGGGTGGGGGGTGGGCTCCCTGACCCCAGGATTGTGGGAGCTGAGAAGGAAGTCCTCTCCTGGGTTGGGGTCCCTGTGGGGTGGAGTGTTCTGTCCTCCGCCTGTGTCACTCCGCCCAGCCCTTTGGGTTGTGGTTATGTAGCAAGAAAAGCACCAGAGAAGTCCTAATATAGGAGAGGAAGGGGAGGGGTAGAGGGAGGGGGGGCTGACAAAAGGAACCGATTTCCTCAGTCACGCTGAGAAAGCTCACTGAGCACCCTCTAGAGGGGCCTGGGGCTACCACATCCTCTTCCCTAGTGCCTAAGGGAAAAAGAGGCCCGGAAGAGAAAACAGACGCAGGGAGGGAGCAAGGCTAGGTCCTGGTAACTTCTGACCTCCAGAACATGGTCCTGTTACCTATCACAACCTCGAAGGTTTGCGCAGTGGAGATCCCTACAGACCCTACAGCCTAGAATGGCCAACAGAGGTCCCTGCAGACCCCGAGTGTGGACCTTTCAGGAAGAAGACCTAGATCTGCCTTGGAACTTAGGCAAGTCACTATCCTGTACAAAATGGGCCTATGTGACCAGTCCTAGGGGCTGCTGCCAAGGGCTAAATGAGTTACTATAGGCAAAGGCTCCCTGCTATGCCTTTCTCTTTTCCCCTCTCCCTTTCATTTGAATTTTGGATATGAGGTATCACTGTGTAGTCCAGGTTGGCCTCATATTCAAATCCATCCTCCTGCTTCAGCTTCCCCAGTATTAGGATCACAGGCATGGGCACAATACCTGGCTCTAAATGTATTTTCCAATTTCCTGGTCTGATTTATTATTTGTGGGGCTTGGCCATTCTGCTTGTTAAGTATTCAGAATGTTTCACCTAGATGGAGAGAAAGGAAAGGAAAGGAAAGCCATGGGAGCCAAGGCCATTAACTACTAAATTCATGGAAAAGCCAGGCACAGTGACATACCTACCTGTGGTCCCTGCTACTTGGGAAGCGGAGGCAGGAAGGAAGATCTGTGTCGAGATGTTCAGAAACATCAGCAAGATCTTGTTGACCCCCCAGATAAAAAATAATAAAGAAAATGTATGGTTGAGCCAGGCCATAGTGGTACATGCCTTTAATCTCAGCACTCTGAAGGCAGAGAGAGGCAGGCAGATCTCTGTGAATTCGAGGCCAGCCTGATCTACAAAGAGTTCCAGGACAGCCAAGGCTACACAAAGAAACCCTGACTGGAAAAATAAATAAATAAAAAAGTAAGGTAAGTAGTTTGACCTGGGAGAAGAGGAGGGGGGTATTGGTTGGAAGTTAGGGAAGTCGACAAGATCTAGATCCAGACAGTAGGATCTGAACTGCTGTGGAGAGCGCCTAGGACATCCTGCTGATCCCCAGGGCAAGGAAAAGCAGTTCCTTGAGAAGAGTCATTTGGTCTGGTTACAAAACAGTCCCCGAAGTGGGGAGATGGAAGATGACCAGGTTGGGCAACTGAACCCAGGAGAGGGATGCCAGAACCACCTCATGGAAAAAGAGGGACAGATTGAGGGGGCCATACAGAGACCCTGAGACAATGTTAAAAGACATGAGACCAGGGAGATGGCTCAGGGTGATAAAAGCTTTTGCCACAAAAGTCTGTGTCCCGTCCATGCAACTCACGAATGCAAGGAGAAAACTGAGTTCCAAAAGTTGTACTCTGCGTGCATGGCTGGACAAACTCAGACACACAGTAGTAGTAACAATAACAACAATGTTCAAAGATATGGAGTGATCAAGGCAAGAAATGAGGCTGGACAAGAATTCAGCCTGGACCCTTTGAAACAGGGACTGTTTTGGAAAAAAAAAAATACCAAAGTTAATGGGAGAAAAGATGCAGATGGGCATTTTTGAAGCTTCTGTCTTTCTGTTTGAGTTTTGAGATTTTTGCTTTGGAGTCCTGGCTGCAAACTGACCATCCTCCTGCCTCGGCTTCCACTTATGGGCGAGAGGGTTTCATGTCACCTCTGAGATTCTATCTTGTCTAGTTAGGGCACAGGGCAGGAGCCTACGCAGGTGCTCAGTGGGCATCAGAGTCTCCTGACCTGGTGCAGAGGACCAAGTGGCAGGGAGTCACACACACTGAGTGGATGGTGACTTAGCACACCGGGCCCAGTCCCTAGAAAGTCCTGCTGGCTTCCATTGTAGGGGGGAGGAAGGAAGAGAAGAAGAGAAGCATGGGCCAAAGACTAATTAAATTCATTAGTGGATTTTTTCGAAGCTGGGGCAATCTGTGACTCCGCACAACAGGATATTAAGTCAGATAACTTTTTATTGAGGGGTCAGTGTTCTTTGTCGAGGCCCCTGGCAGTGTGTGTCCTAGAAACTGATACAGAGGCTCCTGGCTCAGCTCTGCCCCCACCATGAGTAAGAGGGGCTGTAGGGAGTATCCTTCCCAGATGACCCCTTCCTCTACTGACCATCCAAAACAAAGTGCAGGAATCCAAGCAGAGGCACAGTGCACCGGAATCCCTACTCAGAAGGGATGATGCCACAAAGGCTGGGGTAAGAAGCAATCCGTCGGGGCCTGGGGAGACCACAGACAGCTTTGGCTTCAGGAATCATGGAGAACACCTACCCTGGGGTTTGCCTTTTCTCCCTCTCTCCCTCCTGGCACTACTGAAACATCTCCAGAAAGCAGAAAGTTCAAAAGAACCTAAAAGGTCCCTCCCGTCTCTCTTACCCGAGAGTTTGGGGGGGGGGCCAGGAGAGTGAGAGTTGAGTTACTCAAGTTCTCTCTGCAGTAACCCTCCTCCTCTTCTCATGGTCTCGCTGCATCCTCAACAAAGCTAACCCTTTCCTCCAGTGAGAACAGTGGTGGTCTTGAACCCCGGCACTGGGGGAGGCCAAGGCAAGGCAGATATCTGTGTGTTTAAAGGCAGCCTGGTTTACATAGGGCGTTCCAAGCCAGCCAGGGCTACACAGTGAGACCCTGTCTCAAAAGTTTAAAAAAAAAAAAAGAGCAACAGTGGCTGGCAAATAACAATGAAGCCACACATGTGCGGAGCACGGTTAACCTTTACAGTGACTCCCCACTGCCACACCGTTGTTCACACTGTCCCTTAGGCCAGCCATGCCCGCTCTCGACTTTTGTGACTTTAGTTCCCTCACATCCTTCAAGGGTTGTCCTCATCATCTTCCTCCCACCTAGCAGCCTCTGCTCTTGACAGCCTAGAGCTTTACTTCTTGGCTCTCAGTAGGGCTTGAAGAACTTATCAAAGAAGGGCCACAAGGATGGAAGTTTACGACACATGCAAATGTTCTGAAATTCAAGTTTCCGTGCCTATCGACGGAGCTGTATTGGAACACATGCTTATAGGTTATTAGTGCTCATTCATATAAGCCCCAAAGCCTGACATACTTGCTATCTGATCCTTTACAGAAACCTTCGATGATCCCTGGACTAAACACTCCACCTCCCTTCCGTGTGAATCAATTCATCAAGCTCATTTCTGAGAAGAATGTCCCAGAACCCTGTTGTGTGGGGGATGGGGGGAGGTGCCTGTGGGAGGTGTGGGACGCTAAATACCAACTCAGCACATTTTCATCAGAAAGAGAGCCTCTGGATTAGAGCCTTGGCTTCTGCTCTGCCCACGATGTGACCTCAAACAGGACACTTCTGCTTTGTGTGCCTTGGTTTCCTCGGCTGCACCATGAGGGGTTGGAGCTGCTCATCTGAGGCCATTCCTGTCTGTGGGCTACAAGTCAGGCATCCACAGACTCCAACCTGCTGCTAAGCAGGTGTGGTCCTAATCGTTTGCTCCCAGAACTCAGGCTCAAGGACAAAGGGTTCCTCTAACCAGCTGTGGCTTTCTGCTGTCCTGGCAGGTGGGGCAGGTGCCTCACCCCACACTCACCTACCCTGTGCCTTGCCTTTCCGTTGATCTGCCGGCTCTGGTCTCTAATTGCTAAGGGATGGTGGCTTCTCTGAAGAAGCTCTCCCCTTTACCCACCTCCACCTCTCCAGTGCGCTGCAGGAAAAGCCTCATCTTTTGGAGAGAAGGGAGGTAGGGAAAAGGACTGTCACCTCTCCCTAGCCTCCCAGGGCTCATAGTAGGCAGGCAGGGGCCAGGACACAGGCGGCTCTCTCCGCCCCGCACCCCTGCTCTGTGAGAGGAAGCAGCCCCTGTGTACCACTTCCTGTCCCAGGGGTTTCGGCAGTTTCCCCTTCGGGGCCTGGTGGCCCTTGCAGCCCCGCCCCTGCTCTGCACAGGTCAGAAAGTGCACAGGGAGGATCCCTCACAGGAAGGCAGAGGAGACAGCTGTCTACACAAGGGGGGTGCTGGCAGCAATTCCACCAGCCTGCCTTGTGGTGGGAGGGGGCCAAACAGAGAAGTGCTACCTGATGAGGGGACAACTGTTTCCACAACCTCTCTCATCACTGCACCTAGACTACCCTTCAGGGACCAGCAGGGTACGCCTGGTCTTTGAGGGCGAGGATTAAAACCTGGACCATTAGTGCCGAGCAAGGCCAATGCCTTGCATAGACTCTTAACAGTGGCTACAGATGGAGGGACAGGTTGAAAGGAGAGGATCTGAGGAAACTAGACCAAGGCTGGGGGTTGGGTTCATTTAGAAGAGCAGGTGACACTGAAATCAATGTGACTTCCTAAGGTGTCAGGGGTTTATCCTTAGTGCCAATGGGCAGAGGTAATGATGAAGAAATACTACATTGTCTTTGGGTCAAAGGACAGCAGCCTTTTCTGGGATAAGGAACAGTGGACTCTAGAATTCCACAGTGGCTGCTGCTTTACTGGTAACTTATACCTAAGTACCTCCCAGGAGTCCATGCAAGGTGGGGCTCCCTAGTAATAGAGCTGTATACCTGTAGCCAGTCCTTTAAGCAGATGACCCACTCCATGAGATATCCCCAAGGCTGTAGGTCAGGGAAAACATTAGCAGCCCAAGGTCCTGGATTCTGCACAGCTGCCAGACCTTCAGGCTAGTACTAGAGTATGATGGTCCCAGAAGCACTGGCGCCTGGTCTGAGTGCCTAGCAGTAGGCAGATACCACTCACTACCTGAATCTTGCCCAGGATAACACTGCTCAGTGAGGTTTAAGTAGCATCAAGAAAAGCTTTGGAGGCCCCTAGAGGTGATACTTATCAAGGACCAGCAAAAACACACAAAGGGACAATCCTGAAACCCCAGCTCAGCTCCGACAGGGCATCTTCCTCCACTGTTTGCCAAGAATCCTACCCAGACCAGGCCTCTTGTCAAAAGAGCAGGGCCCTTTGAACCCATGAGTGGGTGCAGCAGGTAAAGACACCTGCCACCAACACTGATGACTTGAATAGTCCCTGGAATCCTGAAACATCACAGTGTAAGTTGTCTTCTGATGGCCACATGTACACCATGGCACACACATGCCCACACACATTCATACACATATGACATAAAGAGTAAGTGGCTCAGTGGTTAAGAGCATGTACTGATCTTGCAGAGGATCGGAGTTTGGGTGCCAGCACCCGTGTTGGGCAGCTTACAAATAACTGCCTATAGCTCCAGCTCTAGGAGGATCTGGCACATCTGGCCTCCAGAGGTTCCAGTACCCATGTGCACATATACCCATACACAAACACATACATATACACAGAATTAAGGATTAAAGTCTAGGGATGGGATAGACAACTCTAAGGTTAAGAGCGCAGGCTGTGGAGGACATGGGCTTGATTCCCAGCACCCACATGGCACTTGGCCAATGCTGCCTTCTGGCCCCATCATATACCAGGTCTGCAAGTAGAACACAGTCATACATGCACAACACATGTACACATTACATAAATCAATAAATCTAATGTCAAAAGCTAAAATAAACAAATATAATTAAAAAAATAATTTATAGCAAGTAGAGCCCTGCTTTTCTTCTCTACGTACTCCCTGAGACCAAGTATACTAATTCATTATCCTTGGGGGTGGGGTGGGGCAAATACTTCCTCATTCCTGTGTTTTTCAGTGAATACTACTTTACAGCTGGCTCGGGGATGCCAAGAAAGTCTCAGGGGCAACATCTGGATGTGCACCTGGGCCCCTGCCAGCCCCACCCTCCATCTGCAGTACAAACCCAGGGCCAGGGTTTGGTTATGAGCCGACTCGAAGCTGGAGGCACGTGACTGGAGAGGACGGTGGAAGCAACTGAGGCCAATGCCAGCTCAAGTCGAGCGCTTGTGGAGTTGGCAGGAGAGCAAGGCCTGGGGCCTGGGCTGCTGCGGGTGTGGTGACTGTGGCCTCAGTCACAGTTATGGCGATTGGAGGAGGGGCAGAGGGGTGTGGGTGCTTGTTTAAATGTGGGCAAGATTTTCTTCTGCACTCTCTGATAGCACTTCAAGTTGTTTCCCCTGCTTCTGGGGAGAGAGGCCAGACGGTAAAGACTACAGAATGACAGGGTAGGACACAATGGCAGGTGGTAGGGATTTGCAGTCTGGGCTCTGGGCTGTGGGGCTGTTGTTATCCTGAGCAATCTATGAACACCACCTCCTTCCATTCCTTTCTTCTCCCTTTGCACTGCTGCAGACTGAACCCAGGGCCTTCCACATGCTAGGCAAGTAAGTGTTCTTCCAGGCCAGCCTCAAACGTACAGAGATCTGCCTTCCAAGTGCTCAGGCTAAAGATGTGCCCCGCCTTGCCTGGCTGGGCTTGGTTTCATGAGAGGGACTCCATATGTAGCTCAGGCTGGTCTAGAACTAAGGATTCTCCACTGTTGGCCTCTCCCACACTTGCTTGAAATACAGGGGTGTGTCACCATGCCCAGGTTTCCCTTTTTTTTTTTTTTTTTTTTTTTTTTGGTTTTTCGAGACAGGGTTTCTCTGTATAGCCTTGGCTGTCCTGGAACTCACTCTGTAGACCAGGCTGGCCTCGAACTCAGAAATCCGTCTGCCTCTGCCTCCCAAGTGCTGGGATTAAAGGCATGCGCCACCACCGCCAGCCCAGGTTTCTTTTTTCTTTCTTTCTTTTTTCTTCTTTTTTTTTTTTTTTGATTTTTCGAGACCCGGCCCAGGTTTCTTTTCAGTTTTTTTCTCCTTCATTCTTACAAAGTTGCTAGGCAATCGTAGGTAGGGTTAGAGGTGGGAGCCAAGTTCTTTTTACAGCTGCTATTCTGTTTGAACTCTGCTTTTAGTGAAATCTGTTTTGGTGATAATCTTACTTTAACAATTCTATTTATTTATGTATACAAGGTCTGGCCCTGCATGCCCAGCCTCAAGCTCACTACATTATCCAGCTTCATCTCAAACTTGTGGTGATCCTCTCCGGACTCTGCTTCCTGCGTGCTGGGATTACAGGCCTGCACCATCAACCTGCCTAACAGACCCACTTTACAAACTGCAGAAAAGCTCCGAAGAGATTAGGTAACAAGACCAAGGTCATGTTACTTGTCAAGAATAGAGGCAGAACTCAAATCCAGGCTTATGTGACCTTGATCTCAAAGTCTGTACTGTCTCTACACATATTGCTGGCCATCTGTTGGGACTGAAGGCTCAGAGCCCGAGGGGCCTCTTCTATGGAAGCTACCCAGGCCCAGGCCCCATACCTCTTAAGGCCTTAATTTCAACTGGAGATCATTCTAATAAATCAATCCTCAACTTCCCAGACCAAATCTTTATCAAAATGGCAGCAATATGAGCTTCAATGGCTTGCTTCAAGCTCTGCTCAGCTTCTGTACTTCAGTGACCTGCTCTTACCAGAGAATTTAGGCTCTAGACCTAGAGTAGTCATGGCATGGTCCCTGCCCCATAAATATACAGTTACTCTCAGCTCATACATACTGTGAAGTTGAGGTTCTTATCTTAGGGTGTTGGTTCATGTGTTTATTCAAATATTTATGGAAATACAGCTCTAAGTACCTCACATATGCCAGGCCCACAGCCAGGGGCTTGATCATCAGGCCTTCCCTGGTTTTGTTTGTTTGTTCGTGGTTTTCTAGTGGGGTCTCTGGATCAAAGGCCCCAGTAAACTGAGCTAGCACATCTTGATCAACAAGGGTGGGTTTCACCTCAAAACACCTAGAGCATCTATCTATAGTAAGCATCCCTTTAGAACCGAGGCCCTGGGGCTGGAGGGAAATTGGGACTGGCTCTAAGGGATGTATGTGGTATTTGGTATTTCTTTGGAGGAAGATGAAAATACTCTAAAGTGGATCCTACTGATAGCTGTGCAATTCTGTGAATGCTAAAAAATAAAATAAAATAAGATAAAAATCTCACTGAAGTAGATGTTTCTAGTGTGTGAAATTTATAATTTCTTAAAATAATTAAATATTATTATTTTTCTGTTATTATTTTTTAAAACATTTCTCCTTATTGTGATTTAAGTGTGGAGGGCAAAGGACAACTCTGTGAAGCTTGTTATCTTCTTCCATCTTTACCCAGAGTCCAGGGGTATAACGACAAATGTTTTAATGAGCCCTATCTTGAAAAACCAAAAAAAAAAAAGTAGTTATCAGTTGAGATTTTCATATGATCTGTTTTGACCATAATGATCCCTAACCTAATTCTTCCCAAATCTACTACCATCCACCCAACTTTGGTTTTTTTGTGTTTGTTTGTTTGTTTTGTTTAAACAAAAACATCAAGACCAATTTATGCTGCCCAAATATTCTTGGATGTGTGGTCCTCTACCAGGGTTAACGCTCTTAAGAGAATTGCTTTTCTTTGTCTTCTGTTTGATTTGAAAGAGGGTTCCGTGTAGTTCAGGTTGGCCTCAAGCTCACTATGTAGCTCACTCTTCAATATTCTTCTGCTTCTACCTCTCAGCTGAGAGTACAGACACACATCACCATGCCTGCTGAAAATTATTACCTTTGTAAATTTTTTAGGAATCTCTGTGGCCCAAAGGGTCTACTCAAGGCCACTTACAAGCAGAGGCCTTTTGATTTATGACTCTGAGGCTCTTTCCTCCTTCCAGGCATCCTGTAGCCTTCAGCAAGGTTAAGTACATACAGGTCCAGTGAGTATGCAGGACATATCCAGGCCTATGTGGGAGGGCTGGGTGCTAGTGGGGGACCTCCCACACCAGGGAAGATGGTGGGAAGCTTTGCAGAGCAAGGGCTTGAATTTTGGGTCTCCCGTGTAGGTGACTCAGCCTCTGTGCCTCTGATTCCCAGTTTCCCCACCTGTAAAGTGAAATGGACAGGTCTGCTGATCTCTGCTAAAGGCTGCACCAGATCTGACCCTCTGAGGTTCTAATTAAAAGGCACCGCAAGATCGAGCTGAAAGAGCATCGGCCATATGACTGTTCTTCGCAGAGGGCCGCAGGAGGCCTTTGACACAATTGACACAATCCTGTGTTCCAATCAATGCTCCTCACAGACAGTGAAGGCGATGATTTTTCCCGTAAGAAACAAATTCTCTCAGACAATCACTCTGGAGAGTTTCTCCACGGGGGTAGTTTGGCTCTAAACCACCTCCCCCGCCTTCTCGGCGTTGGTAGATGGTACAGCAAACCCTAACAGAGACCCATGAGCAACCCATAACAGAGACCGATTGATCATGTCCCTCTGAGATGCCAGGAACCAAGAACCTGGCCCGCTGCCCAGGCATGCAGCCCCACCTTGTACTGAATTTGCCACCATAGTGGAGGAGCAATCACTGGTGGCTACCTCTCTAGCCCCTGCTGGACAGGATGTTTCTACATCAAGCCCCACTTCCTGTAGCTCGGCCTGGGCTCCAGTTTCCCTCCTTCTCTTGCCATCTGGTAGCCTGCCCTCTGCCCACCCCCACCCGCAACTTGCTGGGTGTTTACAGGCTGCTTTATCAGCTTGGGGAATCTGGGCCTCACCCAACCAGGGCCCCGCCCAGCCCAGACAGCCTGCCCAGAGCCCTACCTGCTCTTTCTCCTGCCCCAAGCCCCCTGACAGGCAAGGGGTGTGGAAGAAGGCTTGCTGCCTGGCACAGGCCCTTGATGCCTGAGGCCCTGCCTGGTGGGTTAAAACCTGCCTATTCAGAGTGCTTTATCCAGCTTGACCAGGCTGCAGAGGGCAGGCATTCTTTCTCCAGTTGGCATCCCTATCTGTAAGCTATGGGGACAGTAAATCAAACGACTGGAGTGCTAAGGAGATTCACCTTAGCCTTCAGTGACTTAGCCACCAAGACTTAGCCAGAGCAGCACTAGACTTGAAGGCTCTGATAAGTCCAGGCAGAGTGTAAGCAGAGTGTTTCCAAACTGGAACGATACTAACACTCTACTATGAATAATCAAAACCAAAGATGGAGCCAAAGGGAAAGGACACAGGTATGGTATGATAGCAGAGGTGAAGTTCAGTAATCTTTTTGAACAGTCTTGATTTACAACCAGGCTCCAGAGCCTCATAGGTCTCTCCATACCAACTTCAAGATCTGTTCATACCCGAAACTTTGAAGATGAGACAGAGCTAACCACTGAGCAAGTCAAAGGACCTCTCCCCAGAGCAAAAGGACCTAGTCATTTGCTTTCAAATGTATTCTAAGGCAAGGAGAAAGGGGTGGCAAGGGTGGCAAGCAAATGAAGATGATGCTGCAGGTGATAGGATTTCCCTTCCACTCTCCTTTTCAAAAATCTCAAAAGCTAAGGTTCAGTAGAGAGGTCCCACGAGGGTAGGACCCTTTCACTAGATCTGACCAAGCCTCAGACTAGGGAGTCAAAGGTACAGTTCAAACCCATCTCACTTTTTTGTTTTGTTTCTTTTTGTCTTGACAAGTTAGCAAAAATTACATTTTAGGTAATAAATGAAAACAGTCCCACTTAAAAGTGAATACTAGACAGGCGTGAGACCCTTGGCACCTGGGAGGCAGAGACAGGTGGATCTTTTTGAGTTCTAGGCCAGTTAAGACTACACAGAGAGACCGTGTCTCAAAACGAGTGAATGCTATACTTCAGAGCTAGGATTGCTGTTGAGTTGAGAGAATGCTCGGCCAGCGTTCACGGAGTCTTGAGTTCCACTCCAAGCATCACATAAACTATCCTGTGGTGCACACCTGCAATCCCAGGTAGGGCAGAAGCAGGAGGATCAGAAGTTCAAACCCATTCTGTTACATAATGAATTTGAAACCAATTTGGGCTACATGAGACGCTGTCTCCAAAAAAAAAAGGGGGCTGGGGACGGACAACAAATGTTACATTGGAAAGAAATGTTATCTAACTCAAGAATCCAATGTAAGCCTTTACCACGGCATACTTGGAGTTTTTAGTCTCAGCATTTGGGGTGGGGGCATAGAGGCAGGTGGATCCCTGTTGAGTGCACGGTCAGACAGGACTACATAGTTAGACCCTATATCAACTTATATATATATATATATAATTTAATAGTGTGGGGGACTTGGGTGGTAACAGAACTCTGGTAAAACAATTTTGCTATTAATGTCACCTGGTTCTTGAACTCTCAGGTGCCCATTCTCCAAGTGGACAGATTGCATGTCACTCAGAGCTCCTTACAGGCTTGCTGTCCATGCCACATTTCTTCTACTAAAATATTAGGCCAAAATACCATCTCTCTCAAAGCAGCCTTTCCTACCAGTGGGAAGTGGACAGAGAGGAAACTGCAGTTGGGGAGTACTGTATGAGAGAAAGCTAAATAAAAACAAAAACAAAAACAAAACAAAAACAAAACAAAAAAGTAGTGACACATAAAGGGAAAAAATCACAAATCAATTAGTGTTGATATATTGATAACTGATACTGAGTTAAAAGGTCATTTCTCTCCTTAGCACTTTGCTTTTTACTTTCCTTTCCTTTTTTTAAAGATCTATTTATTTTATTTATATGAGTACACTGAAGCTGTCTTCAGACACACCAGAAGAAGACATCAAATCCCATAGTGAACCACCCTACCTACTTGCTGGGATTTGAACTCAGGATTTCTGGAAGAGCAGTCAGTACTCTTAACCACTGAGCCATCTCTCCAGCCCCACATTGTTTTTTTGTGTTTGTTTGTTTTTTTGTTTTTTGTTTTTTGTTTTTTCTTGACAAGCTGTCTCACTATGGAGCCCAGGCTGGCTTTGAACTTGCAATCTTACTGCCTCAGCTTCCCAAGGGGAAAGACTGTCAGTACTGCTGTGCTTGCTCTTCTCTTCTTCTTTCTTTTTTCCTTTGTTCTTTTGAGAGAGCATCTAGTGTTGTTGCCCATGTTGGCCTCAGTCTCCCGAAGCAAGGCGCAAACAAACCTCCCTTCTCAGCCTCCTGCATAGCTAGACACACAGGCATGCCCCGCTGCACTCAGCCTGCATTTTCACTTTCAAACACCATCTAGACCTACTAGGATTTCACCTAAGCTGTCAGGGTAAGCAGTGGGGTGGACCAGTCAGCAGGCGAGCTACAAAGTGCGTGTTGGTTATCTCTTGTCCCACCATCAACGCCCCTTGCCAATGATCTAGGTTATGATCCTGTAGGGATGGGGTGTGAAAACCTGAGAAAGAGCTAAAAACTGTGTTCCTTTTTCCAGCCTTGGTCCTGCCTCCACCTAACTCCTCCCTTAGCCTCTGAGCTGGTGCCAGCTTCTTCAGGACACACACATTGAGATCTGTGGCCGTGGACTCCGACTCGCCAGAGCCCTAGAGTCTCGACTCATCTAACTTGGTTTCTGAAGGTCCTTAGCAGTCTGACCCCACCCTACCTACTCAGCCTCGTTCCCATGATTTCCCAACTCAAGCTGGGCTTCAAGCCCAGTGGTCTCCTCATGGTCCCCTGAGGGAACATTCCAGCCTCATTCATGGAATTTCTCAGGCTTGCCATCCTTTCGAGATCTTTTTGGTCTAATCAAACAGTACCCATCGAGCAAGGTCTCCAACAAGTCCCCTAACCCCACAGAGCTGTTTATGTTCTAGTAATTACAGTTCATATCCACAGAGCCCCGCCTCCCATAAACTCTCCAGAGCCTTTCAATTCTGTCACAAGGTCTTTTGGCACATGTGGTCTTGAACTGCTGCTTTCTTTCTGTTGTATCTCTTCTTCCTCCAACCTATATCTAAGCATCCATGAATTAAACTCCGGTAAATTGTCAACTTACAGGTTCGAACGGGTTACAGTCTAGTAGTACGGCTAGCCTGCAGTTGGGAGACAAAGAGTTCTAGGGACTCAGGTATTACTTTTCCTCTTTTGCTGCAAGCCTCTGTCAGAGGTGACAAATGCCAGATCGAGTTCTTCCCCCAAGTAGCATTGAGGAGACAGTTGATAATCAAGTTATCATCAAAAGCATTAACTTTTTGCATAAAACCACAGTCCTGCCCTGAGAATATTGGGTTCTAGTCACGTCACTGTACCCTTGGAATGATGTCATGATGCTGTATCAGGTCTAAGATACAAAATTACTTGAGAGAATGAGATAGGAGAAAAACTGTCTGAGTCAAATATTCTTGTTTTGGTTTTTGTAGAGGGAGGGGTAACAAGGTCTTGCTCTATAGCTCAGGCTGACCTCAAACTCATCACTCTCTGCCTCAGTATACCAATAGTTAGGGCTACAAGCATGTGCCACCATGCCCAGCTAAACTTTGGTTAAGGAGATCTGTTTTCTTGGCAGATGTGGTTGAAAGGGGATAGGTGAGGCATGTACACAGGGATGCATGAAAGAAATGTTGGATTTATTCACTATAACTGAACAATGTCCTATTCTACTAATGCACAGTAAATTTAAGCCATAAAACAACAATTCTAAGCACCATCTAAAATAACAGTGATATCAAACACACACCTGATTACAAGAGTCAAAAACAAAGCCAGGAATAACTGTCTTAATGATTGATGCGAATAAGGTATATCTAAATATTAAAAGAAAATTATACAAACAGTTTTAAATTTCATATGATGTTGCAAAGAACTTAAAGTAGCCAAAATCTGGGCCAGCAAGGTGGTAGAGCAGGAGAAAGTTCATTCACTGGCGAAAGCTAACTCCCAAAACCTGTCCTTTGACCACCACATGTATGTGTGGTGTGTGTTCATGTCCACTCTCATATCTGTAACACACACATGCATTTGCAGACACACTAAAAATTTTAGATGACTTGGTAAAATAAGCCTAGACAAGTGCTTTCCTAGCCCACACAAAGCTCTGGACCTCGGTACTGAAAAATTAATAAGCAGACATTTTACTTTTAAAAAAAGGTATATAGATAACAAGTAAGCACATGGAAAAATCATTAAAATAGTGAGTCACCAAAAGAAATGCACACTGAAATTAGAGTGTAAAACAACGGGCAAATATATCACAGACCAGAATGCAAAGGCTAAAATTATAAAAGAAAACATATGATGAAATTGTTATGATTTAGGCAAAGATTCCTTAGATGTAATGTAGGACTGAAGACTTGATCTAAAAAAGGGAAAAGTGAAGGCCAAGAACATAGCTCAATGGCAAGGCGCTTGCTTAATAGGCAAAAGGTCTGAGGTTCAATCCCCAGGTCAGCCGAGAAAGAAACACAGTGATTGGTTGCATTTTGGCTAAGATTGAATGCAAAACTAAAGACTTCTAGAACTAGACACTGGCTTGCGACTGTAATCTTAGCACTTGGGAGGTGGAGGCAGAAGGACCAGGAAAGAAACAATGATTGTCAAGCAGGACTATGATAGAGGTCTTGTATCTAGAGTCTATAAAGGACTCTGGGCAACAGACCTGAGCAGATATTTCACAAAAAGAAAGATCCAGAGATAACAAAGAAGCACATGGGAAAATGATTAAAATAGTGAGTCATTAAGGGAAAGGCAATTACAGTGCAACCCGATGGCGCACCAATAAGAATGGCCACCCACCAGTGCTAGTGAAGATGAGCAAACAACTTGGGATTCTTATCCTTTGCGAGGAGCAGATGTAAAATGATAAAGGCATTTGGAAAACAGTGTAATACTTTCTTTAAAAGTTGAACCTTCACTGGGCAGTGGTGGCACACACCTTTAATCTCAGCACTTGGAAGGCAGAGGCAGGCAGATTTCTGAGTTCGAGGCCAGCCTGGTCTACACAGTGAGTTCCAGGACAGCCAGGGCAATACAGAGAAACCCTGTCTCCAAACAAACAAACAAAAAAGTTGAACCTTCGCTATTGTTAGGACCCAGTTACTTTTCTTTCAGGTATTTAACCAAGAGAAAAGGAAAAATATAGCCATAAAAGGATTTGCTCACAGATGATCAGAGCAGCTTTGTTTCCAACAGTTAAAAAAAAAAACTAGGAAAAAACCATCAGAAGTCCAAAGGCTGTTGAACAGATAAACAACGGTTGTTTTGTCCATACAATGGAAAGCTACTTTGCAATAAAAAAAGATCGAAACATCTGCCAGGCATGATGGAGCAAGTCTTTTAATCTCAGAAATCTTGAGGCAGAGGTAGGCAGCTATCAGTGGCTGAGAGCGGTGTGGTCTGCATAGTTGAGTTGCAGGAACAACCAGAGCTACAATGTGAGACCCTGTCTCAAAAGAGGAAGTGAGGGAGAGAGGGAGAGGGAGTGAGGGAGAAGAAACACTGATATATACAAAAACAAGGAAGAGTTTTAACATAAATATCCAGAGAGAAGCCAGGCCAGACAGGACTGCATGATTCCAATTATACGAAACTTTAGAAAATGCAAACTAATCTATAGTGACAGAAACCAGAGCAGTGGCTGCCTTAGGATGGGAGGTGGAACTGCCAAAGGGTGCAAGGAAACTTCCCAGGAGCCCCACATACGCTAGCTGTCTCTTAAATGTGGTGATGCTTTCACTGGGTATATACATACATACGTCAAATAGGACCAAATTGTACACTTAAAAAATATGTGCCATTTATTGTACATTGATATGGTTTTAGTAAAGTTATTAAGCCACATGAAAGAAAGGGAGGGGGCCCTGGATTGTACAACATTGACTATGGTTTTGTCATTACATGGCATTACTATGTGAGTTTGCTGTATCATGTTGCTTTGCAGTAGTAGTGAAGGCCAAAAAGAGGCAATAGTCTCCCACTTCCCTAGAATACCCATTCTTTGATGCTACAGTAGAGTCAGATTCTGAGCCTGGAACTTATCACACATGCCAATTGTGGGGGACTTACACTGTTGTACCTCTGGCTTGCCAATGTTACCCTCTCACCCAGTCTAGAATGCCCCTAGAACATGGCCAATGGTCTCTCTTTCCTCTTTTGAAAGGCCATCTGCCCTTTCACCTCCAGGAAGTCTTCCCTAATGAAGCCAAGGAAGGAAAATGATTTTTCTCTGTGTAAGCCATTAGCCCCACATCATGCAATTTAGAAATATGAAGATCCCCTACCTGCTAACAGATAAATATATACATGTCCCTGACACTCTAGAATGCGGCTTGGAGTCTCCAAGAATAGATCTGGGTCTTGTCTTGTCTTGTCTTCTCTTCTCTTCTTTCTGCCTTTCTTCTCCTTCCTTCCTTCCTTCCTTCCTTCCTCCCTCCCTCCCTCCCTCCCTCCCTCCCTCCCTCTCTCTCTCTCTCTCTCTCTCTCTTTCTTTCTTTCTTTCTTTCTTTCTTTCTTTCTTATTACTGTGGTATTAAACTGGTCACCTTGAAAGCGTCTATGGTACTTGCTTTCTGCACGTTGATTTTTATAGACTCAGAAGAGTTGGACTAATGACTGTTATCCTAGAAAACACTGGAAAGACACAGAGTACCACCTCAGTCCACACTTGAGTACCTCCCCGTTATCAGGTATTTAGGGAGATTAAGACTAATTGTCTGGGTTGGATAGATGGCTCAGCAGTTAAGGGCACTGACTGCTCTTCTGAAGATCCAGAGTTCAAATCCCAGCAACCACATGGTGGCTAACAACCATCTGCAATGAGATCTGATGCCCTCTTCTGAGATGTTTGAAGACAGCTACAGTGTACTTACATATAATAAATAAATCCCCTTTAAAAAAAAAAACAACTAATTGTCCACTCTTTCATTGCTCAAGGCCTAGCTTTCTTAATTTGATGGGCAAGGATCACATGATCCACTAGCATGATCCATTTAGGTGTAGTCCATACAGGATACCTCTTATCTTGGGCTCACCTAAACACAACTGCAGCTACAGCAGATGGGACCTCAAAATCTTCTGAGGGGCCTTTGGCAAAAGTTCCCAGATCCTGAGAGCTGCTGGCCAAAGGCAGTGCCCCAGCCTCAAAAAAGGCCTTTGGACATTTGCTCAGCAGGGACCCAACATCACTGTAAACTGAAAGGATCGGAAAGATCAGAAAAGCAAGGCAAGCTGTGATGAGTCCAGAGTTGGCCAACTGGCTTCCAGAGCTTTACCCTCAGGAGGCAAACAGCAAACTGATGATTGCTAAGTAGTCCCCAGGGGTAGAACGGTATGCCTTTTCTTAAAGGAACAAACTTCCTCTGATTTTTCTCCTCTTCTTTTTATTTTTTAATTTTTTTTTAAGACAAGGTTTTGCTTATAGCCCAGGCTGACCTGGAACTTGCTATGTTGGCCAGGCAAGCCTAGAACTCTCCATTTTCCAGCCTCAGCCACTGAAGTGCTGAACTGACAGCTGTGTGCCATCACACCCAGCTCACTTCTGGTTTCTTCAGTGGATATTCAAAGTGAAAATAACGCAGACAAAAAAAAAACCATGGTAATATTAATACAAATATTAAAAACTTAATCCCCACCTTTAAACTGTTTTTACATTTTTATTTCAACACACACGAGAGTGCACACACGCGCACGCGCGCGCGCACACACACACACACACACACACACACACACACGAGAGCCTGTATGCACTCAATGCATGTGGGGGTAGGATCGGGGAGGGTGCGACGGCTTATATGTGGAGGTCAGAGGGCAGCTTGCAAGGATGGTTCTCTTTTTTCACCATTTTGAGCTCCAAGGACTGAGACCAGGTTGTAGTGCTTGGCAGCGAGCACCTTCACCCACTGAACTACCTTGATGGCTCAGGTTCCAGTCTTTAAAAAAGATTTGTTAGTCATTTAGGTGTGCTGTGTGCATGCCTCTGTGCATGTGGGGTGGGGGGAGGGTGCCTGCGGAGCCAGAAAGATGTCAGATCCCCTCAAGCTGAAGTCATAGGCAGGTGCAAGCTGCCTAACACGAGTTCTGGGGACTGCAGCTTTGGCCACCTCAAAGAGCAAGGAAGCTCTTATCCATAGAGCCATCTCTCCAGCCCCTCAAGCACCACTATTAACTCCAGAACTGTCTAACACTCAGAATGGCTTTGTAGATAACACACAGACCCCTGCACGTACGCACATGTGCGCACATAGCGCTTCTTCCATATCCCCTCTGTATCCTTCATGATGGCACAGTTAACAACAACAACAACAAAAAGACCTTAGCAGAAAAAAAATCTGTAAAAATCAGCCAGGTATTTTCAGGAATGGGCTGGCATGCCCTGCCAGCACTTCTGGCAAGGTGTTTAATTCTGGGATCTTGGCAAAGCTTAGGGTACGTGAATGGTGAAAAGATGCTATGACCAGCAACAATCTTAGCAAGGACTAAACCTAATCCGAGGAACACTTACTGGGTGGGTACACTGCGAAAAGCACTATGCTCAATGTTTTATATACATTATCCCATTCGTCACTCTATCCCTGTGAAGCATACAGTGAGACCCAGAGAGGTTAAGTCAATGTCAGACAGCCAGAGCCTGGCCTGGTAGGTCTGAGATATGAATGCAGACAGACCGTGCTCCCTTCCTGCTTTCTTCTAGTCTGAAGCATTTCTGTCTTCTTGAGAAGGATATTGGGTCAGACTAGAAGAAGGCAGGAAGCTTCCAGAATGGTAGGTAGACTAAGAGGCATGAAATATCAGCACTGGGAAAGAAACGACTCATTCAAAATTAAGACCTTAAGGCGAAGCTTGTTCAACTCGGACCAGCCACTTAATACCCCCCCTCACTCTCTCTTTTGGTTTTTCAAGACAGGGTTTCTCTGTGTAGCCCTAGCTGTCCTGGAACTCACTCTGTAGACCAGGCTGTCCTTGAACTCAGAAATCTGCCTGCCTCTGCCTCCCAAGTGCTGGGATTAAAGGCATGCACAACCACGCCCGGCTCGGTCTCTCTTTTGAGACAGTGTTTCTCTGTGTAGCTCTGGTTGTCCTAGTACCTGTTCTGTAGACCAGGATGGCCTCAAACTTAAAGAGATCCACCTACCTCTGCCTCCTACAGTGCCAACCATAGCCACTGCTGGGCTACTTTGTTTCTTGTTAGCTGCTTTGAGAAATGTTTCAGCACTTTCCTTATAGACCCTACTGCCTGAAACACTCATCTTGTTCCTCTGGGAACAGGCTCTTTGTCAAGAAATTCACCATAAGATAGTTTCCCAGCCCAAGTCAGGACATTCTAGTATGCTCTTTAGGTGTTTACCGAAGAGAAGCAAAGCCCAAAAATAGCAAGAAGATGTTGGGGGTGGGGGGGGAGATGAGGGGGGGTGTAGTCTAGGTGTTTTTATCCAATTGAACCTAATAAAAGCCAAAAGCTCACCTCCCATCCAGCCATGGAGGGCTCAAAAGTAGAACACACCCACGATGATTTTTTTCTGTGTCCAGGCAGAACCTCTCTAGACTTTAATCCCCAGCTGGCTGGGTGATGGGCTGTGATGAAAATCTCTGCTCTCATCACAGCCCACCACCCAGCCAGCTGGGAATTGAAGTCTAAAATCTCTGTTCTCTCCCAGCACTTGGGAGGCAGAGGCAGGCAAATTTCTGAGTTCCAGGCCAGCCTGGTCTACAGAGTGAGTTCCAGGATTGCCAGGGCTACACAGAGAAACCCTGTCTCAAAACAAACAAACAAACAAACAAACAACAAAATAACCCCCCCCCCCAAAAAAGAAAAAGAAAATCTCTGCTCTCTACCACCAGGGTCCCAAAAAAGCCTCAAACCCCAGGGGGGCGGGGGGGAGGGGGCAAGGTGGAACCTAGGCAGCAGATCTCTCTGGTGAACAATTGTGATATGTCAGCTTTGATGTCCTCTACCTCTCTCTTCCCCCACTTGCCTCCCTCCCTCCCTCCTCTCCTAGCTGGCCTGTGTTGAAGGGTGCAGTCCATAATGAAATGCTCTCAGCTTGGGTGGCGGGGAAGCCTGGCTACCCTTTGTGTATTATCAATACAGACTGGGCTCACTGTCTCGGCCAAGCATTTTGTACGTCCTGAAGTGGAGATCGAGGTTTGCATGAAGCCACCCACACTCACTGACCTGCTCTTTTATGTGACATGCATTTACCAAACAATCATCCAGGCTTCGAAGGTCAGTCCGTGGCCAGGGAATAGAGAGAAAGGCGTCTTTTCTCCCCTTTCTGCTGGAGCCACATCTCCCCCTCGCTGTCCCCGCCCCCTTTCAAGGTCTAGCTCTCACCCGAATCCCTCACAAAGCCTTCCCTCCCTCCTCTAGCTGCTGCTGACCTCAGAGTCCTGGCCACGCTGGCCTCTGCTCCAAGAAGTACAATTAGCACCTGACCAGCCCCTGGCCTGGCTGCTTGTCTTCGCCTCTGATTGTTTCAGTGTCTTAGTCATCTCTGCCCCACCACGTCCTTCCCTCGGCTCCCCCACAGCTCATAGCACAGGTTGGGCACACAGTAGGTGTTAATAAATGTCTGCTGAATTGAAACTCAGCAGCCCCTATGAGGTCAGAACCCTCATAAGCACCCCGACTAGCAGTTTCTTGGCAACCAGCGCTGGGGCCCAAGCTACAGGGCATTAGCTGCGCAGCCGCTATTACAGGACACACGAGGCTCAGCAGCCAGAGATTTGCAGGCAGGTTGGTGTTGATGAGAAAAGCCCCTGACCCCCAGGAAAGCGCCCATGGGATTCTGGGTACCTTTCATGGGTTTCTTTTCTCCCCTGCAGAACTACTTTTCAGTCTGAGAACCACAAAGGGAATAAATTGGCAGTGAAGCCAGAATCCTTTTTGCAGTTTAGAAAACCAGGAGTGATAACCAAGGTCAGGTTGGGGTCAGGCCCAGAACAGAGGAGCAAGGGTTGCCCAAGGCTCTTCCTAATTCAGCAGGGGATCCAGGGATGTGGAGGAGGCACGCCAGGTGTGATCTCTGCCATTTCAGAGGGCTTTAGGAGTGGGAGGGACCATAAGTAATGCCACCCTGACCCTGGCACGCAGAAAATCACAGTCCAAAATGCCTGTCACTTTCAGCCTACGCACGAGACTAGTTTCCCTTCCCCCTCCTTCACCAAAATCTTAGGGCAGACTTGAGAGACAGATAGCATTCAAACCAGAACCCAGCCATCATCTCCAAGCAAGGAGAAGCCTTCAGTTTGGGGCACTTGGCTCCTCATCCTAGCCCAGGAATTTGAATTTGGCTTTATTTTATTTTTAAGAATTATTTATTTTATGTATATGAGTTGGACACATGAGAAGAGGGTATTGGGTCCCATTATAGATGGTTATGAGCCACCATGTGGTTGCTGGGAGTTGAACTCAGGACCTCTGGAAGAGCAGTCAGTGCTCTTAACCTCTGAGCCATCTCTCCAGCCCTTTATTTTATTTTTTATTTTGTAAATTTATTTTGTGTATGTGTGTTTTGACTGCATGTATGTCTGTGCATACTTGGTGCCCAAGGAGGTCAGAAAAGGATGTCAGAATCCCAGGGACTGGAGTTATAGATGGTTGTGAGCCACCATGTGGGTGTGAGGAATCAAACCCAGGTCCTCTACAAAAACAGGCAGTGTTCTTAATTGCTGAGCCATCTCTTCAAATCCTCGAGTTTGTTTTTAAAGTCTATTATTTATACAGACAACATACCCAATCTACCTGCACGCTTCCTACATCCTACCACCCATTTCAGCCAACATACAACCCTAGAAGGCCAGTGCTGTCTTCTTCCTCCTATTTTCTCGGCCAACACTTCATTGGGGCCAGCCTAGTACTAGGACCAGCTCCCAGTAAATTTCTGCATTTGCTGAGTTGGACCTGAGTTTTAGGCTCTGTATTAGACAATATCACAATGCCAGTTCCATATGGGCCCTGTACCACACAGTCTTCTAATCAACAGCCTATAGGTAAGAACACATTTGTTCCTCTCCAACTTAGTTACTTGATTCTTTTGCCACTTAGTGAGACTAACGCATACAGCTGACTGGGGCCATAAAACTAGTAAATGGCAAAGCTGGGCTTTTAACCCTGACAGGCTGGCTCTCATGACTGGGAGCAAGTGAGGAAGTTGTGGAGGCCAAGGCCAGGAGTAAAGGGCTCCCTAGAAAAGCCATACTCTTAGCAAGTGGCTAATTTGGACCTATCTGGGGCCAAAGCCCTAAATGTTTGCAGCATTAGAGGCATTTTGAGTATGTTATCAACCAGTCCCATGATGGGCCACAGGGCCCTTATTTTTAGGTCCCAACATAATAGCAGAGACGGCTGAAGCTATTGCACTGCCACTCAGTACTGTGTGAAGAAGGCTGGATTGGGGGGGCCCCGGACTTGACCAGGGGTGGGCACTAGTTTCTGAGTAGCCAGCAAACAGTACCATGGAGGGGGGAATGCCAGGCATAGTTGCAAACAAGCCACTCCTTCAGCTCACAGAGAGGCTGGGGTGAGGGGTGGCAATGGTGGTGTCTGCTTCACAGCCACCCCCCCACACACACACACACCACAAGAGATCATAGGCTTTGAACCCAGCTCCAGAGACGCCCATATTCGAGGCAGCTTCTTAAAGCTCAGGTTTGCTGTCGATTATTGTCACACACCTAGAGAGGGCTCTTCCTGCCTGCTCAACTCCATGTTTTCTCTGCACTGGGTCAAGAAGCACTTTTTATCTGGGGAAATCCTAGGGCTGACTGACATTTTTACTTGCTCTATGAGTTTCCTGGCCATTTTTGATGCCAACGAGCCCTGCTTCCCCAGAACGAGGGGGAGAAAGATAGGTTCTTTTCACCTTCTTTCATCCTGGCATTCTCAGGCCAAGCAAGGGTCAGCTCACAGGAGTTGAATCCCTAATGGGTGTGCCCACCAGCTGTTGGAGCCAGCTGTGGTGGCTCAGGCCAGGGGTGGTGACCTCACTTCCGTTCTTACCTCCTCAGAACTCCTCCCATTTGAGGCCCCACCAGACCAAAATCGAGAAGTCCAAGGTTAACTGTTCCTCCCCACTTTAAGAGCTAATTAAAATGATTAGCTACAATGAACTGTCAAACATTAACTAGAAGAAGCTGCAGGACCAGACAGGCCTCTATCTCAGGCAGAGGGATGAGGGGCAGAAATCAAAGGGTTATCAAACCCCCCCCCCACCCAGCTCCTCTGCGGTGGTGGTTGGGGGTACCCAAGGGAGTCCCACTAAGCTGAGATGCTAAGGGGTCAGGAGGTAACTCTTACATCAGGACGTCTAAGTCCCAGGCCTACTCCCAAGGAAAGGGCATCAAAGTTTAGGGGTACCGTGGAGGGGGCAGGAATTCCTAAAGCGGTTGCCAGCTCAGCAATGTCTGAACCGCCTAAGGCAGACTCTGGCATGGGGGGGGAGCTTTGCGCTGTGCGGTTGTTGGGTCCCCTCCGAAGTAGCAGGGGAGGAAGCCAAGAGGCGGGAGAGCCGTGGAGAGCGGGAACACGGGAGCGGGAAGCCTGGCGGCTGGCTGACACGGAAACTCCAGCCCCTGCCAAGAGGTCTCTATTTTGGCAGTTCAGGTCTCCAAGTCGTAGGTTTACGTGCGAACGGGCGGGCTGGCGGGCGTGTGTGTGTGTGTGTGTGTGTGTGTGTGTGTGTGTGTGTGATCGCGACTGTGAGTGTGCGTGTCTCCAGTGTCTGGCTGTGGAAGCCCTAGGGGCCACTGGTTCAACCTGGTCGGAGTCGCCTGAGTCCGCAGAGCCTCCTGCCCAGCGGCGTTGCGATCGCCGATCGGCACGGGGTGGGGGCGGCGCCGCAGTCACTAACGGCCTCTCCACTGAGGCTAAGCTGGCCGGGGCTGACCGAAAGCGCCTTCCCGCCCGCCGCCGCCACCACCGCCGCCGCCGCCGCTCACTTCTGCTTGTGACCTCTGGAGCTCAGACTCCTCACAGTTCCCAGGCTGAGACACACGCACCCTTCCTGGTCTCCACCACCCTTGATGCCCCACGCGGGCAAACTTTTCGAGCTCTCGCCCCGCGTCCCAAGAAGCGGCGCCATCGACGTACCTGAGGTCCGGCGCTCCTCCGGTCGCCCGGGCGGGTCTGGTGACCCAGGCTCTTCGGATCTCGGTCGGCGGGTGGTCCCCTCGCCGTCTCAGAGCCCGAGACACGGGTCCCCAAGGGCCGCCGGACCGCCTTCTCCTCCCCCCACCTCGAAATCGGGGCCCCGGCCGGCGGCGCCGGGAGCTGGGCGCCGCGGAAAGGAGAAGTGGCGGCTGAGCGCAGCGCCGGGTCCGTCCTCGCGGCCGCCGGGGGCCGCCCGCCCTCCCGCCCGCCCTCCTGCTCTCCTCGGGGCCCGCCTGCCCCCGCCGGCCCGCGCCCGTGACTCACCTCGGCGCCGGGGCAGGCTGGTCCGGGCGGGCGGGCGGCCGGGCGAGGCGCTGGGCTTCTCCCACACGTCCCGCCGCCGCCGCCGCCGCCGCCAATGGCAAAGTTGGAGGGCGAGCGAGATGCGAGCCCCAGGTGAGACGGCGGCGCCCCGGATGAAGAGGAACCAGGGTGCCGGCAGTGCGACGGGAGTCCCGAGGTTCCCGGGAGGCCGCGCCGAGGGAAGGGCGGCGGGGGGCACCCGCTGATGAGGAGGGGGGCGCGAGCCGCTGGAGAGCTGCGCCGAGGCTAGCGAGAGAAAGGGGAAATCGCACTGGAGACACACACAGCACACACGCGCGCACGCACGCACACACACACACACAGACACACTCACACACAGACACACTCACACACGTCCCCGCGGGCGGAGGCTGGGCTGGGCGCGCAGGAGGCAGGGCGAGGAGGGACTGAAGAGCGGGAGGGAGGGACCGACGGGAGGGACCACGGGCTAGCGGGCGGGGTGGAGAAGGGAGGCTGGGAGGAACCAGGCACCGGGGTGGAAACAGCGCCCCTCCACCCCAACCCCGCCACGGTCGCCAGCACGGCAGGGGGAGCCTTGCCAGGGGCCCGCGCAGGCTCTCCTGCCCCGCGAGCCTCGCGGCCCCCCACCTCCGCGGAGAGGTCAGAGAAGGCAGAGCCCCTCCCGAGCTCACGTCGCACGAGCTGCTTCCCTAGCGAGCACCCCCCTCCCACACTCTACTCATAATTGGCGGGGCCCGGGGCCCTCGGCTCTGACTGGGCGCTTCTCGGCGGGAAGTCCCACACAATATCCCGTGGAGCTATCCTGGGGATTCTGGAAGGCGGTACTCCGATGGCTTGCTACCTCGGCTGCCCCCCACCACACCAGCACTCCACAGTACCAAGCATGCACTGTGGCAACCAGGCAGCTTAGCAATGATGGGAAGAGATGGACAGAGGGTACATTTTGCAAACAATGTCCACCCCACCCCCACCCCACCCCACCCCTTGGAGTCTCTGAACAGAGATTTCCTGGATTGGTGTGACCAGAGAGTTGCAGGAAAGTCTGACCGCTTGGGGGGGCCAACACAGCAGGTGTACAGTCAGCCAGAACTGGGGTTCAGGGAGAGAGCCTACACCCCACATTTTCGATATAAAGTCAAGCAATGGCTGTCCTTGAGCTGCCCACTTCAACCCATTTGCACTTTTTCTCCGTATCCACACCAGTCCCCATCTGGTACCACAGCTAAGGTCCTGGGAAGGTGTCTTCTGGAAATTGTCATTTCTCACAGCTCTATGCTGACTAAAGCGAGGGTGGGGAGGGCTGCGGGAGAGGCACGCAGGGGGCGGGGCGTGGTGGGAAAGCAGAGAGACATGACCTTGGCAGAAAGCCGCTGGGGGTGGGGAGCTCCGGGGGAGGAGGGCCCTTTGAGAGATGGCCAAAGGGGCTTCAGGTCAGGATCTACTCAACCACCTCCAAAAGCCTGCTTCATCAGCTTTGGAAAAGATGATCCTGGCTCAGGGCTTGGGTAGTGGGTGGCATCATCAAAAACGGGTGTGGATCACAGGTTAACAGTAAAAGATCTAGAGGCTGCACTAGGGTCCTGGCTCCTGAAACCTCCTTGTTACTCATAGACAGACAAGTCCTGGAAGCAAGGACCAAGAGCAAATTTCCACTTCTTTTTCTTTTACAAGTGAGCACATTCTCTTTAGGAGAGTCTAGATTCTGGAAAAACACAGCTTTCTGTTGGACTCCAGCCTCTGAGGCTCTCCTTTCTAGTTTGGGGCAGGTCTCAGACAGCTTCGAAGCTCACCAAGGCCAAAGTGGGTACAAAAACTAAAACAGTAAGCCTCACATAGTGTTTCAGGTCTTTAATCCCAAAACTGGGGAGGCAGAGGCAGGTGGGTAGCTAAGAGTAAGGCCTGCCTGGTTTACAGTTATAGTAAATTCCAGGTTGGCCAGAGCTGCATAGTGAGACATTCCCACCCTACCCCGGGTCTCAAAAACAAAACAAAACAAAACCACACACTACCTGGCTAGAGAGATGGTTCAGTAGTTAAGAGATGAATTGCTCTTGTAGAGGACCCAGATTTGGTTCCCAGCACCAATAATGGTGGCCCACAACAGTCCCAGTGGCTCTGATTGCTTCTTATGACCCCTGAGGGCACTAGGCTCACATTTGGTACACAGTTTTGCAGGCAAAACATTTCTACACATAAAGTAATACATTTTTTTTAATGAGCATGAATTGGGTGTGGTACAGGCCTTTAAAATTCTAACATTTGGGAGGCAGAAAAAGAAGGATCTCTGAGTTCAAGGCCAGTGTGATCTAAATAGCAATTTCAGGTCAGTCGGAGCTACACAGAGAGACCCTACTTTTAAAGCATAGGGGATGGTGCTGGGTGATGGCTGAAAGCTAAGAGCACTTGTTGCTCTTGCAAAGCACACAGGTTCGATCCCAGCACCCACATGGTGGCTCACAACCATCTGTAACTCCAGTTCCAGTGGGTCTTATGCCTTCTTCTGACCTGTGAAGGTCTCAGTCACTCGTGTGGTGCACAAATATACATGCAGGCAAAACATCCATACACATAAAAATAAAACAAATCTTTAAAATGTTAATTGAGGATGCTAAGAGCTGCCCCCACAACACTGGTGGTGAGGACTAAGTGAGGTGGCAGGGTTTACGTCAGGGCCTGGTGCCTAGTAAACCCACCCTCCATAAGTGTTCACTATATCCAACCTCCTCTTGCTTTCTCAAATCAGTTCGTGGAAGAAAATGTAGTAGAACCAAGGCAGAAGCTGTTGAGGACTTAGGGTGGGTTCCTTCTGAAAATATATGTGGTATCAACCAAGGCTGGTGCCTAAAGGCGGAGAGCATGAGGCAAGTTTTCCCTCTTGAGAAGGACAGGGAAAGAGGTCAATACTGTGGAACACTTAAAATGTCTGGCTGTATTGCTTGCTGGTGACTTGCAGCTCCACAGCTTGTGGGAATCCCAAAAGTTCCCACCTTCCCCCAGCCACGCAGAACTAACCACAGACCCACACCCTCCTAGTTGAAGTCAAAGCAAACCCTACACCGCCCCCAACGTGATGAAAACCTTGGGCTGATCTCACCATGTCTGTGTATCACATGGGAGACCGTGAGCAGCCTGAAGAACAGCTCTGGCTGCCTATCCCAATAGCTCTGTTGAGCCTCGGCCTGCTGGCCCTTACCCACTTTGCCTCCTATGTTCCATGCACCCACTGGGTAAGCCCCCACCAGGTGGGGCCAGCCAGGCTGAGTTTACCATTCTCCTGGGGACAGCCACTGTCTCTGGCACTGGCTTATTCCCTCACTTGGCAGGAATTCCCCTTCTCGGATTGCCTGTAGATGCCCAGGAAGCGCCATCCGGCAGTCCCCTCTCAGTCTCTCTTTCCTCCCTGTCCCTTGGCTGCCTTGCCCTAACTGGCTCTCAACCCTCAGAACCTCCCCCTGCTCCCTCAGTCTGGGTAGGACCCCTTCTGCCCCCTTGCTTTCATTTTGACAACCTCCATTGCTTCCTCTCTGTGCCTCCAAAGGGTGTTTTTTTTTTTTTTCCTGCAAATCACCCAAGGCTGTTTAGAGACAGGTCTATTTTTTGTTCTCCCCACCTCTGGCCCCCTCACTTAAACTCATCGGCCTCAACAAATTCTTTTCAAACCTGTGGCCAGAACAAAATACCACAGTGCCAGTTTCTACGTTCCTTGCTTTCCATCACAGAAATACACTAGGAAAATTGTGGATCAATCAGTTTTGTTTTTTTTTTAAGGGAAAGCATATTCAGAATGAGGCAGAGAAATCAGTTTCAAAGAATCCTCCCACTCTAAACGTGGGAAGCTCCATTAGCCTTTCGTAAGCAAGCCATCATTTCTCAGTTGTGTTTAGGAACCACGTTTGTAGTCATGGGTTTTCCAGAAAGGCCTAGGTATCCAAATGACAGACAGAAATCTTTTTTTTTTCAGCTTATAATGTTTGTTGTATTTTTTATTTTTTAAAGACTTATTCATTTATTATATGTAAGTACACTGTAGCTGTCTTCAGATACACTAGAACAGGGTGTCAAATCTCATTACAGATGGTTGCAAGCCACCATGTGGTTGCTGGGATTTGAACTCAGGACCTTCGGAAGAGCAGTCAAAGCTCTTAACCACTGAGCCATCTCACCAGCCCCAGACAGAAATCTTGATGCTTCAGATTATACCTAATCAGCATAAGCAGTTTGTTCTAAAATCTTGTTGATGACTTGGCAGGATGGTACATTGGGTAAAGGCATCTATCTGCCATTAACCGTAAAAACCGGAGCTTGAGCTCCAGGATCGAAAGAGGAGAGAACTAATTCCCAAACGTTGTCCTGATGGCACTCACATATGCCATATAGAATGTTCACACCATACACATCCACTCACACACACATTTTATTTTGATTTATGCAATGAATTGTTTTGTTTTTTAAAGGAAGGTTTGTCGATTAGCACCAATATCGAGGCTCTTGGGATAGATGATACAAAAATTCATCAGTTGTTCCTTCTTATAATGGAGATTCCTAGCATGTTGCAGTGGCTTGCTACTGAATTCTTAGTGTTCAGGAGGCTGAGATAGGAGCACTGCTCTGGGTTTAGGAGTAGCCTTGGCTATGGAGTAACGCCTTAAAAAAAAGTAACAATAAATAAATCGACCAAAAATAGGGGGTATGGAAGAATGGCACAGAAGCTGGGGAGGGGGGAAGGGCGGGGGGGGGGGGAGCTCTTACCATGCAAGCCTAACCACCTAGGTTCAATAATGAGAATCCACAGAAAACGTCCAAAATGGTTGGTACACATCTGGAATCCCATGTCGAGATGGGGGAGGGGGCAGGTGACTGACTTGGTTGAGAGCTCCAGGGCATCTGGGGCTAGATTAGCAGTGACAGAGCAACTAGACAGACCCTGCTTCAAAACAAGTAGAAGACAAAAGTTGACTCTCAAACGTTGCCCTCTAATGTTCAAAGATGTATCAAAGCCACACGCATAAATACATATATACTTACATTTTGGGGGGGGGAGTTCTTTTGTGGTTTTTGTCACAACTGATCTTTATTTAACTGCTCAATTTTAATATGAAAAAAGTTAGCTATGTAAAATCATTTCAATTTTACAGAAAAAAAATAAAACTGATACAATGTTTCTACTTGACGCTCTCAGATGATCTGTAGGAGAAGTTGGTGATGTAGCTAATAGTGACTAAGATCAGAGAGAGAATATTTATGTATCTTTAAAGATTAAAAAGTTCTTTAAAAGGATTACATGTTTGCTCTCCTGAGAGTCGCTGGGACACTGAAAGCCTCTACAAAATGTCAGGGAAATGTGTGTCTTATGTCTTGGACAGCCGCTCAAGAGGCTACTGAAGGGAGTTGGCAGCCTGATATCAGATGCTCTGGGCCTTGAGCTGGCACTCAGCATGTCAACCCTAGACGCAGTGGCTAATAGCAAGTGCTGTCCCTGCCATACATCCAGGAGCCTTGCTGGTGTTTAGGAAAACATACTCATTTTCCATGGCTCCTCAGTTTTGGTGTCAGGGAGGTTTGGGGACTGCAGAGAGGGAAAGGAGACACACCTCTGAGTCACTTGAAAGGAAAAAGAAGTGGCCTCAGGCAAAGCTGAATAAATTAGAGCACCACCCTCCCCCAGTCTCAAACCCTGGCCTAGGACTCTACCAGAGATAGTAGAGTACTGCAGGGTTCAGGGCTGCTGACCAGTGACACCAGAGTTCATCCTTCATGCCTCAGCCGTTTCTGGCCTAAAACTTGCCTGGGCCATCTTTTTAGAGAAAATTATAATTCTCTTGTGTCTGTGCATGGTATATGGTTCTTGTGAGCGTGCGCACACATGCACGCACACACACATACACTCATACACACTGGGCTATCCCTTTGACTTCTGATGTGTCCTTCAAATGAAATTGGAGAGCCTTGGGCTTGACTAACCTGCCCCCAACACAGTGTGAGGGGATTAAAATATCAAAACATGGAAAGCTTGGGTTTTTTGTTTTGCTGTTTTTGCCAGAGGAGTGCTCTGGAGGCTTTGAGATACAGCGGCCAGGAAGTTGGTTTTCCCTCCCATGATGGAGAAAAGAAGAGTGTCTAGGAAGAGGAAAGGGCTCCAGCCATCTATGAAACTGTGCATGTTTTATAAGGTGAATGGTGCCCCACCCCCAGCAATCTGTGCAAAGTAATGGTAACAATAAAGACAGATGTAGCGAAGTTGGGGAGAGAACCTGGCTAGGAACAGAGATTATGAAAAGTACCAACTGGATACCATGTGAGGGATGGGCCTACTTCCCAAGGATCCAGACAGGGGATGGGAAGGGGAAAGAGGCTGGGGTACCATTAGACTCTGCAGCATACATATCCAGCTCCTGCTGAGGGGCAAGCCCAGGTTGGGGAGAGTACCAGGAAGGGAATGACTGTTCTCTTTGGATTACCCCCATCATACAGGAAATCAAAGACAAGCCTGCGACATGCCAGACAGAGGCAACAAACATAGGCCACTGAGCCACTCCTCAGTGTCCCTAGCCTGACACTACATCAGGCTTTGAGTGTTGTTGTTGTTTAATGCAATATTTAACATCTATGAAGGTGCACTATGAGTCATTTCATGGAATGTCTAGGCCCCTTTGCTGGCAGAAAACAAATTTTCCAGCCCTCTTTTGAGGAACCCATCCAACTCGGCTTCTCTGCTGCTGGTCTGTGTGTGAGAGAATGAATGTGTGGCATGGGCCTCAGCTATAGGGTTGCTTGCTTAAGTGTGCCTCTGTGTGGGTCTCATGGCTATAAGTGTGTGTGTGTCTGTGTGTTCGTTCGTACAGGGCATGCGCATGTGTATGTCTGCTAGGCAACGTGGTATGTGAGCCTGTGCATCTGAGGGTGACTACGTGTACATTCCCGCCCCCCCCCCCCCAGTGCTGGCAAATTATCTTCCCATCTCTCTCTCTCTCTCTTTACAAAGTGAAGGGCTGACAGGGAAGGAAACAGTCCAAAAGTGGGGTAGCAGGGGAGGGGAGAGGGGCTGGAGGAAAACCAAAGCAATTCCACTGGACAGAGGAAAGTGTCAGCCAAGGATGAAACCGAAACCGAGGCAGCAGCTTTAATGCACTAGCACCCAGGGATCTTCCCTGGCCTGTCTTCCCCCTACTCCCCCACTCCCCCACTCCCCCAGCGAGTGGACATTAGTCAGCCTAAGATTCCCAGATTCCAGTCCCCAAAGCCTGGACTTGATATGGAAGCAAAGAAGCTAGGCTAGAGTTTAGTCCATGGTTAGCACGTGACCCCATTAAGCACCCATTATCACATTAACACAAATTAGTCTATCAGATTGTCTCCCAGTCACCTCGTAGGGCATAGAGCCAGATTGGCGCTAGAAGACAACACAGGGTGACATCAGTGGGCCACAGGCTGAGAACTGGAAGTCAAGTTGGGGCAGACTCTAGAGGTAGAAAAGGAAGGCAGGGAACATCAAGTTTTGTTCTGGGAGGGGCACCTAGGGAGAAGGGGCTAGGGGAAGGGAGGTGCTTCCAGGAACAGTTTAGCTAGGCACCAACACTAGGAAAGAGGCCGGGGTTCTGAGGTCTGGGCAAGAGACAGATTGTATTTCTCCTGGCACACAGTGAACCCTGGGAACGTTTAGGATCTCTTCAGGTTTTTTTTTTTCCTCTTTCCTTTTCTTTATGGAAAATCTTTAGATAACTTTCTCAGATGACTGAACACCCTGAAAGCACAGAGTTGGGAAGACTGGCAGAGAAGAGGTACCCAGAACGCTGGGACAGGTTCTGAATTTATTTATTTATTTAGATTCAGCAAAGAGGGAGCTACTCTGCCCAAATATTTTATCTGTAAAGTTGTACCATGGAAACTGGCCCACTAGCCTTTTTGGAAAGGATTAGGTTGGAGTCCCCAGGTGTTCCCCTCTCTGCTTAAAGGTGTCTGGCCACAGGTTATTTTGGGGTCTCCATTTGTCACCTCAACAGTCACCGCATAGCCATAAACGACACACAATGGGAGGTCTAACCAGCACCATGGCTCCTTAGTGAAGAGTTAGAAGAGAGTTAGGTAAGGGTTAGGAGAAATGGTTTAGCGGTTAAGTGTAGTTACTGCTCTTTTAGAAGACCAGAGTTCGATTCCCAGCACCCATAGTAGGGGTAGGCGCTCAAAACCCACTGTAACTCCAGCTCCAGGGGATCTGATACCTTCCTCGGGACTCCACCGGCAACTAAATTCACACACACAAACCCTTATAGACATAATTACAAATAATAATAAATCTTTGGGAAATTAAACCGTGCAGCGAGCAAAGCTGCCAAGTTTGAGCCCCTGGATGAGCCTCAACGTTTTCTTCCTATGTAACTGCAGAAGATTGACAAGCACAGAACCCCTAATGGTCGCCCCAGATCCAGTCTCAGGCTGAACCCTCTTCTAGGTTAAGCCTTGGTCCCAGCCTGAGCCTCAGTCCTGACCACAATCTGCATCTCTGTGCTGGAGCTCTGTGGTCTCCAGGGAGCCAGGCTAGAGAGTAGCTTTTCAGGGAAACCCACCCCCAGTGTCTAAGACGCGACTCAAAGTTTCCATTCTACTGCCCACAGGTCAAGAGGAGTATCCCCAGATTGCCAAGAGGCTCTGAAAAGCCAGTGCCTGGGCTGAAGTGAGCAGCCTGGCCTCCAGCTCAGCAAGGGTCTTAGAGGGATTAAGGAAAAACCTCTCACTTTCCCTCTTTGGTGGGAGCAGCTCTCTTGCTATTTGGAAAGGAAGAAGCCTTCTTTTGAGACGAAAAGAACATCACGATGAGCGGTTGGGCTCTGACTGCCCGCCACGTCTTTCCTGGCCATCCTTTTTCTAGGAACCAGGACCTCCCCATCTCGAGATCACCCCCTGCGGGGCAGAGCGCTCCCACCTACCCTGTCGGCGCGCGCAGGGCGCCTCTGCAGCGCCACCTACAGGTAGAACGCACATAGCGCAGCGATTCTGACCGCTGTAGCCGTTCCAAAGGGGCAGCTCCCGGAGACCAGGAGAGGTCTGGTCTTCTGTGCTCCCAGCCCCTCCAACTTTCCTGGATGGCGCATGGCCTTCCCTAGCCGCTCCTGCCCACAAGCGTCCTAGCCAGCCTGGCCCCAAGCCCAAGCTATGCGTGGCTCGAGCAGCCCGTGCTCTAACCTTTCCAGTCCTGCAGCTGCACTTTAAGCGGCCTTCTGCCCGGGGGCGCCTCTTCCTGGGAAGCAGTGAAGTCACGCTGGGCCCCGATCCGCTGACTCAAGAGAACGAGAATCCTCCGCCCTGCTGGGCACACCCCTTGAAACTTTGCCTCAATTCCTTATTTCTTGCTCCCGCCCCTCCATCTCCTTCCTTTAGTTCCCCAGGCTAGCAGCAGCAGCAGCGTCTCCTCCCGGGGAAAGGATTCCGTGGGGGCAGCTGGGAGGAAAGTGAGTCCACGTGGAGACCTCCCGCACAGTGTTCTATCCCACTAAGCTGCCCAGCTCCGAGGCTCACAGGGTTCCCGGGCTGAGAACAACAAAATGTTTGCAACTTTAGGCAGCACTCCCTTTAGGTATCCTTTTCCAGTTAGCCACCGCCTAAGGGAAGGGTCTGCTGAGAGGATTGCTGGAAAGTCCTCTTCCCTCTGATAGGATTGCTGGAAAGTCCTCTTCCCTCTGGGAGGATTTCTGGAAAGCCTCTTCCCTCTCCAGGGTCTCAGCACTGCCTCAGAAATCATAAAAGCTGAGGTCTTTTCTTTGGAACCCCCTGTACTATTGAACGTGGCTTGCTGGGGTAGGGATGGTTCACTATGGCTTGTGCCACCAAGGGGACCAGTTTGGAGTGCTCTGAGCTTTGAACTGTCCTGGACCCAATAATCAAGAAGAGATGATTACCTGATGTGTCATCATGACTGTTCCTTCTGGAACTTGGTACTGGACAGGTTCCGGTTGGGGTGGGGGGGACTTTGAGGTGGTTTTCGCCACATCCTTTTGTACGACTATATCAGGCCAGTGGAAGGCCAGGGCAATTGGCTTGTGTTTCTAGGTGGAAGCCAGAATTTCCCATCTGTTGCCTGGAATATTCTTTCAACAAGGTAGCTGAAGGCCTCAGGCTCAGGTAGGATGCAGAGAACAGCTTCAAGCTGGGCCTCTGGTGTCTGAAACACAAAAGCTGTCCTTTCTTTTTTTTAAAAAACGATTTATTCGTACATTGTGGTTCTCCTTGGACACACCAGAGGAGGGCATACAGATGGTTGTGAGCCACCATGTGGTTGCTGGGAATTGAACTCAGGACCTCTGAAAGAAGAGCCAATGCTCTTAACCATTGAGCCATCTCTCCAGCCCTGTCCTGTCTTCCTTGAGGGCCACGATCTCCCCCCCCCCCAATTTAGAGTTCTTTTATTTTACATGTATGATAATTGAGAACAACCATGTGGGTGCTGTGAACGGAACCCTGGTCTTCTACAAGGGCAACAGATGCTCCTGACACTGAGCCATCTCTACAGTCCCAAGGGGGGCATGGCCCCTAAAACACTAAAACATATTTTTTTACCTAGCAAATTATGAGACTAGAATGCACACACACACACACACACACACACACACACACCTACCCTGCACACAGTTTCCCATTGTGCATGTGTATCGTTAACAGCTCAGCACAGAAGTTCCCAAGCTTCCTGGCTCATTTATCACACTGTACTTCAAGGCCTGGTGCTGCCAAGGCCATGGCCAGCGTGGAATTGACCATGGACGAACAGTAAGGGAGTGGCGTAAAGATGAGGCTCTTGGCTTCTGCGGCATGGGGGAGGCTTTCTGAAATGCTATATTCACATCAAATGGAGAACCATCGTGGGGTTAGAGTAGCTTTCTACCTGCCAACCCTGTAAGGTGTTTGGGGAGGATTGGTGCTCTTAAATGACTGGGCAGGAATGTGTGCAGAGGGCTGGCGAGATGGCTCAGTGTGTAAGACTGCTCTTACCTGAAGGTCCTGAGTTCAAATCCCAGCAACCACGTGGTGGCTCACAACCATCCATAATGAGATCTGACGCCCTCTTCTGGTGTGTCTGAAGAGAGCTGCAGTGTACTTACATATAATAATAAATAAATGTTTGTGCCAGAGCGAGCAGAGGTCCTGAGTTCAATTCCCAACAACCACATGGTGGCTCACAACCATCTGTACAGCTACAGTGTACTCATATACATAAAATAAACAAATAAATCTTTTTAGAAAAAAAAAGGGCTTCGGCTTTCTTGTGGGTAGGGGAGTAGATTCTGGGTTTAAAGCCAAACATTACTTTAGGGGCTAGAAGAATGCCCTGTTTCAGAGATCGGTTTTGAAGATGTCAGGTTCTCCTTTAAAGGGAAAACCCGGTAGGTTAAAAAAGACTCAGCTGGATGATGGTGGTGCCCAGCCTTAACTTGGGAGGCAGAGGCAGCTGGCTTTCTGAGTTCAAAGCCAGCCTGGTCTACAAAGTGAGAACCAGGACAGCTAGGGCTACACAGAGAAACCCTATGGGGGTGGAGGGTAGGGCAAAATGAAACAAAACAACCAAACCAAAGCAAACCAAAAGATTCCAAGGCCATAAAAGCTGAAGATAGCCAGGTGTGGTGATGTATGTGCTATGCCATTAATGCCAGTAAGGAGTAAACCTGAGCTTCAGTGAGACTCTGGCTCTGGAACAAAACACCAAACCTCTAGTTCAGCCAAAGGGGGAGTGGAGTCATGGTGAGGAGACATTTTCCAAAGGCTTCAGATTCTCTTAGCATCTGCTCTAGGGCTCAGGTAATGGAGACCACGGGCAGATAAAACACAAAAAGACATTTAAAACTCACACCCGGGGCTGGTGAGATGGCTCAGCAGTTAAGAGCATGGGCTGCTCTTCCGAAGGTCCTGAGTTCAAATCCCAGCAACCACATGGTGGCTCACAACCATCTGCAATGAGTTCTGACGCCCTCTTCTGGAGTGTCTGAAGACAGCTACAGTGTAGAGGATATTAGAGCGCCGGCGCCTAGGCAGTGGGTAGCAGAACACTCCCATCCATGCATGCACACTCGCTCCACTGTGCTCCACTGCCTCAACAGAAAAGACAAAGAGTACCTGCTGCAACCTGAGGAAGAAACACATTGAGAATGTAAAGCAGTGTGTGGTGGCAGGAGGAAAGCAAGAGAGTGAAAGGCTTGAAGAAAACAGAAGAGAGCTACGGAACCAGGCTGGGCAAAAGGACTTCAGACTCTATCTTCTCACTGAGCATTGTTTACTCCATGTTTTGTTCACAGGGAATGACAGAGCAGATGCAATCAGAAAATGGTTTAGTCAGTGAAGTAGGATAATAAAGCAATGTGAGAGGCAATGAAGTTTCATTTGCCATTCACACAGGATACTCCCAGCACTTGTGTTGCACTGGCAGTCCCCTTTGGCATGTCTATGTCTGCCACCAGGTTATAAAGCCACTGAAGGCAGGGCCTATATATGACTCATCTCCTTATCTCCAAGACTTAACATGATATGCAGGAGTTGCCAGAAAAGACGTAACAAATGTTACACCAATCTCTGTATGTATTTCCAAATTCAACACCCATATTGACTGCTCCCCACAAAGAGCTTTGGGTGGAAACTTGCCTGAGCTTTCCTCAAGTGACATGCAGACCTAGAGGGCTCCTCGGAGACTAGGGAAGGTGAGTCAGAAAGGGTGAGACTGGTAATGGACCTGCTGGGGAGGTCACGTTTGTCTCCAAATTGTCAGCATTTCCTAGCCAAGACCCAGGAGAATAGCCTTGTGGTGAGATGGGCTGTGTTTATTGCTCGTTGCAGCCAGGAAGGTGGCACATCATGGGAGCCAAGAGAGTGCTCGAAAGGATTTGCAGATGTTGGCTGGGTTTAAGGTTTAAGGTTTAAGGTTTAAGGAAGCTGGTCTTAGCTCTGGACTAGCTGTTTCCAGGCAACAGGAGTCATCCTCCCATTATTGGTTTGGCTTTATTTATTCATATTTATATTTGAGACAGGGTCTCATTAGTAGCCCTGGATGTCCTGAAACTCACTAGTTCAGAACACAGAGATCCACCTGCCTTTACCTCCCAAGTGCAGAGGTTAAGGGTCTAGATTGCCACACCCTTCCTGGGTTGACTATCTGAACAAGTCTTATCCAATAACAGGGTAGAGTAGAGCAAGACTAAAGCTATGTATGATTGGTAATGAAGTAGCAGGCAGTTAGATTACCCAGGCTCAGGGATTTTTTTGGTCATTTCCTGTGGTTCCCATGATGTTCATGTTTCTGCCTCAGGCACATAATGTAGAAGTCTTTTTTTTTTTTTTTTGTCTAGATTCATTGTGGTCATGCAGAGCCTTGTGTGATGCTAATGTTCTGAGATTTTATGTTCAAAACAGTACTTGAACCTATGAATGCCAGGTCAGTTACTAGCCATAACAAGGCTTCCTGATAGTACTAATTCAGCTTCCGGGTGTCAGGGGTATTTTCCCTTCTCAACTGTCTGTTTTGAGATGATCTCTGGTTTATAACTAGAGTTTGGCAGTCCAGTATCTAAGTACTTAGGCCCTCCCTGTACTATGACCCAGTCACACCCATATGTAGAACCAGCCAGGCTGGGAGACGTCATTACTGGCTTGGGCTTTATGTATCTGTGTGTGGTACTGTGTATATGTGTCTGTGACCACTAGAAATTCTCTGATAAGATAGGAATGAAAGCCAGAGGTAGGCCTACTTCTTCTACTCTGGTCCCAGGAGGACTTTCCTTCTGCCCAGAGAGTGAGGTGTTAGCATGGAATCCCAACAATCTGGACAGCAAGGGTACTCCGCTTTGGGCGGAGTCAGGGAATGGAAGGGCTATTGCAGGAGCTGGAAAGGGAAGAGGTAGCCCTGGAAGGGAGGGGAGAGTTCCTTTGTATAAATAGGTCTCTAGAGAAGCTGCTGGTTTTCCTTCAAGGAAGCAGCCTGCAGTAGGTCACTGTGTGTTCCCACCCTCATCCCTGTCTGATGTAAGTCCTTGTCTCCAAAACAGGCCTTGTTGATTACAACAAAAAATAAAAATAAACCACATGTGCTGACCTCATCCTTCATAGAGAGGCTTAATCTGACCCCTTTCAAATCAAGTGAACCTCCTCTTAGTTGATCTTGCCAGGCTTAAAATATTAGGACATCTTGTGTCATGCCTTATGGGTAGCCAAGCAGCAATAAGAGGTAGCAAGGTACCATCTGATAGTATTTGAAAAATGGCAAAAGGAACTGGATTGAATTCAAGAGGGTGGGCTACAAATACTTGGTATTCTGACAAAGCTCTGACTTTTCATCCCAGGGCATGTCTTGCCCTGTCCTGCATTGTGGTATGGCCCTGCTAATGATAGAGATGCTACTTGAGGCTAAACCTCAACTGGCACTGCATTTTGCTGTGAAGTTAGAAATCAGACTCCGTGATCTTCCATGGCCTAGGCTGATTAAATGTATCCTGGGTAAATGGCAACTTATGGCAGTGGGTGACGTGATGGGGGTCGAATATCCTTTCGTAAACAATCTGAATTACGAAGATCAGAGCCTGTAAGAGGCTCGTTTTACAATCAAACCTGTTACCTAATATCATTCAACCAACCAAGGAAGGACTCTTTCAATACTCTGCCCGAGTTTTCTGGGTTATGGCATATGGTCAACATCTTGGAGTGGAGGGGGACAGTTTGTGCTCTGGGAGAGCCTGCAATTCCTTTAGAAATGACATAAATACCAGTGGCTATGGTTTGAGGGTATGGATCAATCCATAGAAGCCAAAACTCTGGGCTAGCATGAGAGGTGAGGAGAGGAATATCTTTACCCTGATTTGAAAATTATAGAATATATACATAAACCAAAATCAAAACATCACAAATCACCATTTTTGTTCTGATGTATCAGCTTTAAAAATTAATTTAAGAAAATTTAAAAGAGCAATTAATTTGTTTTCTTTTTTATCTGCTTTTTTGTTTGTCTGTCTGTTTTTGAGTCAGGGTTTCACTGCCTAGCTTTGCCTATCCTGGACCTCACTTTGTAGATCAGGCTGGCCTAACTCACAAGATCCACCTGCCTTTGCCTCCTGATTGCTGGGATTAAGACTATACATTACCACGCCTGGCTACGTTCTATCTCCTAGATGGAAGGAAGCTAGAAATAAATTAGCTGAAAGTAGAATAATTACTGGAAGCTGGGAAATATGGGAGTGGAGAAAGGGGCTTGGATTTGATCAGCGTATGTCACTGCATATATCGATGTTACACTGGACCATTTTAATAAACATAAAACGTGTTAACCAAAAACTAAAAAGAATCCAAAGAGCTGACCTGGTGAGATGGATCAGGAGGTAAAAGTGCTTGCTGTTAAGCCTGACAACCTGAGTTGGATTCCCACGACCCACACTCCAGAAACTCGCTTTCTGACCTCACACACAAGCCATGACATGTTATATGTACAATAAATGTGTGTAATAAGGATTTTAAGACGTTAAAAGGACAATAAAGATTAAGGTAATAATTGCAATTGGAACTCACAGAGAAATCATACATGGACACTAGTCCAAGGCAGGCTTTGATTTGGGTTGAAAGAAGAAAGGGGAGGGAAATGGAGTTTTATATGTAATAGGAATGAAACAAAGTTTAGAGAGCTTAATAAGTCAGATGGGAGTGTATTTGCATGCACATGTGAGTACCTTTTATAAACGTTACAAGAAAGGCCAGGGATGGTGGTACACACCTTTACGCCCAGCACTTGGGAGGCAAACGGAGGTAAATCTCTGAGTTTTGAGGCCAGCCTGGTCTCTAGAGAGCCCCAGGCCATCTGGGGCCAGTCTCAAAAATAAAAGAAATAAAGTCATGAGACAGGATGTAGGCAGGAAGAGTGAGCTGAGATCATGGACTGTTAGAAGATACTTGGAAATTGATGTGTGGGTGACAAACAGGCACTTCTCCTCCCCCCTTTTCTTTTTGAAACAGCTGCACAGCCTTCCTTGGCCTGGAAGTCACTATTTAGTCTAGGTTGGTTTCAAACTCAGAAGTGCCTCCTGATGCTGGGAGTAAAGGTGTGTACCATTATGCACAGCTCCTTTAAGTTTCTCAAGTAGATGTGCTATCTATACGTATCACTATTTGCATGTGTGAGTATACACTGATGGGTGGTATGCCTGCATGTGGACATGCATGTAAAGGCCAAGGAGTCAGGAGTCTCCCTCAGTCTATCTCTATGTCATTTAGTGGGGCAGGGTCTCTCAGGTGACTCTAGAGCTCACTGATACAGGTAATCTGTGAGCTAATTTGCTCCAGAAATTCTGCCAGCTCCTCAAGAGCACTGGGACTCCAGGGGGTCAGCACCCACCTGGAATCTCCATGGGTTCTGGTGTTGATCCGGGTCCTGGGGCTTCACTGCTCGTGAGGCCAGCACTTTATTCACTGATTATTACCCCAGCCTCACTGGACATGGTTTTTGACTAAAACTTGCTATGTAGACCAAACTGGTCACAAAATCAGCAGCTTCTGCCTTCCGGTACTGGCACTAAAACCATGTAGCACCATGCCCAGCCCTGGTCATATTTAACAATGCTGCCATCTACCTAGCTCACAGAAGGCAATGGACATGCATTAGATGGACTAGGTCACTTAATTTTTAATTAACTGCATTACAGTGACACAAAAACCGCTGCCAGAGAATTAAACTAAACTGTCAATATCATAAAAACAAATCAAAATCTGATTTTCTTTACAAGACAGGCTCATTATGAAGTCCTGGCTGGCAAGCATCTTGCTATGTAGACCAGGTAGGCCTCTAACTCACTGAGATCTGTTTGCCTGTCTCCTGAGACAATACAACGTTTAAAAATGAAATTCACCCTGTCCCGAAAAAAACAGAAAAAAAAAAAAAAGGAATTCAGTGAATCTTACTGAAGAGGGAGAGGAGGACTGTAGGAGCCAGAGGGTCAAGAACACTATAGGAAACCCACAGGATCAACAAACCTGTCCTCACAGAGGCTCACAGACACTGAACCGACAATCGGGGAGCCTGCATGGGTCTAACCTAGGCCTTCTGGCTATGTATTATGGTTGTGTTGCTTGGTGTCTTTGTGGGACTCCTAACAGAGGGAGCCTGCTTTGGGGGTTCTTTCCTCTTACTGGGTTGCCTCGTCCTGCCTTAATATGGGGGGAGGTGCCTAGTCGTATTACAACTTCATATAACATGTGTGGTTGATAGGCATTGGAGGCTCGCCCTTTTCTGAAGGGAAAGTGAGACGTGGATCTGGGTAAGATGTACTATATGAACCAACCTGTCGAACAATGATTTTGAAATGCCCTACCCCATCTATATAAGCAGCAGATATTACTGCATAATGATTCCTATTTTATAGGGTACTGAAGAAATGTCTATATACCAGTGGATATGTCACAGATCAGATCATAGCTCACTAAATATGTGTCCACATAATAAGAACCTGTCCTAGTGCAGATGGTTCTTGGAGTCAAACATGGCCTGTTCTGGTATTCAGAAGGGCTACAACTGTAAACTTCCTTTCATTTTAAGTTGCTTTTGTAATCAGGCAAGTAGGGCTGGAGAGATGGTTCAGCGGTTAAGAGCATTGGCTGCTCTGTTCTAAAGGTCTCAGGTTCAATTCCTAGCACCCGCGTGGCAGCTCACAACTGTCTATAATCCTAGTTTCAGGGATTGTAACACCCTCACATAGACATACATACAGGCAGAACACCAATGTATATAAAATAAACACAAATAAGTCATAAAATATCAGGCAAGTAGCAATTTTCTGTTTACAGAGATATTCATAACTGTGTTCTCAATTCTGTGCTGTTGAGGACAGAACCCGGGGGCTTGCACAGGCTACACAAGTGTTCTACCATTGAGCTGACTGACAGAGGACTATTGAAAAGTAGTAAAAAGGGCTGGAGAGATGGCTCAGCGGTTAAGAGCACTGACTGCTCTTCCAAAGGCCCTGAGTTCAAATCCCAGCAACCACATGGTGGCTCACAACCATCTGTAATGAGATCTGATGCCCTCTTCTGGTGCTGTCTGAAGACAGCTACAGTTTAACTCATAATTCCCAGCAACCACATGGTGGTTCACAACCATCTGTAATGTGATCTGGTGCCCTCTTCTGGTGCGTCTGAAGTATAAATAAATAAAATAAAATAAGTCTTTTTTAAAAAGTAGTAAAAATTTTCTTGATGGAAATAAATTTTAAATTTTTACTTATTTACTTTTTTTTTTAGATTTATTTACTTATTATTTATTTATTATATGTAAGTACACTGTAGCTGTCTTCAGACACTCCAGAAGAGGGCATCAGATCTCATTACGGGTGGTTGTGAGCCACCATGTGGTTGCTGGGATTTGAACTTTGGACCTTTGGAAGAGTAGTCGGGTGCTCTTACCCACTGAGCCATCTCACCAGCCCACTTATTTACTTTTGATGCTGGGAATTGAACAGAGTTCCTCCTATATTCTAAGCATACATTCTACCACTGGGCTACCATTGAGAAAATGAGATTCAATGTTAGCAGTTACATAATTTAATTGGGCCTTTTGGTATAGTCCTGTAATCACAGGTACTAAAGAGGCTATGGCAGGAAGATTACAGGTCCAAGGCCTACTTGGGTAGTAAGTTCAAGGTCACCCTGGGCAAATTCATGAGACTGTTTTGAAAGCAAACAGGGAGACAGGATGTAGCTCAGTTGTAGACTATTTGATTAGAATGTAATACACACACACACACACACACACACAACCTTTCTTCATAGAAGCAGTGAACTCGCCTGTAGAGGTAGAGCTCTAATTGGCCATGGTAGTGTACACCTTTAACGGCAGCACTAGGGAAACAGAGGTGAGCGTTTCATGGAACCAACATGCTCTACACAGCAAATTCTAGGCCAGAAGAGCTACAGTGAGACCCTACTTTAAAAAAATACAAAAACAAACAAACAAACAAATTCTTTCCTCCTTTCCTTATGGGCCTAGAGGGACAGACAGCTCAGTGGTTAAGAGTATTGGTTACAAATTGTATCTTGGGTATTCTGAGCTTCTGGGCTAATATCCACTTATCAGTGAGTGCATATCATGTGTGTGTTTTTTTTGTGATTGGGTTACCTCACTCAGGATGATATCCTCCAGATCCATCCATTTGTCTAAGAATTTCATAAATTCATTGTTTTTAATAGTTGAGTAGTACTCCATTGTGTAAATGTACCACATTTTCTGTATCCATTCCTTTGTTGAGGGGCATCTGGGTTCTTTCCAGCTTCTGGCTACTATAAATAAGGCTGCTATGAACATAGTAGAGCATGTGTTCTTCTTACCCATTGGGACATCTTCTGGATATATGCCCAGGAGAGGTATTGCGGGATCCTCCGGTAGTACTATGTCCAATTTTCTGAGGAACCGCCAGACTGATTTCCAGAGTGGTTGTACAAGCTTGCAATCCCACCAACAATGGAGGAGTGTTCCTCTTTCTCCACATCCTCGCCAGCATCTGCTGTCACCTGAATTTTTGATCTTAGCCATTCTGATTGGTGTGAGGTGGAATCTCAGGGTTGTTTTGATTTGCATTTCCCTGATGATTAAGGATGTTGAACATTTTTCAGGTGCTTTTCAGCCATTCGGTATTCCTCAGTTGAGAATTAGCTCTGTATACATGAAACTTAAGAAGGAAGACCAAAGTGTGGATACTTTGTTCCATCTTAGAATGGGGAACAAAATACCCATGGAAGGAGTTATAGAGACAAAGTTCAGAAGGAGACAGAAGGAAGGACCATTCAGAGACTGCCCCACCCGGGGATCCATCCCATAAACAGCCACCAAACCCAGACACTATTGCATATGCCAGCAAGATTTTGCTGACAGGACCCTGATATAGCTGTCTCTTGTGAGGTTATGCCAGTGCCTGGCAAATACAAAGTGGATGCTCACAGTCATCTATTAGATGGAACACAGAACCCCTAATGAAGGAGCTAGAGAACGTACCCAAGGAACTAAAGGGGTCTGCAACCCTATAGGAGGAACAATAATATGAACTAACCAGTAACCCCCAGATCTGTGTGTCTAACTGCATAAGTAGCAGAGGATGGCCTAGTTGGCCATCATTGGGAAGAGAGGCCCTTGGTCTTGCAAAGATCATATGCCCAGTACAGGGGAATGCCAGGGCCACGAAGCAGGAGTGGATGGGTTGGGGAGCAGGGTGGGGGGAGGGTATAGGGGACTTTTGGGATAGCATTTGAAATGTAAATGAAGAAAATATCTAATAAAAAATAAAAATAGGCCCCAGTACAGGGGAACGCCAGGGCCAAAAAGTTGGAGTGGGTGGGTAGGGGAGTGGGGGAGGAGTGTATTGGGGACTTTTTGGATAGCATTGGAAATGTAAATGAGGAAAATGCCTAATAAAAAAATTAATTCTAAAAAAAAAAAATAGCCGGGTGTGGTGGCGCATGCCTTTAATCCCAGCACTCGGGAGGCAGAGGCAGGCGGATTTCTGAGTTCTAGGCCAGCCTGGTCTACAAAGTGAGCTCCAGGACAGCCAGGGATATACAGAGAAACCCTGTCTTGAAAAAAGAAAAAAAGAAAAAAAAAGCAAACAAAAAATAAAAATAAAAAAATTTAAAAAGGGCAAAAACGACATGAATTCATGTAGCAATTAAATACTTCCTGTCTACCAAAAAAAAAAAAAAAAAAAAGCATTGGTTGCTCTTGTAGGGGACCAGTGGTCAATTCCTAGCACCCATATGGTGGCTCAGAACAGGATGTAACTCCAGTCCAAGGGAGCCATTTGTAGCTTCCACAAACACTGGACGCATAAGTTGTACAGATATATGATCAGACAAAACACCCATATACATAAAGTCAAATCCATGCTGTGGGCTGAGAGGTATGGCGGGCCAAGATTAGAGAGCTGACAGTAACTTAGTGTCAATTGCTGACTGCACGGCTGTGAACAATCATGCACTTGCTAGTAGCTGCTGTTAGCTTGCTGGTATGTATACATGCCCCTTCATCCACCTACCCCCTTTAAAATAAAACAACCAAACTGAAAAGAATCAGATTTTAATTTGTGATGTGCATTTATACAGATGAAAATATTCACAGAGGCTTGTTCGATTCCTGCTCCTACATAAAGAAAATGTATGCTGAATAAAAAAAATGTTCTATCCACCCATCCCGCCAGGGATGGAAAAGTGCTTGTGTATTCCACGATTGGGATTCAATCTTCATGAATGTTGAAGAGTTTAGCTACTTCATTGAGATCTTCATGTTGCTCACCGTCCTTAATGATCTGAGAGATAGAGTAACAATAGGTTCTTAACTCAGTCCATGTGCACCCTGTCCTGGCCCACACAATGGGGCTGCCTGGCCCACAAACTGGGCTAGTCTCCAGTTATACACTGGGAGGGGATTGTGGGAACAGCTCTCTACTAACCCCAAATGAGCAGCTTGACAACCCTCTGGCAGCCCAGCCAAGTTTCAAGTAAAAAAAGAAGCGTTTCTGAGGCAAGGCTATGCCTTTGACTAAGAACAATCTGACCTTGTTTTGCCTAAGGACAATCTGACCTTGGTGGACAATGCATCTCAGGGCACCTAGTGAGGTCACAGGAATGCTCACAACCCCCACTTTCATCTTCCTCTAAGGGCATCGACAAGCACACCTACCTTCCTTGCAATTGGCATTCGGTTAAAGACGTTCCATAGCACAATCCCCACCACAACTTTGTCCCTGAGGTAGAAGATGACACCTTTGCCGTAGTCCTCCCCTTCAACAGGGACCTGTGGGACTGCAGGGGCGCTGGGAGGAATTGTGATTTCCGAAGCTTCTGACTCTGTCTCACTCTCCGAACGGATACCAGTTCCTGTGGCCGATTTCACAAATACAAAACCAAAGTTCAGTCATGCTGAACTTGAAAAATTCTAGAAGGCAAGTGTCTTTGTATGTATGTGTACAGGTACACACATGTATCGCCTCAGGATTTTTTTTTTAAGAGAAGGTCTTTTTCAATGGCCTGGAACTCCCCAAATGTTAGACTGGCTGGCCAGCAAGCCCCAACAAACCTGTTTCTGAGCCCCCAGTGCTGGAATTACAATCATGTGCCACTCTGCCTACCTTTTCAAATATGGTTTCTGGAGACTGAACTCAGCTCCTCCTATTTGCAAAGCAAGCACTTTTCTCTACTGGGATATTTCCCCAGCCTAGAAAGTTTCTTTTGAAATTGGCTTTAAGCTACTTCTAGATATGTTTTTTTTTTCTTTTCAATATTCCTCAGAGTATCCTCTAGCCCCTTTTGATTAACAGAGCCAAAGGCAGTTCTTTCTTGCTATCTCCTGGGCACTGCTGAACCTCACCTCACTTTTTTTTAAAAAGATTTATTTATTTATTATATGTAAGTACAGTGTAGCTGTCTTCAGACACCCCAGAAGAGGGCGTCAGGTCTCATTACGGGTGGTTGTAAGCCACCATGTGGTTGCTGGGATTTGAACTCAGGACCTTCGGAAGAGCAGTCAGTGCTCTTAACCGCTAAGCCATTTCTCCAGCCCACCTCATACTTTCTTACTTTACTACTTCATTTCCATTTTATGCTACAGACATTTCCAGGTCTCTGGATCTTTCCAAACCAGAAAGTATTTCCACAAGCAAGTACTGAGGGTCCCACTCCTGGCTGGTGGTTCTTCCTCGTATCATCCGCTAACTAAGCCTTGGAGGAGCACGCCCAAAAGCATCTTTCCTCCACGGAGTCTGCTTTAGTTCCTGTGTTGGCTTCACTAAATGATGAATTGTGACGAGGACATTTACACTGAATAAACCTGTCCCTCCAAGTGGCATGGTCTCTTATCACAGAAATAGAAATCAAACTAGGACAATGATTCAGAACAGTAGCCACTAGCCACATACAGCTATTTAAATAATGTAAATTGTTAGTAATTCAAAAAAACCAGAGAATTCAGGGTTTTCTTCTTTTCTGAGACAGGGTCTCATGTAGATCAGGCTGACCTTGAACTTTTTTGTTTGTTTGTTTGTTGTTTGTTTTTCCAGACAGGGTTTCTCTGTGTAGCTCTGGCTGTCCTGGAAGTCACTCTGTAGATCAGGCTGGCCTGGAACTCAGAAATCCACCTGCCTCTGCCTCCCAAGTGCTGGGAATAAAGGCGTGCGCCACCACACCCAGCTTCTGACCTTGAATTTACAGATAATATCCTTCTTAAAAAGTGATGTGTCCATGAAAAATAGCCAGCAAAAAGAGCTGGTTAAATAACTCAAACCAAGGTCGTGAAATAAGGCCAAGGAGCTAGTGAAAGAGACACCTGTAGGAGGAACGCCCACTCCGAGAGTGGGACCTCCTGTCTGAGGCAGACCTGGCATCCACGGCAGACAGCTGGCGTGAGAGTTAGCTTAAGAATTCCTTAGCCCAATTCTTTACTTGCCAGGATCCCGGGAAGGCAGCAGGCCCTACGCTGAGGCTCTCACCTGGTCCTTGAGATTATTATGAAACAGGCAATTTAAACAACAAAAAATCAGGTTTGCTTCATCGCCTGGCTTTTCTCAGCCCCGAGAGACAAACTAGAGTCACTGAGCAGGACGTTAGCCACTGTTTAGGATGGATAGGATACCTACTATCCATGAGTCTCTGCTTTGACCGATCTCAGAGCAGCAAAGAGTGGAAAGTCTGGGTTTGGTTACTTTTTATAAAAAGGCACACTACAGAGGCTTGTGAATGGCAGCTTCCTCTGGCCCGTCCAGGAAAACCCAGGCCTACTATTTCTCACCATTCTTCCTAGAGAAGTAGTTGGGCTTCCTTACCTGACTGCTCTGTGGCAGATTTTGGGTTGTCTTGTGCAGTTGCTTTTGCAAAAACACCAACTGTGGGCAAACTACTATCCACCAGACCAATAGCTTCATAGCCGACATCAGGACCCAAATCACTCCTGTGGAAACAAAGAGGACATTTTGTCAAAGGACCATAAGGAATGGCAAACAGATTTACTGTTACCAGGACATCTGAGGACATGCATGAGAGAAGGATTACCTCAGACAGCTGTGCTTTTCCTCAAGTAGCTGCTATACACATCATACCCATATAATAACAATTTAAACTTCCTGAATTTTGTGATTTTTTTATCCCATAATACATATGGCGTGGTATGGATCCCCACCTTTTTTATTCTTGGAACTAGCTCTGTAGACCAGGCTAGCCTCGAACTCACAGGTACCTGTCTCCAGAGTGCTGAGATTATAGACATGTACCACCACTGCTTGGCCCAGGTTCCCTACTTTTGATACTCTCTGATTTTCTTTAACTCACACTAATACTGCCTTTTTGGAGTTGTAAAATGTGTCCTATTTGATGAAATTTGGAATCTAATGATTATGGTTTTATTAACTTATTGGTACTCCCCCCTTGTCTTCACATGGAGTGACTTCCCTTTTTCCTCCTTCTTTCTTGTGTGTATTCATGGACATATGCATGTGGTGTGGTACATGCAGAGGTCAGAAGACAATTTGTGGGAGTGGGTTCTCTTTACCATGCAGACCCCAGGAATTAGATCAGAATCAACAAGCTTGGCAACAAACAAGTTTTTACTTGGCATCTCACTGTGACTCCCTTTATAATACACATCCTTAATATACAGACTATCTGAGGTCTAGCTTTTGGGTTATAATCAAAGATACTGCTTCTGCTAGTACATGTTTTATTTTCTTTGCTACAATAGGTATTTAGTATCATCAGAGAAGAATCAACAACAAACCCTTAGAATCTATATGTAAGCCCAGATAACTGTATAATTACAGACTCAGTTTTCCTGTGTTGTATGCACTGACCTAGAAATCTGTTACTTTTTGGCTGCTCACACATAAAACTGCGTGTGCTTGTCCTATAAAGTATTTCTATTAGCTGTGAATATCTCCAACATCAACCACTTGGTCTTCTGAAATCTTAAGGCTTTTATTTCTGTACCCCATATTTCCATATTTTTAGAGTAGTAGACACCAGGCTAGGATCCTATCCACTGTTCTACCACTACACTATATACCCATTCCTTTACTATGAGACAGAATCCTACTAGACTGCTCCAGACTAGCCTCAAACCTGAGCTTCTTCTCACCCAGCTCGCTACTTATAGTTAAGAGTATAGTTAGGGGCCGGAGAGATGGCTCGGCGGTTAAGAGCACTGACTGCTCTTCTGAAGATCCTGAGTTCAAATCCCGGCAACCACATGGTGGCTCACAACCACCCGAAATGAGATCACGAGATCTGGTGCCCTCTTCTGGTGTGTCTGAAAACAGCAACAGTGTACTTACATATAATAAATAAATCTTTAAAAAAAAAAAAAAAGAGTATAGTTAGGCACAGTTCCGGCTAACATTATCTTTTAATTAAAAATCAAGATCAAAGAGTACTAAATAGGGTTAGCCTTGAGGACTTTATTTAGAATCTTCAGTACTAATTACTACTAGTCAATTAGCCAATAAATCATGCTCACTCTTTCCATTTTTCCTTTTAGATACAGGATGGTTTTTGTGTTTGTGTTGGGTTTTTTGTTTTGTTTGCTTTTGTCTTCTTATGTGTTGGGGTGTTTTGCCTATATGCTGCCTATCGCATGCATGCCTGTCGCCCATGGAGGCCAGAAGGGAGGATTGCCCACTCTTAACCTTTTAAAGTTCAAACAACAGTCTTATGCATGTGATTTAAAAAAAAAAACTGAAATAGTCTTACCAGGTAGGCCTAGCTAGCCTGGAACAGCTTAGTCAGGCTGGCCTTGAACTCACAGAACTAACTCTGCCTGCCTCTGTTTCCCAAGTGCTAAGATTAAAGGCACATGGCATTATTCCTGGCAAATTGCTGCTCTTAAAGCTTACATGAATGGGCTGTGTTTTCCCAAGTATGCTGGGACCATTAGGGATACTACTAAAGACTAATTAAAATACACTGCTGCCTATTCTTAAAGCTATACTTCTGTATCAACTAGTACCGTTCAACGTCTTAGTTTCCTAGAAGCACTGGTGCAATTTCTACTCATTTTACGCCTGGCAAACATGGTACTTTTATTCAATAACCCCTTAGGGACAGAAGGTGTGGACATGAAGTGGGACTTTTTCCCTTCTGTACAAAGGTAAGTGGGCTAGAAGGAAACCAAATCACAAACCAAATTAAAAAACCCTCTGTATTTTGAGCTCATTGACACAGAGTTCTCAGCAGTTAAGTCCCCGAGGCACAAAACTTTACCAGAACATTGACTGATGCCAGTATGGCTTAGCGGCTCCAGTCATGTTTTCTCCAGCCAGTCTTCCACTCACAACAGCATGATCATGATGCTCTACTCGCCTTCGACCCAACTTTATATCATAGAAGCATGCAGCATCCCCTGCCTTCGAAAACAAATGATGGAAACCATGTATTAACAAAAACACAAAAAAACCCACAAAAAACCAAAAACAAGTTAAAGGCAGAGTATAAACTTTGGGCTCCAAAGGATCTTGCAATGTTAATATTTTTTATCTATAAGCTAGACTCATTTGTAAACAAGTGAGATTGCATTTTTAAAGAAAACAAACTATCCTATATCTCCTTTCCTTCCTGTATGCCTATTTCTCCCTATTTTGTTGTTATAGCACATAGGTTACTTACTAATGGAGCATTGAAGAATATCTTCTCATTATTTTGGAGACAGGGTCTCTATATAGCACAAGCTGGTTTTAAACTAATGATTCTCCTGTTTCAGTCTCCCTAGCGGTGGGATAAGCCTTCACCACCATATTCAGCCCGGAATACTCTTTTCTCTACGTGGAAAGCAGGTGTCTAGAAATCTTTCCTAAGAGAAGTTTTTCACTGGTCAGCAGTCAGTCACTACGTGCTCATGGAGTACTTCTTACTTACAAAAGCTGCGTTCTTAACATGGGCTGGGGAGATAAAAGTGGCACGAGCCTTTCCTGCAGGGAGTGAAGACCCTCGCACAGGAAAGACACAGCCTTGATCTTAAGGACACGGCAATGTAAACAAGTCCCGTGCCCTAGAAGAGGTATAGATTCAACAAGCTAAGTGCTTCAGAGAACCCTCAGCAAGGGGTGAACAGGGCCAGCTTCATGCACGACGCGGTATTGGAGCTCTCCAACTCTTGTTCATTTTTTAGAGCTATTCAGACTCCCCCAAAGCAACCTAAAAATCCAGTAAGTGAGCAACAGCCAAGTGAACTGTGAGTTCATTTAATAGGCTATTACGCAATCATTAAACTGCTTAACGAGTCTGAGCAACAAGTCTGAAAACGCTTGCTTTTACAATGTTAAATGAAAAATAGAATAGAAATGTTTATATATAGTAGGTTCACCTCAACCACATAAAATGAAGGGGGAAAAACCCTTATGCTCAAGAAAACAAAGGGAAGGAAATAAACTACAACATTTCTGGTTGCTACAGGTGACTGACCCCCTTTCTCTTTCTTGTCTGCGTTTTCTACAATGAATACATAGTACAATAGGCAAAAAAAAAATCCCAGACACCAGAGGAGGAAAACATCCCTTCTCAGCACTTATGGCCTTAGTTACAGAATCCATAACCAAACAATACATTGCAGTGTTCTAGCAAGGGGGAAGTTACCTCAGTTTCTACATATGAAAGTCTTGGTTTTGTCATAATAGGTTTTAAAAATAGCTGCAAATAGTACTCAAGGAAAATGAAAACAGAATGGCTTTCCTTTCTAGGGAACACATTGGGAAAGTGCTTCACCCTACTACATTCTCTGGACGCTGAGCTGTGGGAACAGGAGGTCTGTCTGAAAGTTGGAACTATAGAATTGTTAAGAGTTCTGTTCCCATAGCCATCCACATTGCCCTTGTCACTCTGCCATAGCTTGCAGATGGGGCCATAGGTGCTCTTCGAATACAAGCACTTCACAAGTTTCTAGTGTTTCTCTGCGGCCATCAAACACGGTGACTCTATTTGGTTAAGCTGTTCTGAACTGGCTTGCTTGCTTGCTTTTCTTCTTTCCTACTGAGCTTTAGCACTTGGCCAGACTTACCTCCAGGCTAGGAGCAATGAATCACACTGGCTTAGGCTATAGCACACTTACCACCCAGATGTTAGAACGTGCTTGGAGTTCTGCATTTACCCGGAAGCCACCAAAATCGGAATCTATTTCCAGTCCGCCAGTCTTGGCCAACTCAACATTGGGCTCTAGGCCCACAGCTGTCACTATGTGGTCAGTTTCTACCTGAAAGGAAAAAGGGATTTGTTTGATGAGCTCCTTCACCTCACAACCTTATTATATCACAGCATTTAAAATCAGACTTTCAAAAAGGTAATGGCCTCAGGAGCCCAATAACACAGGCTTTTCCTATCAAGGGTCTGGGGGGTAGCTCAGCTCAGTGGTAGAATGCTTTTGTAGCATGCAAGGAACTGCTGTTTAAAACAAAGAGAAAAGAAAAATAAAGAAAACTAAATAAATAAAGTATTAGACCTTCAAAAATAATCATAGGTTAACTTACTTCCAGTAAAGAGACTTTAAGCTCTACTTTTATAAGAACCCCCAAGCCCCATTAATATTCCATAGCACCTGGACAGAAATCTGCTATCCTAGGAAGGACTAAAGACAACACAGTTTAGAAGAGGCCAAGGGAGAACAGTTTACATTGTGTCCACTCTAGTTCTCATTATTCTATTTTGACAGAGGGCTGGTTAACTCAGAGAACTGGCAGATGTTAATGGTGGCTGCTAAGGAAACAAATCAATGATGTCAAGTAAAGGAATGACAATAAGGGAACGGAAAGGATGGCCTGGAAGGCCTTCTGGCATTCTGTCTCTTCCTTCTTACCTCTCTTCCTCCTTACCTTCCTTCCATCTTTCAGCTTAATGAGTAACCTGCCACCGCTGACTCCAACTGATTGTACAATTGCATTGGGCATCACTTTCACTCCCTCTGTAAATGAAATGAGACCCAAACTGAACTCACAGGCCTGGGAGCTCTGGGAAGAGTAAGGAGGCTGGCTGGAGGCCTCCTGTGTGGTAAAAAATCAGTCAGCCTCAGATGCAGGCAGCTTTGAGGAACCAACCACAAGAACCTCCACACACACTCCATTTTTAGCATGTCTGGGAATGTGGTGCCTCAGATTCCGAAAGCCTGTGACCTTGTCTGACTGAGCAACAATGAAACATTTCCTCTGCCAGGTGTCAGGAATTATGTCAAGGGGGTTCCCCCACAAAAGCTAACTTTGCTTTTAGTTTACTCTCAAAAGAAAGAGCAGCTATGGAGAGTCTTTCTACCTCGTTTGACTTTTTCCATGGTCCAGTTGCTGAGGTATTGAGGAAGGATCTTCCCCATATTTCCTTTCTCAGGGAACAGCTGGATCACTTCTATGCCCGAGGCTTGAGCTGGGAAGAAGGGGAGCTAGTTAGAGAAGAAGGGAAAAGCCAACCCCAGGCAGACAGGAGGGAGGCAAAGGACAGTTAGTCAATTCTGAGGCCACAGCTCCTGCCTGTGAGGCACTAGGGCAAGACAGCCTTAATGGCTACGCTTCTTCAAAGGCAAACACAGAGGTGTCAGCACTTGTGTCCCTGGATTAAGGTACCAACTGTGAATGTAGTACATATCCATCTACTCCTGTGGCCACCTGAGGCTTACATCAGGGCTTTTCAAGCTCTCAATAGGAAGCACTCGCCTAGGAAGATATCCAGAGTTTAGCATGTGCATTCACATAATCCCACCCCCATCCCCACCAAAGAAACAAAGAAATATAATTTAAGACAGAAAGACAGTGGCCATGACACATTCAAACCAGAACCCATAGAGCTGTTTATCTGGGAACCATCATATTCCATACAGTTCTTTAGTTCCCATGGACCTTCTCACCTTCCTAACCCACATCTTCAAATACTTGATTTCTAAAAAGTCTTGGCAGAGAAGGTACAGGAAAGGAAAGAAGGCCCTACTGTCAAGTTATTTAGGTGACAGTTTTCTGGTCACTGAGGGACTGTTCTTATTGCTTTTGTTTTCTGTCAACTTGACAAAAGCTGGAGTTATGTGGGAAGAGGAACCTCAATTGAGAAAATGCCTCCATCAAATGGTATGTAGGCAAGTGTGTAGGACCTTTTTCCATGAATGATTGGTGTGGGAGGGCCCAGCACACTGTGGGATGTACCATCTTCGGACAGGTGGTCTTGGGTTCCGTAAGAAAGCTCCTGCCTCCAGGCTCCTGTCTGACTTCTCTCAGTGATGAACGGTGATGTAGAAACATAAGCCAAATAAACTTTTCCCACCTCAACTTGCTTTTCGCCATGATCTCTATCACAGCAATAGAAACTAAGTAGATAGAAACCCTTGTCCTAATCTTAGTACTTAGCTTTTTAATTCTATAAAATACTTTTCGGGGGAGGAGTGGGGTGAGAGTAGGTTTGCTTTATAATCCCAGACTAGCCTTGAACTCATTATGCAAGCCAGTCGAAAATCTAACTCACAATCCTCCTGTTTCTATCTCCTGATTTCTGGAATTTATGTTCAAACATGCCTGCACTCATTTCATAAACACTGATCAGAGTCCAACTGCTGGCAAATGTATTTCTGGCATTTGTGACAGTTCACCAAGATGTGTGCTATGTGACTAGAGAAAGACAGCTGAGAACAGTTGTCAATACTCACACTTTCTGCCAAGAGCACAGGCCAGCTCACTCCCAAGGAAGCCCCCGCCGATAACTGTAATTGACTTGACCTCCCGAGAGATCTTCTCCAAGGCTCTAAAATCTCCAATCTGCAGGATCATACCAGTTTAGTCCACTGATTTCCCAAAGGGGCATAAGACAATAATCCAAGAAGATATTTTCCTCTAAATTTACTGCAACAGACATTTGCACATAATATTTTGTACAAAGTGGCTCAATTACACCCTCTATGTTATTAATGTGACTATCTTTCTCGATTGTAACATTCCTTCTAGCAACAGTGGTTGTCAACTGATATCAGTTTTTCTCCCTAGTCCAAGGTGAGTATGTGGCAGTATCCAGACACATTTTGGCTGCCAGGACAAGATGCTCCTAGTCTCTAGTGGAGAAGCCAGTGATGTTGCCAACATTCTACAAAGCAAAAGGAGGCGATCTCCCACACAAATTATTCAGCGTTAATAATCAAGAACATACAGACTTCATCCAATATCCCTAAGTGTAGATAGAAAATTCCAGCAAGGCATGGGGTGAAGAAGCAAACAATCTCCTTTCCTTTGTCCTTGTATACTCAATCTTTTACACCGAAGTCTTCACAAAGTACTTGTAACGAAAAATGCCAAGAAACCACAAAGAGTTCTGGTGGATCAAACACTAGAGAAAAACAACTGTGGAAGGGCAATCAGAACTATAGCAAGCAGTGGAAACCAAATGTAGTTCTCTCCTAGAAGCATAGAACCCTTGAGTGAAGTATCAGAGGTACAAGGAGAAGTGACTTGCTCCAAAGCCAGATAGCAAGTTTGGGGAAGAGCTATAAAGAGAACTTGGCTCTCAATTGGAGGGAGTACTTGGGGACCACAAAAGGATGTTACCTCTTCAAGAGAACACACACAGAAGCCCACTAAAGCAATTACCTTCCTGAAAAGTGTTGTTCTACTCTTCACCTCTGCTCCAGCCCTATCGATGGCAGACAGACTTCTTGGAGTGCCTCCTGGAAATAATAGGAAAGAAAAGTCCTTTAGCCTGACAAGTGGGAGCTAGCCCAAATAATCCCGAAAGTTAGGAGCTCTCTGCTGTGACTGTGGCTAAGTATGCTTGGTGTCACAGCAGTAGTCTTGGTGGTAGTGCTTGCTGTGGCTGCTGCTGCTAATATTACCATGGAGTGACTAGCAGATAAGACAGTTTGCCTCACAGCAGGCTTCTTACCAATTTCCTTTAAGAAGGAAAGCCGAGCTCCTCTTAGGGGACCTTGCCTCAACGACTAGCCAAGCCAGAGAGAGTTATTTCCTTTTTCCATGGTGTGTGTATATATGTGTTTGTCTCTCTCTCTGTCCATTTTTTGAGACAGGCTGTTACTATGTAGATCAGGTTGGCCAGAAACTCATTAAGATAACAGCCACTTCTTTTAATAAGCTTTCTTATAAAAATTGCAAATAAATAAGACATCACACACTGAAATTAACCAGATATCTACATTAGAGATTCTGGACATCAGATTTCTTAAGAAAAATAAATTGTACCATCTTTTCAAGAGAAAGATAGACTCTAAAGCTTGAGTGAGCTACCATAGTAGAGAAGACAGCCACCTCCAGAAATACTCACCCGTTGCAATCAAGCACTTTTCAAAGGTAATCTGAGAGCCATCATTAAGTTTCACCATGTTGCCTCTTACATCCAGATGTACTACCTGGTATAGTTGAATACATATACACAAGAGGTAGATATGAATAAGTTTTGAAAAACTACTGTGATATAATATTCACCATTTAAAAGTGTACAATTTATTGATTTTTAGCCTATTCACCACTATCTAACTGCAGAACATTTCATGCCCACCAAATTTTTAAAAATATGCCTCCAAACCTATGTTGTCACCTCAATGAGAAGAATTAGTTTTTGACCAAAGCCATCCTTAAGAAATTGTTTCTAAGCCGGGCGTGTTGGCACATGCCTTTAATCCCAGCACTCGGGAGGCAGAGGCAGGCAGATTTCTGAGTTTGAGGCCAGCCTGGTCTACAAAGTGAGTGCCAGGACAGCCAGGGCTATACAGAGAAACCTTGTCTCGAAAAACAAAAACAAAAAAAAAACAAAAAACAAAAAACCAAAAAACCAACAACAACAAAAAAGAAATTGTTTCTAAGTAATTACTGGGATTTTTTGGGGGGTGGGGTGGGGTGGGGATGGTTAATGTTTCTCTGCGTAACAGCCCTGGCTGTCCTGGAACTTACTCTGTAGACCAGGCTGGCCTCGAACTCACAAGGATCTACCTGCCTCTGCCTCCTGAGTGCTGGGATTAAAGGTGGGTGCTACCACTGCACTGCCTAGGTAATTATTGGGACCATAGTTTTCGGGACCCAGTTTCTTCACACAATCAAGATTACTATCAGTTGGATTCCCAAACTTCCATTCGGATTTACTGAAATGGACAATGGAGAAAGTCTTTTCTGTCTTGCCATTAGAATCCTTATTTCTTTGCTAACAACTCTAGCACATTCAGAACATCTCTGCAGAATCTTTCTCCAACTTCTACTTTTCACTGACACTCAGCTATCCCTCTGGGATGTTACACTCAAAGATATCACAAGTCCAGGAAGAGGAAGGTGTTCTAGAGTCTTGTACGTTCATCCTCCTCTGACTGGTATCTATTTATACCCCTTTAAGTCACTGTTGGGAAATCACTTCCTGCCACTGCTCCTTATATCTAAGGACCTTGGAATTTGACTATTTTCCTCTGTGCCATATTCCAGATTCTTGTTATCTCCTAAAGTACTATTTCTACCTCAAATATCTTACCACAATTATCTCTCAAGGTCATTGGTTGGTTGGTTGTCTGTGTGTGTGTGTGTCTTTGTTTGTTTGAAATAGGGTCTCATTATACAGCCTATCTAGCCTGGAAATTGCTATGTATATCATACTTGTCTCAAACTTACAGAAATCCACTTGCTTCTGCCTCTTGAGCACTGGGATTAAGGCATACACCACTATACATGTACACAAGCCTAGCTTCAATGCTTGCTTGCTTTTTTTTTTCCAGACAGGGTTTCTCTATATAGTCCTGGCTGTCCTGGAACTCACTTTGTAGACTAGGCTGGCCTCGAACTCAGAAATCCACCTGCCTCTGCCTCCCAAGTGCTGGGATTAAAGGCGTGGGCCAAATGCTTTCTTAATTCCCATTGTTACATCAGTTTTTGTTCTCTTTGTTTGCTGCAGTGTGGAGAATGTGCCTGGGGCTTTGTGTATGTTTAGGCAAGCACTGTACCATGAAGCCTAGCCTCAGTGTCTTCCAATTTTCTGATTATTTGGTTGGTAGTTCCATTCCAAATAATTTAGACCAATCAATGGTAGACCATTCAAATGGCTCTTTTGCCAATACTCTTAATCCCCTTGTCTTCACTAGGGTTAACAGCTTGAGTCTGAGAGATTAGTTTGCATCATCTGCTCTATTCCTTACTAGCGTGTGAGACCATCCCATCAAGAAATACCTGTTAAACATCTCTGGTGCTTTAGAGGCAGTTCTAAGTGCAGGGGACAGTGATGGGAAAGACATTATTTTCTCTGCCTTCAGAGTATATTAAGACAAAAGCAGCAATTTAACAAACACCAACAATAGTAAGGAGTGTCAAACCTGATAGCTTTGACAGGGCAGGTGGCACTAGAAACATGGGGTGGGGGAATTCGAGTCTGGTTGAGTTGTGTAAAGCTTTCTAGAGTCAACAGCATAGATGAAGGAGTAGCTCCTTTAGCCTCCTTTGCTTTGTTCTTGGTAAGCTCTCTCTTCAATACAACCTGACAATTCAACATCTAGACTATTCTTTTCGACAACCATCTTTTTTTCCCCTTGATAACCACCTTACATCCACTGTGAAATCAAGTAAGGCCGTTAGATGTGCCTGCAACACAAGCATGAGTGCAGTGGTAATGCATCTGTAACCCAGGGCTGGGGAGACAGAGATAGGCATACCCCAGAGGTTCCATAGTCAATCCAACTGAATTAGTGAGAGAGAACCCTCCGGGTTCAGTGAGAGACCCTGTCTCAAAAAAATAATGTGGAGACAAATAGCTAAGACACTCAATGTCAACACCTAGACTCCACACGTGCATATACAGTGGTCCCTCTATATACACGTGCATACACATATATACACCACACACATAGGTACGCACACAAATTGATCCATACCTTTACTTCCTTTTTTTCCAGCTACTGAATAAGGGGACCTTTCTATTCCTTTGTGTCTCACCATTTTATTGTCTTTCAGAATCTTCACCTGGTCCATTCATTCCTCTACCCTCTCCTGTGGTCTTAGATTTCAGTCCATTACTATATCCAATAAGATCAATCTTTGATTCTATGTCCTCTTCAAACTTTTGTCCAATTGCCATCTCCACTTATTTAAACTTTTAATTTAGGATTTACGAAAAAGAAATACTCACACACTAACCATTATTTTATTTACTTACCTTTACTGTACAGAAATTGAACCCAGACCCTTGTGAGTGCCATGTGAGCTCTCTCATCACTAAGCTACACCTGTAATCATTAAGTTTTTTGTTTTGTTTGTTTTTTTGGAGACAGAATTTCTCTGTGTAGCCCTGGCTGTCCTGGAACTCACTCTGTAGACCAGGCTGGCCTTGAACTCAGAGATTCGCTTGCCTCTGCCTCCCGAGTGCTGGGATTAAAGGCGTGCGCCACCATCACCTGGCAATCATTAAGTTTTTAAGAGATGGGGCCACAGTCTTTTGCCCAGATAGGTCTACAATGGACTATACTGTATCCTAGACTGGCCTCAAAATTGTAGCAGTCTTCCCGACTCAGTTTCCAAAGTACTGTTCAGGACAGTTACTTAGAATTTCTTTATTAAAAATGTTCTCTATGAAATGGAATTTCTATGTTGTAAAGAGCGTGACCTACCATGTCCAAATTTTATTTAAACTTGTGTGTGTTTTCATGTCTGCATGGGTGCATGTACTCATTCATGTAGTGGAGAAAAGATAAACTTGAGTATTGTTTCTCAAGCCCTTCCCTGTCCACCTCTTTTTTTAGAAACCAGGTCTCATATTGGAGGCCTAGAACTCACCAAGTAGGCTAAGGTGGCTGGCCGGAAAGCCCTAGGGATCTACCTGTCTGCCTTCCTAGCACTGGTATTACACACACGTTCCACCACATCTGGATTTGTTGTACATGGGTTCTGGGTATTGAACTCAGGTCCTCCAGCACCTTACCCTTCTAGATCATTTACATTTACTGAAAGAATAGTATAGGGGCTATGGAGCTAACTCAGTGAGCAAAGCACTTGCTATGCAAGCATGAGGAACAGAGTTTGGACCCCCAGTATCCACATAAAAACATTGTAGCTGTAGCCACCCACTTGTAATCTCAGTGCTAGCAAAGTGGAGATGAGATCTCCAGGGTGAGCCAGCGAGCAGACTAGCAGAACTAGCCCTATGTTTGACAAGAAACTCTGGCGCAGTAAACAGGGTAAAGAGAGGTTCCTCTGGCCTCTACATGCATGTGCACACACAATGTCAACATGAGTATACACATGCAAAAAAATAAATGGTAGTTTAACTTTGCATTGTTATCTAAACTACCAGAAGGGGACACCTTATAGTTCTTTCCTTACCAAGTTCTTTGGCAATAGTAAAACTGCAGGTCATGTTCTGCTTCTTCCAAGTACCTAAAACCTTGGCTCTTATCCTAGGTTTCTATACTTCTCTCTAAGTTATTTTCGTCATTGTTTGATACAGGACCTCATTATGTGGCCTTAACTGGCCTGGAACTCTTATGTAGACCTGGCTGCTGTCAAACTTGCAGACATCTACCTATCTCTGCATCCCAGGTGCTACAATTAAAGGCATCCATCATCATGCCTGATGTCCAAATAGATTTTTATTTTTCCCTATCTTTCCCCTTAAACCAGATCTTCCTCTTAAAATGTCTTTCTGAGCTGGGGGCTAGTGGTGGCACTATTATCTACTCTGACACACACAATTAGATACTTTGTCTCTTTGCTTTCCATCTCCTGCTTTTAACCCATCTTCAGGCCTTAGGGATGTTTGCCTTCTAAGCATTCCTCAAGCATGGCCCACATTCTGATCAAGTACTTCCCTCCATGCTGGGCATCTAATGTTACACAAGAAGTAATACATGATTAGGACCTTGGGCTCTGATTAGAATTTCTTGGTTCTACCTCTCTAGTTAGATAGCCTGGATTCATATTCTGTTTCTCATTTATTAGTTGTACTGTTCAGGACAGTTACTTGAAACTTCTTTACTAAAAATGTTCTTTATGAAATGGAATTTCTATGTTGTAAGATTACTGTAAGGACAAAAGAACTATAAGAGATAATGAACATAAAACATTTTAAAAACTTTGCTTATAAGATTCCAACAGGAAGGCTGGGAATATAGTTCAGCTAGTAGAGTGTCTGACTAACATGCAGGAGGCCCTTGGTTCAATCTCCACTAGTGTAAAAAGGAGTTCAGAGTCACTGGGCTGTGGATGTTGCTCAGTGCATGGAGTGCTTGCTTAGTATGCATAAAACCCTGGATAAACCAGGTGTGGTGGTACATGCCCATAAATCCCCACACCTAGGAGGTTGAGGCTCGGGACATAGAGGCATGAGGACCAGAGTTCAAAGTCTTCTCAGCTACATGAGTTCAACACCATTCTGTGCTACATAAGAACCCATCTTAAAAAGGGGGTAAGGCTGGAGAGATGGTTCAGCGGTTAAGAGCACTGATTGTTCTTCCAGAGGTCCTGAGTTCAATTCCCAACAACCACATGGTGGCTCACAAGCATCTGTAATGGGATACAACGCCCTCTTCTGGTGTGTCTGAAGACAGTGACAGTATGCTCATATACATAAAATCAATCAGTAAAAACAAGGTGAAAGTAGGCACTATGTGTTATTCCTTACAGTCCTCATCTTCATGATCACAGCCACCCCATCCTAATGTCAACTATCATAATTTTTTGCCTCAATTATTATAATAATTTTTGAAATGGTCTATCTCTACTTTTAAAATTTACTTTAAAGCTAGGCAATGGTGCACATACCTTTAATCTTAGCAGTCAGGAGGCTAAGGCAGGTGGATCTCTAAGTTCAAGTCCAGCTCGGTCTACAAAGTGATTTCCAGTATAGCCAAGGCTACACAGAGAAACCCTGTCTCAAAAACCATTATTTTTGGGCTAGAGAGATAACTCAGCGGGTAAGAGCACTGACTGCTTTTCCAGAGGTCCTGAGTTCAATTCCCAGCAACCACATGGTGGCTCATAACCATCTGTAATGGGATTGGATGCCCTCTTCTGGTGTGTCTGAAGATAGAGACAGTGTACTCATATACAATAAATAAACACTATTTTTAACTTTATATGGATGGGTGTTCTGTCTGCATGTATGTATGTGCACCATATATGTGTGCCTGGATTGTTGTGAGACGCTATGTGGATGCCTTGAATTGAACTCAGTTCTGTTACGAAAGCAGCAGTGTTTTTAACTGCTGAGCCATTTCTCTGGTCCCTCCACTTCTAGTTGTATTCACCTGAAATCCACCATGCCATAGTCAACAGTAATTATCTAAAGTTCATTTCACGTATCTATACCTTTGTCCAAGCGTCATCAGCTCCCCAGTGTATATAAAGTTCAAGCTCTCCTACATGGCAAAAAGTTTGTCTTAACCAATCCCTAGTAAAAGTTCTCAGTTTTGCCTCTTGCTATTTCCTAACTTGAATATTTTTTTTTAAAATTTCTTCTTGTATGGACACCTTAGGAGGCAGAGGCAGGTAGATCTCTGTCAGTTCAAGGCCAGCCTGGTCTACAGAGCAGGTTCCAGTACAGCCAGGGCTACACAGAGAGACCCTGTTGCAAATCAGACCTCCAAAAACCCAGACAATAATAAAGTAAAGAAAACATTTCTTCTATTTATTTTCTAATCTATTACTTCTTTTGCTAAGTTAGGGACCAAACCTGCACCTTACCCACACTAGACAACTCTTCCACCCTAAGCTATATCCCCAGTCCCCTCATCCAGGTTTCTACTTTATCAGAAGCCAACTGCCTGTTTCCCTTGACTAAGTGTGCTTTTCTGTACTGCTGGGCCCTTGCTTATGACGCTACTTCTTCCCTCAAATGCTATTCTCCTGAGTCTTCTCTGCTCCTATGTAGTCTACGCCTCTTCATTCTTTAATATTTTCTGCTCTAGGGCTAGGGAGATGGCTCAGTAGGTAAGAACACTTGCTGTATGAACATGAGGGCATGAACTACAATCCTTGAAACATGTAAAAAAGCCAGGCATATCAGTACAGGGGAACGCCAGGGCTAAGAAGTGGGAGTGGGTGGGTAGGGGAGTCGGGGGGGGGGGGTGTTAGGGGACTTTTGGGATAGCATTTGAAATGTAAATGAAGAAAATACCTAATTAAAAAATACTTCTGTTCTGAAAAAAAGCAATGGAGGAGAGAGAGACAGAGAGAGAGAGAGACAGAGAGAGAGAGAGAGAGAGAGAGAGAGAGAGAAGCCAGGCATATCAGTACAGGGGAACGCCAGGGCCAAGAAGTGGGAGTGGGTGGGTAGGGGAGTCGGGGGGGGGGTGTTAGGGGACTTTTGGGATAGCATTGGAAATGTAAATGAAGAAAATACCTAATTAAAAAATACTTCTGTTCTGAAAAAAAGCAATGGAGGAGAGAGAGACAGACAGACAGAGAGAGAGAGAGAGAGAGAGAAAAGCCAGGCATAGCAGTGTATAAATCTGTAAACCCAGCAGTGAGAAGAAACAGAGACAGGAGGAGAACTGTAGCTTGCTGGCCACCAACCTAGTCTCAGGTTCACTAAGAGACCCTGTTCAAAAGGAATATATCAGGCAGAGTAATAGAGTGGGACACGTGACACCTTCCTCCTTACACCCCCACACACCATATCCACACATACACACACCAAGAAACAGACAATTTTTGTTCTTGCTGAGAACCTCAGTTCAGTTCCCAGAACCCACATGATGGCCCATAACCATTTACAACTCTAGCTCCAGGGGATCCAAGATTCCTCTTCTAACTTTTGCAGGCACCAGACACATACATACATGCATACACACACACATACATACATACATTCAGGCAGACACTCATAGACACAAAATAAAATAAATAAATCAATCTAAAAGGCATGTTTTAGTAAGATTTTAGGTCTATCAGATTTTTCTCCAGGAAGCTTTCCTTGCATGCACTACTACACTGCACGCTCTTCCTCCTCCTCGCTCCCAGCATACACATCGCGTAGACATTTCTGAGATGTGATTGTCTGTCTGTGTTCCTGCTTGTTTCTGGTCTCCCTCAGGGAGCCGGGCTCCTGTGTTTCCCAGCAGAGACATTTAACACGACGTCTCACTACCAGCTTAACCACATTCTGCAGCTCTGTTATAGAGGAAGTGGTTGCAGGTGAATCTTTCGTTCTGTGCTTTCCACCCCCTTTCTACCATCCCCTCCATTGAAACACTGACATTAGCTTACAACCATAGTCCACTGTTTCCCAGTAACAAAACTAAAGGGCAACACAACAAACAAGACAAAGCCTTCCTGAGACCCCACAAGCATCCTCAATAACTGCTCTCCTTACTTAGGCAAGCACCTTGGTAAAGTCTAACAGTAGTTTCCATGCTGCGTTTTGACTGAAGTGTTGCATTATGCTGCAAATTTGGTTTAAACTCTTGTCATCAACAATAGGGGAGAAAGCCGAGCGTGGTGGCGCACGCCTTTAATCCCAGCACTCGGAAGTCAGAGGAAGGCGGATTTCAGAGTTCGAGGCCAGACTGCTCTATAGAGTGAGTTCCAGGACAGCCAGAGCTACACAGAGAAACCCTGTCTCGAAAAAAACAAAACAAAACAAAACAATAGGGGAGAAAGGTAAAGAAAACAATAGGAAGGAGGAAAATGTAGAAGCACCAAAAAAGTGGCAATTCTTATAGAACTAGTATCTGACAGTGGGACTTTCCCTGGCAAAGCTTAGGTAACTTCAAACTCTAGGCTCGGGTATGGGTTTTCCCTAGACAGACACACTAAACAGTCTTAATCCTAAAATGCTTTGGCTTTTCTTTGATGAACTACATGGGAGAGGAAACATGAATTGAAATGGGAAAGCAGACTACGTGCTGGTTGGTAACTAAGTTGAGCCCCAAAGAGAAAGCAGCCTATGAACTCACCTTTTTCCCAGTGAGGACAGCCACACCACCGTTCTCAATATTAGGCAGGTCCTGAGCAGAGACATAGAAAGAAGGTGGCTGGAAATATATGCTGTATGGGAAAGAGGAGAAAATGATAAGCAAGCATCTGCAACTGCCATAGGTTCCCCCTATAGCTTTAGTAAAATGATGCCAATTAAGAAAAATCCACTCAGGCACATTTTTTCAGAGTAAGTCTCTAGCCACTAGAGCTCCGTAGTGACTGGCTTACTGAGAAGTATAGATCAATGGTTCTCAATTGGGTACTTTAGCCCCAAAGACATTTGGCAATTTCGGGAGACATTTTGGATTGCAACTTAAAAGGGGACGCTACTCTTACTTGGTATCTCGAAAGAAGGATGTGTACACAGGGCAGCCCTTACCTCCAGAAAAATTATGTTGCCTCAAATAGCAATCAATGCTACAGAAACATGAAACTAAGCTCTAGATATAGAACCATTTCAAACTAAGAACAAGGACAGTCAAGAACCTGGGATTCATGTATCGACCCCCATCAATTTTTCAGGATGGTGCTGCTCATCAGCAGAGCAATATCTTGCTCCTAGATGACTCTGCCTGAAACAATTAAGTTGGTGCGTTGGCATGTATCTAGGCTTGACTACTCAGGAAGACTCAAGAATATTGCTTGAACCCAGTTTTGGGGCTAGCCAGGGCAACAAAGTGAAAATACAAATTTTAAAAAACTAAGTAAATAATTATGATATATTAAACAAAAATAAATTAGCTGAAAGTCTGTGTTCTGCTTGAAAATGGAACATAATAGTAAAGATGAGGGAGGCAAACAAACACATCTTGGTGTTTAAATTTTTTAGATTTATCTATGCTCGTGGATGCTTTTCCCTGCATGCCTGTCTGTTTCTAATGTCAGGAAAGGGTGTCCTATCCCCTAGAACTGGAGTTACAGATGGTTGCGAAACCACCTTGTGACTGCTAGAAATCGAACATGGTTCCTCTGCAAAAGCAAAAAGTGCTCTAAAATGCTGACCCATGTCTCTGGCACAGGCTTGTAAAACTGTAGTTCTACATCAGAGAGCAAAGCAGCAGTGTCCGAGAACAGTGTTGGAATGGAGACCCACGGAGTCAGTTAGAAGAACGAAGCTTCTGGATCCACAGCTCCGAGACTTGGGGCTTTGTTCGCTTGTTTTGTGTCTCTGAGACAGAGGCTGTTACCCTTGGTACTCAGAGGTTAGTCTTGCCTCATCCTCTCAGTGCTGGGGTTTCAGGCATGCAACCATCATACCCGGCTAGCTCCAAGTGTCGTTTCTGCATACATTCTGATAATGAGGCTCTTCATTATGGTCATCCCACTTTACCCCCACAATTGTGAATGCTGGCCAGAGTGTCAAATAAAGTGCCATTAATGGACTAGGGAGACAGCTCAGTTAGTGCTTGCTGGAGAGGCAGAAAGACTAAGTTTTAGCCTCAGAACCCACATACAGAAGCAAGCATGGTGACATGCACCTCTAAGCCCAACACTGTGGAAGCAAGGACAGGAAAATCCTTGGTGCTCATTGGCTAGGCAGTCTAACCTATTTAGTTGAGTCCCAGACCAGTGACAGACCCTGTCTCAAAAAAAAAAAAATGGTAGCTGGCACTTGATGAATGACACCAAAAGTTAACCTCTGGCTTCCACACACACACACACACACACACACACACACACATATATGTACATGCATGTATGCATATTAACACGTACATCTGAGCACTGCTGCGAGCTCCTTTAATACCTCCACCCATGTCCCCATTGCTCCCAAGAAAGGAACTATTTTAAATGGCAGTTCCCGATTGGCTGACATTATTTGCACCAGCCATCCTTGCTCTCTCAGGCAGTCCTCAACTAGGTCCTCCTGCAGGAGATGCTTCTGCAGCTGCACGGCCCCTAGCGTTTACATCGAGGCAGCCCTGCCATTCCTGCTACACATATACATGCCCAAAATATTAAGGGTGCCAAAAATTAGCTTCACTTGCTTGTATATGACATGCCTAGGTATTTATAAAGAACTGACAATACCAACTAAGATAATCTCTAACAGGAAAAAAAATCTAACCTAAAGGTCCTAGAAATAGGAACCCTAATACGTAACAGTCTAGCCTTAAACTACTGACTGTTGGTAGTTTGGGGAACAGACATTAGAATGTTCTTTGTGGTCTGTTGCCTCTGAGCCTGATCAAGCATGCATAATAGCAGACTCCCATGCACAGCCTTCCAATTTATCATCCATGGTCAGTGACAAAATCCCAACCTGCTCCCCATGCTCAGCTGAAGATGGTCAGGCTCATCTTACCCAAGGAAACGTACCTTCTCTCTTTTCCATTCCACTGTCTGAATTGCAGTGTCTTTGTGACATTTGGATCATCTGAAAACCACAATTCTTTTGAAAGAGGAGGTCGCATGTATGGCAGTTCAGGGTCTTCAGATACAATCAGGACCTGTAGACACAAAATGATACTTCTCAGAGCTAAGTAATTTAAGAGGAAAAGTTAAAACACTCACACTGACTAAGTGCTTGCACACTATCCCCTCCATGCCAAGCAAAATAACATGCACCTTACCCTGGCCCCAGGATCCCGAGCCCGGATGGATCTGGCTGCTGCAAAAGCAGCAGTCCCTCCACCAATCAGCAGGAAAGGGACGTGACTTGGTGCCCTGATCTGAGGAACTGAGCCTCCCTCTGTAGCTGTAAAAGACAGAACAAACAGAGTAAGTCTTCTAAAACGCTTTGATGACTCCTCGGCACTATTTCAAAAAGCCACCCCACATTCATCTCAGTCCTTTACATAAAATAAACCAGCAGGCCTATACTAATCAAAAACTTATCGAGATAAAGTTATAACTCAGTGCGGGCTGGAGAGATGGCTCAGTGGTTAAGAGCACTGACTGCTCTTTCAAAGGTCCTGAGTTCAAATCCCAGCAACCACATGGTGGCTCACAACCATCCTTAATGAGATCTGACTCCTTCTTCTGGTGTGTCTGAAGACAGCTACAGTGTACTGACATATAATAAATAAATCTTTAAAAAAAGTTATAACTCAATGGTAGAAAGCTTGCCTATCATGTCTAAGGTTCTGGGTTTGACAGCCAGAAATGAAAAAAAAAGAAGACAAGGAAAAAGACCCCAATCTTCATAACATTACAGTGGAGGGCAAAAGCAAGTGTCCCTTTCATTTCACCAGTAGCAAAACCATTTGAAGAGGATGAATGAGCTGCAATGTCTTTCACTCATGAGGTCTATACCGGCTCTAGGGCCTACCTGAAATATTAGTCTTTTCCTTATCACCACCCTTAAGATAGGCTCTCACTACGTAGCCCAGGCTGGCCTCATCTTCCCATATGGTGGGATTAAAAATATAAATCACCACACCTGCTATTTATTTCTCAAATACTTTAGAAAACATATATTAAAAGGCCTCTGCCCTTCTTATTGTTTTTTTTTTAAGATTTATTTATTTATTATATGTAAGTGCACTGTAGCTGTTGTCAAGACACTTTTTCTTCTTGCTCCAGCCCAGCTCGCTCCGGTCTGCTCCTTCTAGCCTGCTCACTCCAGCCCAAAGATTTCATTTATTATATGTAAGTACAGTGTAGCTGTCATCAGACACCCCAGAAGAGGGCAGCATCTCATTATGGATGGTAGTGAGCCACCATGTGGTTGCTGGGATTTGAACTCAGGACTTTCAAAAGGGCAGTCAGTGCTCTTAACTGCTGAGCCATCTCTCCAGCCCCTTATTGGTTTTCTACTGACCACCAAGAAAATATCAAGTTCAGTTGCACCTTTTGTTACCAATAAAGGGGAAACACCTAGGAGGTCAATTGGGGATTATTATACAATGTTCATGAAGAAGGAGGCATTATTGAAAAAAGCAATACAAACCGCCTACCCAGATTATAGGCCTAATTAAAGGATTAAAATATTCCTCTTTGAAAATCCAAGTGAATCAAACAGAAGGTTAGAGCTTTGTGCTACAGGAAAACACATTTATAACAACTCAAGACTCCAGACTCAAGGGAACTAATGTGACTGAAAAAGTTAGTCATTGGAAAAATGGCTTTCCTATCTTTTCCAGTAGTTTTTTCCCCCAAACTTATATCAGCCTACCTTCAAAAATTTTGACCCAGAATTGTTCATGTCTAAAAGAAATGCAGAGACAAAAATGGAGCAGAGACTGAAGGAAAGGCCCTCCAGTGACCAGCCCAACTTGGGATCCATCCCATGAGCAGGCACAAAACCCCAGAGGCCATGTTGTGCTTGCAGACAGGAACCTAGCATGGCTGGCCTCTGAGAGGCTCTACCAACAGCTGACTGAGACAGATGCAGATACCCACAGCCAAACATTGGATGGAGGTTGGGGACTCCTATGGAAGCATTAGGGGATGGTCTGAAGGAGCTGAAAGGGCTGGCAACCCCATAGGAAGAACAACAGTGTCATCTAACCTGGATCCCTCAGAGCTCCCAGAGACTAAGCCAAAAAGCAAGGGGCATACATAGGCTGGTCTGTGACCCCAGCACATATGTAGCAGAGGACTGCCTTGTCTGGCCTCAGTGGGAGAGGATGTGTCTAATCCTGTAGATTGATGATGCCCCAGGGAAGGAGAATGTGAGGGGTGAGGTTGGGGGAAAAGCATCCTCTCAGAGGCAAAGGGGAGAGGGGATGGGGTAAAGAACTCTTGGAGGGGGGAACCAAGAAGGTGGGTAAGTAACATTTATAAACAAACAAACAAACAAACAAATAAAACAATTAAAAAAAGAGAAATCCAACATGGAAAAAATGGACAGGTACCCACAATAATTAATTTTCCTCTCTGGTCTAAAATGCCAAGCAAATACTTTAGGAATTGCTCCCTGTTGTGCGGTAAAACCATAGTTTCTAGAAACACACTCTCACACTCTTCACTCACGTCAACAAGATATTAACAAGTCATAGCACCTCAGCCTTAATCACTTTCCCTTATTTCATCTCAACCCACACAGAAGAGACAGGGGAGTCCTTACCGGAGGCAATGGCTCTTCTCTGTTTCTCTTCTGGGGACAGTCCTAATCCCATCACTCTTTCATTGTATCTTTTTTGGTCTTCTTTTATAGTTTTGTAGGCCTGTAGACCCAAACACAGAGAAAGTTTATTTCCTGACATACCTAGCTCTTACCATAAGCTAATATCATTTCAATTAAATGAGAAGCTTTCGTCTACATTGAAGGTACTTCCTTTATGCAAAAAGCACTATGGCCAAGTTTACTTTTTCAGTGCTAGGGATGGAACCCTGAGCTTCATGCATACTAATCAAGAACTCTACCACTGAACTTAAACCCCAGCCCAAAACCCCTTTGTCAAGAAATAAAATGATTTGTTGTACACATAAGGAAAGAGTACTTGAAAGTAGATGAAAATACATCAGGTTTTCTGAGACTTTCCGTAAGAAACTCTCTGGATACTGAATTCAGAAAAGTAGAACTAAAGGAAATGTAATGTTAGTAAGTACAGAAATGGCTAAAGCATAGAAAGGGCTTTTGGACTATGCGGGGTGCTAGTTGGAAAATCATCCTACATGGGCATAGGTAGAAACCAGGAAATATATCTTCATGGTAGATGTTGAAGATTTTGCCAGGGATTGGGATATGTGGTTATATCTTTAAAATGTAAGTCATCTTTCCAGTAATAGGTTTTACTTTTCCTAAACTGAGGGGGTAGAAATCTCACTTAGAAACACTACAAATTAAGAATTATCAAGGGTTAAACACCATCTTCACTAAATTACTTCAAGCATACTCTTTCACCTATACTTTCAAATTGAGGAAGGCTATTTTAGTATGACTAGTTTCTATTGTTTATGTTTATAACATGTAACAGCAGGATTTATTAGCGACTTTTAACTTAGTTTAAAAATATTTAGAAGCTGGAGACTACCTATGGCCTTATGCATATCAGGCTACTGAGCTATATTCCCTAGTCCTAATTAAAAATTTTCAAAACAAGTAATAACATCTTTAATTCCAGCACTTGGGTGGCAGAGGCATATGGATTTCTGTGAGTTGGAGGCCAGCCTGGTCTACAGGAGTTCTAAGCTAGTAAGACTACACAGTGAGCCCTTAATCTCAAAAGTAAAGGCATTCATTCACTAATTCATTCAGTAAAATAATGGCATCTGGTAGTGGTAGCACTTGGAATGCAGAGGCAGGGACATCTGAGCTCAAAGCCAGCCTGGTCTACAGATCGAGTCCCAGGAAAGCCAGGGCTACATACAAGAGATCCTGACTCAACACTTCCCCTGCCCCAATAAATAAGTTAAAGAAAGAAAGAAAGAAAGAAAGAGAGAGAGAGAGAGAGAGAGAGAGAGAGAGAGAGAGAGAGAGAGAGAGAGGGAGGGCGGGCTATGCCGTGCCTTTAATTCCAACATTTGGCAAGGAGCTAAGACTGGTCTCTATGAATTGTAGGATAGCCAGAGCTATAAATGGATGAGGACTACAGTTTTTGAGACTGGGTTTCTCTGTGTAGCCATGCATGTTCTGGAGCTCCCTCTGTAGACCAGGGTGCCCTCGAACACAAGAGATTCTCCTGCCTCTGCCTCTCAAGTGCTGGGATTAAAGCCATGAGCCACCACAGCCAAGCAGGACTAATTAATTAACTAAAATATAAATCTAAAATCAAAATTAGTTTACATATACACTAAGTAACAAATTCTATTCCTCAAAGGGTTTCTGTATTTCTAGTTTACACAGATTTCCAATAAGGGAGGCAAATATATGCTGGCTAAGAAATACTACAAATTTACGTAAAATATTAGTAGAGACAACCTTTCTAAACAAGTGGGTGGCAAGATCAACTGCAATTCTTTTTTATTTATTTCTATTTCAAGTGTATTGGTATTTTGCCTCCAATGTGTATATGAGGGTGTGAGTTGCAGACAATTCTGAGCTGCAATGTGGGTGCTGGGAATTGAATCTGGGTCTTCTGGAAGAGCAGTCAGTGCCTTAACTGGTGACCTATCTCTCTAACCCCCTAAACTGCATTTCTTACTACACATCCTGGGAAAGTGTTTTTCAAAGCCAAAGGGACAGAGGGCCAGGAGGATAAAGAACACATAATATAGTAATTGTTGAAGGATTAATTATAGTCAAATTAAAAACATTTCTTCAAATGAAAAAAGTTGTGGAAGGGATTCAAATCATATGCTAAAGCCCTAACTGCCAAAATGACAGTATCCAGTGACAGGAATGGTGACAGGTTGGATAGAGCTTTTACAAAAAGAGGAAGAGACATCAGCACTAATTCACTTTTAACATGTTCTGACCCCATGTGAGGACAGAGTAATGTGAATGGTTGGCTACATACACACCATGAAGAAAGCCTTCATGAGAAATTTAACCTTGTCTGATTTTCCAGCTTTCAGAACTGAAAAAATTAATGCCTGTAGGCCAAACCATTTTGTGGTATTTGGCTATGAGAGTCTGAGAAACAAACATAAGCACTACATAATTTTTATCGCATTTCTTTGTATGTTTGCATGTGTACACTCACATATGAGTGCCGGTCTGTACCGGGAGGTCAGAGGACAGCATTACAGAGCTATGTTGCTTACTCTCCATCATCCTAGGAACTCAGGGGTCAGGCATGGCCACAGGCACTTTACCCATCGACCATCTCATCAGCCCTGAACCTTACGGAATTTGCCGCTATAGAAATCTCACCAAATCTGGGCACTGATTTTAAACTAAGTTTCTCCTATGACTAATATGAATTTCAGAGAAAAAAAATGAAGCCCCTTGAAAGCAGGTTTTCAACTATTTGAAACCTGAAACACAAGTAGACAGACTAGTTTGATAAATGTAGACAAAAGCTTATCATTTAACCTGGAGCCATTATAGTAGGTTTATTACAACCAGTGTTTGGATAAACACAGAGGGCAATGAAGCATTTCACTGAATGACTTGAGAGAAAATTGTGTTTTGCAATATTTCTAAGGCAGGAGAAAGCATCAGTGGCTGGCCCATCTTATAGTTTGGCATCAAGAGTATCTGCATGGTTAACTCTGTTGGGGCCATCTAACTCTGGTCAGCAACACAAACCAGAGCTTTAACAGATTCAAATCATTATTAACATATCTAATGCAAACGCTTTAAAATTATTTTTAAATAAATGGGGTAGAAGAGATAGGAAAAACATGAAATGGAAACATTAAGGCTCAGAAGGTAGAATCTGAATCAGTAAGTGGTATTCAAGACATCACCCCACACGAATGCTTCAGCCACTTGTTTGACCAAATTAGAGGTAACAAAAGGGACACTGCCAAGTGGATTTAGTTTGAAGTAGACTGTGGGTGGTTTGAGAAAATACTCCAACCTCTATGGCTTTGAGGACCTCCTCAGAAGCATTTAATAAAATGCTTTTCATAGCAAAAGCCGAGTTGATTGCTTGCCACAAAACAGAAAAATTACATTTTAGCTAAAACGATTCAAAGTAGATGGTACTCAAGTTCCCTTTATTTGCTTATTCAATATTTCTTGTTAGACATGCAGCACTAAAGCACAATAAACTTCAGCAGCATAAAAATAAGCACAAATTTGACAGATGTTTCAAAAAAGGTTGATATATTTGGCTCTAAATTTATGGGTTTGGATTGATCTAGTATAATTTCAATGGTCTGAAAAATATTTGAGGACTCTCTAGTGACTGACAATGTCCCTTTAGCAAATGTCTATAGAAAGCACATGCTGTGAATATTTTACAATATTCTATGAACCAAGTTATTATTAGTACCATGGTCTTACCCACCCTATCCCCAAACATATTTTAGCATAAGCATCTTACATAATAAATTCCTGCCCCAGTCACTGTTGCTCCTACAATTAAGAAGTATACTAGGCTGCTGCCATCTTTCCCAGAAGCACCTGCAGACGCTAGTGTTCTAGAAGGGGATCCTAGGAGATGACACTGCACAACTGTAGGCAAACATATGGCCAAGAAAGAGACAAAAAATAGAGAAAGCACTAAGTATTAATGAATGAACATTTAATGCAAATGCAGAGAAGCAGTTTGGTTACTGTGCTAAAAAAAAATGTAAAAGCTGCTCCAGGATTGGAGGAGAGTGCCTCTCTTGTCAAAATGTGTTATCAAGCAGAATTGTTTCTATATCTTGCTCTGATCTAACTTACAACTGGCAGGAGCTAGCTACTCCTTTTGTGCACTTTGGAGTCAGGTTAAGGTATGAGGATATGGGTAATTCAAATAATTTTCATGCCCAACCTATTGCCAGAGGAACAAAAATAATTTTACTATAATCAGCAGAGAAAGACCTAAGACTATAGTGGCATCCAACCTTTTGTTCTCAGTGTGCAAAGCAAACAGCTTTCTTTGATCAGGATGTCAGTAGGCATCATCAAAGAAAATTCGCTCAGCACACTCTGCCAAGTTAAAAGAAAAAACACCCACAGAATAAATTCTCTGTGACCGGCTAGGATGACCAGGTCATTTAAGGAGATGTACTTGTGCTAACAGTATGAAGCAATTACTCCCCAAAATGCCATTCTACAACTGGAGATACTAGGCCCTTTTCTATAATTTAGCCTTTATATAGGATCCAGGGATTTAGTTTTCCTTTTAGGAATGCTTAGTATTTTTTTTTTAAAGCTGTTTATTTAAACTCTCAATCTCAAGTTATGAAAAAAATCTTTTAAAAATTGACAAATTAAAATCAAATATTGTGCTTAGGAGCTGCAGTGAATTTTGGCTTTGTTTACAGGCTACTTCATCACAATCAAGAGACAAGTGTAATTTTGTGGGTTAATCAAGCCTAAGGCAACACAGCAGTTTTCATGCAAAGAAGAAGAAGACAAGTAAAAAGAGCAAAGATGAGTCAACATGAGAGTAAATATCAGTCATCCCCACCCAGGCTCCCATAAACACTTTAAAGAGGGCCTTTGGAACTTTTCCTACGGGAGAAAGCAGAATTAGTTGCAAAAGTTTTAAAGCAGAGTACTGAGTTGATCAACGGGAGCTGTCTGGCAGCTTTTCTACATAAGCTGCTTTTTTACTTACATATGCACCAGCTCCTATTGTTGATAAGCCCACAATAAGGACTAACACAGAATTATCCATTTTGCCCCCTGATGAACCAGAGCTAGCCATTTGTCTTGCCATCTGGAGTTCTAGAGGAACACGCCATTGCTGGAACAAGTTGCCTAAAGGAACACAATTTGTTAACACACACAAATAGAATAATTAACACATGTTTATGATTAAATATCAATGTATTATAGAAATAGAGAATTATACCTTGGGCTGCATGATGTTCACTGTTCTATGACCAAGAAAAATATAATCAAATCTGTACACATAGATACAACAGATATTTATGTACAACTTTTGGCTATCAGACCTTTTGAGGCAGGGTTGTGCTTCATAGCCCAAGCTGATAACAAACTACTAAGCCTAAACTACCATACCCAGCTTAGCTGTTAGAGTTCTCAAGAAGACAATTTCAATGTCATTCAATGAGGACATTCACAGCTCTCGGGAAGTTGGTTAAGAAAAAAAGAGCAGTTCAATAAATCTTTCCATGCAGTAAGTAAACACTGAGATAACCTATTTAGTAAACAGCCATCTCTCAGTGTCTGTGGGGCTTTCAGTCCAAACCCCCAGAAGGAACGAAAATTCGAGTATGCTTAAGTCCCTTATAGAATCTGGTGTGGAATTTGCATACAACCTATGCATATTGTCACATATACTTCAAACCATCTCTGAATTATTTATAATCATTAATACAATGCAAGAAGCTGTTATACTATATTGCTTAGTGAAAACAACCAGAAAATAAAAAAATAAAGAAAGCTTGTACATGTTCAGTACAGAAATGTATTTATTTATTGAAACAGGGCCTCACAAATAGCCTGGCTAGCCTGGAGCTTGTTAAGTAGCCTGCCTCTGCCTCCCAAGTGATGGGATTAATGGTTGGCTGAATCCATGGATGCAGAACCAACAGATACAGAAGGCAAAAAAATACATAAAATTGACCACAGGCTAGCTGGGATTTTATGATGTCCATTTCAGAAACAATCTACAAGGCTCAAACCTTGCTTAATTACAACCCTGGAACACACAGTTCTGTCTTGTGTGAAAAGTAATGTGTCCTAGAAGAAAGAAACATTAAATATCAGAAGGAAGTCAGAATGAAAATTTCATAATGAACTTAACCTCTCACAAATAACTGAAGAACTGAACATATATGCCAGAATGACAAAATTGAAGTGTTGGCCAATATCTTATCACTTCTCTTTCAAGATAACACAGTCATTTTTATGTACAAGTAATTAATGCTCAGTAATAAGCACACAGCCATGACATACTAGGAACAGGAAAATGTGCAGCATTTCCCGATTTCTTGTTTCCCCGTGGATGCTGACATTTTCAGATGAGGCCTGTCCTTAGGATCTTCTCAGATTACTCCATATGGGTGTCCACCACTAATTTAGAACGGTGATTTTATTTTCAGCTTTGTGAACAGTCCGGTCTCTGTAACAATCAATTCTGCTGGGTATGAACGTAGCCCCCAAATACGCAGGTCTATGTTCCAATAAAACTTTACTTATAGCCACTAAAATCTAAGTATTAAATATTTATTAAGTATTACAATGTTGTCTAAGGGTTTCTTGGCCATTTAAAATATATAAACACTGTGTATAGCAGCTCACACCTATAACCTTAGCAGTAGGGAGGCTGAGGCAGGAGGACTGCTGCAGATTTGAGGCCAGCCTAGATTACAGTGTGAAAATGGCTCAAAATATCTAAAAACTATAAAACTAAATGAATAAATAAAGCCTCAGCATTATTATTTATTGGGGGCGAGGTCATGCCTATAATTTCCATTCTAGGACGTGAGCGGGTGAGGCTGGATAATCCTCAATTGGAAAACAGGGAAGACTACAGAGTACTTCTAGGTGTACTCAAGCTACAGAGGGAGACTCTGTCTCAAATGAGAAAATACACCAACAACAAAAAGTCACATCTACTTCACTATGAGCTAGTTCACCATGTTTGGCTGAGTAGTAGTAGTAGAAGGCTGTTTGGCCCTTCCTTCTTTCCTTCCTTCCTTCCTTCCTTCCTTCCTTCCTTCCTTCCTCCCTCCCTCCCTCCCTCCCTCCCTCCCTCTCTCTCTCTCTCTCCTTTCTCTCTCTCTCCCTCCCTCCCTCTGTCTCACATCCCCTTCTTCCTCTCTCACCCCCTTCCCCCTCCCCCCTCTGTGCCTTTTTGTCTCTACTCCCTTCTCAACTCCCCTTTCCATATTCTTTTTTTTTAGATTTATTTATTTATTTATTTATTTATTTAATGTATGTACACTACTGCTGTCTTCAGACACCCCAGAAGAGGGTGTCAGATCTCGTTTCGGATGGTTGTGAGCCACCATGTGGTTGCTGGGATTTGAACTCTGGACCTTCGGAAGAGCAGTCGGGTGCTCTTACCCACTGAGCCATCTCTCCAGCCCTCCATATTCTAAATAAGCTCTGTTCTATACAAAAATAAAACAAAACAAAGTTGTGGTTCCTAAAACTTCAAAATATGTCAAAACTCCTTGATATATTTGTTAGGTGGTGACTGATCAGGCCCCACCCCCAAGACTTTTGACCCCTGCTACTTCTGGATAAGGCCTGATAATTTGCATTTTATGTTAATACTATGTTGTGCTTTGTTTTTTATTTTTTTATTTTTTTTTAAAGATTTGTTTATTATTATATGTAAGTACACTGTAGCTGTCTTCAGACACTCCAGAAGAGGGCGCCAGATCTTGTTACGGATGGTTATGAGCCACCATGTGGTTGCTGGGATTTGAACTCTGGACCTTTGGAAGAGCAGTCGGGTGCTCTTACCCACTGAGCCATCTCACCAGCCCCGTGCTTTGTTTTTTAAATTACCATATTTAGTGTGTGTATGTGTGTGTGTGTATATATATGTGTGTGTGAGAGAAACAGAGAGAGTGAGTGTGTGTGTGTATATGTACAACTATACAAAGATTAGAGAGAGAGAGAGAGAGAGAGAGAGAGAGAGAATGTACAAGTATACAAAGATTTCAGAGCACACCTTGTAGGACTGAGTTATCTCTTTCCATTGTGGGGTGTGAGCACTGGATACAGGTCTTTCTCTTGCCAACAAGTGCGCGTACCTGACAATGCCATTTACTGGCCCCTTTTCATTTTGTGAGAGAGTCTCCCTAAGCAGCTCAGGGGAATCCTATCTTAGCCTGATGAGTTGTTTAAAGACAAACAGAGGCTGGACATAGTGGTGCATGCCTTTCATTCCATCTCTTGAAAGGCAACGGCAGGGGAGAACTTTGCTGAGTTCAAGGCTAACCTAGTCTACAAGGTGAGTTCCACATTACACAGAGGTAATTAATGAGACTGAGGTAAATTCATAAATCCAAGACCTTCCTGGGATACAGAGTGAGTTCAAATGCAGCCGAGTCAATTTAGTGAGACCTTCTGTTTTTGTTTTTAAAGGGGCCAGGGACACAACTCCAAAACAGGGTACTTACCTAGCATGTGCAAAAACCCTAGGGCCAATCTCTAGTAGTGTTTAATTTAAAAAGGAAAGGTTTTGGTAGTAGTATCCTATATAAACTTACAGAGATAGGAAAATGTAAGACTCTCCCTTTCCTTTCACAGTGTCAGGACACAGGGGGCTAACAAGCCTAACCCAGGTCTGCAGAATCTTATAAGTTCTTGGGAGCATAAGTATTTTAGAACTCAGAACAGATTTAAGTATATAGTACATATAGCTGGCACTGGAAAGGGCAGCAATCTAGATTCAAATCCATTAATACTTCAAAGAGGAATTATTACACTGTGGTACTTAAAAAATGTAATTAGGAGCTGAAGCGATGGCTCAGTGGTTAGGAGCACTTACTGCTCTTTCAGAGAACCTGGCTCTTGTTTCCAAGTGCCACATAGTGGCTCCCAAACATCTCTAACTCCAGTTCAGACATTCTCTTCTGACCACCATGGGCAATGAGCATGCATGTGGGGCACAGATATACATTCAGGCCAAACACTCACAAACTGAAAGGAAATACATCTAAAACAATAGTCTAAGTAGCCTCTTTCCCATGCAGATATTTCATACTGGGAAGAGGGTTATACAAACATGACAGTCCTATTTCAATTTCTGAAATATAAAAAAGAGACTTTAAACCTATACTCTCTAGGAAAGGAAATATATTTTTCTTTACTCTCCTTGTTTCTTATCTGCCTCAGAACTCTTCGTTGTCATGAAATAAAATGGTTTAATTTTTAGAATAGTCAATTATAAAAATAAAATCTCGGGCTGGTGAGATGGCTCAGTGGTTAAGAGCGCCGACTGCTCTTCCTAAGGTCCTGAGGTCAAGTCCCAGCAACCACATGGTGGCTCACAACCATCTGTAATGAGATCTGACGCCCTCTTCTGGAGTTTCTGAAAACAGCTACAGTGTACTTACATATAATAAATAAATAAACAAATAAATATTTTTTAAAAAATAAAATCTCTAAGTTTACCTCATTTCTTTTTTCTTTTTTTGAGGCACGGTCTTTCTATGTTGTCCAGTTTAGCTAGCATTAACCTGGTAATTCTGTAGACACTATGTGAAACCACTGGGACTGTCCTCCATTTTAATCTATGAGACTATCCCTATGCCCTTCTCCATGTAGTTTTCAATTTTTAGGCAATCAAGGGAACCAGTGATCACAACTGAATGCCTCTCCACTTGCCTTCTGAGAGGGCAGCTTACTCTTGGCTTCTCATTACTGTACCAGTTACTTGTTTTCCATTTTCTGCAGCAATAGAAATTATTTTGTACTTACAGGTAGAATGCACTTTCCAGTAACTCAAGCTGGGCTTCTGTAACTTTCCTGATACACGGTAGAAAGTAATATTTTAAGAGTGACGGTCTCATTGTGTAGTCCTGACTGGCCCAAGCTGGCCCTGAACTCATAGAAATCAGTTTGTCTCACTATCCAGAGGGCTGGCATTAAAGGTGTACACTGCCACCTGGCCCTAAACAATGGAAGAAAAATGGAAATGTTTTTCCTAATTTTATTGATATTGACCAAACTTTTGTTGTGTGTGGGTTTGTTTTGAGATGAGACTTTGCTATGTAGTCCCCACTTGCTTTGAACTCATAATCCCCTACCTCAGGCTCCCCGGTACTTTGACTGGACACTTATTTCTATTTGTTTTGTTTGTCGGAGACATGGTTTCACATTATAGACTGGGCAGGGCTGGAACTCACTATGTAGCATAGGCTAGCCTCAAAATCTTGGCAGTTCTCTCCTCCTACTGGGAATATAGGTATGAACCACAACTTTGGCATTGACTAATAATAAAAAAGAATGATAATTATACTACCATATGAATCATTCTTACAAGAAACACAAAAGAAAAAAATGCTTTAGATAACAAAAAAGAAAAAGAGTTTAAAAAAAGAAAAGAAGCCCTTCATCAAGAACTCAGTATGTGTCAGAAATTGTACAGAATGCTTAGGACATGAGAACAAGCTGGGGTGGTGGCCCACGCCTTTAATCCCAGCACTTGGGAGGCAGAGGCAGGTGGATTTCTGAGTTCAAGGTCAGCCTGGTTTACAGAGTGAGTTCCAGGACAGCCAGGGCTATACAGAGAAACTCTGTCTCGAAAACCCCAAAAAAAAAAAAAAAAAACCAAAAAAACAACCAAAAAACAAAAACAAAAAACAACAAAGAAAACAACAACAACAAAAGAACTCTAGAGGCTAAGACAGAAGAAGGACCATGAGATCAAGATTATACTTAGCTACACAGTGAGTTGTAACAACTGGAATACATACCAAGATCTTGTCTCAAAGTATCAATGTGCCATTTGGCACTACCCACAATCTAGGATTCTAGGCCACCAAGAGCTCAGTTTCTTCTTTAAAGATGCAAAGATTCAAGACAAGCTATTGGTGACCACCTTTAATCCCAGCACTGAGAAGGCAGATCCAGGCAGACCTCCATGAGGCCAACCTGCTCTATACAGTGAGTTCCAGGACAATCAGAGCAGCATAATAGATTCTGTCTCCAAAAAAAGATACTATGATTCCAAAGAAAGAAAAATGTAAGTATTTGAACCTTAGGTCAGGGAGTTAAGTGATCAGTTTGATCACAATAGGCAGCATAATGTTTGGTGAATAAATAAAATATTATAGAACACAAAATATTTATTATCAACCCCTTCTGCTGCCCAGTAATAGATGCAGGCACAGAGTTGTGATTGAGTTACCCTTAATCATTTCTAGAAAGAGGCAGAAAATCCAAATAAAGCCGAACAGCAGGTATTGAGGTTTCAAGACAAAAAGCCAGGTGTGATGGAAATGAGCTTTACAATGGTGAGAAACGTAGATGACGCCGTTCTAATGCAGGCTTCAAGGTTTACTAAAACAAGAAAAATAAAAGCAAAGAAGAAAGACTGCTAACAACCTGGCAAAGCATTGGGGGAGGGGATAAAAGAGGGCAAAGTGGTACATAGACCTTGTCTCTTACCCACCTCTGTGAAAACATAGGGCAGATGCTGTTATGTGAAACTGAAATCAGATTAAAGGCAACTGGCAAATGAGCCATAAAACATTCATTCCTACAATGACATTACCATCATTTCTTTTGGAAACTGTATTCCCTACCCCCCACTCATTTTTAAAGCAGGTGATGTCATCCGCTGGTACATGGACAAAGAAGTGTGTGCAAAAAGATGGATGGGTATTGCAGGAAGTCCTGGTATTTTCTACAGGAGAGGCCTTCAACCGCAGCCATGCAGTGGGGAAAAGGCATTTCAGTCCTGTATTTTTCCACAGATCTAATGTTATAATCAAATGAATATTTAATTGATGAGAACATTTGGTTAGCCACCAGAATTCTGGTAAAAAGCTATGTATTTAGCAAAATAAGTGCACAATATTAGAAAGGGTAGTATCTTTGGGTTGTCTAAATTTTTAAATATTTCTCCACAATTTACATAGAGCACCAGTGCTTCCAAGTACAGAACTCACACAAATTAGAATTATATTCACTGGGTTTTTAGGAAAACTAGAGGTGGCTTTTTTTCTAAAACAGAAATTCTTAAGTTCCAAGAGGTAACTGGGATAACATTGACTTTTTTGAGATGGGCAACTATATAGCCGTGACTGACTTAGAGATTCCTATGTACACTAGGATGGCCTTGAATTCTCTGAGATCTGCTGCCTCTGCCTCCAGAGTCCTAGGATTAAAGTCATATGTCACCATACCCAGCAGATAACACCCATTAAGAATTTTTTCTTGACATGTACGAAGTGGACAAACTATCCAAACACATTTGCAAAGGTCCTAACAATCAAAAAGTATTTCCACTTCTTATTCCTAAACTACAGAAAAGGCATCTGAACTTCAAAAAAGACTCCAGGGTAACATTTGATATTATAAATGTAATTACACTAGGATGATGATTTTTTAAAATGTTGATTTAAAAATACACCTTGGAGATTGTGGAGGGGGGGCATTCATTCCCACAAATCTGTATAGGTAGAAAAGATGATGACTCAAACCATGCTCAGATAAACCCATGGATATCAGAAGCACAATGGGCTAATTAGTGGAAAGAGAAGCGAATTCATTCTTAACTGTTTCAGGTCAAACTTTAGGAAGTAGGATTGGCGTGTAGCAATAGGATCAGGGGCCTAGAGACTAGCAGAGTAGCTTTAGCTCTACCTACTAATTATGTGACCTTCTGCAAGTAATTTCACCTCTTTGTTCCTCAATTTATTATCCATAAAATGAATGGGTTGGTGTTGACCACAAAATTCCTTCCAGCTCTAAAGTTTGATGAGACAACTTCCCAGAGAACAAATAGAGGGGGATCGAAAAACGTTCATTGAAGCGTGTAAGCCCACCACCAGGAATTCAACTATCTGGCCATCTCAAGGCAATCTGAGCTAATTCTCTTGATATCTGACATACAGTTTCTACTGGTGATACACCATTGCCACGTCGTAGGACAATCAAATGTACAGCTCTCACGTGGAGTTTTGGGAGGTAAAGCAGATAATCTGAGTTCCAGGAGAAACTTGTGACTGTGTCCCAACCACTAAATGACAACATCCATCTGACCTCAATGCTTTAAAAAAGGCAAGGTGGCAGAGGATGGGCAATATGGTCTGTTATAGCCAAGCGTTCTGTTATCCCCAAATCGCAAAGCCTCCCAGAAGAAGGCCTCATGCTGATTTCTGGGGTTCAAATCTCTTGAAGGTCAGGCCGGCATAAGTATGCCTATTCCTCAGCTTGGAAACTCTTGGGTTTATATCCCGCCAATTTGGAGATTCTTGAGACTGTGAAAGAAAGTTCTTTTTTTTTGAAGGACAGGGGAGCTCTGCGAGGGATGGGGAGCCCATGGCACCTAGGCCATTGGACTTTGAAGTAGGATAAGGGGTTGCCTGGGACAGGTCAGCTAGTCACCTGGAAGCCGGTTCCTCTGTTTCGGCCTCTGGACGTACACCGTCCGCACCAAGGGCACCAGTTTCTGCTTGAAAGCACCCGCCAGGCCTCCACACCGGAACATTTCGGCGATCACTCCTCGGAAGCTCCCGCTCCTTCCTTTTCCTTCCACGCACCGTCGAACGGGTCGAATACCACGGGCTCGGGTCCGCTCCCCCTCCCGTCACACGCACACTACGCAGGCTCCTCCTCCCAGCCCCGAGTGGACATTGGATAGAGGAACCGGCCCACTAGAGCCAGGGGGAAAGGCACTGAGGCTGGAGACCCACTGCGCAGGCGTAAGACTCAGCACCGCACTGCAATTGGTCCCACAGCGAGGAGGTCGGCGCATGCGTCCGGCGGCACGCGCGCTGCAAAGCCCCGGGCCCCGCCTCCGCATTTGCAAGTTTCCCAGAGTTAGCGGCCCTGTAGTAGGTTGAGCCGCTTAAGAAACCTGGACAAGGGACACTCCTGCCCGGAGGCAGCGGGTGGGGCAGCCGCTGTGTAGGTAATGGGGACTGCTAGCAAAACGGTCACCAAAACTGACCTGAGAACTTTACTTTCTGGTTTGTTTTTTGTTTTTTGTTTTTTTTTTTTTGTGCGTTTTAGGCAACTAGCTAGCCGGCATTTAAGCCTTTCTGAATCTCTTTCTGTGATCCAATTCTAGTCTTTCCCCCAGTCTTAGTCATTACACCCGACTTCCTGAATCCTGAATAAATTCCATCCATGTTTTAAAACTAACTGGCCATTTCTTGAGCAGCCCGGTTTGTTCGTTTGTTTGTTTTTGGTTTCTTTTTTTTTTTTCGGAGGTGGGGGGGAGGCGGGATGGAGTGGGACGTGTACTTCACGTGTTATATCTCCGTTATCACTGTCATATGTATCAAGTGTTGTGGATAGTCTCGCGCTATTATGGCTTTCGTGCTTGAGAAGAGAAAGCTGACAAAAAAGTTTGTGCCTGACAAATTTTCTGTGAAAGAAATTCTAAGCAGGACTTAGAAAGTTGTGGGAGATACAGAGTGAGAACTGAGAGAAAGTAGATATTTTGCTCTCCTGTGGGAGTTTTGAATTGCAGATTAAGTATTTATGGAAACTGTGTGTAGTGGCCTAACACCTGAACTCCCAGACACAGAGGCAGAGACAGAGACAGACGGACAGCAAGGAAATTTGAGGCCAGCCTTGTTCATATCAAGCCTGCCAAGGCTTCCTGGTGAAGATGCCCTGTCCCTTATTATGGAACAGTACTATATAGAGGCTTCTGTGGATATAAAAACATGGAAAGTGATCACTGTAATGGGATCTATTGTCATTTAGATGATACCTATCACAGAGCCACTGCAAGGAAGGAGTTTGGGACAGAGTCACTAGTGGAAGAGAAAGAATAGTATTTCAGAGGGTAAATGCATTGAGGCCAAAAGTAATATTTTTAGGGTTTAAACATATTGACCTCCATAAACATATTTCTCCTCCATAAGGACCTAGGTTTAATCCTGCCTCTGCTACTTGGACAAGTCACCCAGTTGGCTTCAACTGACCTGGAGACAGTTGGACTTAAGGATGAAAAGCTATAAGCCGGGCATGGTGACAATACCTTTAGTCCCAGCACTCGGGAGGCAGAGGCAGGTGGAATTCTGAGTTCGAGGCCAGCCTAGTCTACAAAGTGAGTTCCAGGACAGCCAGGGCTACACAGAGAAACCCTCTCGAAAAACAAACCAAAACAAACAAACAAACAAACAAGGATGAAAACCTACAGTTTCTCAGCGCATGGAACTAAATTAGGAATTAGAGACCAACCTGAGCAACATAGACTGCTTCAAAACACTGAAAGGCTGGGAGTATAGCTCAGAGGCAAGATGTTTGCTAAACATTCCAAGGTCCTCTTTTCAGTTTGAAGCAGCACACAGCCCCTATCCAAAGTTTAAAAAAAAATCAGAAATAAAGTTCAGTCTATTTTCAGGAAACAATAACAGAAGACTTGCTGTATTAGGAAGTAGTGATAAGGAATGCAACTGCATCGCAGCCAAACTTGAACTGTCAAATGAATTTGAAAATGATGAAATTCCTTTTTTTTATATATATCTTGGTGGAAGGGAATGACTAAAGCATAATTTAGGAAGTTTAACCCAGGAAGCAGGATTCATTGCATGAAAACACCCAAAGTTTCATTATCTGTTCAGCAGATTAGATCAGTGTTTAAAATCGCAAGTCATGAAGCCAGGAGTGGAGTCATATACCTCTAATGACCGCACTTGGGAGGCAGAGAAAGGCAATCAGGAGTTCAAGGTCATCCAGTCATCCTCAGCTATTTGGTGAGTTAGGGGAAAGCTGGGACTACAAAACACCCTGTCTCGATAAGAAAGGAAGGAAGGAAGGAAGGAAGGAAGGAAGGAAGGAAGGAAAAGAAAGAGAGAGAAAGAAAGAAAGAAAGAAAGAAAGAAAGAAAGAAAGAAAGAAAAGACTAACAACAAAACAAGCTGGATGTGGTAGCACATGCCTTTAATCACAGCACTAGGGGGACAGATCCAGGAGAATTTCTGTGAGTTGGAAGCTAGCCAGGACTACATAGAGAGACCCTGTCTCAGAAACAGATGCTAAAAGACAGCTACCAACCCTATAGGTGGAACAACATTATGAACTAACCAGTACCCCGGAGCTCTTGACTCTAGCTGCATATGTATCAAAAGATGGCCTAGTCGGCCATCACTGGAAAGAGAGGCCATTGGACTTGCAAACTTTATATGCCCCAGTACAGGGGAACCCCAGGGCCAAAAAGTGGGAGTGGGTGGGCAGGGGAGTGGGAGTGGGTGGGTATGGGGGACATTTGGGATAGCATTGGAAATGTAAATGAGGAAAATACCTAATTAAAAAAAATGACAGCTACCCCCAAAGCCTCAAAACACAGTTAGTAACATTTTAAAGATTGATTTTATATGTATGACTGTTTTGCTTGCATTTATGTCTGTGTACTAGGTGTATGGTTGGTGCCCTCATAACATTAATTAGGCATAGTTGGCTATGTTGTAGGTGCCAAGAAGTAAACTTAGTCATCTGCAAGAACAAGTGCTCTTAACCACTGAGCCATCTTTCCAGCCCTCAAGATTAATTTTTTTTTTTTTGAGAAAGGGTTTCTCTCCATGTAGCCCTGGCTATCCTGGAACTTGCTCTGTAGACTAGGCTAGCCTCAAACTCACAGAGATCTGCCTGACTCTGCCTCTGCCTCCTGAGTGCTGGGATTGAAGACCTGTGTCACCACCTCCTGGCTTTGAATGATATTTTTCATCTAAATCTGCTTTGGGGGATTATTATTGAAAATATCAATTCCAGAATAAAATAAATATATTTTATATTATAATGACATTATAGATATTGCTTTTTGTTATTTCTAGAAACTCACTGAAGGTCTGAGGCAAGACAGCCCTTGAGCCCAGCAGTTTTGGGGAGCAGCATGGAACAACGCAGTGAGATCCAATCTCTCTCTCTCTCTCTCTCTCTCTTTTTAGATTTATTTATTCATATATTTAAGTACACTGTAGCTGTTTTTAGATGCACCAGAAGAGGACATCTGATCTCATCATGGATGGTTGTGAGCCACCATGTGGTTGCTGGTTGTGAGCCACAATGTGGTTGCTGGGATTTGAACTCAGGACCTTCAGAAGAGCAGTCGGTGCTCTTAACCACTGAGCCATCTCTCCAGCCCCCCCCTTTTTTTTTTGGTTTTTCAAAACAGGGCTTTTCTGTATAGCCCTGGCTGTCCTGGAACTCACTCTGTAGACCAGGCTGACCTCGAACTCAGAAATCTGTCTGCCTCTGCCTCCCAAGTGCTGGGATTAAAGGCAGACACCACCACCACCCGGCTTCTCTGGATGGTTTTAATGTTGTCTAGTATAATCAAGGGTTTTAGAAATGGGTGACCCACACGTATAGTAAAGGGCTACAGCTATATCTCCAACTCAAGAATAAGATTAAGTAGAAGGCTGTATTTTTAATAACTTGAACTTGGCTGAGCACTCACATTCCAATGTGCTTACACACACATCACTCAGATCCTGGGCTGTTTTATTTTCCTGTAGAGGAATTTTAATCCCAAACATGGCTGCTCTAGCAAGGGACCACATCCAAAGATCTTCTGGAATACACAGACACATCTTTAATCCCAGGAGACAGAGGCAAGCAGATCTCTGAGTTCAAGGTCAGCCTGGTACAGAGTAAGTTTCAGGTAAAGAAAAGCTTAGGTCCAGGCATGGTGGTCCACATCTTTAATCCTAGCACTCAGGAGACAGAGGCAGGCAGATGGAGCCAGAAGATTAGAACAGATGGCCAAAGTTAGTATGAGGCCAAGCAGAGCAATCCAGTCAGAAGCTGAGAGAAGCCAGTTTGAATCAGTCAGCTTAGAGAGGAGTTTGGGCCAAAACAGCTGACTTGAACCAGTCAGACAGAATTCAGAAAGAGCTAGAAAGGATGGCCTTATTCAAAAGTAAGCCTTAGAGGTTGAAACCATTCTGGGCCTAGAGTAGATTATACAGAGTCTAGAAGCTTCCAATCCTAGGCCTAGGTTAGCAGATGGAAGCTGTAAGTCTCTGAGATGACAATTATACCAGGTGAACAAAAGTTACTTTTACATTTTTCCTTAGTGGGAATGGATTTCATTACACTGAGGCTTCCTGTAGATCAGCCTCACATGCAAAATGGCAGCTCATGTGTGCTGCTGGCTCCCCTGACTTTGATGACATTAGCAATATCTCATATGTTGATGCTAATGGTATATGTCTGTGATACCTTAGCCTATGAAATATAAGGGAGATGAGCAAATTCCTAAAACAAACATAAAATGGGTACTCATTGTTGTATGCAAATCGTACCTAAGTTGACTTCATACAGATGTTAAACCTGAAAGTCACTTTTGGGAGATGGAATATGGGTCTTGACCAAGTTGTGTGATGGTTAGTAAGCCTTGGGAAGCTACCCTCTGAAATCGTAAAAAAGTTGTATTCATTTATCATCTTCCAAGCATAATCTAGGCTTCTGACAAATTAGACCCAACCACTATATTCTACATTCACTTGCAGGGGGTGGGTGGACCCTCCTTGGGATTCCAATTCCCCTTCAAACTCTGCCAATCTGAAACACCGTATGGCTTTGTGAAGGGCTCAGTGTATCAGGAATCATGGGGTTTATGCCGTGTCCTAAGTGCCCTCACCTGGGCCTGTAATGGTTAGCCACAGAAACAAAGTCCCCCTTTGCTGGAACTGTCCCCACTAGTTCCCCCTCCTCCTAGCCTCTGTATGGCCCTCTCCCGCGGCGGGCCTTCCTCATTGGCCAGCCAAACACAACCGACTGTGGCAGCCAATGGGAACCACCCTCCTGAACATTCAGAGGGTGGGTGCTCGTGGTGTGATGAGGGGAGGTTGGCGCCTGGTACGAGCCCCCCTACATCTGGCAAGTCTTTGACAGAAACAGTAACACCCCCTACACACTCACGCCCGTGCCCCGTGTCTGCCTCCTTTCAGCTGCGTGGGGGCCCTCCACAAGCCACTGCGTTCACTGGTGTCCTGGCAGTGTCCTCCCCAATTCCTTGGGCACCAAAGAGTGCACCTGCTTACTCAGTAAGACTGAATACCTCCTTTTCCTAAGACTTGGTGGGGGGAGGCAGGGAACCACAGTGGCGCAGCTGTCAGTGGCTGTGGAGGTGTGAACAAGGTATCTCAGATCCCGACCCCTTAATGCTGCACCGGACTCGAAACTCTCCTGCGATGCCTTAGGGTACAGCGCTCTTTGTCTTCCCCAGCTGTGCTCACTGCCCACCGAGCCTATGCGCTCAAAGTAGGGGTGGGAAGCCTGAAACCCACCACAGAACTGGGGACAAGAAGAGAAGGCTCGCCTGAGGCGCTGTGTTCCACACTCCTCATCCCTTCCCTGTTGTGCTTAGGCTTTCTCCCTCCAGTGTGTCCCTGGGGTCCAGAAGGGGAGGGTCTAAGCAAAGGCGCGGCACAGCCTGAGCCTGCAGTCCCAGAGCTCACACACCGGCAGAAGGAGACCTCTCAAGGCTGGCCCAGTCTCCATTTCTTCTCTCTCAAGCTTTTGTGTCTGTGCCTTTGAGCTGAAAGGAGGGTGCACTAGGAAAGGAGGAGGGGTGCCTGGGGTGAGAGCACCCTCTTCACGCGCGCGCGCACACACACGTTGCCGGCGCACGCACACACGGGCGGACACACACTTCCAGACGCGCGTGCGAGCACACACACATACACACACACACACGCACAAAGCTCTCTCGCTTTGAGCGCACTAACGTGGCCGCTTTCTTTGTGTGGAGCCCTCGAGTGGGGTTGGGACCCGGGTCCTGTCCCGGGGAGATGGCACAGCCCATCCTGGGCCATGGGAGCCTGCAGCCCGCCTCAGCTGCTGGCTTGGCATCCTTGGAGCTCGACTCATCGATGGACCAGTACGTGCAGATTCGCATTTTCAAAATCATCGTGATTGGGGATTCCAACGTGGGCAAGACCTGCCTGACCTTCCGCTTCTGCGGGGGTACTTTCCCAGACAAGACTGAGGCCACTATCGGTGTGGACTTCAGGGAGAAGACCGTGGAAATCGAGGGCGAGAAGATCAAGGTGATCCTGCTGGTCAGGTCCGGGCAGGGAGGAACCTGGGAGGGGGTTTCCGCCTGAGGTATATTGCTAGTGATAATAAATGACTAGCTTTGGCTGTGTCGCCACCTGCCGAGCTCAAGACCCTGGGCACATCCACAACCCTTTTAGCTTCTTTCAGGGGCCCATCCCCACCTAACCCAAATTTTCTGGCAAGCCAGGGTGGTTGCATTCTTACCCTTTGCCCCTACCTGACAGCTTTGGCCGGGAAAAGCAGGTTTGAAATTGTTCTCAATCCTAAACGGGAGAGACACCCCTGAACACAGAAAGGCCTGAGACATCTCTGGTCCTAGTTTTGTGGGATGGATCTCAAAGCACTTTACACATTTTGAGGTCCTTTCTACCTCTTGGGTGCCAATAGGCTGCAAAAAAGAAAAAAAAAAGTCATCCTGGCTAAGCCCTGTGACATTAGAGAGGTTGGGAATAAATGGAGCAAGAACACGGCTTTATTTTAGAATGCAGTTTATACTTGTGAGTAGAGCTGACTTGAGATGGAGGTGGCATGGAGCATGGTTATGTCACAAAGCCCTTTTAAAGGCTGAGACACAGTCACCTGCTGGCTCTTCATAATCTCCCAAAACTTGTTCTTTGGGGGCAGTCCCTCCCAGATGCTTGCTGCTTTAGATCGGTTTGGATGAAGCTGGTGAATGAAGAGCCCATTACTCATTCTACTGGCATTGTCTTCAGAAGGCTTGTTGGGAAACACACAACAACTTCTCTGAGGGTCAGGGGGAAGTGCCTTGACATAGTTTACTAAATAGGCCAAGTACAAATATTTTTGTATGTTCATTTAGTGTAGCGAAAGTAGAAACTCGGTAAGACAGGGTATGTCAGTGTGTTGGGAGGGGGTAGCAGGAAGCGGGGTATGGCAAGGACAGCTTTGTGTGTCATAGAAAGCTTGTAAGAAGACACCGGGGTTACTAAACACCAAGTCCTCTAGACTCATAGCTGGCCTTTGCTTGAGCAGGACCCCCGGGGAAGTCAGAGATGAAGGTAAACTTGTTGGTCAAACAGCTGAAGGAGACACATGCCCTGTCCTGTGTTCTGAGTGACACAGAGTGAAGGACTGGTGAACTGGAGAGAATGACAAAACACCCCAAATTGTGCAAGATTTCTTGGTGATCAAAATGATTGCATTTTAAAATGACTTCAGCAAACAAGCCAAAGCACTGTGCTTTAGGAAGATGGGTGGAGAGAGAAGGAGAGATTCTGGGTCTGGGAGATAATAGATTCTTTTGAACTTCTGATCTATTTTAGCTCTTTCCAATCTGAGGCGACAGGGATGGCCTTTTAAAGCCAATGCGGGGATCTGTCTTTTTTCTTTTTCAAGGACTCTTCATGTTGAATGTTTGCACAGGTCAGGGCTTCTTCCTTGACGGTGCCTAGTTTCTTTAATATATGGCTATAAGACATTGGAAAGTCTAAGACGTGATTTTTTTATAATCAAAGTAGAAATAAATCAATGGATGCATTTTAAAACACCTTCAGAATCATGTTTAATGTTATCATTTACTTAAAATCAGCTATTACAGTGAGCTGAAGTGTTTCCTGGGCTTAAAAGTTGGAGCAGCATATTAAATCCCTCTGAAGTTTGAGTGGTGGGGAAACAGAAGTGCATGGGAGTCTAGGAGGGAAGGGAGATGAAGGGGGAGAAAGGGAAGAGGAGAAATGAGGGGTAGGAGGTGAACAGTGGATGGAGTTATCAACCAATGGCCTTGGGGAGGGCTTTAAACCATTACCCCACCCCACACCCCACACCCTACCCCCGGCCCTGGCCACAACCACCACCCCTGGACTTAACCTAACTAACTGGCTTTCAAGTCCCTGCCAAATATCCTAGACTTTTTTTCCCCAGAGGGCAGAGCCTGTGACAGTGTGACTCACTGGAAACAGATCAGCACAACACCCCGTGCAGATAAGTGCTTAATATGGGTTTTGAGGGGAAGATGATATTTCTAAAAGGACAAAGCCTTGTAACACAGTTCAAGGAGGAACCTCTGAGGACAAATTGGGCAAGAAACCTCAGTGGAGTGTGGGACCTGGGACATGCTGACCTCACTCCCCTGTAAGCTGTTGAATCGCTAAGGCCAAAGCTGGCAGGTGAGAGACCAGAGTGTCTGTGGCAAGATGGCAGAACATGGCAGCTGGCAAGAAATCAAGAAGGACGTAGATTGTGCTTCATGCTTTTTCTGCAAGAAAAAAAAGTACCAAAACATGGTTAGGGGTAGGGGTAGGGGTAGGGGTACGGTTAGCCCCATAGTTCAGCCAGCTATAGTAAGCTATCAGATTATAAGTAGAAGCCCTGGCAGGTGAGTGGTAGAGACTTCTCATTATCTCTTCTTAGTTCTAGAGTAGTGTATTACCTCTTTTAGGCTTTCTCCTTTGTGTCCTCCAAGTGGCACATATGACAATCTCTGCTGGGGGATAGATGCTCGATGTTGCTCTGGCCTCCACAAATACATTCACTCGTGGGCACATACTTACACATAATTCAAAATAATACAAACAAATAGAAACTAAACAAAAAATTCCATTTATTGACTGAACAAAGCCCAAGGTGAACATTTTGATACAACAACCCTAGGAATTAAGATTTTAGAATATTTTTAATTTAAAAAAATCTACAGTGTGTGTGTGTGTGTGGGGGGGAGGCATATGTGTTCCACAGAGCATAGTGGAGTTCAGAGGACAACTTGTGGGTCCCAATCTTTCTTTCCACCCTCTGAGTTTTACAGTTCATTCGGTTGGGTGCCAAGTGCTGAACCATCTTGCCAGGGTAAAATTGGGATTTTTATTATTCTCCTTTGACAGATCAGGAAACTGAGTTTGAGACAGATGAAATACCTTGCCCATGGGCACAGCGATCTTTTGTCATTGCTAGCATTTCAATTGAGATCCAGAGTCCATGTTCTATATACTGAGCTCTACTACAGAGGACAATATCTAGTCCACTAGATTGGGAGTGATACACTACCAAGTAGCCAGTCTTATTGTGTCTAGGCTGGGACTCAAGGCTATGGTCCAAGGATCAAGGCGCCTTCAACTTGTCTCCTTCAGGTTTGGGGGTAAAGTTCAGTGTTAGAGTGTTTGTTTAGCATATGTGAGGCCTTGGGTTCAGGGTCACTAAATAAGTAAAAAAGAATTTAAAAAGAACTCTATTTTGCCTGTACTCAGGACGCTCAGCAGAGCACTCCGAGTTTACTTTTCATACCATGACTGTCTCACTGTGGTCATGAGAATGACAGGGGTCCAGAGATAGAAACAACCTTAGGGGCAAATCCCCCCTAATCCAAAGTCATTTTAGAGATAGGGAACTGGAGCTCAGAGAAAGAAAGTGACTTCCCTAAGATCAATCAGACAGTGCAGGCTTTCTAATCCCTTTTCCGGTGCTCTTTCTGGATTTCACACTGCCAGGCTTAGAAGACTACACAAGTCCCAAGTTCATTTAACCCAGAAGGTTGTCTGTGCAAGCAGCATAGTGGGACACCACATAGGAAAGCTGGCAGCTTTTCCTGATCAATCTAGGAAAGATGGAGACATCTTCCAACTCCCAAAGGAAGGGTGGAGCTTCTCTTAATAACCATTATGCATTATGGATGTGTCACCTACGGGTTTAGCTAAGCCATATTGTGTCTGTCTCAGCCTAAAAGCATCCGAAACCAATGAATAGGGTGGGTTGGATAGGCATTGTTGAACCATTCTTGGTAAAATTACAAGAAAGTAGCCCTCTGCCTAGTTTGGGTACTCCCACAAGCCTAGCACCCCCACTGTGGGCTGGCCGTGTCTATAGGCAGGCATGGCCCAGACTGCAGAGTTCTTCCTCTCTGCTGATCACTGGGGAAAACACCTTCCTGTTTTATGTTACTAAGTGCAAAGAGGCTGAGCTCAGTGTTGCTTACAAGCTGCCTGCAGTCAGAATGACACCATAGCTGTGGGGGCTCCTAAGCCTCTATCTTCTGTCACCCTAATGATTAATTATCCGTCACTGTGTGTTCCTTGTTTTCTTCTCCTCCCTTCCTCTCCCTCTTCCTCCCACCCTTTCTCTTCCCCCTTTCCCTCCCCCCCTGTCTATCTTTGTCTCTGTCCTTTTTATTGTCATGTGTGTCAGGTTAGTATACCTGTGTATCTTAGATACATATGGGACAGTCCAGTTAATTGAAAAAAAATTTTTTAAACTTTCTCCATCCACCAAAGGTTGTAAATGCTTCTCTTTTTTTGCACATATGCCTTCTGCCATTGGCTTCCAACAAAAGGATACCCATGGTCCATTTATAGAATGATGCCAGCTATGTCCCTTAAGGAAAAAAAATACTTAGGTCAGCTAAGAGATTGTATAGGGGATGGAGAGCTTGCTGAAGCTTACCAGGCGGATATAACTCTCAGAAAATGGTAAAAAGGTGCGGTTTCTCTGTGGCAGCTCTCCACACTGTGCCCCCCACCCCAAACCTTCCATCTATCCCTCATTAATCTGGGCTTATCCCAAGCCACTCATGAAAAGTTGATACATCTTTCTCCCTGTCACACCCCACTGGTTGCCCTTGCCCTGTTTCAGCTTCTAGAGCCAAGTGTGCCCGAATGAGAACCAGTAGATCCAAGGCACAGTACTAAAAGTTGCTGTTCTTTCTGACACAATGGTAGCAACTAATATCCATTGAGCACGTCCCATTTTACAAACGCTGTTTCTCATATATCATGTCATTGGATTGTCCTAGCAAGCAGAGAAGCTCATGTTCCCACTATAGAGATGAGGAGAGTGAGGTCCAACTAAGAAAAGACTATTCATTTACCCCTCTACTAACTAGAAGTCAGAATGCTGTCTTTCCAGCTGCACTCAGCTGGTTGTCCATGTAGATTCAGGGTAGTGTTGTGTAGATTCATTCAGTGTCAGGCCTGAAAGGAAGAAAGACTGTATACAGTTGGCCTTCTCATCCCAACTAACTGAGAATAAAACATTTAGAAATAAAAGCAGGGACTGAGGGTCTAGCTCTGTTAGGAAAGTGCTTGTGCCTCCCAAGTGCTGGTCTTAAAGGCATGTGCTACCACTACCTGGCATACAGATTTTTCTTATTCCATAAGCAATACGTTGTATCAAATATTTTAAGAGATTATGTGCTGGGCAGTGGTGGCGCATGCCTTTAATCCCAGCACATGGGAGGAAGAGGCAGGTGGATTTCTGAGTTCGAGGCCAGCCTGGTCTACAAAGTGAGTTCGAGGCCAGCCTGGTGTACAAAGTGAGTTCCAGGACAGCCAGGGCTACGCAGAGAAACCTTGTGTCCGAAAAACTGAGAGAGAGGGGGGGGAATATGTAAACAGCACACCATTTTATAGAAGCCTTTGAGCTTTGAGCTTCCGTGATTTAGACATCTGGGGGTTCTGGTATCTGTCCTGGGCAGTGTCATAGTGTCATACATAGCCAAGGAATGCCACCAAAGCATACCTACACAATTGCTCTTACTCTCTTCATTTTCCAGATGGGGATGCTGAACAAAGGACCCACCACTAGCACGGGATTTGGACAGAGATTTGCATTGCAGTTGGTTTGATTGCACAGTACCCTACTGGCCCTCTGAGAATGATGAGGATCTGAGAGTGATGAGAGTAGCTAAGGGGCAGGCCTCTGCCATGTCCACTGGGAAAGGAGGAAGGAGGAGAGGGAGCATCTACTTTCACTTCCTAGCAAGGATGAAAGGCATGTGAGGATGTTGAGGACAGGGAAACCTGCATCCCCTGACACAGAGAGCCCATTCCATCTGTCCAGTGAGCCTGCCTAATGTATTTCCCTTTCAAAGGCACTGAAGCCCTACTGCCTAGTTCTGTTTTCTGCTGGCTGTAGCCTGCTTCCAGGCTTCAGTCTCATCATGACGGGGGTGGGGGTGGGTCAAAACTTTGGATGTGGTTTCTATAGAGTGGGGAGGGAGAAGTAACTACCCCCGAATTACCAAGCCTCTGCACGAAAACTTCAAGGCTTTCTTTGTAGCTTTGGAAAGGCAGAGGAGGTCTCCAGCAGAGGGGCTCTCCCTACAGTTCTGGCAACTTGAGTGGTGGACACAATTAGGACGCCAAGGAAAAGTCGAACAGCCAACCTTACTCAGCTTCAAACACCTCGCACATTCCCACCCGTGTTCCTGCAGGTATTTTTAGAATCCTGAGCTCATGGTGTTAAAGCATCTGCCACATGCCTGAGGGCCGTTAGGAATTCAGCTTCACTCAGAGGCAAGAGTGAAGACGACTAGAGACTGGGGGTGGGAACTGGCGATCAGGAGCCAAGTGGAAATGGTATTCTTGGACTAGGCCTCTTTTCTTCTCCCTGACCTCCATCCCTCTCCCCATCTGCCTCGCTTTCTTCCTGTTCCAAGCACCAGAGAGATAGAAGGAATAATATATATATATATTTTTTTTCTGTCTCTTCTTACAGAAACAAATAAGTCTTTGAGAATTTTTGGTTTCGCATGTAACCAAAGTCAGATGCTTTCTCTGAAATGGCTCTGGCAGATCCCTGAGCCGTCCAGTTGCTGGGAGTTCTAGTGCTCAGGCTTTTGATCACCACCACCTCAGTGATGTACAATCTAAGGCTGAAAAATGCTGCCAAGTTTAGTCAGCAAGGGAACAGCAGGACTCGTGGACACAGAGCACACAGATGTATTCTAAATGGTATGATTAGACCCAAAGTGCAGTTCCTAAGGAAAGAGAATTGCAGAAGTTACACAAGATTTGCGGGGGGGGGGGGGGGGGGGCTGGAGAGATGACTCAAGAGTCGAGAGCTCTGGCTTCTCTTCAAGTGGTCTGGGGTTTCATTCCCATCACTCACATGGTGGCTGATAACCATCTGTAACTCCACTTCAGGGAATCTGCCATTCTTTTTCTGACCTCTGCAGGCACTGCAATGCATGTGGTGTACACATTCATACACATTAGATATAAATACATGCATGCATACATAAATACATAAATAAAGTCTTTAAATATTAAAAAAAATGTTTGAACCAGACATCATGGTGGCGCATGCCTTTAATCCCAGCACTTCGGAGAAAGAGGCAGGTTGATCTCTGAGTTCAAGGCCAGCCTCGTTTACAGAGCGTGTTCCAGGACAGCCAAGGCTACACAGAGAAATCCTGTCTCAAAAAATGTCCTTTTCCCCTGCCCCACCCCCCAAATTGACAATGATAGTGGAGGCACAAGCTGAATCTTCAAGAATGAATGAGATTGGAGACATCCAAAAACCAATGACTACTAGAGTTCACGAGTAGGGAGATGAGAGCCTGACCCAGGGTGCATGAAAATCCAAATGGAAGCTGAAGATGGTAAGAAATTGCAGCACCCTAATACTTAGCAGGCTGAGACAGAAGGACTGAGGCCAAGCCAGGCTATATGTGAGCTTCTGTCAAAGAAAAATTCAAATAGAAGATGTAAAAACAAACGCTTCACTAGAAGATCTTGGAGGGTGAAAGAGAGCCTGGACAATGAAAACCGATGTCCAGGATGATGGCCTTATAAGATCTTCAGTCAGCAAAGAGCTTCGGTTATATTCCAAAGATTATACTCACTGACTGCTAATTCCAAATAAAGACTATATGCTTCACTTGAAAATTACAGTAGTCAAATTAGTGGCCATAAAAAGAAAGATTTTGTTTCTTTCTCTTTTTTTTATTTGTTTGTCTGTCTGTTTGTTTTTGTTTTTTCAAGACAGGGTTTCTCTGTGTAGCCCTGGCTGTCCTGGAACTCACTTTGTAGACCAGGCTGGCCTCGAACTCAGAAATCCGCCTGCCTCTGCCTCCCGAGTGCTGGGATTAAAGGCGTGTGCCACCATGCCCGGCTCAAGAATTTTGTTTCTTAACTGAGAATTTTATAGGGTCTTGAGATCATCATTTTGAGCATGAATGTCTGTTGTCCCAGACCTTGCATACATTACAGAAAATAAAATTGGACTTGAATATATGTTGACTCCCAGAGTCATCCCCCTGGGAATTATGTCTGTGTATGTGCTGACTGATACCAGATTTTTCTCTTCATAACTTGGCCTTTATCCCAAAAGCTAAGAAGCAGAAAAAAATAGATCAGATTTAATTATCTTTTACATAACAAAGAAGTGAATTTAAAAATAAATTGAAAAACAAGTATGGTGGCTCGAACATATAATTCCAGCCCCAGGTTGGCTGAGACAGGAAGATCATGAATTGGAAGTCAGCCTAGACTACATAATGAGATTTCATATAAATAAATAAATAAATAAACAAATAAATAAGGCTCAATGGTGAGGATTTAAACACTAATTTTGCTTTTCTGATGGGAGGAAAACAGGCTCTCATACAGCCCAGGCTGGCCTCCAACTTGCTTTGTAGCTTAAGCTAGCTGGACTCAGTGTTTCTTGTAATGCAAAAGTTAGGTAAGAGGTTGCATGCCTATAATTCAGAAAGGTCGGGTAGTAGGATCACTAGTTCGGGACTAACTTGAACTATATAGCAAGTTGGAAGCCAGTTTGAACTATATACACATTAAGGCCCTGTCTCAAAACAATAGCAGCAAAGAAAACAAATATTTCCTGTATTCGAATAGCTATTACCATTCTGATATATATAATTCTAGACTTTTCTACAAATATATTTATGTTATATGTTTTTGAAAATTGAGACTATGTCATATGAAACAGATTTGGGATTGGTTAAAATTTGAGTACACCAGCCCTGAAATGTTCTTTTATCTGTTTTCTCTTTCTCACTTTGTCTCTCTGGTCTTTTAAGACAGGGTTTTGTCATGTAGCCCAGGCTGGTCTTGAACTCTCAGCAATCTTTTTGCCTAGCTCTTACGGATTACAGGAATTGCTGTAGTTGCAGGTGTGAACTGGGGCAAGCATTCCTCTGTGTGTGTGTGTGTGTGTGTGTGTGTGTGTGTGTGTGTGTGTGCACACACGCCCGTATGCTATTCCTCTCCCAGTGAACATTGTTTCCTTCAGGAGCAGTAACGCCGTGATGAAGATATTTTCACAAAATTTGAGAGCATCTTTTCAATGCCTTTTGTATAGATTCCTGAAAGCAGGATTATAAGTCTTAAGAGTCGTGGACGTTTTAAAGATTATTGATAAAATTATCATATTGCCCTCCAGGAAATTTGACCCACATGGGTATATTTTTAAATGATTTTTAAAGGATTGTTTTATGTGTATGAATGTTTTGCTTGCATATATGTGAAGTGCACTATGTGCATGCCCCGGGCTAGCCAAGGTCAGAAGAGGGCATCCAATCCCTTGGGACTGTAGGTACAGGCAGTTATGAATTAGTTACCTTATGGGTGCTGGGAATCAAACTTGGGAACCTCTTCAACAAGTGCTATTAACTACCGAGTCATCTCTCCAGCTCTTGTGTACTATTTTTATACTACAACCCTTAAACTTTTCACTCAGTATTTTCATCCAGAAAGAAAAAAAAACACTTAGCAAACTATAAAACTACACTCTGGGGTCTATATTGCTAAGATATCGAGAAGTACTTGCTATATCAGGCCTTGTAACCACCTTTTCTAATGTTTTAAAGAATATGCATTTGTTTGAGTTTTTTTGTTTGTTTGTTTTTGAGACAAGGTTTCCTCTGTGTGAGAGCCCTGGCTGTTCTGGAACTCAGTAGACCAGGCTGGCCTTGAACTCCCAGAGATTCATCCATCTCTGCCTCTCCGCTGCTAGGATGTGCCACCACTGGCCAGCTCCGACGATGCTTTTTCTCTTGTTTCCTTTTCTGATTTTACATATGGGCTTTTGTTGCAGGTTCAGGTGTGGGACACGGCAGGCCAAGAACGCTTCCGTAAAAGCATGGTTGAGCATTACTACCGCAACGTGCATGCCGTGGTCTTTGTCTATGACGTCACCAAGATGACCTCCTTCACCAACTTAAAAATGTGGATCCAGGAATGCAACGGGCATGCTGTGCCCCCACTCGTCCCCAAGGTGCTTGTGGGTAACAAGTGTGACTTGAGGGAACAGATCCAGGTACCCTCCAACTTAGCCCTGAAATTTGCTGACGCTCATAACATGCTCTTGTTTGAGACATCAGCCAAGGACCCCAAAGAAAGCCAGAATGTGGAGTCGATCTTCATGTGCCTGGCTTGCCGACTTAAGGCCCAGAAATCCCTCTTGTACCGTGATGCCGAGAGGCAGCAAGGCAAGGTGCAGAAACTGGAGTTCTCACAAGAGGCTAACGGTAAAGCCTCCTGTCCTTGTTGAAGCCAAATGGTGTCAATATTCGAGAATTACCACTGGAGTTTTTCCTTTCCCTTTTTTCTGTGCCTGCATAATACCTACACCTGCTTGTTTCCATACAAACTAATATCAAAATAAAATTTGTATAGATTATCACGTGGCTTTGTGTCTTGCTTTCTTCCAGGAGACTTTTTTTTGGAGTGCTGACACTAGAAGCCAGGGCCTCGCATCTTGATAATAAAAAGCTACATCACTGAGCTACATCCCCACCCACAGAGGAGGGTTTTGACAGTCAAATGTCTTTTGTTTGTCTGTTTGCATGTTTGTTTGTTTGTTGTCTCTCCCCCCCCCCAGACAGGATTTCTCAGCCTAGTCCTGGCTGTCCTGGAACTCACTCTATAGACCAGGCTGGCCTCCAACTCAGAGATCCTCCTGCCTCTGCCCCCCCAAGTGCTAGGATTAAAGGCGTGCATCACCCTGAAGTTGTGAGATGAGATGTGGATTTAACATTTCCCGTTTTTCCGAGGTGTGTGGCTTGGATGTCTTGCTTCCTTTTCTAAAGTATAAAAAGAAGCAGCTTCACATTCCCAGTTCTTTCACAAAAATCCCATTCCCCACCAATTTCTTTTTTTTTTTTAAAGATTTATTTATTTATTACATGTAAGTACACTGTAGCTATCCTCAGATACTCCAGAAGAGGGAGTCAGATCTCATTACGGATGGTTGTAAGCCACCATGTGGTTGCTGGGATTTGAACTTCGGACTTTCGGAAGAGCAGTCGGGTGCTCTTACCCACTGAGCCATCTCACCAGCCCCCCCACCAATTTCATCATGAGAAGTTGATGTTTATCCCCTGTTGGTCTAATAATAATACATGTTATGCAAAGAATGCCATGGAATATGTGTTACAGGAAGACACATCCTGTCCAAAGGCCCCGTGACCCAGTTACAGAATAATGCAACTACTTACAAACAAGACTTCAACAACGGGGGCTGGTGAGATGGTACAGTGATGAAAAGCCCTTGCTGTTCTTGCTGAGGACTCAGGTTCAATTCCCAGCATCTACATCATGGCTTACAACTGTCTGTGAGTCCATTTTCAAGGAATGCATGCCCAGTTCTGATCTCCTCTGACATGTGGTGCACGTACATACAAAACATTCACACACATAAAATAAATCTTTAAGAAATAATAGAATTAAGCTGGGCAGTGATGAGTACACCTTTAATTCCAGCACTCAGGAGGCAGAAGCAGGCAGAATTCTGTGACTTCAAGGCCAGCCTACTTTACAGAGCAAGTTCCAGGGCAGCCTAGGAACCTTGTGTCAAAAAAAAAAAAAAAAAAAAAAAAAAAGAATCAGACAACAGTGAGTATAGGGTTATGTTGTAAGAATACAGAACACTGTACACTCAACACCAGTGACTGGTGCTAGAAAAAAAACTGTATTTAACTTGTTTTCATTTTATTTATTTATTTATTTATTTATTTATTTATTTATTTATTTATTTATGTGTGGGGAGTGACAAAGCATGCCAGAATATGTGTGGAAGTCACAGGATGGCCTGCAGGAGTTGATTGTCTCCTGCCACCACGAATTGAAAGTCACATCATCAGACTTGGGAGCAAGCACCTTTACCCACTGAGCCATCTCTCCAGCCCATTTATTTGCATGTTAAGTAAAAGTAGGGTATTTGCTCCTTTGGGGAAGGCCAGTTTCTCAAGGAACTCAGAATGATTCACACAACGAACCCCCCTGGGTTAATCCAAGTCCTTTAGCTACCTATGTCCCTAAGGGCAGTGCAGGGCTGTTAGGATCGATGAAATAGCTCATTGGCGAGTCTCTTGAATTAGTGGTTCTCAAATGCTGGTTCAAGCTAACCTCAATTAGTTACAGTACAGAATTCCAACCCAGTCTATCTAGAAGCTCTAAAGTGGGGCTCAGGGATTTGAATTCTTAAAGTGTTCACAGATGATCCTGTGGTGCCCCCATGCCTCTCTGTGTGTCGCTTTCTCTAAGCTGTCTGGCAAGCTCTAAAGGCAAAAGCTATCTTTCTAGAGCCACAACATGAAAGCCATCTGTGTGAACAATAGGGGACACTTCGAGTTTCCAGGGAACTCAACTGGGTGAAGTGGATCCTTTCAGGCCTTGAGCAAGAAAAATGAAACTATTTTGGTCACGCTCATTGTCCTTGGGCTGTTTGCCTGAAACTAGTAGGTAAGAGCCTCTTAACTTCAAGAGACTTGGGAAGACTAATCCTGAGTATAAACACTTCCACACTGAGAGCCACTCTAGATGCAAGAGACAAAATTGGCTCTAGGGGGAGGATTGCATGGCTATCCCACGCCCCCTGCTGGTGAAGTTAGTGAATGCAGCAAAGTGGTTCTCTAAGTTCCTGAATGTTTGCACAAAGCAGCAAGAAGAAATCCTAGTCCCAACTCAGGCACTCAAACAGCAGAAGCTAGGATATCCTTACAAAAGGAAATGGCCTGAGGTGTCCTGGGATTACTCCCTGTCAAATCGCTCGGGCTTCACTCTCCCCAGGGAAGCCTGTGAATCTGCTCTGCTAAGAATCACGGCACAGCAGCAGCGTGGACAAACAGGGAGAAACGAGCCCATTTCACCTGTGCAGTGGGCAGACGCTGAAGCCAGGAAAAGTAACTCGTCCTGTTGCTTTGGGGGCATATTGATTGCCTTTGAATTAGTGTCTCACTCTGGAACTCAGCCTTTCCACGGGCTATGATGCGGCTGAACCAGAACAAGAAATGAATTTTATGAGTGGCTTTCATCCTTTGGTTTGTACTTATTTCTTCCCCAGTAAGTATTTCATCTTAGATGTCTAGAAGAGGCTTTAGGTAGACTTATGGGTAAGAAACCTGGCTGCCTTGAGCCTACCCACCAACCCCTCATGGAAATCAAGATACTTCAAATAAAGTGGTGCCAGGCAGTGGTGGCACAGACCTTTGATCCCAGCATTCAGGAGATAAAGGCAGAGGCAGAGGCAAACAGCCAACAGAGTGAGTTCTGAGACAGCCAGGGCTACACAGAAAAAACTTGTCCTGAAAAACCAAAAATAAAACAAAAAAATAAAATAAAACAAAAATAAAAATAAAAACAGAAAACCAAATAAAGGGGAGCTACCTCCGATATTGTCCTGCATATCCTTCCAGGGACCTCACTGAATGGAGTCAGACTATTCGACAAAGAGGTTAGCTCTATTCTTCTTAGTTTGTATGTGGGTTCCTTGGCAAGATCAATGACCCCAATTCATACAAGAATGGATTGACAAGATCAGTTCTTGTCAAGATCTTGTCAAGATCATTGATTTTTTTTCAATTTATTTTACATATACACAGAAATTTTCACAGCACTGGATTCTGAAGAAATGAGCAAAGCATGATGCACTCATACTTTTTAGGTCAAGGACAATAGATTTGTAAAGTAATAACATGATAGTTTGTGATCTGGGCTAGGGTCAGAAATTCTTTTTTTAAAGATTTATTTATTATTATATGTAAGTACCTCTGAGCCATCTCTCCAGACCAGGGTCGGAAATTCTAAGGTCCTTACAGAGATAAGTGGTGGCAATGTATTGGAAGATAAGGGTTACATCAAAGAGTTTGTTTATTCAAGGTTACTGTAGCCTTAATGACCAGTCTTTTGTGACCAAGGCCCTTTCCCAGCTTTGGTATGTGCGGGCCATCTCTCCTGAAAGAACCATTATGACTTGCTGTATGTCGAAAATGCAGGCCAAATGGTCCTGCCCGAAGTTACATGTCCTTTTGCCTTGAAGTAATCAGTTGACCAGTCTGGTTTATTTAGCCATGGCACTTGGTTAGGATTAACTCTCGTTTGCTGCCTTTATGTTTCCCACTGAATTAATGACAGCTTTAGACAATTGCTATTTCCTTTTTGAATCAGTGAGTCGCTCTGTAGCTCAGGATTTCCAGGAGCTCAATATGTGACAGCTTAGGCTGAGACTCTCAATTCCTCGGCCTCAGTCTCTTGAACACTGGGATGGCAGGCATGCACTACCCCTTCATTTGGGGAGTAGCTCAGCGGTAGCGGTAGCGGTCGCACACTTGCCTGGTATGCATGAAGACCTGAGTTCCATTTCCAGCACCACCACACACACACAAAAAAAATCAATCAAAACCAAAAAACCCAACCTCTCTGCCCCCCAACCTCCAAAAACCTTTAGTAGTAGGAAGAAAATGATCTAATTTTACTAAAACAAGGCAAGGAAAATGACTTATCATTCAAATGTCAGTACTTCCTGATAACATTACTTCCAGAAAGATGTTAACCTGGTGTCTTCATCTATAAAATAGGGTTGGAAATCTTTTGTTCAGGAATTCTGGAAGATTCAAGGAAGATAACTTAAGTGAAATGTAATTTTTGGATAGATATTTGTATATTGTATTTTCCACATATTGTTGTGTGCTGTTACACTTGAGAGGTGTCTCTAATGTAGCCTTGGCTGACCTGGAGCTTGCTATGTTCTATACACCAGGCTGGCCGCACATTCCTAGAGATCTGCCTGCCTCTTCCTCCCCAGTGCTGGGATTAAAGACCTGTGCCACCACCACTACCTGACCCTGAATCAATTTTGCAAACTATTTCCAGGGAGGGAGGTGAGGTGAGAGGGCGGGGCTGGGAGGAGAGGATGAAGGGAAACCTGCATCCCGGATGTAAAGTGAATAAATAACTTAGTTAATAAAAATATTTCATATTGTCTCTAGGGCATTTTGATCCAATCAATAGAGAGGCAACTGTTTAAATAGCCTACTCATTTACTGACAATTATGGTCAGAGGCTCTGAAGGCTTGCTTAATAGTAATATCTCATTCCAGGGCTGGTGAGATGGCTCAGCCAACAAAGGTGCCCATTGCCAAGCTTGAGTTTGATTCGAAGAACTCACATGGTAGGAGAAGAGACTTCCTAAAGTCTCTTTCATGAACTTATGTGCATGTGCACACTCATACACATAAACTCATAATAAATGACTAAATAAATGTAATAAAATTAAATAAAAGCCCCTTCCCACTAGACTATGCTATAGTTCATCGAATCAGATAGATTATGATGGAAAACTATGGAACAGAAGGAAATGGAGATCATGGGTAAAGAACAACCCCGGACATACTTTTTAATTATTTCAAAACAAGGACATTTTTACGATTGATATAACATATTTTCAAAAATTAAAAGCATTGAGAAGGGGTCTGGAGAAATGGCTCAGAGAACACTGACTGTTTCTCTGAAGGTCCTGAGTTCAAATCCCAGCAACCACATGGTGCCTCACAACCACCTGCAATGAGATCTGATGCCCTCTTCTGGTGTGTCTGAAGACAGCTACAGTGACAGCTACAGTATACTTACATATAATAATAAATAAATCATTTTTAAAAAAACATTGAGTAAATAGCCAAGATTTCTGAAAGTGAATTCCTGGTAATAACTAATAAAAAATTTTGGAGTAGGGATTCGAAATATAGCACAGAGTAGCCTCAAATTATCCTGCCTCTGCCCCCATCGTGCTGAGATTACAAGTGTTCACCAGCTCAGGCAAAATCCTTCTGTTAATGGATCCCCAGGCATTGTGTCACGTGCCTATAATCCCAACACTTGCGTGGTTGAGGCTGCAGGATGAAGACTTTGCCAAGCCAGGCAGTGGTGGCACACACCTTGAAATCCTAGCACTCTGGAAGCAGAGGCAGGTGGATCTCTGTGAGTTCAAGGCCACTCTGGTTTACAGACTGAGTTCCAGGACAGCCAGGCTACAAAGAGAAACCCTGTATCAACAAACAAACTACCACCAACCACCACTATCACCAACAACAAACCCAAACAAGAAAACAACAACTACAGCAAAAGTTTGAGGCCAAACCTCTGCTAAAAAAAAAGACTAGGGTTGTAAGTAACTGATAGTGTATGCTTAGCATATGTAAGGCCTTGGGGTCAATGCCAAGCTCTACAAAAAATCTTTTCTTCTAAATGTAAGAGGTTTTCTTCTAAATGAGACAGGATTCTCTCTCTATATATATTTATATTTCTGGGTATTCAAGGACAGTCTGTTGTACATAGTAAATTGAAGGCCATCTAGGGCTACATAGTAAAAGTTTGTCTCATTCCATGCCATCCCAAAACGAACAAACAAGCAAGCAAACCCACACAAACCCACAAGCAAAACTATGTCCTCCACTCAGCAGCATGGTATTGCAAGACCTGAGATGATAAATAAAAGCTACGGCCGGGCAGTGGCGGTGCACGCCTCTAATCCCAGCACTTGGGAGGCAGAGGCAGACAGATTTCTGAGTTCAAGGCCAACCTGGTCTACAGAGTGAGTTCCAGGACAGCCAGGGCTATACAGAGAAACCCTGTCTCGAAAACTAACTAACTAACTAACTAACTAACTAACTAACTAAAAGCTATGAATATCCACAGTGTTTATGATCTGCTAGATTTCATTGATGTGTATTTTCCAGTGTCACTCCTAAGGATTAGTAGTAGTAGTGACAGTACTTAACACATAGTACCATTATTACAAAGCTGTTCTCTAAACACACCACCATACATGACATACATGTTTTATATATATACATATGGCTACATATGTATATATGACAGATATATTCACTATTAATGAATAAAAACAGTAGGAGAGAAACATAAGAAACCCCCTTAAGTTTGTCCAGGAAGAAAACTTCCCACTGGTTAAATAAAAAGCCACTAAGAGCAAGGCTACTGAAGACACTGAGTTCCAGAGAACTAATGTCTATGGGGTAAAAATAGGTATATGAGGTGTTGTTAAGAATAAGTTCCTCGGGGTTGGTGAGATGGCTCAGTGGGTAAGAGCACCCAACTGCTCTCCCAAAGGTCCGGAGTTCAAATCCCAGTAACCACATGGTTGTTGGGAGCTATTAAGACAACACTATTGTCCTGATCTCTGAATTGGGCCTCTCCCCAGAGAAGAAAAGGGGGTCAAAAGCGGGCCACCGACACACCGATTCCGAGAACAACCACAGAATATTCCAGCCCTAAATCATCACCGATGTCCTGACCACACCCTGATACCGCCAAGTTCTTGCTTCCCCGTGTAACTGCCTAAAGAATGTGCAATTCTATTGCCCCACCCCTCCCGCTGATAAGTAACTGTACTTCCCCTTTTGCTTGTGCAATTCTACTGCCTCATCCTTCCTGCTGAAAGGCACTTCCCCTTTTGCCTTGGGCCTTTCTCAATACAGTGGGGTCTTGATGCAATTCAGAACGTTTCCGTGTTGTTATTCGCACAAGACCTTCGTCTCTCTCTACCCCCCATTTGGTTCTTAGGAGAAGGTCCCCTCAAGACCCTCGAATAACTGGACCTGCTGGACGGGTCACATGGTGGCTCACAACCATCTGTAACGAGATATGATGCCCTCTTCTGGAGTGTCTGAAGACAGCTACAGTGTACTTACATATAATAAATAATAAATAAATCTTAAAAAAAAAAAAAGAATAAGTTCCTCACCAGGCAGTGGTGGCACACGCCTCTAATCCCAGCACTTGGAAGGCAGAGGCAGGTGGATTTCTGAGTTCAAGGACAACCTGGTCTACAGAGTGAGTTCCAGTACAGCCAGGGCTGCACAGAGAAATCCTGTCTTGGGGAAAGAAAGAAAGAAAGAAAGAAAGAAAGAAAGAAAGAAAGAAAGAAAGAAAGAAAGAAAGAAAGAAAGAAAGAAAGAAAGAAAGAAAGAAAGAAAGAAAGAAGGAAAAAGAATAAGTTCCTCACAATTTAAGGAAAAGTAAACCCAAACTCTTTATAAAAGAAGACAATGACTGGCTGAAGAGCAGGCTCCGTGGTTAAGAGCACTTGATTGTTTTGCCTAGGAACCAGGTTCAGTTCCTAGCACTCACAGTGTATAATTTACAATACCTCTGACTCCAGTTCTAGTGGTGCTGAGGCTGACACTTCAAGGGCACCTGAATACACATGGAGTGTGTATGATATATATATATATAAAACATGTGTGTGTGTGTGTGTGTGTGTATTCAGGCAAAATACCCAGATGCATCAAAACAATGTTTTATTCTAGGTTACATATCATCATATCTTGTTCTCTCTTCCACAGTCCTCTTCCTTCACACATGTTCACACACACACACCACTTTCCATATATGAAAGTAAATGTGAAAAATTTCTGAGTCTGACTTAACATAATGAGCTCCACTCACATCTATTTCCCTGCAGATGGCACAATGATCTTTATGGCTGACAAAAACTCCAGATTATATGCACCACCTTTTCTTTACTCATTCATTTCCCCATTCACCTGTTAACAAGGATCTAGGTATTTCATACCCAGACTATTGTGAATAGACCGGCAACAAATATAGACACGCAAGGACTTCTGTCGTATGCTCACTCAGTCCTTCAGGCAGCTAGCAGAAGAGGGACAGATGAGTTGTACAGCACTTCTTTAGGTTTTGGGGAACCTCACTGAGATTTCCATTTTGGCTTCATGAGTTTACGTTCCTTCCAGTGGTCTGAAAGTGTTCTTCCCTCACAACCTTATGATGATGGCCATTTATAGACTGTAGCAAGACAGGATGCCAATGTAGTTTAACTTTGCCTTTTCCCGATTGTTAAGGGTGTTGAGTATATTTTTCTGTATTTATCAGCCATTGGTATATCTTTTAAGGAAAAGATACATTATTTATGGTGTGTATGCACGCCAGGGCACATGTGTAGCGGTTAGATCCCTTTTCCCATCCTAAGAGTTCCAAGGATCAAATTCAAGTTATTAGGCTTGGTGGCACAACCTTTTCTCAACGGGCAATCCTAACAGCTGTATTATTTCTTTAAAATTAAGACTTTAAAGTTCTTCACCTGCTTCCCTTTGCCTCTGAGAGAGTGCTCCCCCTCCCACCCCCTCGGCTACCCCCCTTCCCTGGAGTATCATTGTGCTATAGAATTAGGCGAATCCTCTCCCACCGAGGCCAGACAAGGCAGTCTTCTGCTACATATGGGCTGGGAGGAAGTGGGTCGGAGGCTCGAAGCAGCCCATGTATGCTCTTTGGTTTTCATTTTATGTGTATGGTTGCTTTTCCATGTCTGTGCATCACAGGCATGTAGTACCCACGGAGGTCAGTAGAGAGCACCGCTACTGCTGAACCGGCTCTCCACTTCTTTCGAGAAATATCTGTTATTGGCTGATTGGTTCAATGTTTTTATTTCTGTCACTTGTTTGGTAATTTTATACTTTGTCATTTTCAAGGCAGAGTTCCTCCGTTTAACAGCCTTGGCTACCCTGGAACTTGCCTGCCCCTGCCTCCAAAATGCTGGGATTAAAGGCATGCACTGCCATCGCCCAGGTAAAAGGTACCGGAGAGACTGCCATGGGTGCTGGGAACCAAACTCTTCTATGGGTCTAGCCTTTAGATGGCCTAGCCATCTCTCCAGTCCATTTCATAGTTTTATTAGCATATACTTATGCTACCACACAGAACAATGCATCTCTCCATAGATCATAATTCCATGTTAGACGTACAGTTGGTAAAGGTCTCTCCCCAGTCTTCAGGCCGTCACATCACTCAACTTCATTTGCTGCTTTGCCGAAGCTTTTGTAATCTCATGCAATCCTGTTATCAATTCTTAACAACCATTTATTGAGCTGTTAGGTATTTTTGGAAAGTCTTTGTTGATTCCTTTACTGTGAAGCACCTAAGACTTCTTATTTATTTTCTATTGTCTGTCCCCTACTATTGAAATACCAATTTCTCAAGGGTAGTGATTTCAATAATTGAAACACTGAGACTAGTCGCAATCAGAAAGTTCTCAATAAATGTTTGCTGAACAAACCAAAGAGGTCCAACTATGTGTTGTCAAAATGGGGGGCAAGAATCTAAGTCTCTGTTGTTTAGTAATTATTATTATTGGGTTTTCAAGATAGGGTTTCATTGTGTAGCCCTGACTGTCCTGGAACTTGCTCTGTATACCAGGCTGGCCTTGAGCTCAGAGATCTGTCTGCCCCTGCCTCCTGAGTGCCGGGACTAAAGGTGTCCCATTTAGTGATTATTTTTCTAATAATGGTAATGACCTGAAAGTAAACCAGTTGCACGTCTTATTCAATTGAGGAACAAAAGCCACTGTGCGTCTTCATGCAATGGCTATACTGAACTGAAAAAACAGACTAGCCTAAAGGAAACAGAAGAGTGTCAAGGAAAACTCATATAAGCAAGCTTATACTGATTCCCTGAAATGTAAAGAAAAGTTAAAAGATAGTACAAGACACAGAACTTGAAGAAACAGGGACCCATGGAATAGCGGAAAGCCATATTCCTGACTTAAACACCACCACATCAAGAATATACTTATTCATATTTTCCAATTATGTTAGAAAGAAGTAATTTCTTGGTAAAAGTTTTAACACTTAAAAATCGGGGGACTGGCGAGATGACTCAGTGGGTAAGAACACTGACTGCTCTTCTGAAGGTCCTGAGTTCAAATCCCAGCAACCACATGGTGGCTCACAACCACCTGTAATGAGACCTGAAGCCCTCTTCTGGTGTGTCTGAAGTCAGCTACACTGTACTTATGTATAATAATAAATAAATCTTTGGGCTGGAGCAAAATTTTTTTTAAAAAAATGGGATTTTATTAATACTGTTAAAAAACAGAATGTTTTTAAAATTGAGTGGAAAAATGGTAACTGACAAAACAAATCCTTGAGTTAGGTACAGAAATAAAAGCCTTGATTATCACCAAAGCCACTACTTCAAAACAAGCCAATCCCAAAGATTTTGAAATACTATTGATAGCAGGTATCAGTATGAAAATTAACCTTGATTATGATTACAAGGAATATACTACATAACAAGTGAGCACTTTAAATGGTTTTTAGTATGTTTCAAAGTACAGTCATATAGATCTGATTTAAAGTAAAAACAGCATAAACACCTGACTAACCAGATAAGAGCCTCTTGAGACTCTGCCTCCTTTCATCATAATTAAGAAAACAGGTAATTTGCTAGCTGTTTTTTTATTCCAGTTGTGGTGACACATGCCTTTAAACTCAGCACTCAGGAGGCTGAGGCAGGTGGATCTCTGTGACTTTGACTCCAGCCTGGTCTACACAGCAAGTTCCAGGACATCCAGGGCTACATAGAAAACCCTAGGGTTTTCAAATTTTCTTTTAATTTTTTTTTTGTTTTATGTGTACGGGTGTTTTACCTACATGTACATCTGTGTACCACATGTATGCTTAGTGCACACAGAGGCCAGAATAGGACATCAGAATCCCTGGCAACTACGGGATGCTAGTAATTGAACCTGGGTCTTCTGGAGGAGCAGCCAGTGTTCTTATCAGCTGAGCATCTCTTCAGCCCATCTTTTGCTAGCTTGTAAAATAGTTCACATTAGTAAAGTATAAATAGTGAGCTTTTAAGTTTGCTTAAAGAAGCAGAACAAGATGTAATCAATAGACAAAGACTTCAGTCAACAGACAAAGCAGGCAGTCTTCCATGTGAGAAGGAAAAGAATTCGTATTAGATGATGCAATCTGTAGGTTTTTATATCAATTTATTTATTATAAAATAATTCCCAAGAGTGTTTAACAATACAAATTTTATTAAAAAAATAAGTAACATCAAAACTGTTCAGCAAAATCTATATTCGATGTAACCAAAATAAACAAACACCAAAATAAAAAAATATACATCTCTCTCTATATATGTGGGCAAGAAACAAGTGCATTTTTGGTCCCAATATTTTTGAATATATTATATTTATCTAAGGAATTACATTAATGGCTAAGGAGATAATTACTAAGTTAATAGCAATGTAACTTAAAACTTCTTTTAAGATCTGTAAGCGGAGTTTTTGTTCTTTGTCTTCATTTCCTGACCACTAAGATGTTATGATAGTCCCAAGATAGAGAGAACATATATTAATGTCTAATGAACTGAACAGGTAACACTCATGCCTTTAAATTTAGCACTTGGGAAGAAGAGGCAGGCAGAAATCTATGAGTCCAAGGTCAGCCTGATCTCCATAGTGAGCATCAGGATAGCCAGGGCTATATAATAGAAACCATGCCTCAAAAAAATTAAACAAACCAAACAAAAACAAAAAAAGAAAAGAAAAAAAGAGAAACTAACAGTAGGTAGCTGTATGAAATAGGTAGAGAGTTTTAAAGAAATTTCTTGGCATTTTAAGCAAACACACAAAAAAAGAATTAAGCAGAAATTACAAATGTAGATAATAAGTTTGGGGAATGACAAAAATTAAGCTATTAACATTTAAATTTTCAAAAGTTATTAACCACTAGAATAAGTCGAGAACTCGTGGAATGTTGGCTAAAACTTTAAATGATAACATAAATAACTGTTACTTTGGAGCCATAACTTCACAAAGTTTGTTTTTCCAAAAACATGAATGTAAGCTTCACTCACTTGATGGGCTTTCATAATTAGTACAAACTCATAAGCTTACACTTAAGAACCAAAGTCCTCAGAGGGAAGTTGTGCTCAAATCTATTTGGTGCACCTTGCAGGCATCGGTGGCCAGATACTATCAGCCTTACGGAAGGCCAGTCAGGTAGGAAGGGACTCTGCCTAAGAACTGATAAAATCCTAAGGCCACACACTGAAGCAGGTCTCCCAGTGAAATAAATCATATTCCTTGGAAAGAGAGACTAGTCATCAGTTGTCTTCATTGAATGGGAACACTGTCCCGGAGTACACTGGACATTTTTTTTGAAATATCTGTGTTGCCTTTGCATCTGACAAATAGACCAATGACATACAAAGAATGAAGGAAAAAACAGCTATCCGACCACCAAGACTGATAAGAAATTAAGAAGCAGGCAAAACAGACAAAACAGCAGCTATACCATTTGACACAAAATATTCAGAAGGCAAGTACAACAAAGAAAAATACAAATTATCTGAAACAAAACAAGAATAGACTACAGCAACTAAGGTGCCTTCTCCAGCATCAACTGGAGAATCAAAGCACATGCTAACACATGTTAACCTGACACAGAGAAGATGGAATAAGAATCTCCCAGCATCTGAAAGCTGGAAAGAGCTGGATAATGCGAGCTAGTGTTGTGAATTGTAACTGCCTTCATGAAAACACTGCAGATCTTTGAACTTAGGAAATTCCACCTTGTCTTGCACCAGGTTGCACAAGCTTCATAGAGCAGGAATCTATTTGAACAAGCCACTTTAAAACAAAAAACAGAAACACTTTAGTAGTCTTCATTGCTATCGGTGATCTATTGAAAAATTGCAACAGTGCTAAAATCTATCACATTGTGCTGAATGAAAATGAGACTTACTCAGAAGCGGATTCAGAAGTTACGGCTCTTTCGGTAACTGAAATCAGAGAAGGCTTTATGTTTACAAATGTCATACACGAAGACTGAGTATCAATTTAATTTTCAAGAGCTCACACTGTGATAGAGAAAAACGACTGGCCCATAGATCATAAATTCAAAGTAACGGACACATGTACATACCATTCTCTATTACAACTTGGCAAGTATGAGTTTTACGTTGATTTAAGTGTTTAGCCATACGGTCTAAGCCAGAAGTATCGGCTAGGAAGTCACATTTAAGGCACACTAGAGTGATGCCCCTATGAAAAGAGAAGACTAATAAGACAGAGGATCATATGTGGAAATCCATGCATAAATTCAGTAATTGTTCTGTGTAATAACTCCTGGTTTTTATTTTATGTGCTATCACTGTTATTTCCCAATTTTGTTGTAAATATGGTCTATCTAATATGTTTCTCAAACATATTAGGGTTGGGGTTGTAGGCAGTATTTACCTTGCATGTGCCTGGAAAAAAAAAGGATGCTCACAAAAATAGCCTAGCCATTGCTAAGTTATGCTATCTTTTAGTGCCTTATAAATTGTATGCTCTCAATCTGTTGCTAAAATATTCACATCCAGAGACCCAGGAGTCTTGGCTCAACTAGCAACCTGTAGTCACAGTGATTCCATGCCTTGCTTTCTCTGCCAAGCAAAAGATAGCATTTGGAGCTGGTGAGATGGCTCAGCGGTTAAGAGCACTGACTGCTCTACCAGAGGACCTGAGTTCAATTCCCAGCAACGGCATGGTGGCTCACAACCATCTGACGCCCTCTTCTGGTGTGTCTGAAGACAGCTACAGTGTACTCATATACATTAGATAAATAGGTAATTAAAAAAAACAACAAAAACCCAACAAGAACAGCAAAAAAAGAAATATAGAGGTCTGAAAAAATTTTCAAAATCTCTTTTGAGTAATAAGCACTAGGATGTTCTCTATACACCAAATTACTAGGTATTTTGGACACAACAGCAAACAAAACAGGTTCAGTTTATGAAGCATATAATCTAGTGCATTTAAGTCAGAATAAAGTTAGAAGAGATAGGAAGACTGTAAATTTAGTAATTTAATATAATTATTAGTTTGTTAACAAAGCATATACATACCTGATATTTTACGTGGGTTTTGTTTTGCTTTGAGACAGGGTCTCACTATTAGCCCTGTGGGGCCTTGAACTCAGGATGCGCCTGTCTCCTTTCCCCAGTGCTGGAATTATAGGTGTGAGCCACCAAACCCAGCTTCATCTTATCAAACCTTACATTTTTCTAAGGCTAAAACCTAGTAGTTTGCCTTATGCTGATTCTTTTCATCTCTAGCTCTGCTCTTAGCATCCTGTTTTATATTTAAGCCTAGGTGCTATACACAAAAGAAAGTGTTCTTGAACAAACAAAATCATGTTTTCTTTCCCAAACCACCCTTCATTCCTGATTTCTCTTATGATGTCACTTCCTTGCTACAAAGGTTTAAATAAAAACATTTCAGATATTTTAAATATTTAATAATTTATGATATCATTTACACTGTATTAAGCTGGGGCTATCTCCTCTAAACAAATGACCTAAATGACTCTTAAAAGACAGGCATTCTGAAGACCACTTTTCTAAAGAGGATGGTGTTGTGTTTAGTAACTTATCTAAGGCCAGTCCCATGTTTGAAATGTAGCCCTTTGATTCCAGAGCCCATTTTAAAAATATCACATAAGCTTTGTTGTAAGATTTTTCATTTCATTTTAACAAATGAGCTTCTTTTAAAAAATATTTAATTAATTTAGTTTTCAGGCTTTCCATTTATTCACTCATTCATTCATTCATTCATTCATTCACTTTACATCCTGATCGCAGCCCTCCTCTTCTCTCCACCCCACCCTGGTACATCAAGTCTCATCAGGACTAGGCACATCCTCTGGCACTGAGGCCGGAGAAGGCAGCCCAGCTAGGGGAAATGGAACCAAAGGCAGGGGACAGAGTCAGAGTCAGCCTCTGCTCCAATTACTAGGGGACTCACATGAAGACCAGCAGCACATCTGCTACAAATGTGTAAGGGGGCGGCGGTGCAGACTCTGCCTGCTCTTTGGTTGGTGATTTAGTCTCCATGAGTTCACTAATTTATCTTTATTTTATCTTTATTGCAAGCACATCTGTGTGAGGGTGTCGATCAGGAGTTACAAACAAGTGTGAGCTGCCATGTGGGTGGTGGGAATTGAACCCAGGTCCTCTGGAAGAGCAGACAGTGCTCTTAACTGCTGAGCCATCTCTCCAGCCTCTCTGTTCTTTATTATTTTATTTCCTGTGTATGAGTGCTTGGCCTACATGTATGTATGTGTAACACATGCATGTTTCATGCCCATGGAAGTTGGAACATCGACTTCTCCTGAATCTGGCAAGCCACATTGTATGCGCGCTGGGCACTGAACCTGGAGCCTCTGCGAGAGCAACATGTGTTCTTAAGCAGTTCACCATCGCTCTAGTCTTAGCCCAATTGATTAGTAAATAACAGCCTTAACTACTCTGTGGTTTACGAAGTTACAACTCACTATGTAAACTCCTCCACATTCATCTTCCTACCAAACCCTTGATTCACCCAAAGTATCTGTGATTTTTCTCAATGTCTTTCAAAGTAAAATTAATTCTTATTCTTTAGAACTTGTTTTTGGATTTAAAAAGTCTGTATCTAAACTCAAAATTATTTCCCCATATTCCAATCCATGCTTTTTTCTTCATGCATCTCTCTCTAGATATGTATCTTTTTTTTTCTTTTTCATTTTTCAAGACAGGGTTTCTCTGTGTAACCCTGGCTGTCCTGGAACTCACTCTGTAGACCAGGCTGGCCTTGAACTCAGAGATCCACCTGCCTCTGCCTCCCAATTGCTGGGATTAAAGGTATGAGGCACCACACCCAAACTTTATGCATCTTTTAAGTAGAAACCTCTATCCCCTCTGAAATAAGTAACTCTCACTGCATCTATGATAAATTTCCTATTATTGTATTTATTTATGTTCACTTTTTTATATCCTCCTAATAAATTGTATTTTTTTTTGAGACAGGGGCTCACTATGTAGTGCTGGCTGGCCTGGAACTCACTCTGTAGACCAGGCTGACCTGGCCTTGAATTCACAGAGCTACACTTGCCGCTGCCTCTCAAATGCTAGGACTAGAGTTATGCATCACCTTACCCAGCTTAAATTCTACCTTCTTGAAAGTTGGTACCAGGTCGTCTTCATCACTGTGATCTGTACACTTTTTTCCCCATAAAGAGCAAAAGTGAGAGGTTGAAGAGAGTGCTCTGCTAAGAGCACTAGTTGCCCTTCCATAGCATCCAAGTCAGATTCCCAGCACCCAGATGATGGTTGCCTCACAACTGTTGGTAACTTCCATTTCATGCAACCGAGTGCCCTCTTCTGCCTTCCATGGGCACCATGCATGCATGTGGTGTACAGATATCTATTTACATAGGCAAGACACACATAATAACGTAAAGTACATTATAGTAAGAATAAAGCTGAGACTTATAAATAGTATATATTAACTTTAAGTACTACAGAATTTTAATAAAATTATTCCCAATCAAATAGTGCTAAAAAGAATCTTTTTCATTTTACAATGTAAATACATGAAAGTTTCAACTCAATATCTGGCACCACTGAAACAGAGGTTAGTCATATGATAGACTATCCCTTCCTTTATTCTAAGAATATAGCAACAAAAATAACTATCACGTTCAGTGACAATCATTTAGATTTTAAATTAGGTATACCAACACCTGGTTAAAAAGTATAATTATAACTTTTTAATACAAAGAACAGATAAAAATCAATTAATTACCTGCGAGCTCGTGATTGCTTCTTAAAAATATAAAGCTGCTTACTTGGGTGGTCATTGTGAGAGCTGAGAGATTAAAGACAAACAAGATTTTATTACTTTTATGATCTAATAAGTCATATTAACTTTGAGCATGTTTTCAAGTCTATGCGTATTTTCTTACTTTTGAACAGAAGTTAATGACATTCACATAATAATGAGATTATATTGATCACTGGTACGGCCAGAGCAAGTACCCATCCATTAATATGTTGTGATTGTAACCTCTCCGTCACCTCAATCAATGTAATGGCATTAGGGAAGACTTTGGGAAATAATTATGCCAGAAAAGAACATCAGATCCCCTGAACCCGCAGTTGCTGAGAAACAGATTCTTTTTTCAGACAATGTTACTGTTTTTAGTGACTAAGCACACATTTGAGTACAAATGGAGTTTTCTGTGTTTGCCATTGAACGAGGGCAAGGATGGATGGCTATGGCTTGAGAGAAGGAATGTTCTTTAGCATTGTTAAAAAGCCCGGAGCCTGGGGATTAGAGATGGCTCAGCAACTAATAGCACTTGTTGCTTTTTTTTTTAGAAGACTTAGCTTCACTTCCTAGCACCCACATGGTAGCTCACAATCTGTAACCCCAGTCCTAGAAAATCTGACACGCTCTTCTGGTATCAATGGGCCCTACACCAACTCAGTGCATGTACACATAAGCAGGTAACACATTAATACACATAAAATTAAAATAAGTTAAGTTTTTAAACATGGATTTACTTAATAAAGCCACTCTAATTTTATTAATTTAACTGTTTTTTTAAAAATTTCTGTCCCATTAGTTTTATAATTTGTTATATTTGAAAATATACAAGCAACATTCTAGACATTCGCTATTTCGACATTCCTACTTCCATGATGAGACACGCTTGATTGTAATATGACAACTGTGTCTTTAAAACAAACAATCAAACAAACTCCTCAAAGAGTAGTAATTTTTGATACAGAGTCTCATGAAGCCCAGTCTAGCTTTAAAATTAATATATAGCTGGAGATAAGCTTGAATTCTTGACCTTTCTGCCTCTTACTCCCAAGTACTAGAATTATAGGCATAACAAGCCATTAAATCTGAATAGCATCTTTGTGTGTGTGTGTGTGTGTGTGTGTGTGTGTGTGTGTGTGTGTGTATGTGTGTGTGTGTGTGTGTGTGCTCAGGATTGAACATAGAACTTTCTATATGTTAGGCAATGGCGAACCAGGAAGCTACACCCACAGACCAGAAAGTTAATTTTGACTGGCATGTTCAACTTACCTCATATGATTTGTAAAGGCTTTGTTACAGTTAGTGGTATACTTGCAAAAATCACAATTTATATGTGTAGAAAAGTGGCTTGAAAAATCTTTTATTTTGGAACGGCACTCAATACACATGTGACTTCCCTGGTGACACCTTATAGAGACAGAAAAAATAATAAAAATATGTTATACAATAAAAATATGTTATATAATAAAATAATAAGGAAACCTTTATTTTTAAAAATAAATTATTTTATTAGTTATCAGTAATTTGTATTCATAATAAAAAACTAAAGCAATTTTGACATTAAGAAATTGAAAGGATGTATTACAAGGTTAAGGAAACCCTTATTAACACTTAATTGATACAAATCTTTAAAATTATTAGATATTTAAATTTTGAAAATTTACTTTGAAGCAAGTAAAAGTTTAACACATGTAAATATTTTGAGAGTGGCCAACCAATGACCCAAGCCATGAGAGGAAGCCCATGCCCACCCCACCCTTGCCTGGTTGGCCAGAGACCTAAAGCAGAACTAAACTTGACTGACCAAAATAACAAAAAAGTCAATGCAATGACTCCTAAGAACGTTCTGCTGCAATCATGGATAGGTGCCTAGCCCAGTTGTCAGCAGAGGCTTCCTCTGCTACCTGATGGGAGCAGATACAGAAACTCAGATCGAAACATTAGGCATAGCTCCAGAAACCCTTTGGAAGAGGGGGAGGAAGGACAGCAGGAGCCAGAAGGGTTGGGGTCATCAGGAGAACACGAACCACAGAATCAATGAAGCAGGGCTCATAGGGACTCACAACTAACTGAAAAGGCAATCACCAGAGCCTGCATGGGTCTGCTCTAGATCCTCTGCATACATGCTGTTGTTGTTTTACTTGGGGGTATTTGTGGGCTTCCTAACAGTATGAGAGAGGGCATCTTGGATTCTTTTGCCTGTATTTGAGACCCTTTTCCTCCTACTGGGTTGCCTCATTCAGCCATGATAGGAGGGTTGGCTCCTAGTCTTATTGCTCTCATATTATGTCCTGTTCGGTTGATATCCCTGGGAGGCCTGCTCTTTTCTGAAGGGAAATGGAGGAGCGGTGGATCTGAGGGAGAGGGAAAGTTGAGGGAGGGAACTGGGAGGGAGGCTGTATGAGAGAATAAAAAAGATTATCAAATAGTATTTCAATTTTGAAAATTTGCTTTGAAGTAATAAGCTAAAACAAGTGCAAAAAGTCTAACACATGTAAATAGTTCCCTAGGAGAAAAAAAGACTCAATTTAATGTCATAAGGCAAAAATACAATGTTTAAGTTTAGTGCAAAAGATTAAAATCACAGAATAAGCACAGCAGTTCTAATTCTGCTCAGCAGTTGTGAAAAGTGCCATTTTATTATCTGCTAAGTCTTCAAAATAGAAAAATGATTGTCACGTGTAAGAAGGTTCTTTGACACGGCAATAAGCATTTAACTTTTGCGACTACATTAGTATCCCATCTAATGAATAAAGGTGGTACCTTAAGTTCTTCAGATCTATGCTGAATTTGTTTTTCCTGGTGCGTTGTCTCTTTTGCTTGTAGGAGGGCTTGGCTTTGGATTTAGTTGTCCCCGTACCTGGCTTACTTGCACTGGGCTTACCAGTTGTGGTTGCAACTGTTTGAGGGCTAGTGGTGGTAGCTTTATTTGCAGATACTTTTGAGTTATTCTTAGTAGTTGTACTTTTAGACTTTGGAACTGAGAGCTGAAGAGAAGTGCTTGGGATGGTACTAGAAGGTGGGCTTGAGGCTCTTGACTGACTAGATCCTAATGAAGCTCGAATAATAACCTGTGAAAACAAACCAGGGTATAGGCTCAGAAGATTACGAAAATGGTATTAAAACGCCGCGTGTAAGGCCTTACATTCAGTTATCTAATACGTGTAAGTGTGTTTACATGTGTATATATACGGAAGCAGGCTCTCACTTGAACACAGAGCTTGCTGATTTGGCTAGCCTAGCTAGCTAGCTTGCACCAGAAATATCCCGTCTCTGCCTCTCACCTTCTGGGACTACAGGTGGGCTCACCCAGATCTTTTTGTATGCGGATGCCTGGTATCCAAAACTTCAGCCTTCCCATTTGTATGAGTATTTTACCCACTGAGCCATCTCTCTAGCCCAAGCCCTTACATTTATGATCAAATACTTTATTTTACAAGAGTGCCAAAACAATTCAAGGCAGAAACAACAGTTCCATCAATATTTAAATAGAAGGGTGAATTTGAAACCTCACTTTATATTAACATAAACAATTAATTCAACATACACCAAGGACTAAATTGTAAGCATTAAAATTATAAAACTCAGAAGTTAAAAAATATAAATTCTCATTCCATGGGAGTTAGGCAATGACGTCTACTTTTTTTGACAGGTGGGGGGAGACACTGTATATAGCCTTGGCGATTTTGTAACTCATTATATAGACCAGGCTGACCTCAAACTCACAGAGATCCACCTGGCCTTGCTTCCCCTATGTGTTGGGATTAAAGGCACCACCATGCCTGCAGGCAGTGACTCCTTAAATATGCCATCCAAAGCATAAGCAAACAACAAAATGAACAAGGAGGCATCTCTTTAAAGGGGATATAAACACTAAATACAAGTGTCAGAAAAGGAGCCCACAATTCTACTCCCAGGTACGTTCCAAGAAAAATGAAAACACATGCTTGCACAAAAACTTGTACAAAAATATCCATAGCATCAGTACAACAGTCAAGAGAAATGACATTCTACCAGTGGATGAATGAAACTATCTATGCAGTGGAACAGTGCTCAGCCACGGAAGGAACGAAGCACCGAAACACGCTCCAAGATAGATGAACCTAGGAAACGTGCCAAATAAAAGAAATCCTCAAAGACTCTGTGTCCTAAGATTTCATTCACATTAAATTTTAAAAATGGGGGCTGTGGTTAAGAGCACCGATTACTCTTTCAAAGGACATGAGTTCAAATCCCAGCAACCACATGATGGCTCACAACCATCCGTAATGAGATCTGACACCCTCTTCTGGGGTGTCTGAAGACAGCTACAGTGGACGAGCAGGGCCAGGGTGAGAAGAAAAAGTGTCTGAAGACAGCTACTGTGTACTTACATATAATAAATAAATAAATCTTTAAAAATTTTTCTTAAAATGGGAAAATTCCTAAGGAAGAGATTAAAGCTTGCATCAAGTGCTGCTGGAATACAGTCACTGTTAATGGATGTAAAGTTCCTTTTAGTGATGATGCAAATGGTCTCAAATTGCATAAGATGATGTTTTCACAACTCTGTGTAAATGTTAATAAAACCACTTAACCAAGCACTTTAAATAAAAAAAATCTTTGGAACATGAATTGTATTCTAAATAAGCTGTTACCAAAAAAAAAAAATCAGTATAGTTCAGAAAGTCTAATATCATTATTTAAAATAGCAAACATGAAGTGCAATCAGATCCATTTTTGATCTAGTCTACCTTTTGCAGGTTTTTGTGTTAGGTGTGTTTGCATACTATGGTGGACATGTAAACCTCAAAGAATAACTCTGGAATTTGAATCTTTCTTTTTATCTTTATATGGATTCCAGAAATCAGTGGATTTCAGGTAATCAGACTTGCATTGTTGGGTGACAAGTACCTTTACCCACTGGCCCAATTTCCACTTGTTTTAAATGGTCTTCCCAGTTAAATGAATTTACTTAGTTATTTATTTGCTGTTGAAATAATAATTTCATATTGGTAACATGTTAACATGGACTTTAATGGATAACTTAGAAGTTGGTGCAAATTATCTAAAGAATTTATTTTTTCCAGCCCCCTCCCTGTTGAGAATTTATTCCATCTGAGTCTCTTTATCTAGAATGCATAGAAATACTAGCTCACTTGTCTGTCTTGTTTGCTCGCTGATTGGATAAATTAAAAGGTATAAAAACAAAAAATTATCAATGTCATTATATTACAATATGAAAATTTGGGAGGTTTACAATATTAGTATTCCACATGTCTAGTCTCAACATGGGATAAATGGATTGCAAGAAGTTATATTGGAATACATTGCTTGCTCTAGTTGTTCACAGCATTGTACTATATGACTTTAGGTCATTCTAGTAGCAGATACACACAAAAAATGTTTGTACTAAAAGCCAAATTTGAAAGGTTAGGAATAATTTTATTTTGGATTATCCATCCATCCATCTGCTGGACCAAATATTCAAGAGCAGGCTTTATATAAAGAAGCCAGAGGAAAAAGATGGCAAACATGGAAAACAGTATAATGTTATCCAGGAAAGGAATCTGATTCTCTTTAAGAAGATTCAGGAACTATAGCATAGTTATGAGATTCAAAGTACTATGACAGATGCTTGGAACACAATAAATTAAGCGTGACTTGTAGTCCCAAGTGCCTAGCGGGTAATATATTTAAAAAGAAATAGCTTACCGAATTCAAAATCAACTTAGTGACTCAGCTTACAATGAGTCTACAAAGGAATGTCTCAAGGCACATGTCAATCAACTCAAACAATACTCTAAAGTTTTTACTTTTGAAGTATAAGAATAATAAAACCGCTGGGTGGTGGTGGCACACACCTTTAGTCCCAGCACTTGGGAGGCAGAGGCAGGCGGATTTCAGAGTTCAAGGCCAGCCTGGACTACAGAGTGAGTTCCAGGACAGCCAGGGCTATAGAGAGAAACCCTGTCTTAGAAATAAAAAGAAGAAGAAGAAGAAGAAGAAGAAGAAGAAGAAGAAGAAGAAGAAGAAGAAGAAGAAGAAGAAGAAGAAGAAGAAGAAGAAGAAGAAGAAGAAGAAAACCTGGTTGAAAACAGATGGCTCAGCAGTTAAGAACATCTGATGCTCTTGCAAAGGATCAGGGTTTAGTTCCCAGAATCCATGTAGGGCAGCTCACAACTGCCTGTAACCTCAGGGTACCTGATGCCTTTGTTTGGCATATACAGGTAGTGATATAGCACATAGAACATGTTCTGGCATGCACACACATATACTCGTGGGTTAAAATAGTAGTATAACATTAACTTTAGTTTTTAATACACACACAGACACTAAAAAAGTAATAAAACCTTAACTTTAGTTCTACACACACACACACACACACACACACACACACACACACACGTAATAAAACCTTAACTTAACACATACACACACACAAATTAAAAAGAATAATAAAATCTTAAAATTGTATGGTATTCAATAGATTTTCAGACCAGATAGGAATTTCTCCTCGCTCCTCTTTTTCTTTGAGACAAAGCCATGGAGTCCTGATTGTTCTGGAACTGTGCACATCAGGATCTCTTCAGACTCTAAGATCCTCCTGCCTCTGCCTATTGTGCACTAGGATCGAAGGCATACACCACCTTACCTAGCCCAGGAGCTCATTAGACAAAATGCTAAAATACACCATCGTTAATACTCACTTTTGTCCCAGGAGGCAATCCCTCTAGTTCTTTAGGCTTTATAAATGTGCGATGTTCTAACTTATGTTCTGTTTTCTCCTTGGAGGTCAAAAATTGTAGTCTGCATTTCGGGCAACGATAAATTCCTTTTTTCTGTTTATAAAAAAAAAATAGAAATAATATTAAAATATATTTTCTTTTCTTTTCTGAGAAAGAGTCTCACTATACAGCCCCAGTGGGGAAGCGGCTTGAACTCATTGGTAAGGTAGACAACTTCCTGAACAGAACACCAAAGGCTCAGGGCCTAAGATCAACAAATGATAAATGGGATCTCATGAAACTGAAAAGCTTCTCTAAGGCGAAAAACACTGTCAATAGGACAAAACAGCAACCTACATATTGGGAAAGGATCTTCACCAACTCTACATCTGACAGAGGGCTAATATCCAAAATTTACAAAGAACTCAAGAAGTTAGACACCAATAACCCAAATAATCCAATTAAAAAATGGGATACATAACTAAACAGAGAATTCTCAACAGAGGAATCTCAAATGGCTTAGAAGCACTTCAAGAAACGTTCAAATTCCTTAGGCATCAGGGAAATGCAAATGAAAACAACTTTGAGGGTCTTACACCCATCAAAATGGCTAAGATCAAAAACTCAAGAAACAGAACATGCTTGTAAGGACGTGGAACAAGGGGAACACTCTTCATTGCTGGCAGGAGTGTAAACTTGCACAACCACTTTGGAAATCAATTTGGCAGTTTCTCAAAAAACTGAGAATACTTCTACCTCAAGACTCAGCAATAACACTCCTGGGCATATACTAAAAAGATGCTGCACCATCCCACAAAGACACTTGCTCAACTATGTTCATAGCAGCTTTATTTGTAATAGCCAGTAACTAGAAGCAACCTAGATGTCCCATAACTGAAGAATGGATAAAGAAATTGTGATCCATTACATAATGGAATAATATTCAGTTATTAAAAACAAAGACATCATGAATTTTGCAGACAAATTGATAGAACTTGAGAATATCATCCTGAATGAGGTAACTCAGTCCCCAAACTGCATGTATGGTATATGTACTCACTTATTAGTGGATATCAGCCAGAAAGTATAGGATACTCATGCTACACTCTACAGATCCGAAGATATTAAATAAGAAGGAAGGCCCAAGTGAGAATGCTTTAATCTCACTTAGGAAGGGGAATAAAATAGTCATTAAGAAGCAGATGGAGGGGCTGGTGAGATGGCTCAGTGGGTAAGAGCACCCGACTGCTCTTCTGAAGGTCAGGAGTTCAAATCCCAGCAACCACATGGTGGCTCACAACCATCCATAACAAGATCTGACTCCCTCTTCTGGAGTGTCTGAGGACAGCTACAGTGTACTTTACATGTAATAAATAAATAAAATCTTAAAAAAAAAAGAAGAAGCAGATGGAGGAGGGATCTGGGTGGGAAAAGATATGGAGAGGAGAATAGGGGTGGTTTTAGGATCAGGTGTGGGGACAGACAGGGAAGATGGCCATATGACCATGAGAATGAATGGAAATCTGCAGCTGGTGGGGTGGGGGAGTGGAGGGATTCAGAAGGACTTTCCATAGACCTGGGATAGGAGAAGCTCCCAAGAATCAATGGGTGTCACCTTAGCCGAGTCTCACAGCATTGGGGATATGGAACCTGAAGAGGTCACTCCTTGTAGCCAGGCAGAAATCCCAGTGGACACCAACCTAACCACAAAACTTTCGACCCAAAATTTGCCCTGCCTACAAGAAATGGATGGACGTGGAATGGAGAAGAGACTGAGAGAATGGCCAAGCAATAACCAGCCCAACTAGAGACCCATCCCATGGGAAAGCATCAATCCCTGACACATGAGTCTAGCATGACTGTTTGCTGAAAGACTCCACCCAGCAGCTGACTAAAACAGATGCAGATACCCACAAGCAAACTCTTGAGGGCCCCCAAAAGGATAGGAACTCCACAGGAAGAGTAACAGAGACAACTAACCTGGACACTTGAGGGCTCTCAGAGACTGAACCAACAACCAAAGAGCGTACAGAGGCTGGACCTAGCCCCCCTCAAACACATGTAGAAGATGCAGCTTGGTCTTCATGGGGACACAAACAACTGGAACAGGGACTATCCCTAAAGCTGTTGCCTGTCTGTGGAATCTATTCCCCTAACTTGGCTACCTTGTCTGGCCTGAAGAAGTGCCTAACCCTGCAGAGATTTGATGTGTCAGGGTAGGAGGATACTCAGGGGTATCATTCACTCTCTCAGAGAGGGTGAGGGAGGACAGTGATTGGAATGTAAAGTGAATAAAAAAAATGTTTAGCCAGGCGGTGGTGGCGCACGCCTTTAATCCCAGCACTTGGGAGGCAGAGACAGGCAGATTTCTGAGTTCGAGGCCAGCCTGGTCTACAAAGTGAGTTCCAGGACAGCCAAGACTATACAGAGAAACCCTGTCTCAAAAAAAAAAAAAAAAAAAAAAAAAGAAGAAGAAGAAGAAGTTTAAAGCCACTATTTCACTATCTCCCAACATAGATAAATAATGTCATAATGCCATAATATTCTTTTCTTTCCTTTTTGGTGCTAGGAATCATATGCAGGGACTTATGCTACCATTGGGCTATACTGAGCCATTCACTCATTTGTTTTTGAAGTACTGGAGATGAATTTCAGGTAGGTTAGGCAAGTGCTTTATTCCATCTTTTTAAGCACCTTTGATTATAAATTTGATATATAAATTATTCAAGCATTCAAGATTACAAAAATGAATTACATTTTATTTTTATCCTTAGAAAAAGTAAGCCGGGCGTGGTGGCACACGCCTTTAATCCTAGCACTTGGGAGGCAGAGGCAGTTGGGTTTCTGAGTTCGAGGCCAGCCTGGTCTACAAAGTGAGTTCCAGGACAGCCAGGGCTATACAGAGAAACCCTGTCTCATAAAACAAAAAAAAAAAAAAAAAAAAAAAAGAAAGAAAAAACAAGTTGGTAAAGCAAATTTAACTTTTAAAACCAAAAAAACAACAAAAAAAAATCTAGGTGGGTGTGATTGTACATGCCGTTAAACCTAGCCTTAGAGGTCAGAGGCAGGTAGATCTCTCAGTTTGAGCCAGCCTGGTCTACATAACAAGTTCCAGGCCAACCAGAGCTACATGATAAGATCCTATCTCAAATAAACAAACCCCAACAGACAACTACAAAAACAAACAAACCAAACCAACCAACCAACCAACTTACCAAAACCACAAAAACAAAAATATCTAACTAGAAACTCTTAAGAAAGTTATATAATAGAAATAGATTTAAATGGCAATTCTGACCAACAGAACTTTCTATAGTTGCATTATCCATTGTGAAACCTACCACTTACAAGTGGACAGTGAAAAACAACAACAACAACAACAACAACAAAAGCCTGGTCTACAGACTGGGTTCCAGGACAGCCAGAACTATGCAAAGAAACCCTGTCTCGAAAAAGCCAACAAACAAACAAACAAACAAACAAACAAACAAAAAAGACAAAAAAAAACCCCAACAAGTGGACAGTGAGTGCTTTAAAATCACATGTCCAGTAAATCTTGTTCAATGCTCTTTTAAGTAAATAAAGAAGAGGATCACAGTTTCACCAAAGTTTTCAGCCAAAAGCCAAGCTAATGGTTTCAGAAAAAGACTAGGGGAACTCAAAATCAGAACTCAAGAAAAAGGTATAAGCACTGATACTGGTATCTTAGAAATTGTATAGAACTGTCAAATACAATTTACAAATCTGGTAGTAAGAGTCACAGCTGTTTCCTCTTAGCAGCTACTACTAGAAACCATCCTGGATATGCGATCACAAACACTTGTAGTCTCACAACAATAACAACAACAACAACAGACTAGGAAGTGGAAAGGATACTTGAAGAGAAAGAAAAGCTAAAGCACAATGTCTTTGATTCTTCGCTTCCTCACTTCAAATGTTTCCTCTGCTCTTCCAAATTACCTACAAGATAGCAGTTCCTACCAGTCTAGGATGCCAAAATATGCAGCTTACACACCACTCGTTCACCCCCTTTCCCTCTACTGTGTGGTTCCCATTTCTAGTGATATCTTTCAGAAAGTTCACTGGTTATAGACCTCAGTATTACCTGAAAGCAGGGGAAAAAGTAGTAGCTGTTTCATAAGTCGGCATAAATTGCAAATTAAATGTGACATTTTTGAATAAGTTTGCTTTCTGTCTGGAATCAATTTAATTACTATTCTAAACACTTATGTTTTTTCAATAAGACCATGTGAAGAAATAAAGGAGACCTCACCTGATGTCTCATGTAGTGATTCATATAAGGGGTTGCCATTCTACTAACTTTGAGGCAAAACGGACATAGCAAGTTCTTAGTGTTTTCATGAGATGATCTGAAGTGAGTTTCTACATCAGAAAATATTGATGATCTAAACTGGCAAACCTAGAAATACAAATAAGGTTAAGTTCAACACAAAATTTAATGGCTTGCATACAATTTACATCAAGTTAGTAGTGCTATATCATTAGTTTAGAAAAACATCCTGCACTAGACATTTCAAACCGTAGCCAGACTTTATTCCTCTTTTCAGATCTACCATGTCTCATGTTAACTTATATATTCAAGCACTTATTTATGCTTTTTTCTGCTATACAAAAAATCATTTTCTTATTCATATTTAAAAGGCTAAGTCAGAGACAGTTTATCTTTAGGTTGCTTTCAAACTCTTCAAAAACACTTGTCAAAATACACTTAGGTTCTCTAGTTTTTCCTATTTCCCTGACATGTGTATAATCTTCGCTATATAAGCCTATGTTTGTCTTTCTCTAGTAGAACAAGTATCTACTACAAAAGTCAGAAAACTCTGGCCAGGAAGGCCAAATTCAGCTTACCACGCCCACACACAATGCATGAGTTTGGCCAGGTGGAAGTCACAGAACACAAGGGCTTTTCCGTTTTAGTATACTAACCCATTTTGTTTAAATGCCTCAGAAATCAAAAGAAACAATACTATTTCATGGAATACAGACATTGATCAGACAGCGAAGTATATAATAAACATGTATATACCTGGCAAATATATGGCATTTCACCAGGTTTATGAGTATCCTTCATGTGTTGTAAAAGCATATGCTCTGTTTCAAATGACAATTCACAGATCTTGCAAATAGCTAAAAGGGAAAAATACATTACAGCATTTTTCACGTTTATGAACGCAGGATTCATTTTGCATAATCATAGCATTAAATAATACAGTAATGCGACTAGAGCCTTATCACTATGGACCCTAACTATCTAACACTATTGATGTAGTTTGGTTATAGAGCTACACAGTTCCTAGCCTGTGCTAACTACAACCACAGTTTTTGTATTAAGTATAAATTAAGGGCATTGTTTTTTTTTTCCTTAAAGATTTATTTATTATTATAATTAAGTACATTGTAGCTGTTTTCAGACGCACTGGAAGAGGGCGTCAGATCTCACTACGGGTGGTTGTGAGCCACCATGTGGTTGCTGGTATTTGAACTCAGGACCTTCGATAGAGCAGTGAGTGCTCTTACCCACTGAGCCATCTTGCCAGCCCCAAGGGCAATGGTTTTAAAATTTAAAAAAAATCCTCTATAAACTTTCCAACAGAATCCTTAGCATTCCCTCACAATCAGATAAATCAAATTATGTAAAACTGTCACTTACTAGAAAAATCATGAGGAGTATGTGTACTCTCAATGTGGCACTGGAGCTGGAAGGGGTTGGGGTACTGCCGGTAGCAGTGTTGGCATGTAGTATGGCTTTCCCAGGTCTCGTTGTTCTGCTTTTCAAGTTCCAAGTGGTGTTTCATGTGGTTCATGAACCTATAAATGATAGTAAGACAGGTGCAAAAAAGTGCACGTTTATAACAAGAAATTCACAAATAATTATTGGATCCTAAAAATGTTAAATGTAGTTGCATGACTGATATTTAAAATATTACCTCTAAGACTTTAATGTGATCTAGAAAAGTATATACTTGTGGTGTGACTGGTATGAGATTCACCCCTATAGGCTTATATATTAGCAGGCCCATCTGGAAGGATTAGATTAGGCATGGCTTTGCTTCTTGGCTACCAGAAGGTGAAACATTTTTCTTATCTATGCCCTTCGTCCATGATGTTTCTGCCTTGGTAGAAGCATCAGCTAATAATGATTGAAATCTCTCAAGCAAAGAGCCAAAATCAACTCTTTCTTCCTTAAATTGTTTCTCTTAGATTACTTGTCACAATGTCAACTGAAATACAGAAAATACTTTCCTTGCAATGTTAACCTCTACAACACCATTCATTTGCTCAGTTTTGTACTCTGTTATCTCAGGTTCTCTAAAAAAGGCTGCAGATAAGAGGGCATCCTGAGGTTTCACCGGAGAGCTTATGATATAAATGGGCACACATGCTTTGAAGTCTTTACTAGACTGAATTTCAAAGTAAAACAAGCCAATCAATCGAAATGCTTTCTCGGTGTGATGGCTCACACCTGCAATATTAGAACTAGGGAGGCTAAGTTGGGAGGTAAGAGAAACAACAGCAACAAAAGCAATTGTAATATTAGCTTGGCTATTTACAAGAATTCTCTACAAGTCTCTATAGAAGACCATCCTACAATAAATTATCAGTATGGAGAAGCAAAGGCGAAGGGTTTGATCATCATCCCTTTTCACACCACCACCAAAGCACATCTTGTTTCTGTTGAGACAGTCTCACATAACCCAAGCTGGCCTTGAACTCATTTCATAGCTGAGGTCTGTCTTGAAATTCTGATCTTCCTACTTGCACTATCGGAGTACTGGGAATATGGACTTTAAAATTATAAGCTTTATAAAGAACTGTGAGCTATAGCTGGCTATAATTACAATCTACAATATCTACGTTTTTTGGAGACAGGATGTCTAGGTAGCCCAGGATGTTTTCCCAACATCTGTTTTACCATCCCAAGTACTGAGATTACTGCCATGCACGCACCACAATGCTTGGAGTCCAGTATCTTCTTTACTCCTTTGGTTTTGGTAGAAGTCTATAATTTACTTTGAAAAGTATTCAAAATATCATATGGTTCTATGGATAAATATACATCGAGCACCTGTGAAATTCTGATCTGAAATGTTCCAAAATCCAAAAGGTTTTGAGCATCTCCTCACTCCACAAGTGCACTTAACAAACGTTTATGTCAATTTGACACAAGCTAGAGTCATCAAAGCAAAGAGTACTTCAATTAAGAAAATGCCTCCAAAAGATCGGCTGTGAGCAAGCCTATTGGCATATTTTTAAAAGTCATGATTCATAAAGGAGAGCCCAGTCCATTCTGGGTAGGGCTAACCCTGGGCTGGTGGTCCTAGGTGGTATAAGAAAGCAGATTGATCTGGTCACAGGGAGCAAGCCAGTAAGCAGCACCCCTCTGTGGCCTCTGCATCAGCTCCTGACTCCAGGTTCCAGCCCTGTTTGAATTCCCTGCCCTCACTGCCTTTGATGATGATGGAACTGTGAGTGAGTGAGATAAACACTCCTCCACCATTGGCTTTTTGGGCAAGGTGTTTCATCACAGCAAGAGAAACACATACTAAGACACCTGATAATATACAATGCAGGTAAATCAGAAGTATCATGCTTAGGCTAAATATAATAAAGTATAAATGACACATAAACCAGTTTATTTGATTTCTGCAGTACAATGTGAATGGTAAAATCAAATTGGTAAATAGATGTTCGTGGTAAAACTTTTTTAAAACCGTTGTTGAATATTTAACATTTTTTATTATAAAATGTTGGGAGAATAGCACTGTTACACACGACAATGCCCAGTCTTTGTGAGTATAGGCCTGCATAAGATCAAGCCAGCCACGAATCTCAGTATGGATAGGAAAGGGCTTTATAAAGTCCCATTTTAACTGAGGAAATATTAAGAGGAGTCAATTTTCCTCAGAAAATTTCAGTCCCTGAAAGACTGGCTCAAGCTCCAGCAGTTGGCCATACACCCATGCCCCACACCCTACACTAAGCATCACTAGGTGTACCCAGCAGGTTTAAGAAAAGAATAGCAATGCCTTAGGAAGAAGAAGTGGGGGTAGGAAAATAGGGGCAGTATTGAGGGTGAAGACATGGGGTGGATTTAGTCAAAATGCACTATATGCATGTATGAAATTCTCAAACACTAAAAAAGACAAGAAAAAGGCTACTACTATTCCATACTTTGTTTTTTAGTTTTCCTAAAGCTGTACTGTATAGTGTCTATCCTGTCTACAAGCAATATGAAGAGTATGTATTTGACAGAGCTCATTTTTTGTTGTTGTTTGTTTTTGTTTTTCAAGACAGGGTTTCTCTGTGTAGCCCTGGCTGTCCTGGAACTCACTCTGTAGATCAGGCTGGCCTTGAACTCAGAAATCCGCCTGCCTCTGCCTCCCAAGTGCTGGGATTAAAGGTGTGTGCCACCACGCCTGGCCCCAAAAGAAAGAATGAATAAAAGGCCAGGCTTTGAGCAATCTACTAGGTTATATTTATAAAAGAAAAATTCTAGTAGGGTATCATGGCACACACCATTAACCTCAGTACCTAGGATTCAAGCAGAGGCAGGCAGTTCTATGTGACTTTGAGGTCAGCCTAGTAGTCTACATAGTGATTTCCAGGACAGTCAGGGGTACACAGTGAAACCCCGTCTCAATTCTTTTTTTCTCTAAGCTAGGAACGGCAGGACAGTCCTTTAGTTCCAGCTTTTGGGAGGCAGACACAGGTGGATCTCTGTAAATTCGAGGCAAGCTCTGTGAATTGGACTACATAGTGAGTTCCAGGATAGCCAGAGTTATCAAATAGAAAGACCCTGTCTCAAAAAGTTTCTTCATGGTGTTGCATGTCATTAGTCCCAGTACTCAGGAGGCAGAGGCAGGTAGGTCTCTAGAGTTTGAGGCCAGTCTCCTGGTCTACAAAATTGAGTTCCAGGACAGCCAGGACCACACAGAGAAACACTGTCTCAAAACAGAAAAAAATTGCTTTTTTCTATAGAAAAATCTTGGAAGTAGTATTAACAATAAATATTGAGAAAGACATCACATATACACACATTATGGAAACTATGTCACCTACCTCAAATATCAGGCTATAAAAGCAATGAAAAAAATCATTTTGTTACTTGTTTTACAAATAATAATAAATACTCAACATGCCATGTAATATTTTGATAATAAAATCCAAGTTCTTAAATTTTAAGACCAAAAATTTATAAAATCTTTAGAGTTTCAACCAGGCATGTTAGTACATGCCTTTAACTGTAGTACTAAGGAGGCAGAAATAGGCACATCTTTGAGTTTCTGGGCAGCCAAGTCTAAACAGTGAGTTTCCATATGTACTGAGACCCTGTCTCACAAAAAGAAGTCTTCAGAACTCTATTGGGAATTATATCTGTGTTTAAAATGTTTCAATTGTACAAAAATCAAAGCAGACATGTTGTGTACACCTTGAACTTCTCCTGTATTTTAAGCTATATGAAAAAAATTATAATTGGGTAGATTCAGGTATCAAATTATGAAAATGGAAGAGAAAATAAAGACATCTAGCACAAGAAGTAGCCTTTCTTAGTAGAAGAATTGCAATGATTTCCCTAGGATAACAAAAAAATACAATATTTACATTAAAAATCAAGATGCAAATTTTTCTTTCTTTTCAAAAAATATAAATCAGTATTTACATACCTAATATTATTTTTGAGAACTTTTGTGCAACTGAAACATTTAAAAGTGGTGTGAGTCTTCTGGCTTTCCTCAATAGTTCCTTCATGTCTTCCATAATAAAAATCACTGACAAGCATGATCAGTTTTTCTTTATCTGAGTCAGTGGTAGCTTTGCTTACAGCCTTTGAATTTTCTGACTTGAGAGTTTCCAGAAACTTATTTATCATGTCTGGGCAGCAACGCTGAAAGAGGAGGAAGAGCATGTTTTATTTGACCCTCTTATAAAAATCCATGCTTAAATCCATGCTTAGCAGTACGAGAGATACCCACCAAGGCACTGGCTTCTTTCCTTCTGCAAATTCCAACAACAAACACTAGCATTTTAATGAAAGAAATAACTTCCAAAACAAATGAGCAACTTTAAGTCTGGAGAGTTCTATATTGCAGTAACTTGCAACTTTTCTTTTTGCAGTAAGATTTAATCAATTGCTTTTTGGCCCATAAGCATACATTTCATATTAATGTCAAGATATAGCTGAGCATGGTGGCGCACGCCTTTAATCCCAGCACTTGGGAGGCAGAGGCAGGAGAATTTCTGAGTTCGAGGCCAGCCTGGTCTACAGAGTGAGTTCCAGGACAGCCAGGGCTATACAGAGAAACCCTGTCTCGGAAAAAAAAATATAACTTAAAAGTTATATACATCATTATGTATGATGCCTAATCATCGTTTTTTAAAAAAGAGTTTTTATTTAATGTATGAGTATTTGCATGTATACCTGCATGCCAGAAGAGGACCCTAGATTTCACTATAGATGGTTGTGAGCCACCATGTGGTTGCTAGGAATTGAACTCAAGACCTCTGGAAGGGCAGCCAGTGCTTTTAAGTGCTGAGCCATCTCTCCAGTCCAGTGCCTAGTTATCTAATGACATACTAATACTTGAGCCAAGCATAATTGGAACTGGACTTTGAACACAGTTAATGTGTCGTTCTCTTAACACAAGGTACCAGATAATGTGTGACCCACAAAGAAAGATTTATCAGTCACACATTCTCTCTCTTTCCCGAGGTTCTCTGTATAGCACTGGCTGTCCTGGAACTCACTCTGTAGACCAGGCTGGCCTTGAACTCAGAAATCTGCCTGCCTCTGCCTCCAAAGTGCTGGGATTAAAGTTGTGCGTCACCACTGCCTGGCATCAGTTACATTCTTAAAATTTTCAGTGCAGTCTATCTATACAACTTAAATATTTCATGGGGGATATTTACCTTGAAATAAAATCAAAATCTCATTTAAACTGATTCTAATGTAGAAAGAATACTTTCCACACATACATTTTTTCAGTGAAAATTAATTTTTATTGTATATGATTTTCAGTGGTAGAATTTCTCTAGGATGAGTCTTTAAGAATAACTAGAGCAGACTGGAGAGGTGGCTCTGCAGTTAAGAGCACAGAGAACCCAGGGTTCAATTGTGAGTCCCAACTGTCTGCAACTGTAGCTCCAGGGGAGCCAAGGTCTATTCTAGCCTCCAGGAACACCAGGTATGCAAATGGTGCAGACATACATGCAAACGAAGCACCCAAATACATAAAATAAAAACAAATAAATCTTTAAAACAATAACTGGAGAACAAAATTAAAATGGAAGAGAATATTTGCAAATCATAGAATTATAATTGTTGGATATATAAACTTCAAAGTATTAGAAAACAACTGTTGAATATTCTTATAATTCAGTAGCACCTCAAAGACAACATTAACTATATCCGAAAATAACTTCGAAATAGACAGAGATGGTGAGAAGATAGAAAGATGCTTATGCATGAATAGTTCTTTCAGAAGAAAATTACCATATAATCCAATCTCATTAAATGTGCTGTATTTAAAACCTAAAGTCATGGTTGATTGCAGTGGCATCTGGCAATTTATGAAAGACTTTTACACTACTGACTGTAATGACTAAGCTTGGTTGTTAAGTTGACTACAGGTGAAGTTAACTAAAACCCAAGCAGCTTGTCACACCCACAAGGGACTTTTCTTGGTTGAATTATTTGACGTGGAAGACCCACCCTAAATCTCAGTCCCATCTCTTGGCAATCGGCATGAAAGAAAATCAGAGAAGCTTTTGGCTGTTTGCCTGCTTCCCTTCATGGTCCCCGACAAATTTATCTATCCTGTTCCTGAGCCACCCCTTCGCTGGTGTTAGGACAGAGTTCTTTGGGATTCCAAGGTGGGCTGCAAAACGGCAACTCTCTAGACTTGGGATTCCAGCCTCAGATTGGTATTGCTGAGACCTTCAGTTTAGAGGATTGAACAACTACTGGATCCTCAGGAAACAGCCAGGACCACCCATAAGCCATTTTAACGATATATATATGTCATATGCCAGGTCTGCTCTTTAGAGAACCCCGAATAATAAGCTATTTATTAGGAATTGCAGTTCAACTTTTTTCCCACTTCTGTTTCTTTTGCTGACTTGGAATCCTACTGAGAATAAGGTATTCTATTTTCCCACATTTCCATACATTCATTCACTTCTTCTGAGTTTCACTGTTAGTTTTGTGGTCATGTCTTTTTTTCCTTGATTAGTTCACATTGTTTAAATTTTCTAATAAGTACTTGTTAAAAAATGGCAAAGAAACTGAAAAGGCATTTCTTTAAGTAACGTATACAAAACGAACAGGTGTACATGCAGATACTCATACATGAAATAAAAAAATCTTCAAAAGAAAGACAATTAGGCTTCATACATGAACAGGAAAATTAGGATTATGAGCGCTGGGGAAATGCTTCATTAGGCAAAGCATTTTCTGTACACGGGTGAGGACCTGACTTTGAATCACATACTATGGTGTATACACCATGAACTTAGGTTTTATAATTTCATGGCTAGGAAGAATTTACATTTTGTATAATTATTATAAAAATTAATCTTTTACTCATATGAAAATGACATAAGAAGCTTTATCATTTAAATATCTAGACAAATAATTACTGTGTTATTCTTAATATTTCATTATTTTCAAAACTCAAATTTGAAATTACTTTACCTTCATGTGGCACTTCAAAGGATCCAGAAGTCGGAACTTAACATTGCACTTTGGACAAGATCTTAGTGAAGATGATCCAGGTGCAGACTGAACTGATGAGGTATTCACATCTAAAATAAATTAAGGACTTTCATGAATAAAAATTGATCTTCTAAAATACTTAAACATCTTTAAAACTCTCAAACTTCCTAAAATTTGTTTCTTACTAATCCATTTTTCCTTTGTAAGCTTTCATACTTACTTGATAGTACAGTTTGGGAAGAAGCCCCTGAAGGCGCCGTCTGTGAAGATGATGAAGAGCAAGGGCGTGTTTCAGAAATGCTCGCACTCGTCTTTGGCTTTTTTGGATTAACACTGTTTACTTTGGAAGTGGAAGGATGTTTTAATCCTAAAGTTTGATCGACACCTACAATGATTTGAACAGCAGACAAGATTATTTATAAATGCTTTAGCACAGAGTACTACTTAAGTCAATTGCTATGAAAATGGCTTTAACATTTAAAATGTAGTACACATGACTTGGAGCTAATTTAAACGACAAAATTGATATAATCGAAAAGCACAAACTATACGAGGGAGCATTTTCAGATTCACAAAATGAATTTTATGCAAACAATTAAAAAGATACTTTCAAATGAAGCTACTAATTAAAGAAGTCAAGCTGAAGGGAAAAAGCATCTACATCACAAAACACAAAGCAACAATAACAACAACAATGTAGCAAAAAAGAAAGAGACAGAAAAAAGAAAGCCAGATTAAATTTCTCTGAGCTAAGTTTTACAAATGAATCCATTTTTTGGTGATTAAATACATTTTTTTCGTTTTTTTTGGTTTTTCAAGACAGGGTTTCTCTGTATAGCCCTGGCTGTCCTCGAACCCACTTTGTAGACCAGGCTGGTCTTGAACTCAGAAATCGGCCTGCCTCTGCCTCCCGAGTGCTGGGATTAAAGGCATGCACCACCACGCCCGGCGATTAAATACATTTTAACTTCCAAAAACATTCTAAAATTCAGGAGAATTCTTTAAAAGTGTTTTAAAAATCTTGATATCTAATAAAAATTGAATTTGGTCTTCTCACAACTAATAATCCGACAAATGGTTTATTTGGTTGTCCCTTATGTAGGTAGGGGAAACAAAAGTAATTCACTCATTCAGAATTTCCACAGTGGCCTTCCAATTATTATGCTCTGAGTTAATTAAATATAATGGGCAATTCAGACAAAGCCTTTCCTTTTATGGTTTTTTTTTGTGTGTGATTTTCTTTCTTTTTTTTCTATTTATTACGTATTTTCCTCAATTACATTTCCAATGCTATCCCAAAAGTTCCCTATACCCTCCCCCCCGACTCCCCTACCCACCCATTCCCATTTTTTGGCCCTGGCGTTCCCCTGTACTGGGGCATATAAAGTTTGCCTGTCCAATAGGCATCTCTTTCCAGTGATGGCCGACTAGGCCATCTTTTGATACATATGCAGCTAGAGTCAAGAGCTCCGGGGTACTGGTTAGTACATAATGTTGCACCTACAGGGTTGCAGATCTCTTTAGCTCCTTGGATACTTTCTCTAGCTCCTCCATTGGGGGCCGTGTGACCCATCCAATAGCTGACTGTGAGCATCCACTTCTGTGTTTGCTAGGCCCCGGCATAGTCTTACAAGAGACAGCTATATCACGGTCCTTGCAACAAACGCTTGCTAGGGTATGCAATGGTGTCATCGTTTGGAGGCTAATTATGGGATGGATCCCTGGATATGGCAGTCTCTAGATGGTCCATCCTTTTGTCTCAGCTCCAAACTTTGTCTCTGTAACTCCTTCCATGGGTGATTGTTTCCAATTCTAAGAAGGGGCAAAGTGTCCACACTTTGGTCTTCGTTCTTCTTCAGTTTCATGTGTTTTGCAAATTGTATCTTATATCTCGGGTATACTAAGTTTCTGGGCTAATATCCACTTATCAGTGAGTACATATCATGTGAGTTCTTTTGTGTCCTTTTATGTTTTATATGACTTTTGTAGTTTGAAAAATTGTAAAGTATGTGTAAGTATGTATGTGTGAGTACATACATACCGTGGTATACTTGTAGAGCTCAGAGGACAACCCTTTAGAGTCAGTTCTCTCTTCCTACTATGTGGGTTCAAAGACCATACTCAGACCAGCAGGCTTAGTGACAGTCACCTTTACTTATTGAGCCACCTAGCTGGCTTTTAAAATCTTTCTGTTTCTTTGTTTATTTAGTCTGCATCTGTGCATAGTATGGAGTTGATTCTCTACTTTGACTATGTGGGTTCCAGGGACCCAACTTAGGTTATCACAAGCTCCTTTATCTGCTAAGCCATCTTCAGGCTTCCATATGGGAATTCTATACGCATACGAATGAAGTCTCTTTTTATAATTTTAAGAAGACATGTTAAATCAAACCTGTCCTCGGTTGCAGTATGTTGGAAGACGGTATATCTTGGGTCGAGTCTGACTGTGAGACCGAACAAGCACCGGAATCCTCTTGGGGTGAAGTCTTGGTAAAGTCCTGCAAAATGTTCAACTTATTTTGTCAGTTATTAGAAACGTAAACCCAAACTGTATGCTGGCACTACAAAGACACGTTAGAAAACACAAAAGCCAACTTCCCTCTCTGCTAAAATGGCCACACGCTGTGGGAAAAATGTATTGGCATTCGTTATTTTTGCAATTTCCCTAGAAAACTAAAATGAGTTGTGAATAAAATGTTAAAATGTTTAAAAAGCAGTGATAACATTGGCAAGGCAGAGGTTTTATTGTTGGTATAACGTCTCCAAGGACATTTAAGCAGTATCCATTAAAGGCTTTCAAAGGTCCACATCCCTTAACATAACCATTCCACCTCTAAAAATTTGAGTTAAGGAAATGAAAACATTGAACAGAATATTTATAATATCAACATAAACATCTGTCACACCAAATCAAGGGGATCTGATACCCTCTTCTAGTCTCCACTGGCACCAGGCACACACTGTGTGTGTGTCTCACCATGTAATCTTCAGTGGCTTGGAGCTTGCATTGTAGATCAGACGGGCTTCAAACTCACTGAGATCGACTCGACTCTGTCTCAAAAGTGCTGGAATTAAAGGTATGCAGTACTACACCTGTCCATTTCTTTAACTATTTAACTGGAAAAATTACTTCTAAGGGTCAAGTTATTCATATTTCCAACTGAAATAGCCCTCAGTATTTGTATTTAAAAAACACTTCTTGTAGCTGAATGTCGTGGCACACTCCTTTAATCCAAGACCTCAGGAGGCAGAGGCAGGTGGATCTCTGAATTTGAGGCCAGCCTCATCTACATAGTGAGTGCCAGGATAACCCAGGGCTAAATAGAGATCATGTCTCAACACACATCAAGTAGTTGTTTTAACTGTGCTAATAAAGACCTTATCATCCACATACTCCATCTTAAAAATAGGTATTTAGTGTGGTTAAGGAAGGCACCGAGTAAAGTCTATCCTGTTTATGATGAGGAAGCTGGAATTAAAGCCCAGGCATTTAAAAACAAACAAACAAAGGCCTATGTCCTACAGCTTACTAATTTTAAGCTGTATCACACTGACTTTTAAAAGAGACAATGAGGGGCTGGCGAGATAGCTCAGCGGGTAAGAGCACTGACTGCTCTTCCAGAGGTCTTGAGTTCAATTCCCAGCAACCACATGGTGGCTCACAACCACCCGTAATGAGATTTGACGCCTTATTCTGGTGCGTCTGAAGACAGCTACAGTGTACATATGTATAATAATAAATAAATCTTTAAAAAAAAAAGAGACAATGAGAGCCTTACATTGCCTGTAAGTCCAGCACTCAGGAGGCAGATGTTGACAGAAATCTATGAGTGCAAAAACAGCCTGGTCTATCTACAGAGGGAGTTTCAGGACAGCCAGGACTGTTGCATAGAGAAATCCTCTATGCAACAAAAAAGATCAAGGGGGAGGGTTATGATACTAATCTTTTTCTTTGACTGAAATAGTTGTTGCAAAGAGGATCATTTAACCATTTTGAGAGAGGTCGGAGCTCATCACTTAAGAGCAGTAGATGCTCTTCAGGAGGACCTGGTTCAATTCTCAGGGTCCACATTGTATTAGCTAACAACCATCTTTAGTTCTAGTCTCAGAAGTTACCCCCAGAACATCTGACTCCCTCTTCTTCCTCTGCACGCAGCATACACATGTGGTACACAGATAATCCATGAAAACAGAACGCTACACACACAATAAATCATCTAGATTCTCTGAGTTTCAGTCTCCTCAACCATAAAGTCGGAATAATAGGGCCTCCCTCCTAAGAATGTCTTAAGAATTATGTAAGAATTACAGATAGTATTTAGTACAAAGATTTGCACATATTAACAGCTTCCCTCCAAATGTTAAGCATTACTGCCACGTCCAACTTCTATTAAAAGCCTTTTATTATTGTTGTACTTGGGGGTTACTTTGTTTTGTGAGACAGTTACAATATGTATCCCAGTCTCATATCCAACTTACTATGGAGAGACTGGTCTCAAATTCAATCCTCTTGCCCTTAGCCTCCCAAACACTAGGACTACATGCATGTAACCGCCATGCTGGCTTTAAATGTTTAAACACTAAACAATGAAAATGGTTTTGAGAATAAACAGCTATGACCTGTTGAAATGATCATCTCAATTATGAACACCTAAGTTTACTCTGTTAAAAAGGTGATTTTCTGTGGGTTTCCTCTTTACTCGATAAGCTTTTTAGTTCTGTGAGGTCCTACTTGCCAAATGTTAACCTTGATTCCTGAGCAAATGAAGCCATATTCAGAAAGTCCTTCCCTATACCTAAATCAGGTAGAGTACTGCCTATGTTTTCTTCTGGCAATATCCATGTTTCAGGTTGCAAACTGAGGTCTTTGATCTACTTGGAGTTAATTTTCATTCAGGGTGATAGATATGGATGTAATTTCATTTCTCTATATGTGAACATGGAGGTTTCCAGAACCACTGAATAAAGATGCTGTTTTTTCTCAACTGTATGTTTTTGGCCTCTTTGTCAAATACCTGGTGTAAGATTATGGGTTACTGGGGCTGGGAAAGGCAAAGGTTTTGGTACAAAAAATTCTAGACAAGGTAGCTATTGAATTTGATGTTGGATCTTTGTAGTGTTGACTTGAATGTATCAAGAATAGTTGTACATAAAAATCATACAATATACCGACTTTATGCTATATAATTTTGTCAGTGTAACAGTGTTCTTTAACACAATGAAATAAATCTAGTTTAAAAATGAAGCTGAATGTGGTGGCTCATGCTTTTTATCCCAGCACTCAGGAGGCAGAGACAGGTGGACCTCTGACTTTGAGGCCAGCCAGTCTACATAGTGAGTTTCAAGACAGCTAGAGCTACGTAGCGAGACCCTTTCTTGAACAAACAAATAAAAACCAAAACAAAAAAAAAATCTAAAGACAATGACTCAAAGATAATTTTCTTTGAGTAATTATGGCAGTTAGCTTTGACTATTCTCAACTCTAGCCAGATATATTCTATCCAATGTGTTCTTGAACTAATTGTAAAGTTTAGAAAAGAAAATCAAACTTACAAGTTTAGACACAGTCTGACCATCAGAACTCTCTGAAGATTTGAGAGCAGGATGAAAGCTTGGCAAAGCAACCAGTGCATTCGATGATGGATTTCTGTAGTGTTGACTCGTAGGCTTGAATATATTAGAAATAGCTATATGTGTTAAAAAAAAAAAGACCCAGAATATAATGAACATGTTGGTATACAATCATGCCAAATAGTTGAGTTTGAAATAGTAGAAATTGAAGAGATGGCTTAGCCATTAAATACTCCTGCTACTCTTGCAGAGGACCCTAGCATCTACATCAGGTGGTTAACCACCACTGATTAATTCCAGTTCCAGGAGTCCCATTGCCCTCTTCTGCCCCTCCTGGGCACCCGTACACACATGGTGCACAAAAAATCTCATACAGGAACACATATATACATATAAATAAAACATAACCAAATATTTAACATTAAGACAGTAAAATAATAAAGTACCTGGATTGAATGAACCGTTCTTTAGTCCCTTTGAAGATGAACCAGGGCTACATCTGTTCAAAATATCTACAAGAATATTTCAAAACTCATTACTGAAATGAAATAATTAAGATAATATAAAACTGTCTAAATGAACATATATACGCATTAATAGAAATATATTTATGCCCCTTCTTGATGACAAGATTTTATGACTAAGTAAGTATTTTACTTATTTTATGAATAAGTAAGTTCTTATTACCTTATTTTATGAATAAGTAAGTTCTTATTACTAAAAAATCAAGCCTATGCCCAATTCTCATGCCACATTTGATACCCCTAGATTTCTGGAAATTTGATTATGGGACAGCTGATTGGATTGCTCTTCTTCTGATTCTCAATATCTTTCATTGTGAAAAGAAAATGATCAGATAACAGATTAAGTTCAACCTAGATATTAGCATTTTACTAGCTTAAATATATTACTCTAGAAGTCAATATGGGCCTAACAGTATACTCTAGAGCATTTTAGACTGTTATCTCTTGATGTTGTGTGAATATAATTTTCTGATTACCAAGGAATCATGTTTAAGTGAAGAAGGTAAAAAATTGATTAAAATTTCTCATCACAAGATGGTAATATCTAAATTATGGTTTCTATTGTTGTTGATAAATCACCATGACCAAAGCAACTTGGAGAGTAAAGAGTTTTATTTCCTCTTACAAGTTGTACTCCATCATTGACAGAAGTCAGGGCAGAAACTCAAGTACGGCAGGAAGCTGGAAGCAAGAACTGATACGGAGACCTTGGAAGAATGCTGCTTCGTGGCTTGCTCCTCACTGTTTGCTCAGCCTGCTTTCTTATATCATCCATGCTCACCCACCAAAGGATGTCATCACACTGTATGGGATGGACCCACCTATATCAATTATCAAGAAAATTCACAACACAGGCTTGCCTATAGGCAAATCTGGTGTGGGCATTTTTTCAATTGAGGGTCTCTCTCCAAAAATGGCTCTTGCTTATGTCAAGTTGACATAAAATCTAACTAGCATAGGTAAAAAGAACAAACATTCCATAAAACCACAAAAATTATTTTTATCTCCCCATAGAATTAGTAAAAAGTAACATAAAAATAGAATTGTTTGTTATATGATCATGGAAATGAATCATTTTATGACAATGTTTCTCAACCTGTGGGTCATGACCCTTTGGGAATCGAATATCAGGTACTATTAGTAGCAGTAACAAAATTACAGTTATGAAGTAGTAACTTTATGAGTGGGGGGGTCACCACATGAGGAACTGTATTAAAGGGTTACAGCATTAGGAAGGTTGAGACCACTGTTCTATGAAAACATGACAGAAGTCTAGGGAAAAAAACCTTTTTTCTCAAATTATTTGATATCATGATTTTTTCCTACTTTATTTTTTGAGACAGGGTCTCAGTACATAGATCAGATTGGCCTTGAACTCTCAATATTTCTGGGATTATATTATGTACTATCAATGCTGGACTTTGATCTTGTTTTCAGTTTAAGTATTAAACCATCAAGTTGTACTACTTTGTTGTTGTTGTAGTTCACTAAAACTTTTTTTCTTTTGAGAAAAGCACTTTGGTCACATTTTCTTTTAAATAATTATTTCTTATATTTTGAGGATTATCGACAATCCCCTCCCCCCTCCGTTTTCTCCTTCTAAATCCTTCCATATTTCTCTGTCCTTCCTCTCTTTCAAATTTATGGCTTCTTTTATCAACTGTTGTCACGTATAGGCATATGTGTGTGTGTGTGTGTGTATTCCTAAATATGTAAGTGTGCGGGCTAGTTTTGCAGTCATCATGACACAAGGTACAGTCACCTCAACAGAGAAAATGCCTCCATAAGATTGGGCTGTACATAAGTCTGTAAGGCATTTTCTTAATTGTCTTAAGAAATCCTATCTCAAAACAAAACAAAACAACAACAATAGAATCAATGAAGAAAGTCCAAACTGAGGAAATTCTGGAAATGAAAACAATTTTGAAATTCGAACAGAAACTTCAGAGGCAAACCCCACTAACAGAATATAAAAAGAGACAGAAGAAAATCGAAGACTGAATAGAAGAAATGTATAGTTTGAAAAAAATCCTGGCACAAAACATCCAAGAAATCTGGGATATTATGTGAAGACCAAATAATAGGAATATAGGGAGAAGAAACTCAAAGGCACAGAAAATATTTTAAACAAATCATTGATGGAAATTCCCTAACCTAAAGGAGATGTCTATCAAGGTACAAGAAACATTGAACATCAAATATACTGCATCAGAAAAGAAATTCCCATATGCACATTAATAATCAAAACACTAAATGTAGAGAACAAAGAAAGAATATTAAAATCTTCAAGGGGGGAAAAAACAAGTAACATATAAAGGCAGGCCTATTAGAATGACACCTGACTGCTCAATGGAGACTGTAAAAGTGATGAACCTGGAAGGAAGTTCTACAGGCTCTAGAAGACTATAGATGTCAGTCTAGACTACTATACTCAGCACAGCTATCAATTACAAAAGATGGAGAAAATAAGAGATTCCAGGATATATCCAAAGCTTAGCAACATATATTTACAAATCCAGCTATATAGTAGGTACTATAAAGAAAACTCCAACCTGAAGAGATTAATGTCCCCAACTAAATAGAAAGAATCAATAATCCTAGTCCAGCAAATCACAAGACACACACACACACACCACCACCACCACCAATATGATCAGCACTACTGCAACAACAATAACAACAACAAAATAAAAGACATCAACAAACATTGCTCATTCATATCAATGGTATCAATTGCCTCAATAAAAGACACAGACTAGAAAGCTGCCCCAAGGATGTTACCTCTCTATTCTTGTTTTATTCTTTGCTCTGTTTTAAATGATTTACATCGATTTGTGTTATTTTCATGAAACAAAGTGCATTGAAGTTAGACTTGAGGCTGGTTAGGTAAAGGAGAGATGACTATACATGCAGGATGGAAAGCTGAGGCACCCGGGAGCCCTTTCTCCTGAGTATTCCTGGTTAACTCAGTCATTTCAGTATCTCTGTGTTTTTGTTATTTTTTTATGAAAACTATTCCAAATTTTTGAAATTCACTGCATTGTCTTATAAATTTTATTACGAACAACAACAACAAAAAGGACACAGACTAACAGAATGTATATATATAAAAATCCATCGTTCTGCTGTATCTAAGAAACAGCTCAACATCAAGGGTAGATATCACACAGGAAAAGAAGATGGAAGAAGATATTTGAAGCAAATGGAACTAGAAAGCAAACCAGTGTATACATTTTAATATCTGGGAAAAATGGACTTCAAACCAAAGCTGACAGACCTTAAGCCAAAGCTAAGCAGAAGAGATAGGAAAGGGCATTGCATAATCTAAGAAAAAAATCCACCAAGAGGACATTGCAATTATTTATCTATGCATCAAGCACAAGGGTCGAGTTAATAAAAGAAGCACTACTACAGCTTAAATTACATATTGACTCTCACACTCTGATAGTGGGAGAATTCAGTGTCTGACTTTTGACAATAGACAATTGACACAACAGCAGCAGCAGCAACAACAACAACAAACTACATGTAGAAATGCTGGTTTTAACTGACTTTAAAACCAAATGGACCTAACACATATTTAATGAACATTTCTCCTACACACAAAAGAATATAACTTGTTCTCAGCCCCTCATAGAACTTTCTCCAAAATTGGCCACTCAGACACAAGTAAGTCACAGTAGATAGGGAAAAAGTTGAGATATCATTCTGCATCCATCTGACTAGCACAGATCAAAGCTGGACATCAATAACAAGAGAAGCAACAGAAAGCTTACAAATTCATGTAAACTGACTTACTGACCTCTTGAATGGAAAATGAGTCAAGACATGAATGAGAAACTTTCTAAAACTAAATGAAAATGAACACACAACATACCTAAACTTAGGGGACAGCGTGAAAGTGGTTCTTAAGCATAATTTCATAGCACTACATGCTTACATAAAAAATGGAGAGATCTCATTGCAGTCACTTACCAGCACACCTGACAGCTCTAAAAATAAAGAAGCAATTATACCCAAAAGGCATAGACAGAAAGAAGTAATCAAACTCAGGGCTGAAATCAATAAAATGAAAACAGAAAAATGCACAGAATCAATGGAATGAGTTAGTTCTCTGAGAAAATTAAGATTGACAATCATCTACAGTAACTAAAACCACCACCACCAGACACAGACTAACAGAATCTATATATATATATATATATAAATCCATCGTTCTGCTGTATCTAAGAAACAGCTCAACATCAAGGGTAGACATCACACAGGAAAAGAAGATGGAAGAAGATATTTGAAGCAAATGGAACTAGAAAGCAAACTACATGGAGAGAGAAAATCTCGATTAACCAAATAAGACATGAAAAGGGGGACATTAACAGCAGCCATCAAGGAACTCCAGAGAATCATAAAAATGTACTTAGAAAAACCTGTACTCCAGGCTGGAGAGATGACTCAGAGGTTAAGAGCACTGACTGCTCTTCCAGAGGTCCTGAGTTCAAATCCCAGCAACCACATGGTGGCTCACAACCATCTCTAATGGGATCCGATACCCTCTTCTGGTGTGTCTGAACACAGCAACAGTGTGCTCACATATATAAAATACATAAATCCTTTTTAAAAAGAAATAAACCTGTTCCCTACCAAATTGGAAAACCTAAAAGAAATGGATAATTTTCTTGATAAATACCACTTACCAAAGTTAATTCAAAATCAGCTATAACCCCTACTGAAATAGAAGCAGTAATTAAATATCCCAATGGTCTTAGGGTTTTATTGCTGTGAAAAGACACCATGACCAAGGCAATTCTTAGAAAGGAAAACATTAAATTTGAGGCAGGATTACAGTTGGAAAGGTTCAGTCCATTACCATGGTGAGAGGCATGGCAGCACGTAGGCAGAAATGGCTTTGGAGCAGCCAAGAGTTTTACATCTTGATCCAAAGGCAGCAGAAGCGGCTGGAATGTGTTTCACATCAGGTGAAGCTTGAGCATTTAAGACCTCAACCCCTCACCTTCACAGTGACACACCTCCCCCAAGTAGTCCACACCTTTTCCAAGAGGGCCACACTTCCTCCAACAGGGCCACACCTCTCAATCGTGTCACTTTCTACAGGCCAAGCATTCAAACACATGAATCTATTGGGGACCATACCTATTCAAACCACCACACCAACCAAAAAATTATTTACATTGGAGTCCCTAGGCTGCTCTGGGGATCTTCCTCAATCGCTCTCTTCTCTATTCACTGAGGCAGAGAACTGAACACAGAGTTGCCAATAAGACTGGAGTCTACCCAGTCACTTTGCCATCTCTGCCTCCTAAGAACTGAAATTGTAGGAAGGCTACCATTGCCACCTGGCATTTACATGGCTTCTGAGGATCCAAATTCCAGGACTCATGCTTTGGGTGTGCTCAGCAAGTGCTTTAAGTGCTAAGGTGTTCCCTAGCCCTACCTTTTCATCTAAGCTCGTTTCAGAACAAATACATCGTGTACTAAAAATAAAACAGGCACAGGTTTGTCCCATTCATCAAACAAAACTTCATTGAAATAAATGCTTACTGGAAATGGCTGGCTTGGAACTTGATATCTCTCCAACAAAGATCAGCTCATCATCGTCGTCTTTACTTTGACTTTCTTCTACTTTCTGCTGCCATGGTTCCAACTCTTCTTCTTCACATTCCATGAAAAGTTCAGCCATTTTTGAATTATCTAATTTCCAAGAGGAGAGAAACAACCCTTATGTTCAAAAGGAAAAAAAAAAACATATTTGTAATAGGAAGTAAGCTAATTAAAGATAAACTTTAACAATCGTAAAGGAAACTACTGAATACTACATAATAACTATGAATTGATAGTCATAGTTGGTATATCATATAGCAAGAATAAAGTGAGAAAACAACCTGTAATCTCTAAACTGGTGTACTCCTGAAACCCTACCTACCATTCATTCAGGAGGCTGAAGTAGTAGGATGACATTTTTGAGGCTTATCTCAAAACAAAACTAGTAAAAGCTGACTAGGTAGCTAGAACATTGGGGACAGCAGTTGAGTTACAGTGGTCAAATTTTTATTTTTTAGGTTTTTGATATGTTTTGTTTGCATGTATGTTTGTACTCCATATGCATGTCATGCTTGCAGAGGCCAGAAGAGGGCGTGAATCATCTGGAACAGAATTTACAGACAGTAGTTGGCAGCGAAGTGGGTTGTGAGAACCAAACTGGGGTCCTCTGGAAGAATAAGTAGTGCTCTTAACTGCTGAGCCATCTCTCTAGTTCCAGGCAGCCAAAAATTTAAGAAAAAATCTAATCAAACTAAGTTTATGCTATATGACTAGGGTATGATTATATGTACAAAAAGGAGAGTATATAATCATGACCTGAAACAAAAACCCATCATTTGTATTTAAAAAAAAATAAGTGGCAATTAGGCTGGAAGGAGGAAAAAACTGCACCAGAGATATTAGGGTACAGCATAAAAACATCCCCTCACCCCACAATACTAGAATGGAAATAGGGAAAATAGAAAAGCTTATCCCATTCCAGGGCAGAATAGAGAGTTCTCATCTCAAGAAATTAAATAAAGAATGCACTGCAAATATTACCAGTTCTGTATAACCACACAGCTCATAACAAACATAATTACTTTAAAAATCTAAGAATAAAAAGAAAATCCAGGGCCGGGCGTGATGGCGCATGCCTTTAATCCCAGCACTTGGGAGGCAGAGGCGCAGGCGGATTTCTGAGTTCGAGGCCAGCCTGGTCTACAGAGTGAGTTCCAGGACAGCCAGGGCTGCACACAGAAACCCTGTCTTGAAAAACCAAAAGAACAAAACAAAAACAAACAAACAAACAAAAAAACCCACTTTAGACAAAGCAGATAGTACAAAGGATAAGAGAAATAAAAAACATGTTTTAGAAAAATTTGACAAAATGTAATAAAAGGGTTGGAGAGATGGCTCAGTGGGTAAAGACCTTTTTTGCCCCAGCCTAATAACCTGAGTTTCAATTCCTTGATCATGCCATGTAAAATGGAAGGTAAAAGGGCTCACAAAAGTTATCCTCTGCCCTCCACATGTGTGCTGTGGCATATGTGCACACACAGAATACACATACACATCAATAACAATAAAATTTAAATATATAAACAAGAACACTCAGAAAGTGATCAAAAACAAATCAGGTGATACTAACTAAAACATATCCTAAAAGCAAAAGTTGAGTCTATGTGGGACTGAAACACACACACACACACACACACACACACACACACAAACATGATACATTTTTAAAAATCACTTTTCTTGAGACAAGATCTTACTATGTAGTTTTAGTTGACTTGGTATTTGATTTGTAGCCCATGTTGACTTCATACTCATGATAATCCACTTGTTTCAGCCTCCCAAATGTCAAGAGTTACAGGCATGTGTGCCCATGCTCCGTTAGAAACAAATATAAAATTTAAATGTTATCTAATGAAAATTCCAGAAAAAAAAATCAATAGAGAAAAAGAGGGCCAGGTTTGTATCTCAGTTTGGAGAGTAGTTGCCCAGCATTTATAAAGACCTAGATTCAATTCCCAGCACAAATGTAGAACAGTCTCAGTATTCTGGAGGTGAGACAAAAATATTAGCAGTTTAAGATAATCCTCCGTGTTGCTGAACATTTTTTTTCCTGAACAAAACCAGGATGTCTACTCATCCCAGACAGGGAACCAAGAACAGAACCCACGTGTAAATTTGTTAAAAGGTTTTTAAACATTTATTTATACATACATACATACATACATGCATTCCAATATCACCCACCGTCCTCTTAGTCTCCCCTCACACAGCTCCTCCCTCCATTCCCCCCTCTTCTCCTTCTCTGAGAAGGAGGAGCCCTGTGCCCTGTATCATCCCATCCTGGCACCTCAAGTTACTTCAGTACTAGGTGCATCCTCTCCCACTAAGGCCAAATAAAGTTATTAGCAGTACTACTGCACGTTTCAAACTATGTGTATTTAAGTAGATTCCAACCCCCCTTACTTTCCCAATTACCCCGCTACCTCTGTCCTACATCTCCCCTTCTATTTTTCTCTTATAAAATATGTGTCCTTTTGCACACTCTCCTCTTCCCATCTCCTTCTTCATAACCTATTGTTACCCTCTTAGTCTCCTTTATAAATAGTCTTGGCTGGCCTACCAGTGGCTACGAAGACCAGGTTGTTCTTGAACTCAGAGATCCATCTGCCTCTGCCTGTATGCGATCTTTGCTACTTTGTGGGTTCTTCTCTCTTTCACCCCTTTTATAACCTTTCAACTCCCTACCATTGGATAAGAGAGAAAAAAAGGATAGAGAGGAAAGGCAAGAGGTTCCTGAATAAGGTCAGGGGTTGGAAAGAAGGTAACCTTATCATAATATTACTTCCTGATTAGGGGTGTCGGGTTCCTTAGGGCAAGTTTGATCTTTGCCATTAGGCTATCTAACTTCTTCTTGTTTCTTCTTTTCTCATGACTACTTAACAAACTGCAACCAACAACAGCCAATAACAACCCACAACTTACCATGTCTCCGGGTGCCCTAGTATTTATATACCCTCTAAAATGTCCCAAGGATTCCAAATGGCACACAATTGCAGAAACTATATGCTGCTGGCAAAATCATGCCCCTGCTAGAGCACAAGACCATTCATAGTCAGCTGCTGTGGACAATTTGAAGCAGCCCCATACCCCACACCTGGGATTAAAATGACAACATATTTTTATATTTCTGTGTTTTAAAAGAAACCCAAATTTCAAAATTGTCACTCCATCTGCCACTGCAGCAGTGGGATTAAGGCGTGTGCACCCGACTTCTCATTTTTTTTAGTTGCGGATTTACAAGATCATGAGCAACTTAGGGAGGATGGCTTTAATACTGAAGAAAAAGTCTCTGCCTCGAAGGGCTCTCATTGGGCCATCTCTCCATGCAAAACTTTTCTTCTGGTTGGAGACATACAGGAACCCTTCCGCCAGAAACAACTGCTTGTAAGTCTTGAAGAGGGTTGGGGACTCTGAACTTGTCCCCTATTAATTTCTTGTAAATCTTGCCCAGATCTATGGTCTCTGGAGCTCATTCGTAGTCATTCCTGTCTATAAAGCCCTGGGAAGGGGGATACCCTCGTCTTGGCAACCTTAACTGTGCAACTGTTAACTATCTCTAATTCCTGGCTGTAGGGCAGGACCTCATGAGCCATCCTCTGCAATCAACCCTTTTTGTTTTACATTTACTTTTGAGGGCATTCTCTGTAGTGACAGTTTTTAGAATTCTGGAATGTGTGCTTCTTTAAAAAAAACAAACAAACAAACCAAAAAACCATAAGAATGTGCTTTTGTTTTAGTCCCAGGCATCTGGAAGTGGGGCTGCTTTGGACTGTCCACAGCAGCTGCCCATAACTTGCCCCATGCCGTAGCAGAGGCATTGTTTTGCCAGCTGCAGATAATTTCTGTGATTGTGTGACATTTGGAATTCTGGGAACTTTTCAGAGGAGCCCTGATAAGTGGGAGTTTAGAGAGGTTGGTTGCAATTTGTTAGTAGCCATAGTCAAAGAAGAAACAAAAGAAAAAAATTAAAGGATTTTCCTAATTCCTCGCTCCCCTCTATCCTTGTTTCTTTTCTATCTAGTATTAAGGAGTGAAAGCAAGGGGGATAAAGTGTGGGGAAAATAAGAACCCATAAAGTATCAAAGACCACCTACAATTCTCCTTCCAGTATGTGGGTCCTACGGAGTCATCTCACAGTCTCAATCCCATCGTTTTTTAAATGCTTATAGATGGAGAAACCAAAGTATTCCATGACAAAACCAAATTCACACAATATCTTTCCATGAATCCAGCCCTTCAAAGGATAATAACGAGAAAACACCAACACAAGGACGGAAACTACACCCTAGTAAAAGCAAGAAAGTAATCCTTCAGCAAACCTAAGAGAAGGCAGCCACAAGAACAGAAACCCAACTTTAACAACAAAAATAACAGGAAGCAACAATTAAATGCTTATAAAAAGAGGCCTCATGAGCTACTCTTCCTAGCATCCATTTGCCTATCAATCATTGGGGAAGGATGTGGCCTCATGAGTCCCCTCCTCTAGTAACCATTAGCTCTCTATAAAACATTGGTGTAGGAAGGGAGTCATAAGCCTTTTTCCCATTCTATGAAGAAAAGTTGTCAAGCTTGTGTAGGTAACCTTCAGGTAGTCATAGCTGCTGACAGTTCAAGAAGGAAAAGGCTGTAATTCCCAGATGTCAGGAGCCTTCATTGGAGAAGCTAATAACTAGCAGGGGATCTTCCTGAGATGAGTCCACCTTGGATTATAATCCACCATAGATTTGCACCAGTAGGCAAGGCCTATGAGAAATTCATTTTAGGAAAGATTTCTGCTATTAATATGCTTTTCCTGTTATTAAACATGTATAACAATCACTAAGTATTAGCCCACCCTTTTGAGCAGATCTCTGCAGAACAATGAAGGCATACTACTGTCTTGTACTGATGCTATATAGACAAGTAGATGACTTCCTAATTCTTAATGATGATCCTATAAGAATTCCTAAAATTTTATCAGTATTTATTAAGCTCTTTTATAGTGTGACTGCTATTAGGTCCTTTTCTGATAGTCAAAACTATCAGAACTCTGTCATGAGAACTCTGTCAGTCTCCCATGTGTCACCAGCTAATTGCCTTTTAGATAGTAAGCAGACATTTTACTACTTAGAGTACATTCCAAGAAGCTGTAAAACAATTAACCAAAGGTCATAAAAAAGGGATGAATGATTTATTATAGGTGCTAGGACAGAAAATAAACTATTGACTGGATTTGTCTATACAAAACTTCACTACTAACTTAGTTATGTTTTCTAACTCTCCATGAACCTGTAGAGATATGACAGGTGATGGTTGTTTAGAGAGATAATTACTCCTAATGGATACGTATGTAAATATTGTATGTTGTAAACTCTTTATTTGATGTATTATATGAATTTATGTGTAAACTTGTGATGAACTTTTTACCATGTGATCATGTAGTTTGAAAGATGTATAAGTGCTGAGGACAAAGAGGGCATTCTCCTTGTCCTGCTTTTCTTAACATTCTCCTTACCCCCCTCTTCTTAGCACTCCCTATCCAGTTTTTCTTAGATTCTGCTTATCCTTTTTGTCTTAGATATACCCTTATTCCCAGTTTTCATAGAAGCCCCTTCCCCCTTTGTCTTAGAGAACTTACTTTTTTTTTCTTTTTTTTAAAAAAAAGATTTATTTATTATTATATGTAACTACACTATAGCTGTCTTCAGATGCACCAGAAAAGGGCGTCAGATCTCAGGACAAGTGGTTGTGAGCCATCATGTGGTTGCTGGAATTTGAACTCAGGACCTTTGGAAGAGCAGTCAGTGCTCTTAACCACTGAGCCATCTCTCCAGCCCCTTAGAGAACTTTCATAGGAAACTTTTTACAACTTAGAAATAAACACTAAAATCACTTTTCAAAGTGTCCCCTTTTGTTCCTGCAACTTTAACTAGCAGGCTGAAAGAGCTGCGCAGTTCCTGTGGAGATAGAACAAAGGTTGTAGCTTTAAGCTACAGATGTTATTTGCCTAACCCTCAGAAAGAGCAAGAAAAATTTTAGGACCTTTAAAGTATATCTTGGGATACATGAGTCCCTATAACCAAAAAATAAAAAATAAATAAAAAAAGGAAAGATGCCTACTAAATCTGTCTACCTGAATTTCAGTACCAGGACCTACACAGTAGGAGATAAATGATTCTCACAAACTGTCCTCTGACCCGCTCATATGCCACATGCCTGCACACAAACTCACATGTGCACACGTACACTAAATAAATGGTTGAGAGGGGAGATGGAGGGCAGTCAAAGGAAAGTGCTCAGCAGATACAGCACTTACTATGTAAGCATGAGGATAAAGGTTCAGATCCCAGAGCTCACAAAAAAGCTGGGCAGATGAGCTGGAGAGATGGTTCATTGGTTGAGAGCACTCGTTGCTGTTGCAGAGGTCTTGGACTCAGTTACCACATCCCATATGTACTCACACTCATCTGTAACTGTAGTTCATTGGTTTCAAATGGCAACAGGTACATATGTGGTGCACAGATACACATGTAGGCAAAACATCCATACATATAAAATAAAATGTTTAAAAAAAAAGAGGAAAAAATGCTGAGCATATATGTGGCAGCCACCTATAATCCCAGTACTCTGGAGGCAGAAACATGGCATCCTTAGGGCAAGATGCCTAACGCCAGGCTCCTAACGCCTGAGATCCTGCTTCAGACCAATACAAATACAAAATCCAGGCACAGGAAAGGTGGCTCACCAGGTAAGGGAACATGCTGCCCTGCCTGACAACCTCAGTTCAATCCCAGAAACCCTGGGCAGGCTACTTATAGAGTCAGTTCTCTTCAATCTTGTGATTTCTGGTGATCAAATTCAAGTTTGTCAGGTTTGGTGGCAAGAACCTACAGCACCATCTATTTTTTCCAATTCTACTTAGTTTATAAATAAATAGTAAGTCTAAACAATGAAAAATGTTACTTTTAGAATATACAAAATAAAAAATGGAAATGTTAGTAATATATTAATAAGATATTAATACTAACAGCATACTATTGTTAGAATCATCCATGAAAAATATTTACATTGGTCATCATAACAAATATGATTTAGCTGGGCGGTGGCGGCGCACACCTTTAATCCCAGCACTCGGGAGGCAGAGGCAGGCGAATTTCTGAGTTCGAGGCCAGCCTGGTCTACAGAGTGAGTTTCAGGACAGCCAGGGCTACACAGAGAAACCCTGTCTCGAAAAACCAAAACAAACAAAAGAAAAAAAACAAATATGATTTAGCCCCCCCCCAAAAAAAAACCAAAACCCTCAAATGATTAACTATACCTATTCCTGTGGTGGATGCTTACAGAGAGGCTGCAATGATGAAATTGAAAATTTTTCCTCTTCTATAAGAATAAATCATTAGCTAATGACAATTGATGATTCAAGAGACAGCTATAAATTTTTTAAAAGATTTATTTATTTATTTTATGTATGTGAGTACACTGTAGCTGTCTTCAGACACGCCAGAAGAGGGCACCAGATCTCATTACAGATCATTGTGAGACACCATGTTGTTGCTGGGAACTGAACTCAGGACCTTCAGAAGAGCAGTCAGTGCACTTGACCACTGGGCCATCTCTCCAGCCCAAGAAAGTTATAATTATGGGTATTTATCTTTGTTTTTTTTAATTATGTGTATGAAGATATTGAGTGCATGCGTGCATATGAGCCATATGCATGCCTGGTGCCTGCAGGTGTTAGCAGAAGGTCATGGATCCCCTAGCACTGGATTTACAGATGGTGGTGAGCCCCCATGTGGAAGCTGGGAACAGAACTAAATAAAGTCCTCTGCAAGACCAGCAAGTGCTCTGAAGTGATGGATCATTTCTCCAGCCCATTATATGGGCATTTTAAAGACAGAATATAGAAATGATGATTAGAAAACCGTCTAAGTAATTCAAGGCAAACACCTTGGGAAGACTAGGGAGTACATAATTATGTGCATATGTACATGCACACAACTATGACTATCCCTCCTCCTTTCAAAAAGTTGTAGATATTGCCAGACATGGTGGAGTATGCTTTTGATGCAGAGACAGGTTTATCTCTTTGAGTTTGAGGCCAGCCTGTTCCACATAGTGAGTTCCAGAACAGCCAGGACTACATAGTGAGAACCTGTCAAAACAAATAAACAAACACAAAACAACAAAAATAAAGCAAAAAACAAGAAAGAGAAAAAAGAAAGAAAGAAATTAAGAAATTTAGGAAGGAAGGAAGGAAGGAAGGAAGGAAGGAAGGAAGGAAGGAAGGAAGGAAGGGTAGTGATGAGGGCTGGAGAAATGGCTCAATGACTAAGAACACTTGGTGCTCATCCAGAGGACCCAAGGTTGGTTCCTAGCACCCACGTAGGACTTCTCCCACATGCCTATGCCTCTGCAGGTACATGTACACATATGCATATATAAACAAATAAGATTAAAAAACCCCTTAGAACCTTTTTGGCTTGTTTGGCTTTAAATAACTGTGTATTGTTTCAGCTAAATAAACTGGAAACCTAAATTAAAATAATAACAATGGGGATGTACATGTGATGGAATAAGATTTGGCTGGAGTGCAGGGGGATAACTAATAATGTAAAATAACTTTGGGATTTGGTCTTGGACAATGACATTTTTACATTTAAAATCCAGTCATGAGCTATCAAAATAGCTCAGCAGGGAAAGTGCTTCAATGCCCAGAAACATGATAGGTGAAAGACAAAAACCAATTCTTTTTACTTCTACATGTGCAACAAGGCAGTCATCACTACTACCCCACCATATAAACACACACACACACACACACACACACACACACACTCTCAAAACACAACACATTAATAATGATGATACAGTCATTTCTAAAGGTATTTATATTAAAACAACATACCTGCCTTTGGCCCAAAATTAGGCTGATATTATAGAATATGATAGAATAGCCTTAAATGGCAGCGCATGAAAACAGTAAGTTGGGGACAGCATGCAAAAGAAACCCCTAAAAAGTTGGTGCCATTGTCCAAAATTTTAAATATCCCCTCTTATCCACGTATGACAAGTTTTGTTTTGTTTTGTTTTTCTTTGTTTTGTTTTTTTTGTTCTGTTTTGTTGTTGGGTTTTTTGCAGTGTTGGGGATTGAACACAGAACCTCATGCATGCTAGAGATAAGTGTTCTGCTACTGAGTCACACTCTGAGCCCTAAAATTATTTCTTAGCATAATATTTCTAATATCTAGTAGTTCTCCTATGCCCCTAAAACAAACAAACAAAAACTTCTCATCCTCCAAATGTAACAACTGCTTTCATTTTCAGTCTATCCCCTAAAATGTTATGCAGGATCATCTAAGTTACACAAATAAACCATAATTCAGAGTTTCACATTTTTATATTCAATGTGTTTTCTTCTACCTCTAATCAATTCAGTCTATTATCAGAAATTCATGAGTTAACATGACAGGTCAAACTTTTCACTATTTTCAATGCATCTTAATTGTACATGTTCCACACCAGAGGGAAGGACAAATATTCACACTTTGTTTGTTTACTACATAGAAAGCAGGCATTAATCTACAGGCTAAGAAATATGACAAAGAAGGTGATATTGAATTTAAAGAAACAAAGGCAACTTGTGTGTACTGATAGTTTCTAAAAGTCATTTACTGATACATTTGATTTCTACCTTCTGAACGTGGAGCTAGGCTGCCTTCCACTTACACCAATAATTCACTTTTCCTTGGCCCCTTTATCAACTGCTGGGATTGCAAAGGGAAACACAGCCACGCCTAGCTTTTTACCTGGGTGCTGAGGATTCGAACTAAGAGTCTCATGTTAGTGCAGCAAGCAAGCAGCAGTTTACCAGTGAGCCATTTCCTTAGCCCATCTACTCACAGTTTTTTGTAGATCATTCACATTTTATTATATGTATAACTTTAATTATTTTTAGTAAATCTAAGTAAAAACTAAATGTACACATCTCTCAGTAAACCTATTACAGAAAGGTTATGAGTATAAATGCCATTCATGGGTTGTCAAAATGGCTCAGCCAGCAAAAGGCATTTGCTACCAAGCCTGATGACATAAGTTTAATTGTAGAAGGGAAAACCTCCCCCAAGTTGTCCTCTGACCACCATATGTATGCATATGTGCACACACACACACACACACACACACACGCACGCACGCACACACACACATACAAATAGGTAAGTAAATGAATAGATTTAATTTTAAAAATCCATATATGCTAGTATCAATTGCAGAAATGATGCTTACCTTTTTCTTGAACAGAGTTATCTTTATCCATCAAATTGAAGAACCAACTAAAAACAAGTACAAGGCACCAATCAATTTTATGAGTTCCAAATAATACTAAATACTGAAACATGAAACTTGAGTCAGAAATCTTTGAGTCTAATTTCCATCTTAAGCAAACTTATCATATGATTCCTGACAAGGTAAGAGGTTAGAACTTTGTTTTCCACCTTATAAAATAAAGGTACCAGGCTGTAAGGAGTTCTCACTGTTACAGGCACGTGCTGCCAAGTCTGAAAACCTCAGTTTAAGAAAGAACCAACGTGAGCCAGGCATGGTGGCGCACTCTTGTAATCCCAGCACTCGGGAGGCAAAGACAGGTGGATTTCTGAGTTCAAGGCCAGCCTGGTCTACAGAGTGTGTTCCAGGACAGCCAGGACTATACAGAGAAACCCTGTCTCAAAAACAAAAAACAAAAAACAAAACAAAAAAAACCAAACAAACAAACAAAAGAAAGAACCAACTTCTGCAAGTTGTCCTCTGATGTCTGCAAGCATGCTCTGGCATGCACACACATGTATGCATGTACATGTACGCATACACAGACACAGACACACAAACACACACACACACAACCATTTTATATCTTTGAACTCAAATGTTGAAGTCTTATATTAATTTATGTTAGTTTTCATATTTCTTATATTTTTATGTTATGATTTTTGCCTCTATTACGCTCAGGGTTGGTTTTCTTTTCTTTTTTTTTTCTGGTGTTGTGTGGAGATCTTTTTTGGTTTGTTTGTTAGTTTTTTGAGACAGGGTTTCTCTGTGTAGCCCTGGCTGTCCTGGAACTCACTCTGTAGACCAGGCTGGTCTCGAACTCAGAAATCTGCCTGCCTCTGCCTCTCAAGTGCTGGGATTACAGACATGTTCCACCACGCCCGGCTGTTGTGTGGAGATCTTTTGAGTGATCAGTGTGTGTGTGTGTGTGTGTGTGTGTGTGTGAATTAAATAAAACAAGATACAGTTCTTGTACTTCAATTATGGGACCTGAGTCTGATCACCAGAATCAATAGCATAGAAACATGCACTTGGAATTCCAGAGTTGAGGGGGCAGAAACAGGGCTCCTGGGGCTTGCTGTCCAACCAGTCTGTTGTCGTTGGTGACCTCCAGGCCAATAAGGAAACCTTGTTTCAAGAAGGTGGATGAAATTTCTGAGGATGAGACCTGAGGTTGTCCTGTGGCTTTCACATGCACCCACATATAAACATTTACAGGTGCACCTGCGCACACACAAATACAATGCATAATAAAAAAAATCAAAATAAAATATGCAGCACTGGGGGCTAGAGAGATGGTTCAGCGCTTAAGAGCACTGGCTGCTCCTCCACAATTCCTGAGTTTAGTTCCCACCAACCACATGGTGACTCACAACCATCTATAAGGGGATTTGATGCCCTCTTCTGGCATGCAGGCATACATGCAGATAGGGCCCTCATATACATAACATAAATAAATCTTTTTTTTTAAAGAAAAACTACAAAAAATCCAGCCATGGTTGCTTACAGCTTTATCCCCACCCCCTAAATGAAGACTGTTTATAGACATTTAAGATTTTATTTTTATGGTGCTTATGATCAAATTTAATATGTGCTAAGCTAGTGTCTTTCCATAAGCATCATATTCCAGCCCTATTTGGACCTTTAAAAACAAGTGTTACATTAATCAAAAATTGAGCCAGGCGTGGTGGCACACGCCTTTAATCCCAGCACTCAGAAGGCAGAGGCAGGCGGATTTCTTAGTTTGAAGCCAGCCTGGTCTACAAAGTGAGTTCCAGGACAGCCAGGGCTACACAGAGAAACGCTGTCTCAAAAACAAAAAAAACAAAAAACAAAACCAAAAACCAAAAAAAATTGAATAGAATTCAATTTTTCATTCTTCATTAAAAAGAATTTCAGTTTAAATTCTTAAATTTCAGTTTCATTCTTCATTAAAAAGAATTTCAGTTTAAATTGTATCTTGAGTCCTCATACACACACCATATAGTTTACAATGAGAGGGTGATGCACAAAAATCATAAATTACAGGCTAGGCTAAGCTATACAGGAAGGTTCAGGGTTGGCCTGAGCTACATAGTAAAACTTGGGCTTGGAAAATCAAGAGCTGGTATGTAGCTCAACAACAGAGCATTTACTTAGCACGCACAACAGCCTGGGATTTATACTTAGGATTGAGAGGAAAAAGCAGACATCTCAGCTCCTAAAATGCCTTAGTTAGGTAAGGCAGATGGCTCAGTGAGTAAAGACACTTGCCACCAAGCCTGATTATCTGAGTTCAATCCTTGGAGTTTACATAATGGAAGGAGAAAACCAACTATGTAAGTTGTCCTTTAACCATTACATGAATGCTTTGGCATACTTGTGCATGCAGGTGCGTGTGTGTGTACATACACACATGCATAGACAATAGAAAAAGAATTAAATGCATTTGTTTATATTTTCATTCCCCACTTTTCTCTTCCTCTCTCTCCTCCCACTTCATACTGTTCCTCTTTCTCTCTCTGAGTCAGGGTTTTGTTACCCTGGTTAGCTTGAAGGTTTAATTGTACACTGGTCTGGCTTTAAACGTGCTGTGATCCTCCTGCTTCTGCCTCCCAACTGCTGAGATCACAGGTATGCACCATCGTGCCTTGATGGTATAAAAAAGGAGTATCATGTCTAAATTGTTATCAAATAGCTGTTGCTGTAACCCTTTTATCTTTATGTCAATTATTAAAGTAAAAGCAATTTGTAGAGAATAAATTTTAAAAGCCTAGAGGTACATTTTTATTCAAGTTACTGGGTTTGTCAAGGCTTCCTAAAGTACTAGTTAATTTAATCTAAAAACCAATTATCGTTCAAAATGTGTGTGTGTGTGTGTGTGTGTGTGTGTGTGTGTGTGTGTGTGTGTGAAAGTCAGAAGACAACCTAAAGGGGTTGTTTCTCTCCTACCATATGGGTCCTTGCGATTGAGCTCAAGTTCTCAGGTTTGGTGGTAGCAATTACATCACCTTCCTGGCTCCAGAAAGACAAAGTCCTCCCTGAAAACAGAAAGAAAAAAATTATTCAGCTATAATTAATATATACAAATTGATCCCTAGTACTTCCAAAAATTCTGTATGGTTCTAAGTGTTCTCCTAGAAAAATAAAATAAGTGGAAGAATAGGAAGGCGTAGAATCCCTTCCCTTCATAAAAAGGTAATGTTAAGTGGCGAAACGCTGGGCTGAAAAGGCCAGCCTATATTGGGAATTTTAGGAAACTGGAGCAAAGGGATTAAATAGGAAAAGCTGAGGTTGGCAGTTCTTCATTATCAGTACTTTTTCCAATGCTCTTCTTCAGCTTTTAAACGTACTTGGATATAGTATTATTCAAATGCTAAAATGTACAAACAATATAACATCTTTAAAAACTGTAGCGACAAGAGGCTGGAGAGATGGCTCAGCACATGTGGCTCTTCCAGAACTCAAGATGCTCTTCCAGAGGTCCTGAGTTCAGTTCCCAGCAACCACATGGTGGCTCATAACCATCTGTAATGGGATCCGATGCCATCTTTTGGCCTGCAGGCATATATGCAGTTCGGATGCTGTATATATAATAAGTATTAAAAAATAGGAAAATGATTTTTTTTAAATGTAGAGATGGGAATTGAGTAACACTTCTTAAAAATTTTAGGCAAACCTCCTTGCTTTTCTTTCTCTGGAACTTCGACATGCCTATAAAATAAATGAGGCATTATTTAATGAATTGAACCTTAGGCAAAAGCTAGAAAGTACTGGCGTATGAACTGGTTTTAAGATGCATTTAACCCTCAAGAAACTGGAGTCCTCCCTCAGGGAGTGGAGAGGTCTGGTGAGGTGGGGGTGGGGGGATGGGGACATTCTCGTGGAGATGGGGGGGAGGAGGTATGGGATGTGGAACCGTAAGATGGTGGACCGGGAGGGGGATAAAATCTGGACTGTAAAAAAAAATTAAATAAATAAGAACTGGTTTTAAGGTGACAGGGATGAAGGCTCTTAGCTGGAATCCTGAGGCAGCAGGATCAGGAGTTCATGGATAGCCTTAGTTACATATCAAATACAAGGCTATATGAGACCCTCTCAAAAACAAACAAATAAACCCAAACAGCAGGAGGTCTGGAGACTGGCTCAGTAAGTAAGGGGGTCTGTTCCCCAAAATGATGATCAGAGATCTACCTGTGGGACCTAGACAGTAGAAAGTGAGAACTTACAACTACCATGTTGTCATCTGACCTTCAAATTGTGAGGACAAACGTGTGTGTGTGTGTGTGTGTGTGTGTGTGTGTGTGTGTGTGTGTGTGTGCGTGCGCACACACACACACACACACACACACACACACACACAGACTCACACACAGGTAATTTTAAAACCACCACAAGTGGCTCTATTTACTGACCACAAAACCTCTTGAAGCTAGTTCTTCATCTCAAAACAGTTCTTTAATACCTTACAACCCTGTAGAGGAGTGGCAGCAAACAAACACTCAATCAAATGTTATCACAATTGCATTTGTATGGCTATTAAAGCAAAGGCACAGATTAGCACCTTCGTAGATACAGTGTTTCTTTTATTTTTATTTATTTATTTATTTTACTTTAAGATGGCTTGAATCACACTGTATCTCTTTTAGGCACCTCACAAATACCTAGGAAACTTTTGTAGCTTAAAACTGGATTTATGTATCAAATACAGTTTTAGAGGAGCTAAAAGGCACTGAAACTGATAATCCAACCCCCAAACAACAAAATCAAAAATTCAAGCTCATAGACTTAGCTGATCCTCTCAAACAAAGAGAGGTCCTTGGATAAAGATCTTCCACATCTGGGAGAAACTGCTTCACTTCACATTGAGACTTCTTCCTAAAAGAATTCAAACTTGAGGAGCATTGAAAGGGACTCCATGTCTGCAGCAGGCTTTCCTCCTCCGAATGAAATGCTTCCCCCGTTGCTTAAAAACGAAAAACCCTGCACAGCTTACTGATGGAAAATCGTGCATCTAAGTCCACGTCTCTCCAGTCTGGGTTTTTTATTTTCTAGAATCTAGACAATAACCCGCGGAGAGAAAGATTTCTGTGACAGAGAAGGGCAGTTCCTTTGGGAAGAATGCCGTGCCCTACTAGCATGGCAAACCCGCTAGCAGTTCTGGGTAAGGGGTAAGGTATAACTTAAGGGCCGCAGGAGCCCGAGGGTGGAAAGTTCGTTCGGCATGCACCATCAGCCTTTCCCAAGACTGAAGAGATCCGCAGCCGGGGGGGGGGGGGGGGGGGGTCCCGTCGCTATCCAATGTACAAAAGAGCCCCAGGGGCTGACTCCAGAAAGCAAAGCCAGAGAGGTCCTGGGGCCCGGACAGCCTCCCAGGCCTTCGGAGGCCAGGCTAGCGCCCAACCCGGGCCCACGCGGCCACCCATGCCCGGTCCAGGCCTGGGAGGCAGCCGCCGGCGATCGCCACAAGCACCCCATGCTCCGCGTTGCCCAGGCGACCTTTCCCTTCCCGGGGCCTGAAACAAGATGGTGGGCCGTGCACCATCGGGCTTCGGGTCCCTACTATCCAGGGCACGGAAGCCTTGGGCTCGCATCGCTGCCGCTTCGCTCACCTTCGAAGCGGGGAGACGCGGGGAGACTTACCCAGACCGCTGCAGGACGTCCGGAGCTCAGAGGAGAAGGAGGAGCAGCGGGAGGAAGAGAAGAAGGAAGGACAGGAGGAGGGGAAAAGAGGGGCGAGGAGAAGGGGTGGAGGCAGAGCGAGAAGGGAGGAGCAAGGAAACGCCGGGTGCCTGCCACTCAAATGGCGGCGGTGGCGCCACAGCGGTGACCACGATCAGAACCCTAGAGACTTCCAAATGCCAGAGCTGCCAGAGCGCCCCAGTATATAGCACGCACTGCCTGATGGGTAAACAGTCACCCCAAAACGTGTACATCCGGGCACCCTGGTGACAGGCCAGTGATGAGTGCTAGCATGTGCACTGCCACCAGTAACCTCGAAGGACCTGGCCTGAGACTAGGAATCCGGTTTTGGGGAAAGCAGAACACTTCTGTTGGGAACTCTCAGCCATGCTGTGCACCAACCCCCGGGTTGCAGCCCCAAAACCAAGCTCCACATTCTGTCTGAGCACATGCGAATACAAGATCTGTGATTGCCCCGGGGATAAACATTAAAAGTCCCGGTTTTTAAAAACACCAGACTTGATATACTTTTCACGTTTCAACAGAAAAGAGGAATTCAGTCGACTTGTTTAAGTCATTGGCTGATGGTACTACGGTTGTTTTAAACACAATTTTGTTTTCCTTTTTTCACTCCTGTCATATAGAGTCTTGTAATTACATAAACTTTTTAAAAAAGATTTTCAAGAACACTTGCTAAAATACTGCTTACATGATCATTTTCTTCTTTTTAAAATTGTTGTTGTCATTATTTTGTTTGTTTTATGGGTTTGGCGGCGGTGGTGGTAGTTGGTTGGTTTTTTATTGTTTTTTTTTATTTTTGTTGTCTGTTCTTGATTTGTTTGTTTGTTTTTGTTTCCCCTGACACAGGGTTTCTCTGTGCAGCTCTAGCTGTCCTGGAACTCGCTATGTATACCAGGCTGGCCTCAAACTCAGAAATCCACCTGCCTCTGTCTCCCAAGTGCTAGGATTAAAGGCATGCACCATCACTGCCCTGCCTGAGTGGAAATTTTAAAGATACAACCTGCAACTCAAATGAGTCTGTTTTGGCCCCTCCAGCAAGTTAAATAAGAATCTAGGTGGGCTTCTTCAATGGTGGAATCCCTAGCTTTTTAATCTGCACTCAGGAGGCAGAGGCAGGCAGATCTCTGAGTTTGAGGCCATTCTGGTCTACAACGTGAGTTCCAGGACAGCCACAGCTACACAAAGAAACACTGTCTCGGAAAAGCCAAAATAAAATGAAAATCTGGAGCCTGTGAGATGGCTCAGTAGATGAAGGTCATCCCTGGGACCCACATGGTAGCATGGTAGGGGAGGAGAACAGAGTTCCTCAACTTATCTTCTGATCTCCACATAAAAGCCTTAGCATGAACATAAAACACACATGTCTCTCTCTCTCTCTCTCTCTCTCTCTCTCACACACACCCCATACTGGGCTTTCTATAGCAGAATCATTGTTTCTAGCATGAATCTGGAGTGATGGCTCCTAGCCTTTTGTCAGTGATTGTTTTCTGACATTTTATGGGGCTATTCTTTTTTTTTTTAAAGATTTATTTATTTATTATATGTAAGTACACTGTAGCTGTCTTCAGACACTCCAGAAGAGGGAGTCAGATCTTGTTACAGATGGTTGTGAGCCACCATGTGGTTGCTGGGATTTGAACTCCGGACCTTCGGAAGAGCAGTCGGGTGCTCTTACCCACTGAGCCATCTCACCAGCCCGGGGCTACTCTTTTAAAGGAGTCTCAGAGTCTTTGCATAACTTAGTCCCTAGTCCTGCCCTACAAACCAGGTTGTCTAGTATGGCTGAGAACCGCTTCACCCTAACCTGAGATAAGTAATTGACTTGCTAAAAGTGTCTTTTGTGTAACAATAAAAAGTGCTGAAGCTGTTAGAATTCAGTCCCCTAGAGGCTGATCTTCCTGATGTTAGAGGTGCCTCAACTCCTCCAGAAGTATCTCCCACGCTCTGCCGCGGAACAGTTTCTTCTGTAGAATGTTTCGATCTTTCCCCACAAAGACTGCTGTTTGTACCTAAAACTCTCAGAAAAACAGGTCTCAACCAGTCAGTTTAGGGAGAGGCAGTTTTATGATGTGTCAATCAGAAGCGCAGTGTTAAGATTTTTTTAAGAGAAAAAAATGTTAGTGCTAGAAAATGTAATCCAACTACATTTTATGTACAGGATGGCTTGATGCATCCTTACATTTTAGCCAATATAAACATTGCCAAGCAACAGAATAGCAAATGTGTGGTTTGAAGAGAATGACTTTCACATCTGTAATTCTTAGTGGCAACAGAATAATTTGCTGGGCGTGGTGGCGCACGTCTTTAATCTCAGCACTTGGGAGGCAGAGGCAGGTGAATTTCTGAGTTCGAGGCCAGCCTGGTCTACAAAGTGAGTTCCAGGACAGCCAGGGCTACACAGAGAAACCCTGTCTCGAAAAACCAAAAAAACAAAAAACAAAACAAAAAAAAAAAACAAAAAAACCAAAACAAAACAAAAAAACAAACAAAAAACCCAAAACAAACAAACAAACAAAAACAAAAAAACAAAAAAAAAAACCTACCTATAGGGATGGGCATGTAGCACATTATTTCCAATGAAGTTTAACAAGAGAAATCTTTCAGTTGTTATTCTCACCAAGGCTTACCACTTGACTAACAATGAAATGTCCCGGAACTGTCAGAGGAATGCTGGCTACAAGACTATCTTGAGGGACTGATGAGTCAGAGCTACTTTAGAGATAATTTCCTTCCCCGGGGCTTCATTTCATATCCGCTGGCCACTTTTTAATTCAATGTTTACAAATCCCTCTAGAGACTTGGCCTACAAAATGAAATAGGGTGCGATAGGTAACTGCTGGAGTCATGGTACAGAGAAAACCTCGAACTCAGAAATCCACCTGCCTCTGCCTCCTGAGTGCTGGGATTAAAGGCACTCGCCACCAACGCCCGGCAACCAGTACGTATTTCTGTATGCTAGTGGAACACACTTAATCTCAGTTTGGTCAAACCAACCATAAGAAAAATATTTTCGATGCAGTTGGAAGCATATCTGAACTAGTATAATAATGATATTATTCTGTTTAGAGTTGTTTAGGAGGCTTTTACATCTGAACCATACGCATTTACATAATTTGTAAATATTTCTTTCTCTGTTGTCATTTCTTTTATTGTATCCTAGAAAGTACCCTTTGAAGTACCATCCTCTTTGATTTTGATGAAACATAATTCATCCACTGTTTTCATTCTTGTTTTTGTATTACAAATAAGAAACCAATGCCTAATTCAAACTCATGAAGATTAAGACCTAGGTTGCCTACTTAATATTTTATACTTTAGAATTCTGATGTCCCCTTTTCTTCAGTTTTTGTATAAGTTTGTATTAAACACTGGGCATGCTCCTCTCATATTCCCCTAAGCATCCTTCTTTCCCCCTTCCCCTCTTGTGTCTCTCCTGTTCCCATTAATGATTTTACTTCTATATTCATATCATATATACATACATTACTTTAATTAATTAATTAATCAGAGACAGGGTCTCATTGGACCCAGTCTGACCCTAAACTCACATAGTAACTGAGGCTGGCCTTGAATTTTGGATCACTTTCAAGTATATGACCATTTTAAATTTGTTGCCTGTCAGTGGATGCTGTTCCCCTAACTGCGGTGTCTTGTCTGTCCTTAGTGGGAGAGGATGTGCCTAGCCCTGCAGTGAGTTGATGTGCCAGGGTAGGTTGGTAAGGGGTGGGGTGAGGAGGGTGCTCTCCCTTCTCAGAGGAGAGGGGGATGGGGATGGGGGTGTGTGTGTGTGAGGGAAGGACTGGGAGGAGAGGGGCTGCAATCTGAATGGAAGATAAATAAATAAATGGAAAAAAAGAGAATATGACAGTTTTAACAATATTATTTATGTGGATCCATTAATATAGGCAGTCATTTATCAACTTTTAGGATGTTCTTCAATTTTATATTTTTGTTTGAGACAGGGTCTTACTATGTATCCCTGGCTGGCCCAGAGTTTGCTATGTAGCCCAACCTGACCTTGAATTTACAGAAAACCACTTGCCTCTGCCTCTCTAGTGCTGAGATTAAAGGCATGTGCCATCACCCTCAGCGTGTTCTTCAGGTTTTTATCATCAGTGCTTTCCAGTTCTCTTTATTGAATTCTCTCCCCTGCTTGGTTAGGGTTATTCCTTTGTACTTTATTGTTTGGAAGATTGTTGTGAATAAGATCTGCTTTTCTCCCGTTGTTCTCACCGGATTGATTATTGGTGTATAGAAAAGCTACTGATTTTTGAGTATTGACTTTATATTCTGCTATTTTTTCTGACTTTATCAGCTCTAAAAGTCTTTTGTTGTAATATTTAGGATAGTCTAAATATAGGTTATTGTCTATGAAGTCAAAATGTGACATCTCTTCATTTAATTTTCTTGTCTGTAAGAGCAGTGTGGTTTGTTAATTGCTGAGCCACTGTCTCCAGCCCCCTCCTTTCTTTAGTGCTGTTTGAACATATGAATTTCTCAGTCTTGCCTTAGATCACTGCCATGTTTCTTTCATTTGGGCATAGTACTAATACACTATGACGATGCTCTCCATGGACTTTTTTGCTTGTTTGTTTGCTTGGTGGTGTTTGGTTTTTCAAGTCAGTGTTTCTTATCTATTAAATTTTTAATTTGAATTTTATTGAGCTTTTTTTAATCTCTGAGATTTTTGTTTGGGTTTTATTTTTTAGAATCTCTGTCTCTTTACCAAATATCTCATCCAAGTTGTTAAATTTCTTGTCCACATTTTGAATTGAATTCTTCCCTTCATTTATCTGCTCATTTGAATCCTCTTTGATGTTGCGAATAACTTTTAATTCTAGGCTCTTGAGTTTATTAATTGGAATTTCAATCAATCATTTTAATATCTTTGAACTCCAATATTGAAGCCTTGTAATGTTAACATATGTTTGTTTTCATATTTATTATATGTCTATGTTGTGATTTTTGCATCTATTAGGCTTATATTTTTTTTTCCTGGTGCTGCGTGGAGATCTTTTGAGTGATCAGTGTTTTCTTCAGGCCTCAGTCACCACTCTTCCTCAGGAGGATGAAGGCACATTGTAGCAATAACAATACAAAAAAAAGGGAAAGCACTACCGTTTTTTTGTTTTTGTTTTTTTTTTTTTTGTTTGTTTTTTTGAGACAGGGTTTCTCTGTGTAGCCCTGGCTGTCCTGGAACTCACTCTGTAGACCAGGCTGGCCTCGAACTCAGAAATCCACCTGCCTCTGCCTCCCGAGTGCTGGGATTAAAGGCGTGCGCCACCACCGCCCGGCACTACCGTTTTTTAATGTTGAGATTTTATTACTTTATTCTGAATTTTAGATCACTGTTTTTCACTTGGATGTGTGATATTCTGGCAGATAGGAGTTTGTAGGAGAAAGTGTGTGTGTGTGTGTGGAGGGGGGAGAGTCATCTTTCCAAATAAAAAAATATGATTGTTGTAACTATCCAAAGAAGTTTGAATCCACTTAAGAAATGAAAACCTCAAGGTATTTGTCCAAACATTCACGGCGAGTCTCCATTGTGAAGTATCCTGTATCCAACGAATCACACCTGAAAGTTGTACCAATCTCAATTATAGTCACAAGGTTTCTAGTTTATTTTTTAAAAAGATTTATTTTTTTTATTTTCATGCTTATGTGTGGTTTTTTTCCTGCATGTATATAAGTGAACCACATGTGTGCCTGGTGCCCTGGAAGGCAGAAGAGGGCATTGGATACCCTGGATTTGGACTTACAGACAGTTGAGAGCTGCCATGTGAGTGCTGAGAATTGAACTTGAGTCCTGGAAGAACAGCAAGTGCTCATAAATACTGAGCCATCTCTCCAGCCCATCTCTTCTCTCTCTCTCTCTCTCTCTCTCTCTCTCTCTCTCTCTCTCTCTTTTGTTTTTTGAGACAGGGTTTCTCTGTATAGCCCTGGCTGTCCTGGAACTCACTTTGTAGACCAGGCTGGCCTTGAACTCAGAAATCCACCTGCCTCTGCCTCTCGAGTGCTGGGATTAAAGGTGTGCGCCACCATGTAGGGCCATCGCATCTCTTCAGGGCAGATTATTTAGTGTTGAATAGGATGAGAACTGCTACTAAAGGCTCTTTGACAGTCCTGACAGTTGACATTTCTCTTCTGTATGAACCCTCTGATCACACCCCATTACAGATGGTTGTGAGCTACCAAGTGCTTGCTGGGAATTGAACTCAGGACCTCTGGAAGAGCAGTCAGTGCTCTTAACTGCTGAGCCATCTCTCCAGCCCCCCACTCCCCAGGAGGGCCTTGAACTCAGAGATCCATTTGTCCCTGCCTCCATAGTGCCACACTGATGGCTATATGGCATCTTTCTAGTGACCTTGACACATTTGATACATTCGCAAGGGTTCTTTCCAGTGTGAATAAACTGATGCTCAAATAAAGATGAAAATCTTGGTGGGGTCGCTCATGCGAGTTCTACACTAGCCTGCTCTATATACTAAGTTTCAGGCAAAACAAAGCTACTTAGCAAGGTTTTGTTTCTTCTTTGGGGTCCCCTGTTTGATCTCTGAATATCCACCACATCTCTAGGCCTCTGTCAAACTAGAGACCCCTGCATCAGCCATTGCTTTTCTCCTTCTTTCTGGTCCCTCATATGAGCAGCAAACACTCTAAAACACTGAACCACCTCTCCATCCTTGAAGCAGCAGTGTTTTGCTTGTTTCGTGTTTTTTTTTTCTTCTCTTTGTTTGAATTTAAATATTTTTGTTGAGATTATAATACAATGACAGCATTCCTCACCTCCCCCTTTCCTCCCTTCAACTCTTCATGTAGCCCCTCATGCTCTCTCTCTCTTAAATTCAGTCTCTATTTTTAAAACATTGGTGGTGGTGGTGGTGGTGGTGGTGGTGTGTGTGTGTGTGTGTCTTATGGTATATCCTGTATATATAATATAGATTTTCCTACATTACCCTGTGGTGTGAAGTTTGCTCCCTTAGACCTTTGTTTACTCCCCCTGGAAATTGCCTCTTGCTGCCAAGGAATGCCTCCGGCTAGATGTTTCCTTTCCCTAACTTAGTGTTCTCAAGGACATTATGAAAGCAGTCCCTCCAAACTTTGTCTCTGTATCTCCTCTCAGGGGTATTTTGATCCCCCTTCTAAGAAGGACTGAAGTATCCACACTTTGATTTTTCTTCTTCTTGAGCTTCATGTGGTCTGTGAATTGTATCTTGGGTACTCTAAGTTTCTGGGCTAATATCCTCTTATCAGTGAGTGCATATCATGTGTGTTCTTTTGCGATTGGGTTACCTTACTCAGGATGATACTTTCTAGTTTCATCCATTTGCCTAAGAATTTCATAAATTCATTGTTTTTAATAGCTGAGTAGTACTCCATTGTGTAAATGTACCCCATTTTCTGTATCCATTCTTCTGTTGAGGGACATCTGGGTTCTTTCCAGCTTCTGGCTATTATAAATAAGGCTGTTATGAACATAATGGAGCATGTGTCCTTGTTATATGTTGGAGCATCTTTTTGATATATGCCCAGGACTGGTATAGCTGGGTCCTCAGGTCCAATTTTCTAAGGAACTGCCAAACTGATTTCCAGAGTGGTTGTACCACCTTTAATCCCAACACCAATGAAGGAGTGTTCCTCTTTCTCCACATCCTCACCAGCATCTGCTGTCACCTGAGTTTTTGATCTTAGCTATTCTGAATCTCTGGGTTGTTTTGTGTAGGGGAATGCCAGGACAAGGAAGCAGGAGTGGGTGGGTTAGTGAGCAGGGGAATGGGGGGATGGAATAGGGGGGTTTTCGGAGGGGAAATAAGGAAAGGGGATAACATTTGAAATGTAAATAAAGAAAATATCTAATAAAAAAAGAAAGAAAAGAAAGCAGCCCCTATTCAGCCGGGAGGGAGACTTTCTCCTCCCTCAGAAGGACTTGTGAAAGAGATAAAGATTGCTGTGTTTATCACTCACTCTCTGTCCCTGTTTTGAATCCCGAGTTATCTTGGAATAAGAGCTTCAGAAGAGTCAGTCCCTTTTGGTAGATAGTAGAATGGAGGGAGTGTGAGCAAGAGGAGTCACAGGACAAGATAGAAAGCTAGAGCATATGGAGTATAGTTAAGCTTTTTCTTTTATGAAATTCTCTCATGAGAACTAATCAAAGCAAAAGTGATCAACATCAGTTTCTTCTGAGGCCAGCACTTCAATGATATAAATACGTCTGAGGCCCTACCTGTTTAGTTCCCCTTACTGCTTGACATTGTTATGGTAAAGGCTAAATTTCAAATACTTAGGCCCTTGGGGAACACACCAACATCTAAACGACAGGATTAATATTGTTGGGCATAACTTCATGTATTTCCTAGCTATTATTTTATCTTTCCTGGAGGAATATTGAACTATTGAAGTATTTTTTCAATTAAAATTTTTTATTACATTTTACGTGTGTGTGTGTGTGTGTGTGTGTGTGTGTGTAAAACTCATGGTTTTTTCCTTCTACCTCATGTGTTTTGGGGTTGAATTCAGGTTGTCAGTCTTGTCAGCCTGCTCCTTTACCTTCTGAGCTATATTACTGTATCTTACCTCACCCCCATTTTAAAAACTAAGTTGTTTATATTTTTGACTTGTACGAGTTCTTTTAATAGCCTGATTAAAACTATTATGATTATAAAATTATGATTATAATTTTGTCATAATAATTTTTAAATACTTTTCCCCAATGTGTGGTCTCAGGCACAAGCATTTTTGCTTTGATGAAGTTCAATTTAACTGCCTTTTCTTTTGTGCCTTTGGTATCACATTTAAAGACCATACAAGGTCAAGGTAAGTTCTATCTCTATTTCCTTTTGAGATATTTAAAATCTTTATGTTTTGTTTTAATGTATGAGTGCTCTGTCTGCATATACACCTGTGTGCCAGAAGAGTACATCTGATGAGCCACTATGTGGTTGCTGGAAATCAAATTCAGGACTTCTGGAAGAGCAGCCAGTGTTCTTAACCCCTTAGCTATCTCACCATCCCAAGATATTTAAAATCTTAATCCTTAGAGTTAAGTCTTTGGTCTATTTTGTATCAATTCATGTTTATACTAAAGGGTGTGTAACAACATCCTTGTTTGTTATGTGGAAATACTATTTTTTCTTCATGGAATGCTTAGGACATGTGATGCATTCTTAAATGATATATTATTTATCCTGAAAATGGAATGAAGAAACAAAATACAAAAGTTACAGGTTGCTTGATGTTAAAAAAAAAATCATATATCAAGAATAGTTGAATCCATAGAGCCTAACAGGTGATTCATGGTTGAGAGTGAACAAGAAGGGGTTACATGTGAGCAGGAATTGTTCCTAGGATGATGGAAGGACTGCAAACTCTAGAGAATTGATGGATGTCTAGCATAATGAAAATATTGTGTGCCACTGAACTGAACACTGTAATCAGTTCTTTGCATATTAGGTAAATTTCATCCTTAGATATGAATGCTAACAGAGCTGAGAGAACTCCTTGTATGTATCAATGTGCATAATTATAAATGTAAATAATTCCATCAGGATACCATGTAAGTGATATGTTCTTGATACCTGATAGATGAGAATAGTGACAATTCAGCTGGCTTTAGTATGCCATGAACTGAAGGATTCGATTGTTATTAAACCATTTTAAGAACATCATATTGTTCCTTCTAACACCATGTGGGCAGTTGTTAAAGGAAGTATATTGGTGGGAATAATCTAACATCCTCCCATCAAAATGACACATGCAAAGGCTGCATTAGAGCATGAAACGAAAATCCTCAAAATGGTGAATGTCAAAAGATTAATAGCTTTCATTCTAGCCCTCGGTTTTTTGTTTTTGTTTTTGTTCACAGAATGGTGCAGAAATGATACCTGACAGCTCTAACCTTCAAGGAATTTGCTGTATAACAAATAGAAGGAGGTATACAGCCAACCATTGTGGGTTCTAATAAATATGAAAACATTTCGCTAGCTCGTCCCCACAGGAGCTGCTATGACTGATGGTTTGAGCAAATGGCTGTTTCTTCTTCTGATTTAGTTGTCTGGCAAGAGTGACAAACTGTTAATCATGCCTCTGGAAAACAAATGCTACTCTATCAGAACAGATTACATGCCCCTCCTCCCTTGGGCTTTCCCTGTAGCCTTGTCACTGAGCTGTGGGATTATACTACTTACTGACTGTGATTGTGGAATCAATACAGGAATAAATCCTTAAAACTTACCTAATACATATACTCATTTCATGTTTGGGCCTCTGTTACCTCCCTCCTCCCAAAAAGGCCATTGGACCTATACTAGTTAGAAACACTGTATTATAAGTAACAGACATCTCAAATCCTGATGACCTAATCAGTAAATGTAAAACTATATTCAGAAATTTTTTTTTATTTGGTGGCTTAATCATGGCATCAAAGGAGATGCTCAAGTTAGGGCTACTATTGCTGTAATGAAACATCATGACCAAAGCAAGTTGGCAAGGAAAGGGTTTGTTTGACTTATGTTTAGTCATCACTGTTCATCATCAAAGGAAGTCAGGACAAGAACTCAAACAGGGCAGGAACCTGGAGACAGGAGCTGATGCAGAGGCCATGAGGGGTGCTCCTTATCGGCTTGCTCAGCCTGCTTTCTTATAGCTCCCAAGAGCATCAGCCCAGAGGTGGCCCCACCCACAAAGATCTGGGCCTTCTCTCATTAATCACTAATTAAGAAAACGTCCTACTGGTTTATGTGCAGCCCAATCTGATAGAGGCACCCTCCTCTCCAATGGCTCTAGATAGCTTGTGTCAAGTTGACATAGAACTAGCCAGTGCATTTCTTCAGAACAAGAATATATGAAAACGTTTCCTTTTATTAATTTTTATTCTCACATATATTATATCCTGACCTCAGTTTCTCCTCTGTCCCTCCATGCCCAAATACCTCCTCATCCACTCTCCTGAAATTTCCCTTTAGAAAAGGCAGGGCTCCCAGGGATATCAACCAAACATGGCATATCAACTTGCAATTAAGATTAGGCGCCTTCCCTCATATTAACTGTGGAGGAGGCAACCCAGTAGGAAGAATGGGCGCCAAACAAAAACATCAGAAACATGCCCCACATCAGCCTCAGTTGCACCATGGCCATAGCTACCCAAGAGGCTGGAATGTACCAATTTAGGTTTATTGAGCTTGGAACATGCTAATTCATTTATATTGGAACTCTACATACACAGGCAAGTAGTGACACTAATGAACTGGAGGTGGGTACTATACAGGGTCTGACATTGGATCAAGGTTTAACCATTGATATTATCACAAAAATCTCTAGCTCCAATTGCTCCCTACACACACACACACACACACACACATACATACATACATACACACACACACACACACACACACACACATACATACATACACACACACACACACATACACACACAGAGACAGACAGACAGAGAGACAGACAGACAGAGAGACAGACAGACAGAGAGACAGAGTTATTCCTATATGCCATGCTGTTGTCCTCAAACTTTGCCTGTTTTCCTTGCAATTGCTACTCTAGATGTGTCTTCTTTCTCAGTAATGTGACTTCTGTACAGGCCTTCTAAGTCTAAACTGCATCTATACCCCCTGAAACTGGTTATTCCCGAAAAAATTTCTACTCCCACTTTCGAATTGAACAACATTGAAGTCTGTTCCTTTCTGCTCTGTTTTAAGCTTCTTCTTCAGGCCAAATACAGAAGTGGTGTCCGAATGGTAGCTACTTTTACTCTGCAAAATGAAGGTTTTGTTCTATTTTCCTTCCTGCTCTGTTATTCTGCAGTCCTAAGTCATACTGGAAAGTATTGTAGACATGGGGAATTGAGTGAGTGGTATATTTGGAAATGTAAAGCCCACTTTTCCTTGTGAAAATTAAAACACTGGACACACACCCAATTTGACCAAGGACACTCACCCCGAGTTTCTGTGAGCTATGCATCATTCTGAGCCTCTTAGGGTTCAGCCTTCCTGGGTCTGAGCTTCCCAGAAGTCCGGAGAGCAGGATGAGAACCATCACTAGCATGGACAGCATGCCTCTGCAGCTATGTCTTCTGGTCCACTTTTGGGAAACTCTAGGAGGAAGAGATGGGAAGGTTTTCTAGCCTACAGCTCCATGCCCTTAAGGGGGCATTGTTCCCCTGGCCTGGCTTGCAGAACTCTGGAAGTTTCTCCCCATCCCCTCACTAAGGGCTTTGTTCTATAGCCACTGACTAGGCTTTCCAAGTTTTTAAAGGCTCCCATGTGCTTGTTCTGCAGCCTCCCACTTCCAGCAGGTGGCAAAAGCAAACTGGGAACTAAAGGGTAAACTTGGAGTTTTTCTTTCCAGGTTGAGAGGCATCTGGGAGCTGCTAATGCTTGAGGCATGGGAGAGGGGATAGCATGTCCCCTAGAGAAGAAAAGGCCCACCTCTCTTTTCTAGGAGACAGGCAGCTTTCTCTTCACTTATCTAAGGGCCCATGCTGGATAAAGGGACTATTGGCATTTCTTCTAGGTTCTGCCCCACAGTTACTTGGCAACAGCCAGGTATGCCTGACTCCACTCTAACAGGGGCTGTTCCCCCCTCCTCTCTCCTCCTCTTGCTTTAGCTCCCTTACCCTCTTCCCCTTCTCTCCCCATTCCCCTGCCCCTCTCTCTTCACATGCTCATGGACAGCCTCTATTCATATTCTCTCTCTCTCCCTCTCTCTCCCTCTGTGTGTGTGTGTGTGTGTGTGTGTGTGTGTGTCTTCTCTCTGTGTTTCTCTGTCTCTACTACCCCCTCAACTCCCCTCCCCATGCCCTAAATAAACTCTATTCCATACTATATTGTTGTGTGGCTGGTCCCTCAGGGGGAAGGGATGCCGTAGCATGGTCCTGCAGAGGCACTCCCTTCTCCCACACCATACCATGTCTCCACCTTCTTTTTCTTTTCTTTCTTTTTTCTTTTTTTGTCTTTTCTTTGTTTTTGTTTTGGTTTTTTGAGACAGGGTTTTTCTGTGTAGCCTTGGCTGTCCTGGAACTCACTCTGTAGACCAGGCTGGCCTCGAACTCAGACATCCGCCTGCCTCTGCCTCCCAAGTGCTGAGATTAAAGGCATGCGCTACCACTGTCTGGCTTCTTTTTCTTTTTAAAAACACAACATTGGTGCTGAGTGACTCAGATTTAGAATCTTGAAGGTTCACATCCCCCAACTGTCACATGGAGAACCATTGCTCCCCAGATCTATCCACCCAAACTTCAGATAACTGATAAGCTCTGCCCTCCCCCTACTGGTTATCATAAACGTCCCCTTTTCCCAAGGGAGGGGACTATGCCTGTGCTATCCTTGAGGATGGAGACATTCCTTCTCTATGACTGGTCTTTTCACTGACCCTCCCTGTTAGCATTTTGTCTAAGCTCCTCCCCACAGTTACCTGGCAACCACCAGGTATGCCTGACTCACTATAAAAGGGGCTGCTTGGCCCCTCCACTGTCTCTTGCCTTCTGACTCCTGCTCTGTCCTCTTGCCCTGTCCCCCTCTCTCCCCCAATCCCCTCCCCCTTCTCTCTACACTTGTTCATGGCCAGCCTCTACTCCTCTACTCCCTCTGTCTTTCTCTGTCTTTACTACCTTCTCGACTCCCCTCTCCATGCCCTGAATACACTCTATTCTATACTGTACTGTTCTGTGGCTGGTCCCTCAGGGAGGAAGGATGCTTCATCATGGGCCTGCTGAGACACCACCTTCCCCACACATCCACCAAAACACATTCCTTCTCTCCCTATATTTTCATAAAACAATACTTGTTCTAGGAACTTTACCCCTTGGGTGATCCCTTCCCCTCTTGGAAGTGGTTCTTGTGATCCCCTCCCTCTCAGGCCACCCCTGAACTCGTTTGTTTGTTTGTTATTAATTTTGTTTTCGGGATGCCGGTTGGAACATTTTAATAACATCCATATCCAAAGGGTTGGTCTTTGCCACCTTGTCCCTACTTACTGGAATGTCTCCAGGTTTAATTCACAGTACCCAGCAAAACAATATCTCTACTTGACTACTTAAATGGCACTTTAAAAACAACTCTCTCAGTAGAGATCATAGGCTCCCCCCCCCCATTCTCTCAATGCTGGAAAAGCAGCCATGGTGGCTCCCTCCCCTTCCACTCCTTGGGACTCCATTCTGCAGTTCTGTAGAGATGTGCATGCATGCATTCTCTCTCTCTCTCTCTCTCTCTCTCTCTCTCTCTCTCTCTCTCTCTCTCTCTCTCTCTCGCTCACTGGCTCTCACCTCCCATCTCAGCTCTCCACATTCTCACCCCCCTGCCTGCTTAGCTCTGCAGTCCACCATTTTGTGGCACCAGAGCAATCTTGCACCGCATGAGCTGAGTTGCTAGGAAACAGAACACTACTTCTGGTGCTTCCCTCCCTGCCCTGCCCCACCCTCTACCCCACCCTCGCAGGATTCCAATGGGCTGGACCTGGGGCTTCCAGCTGCAAGGAGGGAGCTTGGCCCTGAGAGACCAGCCTGGTGCAGCCTCGCCCCTTAATTCTGCCACCACTACACTCACTCACCTGTCTCGTCTCCCCACCACCACCACCTGGAACTCTGCCTGGGACCTTGTTCTGCTGAGACTTTCCCAAGTCTACCTGCACTAGCTCTCGCCCCTCCCCACTTGCTTGTACATGTGCCGAACCACCGCCTTGGAACCACTGCCACCACAGCAGCCACCACTGTATCCACTGCAGCCACTGCAGCCACCACCATGATGCTTCAGCTACCACTACCACCACCACCACCACCGCTGCTGCAGGCACAGCCCCACTGCCTGAGCCACTCCATGGCATAGGCTGGGAAATGGGCCTGTACACTCGCTCAGCCAGGCGGGCCTGAACTGGCCTGGGCTCATTTGCTTTCTGTCCCTGCCCACAGCTCATGCCATAGCTGTCAGCTCTCTGGTTTCTTTCCATTCTGGTCCTCATCAGTATTAAGCCAAGTGTACACTAGACAAAAGTCAGCTATTTGTCTCTTTATATGTGAATCTCTTCAAGTGTTTTTCTCTGCTGATACATAGCTGCAAGGTTGAGATTTCTAAACAGTATAAAGGTTAAAGATCACTTTATGTATATTTTGCCTTGGTTTTGCTATTGTCATTAAGTTATAATGTGCTCTATTGCCTAGCTCTAAGTAATTAAACAAACACAGGTTGTCTAACTCAAATTATGCTTAATAGATACTGCTTTCTATCTTGTCAGAAATCTGCTAAATGTAATAAGTTTAAGCTTATGACAGAGACTCCCAAAGCCTGAAACCTTATTCCCCATGGTCTCCAAGAAGATAATGGGCACAGCAACAAGATTCTACCTAGATTGTGGTATGATGACCACTGAGAAACACTGCCATTGCCTTGGCCACTGCCAGGGCTTGGTCTACACTGTGGGGAAAAAAAAGAGAATACACTAAGAGTCAAATGTCACATATTGCCAAAGTCAAGGTGGGGTATTTCTCATTTCACACATATCTACTCCACAGGAAAAAGCTTTTCGTCTTCTAGGCTGATAACCAGACTGACTTTGCCCAACTTGCCATGAAGACCATAGGGATCGGGGAACTGCTTAGGTAGTGAAGTATAGACCAACCTCTGTTCTTTTTATTACTACACGTCTCCTAGATTATAATTTACTATTTCCAGATTTCTGACTACACTAACAGCTAAGGTAACTGTTGCTTGACAACAATACATCAGACCTAGCTCCTTATCCTAAGGTAATTTACCTTGTTTGCTCATTAATAAATTTGGTAACTAGCTAAGACTGACAGATTTCTTACAGACTTCGTGATAAACAATACACAAGTTCCTATGTAAGCTTTCACAGATGTAGCCTTCTCTTACTTCCTTACCTAAACTCAGTTTCCAGGGACTAAATGCTTCATATTTCCTCTCCTTCCTATGCCATGGCACTAACATTAACAAATAGAGTTCTTATAATTTAGCCTAGCCCTAATAAAACATACCAATGCAATCCACTTTCATAATCACAAGTTCAGTTTCCTTTGGTTGCTTTTTAACTATAAACTTAAGTGTTTCTCATGCTAAGTCTATACTATAGCTATCATAGTTACAAATATGTTTCCCTTTGGTTGTTCTATAATTATAGACTTAAGATTTCTCTTGCTAAACTATATGATCAACTATATTCACAAGTTCAAGGTTTTGAGTTTCCTTTAACTCTCAATTATAAACTTAAAGTTTTTTCTCATTTTACTATATATATTCAGTCTCCTAGACAGAAGGAAAAAAAATCCCTTCTTGTTCCTTATATTCCAAAAAGGGTTTTGTCTTCCCTAAACTCATATTAAAGACTATTCACATTAACAAATTATCTCTTCTGTAAACTTATGAGCTCCAGGAAACCCACTCAGCTCTACCTCTCATGGACCAAATAGACTTCATCCAGATAAGTACACCTGCCAATCCATAGCCTAAGTTCCCACTTGCTACCTATCTCAGAGGGTGGGTTCCTCTGCTGTTCTTGGGACTGGGACTTCCCTCCCCCACAGCCACCAAGACCTATGGGTTTCAAATGTACACCTAAGAAAATTTTCTTCTCCCAAATGTACTTAAAAAGTTTATTCTCTACCTAATATATATATATATATATATATATATATATATATATATATATACACATACATACATATATATATATGTATATATATACATATATATATATGTATATATATGTATATATATACATATATATATATGTATATATATACATATATATATACATATATATATATATATATACACACACACACACACACACACACACACATACACACATATGTGTGTGTGTGTGTGTGTGTGTGTGCGCGCGCGTGCGTTTCAGCATTTTGCCAAGTCCAGGCGATTACCACATCCAGGACAGCTCCAGGGAAGTAACCCACAGTTGCTCCAATCACTTTTCACAGACACAGACGCTTCTTGTACTGGACCTGGTCCTTCCTGTCTATCCACAGATCCTAGACAACAAGGAAATAGCCAACTCTCCTAAGACTAGACCAATATCCCCATGCCCATTTCCTTAGGTTTCCTGGAGACACATCACCCCAAATTCAGCAGGAAGTAACTAAAGAGCAAGAAGACCCTATCCCTGCTCCACCATCACCTCTTTCTATTTTTTCCTTTTTTAATTAAACCAAAATGGAGGAATGTTGGCATTTCTTCTAGGCTCTTCCCCACAGTTACCTGGCAAAACACAGGTATGCCTGACTCACTATAAAAAGTCCTGCTTGTCCCTTCCTCACTCCTCTTCTCTTCTCTTCTCTTCTCTTCTCTTCTCTTCTCTTCTCTTCTCTTCTCTTCTCTTCTCTTCTCTTCTCTTCTCTTCTCTTCTCTTCTCTCCTCTCCTCTCCTCTCCTCTCCTCTCCTCTCCTCTCCTCTCCTCTCCTCTCCTCTTCTCTTCTCTTCTCTTCTCTTCTCTTCTCTTCTCCTTTTCCTCTTCCTGCCTTACCCTCTTCCCCCTCTTTCCTGATTCCCCTCTCCCTCTCTCTCTACATCCTCATGGCCAGCCTTTATTTCTCTTCCTCCTCCTCCTTCTCCTCTTCCTCCTCCTCTTCATCCTCATTCCTCTCTCTCTCTCTCTCTCTCTCTCTCTCTCTCTCTCTCTCTCTCTCTCTCTGCCTTTCTATGTCTCTACTCCCTCAACTCCCCTCCCCATTCCCTAAATAAACTCTAGACTTTACCATACTGTTGTGTGGCTGGTATCTCAGAGGTAAGGGATGCCTTAGCATGGGCCCACAGAGGTACCCCTTTTCCCAACACCATACCTCACCTCCACTAAACATATTCCTGACTTCTTTTCTTGTTATAAAACACAACAGGGACCACTGGAGGTAAAAGGAGAATTCTGTCAGGCCAGTTTCTGTATGCCAGGGAACTTTATCTAGTTGGTTAGCTGTTGAGCTAGGGGCAAAAATTTCCATAGCTAGGCATTGGTGTGTGTGTGTGTGTTAGAGGTGGAGAAGAGGCACTTTAATCCTGTGCCTCTTTGTTGCTCAGGAGATGAGATGAATGTACACACACACACACACACACACACACATACACACACACACACACACACACACACACACTCGCACACACCATGCACATGTATGTGGCTCCTCAAGCCTGCTCCTGTCCTTCTAGGAGCTCAGGAGAGCAGGGCACTTAAGATTCCCAAACAAAAGGATAAAAGAACCTCTGTTGGAATCACCATGCCTGACCTAAAGCTTTACTACAGAGCAATTGTGATAAAAACTGCATGGTACTGGTATAGAGACAGACAAGTAGACAAATGGAATAGAATTGAAGACCCAGAAATGAACCCACACACCTATGGTCACTTGATCTTTGACAAGGGAGCTAAAACCATCCAGTGGAAGAAAGACAGCATTATCAACAAATGTTGCTGGCACAACTGGTGGTTATAATGTAGAAGAATGTGAATTGATACATTCCTATCTCCTTGTACTAAGGTCAAATCTAAGTGGATCAAGGAATTCCACATAAAACCAGAGACACTGAAACTTATAGAGGAGAAAGTGGGGAAAAGCCTTGAAGATATGGGCACAGGGGAAAAATTCCTGAATAGAACAGCAATGGCTTGTGCTGTAAGATCGAGAATTGACAAATGGGACCTCATGAAACTGCAAAGCTTCTGCAAGGCAAAAGACACCGTCAATAAGACAAAAAGGCCACCAACAGATTGGTGGCCTTTTCCCTATCCTAAATCAGATAGGGACTAATATCCAATATATATAAAGAACTCAAGAAGGTGGACTCCAGAAAATCAAATAACCCCATTAAAAAATGGGGCTCAGAGCTAAACAAAGAATTCTCACCTGAGGAATACCGAATGGCTGAGAAGCACCTGGAAAAATGCTCAGCATCCTTAATCATCAGGGAAATGCAAATCAAAACAACCCTGAGATTCCATCTCACACCAGTCAGAATGTCTAAGATCAAAAATTCAGGTGACAGCAGATGCTGACGAGGATGTGGAGAAAGAAGAACACTCCTCCATTGTTGGTGGGATTGCAAGCTTGTACAACCACTCTGGTAATCAGTCTGGCAGTTCCTCAGAAAATTGGACATAGTACTACCGGAGGATCCCGCAATACCTCTCCTGGGCATATATCCAGAAGATGTCCCAACCGGTAAGAAGGACACATGCTCCACTATGTTCATAGCAGCCTTATTTATCATAGCCAGAAGCTGGAAAGAACCCAGATGCCCCTCAACAGAGGAATGGATACAGAAAATGTGGTACATTTACACAATGGAGTACTACTCAGCTATTAAAAGGAATGAATTTATGAAATTCTTAGGCAAATGGTTGGACCTGGAGGGCATCATCCTGAGTGAGGTAACACAATCACAAAAGAACTCAAATGATATGTACTCACTGATAAGTGGATATTAGCCCAGAAACTTAGTATACCCGAGATATAAGATACAATTTGCAAAACACATGAAACTGAAGAAGAATGAAGACCAAAGTGTGGACACTTTGCCCCTTCTTAGAATTGGAAACAATCACCCATGGAAGGAGTTACAGAGACAAAGTTTGGAGCTGAGACAAAAGGATGGACCATCTAGAGACTGCCATATCCAGGGATCCATCCCATAATTAGCCTCCAAATGATGACACCATTGCATACACTAGCAAGCGTTTGCTGAAAGGATCCTGATATAGCTGTCTCTTGTGAGACTAGGCCGGGGCCTAGCAAACACATAAGTGGATGCTCACAGTCAGCTATTGGATGGATCACAGGGCCCCCAATGGAGGAGCTAGAGAAAGCATCCAAGGAGCTAAAGGGATCTGCAACCCTGCAGGTGCAACAACATTATGAACTAACCAGTACCCTGGAGCTCTTGACTCTAGCTGCATATGTATCAAAAGATGGCCTAGTCGGCCATCAGTTGAAAGAGAGGCCCATTGGTTCTGCAAACTTTATATGCCCCAGTACAGGGGAATGCCAGGGCCAAAAAGTGGGAATGGGTGGGTAGGGAAGTGGGGGGGGGGCATGGGGGACTTTTGGGCTAGCATTGGAAATGTAATTGAGGAAAATACCTAATAATAATAATAAAAAAAAAGATTCCCAAACAAGACAGGGTTTAGGGCAGGCTAGTTGTGGCAGGGTAGCAAAAGAGGGGGGATGGTAATGGGAGGAAGGACTATTGGTAAGAGGCTCTGCCAAGGGCAAATTATCTGCAACTATACAACTGGTCAATTTCCCTCCTATCTTGCAAGTAGGACATTGCAAAGCTCCTCCTGACCATCCCCATTCCCTTAAACAGAAACTAAACTGGCTACCCATGCCACAGGGTAGGGGCCACCAGGTGATATAAACAAGACACTTGTGAGAGAGGCAAATAGTTGTGGGGACTGTTTGGCTTCTGGCAGCACAGAGAAGCTGATAGCCTTTTTTCACCAACCTGGTCACTGAGCTGTCCCTCCCTCCTGCCTGAACCATTTTGAGGAAGAATGGGAAGTAATACAGGTGGCCTTGGAGCCCAAGATAGTCTGCCTAGTCCGTAAGGCCCTAAAGTCAATCTTTATTTATCCCTTTGGGCTTTGATTTCTCACTAAATCCATTTTCTTTTACCTTAAGCTGTGTTAGAACTGGCTCAGTTGAAGCATTTGGCTGCTATAGGGACCAACAGGTTGCTAAGCCTCTTTCTGGACTGCAGGACAGTATGAACTTTCTGAGGCACTTTGGGATTGATTCGGTTCAGGATTACAGAGGAAAGAACCAAAAGACCAACCAAGCAAACAAACACACAGGAAAGGGGAGGATTAATGTGATCAGGTAGTGTTAACTACATGTGCTTTGAGAAGGAGGTAGTCCAGCTTCTCTCAAGTTTGGACATCTGGATTTTAGCTTCATACATAGATGTGCAGATTTCAAACTGTAATGCTAGAGTGATCATTTGGTTTATCTATTTGAAAACAAAACCGTGTAATCAATCATGAGTTACCCTCTCTCCCTGATGTTTAATAGAGATTTGTGAATATGGAATTTTATATTAAAAACATTGCTTTTTCAACACTCCTTGTCCTATTCCTCTCCCCAACATCCCACTTGATATAGTTTATGAAAATGGAAAGACACAGTAATAAGAAAACTTGTCCAGGACTTCTTTGTAGTTCTTTAAGCTGTGTACTTTTCTTCTAAGACACTTGGGATTTATGTTTTTCCATATAAGAAATAATTTAATGATTTAAAATTACCACCTAAGGGTCAGTGGGATGGCTCAGTGAACAGAGGTGCTTGCTGTCTTAGGGTTTTACTGTGGTAAAGAGACACCATGACCAAAGCAACTCTTATAAAAGAAAATATTTAATTGGGACTGCCGTACAGGTTCAGAGGTTCAGTCCATTATCATCATGGAGGGAAGCACGGCAGTGTTCAGGCAAACTTGGTGCTAGAGGAGCTGAGAGTTCTACATCTTGATTCAAATGCAGTCAGGAGGACACTCTCTTCACCACTGGGTCGAGCTTGAGCATAGGAGACCTCAAAGCCCACCTACACAGTGATACACTTCCTCCAGTAAGGCCACACCTACTCCAATGAGGCAACACATCCTAATAGTGCCACTCTCTATTTCCAAATATTCAAACACATGAATCTATGGGGGACAAACCAATTCAAACTACCATACCAATACTCCTGGAACCCATGATGGAAGGAGAGACCCCACCCCTGAAAGTTGTCCTCTGACCTCCACACATAAAACACGGCATGTATGTGCCTAAAGCCTTCTCCCTCCCCCATAACACAAACAATAACCATAAATCTTAATAAAACAAATATCAGTTGAAAGAAAATTGCCCACAGCCCTTACCTAAAATAAAAAAACAATGATTTTTTTTTTAAAAAATGAGTTAGTTGGAATGATTGCTTGTACAAAAATGCATTGCTTTATCAAGGTCTTCTTGGACATCAGGCTTGAGCACGGCCCTAGCATTGTCATTACTCTATTCTCCAGACAACAAGTATATCAAAGTGTGTAGAACACAACTTATCGTGTAGTGGGAAATTCCTTGATACTCATACACCTTCAGCTTCTGGGTGCCATTAGCATGTCTTGATTGTGCCCTCCTTATCCTGTACTTTGCACTTAATAAACTAGACATCAACAAACTAAACAATCCAATCAAAAATAGGCTACAGATCTAAACAGAGGATTCTCAACTGAGGCCACTCAAATGGTTGAGAAACACTTGAAGACGTGTTCATGATCTTTATCTCTCAGGGAAATGCAAATCAACTCCATTTTATACCTGTCAGAGTAGCCAAGATCAGTAAAACAAATGACAGCTCATTCTGGAGAGGATGTGGGGTAAGAGGAACAGTCATCAATTGTTTATGGAAACCAGGGTTACAGTTGATTTGGAAGATGGGAACTAATGTAGCTATCCCACTGTTGGGCATAGACCCAAAGGGCACTTCATCCTACCACAGAGTCACTTGCTCAAACATGTTCAATTCATAGTAGCCAGAAATTGCTAACAACCTGGTTGTCCTTCAAAAGAAGAATGGATTTTAAAAATGTGGTATGTTTACACAATGGGGAATTAGTCAGCCATTAAAATACAATCATGGAATTCTCAGATAAATTGTTTAATTAGAAAAAAATCATTCTGAGTGAGGTATCTAGGCTCAGTAAGATAAATATGGTATGTATTCATTTATATGTGGATATAAGTTATTAAGTCAATGACAACCAAGCTACAGTTTGTAGAACCACAGAAGTTAGATATAGACTTAGAGTAAGGAATTACAGAAAGCCATTAGAACTTCCTAGGAAAGGGAAATAGAGTAAATAGATTTTTCAAGATTTATTTATTTATTTAATGTATATAAGTGCTCTATCTGCATGTATACCTGTATGCCAGAAAAGCCCATCAGATCTTATTATAGATGGTTATGAGCCACCATGTGGCTCGTGGGAATTGAACTCAGGACCTCTGAAAGAGCAGCAGGTGCTCTTAACTACCGAGCCATCTTTCCAGCCCTAGAATACATAGTTATAAATGGATGGAGGGCCTAGAATGGGAGGATCAAGTTGCTAGGGGAAGAGGGGGGGGGGAGATGAGGGAGGGAATATTGGAAGAGATAGAGTTAAGGGTCATTTGAGGGGTAGTATGGAAACCCAACACAGTAAAAGCTTCCTAAAATATATACATATATGAAGGCTATCTAAATGAAATCGCCAAATAATGGGGGAGACAGAGGCCCAGCTGGACATCTCTTGTCAACAAATGAAGCTTCCAGTACTGGGATTGGGTTATATCTAGAGGTTGGTGAAGGGTGTCCCATGGGAACCCCTAAGTAACCCAGGCTATTGCCAAGAGTATAGGTTGCTTGTCACAGATAGACAGCAAGAACCCTTTGCCGAAGACAGCACCTACAAAAGTCATTGAACATTGAGAAGTTGAGTTGGTGTCTATATAGACACTTTACCCCTATGTACTATTAATGCCTTTGGTATAGGAAGGTACTCTGCACGCTACCAGGAGAGAAACATAAACACCAATCCAGCCACAAACCCTTTGATCTACAACGATGTCCTGCCTCCAAGATATGCTAGGGCAATGGTGGCCCAAATCTTGTGGGAGTAAACCAGCTAATACCTGATTTGACTGAAGGCCCATTCCATGAGATGGAACCCACACCTGACACAGAGAACCCTGTGGAAGAGGAGACAGAAGGAGTGTAACAGCCAGAGGGGATGGAGGACACAAAGTAGACAATGCCCTCTAAATCAACATGTTTGATGCACATATGGCCTCACAGAGACTAAGACAGCAAGCACAGGGTCTCTCCATGGGTCTGCACCTGATGGATCCTAGTGCTGAAAGGAGTATACAATTGTTCCCATCCCTAACCCAGAAGATATCTCTAATTGATAATTACTTGCAAGTGAAGCTTTAGTTTTCTCTAAGGAAGTCTCACTGTCAGAACAATTCTTATGGACAGGCTACCTGCCCACCAGTAGATGGCCAACAGAAAATAAATTCAGTGGTATCATAATGTCATGTCAGGGCTTTTAAAAATATTACATATATTTTCATCCTATAAGTCAAGTAGTTGGGTGTATATTATGGCCTAGAGTTTAGTGGTTTTATGAGATTCCTGAGTGTAATAACAAGTTGATCTCTGTTTCTTATCCCTTCTTTTGGGCTCTTTTCCTTTTGTTTGTTTGTTTGTTTAGTATGTCTTATTCCAAAGTGTTAGTATTTGTTTTTTTATTATATTTCATTTCTATCTCTGAGAAGTCTGTTTGATTTTTAATGAGAGACAGAAAGAGGGTGGATCTGGATGAGAAGAGATGTGGGGAGGAACTAGGAGGAGTAGAGGGAGGGAAAACTATACTCAGGATACATTATGAGAGAAAAACAATCTATTTTCTTTTTTATCTATTTTCAATAAAATGGGAAATAAATAATAAAAACAACATTGAGCTTTAATTATGGGAGAGTTTCTTAACCATCTTGAATCTATACATAATATATGGATACATATGTTTGTGTGTACTTTATACTATATTGCCTTACACTTGTGATGTTACACATTCTCCCTTCTTTAGTTTTGCCTAGACCTATGTAGTATTTAGTTTTCAAAAGTCTAATCTAAATGCTGGCAGATCTACACATATAGTAAGGACATAACCTTTGGAGAACTCCTTTTTGCAGTAACACTTAGTTCAAGTGCTACACTTCAGAGTCTGGTGATTTTACAGGAACTAAGTAGGCCACTCCATTCTCTTGTAGTTGTTTATATGTAACAGAAAGCATTTGTACATCTTAGTGAGCTATGTAAACTGCATTTGTTACTTTCACTCTTGTTGAAGTGAAATATATTCTCCATAATGAAAAAAAGAAAAGAAAAAGAAAACGTCATGTTTGTGTGTAAAAGTTGACAAAGGATGGAGATGTTTAGTTTTAATTTTCAACCTGATAAAACTTAGAATCACACACAGATAGCACCTCAATGAGAAATGTTCTACATGCTGTTAGCCTGTAGTCTTATCTATAAGGAACTGTATCGATTACCTTAGTTAATGTGGCTTCCACTTAGCCCCCCTTGGGTGGCATCAATGGCAGGGAGTCCTAAATTGTATAAGAGTAGAGAAATTGAGCTGAGCACTAAGAAGCAAGTATGCATACATTCTCTCTTTTCTTGATTGTGAATGTGATATGCCCAGCTGTTTCAAGTTCTTACCACTGTGAATTTTCCTCAATAATGGCCTGAAACTTGAAGTAAAAGAACCTTTTTGTCCATTAAGTTTCTTTTTATTAAGGTATTTTTCATAGTAACAAAAATGAAACCAGAATAGTTACTCATGAAAACTTGAGGTAAGACCCTAGTGCTGAAGATGCTGTATGGATCCGATTGTATCATATACCTGAAGAGCTATTGGCAGTTGTGGCTGCTAGGGGGAGGGAGAGTCAGTTTTCTTCAGAAATATCCATATTCTCCGTGGTTGCTTGAACTCCTGTAGATAGCCCCACACTCCTGAACACACAGGCAGTGCACGTAGGACTTAGTTAAAAAAGGAGTGTGGTGGTTTGAATATGCTTGGCCCAGAGAGTGGCACTATTAGGAGGCCTTGTTGGAGTAGGTGTGGCCTTGTTGGACGAAGTGTGTCACTGTGGGGATGGGCTTAGAGACCCTCCCCCTAGCTTCCTGATGGATAGTAGTCTGCTCCTGGCTTCCTTTGGATGAAGATATAGAACTCTCAGCTCCTCCTGCACTATGCCTGCTGGATGCTGCCATGTTTCTGCCTTGATGATAACAGACTGAATCTCTGAACCTGTAAGCCAGCTCCAATTAAATGTTGTCCTTTATAAGACTTACCTTGGTCATGCTATCTGTTCATAGCAGTAAAACCCTAACTAAGACAAGGGGTATATGAAAAGGGAGACACAGTATGGTGAGTCTGGAAGAAGTTGGAGAGGAGTGGGGATGTATATGATCAAAATACAGTGTGTGTGTGTGTGTGTGTGTGTGTGTGTGTGTGTATGAAATTCTCAAGGTATATATTTTGTTTTTGTTTTTTTGTTTTTGAGATAGGTTTTCTCTGTGTAGCCCTGAAAGTCCTGGAACTCACTCTGTAGACATGGCTGGTCTTAAACTCTGCCTCCTGAGTACAGGGATTAAAGGCACACGCCACCACAGGTGTGAATTGAATGTGTGCAAGAAGAAGTGAAAACAGATTTCTTAAGGTTTCATATGCAAATTAATCACACAGGTTAGTGCAAAATGCTGATTCAGATTTAAATAGGACTTGGCTAGATTCTGAATATCAGCATTTCTCACAAGCTCCAAGTGATCCTGGTAATGTCAGATGCTTTCACTTGAGTATCAGGGATCTAGATGCTTCTTTGAGGGCCTTTGGGAGAAGGTATGTGACAATCCTTAGGATGAAGGAAGGAATCAGATCTCTGCTGCCTTGCATATTGGCCAGCTAACGTACTATATTACTGAGCATTTGAAATGTGCGTAGTCTGAATCTGAGGGGGAATGCAAGTATAAAATACACAGTGACTTAGCACAAAGCAGACTGAATTGTCTCATTAATAATTTCTATTAACTGCAAGAGGAAATGGAAATGTTTTGAATATAATGGGTTTTGGTAGAGCTCAGTGGGTGAGTACTTGCCTAGCATGCAAGGAGTCTTAGGTTTGATCTTCTAAGCATAGGAAAAAGTGAAAAGGAAAGAAAGATTTAGAAGCACTCATGAATCTAAGGAGATTAGCCAGTATCTCAAAGGTGACATCATCTTAAAGATTTTTTTCTTCCTTTGTGGTAATCTGGAAAGAAGTCAAAACTGATAGGAAGGGTAAATGGAGAGGGAGAGAGTGACTCTTAGGAACAGCAAGAGACACTTCAGCAGAGTCTCTAGATCAATGTCTGTAAAGGATTTCTAAGTTACGTTAGAATTAGATTCCATGATTCTGTCCTCTTGAATAACTTATATTTTAGGTATATCATAAGTTAAATAAAACTCAAGGCACAATATGTATGGCCAAAAACTGGACATTTGGGAAGACACTAGATAGTAGAAGGCAATTTATAAGAAAAATGGCCAACTTTGACAAGGAGGATAAAATTTTTGTGTATTGTAGCATTAAAGATGTTAAAACTGAAAGAACACAACCAAAGTGCAAATGTATTAGTGTGCTGTATGTTTATAATGGTTCTACAATTGCTATTATTTACTCACATTTAGAATTTTAAAAATGAGTCATTTGAAAACAAAGGGCCTTCAAAGAATTTACCTAGTGGATAACTAGATTAATTGTTGGTAGGAAGGGCTGAGTAGGAAAACATAGTATTGTGCAAAAGCTAAGACAGCAATTTGTTCAAGGGTCAGACCATAATTCTACAAGTTTCAGTGAGTTGAATGTGAGACACAAACCTAGGCGTCAGCTGCACAAATACTTCATGTCACTGAAAAGAGTCCCAACCTTCCAAGTTATAAGGACTGTAAGGTATAGTTTTCCATCCCTCATTTGTCTGAAAGGGTGTTGCTTCGCTGATGTCTAAAATGAAAGAGAATTCACCGTTAAAACTAAAAAAAAAAATTATGTGTATAGGTGTTTTGTCTACATGTGTTTCTGCACACCCTATGAAGTTACCTGGGAGGTCATTTGCTCCCTTGGGATTGGAGTTACAGAGGTTTATTTGAGCCTTGGGAATTGAGTGGTGGGAATTCTCTAGAAGAGCAGCTAGTGCTCTTAACTGCTGAGATGTTTCTCTAGCCTCAGAGGATTCACAAGTTGGAATGCATGAGGTCTTTCTCATCTCTGGATTAATGACATTTCTGACATTAACAGAGAGCTTGGGCTCTGAAGTCAGTCTCAAGGTGAAATCTGAATTCTGCCAGTTATGACAAAACTCTGCTTAACTTTTATGACCTTATTTTTCTTAGTTGTTAGGACGGGAAAATAAGTATATCAACTTTATACTTTATAAGGAAATAGCAAGCAAAAAAAAAAAAAAAGCTCTTGCCATCACAGAACCAACGCTATCTATTATAATGTGTGCTGCTGTAAGAATTTAAGTGAAAAAATGTGAATGAGATGTGGAAGATTCTTTTGGAATAAATGAATTTAAAAATTCATCCATTCAACAAATAATCTCTTAGGACCATAGGCCTTGAAGTCACCTATTTATACTTATGTAAACAACAAACACTTTTATTAACTCTCATGTGATTGTGGAAACTGTGACACGTTAAAAGTAATGGGTGTAGCCTTAATATAGCTAATGGATTCCCCCAGAAGTGTCTAGTTCTCCTCTAATGGCCCTGAGAACTGGGATCCGAAGCTGGCGTTTAAACTTGACTTAGCTGATCGTGAGGTGCGGATTAAGAGCTACACTCTTTCCATTATTTTCTCCAGATTCATTTGTTTTAACTTTTCATGGTGCCCTTTCTGTTTCCAACTTGTTCCCAAGTTTGTCTCTGGGCTTTGAGAACAAGGCATGTTCATAATTTTTCAGCGACTGCTGTCTGACATTCACCAGATAAGGGTTATTTGCTTCCCCCATTTTTATTTCCCTTTCTGACCGTAGGTTCAGTCTCTAAATTCTGCTCAGCTTCTAGTCCTCAGTTGCATCTTAAAAATCTCTCACTTAGAAAAATATTTACTTCGTCTTCTCTCATATATTAACATCCTAACCAGTTTTCCCATCCTCCTCTCAGTCCCCTCTCCCGGATCCATTCCTTTCTCTGTTTCCCTTCGGAAAAGAGCCAGCCTCCCAGGGATATCAACCAAACATGGCATATCAAGATACAATAGGACTAGGCACAAACCTTCATACCAAGGCTTAATGAGGCAACCCACTAAAAAAGGGTTCCAGAAAAAGACAAAAGAGCTTCTTCTCCCACTCGTATCTTAAATCCTTTTACTCCACCTCCCTCCACGTGACGCCCCACCCACCTTCTCTCATTTTTTTAAAAAGGCAAAGCAGAGCCTCTGCTCTGGCTGGTAAATGCAGCGTGGGCGGGTGACAAGGCGCCTCCTCTGCTCTCACTGGTGAGCACCTAAGCTGCACAAGCTACTACACTCCCACGCCTTAGCTCTCTCTCCCGAAGCCTGCAGGAAGGCGGGTGGCTAGCTGCCGACCTTTTTGCACAGGATTCTGGACTCTGGCCTTTTGAATTTAATGGTTTCCTTTCATTCGCGCCTTGCTTTTTCCAGGCTAGGAGTGGGCGGAGTTTAGGATGGCTGCGCCACTGTTGCCGAGGCGACGCCTTGGTTACTTCCGTCGGTTTCAATGCTTCCGGGTTGGCGCTGCGGTGGCGTTTCCTACTGTGGTAGCCTCCGCTTCCCAGTCGTCTGCTGAGCTTGAGCAGGTGAGGGGGATGCTCCTGGACTTCCAGGTTGGGGAGCGGGGCTGGGCCGCGCCAGGCCGCGCGGGGCCGGGTTGGCTTGGTTCCCGGCCTGGGAGGGGCTTAACGGTCCTTTGATCTCTCTCTCTCCCCTCAGCTGAGTCCCTTCCCTGTCTTTCACTCTTCTGGCATCGGTGGCTTTACTTCTTCGATTGAGCTCTGCTTCCTCGACCCCCCGGGAGGCCGCCTCCTTCAGGCGCCTCCCTTCTCTCTACGAACTCGCTCTGACAGCCGAGGAACTGGCAAGATCCTGCACCCAGAGGGTGAATGGGTATCTTTCCCGGAATAATCCTAATTTTTCTAAGGGTGAAGTTTGCAACGGCGGCAGTGATTGTAAGCGGAGTAAGCAACCCCCTCCATTGTATAAGTGTGAGGGATGCTGTTGAAAGATGCTCCCCATCACTTCCTATCCCCCTGTCACTCGTGAGGTTCAGGCATTGAAGGCATCTATTAAAATGCAGTTCAGTTACTTGATTGGGATCACAGCTATTATCAACATGAATTTTGTTTCTCAGACAAGGTAGTAGCAGGGACATTTATAGTTTTCTACCAGTGTGTCCTTGCCCAAACCATAGAGATGCCTAGACTAGAAATTAACTCTTTCCTCCTCTTCATTTATATCATGAAGTGTCTTTTGTCAATGTCTCAACAGTTTAACCTCATTGTCAATTAGCATTCTTTTTTTTTTTTTTTGCCTGCTTCCCACTCTCCTAAGCTATTTTCCTACCTCTTCTGTTTGCAATCCACCGTGCTCGGGGTCCCTAGTAGCTAATTACAATAGGCTATTACCTTAATTCACTTGCCTATTAATAGATCTAGTCTTCCTCCAGCACCTTGTTTCCAAGCCTTCCAGTAGAATCTACCCCTTTTACTTGTTTCAGCCAACAAATTTATTGCTTATTCTGCTCGGGTCCTTCATTTCTGTCTCAGTACAAACCATTGGTGCACATTTCTACATGAGTGTGCGCATTTGCACATCTTACCCCACCTAGATGTCTCCCTTCCCTGCTCCTTTTTTTTATATTAAAGATTTATTTATTTATTATATGTAAGTACCCTGTAGCTATCTTCAGACACTCCAGAAGAGGGCATCAGATCTCATTACGGATGGTTGTGAGCCACCGTGTGGTTGCTGGGATTTGAACTCAGGACCTTCGGAAGAACAGTCAGTGCTCTTACCCGCTGAGCCATCTCGCCAGCCCCTCCTTCCCTGCACCTAACCAGATTCAGTCGGCTCTGTGGAAACCCGGCTTAAGTTCTCTCACTTCCAACAGCTTTTACAAGTTGTTTACACACATGCGATTGTTTTCTGTGCTTCTCTTGATCTCATAGACTGCTCTACGTTTTAACACTTCATTTTTCTCTAACAAAGTATTCAATTTCATCCACCAGATGATTGGGCAGAAAAGATAGGAAGAATGGCAATTACTGTCTTTTGTTAGATTATATTTGTGAATTTATTGGTTTTTTTTTTTTTTTTGTAACAGGGTTTCGCTATATAGATCAGGCTGGCTGCACTCACCGAGATCCACCCATTTTATCTCTCAGGTGCTGGATTCAAAGGCAGGCATCACCACACCCTGCTGTGATTACAAAACAAACAAACATGACCAATTAGATTATTAACAAATTGCTGGTTTGAGTATTGAGTATGCCTTCAACACATAGATTTAGGCTCCCAATTGCTATCTTCTAAACATGAGAATTTCTAATACCTACTCTTTCTTAAAGGAGAAACCAAGAAGGTTAACCAGAATTTCCTGACCAGACTTTGAAGTAAGTGTAGGGGCTATATAATATGGATTCTAGGATCTTTTATTTTCACTTGTTAGGCTATCAAGATAGCCATAATCAGATCTTATGAAGAGATGTACAAATTCTGAAGCCAGATTTTACTGGTATCTTTCTATAATAAAAATATTTAGGGTACTGTATTTATATTGTTCCTTAGATAATGACTTCTGTATTTTCACCCAAAACTGAGGTTAACATTTACAAGTCAAAATAACTTTGAAAGGAGTTTGGTATACTTTACAAAGCAATTCTCTGCAACAAAACCAAGAGGCAAGGGTTTGTAGGTAGAAACTTTGGCAATGAGAGTGTTGAGCAGGGTGTATAGTATAGTCTAGAGGCAGCAAATTCCTTTTGCGGCTTCCTCTATAATGGTTTATATACAGTTGCATACACAAGATAGTCAACGACTGGTTTGTTTGGACTCATTCTGTGATAACTCCTATGAGGTTTATAAGAAGTTTTGCAAAGTGTGGTGTCGTCTTTTTAGGAATCTTACCTATTTAAGAGGGGAAGAGACAGGACACCTAGAGAATAAACCTCACCTTACTCATCATTTTATGCCTGAATTTAAGATGTCAGAGAAAAAAGGTTCTCAGAAATATGCATAGCTGTAGAACAGGTGGGACATAACTTGCATACATGATACAGCTTTGTGTGAAAGACGGGTATTTGCTGGAACATTAATGTTTCAGTTGTGGAATGTGCCTCTCTCAAAGAAACAGAGGTTTTCAGCCTTAGTAACTAAATTAAAACACATAGGATGTAGGAAACGATCAGGAGTATTTAGTCTGAGAAAGAAAATATAGAAACATGAAAACTGACTTTAAATATTTGAAGGGCTCCTTTGGGGGAAAATTAATTTGTTCAGTGTACCTCTAAATTGTTCTAGTATGAGGAAGGGGTGGTATAAAGTCTAATCAGAAGTGATACAAAATTTCTTTCGTGATTTTCCTTTCTAACATTGAACTGAAAGAGTTTATCTTGTGTGACTGGGGAGGTGCTATAAGGGACCATCTTGATTTTGGTCAGTTGTCTACAGGGTTGAGTAATTTTATGGGCTAATGAAATTTAAATCAAAGTATGGTGGTGGGGATACCTATAAAGATTGGTATGCTTATTTTATCAAATAAGGGCATTAAATATTAACTACTCATTACCATTATCATTTTATATAAGATGATTTGTCAGTGTCCCAGGGATAATGATATAATTAATAGCCATCTAATGGCATATATTTAGCCGGAAAAAAAAAGCAGCTCTAGATATTTTTTTCATATAAGCCCTCAACTGTGAAAACTTCATTGGGGGAACCCCTGAGCTACAGGACCTAGGATCCAGTGACTGATCTTTCTGCTTCCTAGTGTGACTCTGTCCCGAACTTTCAGGAATTCATTATTAGAGAGCTCCTGCACTCTAGGCACATCTTCCTTAATTAAAAGATTGGGTAGGGGCTGGAGAGCTGTCTTGGCTGTTAAGAGTAGTAGCAGCTCTTTTAGAGGATCCAGGTTCAAGTCCCAGAATTCACATGGCAGCTCACAACCATCTGTAACCAGTTCCAGAGAATGGAACACCCTCTAATGGCCTCTGTGGCTATGAGGCATGCCTGTGGGGCAGAGGCATACATACAAGCAGACACTCATATATAAAACAGTGAGAAAATGTTGAGTAGTAGGTAGTAGAGTTATGGTAGAGTTCTTTTATTCCTCCTGTACTGGCAAAGGATGCAGGAAGTTGTAAAGGGAAAGTTTGGGGGAGCAGCACAGCAGACATCTGAACCATCAAAGGCTATTTAGGGGAAATCTCGACATTTGACACCATAGAGTAAATTTTCCTTTATTTTTTTTTTCTGTGCATTCTTTTGGAGACAGAGTTCTGTGGCCCAGGCTGGTCTCAAACTCCCTATGTTACAAAGGGTGTGACTTTGAATGACTGATCCTCCTGACTCTAACTTCCCAAGTGCTGCCATTACAGGCCTGATTTCACATTTCATGTCTGATTTCACATTTCTTTTTCTTGTAAACTCAGGAGGTATGCCACAGTTCTATTTTTCCCATCAATTCCTAATTTGCCCTTTAGAGTTTTAATGAACTCTCCTCCAATAGGGGTGATCTCTCACATACTCAATATTGTACTATGTCTGAAAGGCAGTTTCAACAATCATTTTTGTAGTATGGTAACTAAGACATTTATTTGCATGCTCACTAGCCACGTTTTACTTTGTTTCAGAGAATTGCTTTGGTAAAAAAGAATAAATCAAAACCTTGTTTCCTCTAGGAGCAGACTGTGGCTTCAAGGTACTAACCCAAACTGGCAAGGGGAGCATCGAGAGCAAATGCTATCTATTAAGATGTAAATTCAGCAATGTAGTACTGATAATTGACTTATTGAGCAGACTTTTCTCGGTGTTAGATATATATCTATATCTATATACAACACAACAACCCTATGACATACGTTTTTATTATTATTGTTTTCAGAAAATGGAGGCAGAGAAAGATTGAATTACTTTCCCAGAGCCACGACTAGTAAGTGATAGTCAAGCACTGAATCCGGAGCCATGATTCAACTTTAGATGATCTAATTACAGAGGGTTCCTTTTTTGACTGTAAATCCTTTTGAAAATGGGTAGTATACACACTTTGAAACTCTCAAGAAAGAAAGAAATATCTCAAGAAAATTGGAGAGTCTATAAGAATGAGTATTTCCAAGTGGACCTGGATTTAGGAAGTGATGCCTACAGCAGTAGTTTTTAAAGGAGGAAGAAACATCAGTATTCTTTGAGAACTCTCTGACTCTCAGGGCAAGACTTAAACCACCAGTCAGAAACTCTGTGGGGAGAGGCTTAGTGGCCTATGTTTTTACATGAAGCATGTAGCAACGGGTGACTTTGAACTTACTGATCCTCCTGACTCTGCTTCCCAAATGCTGGGATTACAGGCCTGTGTCACTACGTCTGATTTCAAATTTATTTTTCGGGTTAACTCAGGAGGCATGCCATAGTCCATAGAGGCAGAAGCAAGGCGAATTGCTGCTTAGCTCAGCCTGGGTCTCACTGAGGAGCGGGGATTTGGTGTATAGCTCGCTCAGTTCCTAGAGAGCTGAGATGCTAAATTTCAGTGGAGAGCTGAGAGGGTTGAGACCATTCCTGCGTAGTGTTGGGAGCTTGCGCTTTGTGCCTAAATCAAGCTAACTGAATACCACGAACTGCTTTTATAAGATGCCTCAGCCTATGTAACTTGAGTTCTGGTTCCCTTGACTCGTGATTGTCTAGTTGAATGTCAGAGATGGGTGTGCTGGATGGGCTGAAACGTCTTTGGGTGGGGAAGAGTGTTAAATTAGAGAGAATGCCAGTCACACATTGGTTTCTTGAGTGATTGCATGCCTTCCCTCCAGAATGACATTAAAGAAGAAACTCATGACCATCCAGCACATGAAACAGGACTCTCCATGCTGTCTCATTTCACTTGGTGGCTTTTAGTTTTTCCTCTACATTTGTATGATTTGCCAGTTCTACTTATTTAAATCATAGAATCAAGTATTAACAAATGTTCTCTTCCTTCTCGTGCCCCGTTCTGATTCGTGTTTGTTTTTAGCATCAGAAAAGTTCCACTTTAAGCCATGAGATGTCTGGTCTGAACTGGAAACCTTTTGTGTATGGCGGCCTTGCCTCTATTGTTGCCGAGTTCGGTAAGAATTGAGAAAAATGACAAATCTGAGTTTCATGTCACTGAGGGTCATGTATGGACCAATTATTTTTGGAGAAAATCAGTGGGGAAAAATATTGTCATCTTTTGTTTTAAAAATTACTGTTGTGTGGCTATCAAGTAATATTCCTGAGGAGGTTCTAGTCATGATATAGGGAATGAGGTTAAGTCAAATTTTGAACTTTTTTTGATAACGTAGTTTTTCAAGTCAAATATGCATGGTTATAAAGGACTATATATGATAGTAGTTTCTGTGTATTCCTGTGCTAATGGTCTTTAATTTATGCTAAGGTTATAATTTCTTCTTATCCAGGCTTCTTTTTTGCAAACCCCTCTTCCATTTTAGAAGCAAACAAGATCATTAGATTGTGACTTCATTTTCTAGATTCCTCTTTTTCCTAACTGATTCCTCGTTGTCTACAATCCAGCAGTGTTTGTTAACTTTTTTTCTTTTTGGTTTTTCAAAACAATGTTTCTCTGTGTAGCCCTGGCTGTCCTAGAACTCACTCTGTAGACCAGGCTAGCCTTGCACTCAGAGATCCACCTACCTCTGCCTCCCAAGTGCTGGGATTAAAGGCATGAGTCACCTCTGCCCAGCCTGTTGATTTTCTTGTTATATGCTCTGGTCTTATATAATCCAGGTCACAAAAGTTCAGAGCTATATACATAAAGAGCTTACTAGTTTTAGATCTTTAAATCTTTCTTAAAACCTATTTTGTTCATGCAAAAACCACTTTTATGTGCTGATATAAGAAAAAGGAGCTTTATTGAAGAATCCTGCTAGGGAAGACAAGGTGGCCCAGCAGGTAAAGTAGATGCATGCTGCCAAGCTTGATCGACCTGAGTTGGATGGGAACCATGTGGTTAAATTAAAGGACAGATCTGACTCCTGGAGATTTGCCTCTGACCTCCATACATACCCACACACATACATGAGCACACATGAGTAAATAAAGCACAATTAAAAATAAGAATGGCCTAAATACTCTGCTGGTATTGGTCTGCAATCATCCAAGACACCATGGTGAGTAGACCCACGTGAGACTTTTACCATTTTCTCTCATAATATTAGGAAGTTGTAAACACACCCCCCCACCCCCCACCCACCCACACACCCACACACCCACTATTGTAATACCATGTAGGAACAGCTAATGCTTTCCTATGCTTGTGATAATGTGAGGCGAGGAGGTGTGGAGACTTGAGATGGGAGGAAAAGGGTAATGAATGCCACTGACATTGGTATGTTAGAGACAGTGTGAAAGACATGTCTAAATCCCTTTGCATTTATAGCCTATTATTATCTTCCAGCATTTTCTATGTCAGTGTCAGGTACCCTGTGCAGCAAGTTGTACTTCCTAGAAAGGCTAGTACATTTCACCTATAGCCTTTATCCTCTGGCAATGATGGTAGAATAGATATTCAGGTGTTATGAAAATGATTGCCTTGTATTTCCAGTATTCTCATCGCCCTTATATTTAACATAACTGTTATTTGTAAATACTTAGGAGTCTGTTCCTTCATAGGCACTTTCCCTGTGGATCTTACTAAAACACGGCTGCAAGTCCAAGGCCAGAGTATCGATGTTCGTTTCAAAGAAATAAAATATAGAGGGATGTTTCATGCCTTGTTCCGAATCTATAAAGAAGAAGGGATCTTGGCTCTGTATTCAGGGTAAGACTGGTTTCTTTTTTTATATCATGAACAGAATGTTTTTTAAATTTTTTTAGAAGAAACCATGGATTTAATCTGCATGACAGTTTACACTCTTCGCATCCACCATTTCAACTTATAATTCTGTATTGATTAACTATTGTACATGTAAAAATGTATAATATCGTTGCAGCATAAGCTTTTTTCCTGGCTTCCTGACACTCTGTTTTTTTTTTTAAAGATTTATTTATTTATTATATGTAAGTACACTGTAGCTGTCTTCAGACACTCCAGAAGAGGGCGTCAGATCTTGTTACGGATGGTTGTGAGCCACCATGTGGTTGCTGGGATTTGAACTCCAGACCTTTGGAAGAGCAGTCGGGTGCTCTTACCCACTGAGCCATCTCACCAGCCCTGTTTTTTTTTTTAAGATTTATTTATTTTATTTATATGAGTATACTGTAGCTGTACAGAAGGTTGTAAGCCATCATGTGGTTGCTGGGAATTGAACTCAGGATCTCTGCTCACTCTGGGGTCCTGCTCGCTCTGGGGCCCTGCTTACTCTGGCCCAAAGATTTATTTATTATTATACATAAGTACACTGTAGCTGACTTTAGACACACCAGAAGAGGGCGTCAGATCTCATTACAGAGGGTTGTGAGCCACCATGTGGTTGCTGGGATTTGAACTCAGGACCTTCGGAAGAGCAGTCTGTGCTTTTAACCACTGAGCCATCTCTCTAGCCCTTCCTGACACTCTTTGATGGCTATTGTAAAAGCAGCACCAGTTAGCTGTACACATTCTTGTGAGAAATTTTCCTAGCATCCTTTAAGACTTCTTACATAAAACAAACGTTATTCTGGCAGTTTAAGTAGTAGTGAAGACTAAAAGAATGGAGAATCATCTTTTTTCATCACTCTTGATTACCCATCAGTTTATGATTTAGTGTTCAGTTTGTTGTTCATGTGCTGCAGATTTCCTAGGTCATCCGAAATCTAGGCTACCAATATTGCTGAGATGATTGAAATAAAATTTACCAGTAACCTATGTTGGGCTTATTTAAAATATAATTTTCTTGGAGAAAAAAACCCAACAACCCAAGCCAGATCCTCATGCAGAAGTGAGTGATTCCTGGACCATCTCTTTTACCTTGTTCTTTCATTAGCATAGATAACCTCAAGATTTTTCTTTTCCTGATACAAGTAATAGAGTCAGAAAGATTCATATTTAGTCATTCGTTTCTTTTTCCTTCTTCCATCCTAACCATTTGAGCTGTTGCTTTAGTTCTATTTATATCCCCTAAAGTATAGTTCTGCAATTTGGAAGAATCTCAAAGGAGGCATGAGTGAGAACATCTTCAGTTTATGAGCAAAATTTAAGTAGGTTGAGATCTTGGTGTTGTTGCTTCCTTTTTCATTGGGTTAAAGATGTATCTGCAGTTGTTAGGAAATAGAGGCTGATTTTTTAAAAAAATATGTGGTATAGGTAATAATGTCTGACTCTTTTTATTATTGCTACATTCAATTTGTTCGTCTTTTCTGAAGGATTTTTGCATCTAAGTTTATGTGTGATATGGATGTGTATTTTTTATGTTCCTTTTAAACATTTTTTTATTTCTGTATTTTTTAATGTATGAGTGCTCTGTTAGCATGTGTGCATGCATGTGAGCAGAAGGCATCAGATCCCATTACAGATGGTTGTGAGTCACTATGTGGTTGCTAGGAATTGAACTCAGGACCTCTGGAAGAGCAGTCAGTGCTCTTAACCTCTGAGCCATCTCTCTAGTCCTAGGCATATGGTTTTTATTTGTACTATTTTTTGTTTGGTTTTTGCTATCAAGGTAATATTAGCTAGAGTGATTTGGGAAACATTCCCTCTTTTATTTCTGGAGAGTTTTTTTTTTTTTTAAATAAGATTAATGTTAACTTTTCAACAGTTTTGTGGTATTTTTCAGTAAACTTTTCTGAGCTTGGAATTACTATTTTTTTGAACTTTAAAAAAAAACAATGAGCCAGGCGGTGATGGCGCATACCTTTGATCCTAGCACTTGGGAGGCAGAGGCAGGTGGATTTCTGAGTTCGAGGCCAGCCTGGTCTACAAAGTGAGTTCCAGGACAGCGAGGGCTACACAGAGAAACCCTGTCTAGAAAAAAAACAAAATAAATAAATAAATAAATAAATAAACCAACCAATGAATTCCATGGGGCAGGAACCAGGCCATGTTTACAATTGCGTTAATATCAGCTCTCTAAAATCAGCTAGTGACAGGAGCCAGGTGAGGATTTGACACCCTAGTCACAATTTATGCTATTCCTTTGAGCCTGTGAACGCTTACAGCAGGGGGTTCTGCTCTTGCTGTCCTTTTCCTGAATAATGCAATACTGTTAATACCTTAAACCCAACCCTCCTCCTTCCTAGGCCATGGTAAATTCTTGCATATGGGAGTAACTTGGCTGCTCTTTTAAATGTCTGTAGGGAATCTCCATTTGTCAGAAGAACTCACTAACTTTCTTCTAATATGCAATGTAGTCTGCCACACCTGACTGTAATGAGGATTCTAAGTTTTACTATTTTGAACTAGCCCTGAGATTACTAGCTCCTATCTGGCAAACTGTGAGATGCCTGATTACTGACTGTCAACACTGGGGCATTTCGTCTGAATGAGTAACATTCTTATGAAATTCCAAGCCCAGGGTCAGCTCCTGGACTGCCTAGGACATTGGTGAAGGCCAGGAAGCAAAAGTTCAACCTGATTTAGATATTTGACAACTTATTTCTTGGAGGCACCTATAATAAAACAATACTGAAAGAAAGCACACAGATCCGTTCACTGACTAATGCAAGGACAAGTTTGGAGCATTCATGTTACAGGATGCCAAGGCTCCAGGAGACTAAGTTTCCGTGAAATTTTTTGCTCAGGACTGCATCCAAGCTTTTGGGCTTGTCACACAGTCTTCCTGGAGTGGGTGTGGCATCCACTATTGGTGATTGAATGCAAGGTTTAACACTTGGCATGCAAGTATTCTATCAGTGAGCTACCTAGTCTTATCGTTTTATAGTAAGACAGGGTCACGCCAAGCTGTTCAGGCTGGCCTTTTACTCACCCCAGTTCAAACAGGCCAGGAACTCCTCATTCTCTTGCTTTAGCCTGCAAGGAGCAGCTGGGATTGCTGACCTGTATTGCTAAGTGTGGCTGTGTCCCATGTTTTATTTTTTTAAATTTTTATAATATTTTTAATTTTAAAATTATGATTATATAATTTTTTTCTTCCCTTTCTTCTTCCACCCACTCCCATGTATCTGTTTGCTCTCTCTCATATTCATAGCATCATTTTCTTTAGTTGTTGTTATAACCACATGTATTTTATAGGACATATTTGAAATTTTACTCAGGCCTATACATTAATTTTTTTACAACTTTCTATAACCCATATGTTGTTTAAATATATGTTGTTTGATTTCCAAGTGTTTGAGCCTCCTTACCAGTTTCCGATTTGCTTCCACTATACATTCTGCATAATTTCAGTTCTTGTAACTTTGTTGACATTTGTTTTATGACCTGGGATGTGAACTTTCTTTGGCAGTTTTTCATGGATGATTGAAAAAACATGCTTATTATTGCTTAGAAAGATACAGATTTAAACATTGTAAAATCTACAAATGTGTGTTAAGTAAAATTAACTTTTCTTTATTTTTTTCTCTTTGGTTTTTTTTTTTTTGTTGTTGTTGTTGTTTTGGGCAGAATTGCCCCTGCGTTACTAAGACAGGCATCATATGGCACCATCAAAATTGGTATTTATCAAAGCTTGAAGCGATTATTTGTAGAACGTTTGGAAGGTCAGTATGCTCAACTTTCTTTTGAGATTATCCTCCAAGGGATTGTTGAAATCATGCTTAGTGTGAAATGTTTATCATCTTATGTTGGCAGTCCATGAAAGGTACTTAATGCATGGGTAAAGGTGAGCTTGTGTTGAGGTGGGCTAAATCCATACAGAGGGGATACATGGGTTAGAGGACCTGCTCTTCACATATATCTTTTACCATCGACTAAAAAACGTCTAGGCTGCCAAGATGGCTTAATGGGTAAATTCCATGCAAGTGTGACTACCTGAATTTGATATGTAGAACCTTTGCCAAGGTGGAAGGAGTGAAGGCATTCCACAGAGCTGATCCCTGACCTCCATACATGTGCCATGTGCCATGTCCTCCCCCAAAGGAAGAATTCCTTTTTTTGTTGTTGGTTTGTCTGTTTTTGCCAAGAAGGGTTTCTTTGTTTGCAACTTTCTCTGTAGGCCAGGCTAGCTTCAAACTCAGAGATCCACCTGCCTCTGCTTCCCAAGTGCAGGGATTAAAGGTGTGTGCCACCACCACTTGACTTAAAATAAAAATTCTTTTTTTTTCTTTTGCTTGTTGTTTGTTTTTTGAGACAGGGTTTCTCTGTGTAACCCTGGCTGTCCTGGAACTTGCTTTATAGACCAGGCTGGCCTCGAACTCATAGGGATCTGCTTGCCTTTGCCTCTCAAGCCATGGAACAATATGTATATAACCACTACCGCCTGGATAAACTAAGAATTCTTTTTTTTAAAAATATTTATTTATTATATCTTAAGTACACTGTAGCTGACTTCAGGCACACCAGAAGAGATCATCAGATCTCATTGCAGGTGATTGTGAGCCACCATGTGGTTGCTGGGATTTGAACTCAGGACCTCTGGAAGAGCAGTCAGTGCTCTTAACCACTGAGCCATCTCTCCAGCCCCAAGAATTCTTTAAAAAAAAAAAACAACTTTATTGTTATTCTTGAAGAAGCCTAGGTCAGCCATGTTCTTGAAAATGAATACACTTTTCATTAGTTAGAGGACTTGACACTTTCTAAATGTCAATTTTGGTAAGGTTTGGGTAGGTAGATAAATTTTAGTCTGTTACAGTCTGGATTCAAGGATTCCCTTTCATCTTCCCTGAAACTATTTTCCTTTCATAGATCGCTCACATCGATTTACTAATTTTCTAGTTCTAGACTCTTCTGAGGAGGAGGAATGGTAAAGATGAGATTTTCGCTGTAGAACAATATGTCCTGTTGTTCCTCTCCTTGTTTAGTTGAGGGAATTTACTTCTATATAATTTCTTCTGGACATGAGTATTACTGTGTAGCAGAGAGCTGGCTTATCGTGTCCAAGTCTCTCCGTTCATCCCCCAATGCCAGGGATTATACTACTGCTTTTTCATATTTGACTATAGAAGCCTTCTGTACATAAATGGAGGCTGGGAGATATATAAAGCCACTCAAAGTTAATATTTAGATAACTTTGTTATACATAATATTAATTTTTTAACATCTAGTTATTAAGTCTTTAAGTTGACTATCCATAAAAAGAGTTAAAAATTGAACAAGGATGTTACCAGTTGATATGCCACACTAGACAGGGAAAAGCCCACGAGGCTTCAACTCTACACTAAGAACTGTCAGCAAATACAGAAGGCTGGGAGCAGGGGAGGCGGTCTTCCCCAGGGAAGAGAGCACATCAATTGGTTGTCCAATGCCAAATGGTCAGCCCGGAAAACATATATACAAGTAATGCTATGTGGGGTAAACATTATATTTAAGGATATGTATCTATATAGAGCCATATATGCATGTAATAACTATATGTGAAAAAAAGAGGCCATGAATTTGAAGGAGACTGCGGAGGGATATATACAGGAGTTTAGAGGAAAGAAAGGAAAGGGAGAAATGTTGTAATTATAATCTCCAAAGAATTTTTTTTTGAGACAGTGTTTCTCTGTGTAGCCCTGGCTGTCCTGGAAGTCACTCTGTAAACCAGGCTGGCCTTGAACTCAGAAACTCAAAAGAATTTAAAAGACAAAAATCAGATGCATTAATATGTTTGAAGTGGTTGAAATGGAAAGACAATATTCTAATTTATATAACATTCTGATAGTTATGTAGAAGAATATGAATAATGGTTTTATGGAAATAATGGTTTGTATTGTATAATTTGTACACATTTTGTATTGATTTGGGATGGTCTATAAATACTTCAGAGACTTTACTTTGATAAACTTTGAAGTTAATTTTTAAGTCATCTCTCCAGAAAAGATTCCCTTCATGCAATATCTCAGGTAGTCCAGAAATCAGTACTTAATAAAATGAACCTTCATTTTTTTTAAAGATTTATTTGTATGTAGTGTTCTGTCTGCTTGTGCAACCGCAGGCCACAAGAGGGCACCAGATGTCATTACAGATGGTTGTGAGCCACCATGCGGTTGCTAGGAATTGAACTCAAGACCTTTGGAAGAGCAGTCAGAACTTTCAACCTCTGAGCCATCCCTCAGCCCATGAACCTTCTTTTATTTATTTCTTTTGCACTTTTACAGATGAGACTCTCCTAATTAACATGATCTGTGGGGTAGTGTCAGGAGTGATTTCCTCTACTATTGCCAATCCCACTGATGTTCTAAAGGTAAGAGACATTCCTGCCATGGAAGCCCGCAAGCTTTGACTCACATTCAAGTTGCCATCTTTACACAATCTATTGTTAGTTCTAAAATCTTGGGCAGCTCTCTTAACTATGTGGTGTCTCATTCCTTCCTTGTTTTGAAATGAAGATAAATGCAGTGTTTATAGCATAAAGTTGTTAAGAATTAGAGATAATACATGTAAACTTGTCTAATATTATGCATCACAGTAGATGTTCAAAAATAGTTTAATGTGATGTCCATTAATCCATTGGTTTTCAGCCTAGGGTTTGTGATCCTATAGGCTAGGTTCAAGGCTAGGTCTTGCATAACCTGGGACATCAAAGGGATAGATTAAAGTAGAGATCTTTACAGGAGTTTCTTTTCATAACTGCTTTACCTTAAATTTATACTGTTTCTGTCTTTCCTTAGCCTGTCCATGTTTTTATTAAGGATGAGCTTTGGCTTATGTAACTGGACTACTACTTTTTTTTTTTTTGGTTTTTCGAGACAGGGTTTCTCTGTGTAGCCCTGGCTGTCCTGAAACTCACTCTGTAGACCAGGCTGGCCTCGAACTCAGAAATCCGCCTGCCTCTGCCTCCCAAGTGCTGGGACTAAAGGCGTGTGCCACCACCACCCGGCGTAACTGGACTTCTTTAGTGTTTTATCAATCACAGAATGAAACATTTTAACGCCAGCCTTCAGTTTTATCTGACTAATAGTAAAAATCTTCTATTTAATTAATAAAGCACTAAATGTATGATTAAACTGTGTGAGGGGACCACAACTTAGGATTTTTGTTTGTTTTTCTGAGACAGAATCATATGTAGCCCATTTTATCTTGGAGCTCACAAAGTAGCAAAGAATGACCTTGAATTCTTGTTCCTCCTGTCTTACTGAGAATAGAGCTATTTACAGCTATGAATCTCAAGTTTAAAAAGTCTTTTTATGTGTGTGGGGTTTTGCCTATGTGTATGCCTGTGTGCCGTATGCATGCAGTGTTCGTGGAAGCCAGAACAGGGAGTCCCTAGAACTGGAGTTAAGGACTGTTGTCTGCTGCCATGTGGGTGCCGGAATCAGACCTGGGTCCTCTGCAAGACCAGCAAGCTCTCCTCATTGCTAAGCCTGACCTCCAGCCATGAGCTCGGAGAAAAGAAATCAAGTTTGTTATTTCTAATAAGAGAAAGTACAAATCAGGATCGAAGTTAGCTCAAAGCAAGTGCAGGAGACTCAGGATAAGCACTGTTTTATGCCTGATAAGCTCTGCTGTTAACTGCTGAGTTTCCAGGACTTTGTGCAGCTAAGTAACAAAATCCTTGGATGTTCAAGTCCCTTACATAGACCAAAACTATTTATGCATAATGTGTGTGTATTCCCTTATATATTTTAAAACCTCTTTAGATTTACTTATGTTTAATGTAAACATATAAGAATACTTGCTATAATATTCCAGAAATAATGACAAGGAAAAAAGTCTACATGTGTTCATTACAAATATAAGTTCTTGCAAATATTTTTCAATTGGTGATTGGTTGAATCCACAAATATAAGACTGCTGACTATGTGCCACCACGCCCGGCTATCATTATTATTATTATTAGTAGTAGTATTCATTATTTTGGAGGGGCACGTGTATGCCCATGTAGAGGTCAGAAGAAACCATTTGCAATCCGTTCTCTGTCAACCACGGGCCCTAGGGATTAAACTCAGTGCTCATCTGTAAACTCCCATTCATATGTAAACCTTTGTTAATATTTGGGTTTGGATGCTCATCCTGTTTTTTCACTGTGTTTTAAAAACTTTACATGTTTTGGTAAGAATTATATATACTGCTTTGCAGCACTTTTCTGTTTAACAATCAATTTTAACAGTTTCTCAAGGCTACATATATTTTAAGAGAAAATGTTATGATTCTACTGTATTTTGTGAAATGAATGTGTCATCAGTTATGTAACCAATATGTTGTTGCTATTGGTTTTTGGCATTTGAATCACCCCTATTTTTTACTGGAACTAATTACATATGTTTGTCTGTCTGTCTATCTTTCTTGAACTAATTACATATATTTGTCTTTCTTTCTCTCTCTCTTTCTTTCTTTCTTTCTTTCTTTCTTTCTTTCTTTCTTTCTTTCTTTCTTTCTTTCTTTCTTTCTTTCTTTCTTTCTTTCGTTTTTTCCTTCCTTCCTTCCTTTTTTTTTTCCAGACAGAGTTTCTCTGAATAACAGTCCTGTCCATCCTGGAACTTGCTCTGTACTCCAGGCTGGCCTCAAACTCACTGAGAATTGCCTGCCTCTGCCTCCAGAGTGCTGGGATTAAATGCATGTGCCACCACTGCCTGGCTAATACATATGTTTTTATTCAAACAGGGTCTTACTGTGTAGCTATGGGTATGCTGGAACTCCCTCTGTTGATCAGGCTGGCCTTGAACTGACAGAGATTCACCTATCTCTGCCTTCTGAGTGCTGGGATTAAAGGCATGTGCAACCATATCTGGCTCAAACTAGTTATATCTCACTGAATGCTTGTTACTGTCAATTCCAGAAATTATGGATTTAGTATGGGGGATATGAGATCTAATGAAAATCTTTATAGATACACTTTGGCACAAATTATGTTTTATTTGTGTACAATTTAATTCATTAATTTCACCATGGTAACAGCTTTAAAAACAATTCCAAAACCTATTTTTTTCTTAATATTTAAAGGAGTGAACTATCTCATTTTGGTTTTTGCTGTCAAAATAAAATATTCTATTTTTGTTTTAGATTCGAATGCAGGCTCAAGGAAGTTTGTTCCAAGGGAGCATGATTGGCAGCTTCATTGACATATACCAGCAAGAAGGTACCAGGGGTCTGTGGAGGGTGAGTCCCCTTTTACTGGTGAGATATTACACTCTACACTTGAGTCTTCATATTAAGTCATGAGATTGTGACTTATAACTCCAAGCAAAGCAAGGTGCTCATGCTACCCATGAAAGGACCAAAACTTACCAGTGGCTCCTATTTCGATAGTGGTGTTCAGCTGTATGTAAGAAACATGTATAATTTGAGATCGCCATTTTGTTTTCCTAAACTTTATAGTGAATTTGTTTCAATGTAGTTTTGTCAGTTTTGGATTAAACACATTAATATGTGTTTATGATGGTCTCTGTAGTGCATATGTTCAAAGAGTAGGACAGTATTTTTAATCTTATAAAGTAAATGATATATGATAAAATATTGATAAAATTTACAAAAAAATGGGGAACAATTCCAGCAGTCCCAGCACTGGAGAGAATCACTGTGAACATTTTGTTATCTTCAAATATTTATTTATATTTTATCATTTGTTGTATTATTACAATATTTTTTGGGTTTGTTTTGAGACAGGGTTTTCTAAGTAGCCCAGGCTGGCCTTGAACTTTTGATCCTCCTGCTTCTGTCTCCTGAGTCCTGAGAAGTCAAGTCTGTTCCACTCCACCTGTCTCTTGCTATAGTAACTCTTCTTTCTGAGACTGGATCTATGTAGCCCTGGCTGTCTTAGACCTCACTCTATAGACCAGGCTGGTCTCAAACTCACCGAGTTCCCCCTGCCTCTATGTTCTGAGTGCTAGAATTAAAAGCTTGCAACACCACAACTGGTTATTGGATAACTTTTTAATCTGCTGTGATCTCTGAATTATTCTAACAGCAAATAAGAGTATTATTAGAATATGCAGAGAGTGAGTGAGCGAGAGCGCAGAATAGGATGGAAATAAAGTTTTGTTATTTTCTTTCTTTATACTTTTTATAGCTAATTTTACTTTAAAACTTCAAACAAAATAGAGCTGAAAGAATTGAATTACAAACACACATCATCTAGATTACACAACTCATAAAGCTTTGGCACAATTACTTGATCTGTTTCTGATTGCATAGACTCATATGTTATTTTGCACAACAATATAATTGTTGTAGACATTCTAAAAGTTCCACAAACTGTCCGTGATGTATCTCCTAAGAAGGTGGAGAGATGTCTCTACCATTAAGATCACAGACAGCTCTGGCAGAGGACCCATGTGTGGGCTGTGCAGAATGCATGCACCTGTGCTCATGTTTCCATATCCTCTCAGACACACATATAGTTAAACATAAGTTAAAATTTAGGAAAAGTACAAGATTCTCTGATATCAGTACTATTGTCGAGTGTAAGAAAGTAATTTTTAAGGGGCTGGAGAGATGGCTCAGTGGTTAGGAACACTTGCTATGCACATTTTATGCAGATGGATCTGTTTGAGGCCAGCCTGGTCTATAGAAGAGAGTTACCATTACACAGAAAACCCTGTCTTGAGAAAACCAAACCAAACCAACCAAGCAAGCAAACAAAAAAATACTTGCTGCTTTTGTAGAGTTGGGTCGCCAGTCCCCACGTGGCAGCTACCAACCATTCATGGCTCCAGTTCCAGGGAAACAAAGCCCTCTTCTGATTTTTTTTTTGCAGGCACCGGGCACACACATGGTATATAGACATACATAAAGGCAAAATGTGTGTGTGTGTGTGTGTGTGTGTGCATGTGTGCATGTGTGCACACCCGTGCGGACGTATTGCCTGTGTATGTATGATAAATAACTCTGAAAAATGAGCCTAATACTTGAAATCGAGACCATATTAAAAATTCACCTATTTGTGAGCTGAGGATATGGTGTTTATATAGTGTTATATAGTGTTTTCATGTCTTTGGCTTGTTCCTCTATTGCCTGAAACTTGAGACCACTAGCTTTATTATAGTCATTCTAAACCTTTTGCATCAAGTAAGGTGTGCATGTTTGGTTACACCACATTAAACAGTGCAGAGATTGCCTACTTAGTCATATGATATCCAGCATATCTTGCTGTTGTAAAAGGTAAACTTTTCTTTTGCAATTAGCAAGTAATTTATTAGGTGAAATTCTGATCACATGCATATGTCCCAATACCTAATAATCAAATGTAACTACTTTTATGGTCATGTTACTTGTATGATCCTAGCACACAATGCTACAGGAACAAAGTACATTATGCTATGTATTCTTTGGATAATAGATATAACTTTTATGTAATGATCACAGCACCCACTAGTGATGCTTGAGGTTTGAGTCTTAGTAACAGGCGGGTAGACTTTCTTGATTAATCCAATTTAAAACCAGAGTAGAGCTAACTAGAACATTTTCATGAATTGGTGCCAAGAGACAAAGAGCAAACAGCAAGATTATAAATTAGGTGGGGGAACTGAGACATTTTCTTTTTATTCACTGGTAATTGTTATAAAGTACAAACAAAATCTCAGTGGCATTGGATATATTCACATTGTTTGCTACCAGGATCCAGAATTTAAAAAACCGAGCATATGCTGATGAGTTCCATGATATTTTAATCCGTGTATCTGATGTATTTTTATCACAGTTACTCCTCATTACCCTCTCTTGCTGCCCTCCCACTCTTGCTTACTCCTTCCTCTTTCCCATTTGTCTCCTCTACTTCCATGTTTTTAGTTGTGTACTGATGTTTCATTAGTTTTACTTATAGGAATGTGGACACCTTACCAGTATCTACACCACTGAAATAAAATGTCTTTTCCTCCCCGCAGCAACCGTGAACTGTCTATGGATCCTTGGGCAGGGGTGGGGCCTCAGGAGCCCCTCCCTTCTAGCAAGTGTTAACTGCCTTTAAATCCTCAGGGAGGAGTGGGGCCTCATGAGTCTCTGTAATCCATGATGTATCCAGAATTTATTTCATAAACTGAAACCCTATAATCACTAAACAACCATCCTTCCTCTCCCTGCTCTCTGGCAACCCCATACTGTTGTCTGTCTTTGGGAATGTGTCAAGTCTAAGTAACTCTGAGTGGACTCGTGAAAGTTTGTCCTTTTGTGGGATTTTATTTAGCATAATGTCCCTGAGGTTCATCCATGTGCTAGAATGGTTTTGAATTTCTTTCCTGTTAAAGATTGAAAAAATATTATTTATACATTTCACACACTCACATGCACACACACACACACACACACACACACACACTACATTTTATCTATTCAACCATTGATGGATGTTTGGGTGTCTTTCATTTTTTGGGTATTGTGAATGATGTTGCAATGAACCTGGGTATGTAAATATCCTTTTGGGGATACTGTACTTAGTATTTTGGGGGATATATCTAGCAGTGCTGAACTATCTGGTAGTTCTGTGTTTAAGTTTTTGAGGAGCTTGACAGTTACTTTTATTTTCCAGACCACTTAACATAATCTGGGTGTGTAACGAGAAGCAAAGTGTATTTTGGTATGTGTTTCCTTGAGATAGGTATATCTTATATAAATATATAAAAATGGTTCTGGGAAAATATAGCTCAGTGATGGATATTTTGCCTAGCATGCATAAATCCTTAGGTTCAAACTCTAGTATGCCTGCACGTCAATTTATATTAAAACCTTAACTGCAATTTTGTTTCAAAAACTTTAAAAATTTCAACAAAGAAATATTTATTTTTCCCTCTGCAGATAGGTGATCTTTTTAGTCTGCTTAATACTCTTGCTTTGGTTGTAGCAGTTGCTCCTGGGAATTTTTCATGCTGTTCCTAACTTCACTATACAAAGAAACAGCAGCAAAATAGAACTAAGAGTAGGAGAAAGAGTTGTATGGTGAGACTTTTCTGGTGAGCTGGAACACACCTTCTCTGTTCAGTAGGGTACCTGCTCCTTAGCTGTGGCCTGTTGCCAGAACACATTAATGAGAAACTGAGTGTGGTTAAGTTTTCACTTGTTTTTTTTTTTTTAGATTTTTATGTTTATTTTATATATATGAATATTTTGCCTGAATGTTATATAAATGCACCACATGCATGCAGTGCCAGCAGAGGCCAGAAGAGGGCACCAAGTACCTTGGAACTGGAGTTAGAGAAAGTTGTGAGCCACTATGTGGGTGCTGGAAAGTGAATTTGGGTCCTCCGCAAGAGCAACAAGGGTTCTTAACTCTGAGCTGTCACTCCAGCTCTTAAAGTTTGACTTTTCAAGAGAAGCTAGAAACTTGCATTTCTTTGCGAAACACCTCAATCAACAGCTAACTAAATCTTTTAAGAATATTCTATAGGCCACATACATAAATACATCTGTGGGCTGAAATCTTCCAGTAGTTTTAGGGCCCTATTGTTCATCATTGGTCTTATGGGGAGGTCACACTGTTTAGTCTAAGTAACTCTGAGTGGTGAAGCAGGGGGAAGAGTCCTAGAGGAAGCTACTATTAGGCGAGGTCAGCAGGATCAGCCTTGGCACAGTCACATCACCTGTATATAGGGTTTGGGAGTTCAGAGATGAAGTTAGCTCAAAAAGCAGTTATCTACATAATATGGTATTTTCAGTTCTTAAACTTTATTTATTTTCATTGATTATCTTTATTCAAGTACCCTTGCACATAATTAAGAAGTCCTGTGGATTGTGGGGATATTTCTAGTGGTAAAATGTTTGATGTACAAATGAGTATGGACCCAAGTTTGAGTTCCATAACCCCCATAAAAGTATCAAAAGCTGGGCACAGAGGTGTGAATTTTTTTCATGATTTTCTTTTCTTTTTATTATTGACTGTTTTATTAGATCTTTTACAGCCCTATTAAAGATTTTTCACAAGCCTAATTTAATAGCTAGATATTCAAATTAGAAATTGTTACATTATTTTTCCTTTGTTATTTAAATCTGTCTCATTTTATTCTTTATCCTTTTTCCCTGTTTATGTTTTTATTTCATTCTATTTTCTTTTTTCTTTTATTGGATATTTTATTTATTTACATTTCAAATGTTATCCCCTTTCCAGGTCTCCCCCCCAGAAGTCCCCTATCCCTTCCCCCTCCCCCTGCCTCTATGAGGGTGCTCCCCCACCTACCCACCCACCCACCCACCCACCCAGAGATGTGCACTTTAATCCCAGCACTGGAGAGACAGAGATGGACGAGTCTCTGAACCTCTCTGGCCAGCCAGCATAGCCTAATATGTGAAGCCCAGGTTTCGATGAAAGTTTCCGTGTCAAAAAACAAGGTACATCACTCCAGGGGATTGTTCACGTGTAAACTTGCCTCCACACACAATGAATAATGTTCACGTGTAACTTGGCTCCACACACAATGAGTAATGTTCACATGTAACTTGGCTCCACACACAATGAGTAATGTTCAGTTAAGCTTATGACGGTAAAGAACCTGCTGTGAATTAGTAAAAACTGCTGGTGAGGTGCTTCATGGGATGATGCCACCCTCTGCAAGCCTGCCAGCTTCAGTTCAATCTCTGAGACTCACACGGTGCAAGGTGTCCCCTGACAGCCATGTGTGTAACATGATGTGTGTATCCACACATATAACACACACACACACATGCACACACAAAAATAAAGAGGGAAGGTATAAAAATCATCTCTAACTGTACAAACACAAATTATCTCATTATATTTCTTTCTGAAGAGTATATATTCCTTTCTCTCTGAACTTAGAATAGCAGTGCTGGATATAATTTCACATCATGCATTTGTAAACAATCATTAGAATGATTTCCTTGTATAATTAATATTCTTCAAAGATTCCCCCCTCTCTCTCTTTGTGTGTGTGTGTGTGTGTGTATGCCTGCATATGTGTATGTGGCTACACTTGTGTGCACTGTATGTAGCGGCCAGGGGAAAACTTTAAACGTCATTTTTTTTTTTGAGACAGGGTTTCTCATTGGCCTGTTACTCATCAGGCTAGAGTAGGTGTCTAGCAAGCCCCAGGGATCTGCTTGTCTCTGTTCTGGGATAAGGAGCAGCTTTGCCTTGTGCGCTGCCAGCCCTCTGTGGTCTCATGAGTGGGATAGGAATATCCTGCTAGTTGATTGGTATCGCAGTGCAGGAAGGCCTTCAGGGGAGCACCGTTTCCTCCTTGCTCTTTCCCTTCAGCCTCAGACTCGTGCTTCCACCCACTCTCATCCTTGGTTCAGGAATCAATCAGGGAAGTGTCCCTCTCCTCACTGACATTTTTTTTTTCAAATTTTAGAGACAAAAATAGCACTGTGTATCTCTGGCTCGCCTGGAACTTGCTGTGTAGACTTGAACTCTGGATCTACCTGCTTCTGCCTTTCAAGTGCTGGGATTAAAGGTGTGCACCACCACGCCCAGCTGCCAATGTTTTTATTATTTTGTCCTTCTAATGAGTGTATACTCACGTCTCGTCTCCTCTTGTCTAAAGAAATTCTTCTCCTAGTCCTGCAGATTGAAGTCAGGGCCTCATGGGTCCCACTGAACTGTGTCAGCAGCCCTCTTTCTACTCTGTCATGCTAGCCATGAACTCACTTTGTAGTCAGCACTAGGCCCTGAATTTAGGATTCTTCTGCCTCAGCATCATGAGCAGCTGAGATTAATTACAAGACTGTATCATCGGGCCTATCATGCTTTTTTCTTTTTAAAAACCTTTTTAATCAGTGTATATTGTAGAAATGTGTTTCATGCTGATATTTTCATATATGTATATAACATACTTTGATATCATCCCTTCTTGCATGCACTTTCCATCGTTCTCACAGATTATCCCCTTTCTGCTTTGATGTTGGTGTGTGTGTGTGTGTTGTGTCCATGCATTTGCATGGATGACAGTGAATAACTTCAGGTGTCATTCATCAAAAGCTGTCTACTCTGTTGTTTTGAGATAGGTCTCTCACTGGAGGGAGCCCTCTCTGCCTCCCCAATACTGAGATTCTAAGTCTGCATCCCCGTAACTCACTTTCTATTATGTGGGTTCTGAGTTGAATTCAAGCTTTCATAGTTGCATAGCAAGTTTAGCACTTTACTGATTGGGCCATTTCTCTACCCTCTTAAGTCTTTTTGAAAATGTCCTTTTAGTCATCATCTTCCTCCTTGTTGTCATCTTTCTCTTTTTCTTTCCTTCTTCTTCTTCTTCCTCTTTTCCTTCTCTTCTTTTTCTTCTTTTTTTTTTTTTTTTGAGACAGGGTTTCTCTGTGTAGTCCTGGCAGTCCTGGAACTAGCTCCATAGACCAGGCAGGCCTTGAACTCACATAGATCTGCCTACCTCTGCCACCTGAGTGCTGGTATTAAAGGAGAGTGCCACCACCACCTGGCTGTTTTTATTTTTAATTATGTGTATCTGTGTGTGTTTGCAGGTGCTCTTGGAAGCTAGTGGCATTGGGTGACCTGGAGCTAGAGTTCCAGGCGGTTGTGACCTGCTTGATATGGGTCCTATGAATTGAACTTTTAGCAACTGAGATATCTTTTGAGCACCCCCTTAATTTTTTAAAAAAGATATTCTATTTATGTGTATGTTTTTTTTTTTTTTTTTGCCTGCATGCATGTCTATGTACCACACGAGTGCCTGATGACTGCAGAGGCCAGACAAGGGTGTTGCATCCCTTAGAACTGGAGTTCCAGGTACTTGTGAGTTGCCATGTAGGTGACTGGAACTGAACTATGAAAGAACAGCCAGTCCTCTTTCTTATTGCTGAGCCTTTTCTTCAGCCCCATAGGCTTTTTAAAACAATTGATCCAGGGTCTAACTATTTATTAGCCCTGGCTGGCGTGCACTTGTTATATAGACCAGCTTGGCCTTGGACTTAAAGCTCTGCCTCCCAAGTTCTGTGATTTAAAGGTGGTATCCACCATGCCTGTTCCCTTAAAACTTTGTATATGGGCTAAAATAGGATCTGTTTTGTAGAAAGTTCTACGGGCTACTGAGAAGAATTTATATTAGACAACTTTGGGCTACAATATTCTATAGATAATATTTTGTCAATTTTACCTGTATAAACAGGTAAATTGTGTAACTGAGGTTTCTTTCCTTTTTTGCCTAGATGAGCTTTGTTGGTGGCAATGAGTTACTGAAGTCTCTCACTGTGATTGCATCTGTATTCACTTGTTGCTCTATGTTAGTTAGGTTTGTTTTATGAAATTGCATGTCCCAATATTTGGTGCACATATATCTACAGTTGTTATATTTTCTTGGTTGATTATTGTATTTTATTAGTGTGTGGAGACCATCTTTATTTTCTTTGCTGTGCTAGAGATTGAACTCTGGGCCTTATGTATGCCAGTCAAGTAGTGTACTGCTGAGCCATAATCCTATCTAGAGACTTTTAACTTTTCTTAAAAATTTCATTTTGAAGTCAGCATTGTCACCTATCGAGTGTAGTTATTTCTGTTTGCTTTCAGATTCTCTTTGCTTTGAATATAATTTTTCATTACTTCCCATTTTAGTCTCAGTATGTCTTTGCTAATGAAGCAAATTTACAGATAACAAACACTTAGATCTTGAGTGTTCTCTTAATTCCATATAGCCAGTTTGTGGCTTTTAATTAGAGACATAATACCATCACATTATGTTAAGGTTATTATTGAAAAGGTATGTACTCTTCTTTTCCTTATCTTAGTAATTGGCTCATTTAGCATTTATGTGGGCTGGAGAGACGGTTCAGTGGTCAAGACTTATTCCAGAGTACCTGGGTTCAATTCCAGCACCTACATGTTAGCTTACCACTGCCTGTAACTCCAGTTCCAGAAGATCTAACATCTTTACATAGACATGTATGCAGGGAAAATACCAATGCACATAAAATAAAGATAAATCAATTTTTAAAATATTCTTTTAAAAAAGAGTTAATAAGGTTTGATTCTTTTCTCCTAATTCTTATTTACCCACTCTATCAAGATTAGTCTATCAAGATTTATTGTGTATTTTAAAAACGTTTTTAATTATGGATACTTGTATGTATGTATGTATGGGCATGTGTTCAGGTGCCTTTGGAGGTTAAAACTGAGGCATGGAATCCTTCTGGAGTTGGAGTTGCAGTCAGTTGTGATCTACCCAGTGTGGGTGCTGGGAACTGAACTCGGGACTTCTGCAAGAGCTTAGAGTTCTCAGCCTCCAATGTAACATAGGTTGCAAGACTCACTGCTCCCTATGGAAGAAGGGAGCGCATTCTACCTCATGCGCCTCAAACTTCCTTCTACTTCTACTTAACATTCAGTAGGTCTGTGTCTAACTTGCCTTCTCTATGTGACTTTTTCTGATGGCCATCTCCTATCCAGGCACTGTGATAGGATATCCTTCAGCATCCTAGGCATCCTTATCACTGACATTGTGATTTTTTCCCCCTTGCTTTCAGTTCTGTAGATTAGCTCAGTCAAGCAATGGTTCCCTTCTCAAGGTGGTATCTGATTATTATGCTCCAGCATTTGGGGAGTGACAGTACACTGCTTCTCCAATGTTAGCCTGCCATACAGGAGCACTTAATGTGGCACCAAGTCTCCATATTTGATTTAAGGCTTGCAGGACTGCCACTTAGTTGCCACTCTGGCTGCTTGGACTCTCCTGCTTATGTGTTGGTTGCTACTTGGCATCCTTCTCACCCTTGTGATGGGGCTGGAGCTGCGGACTTGTCCTTAGGTTTCTTTGCCTCACCTTTCTGTATCTGTTTTTTTTTTAGCTGTCTTTTCTCCTCTTGATTGCTCATTATTTTATGTCTTTTTAATACAGACTCCCTGTTGTCCTGATTTGTATAGAGATTCATAGGGAAGGAAACTTCTAACCTGCCACCTTACCACCAACCTCTGCCCTCTTCAGTGCTTTTTGCTTTCTGATTTTATTTTTTCTAACAGCTTTATAGAGAAGAGTCACATATTGTAAAACTTTTCAGCTTTAGAACACACAATTGTATCAGGTGGTTTCATGCTCTATGCCAGTATTGCTACTGTCTAAGTTGAGAACATTTTAATTACCAAAAAGAGACTCCCTACCGTTTAATAGTCATTTCCACCACGGCTAATGCTCAGAACACTGTAATACACTATTCCTTTTATTCATATACATTGGCCTACTTTATGCATTTCATCCAAGTGGAATTGTATTATGTCAGCTGTTAGGGCATAGATATGCACACCTTCCCTCCCTCTCCCTATTCCCCTCCTCTATTTCTAAGTAAATACTCTGGCGCTGAGCTAAACTCCAAGTCCCAGTATGTCATTTCTTTTTGTGGCTAGATAGCAGTTAAATTTTGGGGATATGCTATATTTTTAATTTATATACTCAATAATTAAAGAGCATTTGTATTGTTTTGTGCTTTTCAATAATATGCTGGCTATTGCTATGAACATTGATATGTATTTTTGCATAAAATGTGCTTTAGTTCTTCTTGGTATATATATCTACTTATGGAATTGCTAGATGATATGGTAATTTTATGTTTAATATATTAAGGAGATGCCAATTTATCATGTTGGTGCTCCATTTTATATATTTACCAACAGCTGGTAAGGGTTCCAATTTCCCCACATCTTTACCAACCCTTACTATTTTATTTAAAAAAATGACTAGAGACAGGCCCAAAGTGGGATCCAGCTCAAGGGGAGGTTCCAAGGCCTGACACTATTACTGAGGCTATGGAACACTCACAAAAAGGGATCTATCATGACTGCCCTCTGAAAGACCCAACAAGCAGCTGAAAGAGTCAGATATTTGCACCCAACCAATGGACCCCTGTTGTTGAATTAGGGGAGGCTGAAAGAAGCTGAGGAGAAGGGAGATTCTGTAGGAGGACCAGCAGTCTCAATTAATCTGGACCCCCGAGATCTCTCAAACACTGGACCACCAAACAGACAGCATACACCAGCTGATAGGAGGCCCCAACACACATACAGTAGAGGACTTCCGGGTCTGCGTTCATTCAGAGATGATGCACCTAACCCTTAAGAGACTGGAGGCCCCAGGGAGTTTAGAGGTCAGGTAGGGTGGGGGTGGGGGCATCCATGTGGAAACAGGGTGTGGTGGGAAGGAGGTGTGGGATGTGGAACAGCTGGAGGGTGGGAGCGGAGGGGCGGGGAATGGAATATGGAGTGTAAAAAATGAATTATAAATAAGATTAAATTAAAAAAATGACTAGAGTCATCCAAGTAGGTAAGAAATGGCATGTCACTGTAATGTATATTTGTTTGATTTTGAGACAGGGTTTCTCTGTGTAGCCCTGGCTGTCCTGGAACTCACTCTGTAGACCAGGCTGGTCTCAGACTCAGACATAGCTGGCTCTGCCTCCTTAGGTGGGGGAATGAAAGGTGTGTGCCACCACCACCCAGCTGTCATCATGGTTTTGATGTACATTTTTCTAATGCCTTAATTCTTTAAGATTTTTAAATATTTCTCCATCATGTGGGTTATCTTCTCGCTTACGTTGTGTTATCTTTTAAATTGCAACTTTTTAATAATGGTAAAGTCTAACTTTCATATTTAACTATTTTTCTTTTGTCTCTTGTGCTTTAGGTGTCATGAATGGTTTTATTTGTAGTACAACATTTATGGATAGGGAATTATCAGCATCCAGTATTAGCCACCAATTTGAAAGACTGTACTATACATTTCAGAGTTTATTTTCTGACAGTTTCCACTAGTGACAATTGTTTTCACTTGAAGACATATGTGACTCTCAGTAGTCCTCTGATATCACTTTGGTTTTACAGGGTGTGGTCCCAACTGCTCAGCGTGCTGCAATCGTTGTGGGAGTAGAGCTGCCCGTTTATGATATTACCAAGAAGCACCTGATAGTTTCAGGAATGCTGGGAGACACAATTTTAACACACTTTGTGTAAGTGAATTATGTTTGATCCATTCTCTGTGTTTAGCAGTTTGAACATAAAAAGCCTCTTTTACTAACACTTATCTCCTATGGCCAAAATGTCAAGCCTTCTGAATTTTTTATAATTTTTAACTTATTGCTATATACTAATATATAAAATGGTGGGTTTTTCTAAAAAATTTGTGGAATTTCCGATTTTACTTTTCTCATTATTCATTATAGAAGATTGTGTTTCAGTATGACATTTTCTTACATTAGTATCACATATTATGTTCATATTCATAACGTGCATATGAAGCACTCTGATTATATTCCCTCCCCCACATTACCCAAATTTACCCACATATGCTGTGGATGCCTACCAGCTTGGCAGTTGGGTGTAGTTTGGATCCCTACTAGACGCTTTTGTATCTCCTTTTTTGTTGTTGTTTTTTTTGAGACAGGGTTTCTCTGTGTAGCCCTAGCTGTCCTGGAACTCACTTTGTAAAACAGGCTGGCCTCGAACTCAGAAATCCGCCTGCCTCTGCTTCCTGAGTACTGAGATTAAAGGCGTGCGTCACCATGCCTGGCACCACTTGTCTCAGGCTGGCCTCAGACTTTGAATTTCTGATCTGCCTGTCTTACAGAGTGCTAGCATTATAGATATGCAGTGTGCACCATTACAACCTGTGTATTTGGTACTAGGATTGAAGCACGAGCCCTGGCAAAAATTGTTTTAGCTTCAGAAACTCAACAAATTTTACCTTTTTTTTTTCTTGGCTACACTGAGAGGAAATTTGCCTTCTGGTCAAGAACAAAAATAAATAATAGGTTGATGGAGCTGAGGCTGTAGCTCATTCACAGTGTTGGACAGCCTCAGCTCCATCAACCTATTAAAATTTGTTGAGTTTCTGAAGCTAAAACAGTTTTTGGCTGAAGATTATTTCTGCTCTCATACTGCGTTTTCTTTGTCATGATATGTCATGTCTGATATTTTGCTACTTAAATATATTTGACATATGATGCTGTGTTTTGACAGTTGCACGTAACTGATCAATGTTATAGGACATGTCCTGCTTAGGGATGTTGTTAGGTTTATGGACTATATCCTTTAAAAACGAGTCTGAGTTTCAGAGGATATGAAAGGGACAACCTTTGAATGATGCGTCATTAGAAAAGATTTTCTTTCTCTTTAGATTATAATTGAAGGGAGCCCAGATTTTATCTGACGGATGGATCTAAGTTATTATACTTTTTGCATTTGGCCTAAATTCTGTTTAAGTGGGCAAGTGTGGAAGTGGGTGGGGATAACCTATGATCTTAAATTAGTTTTCACCTTTAGTTCCAGTTTCACCTGTGGTTTGGCTGGGGCTCTGGCATCTAACCCTGTGGATGTGGTGAGAACTCGAATGATGAATCAGAGGGCAATAGTGGGACATGTGGACCTCTACAAGGGTACTTTGGATGGTATTTTAAAGGTACGTACACCGTGAAGTTTATTACAAATTCTGTTTTCTTTAATGTTTAAGACCTTTGCCAGGCCTTATTCTTCTTGCTAGGTATTCTGAACATCAAACAGCCATTATGTGTATTTTTCTAGTAGCCTCTGAGAATCATTCCAAGGCAAATAACCCATCTCTTAGGAAAATTGTTAATGCATATTGCTTCTTTTTTTTTTTTTTTTTCTTTTTTCCGGAGCTGAGGACCGAACCCAGGGCCTTGGGCTTGCTAGGCAAGCACTTTACCACTGAACTAAATCCCCAACCCCGCATATTGCTTCTTAATATTATTCCAATTCGAGTGCTTTAAAATACAGGATACATATATTAATAGCACTATGAAGAATTACTGATATCAAGATTTAATGTATCCGAGGATATGGAAGGGGAAGTTAGAGGGGAGCAGGAGAAACGGAAATGAAGTAAATGAGCATTTATCTGTGAACTGCTAATTTTTAAATTAAGAGATGGAGAGATAGTTCAGCAGTTAAGTTCCAAAGGCCTTGTGTTCAATTCCCAGCACTCACATGGTACTTATAACTCTAGGGGATCCAACGCCCTCTGCTGGCCTTCATAGGCACTGAATGCACATGGTAAATGATACACATGCAGGCAAAAGAGCTATACACATAAAAGAAACAATTAATGAGACTTACTATAGCCCATATTTTCCAACCGCAAATAAGAGACTCTGTAGTAGAAAGCCCTGGTACTTAACAAACCTCAAAACCCAGTCCATGATTTAAGTTCCAGGTTGTTCTGTTGATCACATTTTGCCTTTAGTATTTCTGTTGGGACTGAATATCATAAATGTATACAGAAGTATTGGTTACATTACTTCTATAAAAAATTCAGGGATAAAATGCGAAGGGACCATGTTTTTCTTTCTGCTGTTATCAGTTTCATAGAACAGCTATTTATTATTTATGGGACACTTTTAACTGCTACAGGGAAATTATTGTTATTCCTAAGTACTGGCACTTACAAACAGATAATCAATACAGCCTAATAAGTGATAAACTCAGAAATCTATGGTAGGAAATTATAGCCCACACTTGAGAAGTTTGAAATAAACTCTCGGGGGATATCTGTAAATTGAAGACTAATAGTTCCCATCTATTGTATGCTTTATTGTATGACAGGAGCTGTTCTAATGAGACTTACATGTATTCAGACATTGAATTCTCCCCATTATCCCATAAGATAGATAGTGAAGCACTGAACTTCACGATTAGCAAGTAGGAATGCTGCAATAATTCAGACCTTTGGGTTATAGAAGCAGTCTTAATTAACTAATATACCTGGCACTTTTCTCATTGGTGACTGTAGGTTGGTTGGGTTATAAAGCGTATTGAGGGTTGTACTGAGATGGTTGGAGATACTGAAAGCGTTAACCGGGTTCCATTTGTAGTTTAAGCAGATCACTTTGTCTTTGTGGAAATAGGATCTAAGATAGTGGTTCTCCATCTTGAGTGCACATTGGAATCGCTAATTTCACAGCTCCCAGGTTTGCCTTAGATCAGTCAACTCAGAACCCAGGTTATCAGTATTTTTAGAATTTCATATGTGATTGTATGTTCATTTAAGGTCGAAGACCACCAATCTAAGGGGATAAGGGTGGAACAGTAAGTGTGTCTTCTAAATGTAACTTGCTTCAGAACTATCGGAATTAATTTACCATGTCAAAAATGGGACCTGAGAATTTGTATTTCCAGAAAGGTCCCAGGTAGTAGTGATGCTGATCTGATTGACTTAATTAGCCATTGATCTGGAGGTAAGGTTGTTGATTGAAAGTCTTATATTATCTGAGTGATGAAGGATGAAGGCCTGAACCTCAATATGACTGAGGCAGAAGGATGGGACAGAATTGAGACTAATTTAGTTGATTAAGTCAGTACAGTTTTGTTGAGATGATATAGAGAGGTACAAGGAAGAGAAGGTGTCAAAGATGACTTCCTGGATTTGGTGACCACATGGTGACATTTGGTGATGATGGACAAATCATGAGAACAGGGCTCAGAAGTTAAAAGAGCATTGGGTACTCTTACATAGAACCTGGGTTCAGTTTTCAGCACATACATATCAATTTATGACCATTTTTAACTCCAGTCCAAGGGAATCCCAATACCATCTTCTGACCTTTATGGGTACCAGGCATGCATGTGATATACAAACATGCAGGCAAAACATCCATACATATAAAAAATAAAATGAAAAATTAAAGAACAGATTTTGCAAGAGACATGGTTTTTGTTGGTTAGTTTGATATGTATGGGGGAACAGCCGGTGATATTCAGGGACAATAGTTCTAACTTGGGGGAAGTTTGTGGTTGGAGGTAAGCCTCTGTGGGACCATTCGCATACAGTCAGAGAAGGTAGAGTAGTTCACAGCCTTTTTACTTGCTGAGGATGCTAAGGTACTATATAATTGTTAGCAGTAAAGTCTTGTTACAAACTGTAATCTCCAGAGAAACAGTGCCCCAGGCAGTCACTACTTCTGTATAGTTCTTTAGGATCCTTTGCATTCCTATGCTCTTTTTTCCTCCCTTTTTCTACATTCCAGATGTAGTGAAAGTTGTGCCTTCTGTTTTCCCCACTCCTCTTCATTCTCCAGATCTCCTATCTCTTCCCACAAAGGCCTTTTCTGACCATTGTACTAGGTTATATATGCAGGTTTTTTTCTTTTTTCTTTTTTAATTTATTTTTATCTTTCTAAAATTAATTAATTGAAAAAGTATCTTGCTACAAAGCTGAGACTGGTGTGAAACTCACTATTTACCCCACACTGGTCCCAAATATACAATTCCCCAGGCTATGCCTTTTGAGTGCGCAAGAAAGGTTTCTTATAGTCCCTGTCATAGTATTACCTAACCCCACACATTCTTTCTCTCTCTCAATATATATTTAAATCTTCCCTGAGAATAAATTCACATATTGTCAAAAATAATTTATTCAAAATGATATGTAGTAGACAGTATTATAGTAAACATCAGTGATATATGCATAACACTTGGTCAATTTTAGAACATTTCTATCACCTGAAAAACGATTTATATACCCTGTACACCACCTCTGTTTCTCCCATCCATTTAGTCCTGAGTAAATACTAGCTTGCTTGCTTCTTTCTATCAATGTCTGTTCTAGATATTTCATAGAAATAGAACCATATTGTATGACCTTTTAAATTGGTTTCTTTCAAGTAACATGCTTTCAATGTTCATCCATACTAGCATATATCAAGTCTTTGATTCTTTTATTGCTAAATAAAACACTAAACTGCATAGCTACATCACATTTTATTCATATTTAGTACATTTCATTGGATTTGCTTTTACTGGTTGTCTCAGTAAAGTTTCATGGAAATAGAGATACAAATATTTCCATTTATTACATTTCCAGGGCAGTTTATTTACTAAATCACTTTATTTATTACACAGCAATAGATAACTTATATAGTCCATGCTCCTATAGAATGTATGTTCTAGTGAGGCTGACAAACAAGTACACAAATTAATATAGACAGGCAGATATTGGTAGATATTAACATATTGATACATATATTTTTATATATTTAATGCAGAGCCCTGTTATCTGTGTTTACCTGCAGAAGTTGTTTACACACAATCTGATTCTTCAAATATCCTGGGGATTTATAAAGATTCAGATAAGTCTTAGAACTGTTAGAGCATCATACTATTTTTGTGTGTCTTTATATTCAACAAATTTATATTTTAAAAAACTTTAATGTTCCAAGATCTGTGAGGTGGTGGGGATATGAAGGTGAACACGGCAAACACTGTTCATCCCCTATTGGAAATTCTATTGTAGTTGAGAAAGATAGACAAATAATTTTAGAAAGAATTAAAACTATGTGGAAAATAACAGCATATTGAAATAGCAACTTGGTGGTCTGAATTTCTTCAGCTAGGCTGCTTAACAAAAGCTTCCGGATAATTTGGATGATGGGAAGGAGATGGCCATGTGGAATAATTCCATAAAGAGCAGATTATAAAGGGTCTAACTGATTTGAAATGGGTTTGACATATTCAACAGTTAAAAGGATTATATGGCTGAGTGTGGCAAATGAATGAGAAAATAATAGGAAATCACTCTGCAGCGAGGAACAGGGCCTGAATCATGTAGGATCCTGTGGACCACTGTTTGTTTCTTGAGATAAGGCTTCTCTGGCTGTCCTGGAACTCCCTCTGTAGACCAGGCTGACTTTGAACTCACAGAGATCTGCCTGTCTCTGCCTCCCAAGAGCTGGGACTGAAGGTGTGGGCTCACCTCCCCCCCACATACACACCAACATGGCATGATTTAGAATTCCTGAAGATTGATTTTAGTTTGTAGGTGGAGATTGTTGGTCAGTTAGGAATATCATGGTGACTGAGATAATGATAGGTTTGGATTATCTCTGAGGTCTCTTGTCATTTGATCCTGTAATTTTAGGTTATCTGCATGTCAACTTTATTTTGGCCTGAGTCCTTCAGATTTTACTGGAGGTAGAAGCATATTACCAAAGGCTGTGTATAAGTAGTAACTTTACTATGTTGTTATCTATCCCCCCCCACCCCAGTGATTAATAATGACACTAATTTCTGGGATCTTAAATGGCAGGATGAGAAAAGAGCCACTTGTAAATCTGGCTTCTCATATTATTATTTTATTAAAATATGTCCATTTCTTAAAACAGTGGTAAAATTCATTTCACTAATGAAAAGGCAGAACTACATTTTTCAGTATCTCACAGAACGCCCAACATATTGTCATGACTTAATAGATAACTGTCTATTATATACCACACATGGCAGAATTCAGCATATGACATCAGCTTTTGACCTTCCTATGTCATCAAGTTCTTGAAACCACTTGGTGCATAGAGAGCCCTGCCGTATAAATCAGGGCACCAAAATGCAAAGCAGTTCCTATTGTTCCTCACACACCATCCTCAAAGGATTCACATGAAATGTACCATGGAGTCATGGCGCAGACTAACCCCTTTTTTTGGGTCTCCTATCTGCGTGGAACGGGTCTCTGGTTGCAGGTGGGCGAAGGAGTCAGCGAATGACAAACAGATGCGACACACGAGAGAGTGAGAGAACGTATTGTATCTGAGGGTAATGCCACAAAGGGAACACTAGTCTTATACAGAAAGCAAAGGGGTAGGATGCCATGGCAGGCAAAGTACATTGAATTTATCTGACACAAAACAGAGGAATGACTTCAAAAGGACTTACTGGAGCCAGGTAATGTTTACAGTAAAGATAGAACAGCCCTGCCTAGGGTCAGCTAATGACAGGTAAGGATTTCACAATTTGTGCTACTCCTTTGAGCCTTGTGAAAGCTAGCACCAGGGGGTTCTGCTCTAGCAGACCTTCTCATGAATAATGCAATATCCCAACCCCCCTATTTCCCAGGCCTTGATAGATTCTTCCATGAGTGTAACTTGGCTGTTATTTTAAGTATCTGTGAGGAATCTCCATTTGTCAGAAGAATTCACCAACTTGATTCTAATATGCAATGTAGCCTGCTATACCTGACTGTAGTGAAGATTCTAAGTATACTTTGTTAAGCTTGCTCTCAGATTTCTAACTCTTTTTTTTTTTTTTTTTTTGGTGTTTGGAGACAGGGTTTCTCTGTATAGTCCTGGCTGATCCTGGAACTCACTCTGTAGACCAGGCTGGCCTCGAACTCAGAAATCCACCTGCCTCTGCCTCCCGAGTGCTGGGATTAAAGGTGTGCGCCACCACGCCTGGCTCAGATTTCTAACTCTTATACAGTAAAATACTGTAAGAAATCATGCAAGACCCTCCACGATATTGCAGGGACAAATCTGGGCCATTCTAGCTATGGGAGTGCCAAGGTTCCAGGAGGCTGAGTTTCCTTGAAACTCTTTGCCTCAGGACTGCTCCCAGGTTTTTAGGCCTATCAAGTGAGTCACTTACTGGAGTGGATGTAGCAGAGTCACACTAATTTAAAGTAAAAAAAACAAGAGCCAGAGGAGGAAATAGCTTTCTCCAGTCCTTATTCACATCCCTGGTTTTCTTTATCCCTTTTATAACTTCTGGATATAATATGTGTCAACATATTAGTATCTACGAAAATCTGTCTATAAAAATGTGTGCAGTTGCTCGTCAAGTTCACTAGAATATGCATTCCATGGTGACATGGACTGTATAACTTAGGTATAGCTGTGTGTCTTAAAAGAACAGTTAATCTTTTCCAGGTTTTGTGGATCAGGATTGAGACGCAGCTTCATTGAGTGATTCAAGATTAAGGTCCTCTAAGAGGTTGTAATCCATATTAGCTAGGGCTTCAGTCATCCTTTAATGGGGCTAGCATATTTGCTTCAAAGATGACTAATATGGGTGTTAGTTAAATGCCTCACTTCTCTATGATGTAGTCCTCTTGTCATGGTATGACAGCTGGTTTCTTTCAAAGTAAATAATTCAATAACAGGGATAGGTTACGGTCTGTTTTGGTGACACATAACAGTCCTGATATGCTATAGTGTGAAGACTATACACGGGCATGGATGGCTAGGGATAGGGACCTTTATGTGTGCCATCACTTTATGTAGCTATCTCTCTTACAGCAGACACTCTCCCCTGTTCTTCAGTTTCATTACACTTATACATATCATGTACTATGATGTACTTGGATGAATTATCCGCCATTATCATCTCTTATTCCTGTTCTTCTCCCTCAGAACTCCTTGTACTACCCAGCACCTCCTATTTGTCTTTTTTGCTTGTTTGGGACACATTACATTTAAATGCTGTTTTGTTTTTGTATTTTGTTTTTGTGGTTTTTTTTTTTTTTTGAGAGAGAGACAGACAGACAGATCATATAGCCTAGCTTGGCCTTAGTGTAGCTAAGGATAGCTTTGAACTCCTGATTTTATTTCCTCTGTTACCAGAGTGCCATGCCTAGCTCTTATTTACAATTATATTCCCAGCACTAAGAAGTATGTGTTGTAAATGGTGGGTATTCAGTAAATAGTTGTTGAATAATGAATGGTTTGAATGGATTTAGACTACAAAGTACATCTTCAGAAAAGAGACTATTCGTAGTAGCGATAGTTGCCGGGATGGCCATGTAAAATGGTTGTCAAGTGTAATCAAAGTGTAATGCGCTGTTTTTGCTTATGTCTTTACCTCAGATGTGGAAGCATGAGGGATTTTTTGCACTCTATAAAGGATTTTGGCCAAACTGGCTTCGACTTGGACCCTGGAACATCATTGTATCCTTTTAGAAACTGAGAATGGAAGGCAGTGCCTCAAATTGTCAGGTGATGCTAGGTTATGGGAAGAGAGATTTAATTATTAAATCCTTTATGGGCAAGTAAGAAACTCCAGCATCCCATTGGAGACCACTGTGAATGGAATCAAGTAGAGATACAACTTTCTCTTGGAGGCAAATATACATTGAGAGGGACAGAAAAGATGAGCCAAACATTCCTCTCTAAATAAAAACATCCGATGAGATGGCTCAGTGGGTAAACGTCCTCGCCTCTATATCTGATGACCTGAGTTTAATCCTGGGGACTTGTGGTGCACGGAGACTACTGGCTTCTGTAACGTTGTCCTCTGAACTCCATATACATGATGTGGCATGTACATGCCCTCCCCACTCCCCAGCAAATACACAAACAAGCAAGTAAGCAAGCGGACAAGCAAATAAATGTAATAAAACAAAATGTCAACCACAGCCAGTCTTAAAAGGGCTCTGAAATTTTTTAGCAATATCGATGGAAGATACTCACAGGAATGTCCATGCTATTGTGGCTGAGATTTCTTAACCTATAACTATGAAACCCAAATAGCTGGAAAATACTAAGAGGACACAAATCATTGATAGTATGAAAGAATCCACAGCCAAGTAGAGATCTTTTGCTGTGGGTGAATCTCTCTCTTTCAGATGTGTTGAGTGCCTCCCATGTACAGAGCCATATGCTGGATACTGTGTGTGGTGCTGTGTGTGTACCTGTGAGCTTAGCAGGGTTGAAAAATAATTCACTGCCTTTCTGGAATCTGTAGGCTGAACAGGCCTTTATTTGGAATTGTGTATAAGAGCTTTTCTAGCACCGAGGGGTGTGTGTGTGTGTGTGTGTGTGCATGCACGTGTGCGTGTGGTGTGCTGTTTGCTTTTGAATACTCTTATAATGTGTTTTCATTGCTAAGTGCTCCCGATCATAATGGGTACATGGTAGGTACTCAACATATTTTATCTCAAGAAAGGCCTTTTAAGCCAATTCCCTTTAGACTAAGTGAATGAGGAGAACGAAATGCACAATTTTAAAACTGGGCTTAGCTCTCACTCTCCACCCAACGATCTTCCATAACTCATTCTTCAGTTTTTTATTACCTATGAGCAGCTCAAGAGGCTTCAGATCTAAGACCTGGAAACCCATCAGCCCAGCCCTGCCACCGTTTCTACCGGTCCTCTTTGTGTTCCTGATGTATTTTGACAAAGATGTTTGTGTTTACAGAAGCAGCGGGCTGAAGAGTTGTAGGGTGACTGAAGGTTGTTTTGCATTTGTGTTGCCTCTTCCCTGAGAGGAAGTATCGACTTTGAGAGTGTGACCCCAGATTGGTGTCTTCTGTGAAGATGGATACTGGTGGGTGACATTCAAAAGGGCCTTCTTTTCAACTGTGAGTTAAACGTAGTTGGTTTTCCCCAGACAGGCTACAGCAGCAGGCTACCAGCACAGTTCCTGCTATGTATGCTTTTGACCTTGGTTCTCATTAAAGTATTTATTGGTTGAATCATTTTGACTTTGTCTTCATTTACTCTCCTTTCATAACTCTCTCTCTTTTTTTTCTGGTGTGTGTATGCGCCCCAGAAGCAGCCAGTTTTTTTAAAAGATTTATTTATTTATTATATATAATAAGTACACTGTAGTGTCTTCAGACACACCAGAAGAGGGCCTCAGATCTCATTACGGATGGTTGTGAGCCACCATGTGGCTGCTGGAATTTGAACTCGGGACCTCAGGAAGAACAGTCAAGTGCTCTTAACTGCTGAGCCATCTCTCCAGCCCCCATCCTTTCATAACTCTTAAGCTGCATTCTCTAGAATGTGACTCTGAAATGGAGACTGGACTCCTAAAGCACATTTATGAAGGTAGAACAGGTGTATTGTGGTTTTTGCAAGGGCACTTGTCATCATGATGCCACGCCCTTTTAAATATTGGGCCCATGGTTCTTTCCAGAATATGAAACAATCAAGTGGATCTGCAGAACAATGCTACCCAGGGCTGACAATTAGAGCCCTGTGCTCAGAGTGAAGGTCTTCCTAATTATCCACTCATGCGTTTGTTCAAATGTTTATTGTGTGGCTATTATTTCCTGGATGTTGGGGATATGAAGAATGAGGCTGTTCTTTAAGCTCGTTATAGTAGAAACTGGCTTGAGAGTAAACCATGACAGGAGGTTCTAAGTACCAGGAGAGGAAGGAGCTGCAGGAGGATGGAGGAGAAAAAGCCTTAGAGGATTTGCCAAAGCTTCATAGTGGAGTTGACATTTAAGCTGAGTGAAAGGAATAGTGGATGTTACTATGTGGTTAAGGCTGGATACATCTTGACAAGTGTTTTACCAACATATTTCTGCCATTAGAGAATCATAAAGAATGGTTTTATTGCCCTAAAAATCCTCCTAGCCCTTGGCAACCAGTAAGACTTTTACTGTTTCAACGGTAGTGCCTTTCCAGAGTATCACATAGTTGGAATCATATAGTAGTCTTTCACATGGGCTTCTTTTACTTAACAATGTTCATTTAACTGTCCTCTGTGGGTTTTTTAAAAAGATTTATGTATTTTTATTTTGTGTACATGGGTGTTTTGCCTGCATTGTATGTCTATGGAGCACCTGTGTGCCTGGTGTTTCTGGAAGCCAAGAAAGGGTGTTGGATACCCTGGAACTGGAGTGACAGAAGATTGTGAACTGCCATGTAGGTGCTGGGAACTGAATGTACATCCTCTGCAAGAGTAACAAGTGCTAGCCGTCTCTTTGTTCCTGTTCTATGTCTTAATGGCTGCATATCTCATTTTGGTTTAGTGCTATATTAGACAACATTTTGCCACTGTGACAGAATAGCAGGGAAACATAAAGGAGGAGAGGTTTATTTTGGCCCATGTTTTGAGAAGTTTTAGTTCCATTAGGTGAAATGACCATGCTTTGGGGTCTTTGATGAAGCCCACTGTGGCATAAAACCATAGAAGAAAGCCCACCTACTTTGTAGTAGCCAGGAAGCAAGGAGAAAGAGATGAAGGGACCTTTGTACCAATATTGCCATCAAGGGTGTACTTCAGCGACCTATTTCTGGCAACCAGGTCCTACCTCATTTTCCCCTACATCCCAGTAGTATCATCAGCCAAGAACCAATCCCTCAGCACAGAACCCTTAAGGGGGCAACCCTTAAGATCCAAGCCTAAATGGTGTTGAGTAATACTCCATTTCCTCTGGTGTTGGCTGTTTATCCATTTACCCACTAAAGGACATTTGGTAGCTTTCAAGTTTGGGCAATAATAAAGGAGTGGTAAACATTTGTGTGTAAGATTTTGCATAGGTGTAACTTTTCAGTTTGTTTATGTAAACATCAAGAAACATGATTGCAGAGTGGTGTGCTAATTGTACAAGAAGTTGCCAAAGTGTCTTTTTTTTTAGTGGCTGTACAGTTTTGCATTCCCAGCAGCAAGGAACAGGAGTTACTGTTGCCCAGAATCCTTCCCAGATTCCCTGGTGTAATTGTTTTGACACCCAGTAGGTGTGTAATAGTTTTTCCTGGTTTATGTTTATTTTGCTGTTATTTTAATAGTTCACATTTGGTTATTTTCAAGCTTGTTTTTTGAGAACTTGGAACATGAACACTATGTATATCCCTCCTACTCTTCCTCCTGGCCATTCTGGCTCCTCCTGTGCCCCACCTCTGTGGTCTCTTAATCATTAGATTCCGTAATAGAAATCTATAAGTCATTTCCTTTCCCCTAGTGCCATTAACCTACCTTGTTACAGTTTCTTACAATGTATCATAGTGTATAACTTTACATTGTATTTGCGTGACCATTCAACTAGCATCTACATTTATGTTCAGCCTGGAATCTCTGTAGAGGAATTCTATTGATTTTGTTCACTACTGGATCCTTAATGCCTAGCAAAGTTACACACAGTAGATATTTGTTAAATGATGATGTGAATTAATCTGTAGCCAAAGGATGAGATAGAATACCCCAAAATATGGTAAAGGTTCAGAACATTGTATGGTGTATGCTAATTTAAATATTGAGCTACCAGATGATTTATGATAAGGATCACTTCAAATTTTAGCTAATACTAGAGGCAGTATTGTGATGATTTTAAGTACTGCCTGGATACTGATGGCTTCCGATGTACATCTCCAGCCCGTCTCTTTCCCCTGACCTGAGGACTTGTTTTATGTATATTTGCCATCACCACATCTCTGATTAGAGAGGGAGGGATGGGGAGAGAGATTTCAGTGATTTATTATATGCCAGATACTGTTGTAAGTATAGTGTATTTATAAAACTAAGTCCTTACGAGCCCCCGTGAGGCAGGCACTAACTAGTCTCATTTTTCAGAATAGAAAGTGACCTATATGAAATTGAAGTACTTGGCTCATTGAAAGTAGCAGTGCCAGAATGGTAAGCAAGGTCTGGCTCGTGAGCCCATGCTTATTATCACTATGTGAGCTGTATACTACGTACCTTAAAGTTTATAGCAGGTGAGCACTAACAAGTCTGATTCCATTAATTCCTCGATACTTACGGCACCATTTGAGAGAAGGAGGTCAGTAGATTTTTGTGATTCGTGATTCTTTGACACTTACATGTGACTCTGGATTTCGATTGCTTTCTCAGAGACTGTGACTATGTCTATATAATTTCCCTGTTATTTTTCCACCTTCTACAACTTCCCTTTGTTGGTCTCTCTTCCATTACCTCCATTGTTACCCTGTCCCTTCTTCCTCCAGTCTAAGCCAGCACAGCTCACAGTGGGCCACACTGCAGGGTTCAGATGTTTAGAATGGGGAGTTACTATAGATGAAACTTTGAAGTTTTTAATTTGGACATGGGGCTAGAGTTCTAGTCCTCTCTTCCAATGTAAAGTTGTATTTTGTCATAAAATTTTAGGACAAATGATTAAGCTGTTAAGTACCTGATTATAAATAATTCTCTGTTCACTAAGATTTTAATTGCTTCACTCCCCTCTAGTAATGCATTACATATAAGCTAGAGTAAAAAGTTGCCTTCCTAAGGCCAGGTGTGGTGGTGTGCATCTTTAATTCAAGGAGGCAGAGGCAGACTGTATCTGTGAGTTCAAGGCCAGCTTGATCTACATGGTGACTTCCAGGACAGCCAGGACTACACAGTGAGACTCTGTTACAAACAATCAAAACCTGCCTTCCGGGAACTCAGAATTTAAGAGCGCTTGCTGCTCTTGCAGAAGATCCGGATTCAGTTCCTAGTACCTACACAGCAGCTCACAACTGTGTAACTCCAGCTCTGAGAGATCCAGATGGTCTCTGCAGGTACAAGGCACACATGCAATGCATATACATACACACAGACAAAATAGCTATATGCATAAAAACAAATCTTTTAAAAGGTTCACTTTCCTTAAAAAAAAAAAAGACACCATTCATGACATCCCTGTTAGAACTGTAATAATCATTTCTAGTTTTAGTCTAAAGGGTGCTTCTCTCTATTCACTGTCTCAGCATCAGACTCCAGTTGGCTGAGCTGTGCCTTACTCATTCTAAGCACTTTATAATGCATCTATGTCCCTACCACTTAGTAAGAACAAAGTTTAATGTCACTGTATTTAAGATTATGAGTGGACTTGGTGCTTGAAACTGTGAGGTATAAAGAGCCACTTACTCTGAATCAGTTTTTCACACTTGAAATAATCTCATAGCCATTCAGATATAATTTATTGGTTTTTGCATCTTGTCCTTTCCTGAAGCAGTCCCAAGCTGATAGGATTTTCAATTGCCTTTCTGTGTGAAGTGTTTTCACATCTGTTGACTATCTCAGTGAACAAATTTATAAAACTGCATTTAACAGTTTTGTCCGGCAGTGCAGCCTTTTACAGGACCTGAGATAGCACTGTCTCGGTGTATTTATCAGCTGTGTAGTGCCTTAATGTCAACACAGTTGAGACAACTGGGACCAGTGCACAGTTATTATGGTGAATGGGAAGTGGGATTAAATTATGGGATCGTCAGGCAGCGTATATCAAAAAGGAATAAACGTATGTGGAGTTTCCTCAGGCTTTTCCACCCTGTGGGATCTTACTTCCTCTGGTACTCCGGAGCAAATGAAGCCTGCCTGCCTGCCTGCCCGCCCAACTATAAAGGAGCAGAGTTTAAAGCAATGGGGGTGCTTTGTAAAGACAGACTTAGCCCCTTAGCAGCTGTAGCCTTGGTTTCTAGGCTTCCCCGTGGGAGGCCTGCTTGAGCCCAGCAACTGATTGTGATCCTGACAGCTTGTAAATCTAGGGAGCATATGGCTGGAGAGCACGTTAAACTCTCATGCACCTTATCCTGCCATGCCTGAGCCAGCAGCCAGAGCACACCTCTCCCTTTCAGTAAGAGGCTCAGAGGGGGCTGGTGAGATGACTCAGTGGGTAAGAGCACCCGATTGCTCTTCCGAAGGTCAGGAGTTCAAATCCCAGCAACCACATGGTGGCTCACAACCATCCGTAACGAGATCTGACTCCCTCTTCTGGAGTGTCTGAGGACAGCTACAGTGTACTTACAATAAATAAATAAATAAGTCTAAAATAAAAAAAAAAAAAAAAGAGGCTCAGAGGACTACAGCGTCTTGTCTCATCTTCATCTGCATCAAGAATCACCTCCTAGCATCTGTGTGTAGATGCTTGACTCTCACTCTTGCTTAGTAGTCTGTGATACTGTACAAAGATTGCTTCAGACAAATTTGAGTGACAACACTGAAATTGATACCTGGATATCACACTGTGTTGTATTCATGGGATTACATGGTAAAGGGCTTTTTAAAAATGATGATTGTGCTCTGTAGTTCAGCTTTCTGAATTTCACGAGAAGGATTAGGCATCTTGATAAGCAGGACTGATCAAAGATTTCCTTTTGTTAAACCAAACCAGACCTTACATAAACTAGGTTTTCTTGGAATGTCTTATGTTTCAGCAACTTGTGGGCTTTTGTTTCCTTGAGATAGTCGTCCCAGTGCTGCCTGTCCTTGTGTGGTTTATAGATGATGTCCCTTAGTAGTCAGCCCATGGAAACATCACCTAAATCTATTTTGTTGTTCTTCTTGTTGTTTTTGAGACAGGTTATCTACATATTATTAGTTGCCCTGGAGCTCACCTTGTAGACTAGGCTGGCCTCAACTCTGCCTCTGCCTCCCTGGTGCTGGAATTAAAGGTGTGTGCCACCACACAGAGCCTAAATCTAAATTCTTATCAAGACATAATACTTGTTGATTTATTAATGCTGCTTTGAAGACTGTATAAAATTCAGTAATTGAACAGAGGCACATTAGAGATTTATGCACAGGTTACTTATACTGATATGATAATGACAAATACTAGATTCAAACACAACTGTAGGAAGTAATTAAAACACTACATATTCATTTGTTGAAAACACATATACATACAGCTGTTATGCTCTTGAAGAAGACACAATGACATAGGAAAATATGTATAATATAATATAAAGTATAAAAAACAATGGAGAATAAAAGTGGTCATCTCTGGAGGGTATAATTATAAGTACCTGAACTATGTTCAAAGATTTCTAAAATGAGTAAAAGTTTTAATAAGAAAGGGTTAATAAATATCTTCCACAAATCAGTGTGTACCTCTAAAAGAAGTCCCAGCAAAGATGCAATCTTATAGCACCTCCCTCTTAAATGTTTTGGGGATAGACGGGTGGAGAGATATACGATTAATGAGAGTTAACATTTGTAGGTACCACCTCTGAGTTGGTAAGATTGAAGAAATAGCAAATGAGAATTCATGGAAGAGGTGATTCCAGACTGCTCTGTAGCCTTTGAAGAAATAGCCAGGAAGGTACTGAAGTTATCACTCAGTGTTGAGTGACAGATGTTATCTCCAGGAATTGTAGTCTGTCCTGGAGTACATTGCTGTTGATCTTGCCCAGGTGTTGACATCTTATTCCTTCTGATGTTTTCAGAGTATCTCTCATGCTTGCTCATTTCAGTAGTCTTCAGATTGGCCAGTTACCAAACTTGCTGCAAATGAAATCAAGCTCATGACATCAATTCTCCTTTGAGTCAGTTAATACTTCATCTAGGGAGAAGCTATCCCAAGGCCAGCTCTGGCTGGCCGACTTCTAGAGATGAACTGAAAGGTCATGTAAGAGTGTCGGCAGGTCAGGACAACCTGCCTTTACCAGTTGTAAAACACTCAAAACACATCATACAGAAGGATATGTGATTGCATGTTCTTGAGAGAAGTCCTGCAGCTGAAACAAAAATGTGATATGCATTGGTTTAGTTTCTCAAGGGTTCAATATGAAATTTGATCGTGAGACAATTTTTACAACACATTTACAGTAAGCTGCTCTTGGAAACTGTGAATGTAACTGATAACTCCACATTAATTGCGTCAGTGTCTTAATATCTTTTGGATGTTTTGATCAGTTGCTGAATAGAAACTGGCTTCTTTGTAAGTCTGTGGGATAACATTGGGTATATAAATAAAGTCTGTTTCCTCTTCTTTGTGAACGAGCCTTCATCAAAGGGAGCCACTAATTTTTGCATAGCATTTGGAATCTCTGGTCTGGAAAGCTTATTTATCATAATGTTTTTTTTTTTTTTTTTTAAAGATTTATTTATTTATTATATGTAAGTACACTGTAGCTGTCTTCAGACACTCCAGAAGAGGGCGCCAGATCTTGTTAGGGATGGTTGTGAGCCACCATGTGGTTGCTGGGAATTGAACTCAGGACCTTCAGAAGAACAGTCGGGTGCTCTTATCTGTTGAGCCATCTCACCAGCCCCTATCATAATGTTTTTAATTGTAGTTCTCAAACCCAAGTGTGTAATACTAGAGCCTTGTCTTGCTCTTCCTTGATGTTGCTAAGATATTAGATTTACTGCTTTTTTTGAACCTTGCATCTTTTATTTTGGGGGGATTTTATTTATTTTTATTTTATTTTATTTATGAGTGCTTGCCAGAATGCATGCCTGTGCACCACATGTGTGCAGTGTCTGCGGAGGCCAGAAGAGGGTGCTAGATCCTTGGGAACTAGAGTTACATTTGTGAGTTACCACGTGGAAGCTGGGTTCTATGGAAGAGCAAGCAGCCACTTCTCTTAACCACTGACCCACCTCTCCAGCCCCTCTTCCTGAGTCTTTTTTGTTTGTTTTGTTTTGTTTTTCGAGACAGGGTTTCCCTGTATAGCCCTGGCTGTCCTGGAACTCACTTTGTAGACCAGGCTGGCCTCGAACTCAGAATCCGCCTGCCTCTGCCTCCCAAGTGCTGGGATTAAAGGTGTGTGCCACCACGCCCGGCTTCCTGAGTCTTTTTTTATTTTTATTTATTTTTTGGTTGTTTTGAGACAGAGTCTCTCTCTCTCTCTCTCTAGCCCTGGTTGTCCTAAAATTCACTATGTAGACCAGGGCTACCTTGAACTCCTACATATATTTCAGAAACAGTATTGTTTATGTATTTGTGTAAGCCTGCATGTATGCTGAGAACCGTGTACATGTGCTCATAGAGGCCAGAAGAGGGTGTCGGATCCCCCAGAACTGGAGTTACGGGCCATTGTTAGCCAACATGTGAGTGCTGGGAAATGGAAGCAGGTCCTCTGCAAGAACACCAAGTGAGCTTAACCATTGAGCCATTCCTCTAGACCTGTACATCATTAAAAAAAAAAAAAAGCTTATTCATCAGGTGGAGGTTTCACAGTTTTGAGCCAAATTGCCCTTGCCTTGTAGATCTTAATATCTGAATATGATAGACTCCCTTAAACATTTCACCTCCATGTTTCATTCTTTAGGATTCTCTTTAATGAAGAAGAAAACCAACCCTGTCTTGTAGTTTACTAGACGTCTTCACAAACAATATCTGATTTGATTCTTACCATAGTTACATAGGGTTGATCTGATTACCCCGGTTAAACAGAATAGGAGTTTTGTTTTAAGAGTTGTAACAAGCGGGGCTGGGGAGTTGGCACAGTGGTTAAGAGCACTTGTTCTTGCTAAATGATTCAGGTTTGATTTCTAGCACCCTTATGGAGGGTCATCATTTCCTTGGGCACCAGACACACATGTGGTGCACAGACGTACAAACAGGTAAAACACTCATACATGCAAAATAATAAAAATAAATAAAAAATAGTAAAGATAAATAACGTGGAGAATTAATGAATTAATCATAATTTGGACACTTATCTGTGGTTTCTCAGCTACAGGGCTGACTCAGAAATCTCAGGCTAATCCCTCACCCATCACCTAGCTTCTCCTTAGCTCCTGCTTTTCTTTTGTCGCTTTAAACACCTTTATTTCATTTTTTTTTTCTGGTTGAAAAATATGTGTGTATATTTATGAAGTACAATGCAGCGCTTTGATATGTTTATAATATGGAATGATCAAGTCAGGCTAGTTAACGAATTCTGTTCCACATAACTTACATTATCTTAGCAAGATCTGCCCTTTCCACCAAAGCCAGCTGTGAACACCAATTGAGAGGGAATTGCTTTGAGCCTGTTTTCAATTTTCCCCCAAATCCATTTTTATTTGTATTACAGCTAGTTCACAGTAACTCAGACCTAGTCCACTCAAGAAGCAAAATCTTTCTCAGGTGCAGGAACATAAAGTCTGCTGTCGTGAAAGCGAGCCCTATCCTCCTCTTAAGTCAGTACAGCCACAGAGCATCTTACCCAAGCAGGGGTTGATGTGTGGGGTATAGATCTGCAGGAATCAGGCTCTTTTTTAGATAGAGGATAAAGATAGAAAGGGTATCTTAAAGGGTGGAGAATAGCAAAGAAGTCATCATTATCCTCTGAGTGGCTGATGCAGGAAAGCCGAGAGTTAAGACTAAAGGAGAATTAAGAAAAATCAATTGAAAAGCATCATGTTGTTATGACATCCCACGGTGGCGAGGAGGATGGCTTCGGAATAGTAGTTCAGATTCGAAAGGATTACAATGGTGTCTTGGAATGAGCCTTTGCATATTAGTCACATGAAGCCATCATCTTAAAGATAGTGAAGGAATAACATTGCAGGGTGTTTAAAGTCTAAATCAAAGAAAGATTAACCCACAGTTTTACTTCCTCCTTGCCACTTTTGGTTATCAACTGTCTTTCTGGGACCTTATTAAGCTCAACGTTCTGAGAGTCATACTGTAGCCATCTGTGGTGGAGACCGGGAGGATGAGGAAAAAGAGGAAGGTAGAGCATGCTTCCTGAGTCCCTGGACAACCCCCCTCCCAGTTCTGCCCTTGACCCTTGCTGCTTCTTACATGATTGAGTTTCTTAGGAAAATACACATCTCAGAACGAGTTCAATAAAAAAACAAAACAAAACATGTAGTTCTGAGGAGCAAGGTGGGCTCACTTGAGAGCTTGGCAGTGCCTACCTTGGTACCTACCTCCTTTCCCTCTTTCTTCCTTTACAGTGTCTCAATTTGGGGTTATGTACTGTCATCAGCAAGTAGCTGTTAAGTGACCTAGGCGGCAACAGTGGGGAAGGTGTAGCAAAGAGTTAAAAAGGTGGTGGACGGCGTACTTATAACAGAAATGATCAGGAGAGAGGGAATTTACTAAAGAAACATAGTTTAGAGCCACATGACGACAGACAGACATTGGGTTCTATAATCTAGGTTCCTGTATTCAATGTGAACTTGCTACATGTAAACTGTGATATAAGTTAGGGAAGGTGGGGACTCCGAAGAGAGGGATTGTTGTAGTCAATCACTAAAATAAATAGTTAAAAAGAACTGCATCACTAGTGCTGTGCTGTCTTGTATGGGGCCACTACCTACTTAAGGCTCTTGAGCATTGAGGTGTAGTCAATTTGAAGTGAGATGTTCTCTAAGAGTAAAAATTCATACCTGATTTCAAAGACTTGGCGTGAAAAAAATGTATGGTAATTTTCATATTGATTAAATGTTGAATCAATATTTTGAACATGCTGGATTAAATAATCAATATTAATGTTTAATGTGATGGAAATGTAACTCTGATTTGATCAGTATTACTATACACTTTAAGTATCACATTGTACCCCATAAATATATACAAGTAAAATAAGAATTTAGAAATCAAAGCTGAGATAAAAAACCCTTAATTTTGCCTCTTTCTTAACATGATTACTAGAATATTAAAATTGTGTATGCTCCTTACATTATATTTCTATTGGACATTTCTATTGGACAGCATATATCTGGTATAATCAAAAATAGAATCTGATTTACAAACACCCTTTCAGCAGTATACTCCTTGAAGCGAGTATACCTGTACAGTAAACATGCCTATTTCCAAAGGACAGGAAGGATTTGCAGGTGTAGAAACTGATTAGAGATGAAAGTCAAGAACCAGCTTCATTTGCCCCATTCTGAAGGTGTAAGATGAAGGAGGTTGGTGGTCAGTTTGCTGAGGGAAGTTCTCACATTTTGGGGGGTGTCATATTATCACCTAGCTGGGATCCAGAGTGGGAAAGGGAAAGGCATTTTGAAACATTCCTTCCTTACCGTCTTAGCCATCGAGCTCCGGATGGCTGATAGTGACGATGTGATAGGCGCTTTCTCTGGTCCTCTCTGGACCACGATTCCTGGCTGGGAGAAGGAGGAGGATTGAAGTGAAGAACTTTTTCACTCCCAGGGCCATGTGGTAGAGCTGCTGCCGAACCTCCCTCTGCCAATAGGCATAGATGAGTGGGTTGAGTAGGGAGTTGCCAACTCCAAGGAGCCACAGGTACTTTTCCAGCACTTGGTAAAGGCAGCATTTGTGGCAGGCCACCTGCACAATGCTAGTTATGAGAAAGGGAGACCAGGACAGAGTGAAGCTCCCAATAAGAACAGCTATAGTACGAACAGCCTTGAAGTCATTGACAGACCGTGGGGGCCGATAAGCTCCGGCCATGGCTCCTGCATGTTCCATCTTCCGGATCTGCTGGCTGTGCACAGAGGCAATCTTGAGCATGTCACAGTAGAAGAAGACAAAGAGGAGCACAGCTGGGAAGAAGCCAGCACAGGAGAGGGTCAGCACAAACCTTGGGTGAAACACAGCAAAGAAGCTGCAGGGTCCATGGTAGGTGGTCTGCTGGAATATGGAGACTCCGAGTGGGAGGAAGCCGATAAGGTAAGATACCAACCACAGTCCTGCAATGCATGCTCCAGCCACAAGCCCATTCATGATCTGGAAGTAACGGAGGGGCTGCTTAATGGCAAGGTATCTGTCAAAGGCAATCAGCATGACGGTGAGGACAGAGGCAGCTGCAGAAGAAGTGACAAATGCCATCCGAAGGCTACACAAGGTCTTCTGTGTATGCTGAGCAGAGCTGGAGAGCTGGTCTGTAACTAGACCAGAAATAGCCACGCCAATCAAGGTATCAGCCACGGCCAGATTCAAGGTGAAGCAAAGGCCAACACCATCATTCTTGTAGATTGATAGCAGCATAGCCACAACTACCAGTGCATTAACAGCAATGATGAGGATGGTTAGGACAGCAAGGATCACTCCAAATGAGAAGGATGACTCCATGGTGAGGTAGCAGCACTTCCACTTACAAAGGCATGCTGGATGGCGAGCTCAGATTCTCATGGGACAGGATTAGATGTGCTATAGGCTCAGAGTCACAGCACCGTTCTGGCCATTACTGGCAGGCCAGTCTGGCAGCTTGCCATCTTTGGTTTCCTGATGTCATTAAAGCTTACTCATCCTCTCCTTTTCAGTCCTCAGCCTCCGGCTTTTCTAGCTCTCTGAAGGCAGCAATCTCAGAACAAATCTGTCCCCAGGCCCCGAGCTAGTCCCTCCCCTCTACTATCCAAGTTACTAGACAACTCCCAAGTACCTGGCACACACTGTCCATAGGGGCCCCCTCCCTTCATTGATGCTTCAAGGGCTATGAAAGGATAGGGACTTTTCGTCAGGCTTCCTGTCTGACAGGAGATCTAATTGACTCTAATCATACTTTTCTCCCCCCCCCCCAGCTCCGTATTCAACATTATACTTTCATTTCTTCCTATGTGTCAAGTGCTAGATTAAAAACTAATCTTAATTAAACATTTGCTTAATAAATAATTCTCAGTTACTATTATGATTGCTTTTAATCAAGCAAAATGATCATAATCAGTTGAAGTGAAGTGAAGCAGATAAGCTATTTGAGGGGCTCAGCATCCTTTCAGGGGTGTTCCCACACATTTAAGCTTTTTCTTTTCTTTTTTTTTTATTCCCAGCATGTCAAAGGCCAAGTCTCTCAAACAAGATGCACACCTTCCCTATTTCTTCACCTTTGGGTATCAGTGCATTGATTCAGAAGGACAGTAAAGACAAGGCAAAGAATTCTTAATAGCTACCATTTGGTTTAGTAGAGAGCCAATTTCCTATCTCTGTTGTTTCATGGGTACAGTGGTTGGTAATTGTTTCCATATTGGTGGGCTCTATCTCTGGTCAGTAAGGAATGGTTGGCAGGTTTGTTAACTTTTATCCTGTAGACCCAGGGTTATCTCTGAGGAGAAGAGGTGAGCTCAGCATTTGGCAGTGGAATTTTCCAGGGATAGAGCTCCTGGGAGTTAGGTCAAAGGGTGAACCAGTTGCCAAAGCAGATGAGATGAGTACAGAGAGGCCAGCTGTGGAAGTCAGTCCACATCAGGTTGTATATCCATTTACTCGGGTCCATTACAACTAACCTTTTGCCTCCCCGCTGCTCTCATCTTGGATACCAAGAAGAGAGGGGTGGGAAGAAGAGTGGCTAGAAGCTATTTATTCAATGCAGGTGAAAGCACAGATGGGGAAGGTGAGTGCTTTCAGCGAGAGAGCGCAGAGCAAGCTGCAGAGAGGGAGCAAATATCAGGATGTTTTGACAGTTGGAGAGGGCTTTGGGCGGATGTCTCTCCTACCAAGGCTCAGAGAAAGCCTGTGTCAGGAGGAGTCAACATTGTAATCTCGGTTACTTTCATTTAGGAGGCTGATTGGAATCTGCGCCAATCCTGGACTTAATTTGTGCTTTTTGCTTCCAAAGCTTTTGCCTTCATATGTAAACTTGGACCTTTGCAAGCTCATGTTCAAACTTGTGAGGACCTGGAAGGCTTGTTACAACAAGATTCTGTTCCTGAAATCAGATTCTTGATTCAGTAGGTCTGAATGAGCCTTCAATCTGTAATTGTTTTTATTTTTATTATTTATTTATTTATTTATTTATTGTGACAGCATTTCATTTTTCCCAGGTTGGTCCTCAAACTCACTTTGTAGCTGTGAGTGACCTTGATCTTTTAACCCTCTGGGCACTTCCTCTACAATGTTCAGATTGTTGGTATGTGCCACCAAATACAATCTGTGCAGTCTCGAGGACCAAATATGGGCATCATATATACATTCCAGGCAAGCTCTCAATCGACAGCTATATCCACAGCTCCTGAATAAACATCTCTAAGTTTATAGTCACTACTGTTGCTGGCTAAAGAACTACTGCTGAATAATAATATTTTTCTGAGACAGGGTCCAGTTCTGTAGCCTAGGTTGGCCTGGAACTTGGGGCAATCTTCCTGTCTCAGTTTTTTAAGTGCTGGGACTACAGTCATGGGCCACAGAACCTGGCATTAGAGCAATGATTCTTTTTTTTTTGTTTGTTTTTAGTCAAGATATGTAGCCCTGGCTGACCTCAACTCATTATGTAGACCAGGCTGGCCTTCCACTCACAGAGATCCATCTGACTCTGTCTCCTAAGTGCTGGCAATAAAGGCAAGCACTACCATCCCCAGCAGAACAATGATTTTGAACTTTAGCTGTACTTTGGAAGTGCCTGTCAATTCCAAAAACATATGGTTGTCTAGGTAACACACAAAAGGTAGTCTGGGGCATGTATCTGGATTCTTAAAAGGCAATTCAGATACTTAATTAGGACTGAGAACAACTGTTTAATACCTAAAACATAGGCTCCAGGGGTAGAAAACTGGGGAGCCATACTCCTGAGTTTGGTTGGACAGATGGCTTCATCTTTAATTTTACCTTTGTTATTTCTCCCCTATTTATTCTGGGGGAAGATACTCCCTATATTGCAGGGTTGTGAGAATGGCAGAATGAAGGCTACATAAATTGTAAAAGGTTGAATGGGTGTTACTGGCCTATAGTATCTGTTAGTCATATGAATACAATGTTAATAGAAATGTACATCTGAGTGGTACCCAAAGCGTTGGTAATTAGGGCAAAAAGAAAAATATCACATGTTTTCTTTTATGTAGCATCTATCTTTAAACCTCCCCTTCTCTCTTTCTGTGTGTGTGTGTGTGTGTGTGCGCGCGCGCGTGTGTGCGCGCGCGTGCGCATGCGCGCTTTGTATATGTGTGTTTGGGAGAAAGAGGATGAGCTGGAGGGAGAGGGTAAGTAAGGGAGGGGCTCGGAGATGAATAGGAGCAAAGTGCAAAGATGTACATGTCTGAAAATGTCACAGTGCAAACCAATATTTTGTATATCAAAAATTATTGATAGAAAAAAATCAATGTAAAATACTAGCTAATGTGCACATCAGTGGTTGTCACAGTTTCAGTTCAAGTTGTGTCAGAAACATCTGCATGGTCTGAAAGATCGTTAGAAATGTGCAGTTCTAGGCCTTGCACAGGAACTGAAGCTGGGTGCATTTTAACAGGGTCTTCAGGTGATCTGTGTACATACGAACCTTTTTCTTGTTTTCCTTTGGTCTCAGGTGACTGGTCATATTGGTTTCTCTTTTTGGTATTGTAACACATTACCACAGACTTAATGATTTATAATAAAACAAATCTGCGGCTGGAGAGATAGCTCAGCATTTTAAGATTGACTGTTAACTTTTTAGGGTACTGGAGTTATGTTCCTAGTACCAGTGTTGGGCAGTTCATAACTATCTGTGAGTCTAGCTCCAGGAGATTAAACACTGTCTTCTGGCCGACTTAGATACCTATACCTACACATACATTCATACACATAAATGAAATTAATATTTAATAAAACAAACCCAATTTATTATCTTTTCATGGGCTGGAGATGTAGCTCAGTTGATAGAACTCCAGCCTAGTGTGTGTTAAGTCCTCAGTTAGATCTCCATACTCCATAAAACTGGATGTGGTGGTACTTGCCTTTAAGCCTAGCACTTGAGAAGTAGAAACAGGAGGATCAGAAGTTCAAGGTCATTCTTGGTTACTTAGTGAGTTCAAGGCCAGCCTGGGCAGCACGAGATCCTGTCTCCAAAATAACGGCAGCATAGCAACTCACAAATCTATTATTTTCTCAAGGCCAGAAATCTGGGTTGAGTCTTACAGGGCTAAAACCCAGGTGTCAGGATGTGTTCCTTCTGTAGGTGTTTACTGCTTTAGTTGTCTATGTGAACCTGGAAGAGTTGAGCCTAAAAACTAACTGGACTGAAGTCTCATGCAAAAGGCAACTTTATTCAGAGCATCAGACAATTTATACTCCGAGAGTTAAGAAGACTCACATGAGTAAAGTGTGTAATCACAAGGGCAAGTCACATGTGGCAGAACCATGGTTTTTTTTTTTCCACAGTGGCCTATGAATAACAAGGAACCTCACTCCTATCTGATATACCTTGGGGGTTGGTCAAACGACCCTTTCACATATCATATGTCCTATGTATCAGATATTTACTATTTGTAACAGTAGCAAAATTACAGTCATGAAGTAGAAATGAAAAAAATGTTATGGTTGGGGGTCAGCACAACATGAGGAACTGTATTAAAGGGTCACAGCCTTAGGAAGGTTGAGAACCACTGCTCTGGACAAATCAAAATAATCTTTCATGTCACGATATTTAGTTTGGCCTGCAGGAGACATGTGCGGCAGCAGCTGCAGCTAGACTCCTAGCTGGACCATCTCCACTTACTCATTTTATGAAGGCGCTTTATTCATGAGAGGGCTGTGGCTAGTCCTTAACAATTTTGCCACTCTGGAGCAGGCTGAGGGCTCTTGGAGGTTAGTGGAGTGTCCATAAAGCAAACATAGTGAGGTTGAGTAAGAGAGATTATTCCTTGGTCAAACTCACAACCAGGATTTCAAATGGTGGTGATTGTTGGCTGTCACCAAAGATGTGATATAGCAGCTCATTCAGTCTGAGGGCATAGCACCCAAGAGTACTATCATTATTATTATTATCATTGTTATTATTATTGTTACTATTAGTTGTTGTGGTGGTGGTACACATTTTAAACAGGAGTGGTAGTGGAGGAGAAGGCAGGTTTTAAGAGAGCTTGCTGTCATACTTAGGCCTCTAAAAGAAAAGCTCTAGGGTAGTAGTCAGAGTAAGCTACGTCTGGCATCCTATGATGCCTAAACCAGCCATCTACATTCCAGGATTTAGCTGCATCTTGCTCAAGAACAAAGGTAGTAGTGATATTTTAGTGTCTCTCCCTGGTATGTATGTTAGTATGAAATACTATTCAGCAATGTGAAAAAAAACTGATGGGCTTGTATGTATTGTTATTGACATCCAAGACATATTATTGGTTGGCATATTAAGTCACAGCAATATGTAAAGCCTTGATCCATTTATGAAAAAACCCTCTAAAACACAAAATATATATGCATATGAATTTACAAAATGCACTGAAAGGAGACTCAACAGATGTAGTATGATAACTTTGAGGAGGAAGAGGCAAGTAGAATTGGTGGGAAATGAAAAAAAAACATTTAAAATTTGTATTACATTCATTATGGAGGTCAACCAACAATATGCAGGAGTCAGCTCTTATTCTACCATGTGTGTTTGGGGGATCAGATACCTTTATCGGCAGAGCCACCTTGCCAGCCATCCTCCCAAAGACTCTCTAATTATCATTTGCTTATGTGAGAGTGCATGTGCACATGTATATGGAGGTCGGAGGACAACTTTGTGCAAGTCCCTTCTTTCTTCCTACCATGTTGGCCTTGGGAATGGAACCTGTATCCCCAGGCTTGGCAGCAAGCTCATTGCCCACTGAGCTATCATGATTTCCTTTGACTGCTTCTCATTTGATACATGTTTACAGTGAGAGTGTTTGTGCAACTTGCAAGGGAAATCCTCCTCCAAACGTCTCTCAAGGTCAATCTATATACAGTAATATAAAATATACACAGTCAAGCTATATGTATATACACTATATGGTACAGACTCACACATATGGCATTTATTTGTTTCCGTTGTTCTTATCCATCTGTGTTATAGTTGTAGAGATAAATATTTGAGGATTGAGGCAATGGTATAGCAAGACAGGGTGAGAGAATGTTTCAGGCTTTAGTCCTTTCTTGGAGTAGGAGGCACTTGGAAAAAATAGCCCCAGGCTCCTGGGGTATTTAAGATAGCTTATAGAAATGATATACCTGGTAACATTTATGGGTTCTTCATTGCCAGATACAGTGCCAAATACAGAATAAAAGTTTCACTTTATCCTTAAAACGTGTTTTAAAGACAAGTACCAGTCATTAGCACCTCCGCTATGAGGGAATTGAAGCACATGGAAAGAGTAACTTGTTTACCCAAGGCTATAATTAAGTTTGTAATCAAAAGGTATTACACAACTGCAGACAGGTCAGCAGCTTTCATGGGAGCGGTGGACAGGCATCTAGCATTTGTCCTTTCTCACATCAACTGCAGAGTTTGGGTACTGTCCCCTCTTCTTGGTAGTCTGTTCCTCTGCGCCTTTGCACATTCTACTGCAATTGACCTTCATGCTAAGGGATCACTTTTGTGCTTTTGGGTTTGCGCTACGCTAAGAACAAATGGAAGTCATTCTCTGTTTATAAAGCCCGGTGACTATGGAAAAATGAAGCTCATTTTCTTCTGAGCTCAAAGAAACACAAATGCGGGCTCATGTACAGCACGTAACTTCCTCTCCCTGGCTAACAGTTTTGTTTATCAACTTCCTTACTCAGCATTGTATTTGTTACTTTTCCCATCGTTGTGACAAAATACTTGACAAGAAGCAACCTAAGGGAGGAAGAGTTTACGCTGGCTCACAATTAGCTAGGAGGATACAGTCCACCATGGACTCATACCTCTGCAGTGGCAGGAGCAAGAAGTGGCTTGCTCACATCTTGGTAGGACAGAAAATTGAAATGGAATTTCTAGGCTGGGGCTAGAAATGAGACTGAGCTGTAATGCAAGGTCTGTTCCCTAGTGACCCACTTCCTCTACCAAGCACCACTTCCTAAAGATGTCACAAGTTTCCAAAATAGCCATCAGCTGAGGACTAAGTTTTCGAACAGATAAAGCCTGTGGGGATTCTTTTTCTATCCAAACTGTTACCGTTCCTGTTGTAGCTTTCTCATCCTGTTTCCCAATGCCAACACCCACCATAGTTGCTCATGTAATGAATGTATCCTCTGCACGACTTCGCTATGTAAAGAGCTTTCCATGCATTCAGTCAGAACATGTGAATGTGGGACTATTCTCATGCTTGCTATTACTTAAAGGAGGTGATGTTGTGAGGTGAAGGATCCTACATAAGGTTACTCAGCTAGGAAGGAACGGTAGATTTGGAACTAGAATGCAGTCTTCTTTGCTCCTGGTTAAATGATCCTGTTGCTTCCTTTGTATTTTTATTAATTTTAAAAATGTTATGTGTATAGGTATTTTGCCTGCATGTTGGCCTGTGCAGCACTACTTGAGTACCTAGTGCTCATGGAGACCAGAAGATGGCATCGTATTTCCCAGAACTGGAGTTACACATGTGTCTTAGTCAGGGTTTCTATTCCTGCACAAACATCATGACCAGAAGCAAGTTGGGGAGGAAAGGGTTTATTCGACTTATACTTCCATACTGCTGTTCATCACCAAGGAAGTCAGGACTGGAACTCAAGCAGGTCAGGAAGCAGGAGCTGATGCAGAGGCCATGGAGGGATGTTCTTTACTGGCTTGCTTTGGGGATTACAGTTAAGTGATTGGATGAATCTCAGATGAGATCTTGAACTTTGGATTTTTAATTGCTGAGATTGCTATAGACTATGAGGACTTTAAAAGGAGGACTAAATAAAAATAAAAAAATAAAAGTTGGACTAAATGCATTTTGCACTATGCTATGTTTAAGTATGCCTCCCCCAGACTCATGTGTTTGAACAAGTCTATGGGGGTCAGGGAGTGGAATGTGATGATTTGTATATTCTTGGGCCAGAAAGTGGCACCATTTGGAGGTGTGGCCTTGCTGGAATAGGTACGTCACTGTGGGTGTGGGCTTAAGATCCTCACCCTAGTTGCCTGGAAGTCAGTCTTCCACTAGTAGCCTTTGGATGAAGACATAGAACTCTCAGCTCTGCCTGTGCCATGCCTGCCTGGATGCTGCCATGCTCCCATCTTGATGATAATGGACTGAACCTCTGAACATGTAAGCCAGCCCCAATTAAAAAAAATTTTTTTAATAATACTTGCCTTGGTCATGGTGTCTGTTCACAGCAGTAAAACACTAACTAAGACACACATTTAAGTTTTAAGTGCTAGGGATCAAACCTGCAACCTCTGCAAAAGCAGTTAGTGCTCTTAACTGCCTAGCCCTCTCTCCTGCCTCTCTTGTAGCCCAAGAACCAGAAGCTAGCATAAGCAAATGGATGGCTGTGAGAACACATTACCAGGCGCTCTTTTTTGAGACAGGCCCAGGCTGTCTTCAAACTCATGATCTTCCGAGTGCAGGGATTAAAGGTACATATCACCATGTCTGGCTGATGTTCATGTTGTAATCCCTGGAATCTATAAACTTGCCACTTTACAGGGCTACTTTGCAGATATGAATAAGCTAGAGGATCTTGAGATTTAGCTATCATTCTAGATTTTCCAGGTGCACCCAAAAATATTAAGCGTCCTTATAATATGGAGTCAGGTGATCAGAGTGAACAATATTGGCACAGTGACAAGAGCCAGATGGTGGAGTAACGTGAGGAACCGATCATCGAGCAAGAATTGCAGTCGAGTCAACCTTCCCTTTCAGAGCTTGCAGAAGGAACCAGACCTGCCAACACTCTGACTGTTGTTAGCTTAGTCAAATTCAGTTTGGAATTCTGGCCTCAAGAACAGAAAGAAATGGTTTTAAAAGAGGTGCGTGGAGAGGGCAATCAATGATGAAAGTGGAAAGAGGACTGTTGACCAGAAAAGGGTACAGGAGAGTGAGGGAGAATCAGCCCGAACAAAGCATTATGAGAATGCCACAATTAGTCTTGCTACTTTGCATGCTAAATAAACATAAATAAAAATAAACAGAGGCTAGGGAGATGGCTCAGTCAATGCACTAGCTTGCTGTGCAAGTATGGGAGCTTGAGTTTGGATTTCTAGTGCCCATGATAAAAAGCCTGGCGTGGCAGTTTGTGCTTGTAGGATGCAGGAATGCTCCCCATCCTAGCACTAGGGAGCCAGAAGTAGAAGGATCCGTGGAGTCTGCTAGTCAGTCATCTAGCCAAATGGGCAAGTTCAGGAAGAGATCATGTTTGAAAAACAATTCCTAGACATACCCAGTATCAACTTCTGGTCTCCATACGCACGTGTGTGGGTACACACACATATGTGCATACACATGATTGTGTATTCACTAATGCATAACACATATACAAAATAAATAGACACCAATCAATAGATACCAAGACAAAAAACAACCAAATGGAAACAAGTCTGTCATTTTGAGCCACTAAATTTGCAGTAAATTATTATTGCAATAATAGGAAACCTAGGCATGAGGTTAAAGGATTAACATGACGAGAAAATGTAAAGAACAGAACAAATAAACAAATAAACAAAAAACCCCAGGCCCTGTTTATATTCTTGCCTTTTCTTTTCCTTTTTCTTTTTCTTTTCTTTTCTTCTTCTTCTTTTTTTAAAATATTGTTTCTTGGTAGTGGCAACTGCCTGTGAAACATTTGGCGGCCAATGTAAAAAACAGGTCCTCAGAAGCACCAAGGTGCCAGAGATTAGAACGTCCAGCAGAGGGCACTATGCGTGGATGAAGCAATATAGGAAAGGTGTCTAAAGGAAATGGATGCAGTTCAGCAATTCTGGGTTGCTCCAGCTCTGCTGCATCTTAGCTTTTGCTTTCATGCAGGCCAGAGGAGCTGTAGTCTGGGGAGTATAAACAATTTTTGGTACTTAGGAATTGGTACCTGTGTTTTGTGAGTTTTCATGTTTCTCTGCTTCTGTCTCTCTGCCTCTATCAATCTCTGTCTCTTTGTCTCTGTCTCTCTGTCTCTCTCTCTCTGTGTGTGTGTGTGTGTGTATGTGTGTGTGTTTGCTGGTGTCATTCTCAGGAGCATCCTCTGCCTTCTTTGAGACACGTTTTCTCATTGGCTTGAGGCATTCCTGAGCCCCAGGGATCCTCCTATCTCTACCTCAGCAGTACTGGGTGGATTGATAAGCCTGCCCTACCGTGCCCCAGCATTTTCTGTAGGTTCTAGGGTTGGAGCTCAGGTTCTCATGCTCTATCTCTGAGCTCTAGCTCCCGTGTTATGAACCATCATGTGGTTGTAGGGATGACGGTTGCTAGCTCCGGTTGGCCCTGCTTGCTCCAGGCACTCAGGTCCAAAGATTTATTTATTATATCTAAGTACACGGTAGCTGTCTTCAGATGCACCAGAAGAGGGCTTCAGATCTCATTACGGATGTTTGTGAACCACCGTGTGGTTGCTGGGAATTGAACTCAGGACCTTTGGAAGAGCAGTTAGTGCTCTTAACTGCTGAGCCATCACTCCAGCCCCAAATATAAGTTAAAACAAACAAACAAACAAAAAAGACAAACATGGGCTGGAGAGATGGCTCAGTGGTTAAGAGCACTCTCTGTCTCTTAAGGGGACCCAAGTTTGGTTCCCAGTTTCCACATGGCACCTCACAACTATTTGTGATTCCAACTTTAGGAGATCCAATGTCATCTTTTGGTTTCCATGGGCCTGTCTCTCTGTCATACATGGTACATATAAATGGTGCACACCCATCCATCCATCCATCTATCCATCCATCCATCCACATAAAAAAAGATATTTTAAAAAACCATTTACTTATATCATTGGGACAAGGAAGTTGAAATCTTTCCCTCCATTGCAGCTAAAGCTAGCAATAAATCATGCACATTTTTAGTTAATGACTGGAATGAGGTATAGTCGGGGAGAAAGTATATATTTAGGTAAGCTTCGTTTTTTTTTTTTTTTTTTCCCAATGGAAAGAGTGTCTTAAGAAGGTCTTTACTGCTGGGTGGTGGTGGTGCACGCCTTTAATACCAGCACTTGGGAGGCAGAGGCAGGTGGATTTCTGAGTTCGAGGCCAGCCTGGTCTACAAAGTGAGTTCCAGGACAGCCAGGGCTACACAGAGAAACCCTGTCTCGAAAAAACAAAACAAAAAAAAAACCAAACAAACAAAAAAGAAGGTTTTTACTAAAGAGGGCATTCTAGCCTGAAGTTTATATAGAAGCTCTCCAAACTCCAACTTTTATCTAAGGGAATAAGATTTGGGGGCTGGTAGGTGATTGGCATGTTTGAGGCCAACCTGGGACATGGAGTTTCAGGCTAGTGTCTGTAACAGCAAATCAGCCTGAGAGAGAGAGAGAGAAAGAGAGAGAGAGAGAGAGGGGGGGGGGAGAGAGAGAGAGAGAGACATTTGATAATTTTGCAAATAGTTGGCAAATAGCTTATTCCAGGTCTACCAAACTTCATGTTTTAACTACACCTCTTCATCTTTCTGGAATGTAAGATGCTGTCTAGACACAGAATGAAAACTGTGTTCTATGGCTCTTAAAACCTGGGCCCAGGCTTTTGACTTTCATGAATAATCATTGCAAGTTGAGCCACGACAGGCTGCCTTAGACAACTTTCGTATTTCTGCAATAAAATCTTCACACACACACACATACACAATGCTTAAAGTGAGACAGAGGCAGGCTGATCTTCATGAGTTTTTAGGCCAGCCTAAAAACTACAGTGAATTTCAGACCAATTTGGACCATATTGACCTCTCAAAAACAAAACAAAGCAGCAACAACAAAGAGCAATGTAATGAAGGACAAGTTTACTTTGACTCGAAGTTTTGGGGTACAGTCCATCATGATGGGAAAGTTAGGAGTCATGGCAGGAGCACATAGCAGGTAGCCGCAGGAGGCATGGAGCTATGAGGCTGCTGCTCAGCTTGCTTTTGATTTTCTCTTCAGTCCAGAACCCCAGCCCATGGAATGATGCCACCCATGGTTAAGGTGGTTCTTGTCACCCCAAACAACCTCATCTAGGCATACCCTCCTGGGCATACCCAGAAGCTAAGTATGCCCTTATGGGCATGCCTGGAGGCTTGTCTCTTAGACATTTCTAGTACAGCGTTTCTCGGGTGGATCAGGACCCCTTTGGGGGGGTGTCACATATCAGATATTTACATTATGATTCATAGCAGTAGCAAAATTACAGTCATGAAGTGGTAAGGAAATAATTTGTAGGTTAGGAGTCCTCCAACACGAGGAACTGTACTAAAGGGTCACAACAGGTTGAGAACCATGGTTTAGAGCATATCACATTGGCAATGTTAACCATTACACAGGCCCATAGCATGCTTTGTCTCTGACTTTTGGTATTGCCCTATGGCTTTTCTTTGGTAACCTATATGTTCCCAGTGTCATGTCTTAATTGGCTTTTTCCTCTCCTTGGCCCACTAGTTGAAAGACTGTCTCCTGCTGGATCAAAGTTGCACCTGGTACTCCTGAGTAGCGTTACTTTGGGATGATATGCCATCATATGATCTGCCTCGTTAATAGAACACTGGAAATATCAGGGTTGAACATAGTGAAAGTGGCTGAGAAAAGGGTAAAAACTGCCTCTGCAGTCAATCTGTTGGAGAAGAGAAGGTGGCCATTAGTGACAATTGTGACAGCCATTTGGGAACTCAGCAGACTCCTATCACTTGAAACTTTTTTTTATTGGGCTCTAGTTTAGATTGACCCAGTAACACATTTTATCATACCTGATCTCATTATCCTTATTTAATCTGGCCTTCAAGCCTTTTAGACTTGCATTCCGGTGTGGTCTTCACATTAAGAGTGTGAAATAAATGTGATTTATGACCAATGGTGCCTTCTACTTAGTCAAAGCCATCTGTTCCTTAAGCAGTTTTTCTTTCTCCATTTTCCCTGGAACTGAGTTCTGTTTTTTAATCAACTTTGCCAGCTTCAGCTTTGAACTCTTTGCTGATTAGGGCACGGAAAACTACTGCTTTGACCTGGGCAGTGGAAGCAAAGTGAATGTAAATAATGGCAGCCAGGTGGAGACAAAAACAGAACACATGCCAGCTGTGTGTCTTTTGAAAGGCATATTCACCCTGGAAGTACCTTGGTCTCTTCTTGAGAATTTAGGATTCTCTGTTCATCCTCTCTACGTTCTACTTAAGCATCATATTGCTAACTCTCATAACTTATGCTAATTCTCTTGCAACAGCTTCTTGAAAGCTCAGCAACTGCTCTTGGTTGACTTTGGATGACAGTATTCACAGGTAATCCTTAATACTCTAAAACAGTGGTCCTGGCTGTTGTTTTTGAGCCATGGAACTCTCTTAGAATCTAAGGGGCATCCTAAACCTTTTTAAAATTTACCTGCTCATATGAATATATATATATAAACTCAGGAGCCTGTGAATGGATCCCAGCTTAATATCCCTGGAAGAAGTGATAATATCTCCTATTGATGTAGAACATTTATCATTCTCTTTATTTTCCCACTGAATCCACAGTTGTGGAACAGGCCTTGTGAAACAATATGTATAATTAACTTTTTCAACTCAGGGATGGGTAGTCTACATTCATTCTTTTGTTTTTACCTTTTGCTTCATGAACCAGAATTATCCCTAAAGTCCCCAGTGCAAAAGCACATAACATATAGGAGAGCAGGATGCTGCAATTGATGGCTTTCACATCTGGTCACAGTCTACCATTGAGGGAAGTCACGGCAGGAATTCAAGCAAGAGCAGAGGCAGAGACTGTGGAGGAAAGCTGCTTACTGGCTTGGTTACAACAGGTTGCTCAGTTTGCTTTCATCTTTACATTTTTAAATTTTAATTAAAATGTAAATACAACATTTTCCCTCTTCTTTTCACTTTTCTTTCCAATGCATCCTACGCCCTCCCTGTCAGCTCCTCCCATAATCAGGGTCCTATTTATGGTCCCTTTTTTCTATAATCTACTGAGTCTATATTTAGTGTTGCTTATATGTCCAAGATTTCTGGGCTGACTGCTTGGCATTGTATAACTTACTATGGGGCTCATCCTTGGGGAGGAACACACACACTCTCTCTCTCTCTCTCCTTCTCTCCCCACGCATGCGTGTGGCAGTCATTACTTACCTGTAGTTATTACTCTAGGTATGGCTCACTTTGATGTATTCCCATGTCTCTTGGTCTTGTCTTTGTTTGGGTCTTGGTTAGGGAGGCATACTCTTGCGATGTCATAGGTATAGCTTACCTGCCATTTCTCAGAGACACAATCTCATAGCAGACTTCCTCTGAGGTTTATAATCTTTGTATCTTCTCTCCTGTAATGTTCCTTGAGCATTTGGTACAGGAGTTCTGTTGTAGCTTATCAATTTGGGATGGGTACCCTATTATCAGTTGTTCTCTGTGTTTTGGCCAGTTGTGGTTTTCTGTGATGATCTCCATCACAGCTAGACTTTCTAGGTAGACAGCTTTCGAATAAACTCAGATCATTGATCTGTGGCTCTGGGGCTAGGTCTGTGCTGTGGAGATGGCATCAGGAACAGATGAGAACATTCAGCTTGCTTTCTGATATAATCCAGGACCGTATGCCCAAGGATGGTTACCACCATGGATGGGCAGGGCCCTTCCACATCCATTATTATTCAAGAAAATGCCCCACAGACATGTCCACAGAACAATCTGATGGAGTCAATTCTTCAGTTGAGATTTCCTCTTCTTAGATGAGTCTAGAGTTGTGTCAAGTTGACGAAAAAGTTTAGAGAACATCTAAGGAGAGGGAATGGAAACATTTAAGAGCCAGAGGAGCAGCAAACTTGTAACAGGATGGTGTCTTCTGAACTTGACACGGATGCTGCTCAAAAGTTAAGACTGCTTTCCTAAGACCTATACAATACACACCAATCAATGTTCCAGTATTGAAGGGGGTAGAGTTCACAAGTCTCCTCAAATAGGGGTGAAATGTTACCTAAGCTTTGGTTATAGGTGGTATGTTTAAAGTCGGGCACCTGGCAGTCCCTGATTCTCTGTACCTTATTCCCTATTCACTACACTAATCTTTGGGTATAAGGATAAATATTTACAAGGCAGTTACTAATTTAGCAAAATGGTAGTAGTAGATTCTCCTTTAGACCTCCAACCATGGGTTATTGGCTAGGTTTTCAGTGCCAACAGTGCCAAGCTTAAGTTCCCTCCTATAGAGCAGGCATCTGTTCCATCAGACATCTCTTTGTTTCACCTGAGGTATTAGTGGCACTGTTGTACTGTTGGGCATATCTTGCCGAGTCAATCATTGTAGATCGTGAGGATTTATAGCTGGGTAGGACTGTTGATTACTCTTCTCCCATGGCAGCTTGCACTTGACACTATGAGAGCTAGCCACCAGGAAGAGTCTTCCAGGTCAGAAACAGTTTGAGTTCTCTGAATCTGCTGGCCAGAAAAGACTCTTACTATTTAAGAATTATAGGTTGAATAAGCATAATACAGAGTGGTTAATATCATAGGGAAGTCTTGCATGCGCTGGACTCGACCAGCAAGAACTACGCTGCAACAGGATCCTTTTGCACAGGTTTATTGGGAGAGCTTGATTGCAGAGGCGAAGAGAGACCCCGAGCCCAGAACTGGTGCTGCTTATATAGGCCTAGGAGAGGCGTGTCTCACACCCGGATTGGTTATGCACTAAGCCTCATTTGCATGTTCCTCATCTGATTGGCTACTCTCTCTCTCTCTCTCTCTCTCTCTCTCTCTCTCTCTGTACCTCACAGAGCCTCATTATCATACCTCATTTGCATGTCTCACATCTGATTGGTTATACTCTCAAAGCCTCATTATCATGCCCGGGCCAGGCAGTGTCTTTGCAAAAAAACTTTACTGCATATGTACACATTGGTTGTTTGTCCAAACTTATGCATGGTGGCCAGCAGTAGTCAGCGCCACTCTGCACGGCACATGTGGCTTCCCACAGGGAAGGTGTGAGTGACTGGCATCAGGATCAGATGAGGAAGAAATAACTCTGTTACTAGAAGACCTGAGGGTAAAAACAGATTGTCAGTGGAAGTTCATACAAATAAGTGGCTTACAGTTGAGCTAGGTCTTGAGGACAGTCACTACAGTAGATGGATGCTATGCTGAGAACATTTCCAGCAGATGCAGAACGAAAGGCAAAAGTGGTTGTGTGAGTGCATGTATATAAGTGTGTGTGAGTGTGCATGTGGTATAAGTGTGTAATAGAAGAAGACAGGTATTGAGGAGGGTTATTAAAGGGGAAGTGGGTGGAGATGGGGATAGGAGGGAAGAGTAGATATGATCAAAATGCCATTTTACTCGTGTATGAAATTCTTGATTCTTTAAAAAGTGACACAGAAGGAGAGACCTGCAAGAAAATTAAGAGCAGCAATGCTTCCATGGCTCTGGGATTGGAATCAGAGAATTCCAAAAACTGGGAACGTTAATACAGATGTCCTGAGTCAGGTCTCTGTTTAAGAAACAGCAAGGAGTGGCTGGGGAGATGGCTTAGTGGGTAAAGCATTAGCCATGAAAGTGTGAGAACCAAAGTTTGGATCTCTAGCACCTATGTAAATGCCAGCCTGTCTGTAGTGTCAGTTCTAAGGAGGCAGAGACATTTGGAATCTCTGGGGCAAACTGGCTTGCTACCTTAGCTGAATCTGTAAGCTCTAAGTTTGACTGAAAGATGGAGAATGATCAAGGAAGATGTCCAATGTCAAACTCAATGCACATGTCCACCACATGCACGTGACTGAGCATACACAGGCATGTGCACCACACATGCTTATGCACATGCACTCATGATTTTGGTTGCCTGTCAGAATTTGAGGGTAAGATACTATTGCTAAAGAGACCATAATTTTTCAGTTTGATCAACTACCTCCCCTTTATAAAATAGCAAAACCACATCACACTTTGTCCTCCTAGCCTGCTTCACTCTTCCTTTATAGCACTTGTTGACATGGGTGTATACTTATACATTCATTTTCTATCTTCTTTAATAAGAATACAAGCTCCACAGAGGCAGAAACTCTGCTTGATTTGTTCATTGTTATATCTCCAGCATCTAGGGTAGTATTCAACATTTAATAGATGCTTGTTAAATATTTGTTGAGTAAATGAATAAGTGGCAAAGGGAAAGAAATGCCAGAAATGCTCTTCCAAGATAACAGCAATAAAAACAGACGTGGTATCTGGATAAAAATAATTATAATTGTATAGATAGGGACCAATGGTAAACAAAGGCATCTTTTACCTTCTATACCTTGAGGGTGTATGTAGTGGCTATTCCTGGTTGTCAACTTGACTATATTTGGAATGAACTACAATCCAGAATTGGAAGGCTCACCAGTGACCCTTATCTGGAGGCTTGGAGATCCTTATCTGGATCTTGATATGGAGATCTTGAGCCATAGTGGCTATGGATTCCAGAAGATTGAATCTCCGAGTTTAAGGAAAACACCTTTAATCTGGGCTACACCTTTCATCTGGGATGAAAGGTGTGGTGGAACACATCTTTAATCTGGGCTACACCTTCTTTTGGAGACAATATAAGGACATTGGAAGAAGGGAGTCTAGCTCTTGCTCCTTCGCCTGCTTGCTGTGTGAGGCTGTGTGAGACTGAGTAACTGCTAGATCCTTGGACTTCCATTCACAGCTGCGACTGAACAATTGTTGGGAATTGGGCTGCCGACTGTAAGTCATCAATAAATTCCTTTACTATCTAGAGACTGTCCATAAATTCTGTGACTCGAGAGAACCCTGACTAATACAGTGTACAAGAGCAGAACCTCACCTACCCGGATCTGGCAGTGTTTCTTGGGGATAATGTAAAGGATATTTTGAAGTGCTACATAATTCAGAGGTAGGAGCCATCACCAGGAACTTGAAGGAATGGAGAGATTTTTTTTAAGAGAGAAGACTGAATGGGGCTTTGGAGTTTAAGCAGGTTTCAATCAGAGAGAGGATGGTGGCTGAGGGTATGTGTCTTCATAACACAAGTGTATAGTTTGCATAATATTTGTGACTCAAGAGAATGTAGGCAAGTGGAAGCTAGATGAATTTAAGGCTTTGTGCACAGGATCCAGGAGAAGATAGGAGTTAGGGCAGTTATGATGAGAAGTGAAAGAGCTGGAGGTGATAATTATTTGTTATCAGACTGTGATTTCAAGAGATGTGACTCACAGATACTGCAGTAGCTCTTGGTGATTGGGCGAGGATTCTAGTGGGGAGAAATAAGAACAAACGGTGAAAATCCTGCTTTTGAACCTAGGAAATCTGGAAAAGAGCATTTTCAGGGCTGCAAATAGGGAAACCAAAAAGGGAAACTGTTTTGGGGTGTGTTGTGGTGATAAGAAGAGACCACTGATTAACCAAAACTTTCAGCCATTTTGTTAATATGGAGACTACCTTTGAATTCTTTAGCTAGCACTATATGCTACATACAGCAAGTTCTGAATGAGTGTTATTGATGGATATCATCATGGATGGTAAACCAGTTTCCTTCTCTCTAGTGGTAAGGCTAAAGGTCACTTTGGGCCTTTATCCCCTTTAACTCAGACTTAGAGATATTTTCCAGGCATCATAACTTATCAGCTCCTACTGACTCTTCCGCAGTGATCAAATTTACAGGTCCAAGTCTGACTTGCCATTTATAGCAGTGCAACCAAAGGTCGCAGAAAGTCTCTAGTACTTGAACATTTGGATTTTTTTTTTTTTTTTTTAGCGTTTTCAGTTTCAGAACATCTCTGCTGATTGGGTATGTTAGCAGGTAGAGACAGGAGGATTGGGAGTTTAAGGCCAAATTGTGATATATATATATATATATATATATATATATATATATATATCCCTGACTCAGACAAAACAAAACAAACCCCAAACCAATGAGCACTTCTGCCAACCCCAAAAGTTAGTTAGGAATACTCCTCATATTCTCCACATAACTGATCCTTCCATTTTCTGGCCTAACTTTCTCTCATGCTCCAGCTTCCGTCTGAAATACAGATGACTGAGCCCCAGGTGGAGCCCCAACTCTCTTATTTCACAATTACCAGAAGACACTAGCAAGACAGTACTACCTGCAAGCTTATCGCTTTGCAAGTGGCTACTTTAGCCCTACCAACAAAGCCGATGGAGATTTCTAGGAATGGATAAAACCCCATATGCAATCTGTCACTGTTTAGTTTTCACTGGCAAGATTATTTGATGAAGTTAATGAATAGCAGGGTTGGAGGGGAGGAGAGGGGGCAGCTGCATTAGAGCAAGGAAGTCAAAAGCAGTCCCCAGTTCACAGACAGAAGAGGAGAAACTTTCCTTGCTGGGCAGCTTTTGCTTCTTGCCGGAAACTGGTTGTAGCTTGAGCCACTTGATGGGACACTTAACATCATCAAAATGCTATTATGGATGGCCTAATATCTGGTGCTCTGAATAAGGCTCTCCTAGACTACTCATCACTCATCTCTGGACCTTCACTTTTAGAACATTATGGTTCATGACCAGATGCTGATAGAGACATATGCAGGATGAATGAAATCTTCTATATGGGGTAATATCACACATTATGTGTCATCATGTTTTCTCTTTGTTAGGTAGCTAGACAGACATTAGTAAGTTTGGAGGATGGGCCCCTCCATTAGAATAATCTTTCCTTTCTTTAAGGTTTAGAATGCCATATGTAAAGGTGGAGGTATCAGAGCCTTGTTAAAGCTCATTAAGAGAAAGTTACTTCCTCTTGTTAAAAGAATGGATTCTGAGTTCTACCTCTGGCCCTAATGATGGAGACGTAATATTCTGATCAGCCTCAAAAGAGAATATTACATGTTGTCTCTTACCTTAAGAGTTCCATACTGCCTCTAACCACAACATTTGGGAGGCAGAGACAGGTGGATCTCTGTGAATTTCAGGCCAGCCCGCTCTACAAAGTGAATGCCAGGAGAGTCACAAGCTCTATAGTGAGACCACGTCTCAGGGGGAAAAAGAGAGTTCCATGCTTCTGAATTGGTAGAATAAATATTGTGAAAATGGGTATACTTCCAAAATTAATTTGCAGATTTCATGCAACACCTTTCAAAATTCTGATGTATTTCACAGGTTTAGAAAAATAACACAAGAATTGATATGGAACTACAAAAGACAATAGGTAGAAAAGAAATCCCAAGGAATAAGAACAATGCTGATAGCATTATAGGACCTGACCTCAAATTTTACTATAGACCTATAGTCATAAGGACAGCCTGGTATTGCTATAAAAGTAGACATTAATATCAATGAAATAGAATAAGAGAATCCAGAATAAAATGCCAAAGCTATTCCTATTTAATTTTTGACAAAGGAAGCAAAAACATATATTGGGAAAAAAATAACCTACTTAAGAAATATGCTGGAAAAACTGAATTTCTATCTGAAGAAGACAGAAATTATGTGAGTGCAAGTGCCCACAGAGGCCAGAGGAGGATCTTCTGAAGTTGGAGTTGTGAGCCACCTGTTTTGGGTGCAGGTTCTCTGGAAAAAAATCAGCAAATGGTCTTAACCACTGAGCCACCTCTCTAGACCTTCAAGCTAATTTTTTTGAAGCTCAGTTTTTTTCCTCTGTAAAATGGGGATGGTAACTGTATTTCATGGGGTTGTTGGGCGGTCAGCCTGGTCTACAGAGCGAGTTCCAAGACAGCTAAGGCTACACAAGGAAACAAACAAGAGATTGAATGAAAAATGCAAATGGCAGAAAGTGAGCCGCCCCCTGGGAGGCAGAGGTTTAGGGTAGGGGCAGGGTGAGGAGTGCTGGGAGGAGCCAATGGTGTGAGCCTTAGCCTGGGGTTTGAGATCTAACAGAGATAACGTGCATAAATTGTCTCTCATTCACAACCTTTAAGTTCTCTAACTCTTTAGTTGATAGGTACTAGTTTGACAATGCTAATTTTTGCCTGCTTGTTTATACGTGGGCATTTAATTCCGACTGGCAGAGGAACACAGGGTCCCCCCATCGCTCTCCATCAAAAAGGGGGCGGGGACTGACTTGGGAACTGTCCCTCCACAGGAGCGAATGCCTGAGAAAGCACCTTCACCTTACTGCGCAGGCGCCAGGGCTTAGCGGGCCGGAACTTCCGGCGGAAGTTCCGCCTCGCGGGCCCCGTGCTCCAATCTGAGCTGGGTGTTCGGGTCGCGGGAGCGCTTTGGAGCCTCACCCGGAAGCTGTTGTCGTCTGAAGCGAGCCGCGCGAAGATGCGAATATGAAGTAAGGATTCTGTTTCTCTGCGGATAGGGGCGGGAGTGTTCTCCGCGGAAGGGAGAGTGGCTTGAGGATGGCCGCCCAGAAAGGGCGGGGACCGGTCCTCGCCCTCCGGGCCTCCGGGCGGGAGAAGCTCGGTAGGGAGAGGGCGGGCTGGGAGGAAAAGTACTTATCGCACTTACCGGCTTGCCTGCCACCCGCGCAGCCCTCTGACTAAGGTGAAGCTGATCAATGAACTGAATGAGCGAGAGGTTCAACTTGGAGTGGCGGAAAAGGTGTCTTGGCACTCGGAATACAAGCACAGCGCCTGGATCTTTGTTGGTGAGGTCCCCATTTTTCTCCAGCAGTGCCTTTCAGAGTCCGCCCCGTCCCTTCCCCTCCCCTCCCCATCCCTCTCCATCCCTCTCCCCTCCCCTCCCCTCCTCATCCCTCTCCTCTCCTCTCTCCACCCCTTCCCCTCTCCTCCCTATGCCCCCTCCCCCGGTTATTTAGTGCCCCTGGTCATCGCTTCTGAACAAGCTCATCACCTCACACTCTGGAAGCTCCTCTGCTCACAGGTCCACTTTTCAGTTGCCTTCAGCGCTTCTTAGAATTGGTATTTGCCTTTCATTCTATTCAAAACCTTGCTACTTGGCTGCTCAGAGACAGTTCATTCCACAGTCAACCTATCACGATGTCAAAGAAACGGAGGCGCAGACAGGTTACTGGACTTGCTTAAGGTCACATGCTGCAGCACTTCAAAACTGTGGGGCTTGTGCTCTTCGTCACGGTCACATACCGATCGTGTGTGTGTCTGCCCTTCCTCACAATGATTTTTCTCCTCTCCTGGGCTTCTGCTCCTAGTCCTTAGCTGTACCGTGATGTACCTGGTCAGACATTAGCTGGATTTGAAGACATTAAGGCTTGATTCAAAATTAGCTTTACTCCGGCTGAACATTTGAAAGGCCACCTGAAAATGTGACAGGATCAGGGAAAGCTACTTCTGATGAAAAGAATAGAGTCTGGAGTACACCCCTGGCCCTGGGTAGATACCAGGACATTTTCAGGAAACCTACATGTTACATACTAGTGTGCCCCTTCCTTCAGACATAATCCAACAGAGCTTTAAGTCATCTGGCCAGTAGACACCTGTCAGGAAAGCTCAGTCACCGCCAGACACGCTAGGGACACGGGAGGGAAATGATCCCCAGTGCAGGTGGTGCTGATGTCCGCCCTAAGTCTACCTGCTGCTCTGAGGCCTCGCTGAGCCCCACCTCTCCCTTTCTTTCTGTTCTCTGGGTGCTGGCGGAAATCCTGAGCCTGCTTGCCCCTAACACGCTGGGCTTTCTCATCTCACATCTAAATGTTTTCCTGTCCCTTTGCGGCTACTGCTCTGTCCCCATTTTTGTGCACTCCTGCTTGCTCCACCTCCTAATTCTGAAGGCATGGCTGCCAACCCTTCTGTAGCTCCCTCCTCCCTCCTCCTCCCGGTAGCTGGCGAATCTTACACCTTGCCTCCCTATCAGCTCTCCCTCAAATGCTAACACAATGGACCTCAAGCTTGCCCTTTAGTCTGTTTTAGAATTATTTTACCAAGATTAGAGACTGAGAGCCTTTGTAAAAGGGGAACTCTTGAGTCTCTGGGGACAATATTACCTTTCGTGTATTCTCTTTATGTCACAACCAAAATCCCGCAGTTTGCCTTTTGAAGGGATTGTGTTAAGCACTTTATATGCCTCATTTTAGTTTATTTCCATAATACTCCTGTGAGGCAAATATGTTAACGTCCCCTTTTTGCATATGAAGGAGAACATTGAGGAACATGTGAAAGGCTTCCTGTGAACCGCTTAGCACTTTCCTTGATACATCCTAGTTTGCACGTGGGGGGCAGTAACAGTGTATTGAAGTCAGTGTTTATGAAATCTGAGTCTTGTGCTGGAAATCATGTGCTTTATAGGACTTTGGGTATGAAGACTCAATGATAAGATTAATTTGGTAATTTATGACCCTAGCCTTTCCCCTCAGAGTTAATTAGTTTTTTTCTTTTTCTTTTTTTCTTTTTGAGGCACAGTTTCGCTCTGAAACTCACTGTGTAGACCAGGCTTGCCTCGAACTCAAAGGGATCTGAGAGCTAATGACTTTTCTTCCAGACAACTGTCATCGTACCCACTCTGTCATTGTATTAGGCTGATAATTTCCAGATCAAGGCTTGTTTAATCTGCACCTCCAGTGTCTGGCCTAGTGCATAGCATGCAGTGAATGCTTGATTAATGCTTGTTAAACTGGAGAATGTGTGTTTTCTTCCAGGAGGGCTTCCTTATGAATTGACAGAAGGCGACATCATCTGTGTGTTCTCACAGTAAGTCCTCTGTTAGTTCCTATCTCCTGGATGCATGGAACAGTTTGCTTCCATAGTGTATTTTTGTAACAGCAACAAAGCATTTCAAGCTGGGTGTGGAGTTGTACACCTCTAATGCCACTAGACAAGTGCCTGAGATAGGAGGATCACTTGGGGTCTGCCTAGGCTCCATAATGCATTCCAGGTCAGCCTGCACAACTAAGTGAGATCCTGCGTCAAAAAGCCACCAAAGCTATTTTAATTCTAGGGATGTCTAATGACATCCCTCCATGGGGAAGGCTAGACCCTAGATCAGTCCCAGAGAGTTACCCCATGGGAGATCCCAGAGCTGAGATCGTTTGAGAGTCTGTCCCAGGGATTTTAGTCCATTTCTGTCAGTTTTACTAAGCCTTTTTCAGCGTGGGCTTTCATTGGAACAGACTGGGATTCTCAGGAAGGTGCAGTGTTGCCCTTTTTCTTTGGGTTCTTGAAAGCTCTGGGTCATCCATGATCACAGGGCTCTCTGAGCCTTACCTGTGTGGCATTGGGCCAAACAGAAGTAGACCTTGCCTGCTAGGCTTTGTCAGCACTGCTGAGTTGTTCTTTGAAATGGCTTTACTAATTTCTACTCTAACTGGAATGCCTATTCACCCTTTATTTCTCTGTAGAAAAAGCTGTCCTATAGCTCTCTGTAGACCAGGCTGTCCTGCAGCTCTCTGTAGACCAGGCTGTCCTGCAGCTCTCTGTAGACCAGGCTGTTCTGCAGTTCTCTGTAGACCAGGCTGGCTTTGATTCAGAGATCTGTTTGCCTCTGCCTCCTGAGTGCCAGTATTAAAGGCATGTGCCACCACCACCCAGTTCAGATCTTGATCAAAGTTACCTAACTCTAAGGTAGGGGATTAAATTTGGTTTTTATTGGGATAATATTAACATTTTTTATTAACTTTCTGGGAGATTCTAACATCTTTCTGATAGTGAGTCATCCAATCTAAGAAAAATAATGTATTTTAAAAAAATGCATGTTTATGTCTTTTGGAGATTTAAAAGAGTTCTTCATATAGGCTATGTATAGTGCTTGGTTAGTAGGTGTACTTGTAAGTATTTTGTCCTTTTTTTGCTGATATTATGAAGGGAATTTCCCTTCTATTATCTCATCTGATTATTTTTGTATATAAAGGGTGACTGACTTTTAACTTTGTCCTATGATTTTACTGACTTGTTATACTGTTTATTTTTGTCATTGCTTATCATTAATGCTGTTTAATTTTCTCTCTATACTATTGTATATAATCTGCAAACAGAAAGATACTTTTACTTCTCTACTTCTTTTATCTGTTTTATCTAATTGCATTGGCTATACCTCATTATATTGTCAAATAGTTCTCAACCTTAGTTGCGAACATTCACTATTTTACATACTAGATTTTGGACTGGTATGTATATATAGAATCATGTAACTTATACATCAATTCCTGTTTTTTTTATGACTTAATTTATAAAGCTTTATTTGGAATTGGTTTTATAAGAAGTAGGGTAGACTTTCTATTTTTTTTTTTTTTTTTCCATTTTTTATTAGGTATTTAGCTCATTTACATTTCCAATGCTATACCAAAAGTCCCCCTTACCCACCCACCCCCACTCCCCTACCCACCCACTCCCCCCCTTTGGCCCTGGCGTTCCCCTGTACCGGGGCACACAAAGTCTGCGTGTCCAATGGGCCTCTCTTTCCAGTGATGGCCGACTAGGCCATCTTTTGATACATATGCAGCTAGAGTCAAGAGCTCAGGGGTACTGGTTAGTTCATAATGTTGTTCCACCTATAGGGTTGAAGATCCCTTTAGCTCCTTGGGTACTTTCTCTAGCTCCTCCATTGGGAGCCCTGTGATCCATCCATTAGCTGACTGTGAGCATCCACTTCTGTGTTTGCTAGGCCCCGGCATAGTCTCACAAGAGACAGCTACATCTGGGTCCTTTCGATAAAATCTTGCTAGTATATGCAATGGTGTCAGCGTTTGGATGCTGATTATGGGGTGGATCCCTGGATATGGCAGTCTCTACATGGTCCATCCTTTCATCTCAGCTCCAAACTTTGTTTCTGTAACTCCTTCCATGGGTGTTTTGTTCCCACTTCTAAGGAGGGGCATAGTGTCCACACTTCAGTCTTCATTTTTCTTGAGTTTCATGTGTTTAGGAAATTGTATCTTATATCGTGGGTATCCTAGGTTTTGGGCTAGTATCCACTTATCAGTGAGTACATATTGTGTGAGTTCCTTTGTGATTGTGTTACCTCACTCAGGATGATGCTCTCCAGGTCCATCCATTTGGCTAGGAATTTCATAAATTCATTCTTTTTAATAGCTGAGTAGTACTCCATTGTGTAGATGTACCACATTTTCTGTATCCATTCCTCTGTTGAGGGGCATCTGGGTTCTTTCCAGTTTCTGGCTATTATAAATAAGGCTGCTATGAACATAGTGGAGCATGTGTCCTTCTTACCAGTTGGGGCTTCTTCTGGATATATGCCCAGGAGAGGTATTGCTGGATCCTCCGGTAGTACTATGTCCAATTTTCTGAGGAACCGCCAGACTGATTTCCAGAGTGGTTGTACAAGCCTGCAATCCCACCAACAATGGAGGAGTGTTCCTCTTTCTCCACATCCTCGCCAGCATCTGCTGTCACCTGAATTTTTGATCTTAGCCATTCTCACTGGTGTGAGGTGGAATCTCAGGGTTGTTTTGATTTGCATTTCCCTGATGATTAAGGATGTTGAACATTTTTTCAGGTGCTTCTCTGCCATTCGGTATTCCTCAGGTGAGAATTCTTTGTTCAGTTCTGAGCCCCATTTTTTAAGGGGGTTATTTGATTTTCTGAGGTCCACCTTCTTGAGTTCTTTATATATGTTGGATATTAGTCCCCTATCTGATTTAGGATAGGTAAAGATCCTTTCCCAGTCTGTTGGTGGTCTTTTTGTCTTATAGACAGTGTCTTTTGCCTTGCAGAAACTTTGGAGTTTCATTAGGTCCCATTTGTCAATTCTCGATCTTACAGCACAAGCCATTGCTGTTCTGTTCAGGAATTTTTCCCCTGTGCCCATATCTTCAAGGCTTTTCCCCACTTTCTCCTCTATAAGTTTCAGTGTCTCTGGTTTTATGTGAAGTTCCTTGATCCACTTAGATTTGACCTTAGTACAAGGAGATAAGTATGGATCGATTCGCATTCTTCTACATGATAACAACCAGTTGTGCCAGCACCAATTGTTGAAAATGCTGTCTTTCTTCCACTGGATGGTTTTGGCTCCCTTGTCGAAGATCAAGTGACCATAGGTGTGTGGGTTCATTTCTGGGTCTTCAATTCTATTCCATTGGTCCACTTGTCTGTCTCTATACCAGTACCATGCAGTTTTTATCACAATTGCTCTGTAGTAAAGCTTTAGGTCAGGCATGGTGATTCCACCAGAGGTTCTTTTATCCTTGAGAAGAGTTTTTGCTATCCTCGGTTTTTTGTTATTCCAGATGAATTTGCAAATTGCTCCTTCTAATTCGTTGAAGAATTGAGTTGGAATTTTAATGGGGATTGCATTGAATCTGTAGATTGCTTTTGGCAAGATAGCCATTTTTACAATGTTGGTCCTGCCAATCCATGAGCATGGGAGATCTTTCCATCTTCTGAGATCTTCTTTAATTTCTTTCTTCAGGGACTTGAAGTTTTTATCATACAGATCTTTCACTTCCTTCGTTAGAGTCACGCCGAGATATTTTATATTATTTGTGGCTATTGAGAAGGGTGTTGTTTCCCTAATTTCTTTCTCAGCCTGTTTATTCTTTGTGTAGAGAAAGGCCATTGACTTGTTTGAGTTAATTTTATATCCAGCTACTTCACCGAAGCTGTTTATCAGGTTTAGGAGTTCTCTGTTGGAATTTTTAGGGTCACTTATATATACTATCATATCATCTGCAAAAAGTGATATTTTGACTTCCTCTTTTCCAATTTGTATCCCCTTGATCTCCTTTTGTTGTCGAATTGCTCTGGCTAATACTTCAAGTACTATGTTGAAAAGGTAGGGAGAAAGTGGGCAGCCTTGTCTAGTCCCTGATTTTAGTGGGATTGCTTCCAGCTTCTCTCCATTTACTTTGATGTTGGATACTGGTTTGCTGTAGATTGCTTTTATCATGTTTAGGTATTGGCCTTGAATTCCTGATCTTTCCAGAACTTTTATCATGAATGGGTGTTGGATCTTGTCAAATGCTTTTTCTGCATCTAACGAGATGATCATGTGGTTTTTGTCTTTGAGTTTGTTTATATAATGGATTACATTGATGGATTTTCGTATATTAAACCATCCCTGCATCCCTGGAATAAAACCTACTTGGTCAGGATGGATGATTGCTTTAATGTGTTCTTGGATTCGGTTAGCGAGAATTTTATTAAGGATTTTTGCATCGATGTTCATAAGAGAAATTGGTCTGAAGTTCTCTATCTTTGTTGGATCTTTCTGTGGTTTAGGTATCAGAGTAATAGTGGCTTCATAAAATGAGTTGGGTAGAATACCTTCTACTTCTATCTTGTGAAAAAGTTTGTGCAGAACTGGAGTTAGATCTTCTTTGAAGGTCTGATAGAACTCTGCACTAAACCCGTCTGGTCCTGGGCTTTTTTTGGCTGGGAGACTATTAATAACTGCTTCTATTTCTTTAGGGGATATGGGACTGTTTAGAAGGTCAACTTGATCCTGATTCAACTTTGGTACCTGGTATCTGTCCAGAAATTTGTCCATTTCGTCCAGGTTTTCCAGTTTTGTTGAGTATAGCCTTTTGTAGAAGGATCTGATGGTGTTTTGGATTTCTTCAGGATCTGTTGTTATGTCTCCCTTTTCATTTCTGATTTTGTTAATTAGGATTTTGTCCCTGTGCCCTTTAGTGAGTCTAGCTAAGGGTTTATCTATCTTGTTGATTTTCTCAAAGAACCAACTCCTCGTTTGGTTAATTCTTTGAATAGTTCTTCTTGTTTCCACTTGGTTGATTTCACCCCTGAGTTTGATTATTTCCTGCCGTCTACTCCTCTTGGGTGAATTTGCTTCCTTTTTTTCTAGAGCTTTTAGATGTGTTGTCAAGCTGCTAGTATGTGCTCTCTCCCGTTTTTTCTTGAAGGCACTCATAGCTATGAGTTTCCCTCTTAGAAATGCTTTCATTGTGTCCCAAAGGTTTGGGTACGTTGTGGCTTCATTTTCATTAAACTCTAAAAAGTCTTTAATTTCTTTCTTTATTCCTTCCTTGACCAAGGTATCATTGAGAAGAGTGTTGTTCAGTTTCCATGTGAATGTTGGCTTTCTGTTATTTATTTTGTTATTGAAGATCAGCCTTAGTGCATGGTGGTCTGATAGGATACATGGGACAATTTCAATATTTTTGAATCTGTTGAGGCCTGATTTGTGACCTATTATGTGGTCAATTTTGGAGAAGGTACCATGAGGTGCTGAGAAGAAGGTATATCCTTTTGTTTTAGGGTAAAATGTTCTGTAGATATCTGTCAGATCCATTTGTTTCATCACTTCTGTTAGTTTCAGTGTGTCCCTGTTTAGTTTCTGTTTCCATGATCTGTCCATTGGTGAAAGTGGTGTGTTGAAGTCTCCCACTATTATTGTGTGAGGTGCAATGTGTGCTTTGAGCTTTACTAAAGTTTCTTTAGTGAATGTGGCTGCTCTTGTATTTGGAGCATAGATATTCAGAATTGAGAGTTCCTCTTGGAGGATTTTACCTTTGATGAGAATGAAGTGTCCCTCCTTGTCTTTTTTGATGACTTTGGGTTGGAAGTCAATCTTATCAGATATTAGGATGGCTACTCCTGCTTGTTTCTTCATACCATTTGCTTGGAAAATTGTTTTCCAGCCTTTCATTCTGAGGTAGTGTCTATCTTTTTCTCTGAGATGAGTTTCCTGTAAGCAGCAAAATGTTGGGTCTTGTTTGTGTAGCCAGTTTGTTAGTCTATGTCTTTTTATTGGCGAGTTGAGACCATTGATGTTAAGAGATATTAAGGAAAAGTAATTGTTGCTTCCTGTTATTTTATTTGTTAAAGGTGGCATTCTGTTCTTGTGGCTGTCTTCTTTTAGGTTTGTTGAGGGATTACCTTCTTGTTTTTTCTAGGGCGTTGTTCCCGTTCTTGTATTGGTTTTTTTCTGTTATTATCCTTTGAAGGGCTGGATTCGTGGAGAGATAATGTGTGAATTTGGTTTTGTCGTGGAATACTTTGGTTTCTCCCTCTATGATAATTGAGAGTTTGGCTGGGTATAGTAGCCTGGGCTGCAGTTTGTGTTCTCTTAGTGTCTGTATAACATCTGTCCAGGCTCTTCTGGCTTTCATAGTCTCTGGTGAAAAATCTGGTGTAATTCTGATAGGCTTGCCTTTATATGTTACTTGACCTTTTTCCCTTACTGCTTTTAGTATTCTATCTTTATTTAGTGCATTTGATGTTCTGATTATTATGTGTCGGGAGGAATTTCTTTTCTGGTCCAGTCTATTTGGAGTTCTGTAGGCTTCTTGTATGTTCATATGCATCTCATTCTTTATATTTGGGAAGTTTTCTTCAATAATTTTGTTGAAGATGTTTGCTGGACCTTTGAGTTGAAAATCTTCATTCTCATCCACTCCTATTATCCGTACGTTTGGTCTTCTTATTGTGTCCTGGATTTCCTGGATATTTTGAGTTAGGATCTTTTTGCATTTTCCATTTTCTTTGATTGTTGTGCCGATGTTCTCTATGGAATCTTCTGCACCTGAGATTCTCTCTTCCATCTCTTGTATTCTGTTGCTGATGCTCAAATCTATGGTTCCAGATTTCTTTCCTAGGGTTTCTATCTCTAGTGTTGCCTCGCTTTGAGTTTTCTTTATTGTGTCTACTTCCCTTTTTAGGTCTAGTATGGTTTTGTTCATTTCCATCACCTGTTTGTATGTTTTTTCCTCTTTTTCTGTAAGGACTTCTACCTGTTTGATTGTGTTTTCCTGTTTTTCTTTAAGGACTTGTAACTCTTTAGCAGTGTTCTCCTGTATTTCTTTAAGTGATTTATTAAAGTCCTTCTTGATGTCCTCTACCATCATCATGAGATATGCTTTTAAATCTAGGTCTAGGTTCTCAGGTGTGTTGGGGTTCCCTGGACTGGGCGAAGTGGGTGTGCTGGGTTCTGGTGATGGTGAGTGGTCTTGGTTCCTGTTAGTAAGATTCCTCCGTTTACCTTTCGCCATCTGGTAATCTCTGGAGTTAGTAGTTATAGTTGACTCTGTTTAGAGATTGTTCTTCTGGTGATTCTGTTACCGTCTATCAGCAGACCTGGGAGACAGATTCTCTCCTCTGAGTTTCAGTGCTCAGAGCACTCTCTGCTGGCAAGCTCTCTTACAGGGAAGGTGCGCAGATATCTTGTATTTGGACCTCCTCCTGGCCGAAGAAGAAGGCCCAAAACAGGACCTTTCTCAGACACTGTGTTGCTTTGGCAGTTCCCAGGTGGTACAGACTCTCACCTAAGCAGACTAAATTCCTAAGTTCCTTGGAGTCCCGGGACCAAGATGGCGACCGCTGCTGCTGTGGCTTAGGTCGCCTCCCCAGCCGGGCGGGCACCTGTCCTCTGGTCTGGAAGGTGGCCGGCTGTCCCCGGCCCACACAGGGTGCTGCCTCAGCGCCTCTGTGCTTCTGCCTGTTCCAGAAGCTGTCAGGTTCTCTGGCGCACCCTCTCACCTGTTCAGACTAATTTCCTAAGTTCGGCGGGTCCCGGACCAAGATGGCGACCGCTGCTGCTGTGGCTTAGGCCGCCTCCCCAGCCGGGTGGGCACCTGTCCTCTGGTCCGGAAGGTGGCCGGCTGTCCCCGGCCCACACAGGGTGCTGCCTCAGCGCCTCTGTGCTTCCGCCTGTTCCAGAAGCTGTCAGGTTCTCTGGCGCACCCTCTCACCTGTTCAGACTAATTTCCTAAGTTCGGCGGGTCCCGGACCAAGATGGCGACCGCTGCTGCTGTGGCTTAGGTCGCCTCCCCAGCCGGGCGGGCACCTGTCCTCTGGTCCGGAAGGTGGCCGGCTGTCCCCGGCCCACACAGGGTGCTGCCTCAGCGCCTCTGTGCTTCTGCCTGTTCCAGAAGCTGTCAGGTTCTCTGGCGCACCCTCTCACCTGTTCAGACTAATTTCCTAAGTTCGGCGGGTCCCGGACCAAGATGGCGACCGCTGCTGCTCGACTTTCTATTTTGTATTCAATTAATTTCTGCTTTGGTCTTTATTAAAGCCTGTTTTAAGTTTGTTTTATTTTATTTTCATTCTTTTTAAGGAATCAAATTCTTTAAGGTTACAATTTTCCCTAAGTATAGCTGGCTTAGCTACATCCTACAAATTTTCATGTATTTTATTCTTTTTTTTTTAATTTCTAAGTGGTATACCATAGACATTTTAATTTATTTTTCATTTTAGTTCATCCAACTATTAGCTAAGAGAATAGGTTTCAAGTTCTAGTTAGTAGCAAGTTTTTTAAAAATTATTTTTTAAAAAAATTATGGATGTTTTGCTTACATGTATGTCTGCACCATGTGAGAGATAGAAGAGGGCACTGGATTCCTTGGAACTGGAGTTACTGATGGCTGTGAGCCTCTAAGTGTGCGCTTGGAATTGAACCTGGGTCCTCTGGAAGAGTAACCAGTGATCTTCACTATTGAGTCATCTCTCTAGTTCCAGTAGCAGGATTTTGTTTAAACTATTATTTCTAGTTTTATCACACTGATTTTTGAGTATATGTTGTAGGTATTAGAATTTATTTTTAACAACTTTAACTCTTTACTTTCAACCTACTGTGTCATTTACAGTATTCTTATTATGTGAATTTTAAATGAATAAAACTTTTTATAAAATAGATATGGGGAGATTGTCAACATTAATCTTGTGAGAGACAAGAAGACTGGGAAATCCAAAGGATTCTGTTTCCTGTGCTATGAAGACCAGAGGAGCACAGTTCTGGCTGTTGACAATTTCAATGGAATTAAGGTAAATGTGCTTACTGTGTGCTCTTTGGCTGACCTTTTCCTGTGGATGGGTGAGGCTTCGCTTTTTTTGCCTCTGTTTACAGCTGCACGAATAGTACTGGTCATCTGGGTGTACCGTGGGGGTTGTGGAAGTGAGTAGACACACTTGGATAGGGAAGGATTCCAGGAAACCATTTTCTGGCTCATGCACCTTCCAGGAATTGTAACTTTCCCCTGTTTGTTAGCAAACTTGTTCTAGAAACGTGGGTCTGCGCCCCCTTATCTGGCAGATGTTTTTATGCACATTTTCCATCTGTTCTAGTACATTAGAGAATGAAGAGCCTAGGGACACTGCTCTTGGATATTGTGCTGTGTCAGGGAACTGGGAGCTTCATCATGGCTTGATGAGCTACGAGCCATGTGTATCTAGTCAATGACTTTTGTGACTTAACATATTGGCTCCTGGAAATTCTCTAGTTAAAATCTGATGACCAAGTCTATAAAAGTAAGCCATTCTGAAATTTTAAGGGAGTGGCATTCACAAGAAATCACCATCAGAGGAAAATTGCTTTTTCAAAAAGTGTATCAAAATGAGAAATAGAATGGATGACAGAAGCTTTTGAGGCTTTTAAGTAAAAGCCTCAAAGTAGAAGTAAAAATGTACCCTTGTAGTGGAACAGTGAAATTAATCTTTAGGTCTTAGATGATGTTGCCCACATAGTAAGTGTATGTGCTTGAAAACAGACTATATACAGGGTAAAGGATTCATTTTATTCTTGTTCTCTTGGAAACCTCTAGCTTATAGCCCAGTAATCCTTGGGAACTAGAAGTTCCTATATGGTAGGAGTAGGGCTAGGGATGGAGCTCAGAGACGAGAGTGCCTCTCTGTCATAGTCAACCAGTACCCCAGAGCTGTGGCTCTAGCTGCATATGTAGCAGAGGATGGCCTAGTCGGCCATCAATGGGAGGAGAGGCCCTTGGTCCTGGGAAGGTTCTATGTCCCAGTACAGGGGAATGCCAGGGCCAGGAAGCTGGAGAGGGTAGGTAGGGGAGCAGGGCAGGGGAGTGTATAGGGGACTTTTGGGATAGCATTTGAAATGTAAATGAAGAAAATATCTAATAAAAATAGAAAAAAAAGACCGTAAGTTCAATACCACCGCCACCTCTACTGCCACTGCCATCACAATCAAAGGCAACAACAAAAGAAGTTTGTTCCCTTGGTCTCATTTTGCCTCCTGATTACTTTGTTGAAAAAGCAGCCATAGCACTAAATTTCATGTTTCTAGTCCTCATGTTTTCCTAGGGCATGCTGTTTTCTTGTTAAATGTATATAACTTTGTATATATGAACACACATTCATGAGTGTGATGCCTTAGGTCAGGCGTCATTCCTTAGAATCTGTCTACCTTCTACCTCCCCCCCCCAAACTTTATATTTTTTGTTTTTGCAAGACAGGGTTTCTCTGTGTGGCCCTTGCTGTTCTGGAACTAGCTCTGTAGACCAAGCTGGCCTCAAACTCAAGGAAATTTACCTGTCTCTGGGATTAACCACCACTGCCAGGTTCTTCCTCTTCTTCTTCCTCTTCTTTCTTTCTTTCTTTCTTTCTTTCTTTCTTTCTTTCTTTCTTTCTTTCTTTCTTTCTTCCTTCCTTCCTTCCTTCCTTCCTTCCTTCCTCTCTCTCTCTCTCTCTCTCTCTCTCTCTCTCTCTCTCTCTTTCTTTCTTTCTTTCTTTTGACAAGATCTCTTATTTCTCTGGAACTTATCAAGTAGGGTAGGTCTGTCTGTCTTCTCTCTCTCTCTCTCTCCTTCTCTCCTCCCCTCCTCCCTCTCCCTCCCTCTCCCTCTTTCTTTCTTTCTTTCTTTCTTTCTTTCTTTCTTTCTTTCTTTCTTTCTTTCTTTCTTTCTTCCTTCCTTCCTTCCTTCCTTCCTTCCTTCCTTTCTTCCTTTCTTCCTTTATCTCCCACTCTCTGGAAATTATCAAGTAGGCTAGTATTCTTATCTAGCCTCACAATGCTAGAATTACAAGTGTATGCCATCACACTAATATTATGTGGGTTCTTCGTATTAACCTCAGGTTCTTATTCTTATAAGGCAAGTTTTACCAACTGAACACAGTTCCTTATAGACAATCAGTTGTGCTTTAAATTGTAAATTCTCACAGTTTTTCATGATGCTGTGCTTTAGGGCAATACTTCTGAGTGTTTTTTTTAAACTTCGTGATACACACAGAATATGAAGAGATTTGCATGACACCTGTAGTATATCAAGGGAGGAGGGTGGGCTCTGTGCATAATTGGTCTAGAGGGCTCACTTGCCCCCAGGCCCCATTTAGCTGCCCAGAGTGCTGTGCATTAATGTATGCCTTCTTTAATCATTTCTTTATACAAGGCAATGGGTGTGCCTCAAACCTTGCTTCCTTAGTTGTTTAAATAGTCTGATGCGGGAGCTCTTTGCTGAAACATTTCCCCTTTGCTTAGATTAAAGGAAGAACTATCCGTGTGGACCATGTGTCAAACTACCGGGCTCCTCAGGAATCAGAAGATGTGGATGATGTGACTAGAGAGCTCCAAGAGAAGGGCTGTGGGGTTAAAACACCCCCATCAAGTCCTCCTGAAGTCTCTGAAGATGAAGATGCCAAGCTCACAAAAAAGCACAAAAAAGGTAGCATATTAAAACTCAGGAGAAGAGTGGGTAGCCTTAGTGTCTTTGCCAAGCATGCACAGATAGTCAACAATCCACTCCTCATTGCAAAAGGGGAAGGTGTGAGAATGCTTACTGTGGTCACGAAAGCAGAGGTATCTAAGGGAGGAAGGCTAGTCGTGCGGGCAGAATTAATGTGCTCTGAAACCCTTGCGGATCTCAAAGTGATATTGTTTTTGGAGACAGCCCTTCTGTGTGGGGTTGTTTTGTACAACTTGACCCATCAGGAGTAACAGGTGTCCTATTTGATTCTTAGAGACATTTGTCAGGAGGCATAACCTGTGACTGCTTCCTGCTGCTGCCTGGGATGTGTATAGTACATGTGCATTCTCCATCTGCTAGCTAGCATGGGGACGTTTTGGAATGTCTCAGTTTTACATGATCTACAGAGATAAGAAAGGCACATTTTAAAGAGATTTTTTTTGTGTGTGTTTTCTTTTTCTTCTTGATTGCCCCCTTCCAGACAAAAAAGAGAAAAAGAAAAGGAAGAAAGAGAAGACGGAAGGGCAGGCCCAGGCAGAGCAGCCGTCCTGCTCCAGAAGCGCGACAGTGAAGGAGAAGAAGGATGAGCGCGCTTCCAGGAAGCACAGTAGCAAGACTTCCGAGAGAGCACAGAAGTCAGAACACAGAGAGAGCAAGAAGAGTCACTCGGGCTCCCCTGATGGCAGGAGTTCCTACCATGCTAGGGCAGAGGACCCTGAGTGCAAGGCAAGGAAAGAGAAACCCAAGCATGAGCACAAGTCCGCCAGCAGGAGGGAGGCCGAGGAGAAGAGCAGAGAGAGGGAGAGAGGGAGGAGCTCGGGGACTCATTCCGGCAGGCACAGGGGGCATTCTGATGGGCGGAGCCATAGAAGTAGAAGTAGGAGTAGGAGTCCAGATAAGTCCCATAGGCACAAAAAGTACAGGCACTCTCGGGAGCGGGACTCCTACCATGGCAGTGACCGGAGACATCACTGAAGCCTGATTCAGCTGATTTTGGTTGCATAATGTCAGTTTCTCTTGGTTGCTGTTATTTCTGTATATAAAGATTCAAGATTGAATTCTTTCAATCCCTTACCTGACAGAGTTGGTGAAAAGATCAATAGCTAGATATCTACATTAAAAACAAACAAACATGATCCGTTGTATCTGGGAAAATATTTAGTATTGACCAGAGTATGTGCCTAAAATTTGGCTTGTAAATTTGACCCTTAAACCCACAAACCTCTGATTTAAGATGAGATTGCCAGGGAAGTCAAAACACAAGGCAGTGCTGGAGTGCTAGTCTCCACGTTAGCTATTTAGAGCCCAGCACTGTAGGGCCTACCAGACGGCAGGTACACCTGTGAAGAGTTGCAGCTCATGAGATTTGATGAGCTTAATAAGGATGTGATAGGATTCCTGAGGCCAGCCAGTTCCTTCCCCTTTGCATTTCCTCTTGCCATGCTAGGGATGGAACCCAGGTCTTTGCACATGCCAAGTGCTCTGCTACTCAGCTAGAGCCCAGTTCCCTTTATTTGGTTTTTAGTTTTTGATATGGTTACAGACATGTCTGTGTATTTTTTCTTTGTAACTTATTTATTTGTATTGAGATGAAATTCATATAAAATAAAGTTAACCATTTAAACAGTTCGGGGCATTTGGTCCACTCAGTATTGGATTACTAAATACGATTTTCTTGTATCCGAACATTGTTTATACATTCTCTAGTCGTAGTAGAGACAATCCCTGAATGAGCACAAACAGGCTTTTGTTTCTGTGGATTCAGCTCTTTGATACTTTTCTCATTTCTGTGAAAAAAGCCCTATCACTTCTCATGCCCACTCAAATTCATAACCTTTTATTCTTTAATTACTTACTGTTACTTATAAATATTGAATAATTAGATAAATGGAACCTGATGGAGTCTGTTTAGTGTACATTTAGGTTTTAGGGTTGACCACTTGTTTAGATAAACATTTAGGGAACTCTTCTTGGGGCAGACTGATTTTCCCTCTCATTAGTCTTTAATTGCCCATAGTTCTTCACCTAGGGCTGGGGCCTTTGAGATTTTCCCTATCCACCCTGGCAAGTGAACGATGTAATTCTTGAGCTCTCATGTGAGCAGCCACATTGCTAATAGACTCATGTCCCTTAGAATCTTTCCACCCCTTCCTCTGGGATGTGCCCAGAGCTTTAGGTGGAGGGATGTGTTGTAGGTGTAGTAATTGGGGCTGGACACCCTATTGTCAGTTCTCTGCATTTTGACTAGTTACTACTGTAATTGTCTCCGTTGTGAAGAGACACTTCTTGAGGCTGGGAGGAGCCCACTGTGTAGCAGCAGTGGCGGCAGCATGGGTCCTTGCCCACCTTTTGCTGAGCCTCACTGGCCTGGGCTATGGGCGGCGGATGGCGTCATGGAGGGGGCGCTGCCGTGTAGGAGACTTTAAGTTGCATCATGGCCAACACCTTCCAGCAGGCAGGGCACCATAGCTGCAGGAGCTTTAGGACGCTGGCCCTGTGCAGGCAGCCGCAGGGAGTCGCAGAAGGAGCGCAAGAGCCTCATGCACAGCAGCCAGATAGCCTTGGGGACCCGCAGCCACCAGGCCAGAAGCGGACTCCTATAAGAGGGAAGCAGCAAGGATGGAATGACAACAGGGGGACAGACGTGATGCTTGATAGAGCAGAGCGAAGGTCCTACAGGGAATGCCAGCCCTATGACACTGAGAGACAGGCTGGCTTGGCAGCAGAAAAGTTTACCGATGAGAAACCAGTTGACAGGTTTGATCGAGACACTACTGAGAGGGCGTGGAGGCCCCAGAGGAGGTCTGAGGAACAGAGCTTTTGACTCCTTTGACCAAAGAGGGAAACGAGATTTTAAAAGCTACAGTAGCAATGATAAAGCAAACAGAATGGAGGACAGTGTGGGTGGCTGTGGCATTTGCCTCTGGGCATCAGGTGAAGACACTAGTGATACAGAGCCACCTGCACCCATGGAAGAGACCTGGATGGTGGAGGAGTGCCAGGGCGCCCTGGACGAGGAGTCTGCAGCCAAAATTCCTGAGCTGGAGGTAGAAGAGCAAAGTCAAGTCCAAGGGATGACCTTAGATGAGTGGAAAACCTTCAAAAACAAGGCAGACCAAAGCCTGCCTTCAATATCCGGAAGCCGGAGTCCACAGTGCCGTCCAAGGCAGTGGTGATTCCCAAGTCCGAATACAGAGACCATATGGAGAATGAGTATGAGGGTGGGTCTCCTGTCTTCCCGAAAGCTGGCAGTGCTAGCACATCCCAGCTGGAGAGTAACTTTGGTAACCTTCCTCGCCTTGGTCGGGGAGCCAGAGGCAGCACCCGGGAAGGCCGAGGAAGGATCAGAAGGAACAGAGAACTATGGCCCCCTGAGAAGAAGTGGTGACCCAAGATGTTGCTCCCAACCCGGATGACCCTGAGGACTTCCTCGCCCTGGCCTAACAGCCACTCCCCTGCAGCAGAGCAGCACTACGAAGAGACTTTCCTTGCTGCGAGAAGAGTCAGACTAAGAACAGTAGATGTCGCTTTTCCTATGTCGTGTGAAATTGTTGCACTTTTTCCGCTCTGTGGCATGTGGGGTTCCCATGAGGTCAGGCCCTTTTCCCAGATAGCGACTTTGTAAGGAGTAATGTTTAAATGTGTACATAGATTCTAACAATTCCAGCACAGAAGTACGCAGTAAAGTAAATTAGAAAACAGAACTGCTGGGCACGGTGGCGCACGCCTTTAAACCTAGCACTTGGGAGGCAGTGGCAGGCAGATCCGAATTCAAGGCCAGCCTGGTCTACAGAGTGAGTCTTGAAAAACAAGATGAGAAAACTCCTTTAGTGTTTCAGGACACGTGGTGACGTGGAGAGCTGCTCGTGGAGGGCAGACCTACCCTAATTTTCATACCATTCATCTGGTATTCTTCAATTCTGAGAAAACTCCTGAGTTGTGGTTTAGACCTGTGTGCCAGAGACAACCAAGCACTCTGAAGCAGAGGAAGTGCTGGTTTTCAGTAGCGCTAGAAACTACCTCGTGGTCTGTGTGTGCACGCACCCTCACTTAGTATGTGTGTGCAGAGTTGGGGTTCAGGCGGTTGTTGAGTATAACTATGTGATTTAATTCACTAATCAAATGAAAAGGTTTCCTGATAGAAGTGCATTTTTTCTCTTCCCTCAACACTAGTGCTGGAATTCAGCACTGTGGACTCTGAGCAGACTGACTTGTAACTCAGTCGCATCTCCTGACTGCGAACATTAGGCTGGTCCCTCCCCTGGGCTGTGCCCCAGTTCCTGTGTGGTTCTTAAGGCCTCTGGTGGAGGGTTAAGGTTAGGGCCCACCTCAGAGGCTCAATCACCCCAAACAGCTTGAGACCTAGGGCCACCCATCCACCCACTGGCAAAACTAGGGAAGATTCATTGTGTGGGGGTGGGGGTGGGGACCAGCCAAGGTGTTGGACAGCAGTGGAGATGGAGGTTAGCCGGTTGTGCTTGCAATGGAAACTTGCTCCCCAGACCTGTGCTCTGCCCCTTGGCTACAAAGTCTGAGATGGTGCTGAACTGGAACCCAGGTGTACATGAAGGTTGGTATTATATTCCTTCTGAACTTTGTTAAAGTTCAACAACCGAACTCTTGGGGGTTGGTTGAGTCATCCAAGTTGCAGCTCTCTAGATGTAACTATTGAGGATGTTTGCTTTGGGTGACCACCTGCTTCTGACTGACCGCGTGTTTATTAAATGAATGAGGACAAAGGTCAAAAAGAAAAGCTTCTTTGATGAGGGGTGAAAGCTACACTCACATTGCTGTGTATAAAGAATTTAGAGTGCAGTTAAGAGTCAACACTAGGAAAGTGGTAGTAGTGGGTTTTCTAAGATCCATCACCTCGTAGCTGTGAATGGCTGACTAAGATTGTAGCACGAGACATGATTTTCCCCCCTTTGAATGGACCTAAGTCTAATTAGACAGCTGTTGGTTCCCACCAAAATATAAGTGCCACTATTGAACCTATAGGGATAACTTGCTGTACTGATCACTGCAAATGGTCGGCGTCAGAGCTGCTTAGGATTGGTCGCTTCCTCTCTGGGCAGCTTGTTAATACCTTTGGTATAATTAAGTCTAGTCCTCAGGGAGGAGGTTGTCAGGTCAGATCCAGCTCAAATCCTCTTGGCTCCTATGTCCAAAGTGGGTGGTGCCTTCAGCAATAGAGTCTGACTTTCAATGTCAGGGAGGCAACCAAAGGTAACAGCAATAACCTATAGATTTTAGGTACAACCTCCCTCCCCCAAATTCTGGGTTGACATACTTCAGTTAACAAGAACAGTTAGCTAGAAGAGAAACTTCAGAAGCAAAAAAATTGAGGTTAGGCTATCCCAGAACAATAAACTTTGATAGATTAGGTCTTTATTTTCATTGGGCAGGTAGTACTGTCTAAATTTTGAGTTTTATGGCCTAAATTGTTTTTCCATCATGGAGTCAGCTGTGCTAAAGTCAGTCCAGGGGTCTGTTACTTTCCACACTGGTTTTGGTAAATGAGTAAAATAGCAGATGTACCCTGCTCTAACGAGGTATAGTTGGTTCTATGCCAGGTCTGGCATGGCCCTGGTGGGGACAGAATGTCAAGGTTCCTGCCCCCTGGTACAGGACCAGTGGGTGTGGGCCTCCATGAGGGTCATGGCTGCTGTGAGCTTGAGGTTTGTTTGTATAATAATGTACATATTTTAACATTCCTTCAAGGGATGTCCTTTGGGAGGCGAAGGTGTCCTTGGGAGGCTAATGTCTCAGCAAAGTGGTAAATGCTGGGACCTTCAGGACAGCCCTTAGGTCTATGCAAACGAACTCTAAAAACATGGCGAAGTGGAAACTTAAGGGTTCTTTGGAAAATCAGTTTTGTTGCATGGTGTTTTACTGGGGTAAACATGTGAAGGAGTGTTACTCTGAAATGGAAACAAGTGAAAGGTTGTTCTGCTAAAGCAAACATGTGAAAGGACATATGATGAAGGATTCTTCCCTAACAGCACACATGTGTTGGTATAGCTCCATTTGTTGGGACTCCATAGAGAGAAACAAATCAAAAAACTTCTGGTGGTGTACTGCAGGTGTTTGAGGCTTCAGCAGACTCGGGCTGATTGACAGACACATGTGCTGAGGCAAGACCTGTGGAGGATATGTGATGTTTGGAGGGACTTTAAATAGGACTCCACAGACAGGGACGTTAAAGCAAATGTGTGCTTGTTGTCTCCTAAGAATCACAGGGCTGGGGGGGGTCACAGGATGCTGATTCATAGGATAATCAAAAGGAAACCTGGAATAAATGACTAGATTGATATTGAAAATAAAGGTCTGGGCTTATGATCTATAAGAGATGAGCCACCCACAGAAATTTTTAGAATAGCAAGAGAGAGCTGCTTGGAGAACTATCCGGAGTGCAACAGAGCTGTCTGGAGATCTCCACAGAAAGCAGATCAGAGAGAAAGCAGAATAGAGAGAAAACAGACTGGAAAGCTGTCTCCAGCAGAATACAGGCCACCAACTTGGACCCACGATTTGACTTCGATCATTTGTTTCACTGATCCCAGACACCCCTTCTCTCAGAAGCCCTCACCAAGCGAATCCTAAGAATCAATTGTACTAAACTGGTACATAATTGGCCATATAGTTTAAGATGCAGGGCTCCACTGTTAATCCAATCAGAATAGGAATTAAAGGTCCAGCCAGTGTTGAGAGCAGAGTAGCTTGCCAGGGGGATCAAAAGAGACTGGTATCAATTCTTTGATTTATGTCTTTGCCTCTTTCAGTTTTTGAGGTTTTCCCCAGGCATGGCAAGATTTTTCTAATTACTCCTGATCAATTGGCATAGAAACAACAGGTTTCTCCCAAAGTCATAGTTTCCTTTATCCAATGAGAAGTAAGTCTAAGCCTCTTCAATTTTGTGTGTGTGTGTGTGTTTTGTTTTCCTTTTTCTCTTTTTTTATAATGATCATTATTTTATTTTTTATCTTTTAACATGTATAAGAAATAAATGTAATAAACCAAATACATGGACAAAAAATACAAGAATCATATGAGCATCTCAACGGAAGCAAAAAAAAAAAAGGAAAATGTCTTTGGTAAGATTCAACATACCTTCTAAATAATAGCCCTAGAACAAGTAAGACAGTAGGAAACATATTCCAACATAATAAAGGTTGTGTATGACAAACCCATGGCCAATATCATCCTAAATGAATAAAACCATTAATAAGTCCCATTAACATCAGGAATGGGAGAGGACTCCCACTATACCTACTGCGTGATTGAAGCATTAGCTGGAGCAATAAGGCAAGAGAAATGGGAAAATGCTAAGTCAAATTATTTTCAATTGAAGATTATATTATCTTATACCTAAATGTTCCCATGATTTGACTAGAAAAATTGTAGAAATTATCAATAATTTCAACAAAGTGTTATGATACATAATTGACTTACAAAATTTACCAGTCTTAATACATGTGAGTAACAAGCCTGCTGAGAAAGAGATCATGGCCATTCTCTTCCCAGTTTCTCAAAAAAAAAATATTTAGAATACATATTCCAAAAGAGGTAAAAAAAAAAAAAACCTCTACAGTGAAAACTTTAAATGTGTGAAGACAGAGATTAAGAAACATACTAAAATTTGAAGACCTCCCAAGCTATAGCTTGGTAGAATTAACATTGTGAAAACAGACCTTTCACCAAAGCAATTTACCGATTCAGTGAAATCACAATCAACATCCTTATCTCTTTCTTCACATAAATAGAAAGAAAATCCTCAATTTGATATGGAACAACAAAAGACCCAGAATAGCCAATTAGTCCTAGATAAGTGTTTGTTTCCATGCATTCTGCTCGCTTTAAGTGCTAAGAGCATCTGTCTAAGACCCTAACTTTTATACATCTGCTTCTATTGTATCATTGATTTTTAAGTTAGTTGTACTTTCTTTTTTTAATATTTTTTATTACATATTTTCCTCAATTACATTCCCAATGCTATCCCAAAAGTCCCCCATACCCTCCCCCCCCACTTCCCTACCCACCCATTCCCATTTTTTTGGCCCTGGCATTCCCCTGTACTGGGGCATATAAAGTTTGCGTGTCCAATGGGCCTCTCTTTCCAGTGATGGCCGACTAGGCCATCTTTTGATACATATGCAGCTAGAGTCAAGAGCTCCGGGGTACTGGTTAGTTCATAATGTTGTTCTACCTATAGGGTTTCAGATCCCTTTAGCTTCTTGGGTACTTTCTCTAGCTCCTCCATTGGGAGCTCTGTGATCCATCCATTAGCTGACTGTGAGCATCCACTTCTGTGTTTGCTAGGCCCCGGCATAGTCTCACAAGAGACAGCTACATCTGGGTCCTTTCCATAAAATCTTGCTAGTGTATGCAATGGTGTCAGCGTTTGGAAGCTGATTATGGGGTGGATCCCTGGATATAGCAGTCTCTAGATGGTCCATCCTTTCGTCACAGCTCCAAACTTTGTCTCTGTAACTCCTTCCATGGGTGTTTTATTCCCAATTCTAAGGAGGGGCATAGTGTCCACACTTCAGTCTTCATTCTTCTTGAGTTTCATGTGTTTAGCAAATTGTATCTTATATCTTGAGTATCCTAGGTTTTGGGCTAATATCCACTTATCAGTGAGTACATATTGTGTGAGTTCCTTTGTGAATGTGTTACCTCACTCAGGATGATCCCCTCCAGGTCCATCCATTTGCCTAGGAATTTCATAAATTCATTCTTTTTAATAGCTGAGTAGTACTCCATTGTGTAAATGTACCACATTTTCTGTATCCATTCCTCTGTTGAGGGGCATCTGGGTTCTTTCCAGCTTCTGGCTATTATAAATAAGGCTGCTATGAACATAGTGGAGCATGTGTCCTTCTTACCGGTTGGGACATCTTCTGGATATATGCCCAGGAGAGGTATTGCTGGATCCTCCGGTAGTACTATGTCTAATTTTCTGAGGAACCGCCAGACTGATTTCCAGAGTGGTTGTACAAGCCTGCAATCCCACCAACAATGGAGGAGTGTTCGTTCCTCTTCCTCCACATCCTCGCCAGCATCTGCTGTCACCTGAATTTTTGATCTTAGCCATTCTGACTGGTGTGAGAAGATCTCAGAAGATGGAAAGATCTCCCATGCTCATGGATTGGCAGGATCAACATTGTAAAAATGGCTATCTTGCCAAAAGCAATCTACAGATTCAATGCAATCCCCATCAAAATTCCAACTCAATTCTTCAACGAATTAGAAAGAGCAATCTGCAAATTCATCTAGAATAACAAAAAACCTAGGATAGCAAAAAGTCTTCTCAAGGATAAAAGAACCTCTGGTGGAATCACCATGCCTGACCTAAAGCTTTACTACAGAGCAATTGTGATAAAAACTGCATGGTACTGGTATAGCGACAGACAAGTAGACCAATGGAATAGAATTGAAGACCCAGAAATGAACCCACACACCTATGGTCACTTGATCTTCGACAAGGGAGCTAAAACCATCCAATGGAAGAAAGACAGCATTTTCAACAAATGGTGCTGGCACAACTGGCGGTTATCATGTAGAAGAATGCAAATCGATCCATACCTATCTCCTTGTACTAAGGTCAAATCTAAGTGGATCAAGGAACTTCACATAAAACCAGAGACAGTGAAACTTATAGAGGAGAAAGTGGGGAAAAGCCTTGAAGATATGGGCACAGGGGAAAAATTCCTGAATAGAACAGCAATGGCTTGTGCTGTAAGATCGAGAATTGACAAATGGGACCTCATGAAACTGCAAAGCTTCTGCAAGGCAAAAGATACCGTCAATAAGACAAAAAGACCACCAACAGATTGGGAAAGGATCTTTACCTATCCTAAATCAGATAGGGGACTAATATCCAACATATATAAAGAACTCAAGAAGGTGGACTTCAGAAAATCAAATAACTCCATTAAAAAATGGGGCTCAGAACTGAACAAAGAATTCTCACCTGAGGAATACCGAATGGCAGAGAAGCACCTGAAAAAATGTTCAACATCCTTAATCATCAGGGAAATGCAAATCAAAACAACCCTGAGATTCCACCTCACATCAGTTAGTTGTACTTTCAATCCTCCATTGTATCTATTTGTCCTCTTCTTCCACAGTTCGGAATCTCACAACTTACTCTTAAATTCTTTGAGTCTTAATGTATTCAACCATAGAATGGTTATTTGTTGTATGTGATTGTCTTAGAAAGGGTGAAGAAGTTGGAGGAGAAACGTGCGATCTTTATGAGTGCTTTGAAAATCTTGTGTAATTTGATAAGTATAAATTTTTATATGATGTTGCTATTTGGTTTTCTTCTCTAGATTTTCAGCATTTGACAAAGAAGCTCCAATGTGTTTACTTCAGTCAATTCCAGGGTAGATACCATGGATATTTTAAATTAGTTTGGGAAGCATGGGTAACTTGAAGACTGCCCTCATTCCATCTCGGGACTGCAAAAGTCTTGGAGCACATTATATACTCAGGTTTCCAAAATTACTTGAGACCTGGAACGTTTTGACTAGAATCTGCTGCACCTAAATGCAGATTGATATCATGTCTTTTCCACTTGAACACCATTTTGTGGAGGGGTCATTTGACATATTGAGGTGAATAGTCTGGAGTATTTGGTTCTATTTTCATTTCTTCAGGTTGCCTATGTTACTTGTACTGTGTTCATGTGGATCCCATCCTCCTTGGCTTCTCCTTAAATATATTTATTTGTTATAGCCATACATCTCTTGATAAATCAGAGTTTCTTCTCATATAAATCATAGTTGTGTGTGTTATTTTAGTTGAAAGTCAATTTTGTTCGATATTAGAATGGCTACTCCAGCTTCTTTCTTGGGACCATTTGCTTGGAGAATTGTTTTCCAGCCTTTTACTCTGAGGTAGTGTCCGTCTTTGTCACTGAGGTGCATTTCCTGTATGCAGCAAAATGCTGGGTCCTGATTATGTATCCAGTCTGTTAGTCTATGTCTTTTTATTGGGGGGTTGAGTCCATTGATGTTAAGAGATATTAAGAAAAAGTGATTGTTATTTCCTGTTATTTTTTGTTTATAGGTGGAATTATGTCTTGTGTGGCTATCTTCTTTTGGGTTTGTTGAAAGAGTGCTTTCTTGCTTTTTCTAGGGTGTACTTTCCCTTTTTGTGTTGATATTGTTCATGTATTATCCTTTGTAGGGCTGGATTTATGGAAAGATATTGTGCATATTTGTTTTTGCCCATGGAATATCTTGTTTTCTCCATCTATGGTAATTGAGAGTTTTGCTGGGTAGAGTAGCCTGGGCTGGCATTTGTGTTCTCTTAGGGTCTGTATGACATCTGTCCAGGATTTTCTGGCTTTCATAGTCTCTGGTGAGAAGTCTGGTGTAATTCTGATAGGTCTGCTTTTATATGTTACTTGACCTTTTTCCTTTACTACTTTTCATATTCCATTTTTATTTAGTGCCTTTGTTGTTCTGGTTATTATAGTGCATTTGGTGATTTTACTATTATGTGTCAGGAGGAATCTCTTTTCTGGTCCAGTCTATTTGGGGTTTTGTAGGCTTCTTGTATGTTCATGGGCATCTCTTTCTTTAGGTCAGGGAAGTTTTCTTCTATAATTTTTTGAAGATATTTACTGGCCCTTTAAGTTGGGAATCTTTGATCTCTTCTATACCTATTATCCTTAGGTTTGGTCTTCTCATTGAGTCCTGGATTTCCTGGATGTTTTGAGTTAGGAGCCTTTTGCCTTTTGCATTTTCTTTGTCTGTTGTGTCAATGTTTTCTATGGTATATTCTGCCCCTGAAATTCTCTCTTCTATCTCTTGTATTCTGTTGGTGATGCTTGCATCTATGACTCTTGATCTCTTTGCTAGGTTTTTTAACTCCAGGGTTGTCTCCCTTTGTGATTTCTTTATTGTTTCTGTTTCCATTTTTAGATCTTGGATGGTTTTGATCATTTCCTTTGCCTATTTGATTGTGTTTTCCTGTAATTCTTTAAGGGATTTTTGTGTTTTCTCTTTAATGGCTTCTAGCTGTTTACCTGTGTTCTCCTGAATTTCTTTCAGGGAGTTATTTATGTCCTTCTTAATGCCTTCTATTATCATTATGAAAAATGATTTTAGATTTGAGTCATGCTTTTCTGGTGTGATGGTGTATCCAGGACTTGCTATGGTTGGAGAATTGGGTTCTGATGACGCCAAATAACATTTGTTTCTGTTGCTTATGTTCTTATGCTTGCCTCCCTCCATGTGATTATCTCTAGTGCTACCTGCATTAGCTATATCTGACTGGAGCCCGTCCTTCCTGTGATCCTGGTTGTATCAGAACTCCTCGGAGTTCAGCTGTCTCTGTGATTCCAGGATCCTGTGATCCCGAGATCCTGGATGTGTCCGAGCTCCTGGGAGACAAGCTGCCTCTGGGACCCTGAGATCCTGGTGTGACCAAGCTCCTGGGATCCTGGGACCCTGGGCATGTTAGAGCACCTGGGAGCAGAGCTTCCTCTGGGTGTTGTGGGACTGGCTGTAGAGTTCGGGCCCAAGGTCTGTCCAGGGCACAGGCCCAGATCAGAAAGAACCTGTGCCCTGGTTGGGGGTGGGTCCTGTTTCCCTGGATCCCACTGGTCCCAGTTACTGCCAGTGGTGTTGGGACAGATGTGTCCTCCTCACCTCTGATACTATGATCCTGGGCGTGTTAGAACGCCTATGAGTGGAGCTTCCTCTGGGTGTTGTGAGACTAGCTGCAGAGTTCAGGCCCAAGGTCTTGCCTGTCCAATTTTGTAGGATCATTTCTGCAAGGCAATCTACTTGTTTTAATCCAGAAATGGAAACTTAATATCTCTAGAACCTGACCAACTTGTCTAGTTAGTTTTGAAAGTATCAGAAGAGGCATATTTAATCAAACCATTAGTCTGTGCCTACCAAGTAGTCTCAGGGGCTTGGTAATATTGTTATCCAGACGAGTTAATCCATAAGGCCAAACAATAGGCATTAGAAGAAGAGGAAGTGCCTAGGTTAAAGGTTTTGGATAGTATACTAGTTCTGTCCCCTTGTGTGTCCTCTAATGTTAATTTGGGCTGCTCCAATCACAGTGGATTTTGTCAGTCAATGGACTGATAGTCTGGTTAGTTCCTATCCATATGTATGGCCACGGGGGATGTAAGCATAATCAGCAATCCTTGCTTATTCAGGCTGGGAATGATTGATTAACTCTATACCCACTGTCCCTTCTGTTTCTAAGGTTTTGCCTGTTTTCCAAAGGCCATCTCTCTTACAGATTCCTAGATTTTTAATTTTATGGCCATTGGATTTCAGTTTCCTGCTGTGCATTTCTTGGGAGAGGTCTATCTTTCTGTATATTCATCCATGTGTTTTCAGGGAGCCTGTTTTACAACCCCAATTTTGCACTGGAAACTCTCTTGTTCCTGGCAACCAGGGGCTCAACCTCAGGGCATGCATAGAATTGTAAACTCTGTATTCCTACCTCAGAAGATAAATTCCCACAGCTTTTCTTTTCTTTTTCTTTTTATTTCAATAAAAGCAGACACTTAAAACAGGCATCAGTAAGCAAAAAGGTCAAGATGGAATATGGGATCCTGGTCTGCAGCCATGTTAAGCAACTGCCTCCCCTGTATCTGTCTTCTCAGTTTCCAGGCACAGTCCCAAGGGCAATGGGTGTTGGCCCATAACCCTGTATTCATACCAAACGGAAAACCCAGGAGGAGGGAGAAGGGCATGGAGTAGAAAGGCCTGAGACCAAGAAACCTTAATTTTAATGGGTCTATACCAGAAACCGTCCATTTAGCTGCATCTGTGGCTTCTGCTCTTTTGACCTGGATGTGGTAGTTCCATGATATAATAGCAGCTGCCTTTACAGCCGTGAGAGTGGAGAGAATCACCGGGTGGGATGCTTTCCAAGTTGGTTGCAGTGCCCCTTTGGTTATCTGTTTAACGAAGACAGTATTATTGGACTCAGATGGTGGAAACTGATGGTGGACTTGGAGATCAGTTGGGTCTTTTGGATATTTCAATGAACAGCTCTTTCTTGGAGAACTGGAGGGCCTGTAGTGACTGGAAAAAGGACTATCAGAGAGTTTGGCCAACTGCTTGTCTCAGCCTAAGAAGCGGTGGGGAGGTCTTCCAAATATAATCTCATAGAGGGAAAATCTCATACTATAAAGGGATTCAGTGAGCTCAAAGCCCAAAGGAAGGAGGTCTAATCATCCTTAACTGGGTTCCAATGAGAGTTTTGTTAGGGTCAATATCTTGTTTATTTATTGTTTTTTTTTACCTGCCCAGAATTCTGAAGTGTGCAAAATGAAGTTTTTAATCTAAGCCTAAATCTTTAACTATTAATTGAGAGGGCTTTTGGCTATGAAAGCCTGGCTATTGTTTGACCCCATTGCTAAGGAGAGAATACATTAGGAGAAGAGTTCCTGGAGGAGCTTTTTAGCTACTACTTGAAGAGTTTCAGTCTCAGTGGAGAACACCTCTGCCCACTTGAAAAAGGTATCTATCAAAACTAGTAAGTATTTTTATTCTCCCCTGGCAGGCTAGATGTTGCTTTTTCCAGAGTATGCTGGAGGGTTGGCCTCTCATTTGGACCCCTTCCAGGGTAAGGACTCTCTGGGATTCCTTTGAACACAAACCTGCCATCTGACTGAGACATTTTGTGCTAGGCTGTCCAGTTTAGGTATAACACACCTTAGCCTGAGCAACTTAGAAGATCTTATGGACCCCAGAAGAGTAGCCCGGAGAAAGTCAATTATCAGAGTCCTGCTAGTTGTTTTTGTGTGTGTGTGTGTGTTTTTTTTTTTTTTTGGAATGATCTTTCCCTTTGGTGGTATCTATCAACGTGTGGGCTTGAGTTGACCATTTTTTTCTTTTTTTCTTTTTTTTTCTTTCATTTTTTCTTTTTAAATCCTGTTTCCTATTAGATGTACCATGGGGTCTAGGGCAGCACTGGGTTGGGTATGCTGTCAGAACATCAATAGTCCCCATTGGTCTTAGGGCTGTTTGTCTGGCAGCCAGGTCAGTGGCCTCAGTAATGTTGACCTCAGGAGAGTCATCTTTTTGATGTTCTCAGCAGTGGGGCTGTGGAGGATAGCAATTTGTAGCAGAGGCCAAGTAGCCTCTAGGAGGGTCAAGATTTTCTCTGTTTTTAAATTCCTTTGCCCTCTTTCTCTATCGACCATCCCATGGACATGTTCTGCAGTAAAATCACAGCAACTGTCTGTGTATATGGATGGTGGGGGACCTTCCTTTTCCATGGCTGAGAGCCTGGGTCAGATCTATCAGTTCTGCTCTCTGGGCTGAGGTACCTGGCTTGGGCCCAAATCATTGCTGTTAAAGCAACTATTGCTGTTCTTGAGTACTTGTCATGGATGAGCACCTGCGGGTTGTCTGTCATCAAGCAAGAGGGTGGCAGGACTTATGCCAGTGAGTTTCTCAAACCAGACTCAGGGGTGGACCAGAAATAGGGCCTGGTCCTGGATCACACAGGCATTAGACAGCCAGTGCTCTGGTGTTCTTTAGAGGAAGGCCTCAGTGCCATAGGGCGCTGCTGTAAGTTATAAGATCCAAGGCCCAACTTTTTTTTTTAATTAGACTAGCAGTACCCTCCACAGCTCTTAGACAGGTGGTCCATCCTGTAGCTACAGGGTCGAATCATTTGGGCAAGTATGTCACGGGACATTTCCATGGCCCTAAAATTTGGGTTAGAACTCTTTTTGTAATGTCTTTTGTTTTGTGGACAAACAGATGAGAAGGTTTTGAGACATCTGGAAGTGCCAGGGCTGGAACTGAAGTCAGAGCTGTTTTTAAAGCCTCAGATGCCTTTTGTTTAGCCTCAGTCTAGATTAGGGGCTCAGTGCCCAACTTTGTGCTGATGTATAGCCTTGCTATTTTCTGAAAACTCTGGTATCCAGAGACAGCAATACTCAACTGTACCTAGGAACTCTTGAACCTGTCTCCTAGCCTTTGGAGTGGGGATCTGAAGGATAGAAGCAATCCTACTCTGAGACAGACTCCTTTTGCTTCCCTTCAGCTGGTAGCCAAGATATGTAGCCTCTGATGTATAAAGTTGGGCTTTCTTAGTAGATGTTCTGTAGCCTGAGGTCTGTAACTCTTGCAGCAGTCCCTCGGTGGCCCATTTATAACTTATTTTACTTTTAGAGGCTAGGCAGAGGTCATTTGCATATTTTAAGACTATGGTCTAGGAAACCTGATAGAAAGGCAGGAGATTAGCATTTAGTGTCTTTAAATCTTTGCAGCAATCTGTTCCAGGTATGTTGTCCACTGCAACCCTGCTCTGTGTCTGTTCATTTAAAAGCAAAGATGGGTTGATTTACCTCTGCCAATGGCAAACTAAAGAATGCATCTTTCAGTTCCAAGACAGTGTACACCTGTTTCTCTGGAAGAATCAGACTTCTGAGACCCAGAGATCCCAGGTTTCTTCATAAGCAGTAGAGTCATATTTCTGGGTGATTGGAAGTGCACCAGGATGCCTGTCTCTTCGAGCCAGGCATACAAGCTGCAATTTCCCTTTTTGTTTCTAGGGTCATTGGGTGTTGTTTAATCTTGCCAGGGGTAGCCGAACTGGTTAGTTGAACAATTACGGGAACCTGGGTTTTTGCCGGTACCTCCAGAAATATTTGCTGTCAGTCTGAGAGATAGTCTAATGGTATCTTTTGATTGGAGCAGTACTTTCAGCAAGAACATAGTCTACTGACAGATGGTAAGAGACCAACATTTTTCTGGATATCTTTAAATCTGACTGAGTCTAATCAGAAATGTGACAGTGGCTCTTATTTTTTAAAAAAGTTCTTGTCCTAATCAGTTCTCTGTTTTAAAAGACCTTTTGAGCTATCTCCAGCAACTGGGACCTACTTATACCTTTAACATTTCTAATTTTTATAACTTTTTTCTAATATCTGGGGCTAACTGGGTAACAAAACAAATCTTTTTAGCAGCTGTCTTTAATCCTTCTAAAACAGACCCAGTGAAAAGAAATGTTAAAGTCTCCTTGGTCAGAGTTGGACAGGAGGGAAACTCCATTCTCCCCAGGGTGCATTGTCCAGCAGTGATTTTCTCCCCCACTCACCTCCCACCACCAGGCCCACGGGTGGTTTTTCCTCCTTTTTTTCCGAGAATTTTTGGTCTTAAGTTTTCCAATCATATTTAACACTGGTTGAAAAGATGAGGTAAATTATGAAAGAGCAAGGAATGGCTAGTCTTGTCTGTTTTCACTGTGTCTCCTTGGATCTCTAGATTATTCTACATGTTTCTGTCAGGTTTGTTTCCATTTAGTGACAGGTGGCTTTCTGTAGTGTGAATCCCCCCCAAGTGCCCTCTTGTTTGACATCCGAATCCTTTTTGGCTTTGCCTGGTTATCTGGGGTGGGGGGTGGTAGGGAGAGGATCTCTACCTGTCCCACTCTTGGACCACTCACTTGTTTCGTTCATCCCTTGACTCCTGCTTATAGTCTAGGCCTAAGTGGGTCTAGGCCCTTGTGTCAAGGCAGGGAGGAGCTGATTTTCTCATCCAGGGCCCCCTGCAATCTAATCAGAATGTGCACAGGGAGGGGGAAATAGTTCCCTGCCTGCTTTAAATCAGTCCCAGGGAAGGGGAAAGAGGAAGTCCTATTCCTTGCTCTTTCATAACTTACGTCATCTTTTCAACCAATGAACTACAGAAGCCAAAAAGCAAAGTTAGTAAGAATCTTTCCCAGAACTATGAACTTTGCTAAACTAGGTCTTTGTTTTCACTTTGACAGGTTTTCATTTGTCCATGTGCTGAACTTTATGGCTTGAATAGTACTTCCCCCATCTAGTCAGTTGTGCTACGGTCTGGGGGCCTGTTACAAGGGCTGCGATTTATAGGGACCTCACATTTAGGGTTGAGTGTTCCAAGGTCTTTCACTGTCCTCGTTATGTCCATCTGTGGTTTCTGTGTTTGTTCCCATCTGCTATAGGAGGAAGCTGCTCTGATGATGGCTGAGCAAGGCACTGATCTATCATTATAGCAGAATGTCCTTAGGAACCATTTTATTGCTATTTTTAAAAGATCAGTAGTATCTGGTTTAACCATAGGGTTATCTAGCCTCATGTTTTTGGTCACTGAAGCACTGTCCAGTATGGGTTCTGTCAGAGTTTCTATTCCTGCACAAACATCATGACCAAGAAGCAAGTTGGGGAGGAAAGGGTTTATTCAGCTTACACTTCCATACTGCTGTTCATCACCAAAGGAAGTCAGGACTGGAACTCAAGCAGGTCAGGAAGTAGGAGCTGATGCAGAGGCCATGGAGGGATATTACTTACTGGCTTGCTTCCCCTGGCTTGCTCAGCCTGCTTTCTTATAGAACCAAGACTACCAGCCCAGAGTTGGTCCCACCCACAAGGGGCCTTTCCCCCTTGCTCACTAATTGAGCAAATGCCTTACAGTTGGATATCATGGAGGCATTTCCCCAACTGAAGCTCCTTTCTCTCTGATAACTCCAGCTGTGTCAAGTTGACACAAAACTCGCCAGTACAGGTTCCATCTTGTAAAGTGGGCCTTAAGTCAAATTAGAGATTGGTTGACCACTCCCACAAGATTTGTGTCACCATTGTACTAGCATTTCTTATTGGCAGGACTTCATTGTAGATCACAGGGTTTGTGGCTGGACTGGTGTTTACATTTCTCTTTTGGTGGCACATCTTCCTGTATGAAAGACACTAGATCTTAGGGGTGAAAGCTCTATGTAGGCACCAGCTTGACTTCTCCATTTCAGTGAGTTGTGTCGGTGTTGTCTTCAGCAACCGGGCCTTGTCATCAGATTGAGGAAGACAACCTATTGTCTCGATATCAGCCTGGGTTGTTTGGAGATTCCCATGTGACCCCTTTGGGCATCAAAACAATTTGATATAATCCAATACTGGTACCAGAAGCTTCATTTGGTGACAATATGTGTCCACTGTGGGTCTTTCTTCCCTATTATTTGCAATTTCATTTCGATAGCCTTCAGATATGTATTTGTTTTAGAAACCTTCTACTGTATTAGGTTTCCATACTACCCCTTAAATGCTCCTTAATTTTAGTTTTCTCTCCCCATACTCCTTCCCTTGTTCCCCTCCTTCCTCCCTACCTCTCCCAACTTGTTCCTCCTGTTCCAGCCCTGTTCACATCCACCCATAATTTTCTATTCTATTTTCCTTTCCTAATGACATACATAGCCCTTTGTTCTATACTTAACCCCTGTGGTTTTACAGATTGTAGCTCGGCTATCATGTTCACTTAACAGGTAATATTCACATATAAGTGAACATATGGCATATTTGTCTTTCTGCATATTTGTCTTTCTGTGATACCTCCCCCAGGATGATGTTTTTAGTTCCATCCATTTACTTGTGAATTCCACTTTTAAACAGCTGGGTAGTACTCCATTGTGTAAATATACCACATTTTCTTTATCCATTTTTCTATTGAAGGAAATCTAGGTTGTTTCTAATTCCTGGATATTACGAATATAGAAGCAATGAACATGGTTGAGAGAGTGTCTCTGTGGTAGGATGAAGCATCCTCTCTCTGTGTCTCTGTCCCTCTGTCTGTCTCTGTCTGTCTCTGTCTCTCTCTCTGTCTCTGAGTGTGTGTGTGTATCTCCGTCCAAGAGTGGTATAGCTAGATTTTGAGGTAGATTGATTCCCATCTTCCAGGGGAACTACTACACTGATTTACCGAGTGATTGTACAAGTTTGCACTCACACCAACAATGGTTGAGTGTTCCCCTTATTCACATCCTTGCCAGGAGGAGCTGTCATTTGTTTTCATCGTAGGCCATTCTGACAGGTGTAAGATGAAATCTCAAAGCAGTTTTGGTTTGCGTTTCCTTGATAGCTAAGGTTAATGGACATTTCTTTCTTTTCTTTTTCTTATCTCTCTCTTTTTTTAGTGTTCACATGTATTTATTTATATTAGATATTTTCTTCATTTACATTTCAAATGCTATCCCGAAAGTCCCCTATACTCTCCCTCTGCCCTGATCCCCAACCCACATTTCTCAAAGTGTTCTCAGCATTTGAATTTCCAATATCAAGAATGCTCTGTTTAGATCTGTACCATATTTTTAATTTGTTTATTTATTTTCTTGATATCTAGGTTTTTGAGTTCTTTATATATTTTTGATATTATCCCTGTATTGGATGTGTAGTTGGTAAAAATCTTTTTCCATTCTGAAGGCTATTGCTTTGTCTGAATGACATTGTCCTTTGCTTTACAGAAGCTTTTCTTTCAGTTTTGAGGTCCTATTTTCTTTCATTGTTGATCTTAGTGTCTGTAGTATCAGTGTTCTGTTCAGAAAGTCTTTTTCTATGCCAATGAATTCAAGACTATCCCCCACTTTCTCTTTCATCAAGTTCACTGAACCCGGTTTTACATTGATGTCTTTGATCTATTTGGAGTTGAGTTTCATGAAGTGTGTGATTCTTTTACAGGAAGCCATCTAGCCATTGGACTGACACCATTTGTTGAAGATGCTTTTTTTCCATTATGTATTTCTGACTTAAAAAATCAGATGTCTCTAGGTATATAGACTTATTTCTGGGTCTTCATATTCTGGGTGATCAATATGTCTATGTTTACACTAATACCACACAATTTTTAACTATAACTCTGTAGTGCAATTTAAAATCAAGGATGGTAACATCTCCAGCAGGTTTTTTTTTTATTGTTTAAGATTGTTTTAGCTCTCTTGGGCTTTTTGTATGTCCATACGAAGCTGAAGATCATCTTTTCAAGATCTGTGAAGAATTGTGCTAGAATTTAAATGGGGATTATTTTGAATCTGTAGATTACTTTTGGTATGATGACCATTTTACTATATTAATCCTATTAATCCATGAGCATATGAGATTTTTTCATCTTCTGATATTTTCTTGGACTTCATCAATGTCTTTAAGTTTTTATCATGTAAGTCTGCTTGGTTAGAGTTACTCCAAGATATCTTATACTATTTGAAGCTACTGTGAAGGGTGTTGTTTCTCTGATTTCCTTTTCAGTCCATTTGTCATTTGTATACAGTAGGGCTACTGATTTTTGTGAGTTAATTTTTGTATCCAGATACTTTGCTGAAAGTGTTTATCAGCTGTAGGAGTTTTCTAGTTGAACTTCTAGGGTTACTTATGTAGACCACCATATCATCTCCAAATAAAGATATCTGGATTTCTTCTTTTCTACTTTGTATTCCCTTGATCTCCTTCAGTTGTCTTATTGTTCTAACTAAGACTTCAATTCATACTGTATTGAGTAGACACACAGAGAGTGGGTAAACTTACATTGTTCCTGGTTTCACTGGAATTGCTTTGAACTTCTCTGCATTTAATATTGGTTATGGATTTTCTGTACATTATCTTTATTATGTTTAGGCATGTACCTTGTATCCCTGATCTCTCCAGGATTTTTGTCATGAGGGGTGTTGGATTTTGTCAATAGCCATGTCTGAAGGAAATGAGATGATCCTGTGTTTTTTGTATTTCAGTCTGTTTATATGATGGATTACATTTATTGAATTGCATATGTTGAAACATCTCTGCTTCTGTAGGATGAAACCTACTTGATCATGGTGATGGATGATCTTAATGTGCTCTTGGATTTGGCTTATAAGTATTTTATTGAATTTTTGCATCTGTGTTCATAAGGGAAATTAGTCTGTACTTTTTTTTTTTCAAGACAGGGTTTCTCTGTATAGCCCAGGCTGTCCTAGAACTCACTTTGTAGACCAAGCTGGCTTGAACTCAGAAATCCGCCTGCCTCTGCCTCCCAAGTGCTGGGACTAAAGGTGTGCGCCACCACGCCCGGCTTGTACTTTTCTTCTTTTGTTTGTTTCTTTTTGTTGGGCTTTTATGTGTTTTTGGGTATCAGGGTAACTGTGGCCTCATAGAACGAACTGGGCAATGTTCCTTTTGTTTCTATTCTGTGGAATAATTTGAGGAGTATTGGGTGTTAACTCCTCTTTGAAAGTTTCCTAAAATTCTGTGCAAAATCATCTGGCCCTGGGCTTTTTGGTAGGGAGACTTTATTACTGCTTCTATTTCACTAGAAGTTATAGGTCTGTTTAAATTGCTGATCTTATCTTAATTTCACTTTTGTAAATGGTAATATTGGGAAAATTATCCATTTCTTTTGGATTTTCCAATTTGGTAGAGTCCAGGCTTTTAAAGTATGTCTTTAGGATGATTATCTGGATTTCCTTGGTGTCTATTGTTATGTCCACCTCTCATTTATGATTTTGTTAATTTCAATATTCTCTTTCTGCCTTTAGTTAATTTTGGATAAAGGTTTGTCAGTTTCTCAAAGAAACTATTTGTTTCATTCTTTCTATTTTTCTTGTTTCTATATTATTGATTTGAGCCCTGCATTTGATTAGTTTTTGATGTATACTCCCTTTTGTCCTTATGATTACTTCTTTTTGTTCTAGAGCTTTCTGGTGTGCTGTTATACTATAACTAGTATGAAATCTCTCCAATTTTGTAATTTTAGCACTTGGTGCTATAAACTTGTCTATTAGAACCACCTTCATGGTGTCACATAAGTTTGGGAATGCTGTGTGTTCATTTCTTTCAACTCTAGAAAGTCTTGAATTTCTTAATTTATGTCTTGACCCATTTTTCATTCAGTAGTGAGTTGTTCAGTGTCCATGAATTTGTAAGTTGTATGTTGTTTATGTTGATGTTCATATCCAGCTTTAATCCATAACGGTCTGATAGGATGATAAAAGTCATTTCAATTTTCTTGTATCTGTTGAGACTTGCTTTGTATCTGAGTATGTGGCCAATTTTGAAGAAAGTTCCATGAGGTACTTAGAAGAAGGTATATTCTTTTGTGTGCTGGTGAAATGTTCTGTAAATATCTGTTAGGTCCATTTGATTTATAATGTCAGTCAGCTGCACCATTACCCTTTTCAGTATTTGTTTGTTTGACCTGTGCATTGGCAAGAATGTGATATTGAAGCCTCCCATAATCAGTGTTTGAAAGTCAATATGTGATCTAAGCTATAGCAGTGTTTCTTTTACAAACATGTATGTCCTTGTGTTTGGGGCATAGATGTTAAGAATTTAAATGTCCTCTTGGTGGATCGTTTTTTGATGAGTATATAGTGGCTTTCCCTATCTCTTCTGAGTAGTTTTGGTATGAAGTCTATTTTGTCAGATATTTAAAAGCTCACCAGATTGCTTCTCATGTCCATTTGCTTGGAATATACTTTTTTCTTTTTTTATTAGATATTTTCTTAATTTACATTTCAAATGCTATCCCAAAAGTCCCCTATACCCTCCCCCTGCCCTGCTCCCCTACCTACCCACTCCCCCTTCCTGGCCCTGGCATTTCCCTGTACTGGGGCATATGATCTTCACAAAACCAAGGGCCTCTCCTCCCATTGATTGCCGACTAGGCCATCCTCTGCTACATATGCATATACATTTTTTTTTAAACTGAGTTGATGTCTATCCTTGATCCTAAGGTGTGTGTCTTTTTATCAGGGAATTGAGACCATTGATGTTTATAGAGAGATCAATGAACAGTGTTTGTTAATTCCTCTTATTTTGTTGTTGTTGTTGTTATTGTTGTTATTGTTGTTGTGGTGGTGGTAGGGTGTGTGTGTGTTTCCCCTTTTTTGATTTGCTGCTGTAGGATTGTTTATTCTTGGGTGTAGTTAATGGTTTCCTGATAAAGTTATCCTTCTAGTGCCTTCTGTTGAGTTGGATTTGTAAAATGATACTGCTTAAATTTGGTTTAATTGTGAGATGCTTTTCTTTCTCCATCTATTGAGCTAGAAACTTTTCTGGATATAGTAATTGAAATGGAAACTTCTGATTTCTTAGGAAAGTCAGTTATGCCAAATGATGGTTTTCTGGGGCACATAGATGAGAGGATGTTTTGCTAAAGCAGAGACATGAAAGATTTTTTTTTTCCTGAAGAAGATACAGGTGAAAGGATGTTTTGCTATAGCAGACATGTGAAAGGATGTGTGATAATTTAGAAGGAATATAAATATGACCACACAGACATTGGGAACTAGAGCATTGGTTTTCCGTGCTCCACCTTACTATTCTTTGCTCACAGCACACATATATTGTTTCCCCTCACATTGTGTTGTTGAGCTTTGCTTGTGGTGACGTCATAGAAAGAAACTCACCAAAGAACTTGTAAAGTTCCTGCAGTTTCTTGCTGCTTCCATGGTGGACTTGGGCTGGTTGGTGAGCCTTGCAGTTTCTTCTGGATTGAACTTCCCTTGCTGATTCCTATGTGGTGTCTGCTGAATGGACTGGTCTGCAGCTGCTGATTCATGAGTGGTGATTGCTGATTAGACTGAACTGCTGCTGCTGATTTGTGTTGGTGTTTTGCTAAAGGACTGGCATGTTGAGATCCAGACAATGGAGATTGGACTTGGCCCCAAAGAACTATTTCTAAACGGGTCTACTTCCCCTCTGTCCTAATAACTTTTCTCTTTCACTACCTCTGGTGGGCTAAAGGAGAGGTTGAACCCTTATTAACACAGGTTGAGAAATATATATGTTTACAAGTAATCTTGGCTTGGATCTGTGATGTGTGTCCAGGCCCTTCTTGCTTTTAGAGTCTTGAAAGTCAGGTTTAATTCTTGCAGGTCTGCCTTTATATGTTACTTAGTCCTTTTCCCTTGTAGCTTTTAATTCATGTGTGTGTGCAAGAGTATGTGTGTGTTCTATAAGTTTCATGTTTTGATTATTATGTGTTATGGGGAAATTTCTTTTCTGGTCTAGTCTTTTCTATATGCTTCTTGTACCTTTATAGGCATCTTCTACTTTAGGGTACAGACATTTTCTATTTTATTGAAAATATTTTATGTGCCTTTGGCCTGTGTGTGTTGCCCTTCCCCTATTGCTATTATTCTTAGATTTGGTCTTTTCATAGTGACCCATATTTCCTGGATGTTTTGTGCCTGGATTTTATTATTCAGCTTTCCCATTTTCTTGAACTGAGATTTCTATCCCTTCTATTTTGTCTTCAATGCCTTAGATTTTCTCTTCCATATCATGTAGTCTGCTATGAAGCTTACCTCTGAGGTTTTTCTTTGTTTTCCTAAGTTTTTCATTTCCCATTTTACCTTGAGTTTTTGCTAGTGATTCAATTTCTGCTTTCATGTCTTGAACTGTTTTCTTAATTTCATTACACTGTATTTTATAAATTTCATTAATGGATTTTTTTTCACTTCCTCTTTAAGGTCTTTGAATATTAAAATAGCCATTTAGAAATTCTTGTCTTGTGCTTCAGCTATGTTACATTTCTCAGGGCATTTCTAGTAGCATTACTGGGTTTGCTAGAGACATGGTGTTTTCATTGCTATTGATTGTGTTTTTGCATTGGTGTCTATGCATCTGGGTTTGGGATGAAGGTGATTTTAGGTGCTGATATCTGGTCTTGTCTTTGCTGGTAGTGTGTTCTCTTGCCTTTTATGGATCTTGGGGACATGTGATGTCTGTGGGTGGTCTGGTAGGGAATGCTTCTGAGTCCCTGCTGGTTTTGGCCACTGGGGGCAAGTATAGAATTTATTTTTAGATATTGGGAGCTGACACAAAGGAATAGGGATGGGCTAGAAGAGAGAAGGTGGTGAAAGTGTTCACAGGAAGGAAAACTGACTGTTATGTGTGATTTGACATAGTCTGTAGAAAGTGAACTCAGAGAAAGTGGATAGGCCCCAGCAGGTGTGCTGCTACCGAGCTGGGGATAAGATTGAGGAATTGAGATTGGAGGACAGGAAGGAGAATCAAGAATTCTCTATTCTGACAAGATGAAGTGTCTAGCATAGCTCCAGGGAGGGACTGACTGGGGTGATGGGTGAATGAAGAAAAAGACAGACAGATACATAAAGACAGAAAGCTGGGATCAGATAACCTGACCCTGGGTGTGAGAAACAATGCAGCACAGTGGAAGCTCAGTGTGTTTATTATATACAGCTGAACAGAGAGAGGTGGGGTTACTGCATAAAATTGAAGAAGAGCTCAGGATTATTACATAAGATAAACAGGGAAGGAACTTTTTCTCCCAAACTATAGGGGGCCATGTCTCATTCCAACTACCATAGCTCTTTTTCTCTTGTTTTTTATTTGTCTAATTTGGAATACCAGCCCATGGGATTGTGCTGCCTACATTTTGGGTGGATTAATAACCATACCTGTGGGAATGAGGATATTCTAAAGGGATACTTCCATCCCTCCCTTTATATGTTAGACTAGGAAATAATAGACACCAATGCATTTGAATTCCCCTCAAGTTTGATGCTGGAGAAGGAAAAGGCACCCCAGTGTCCAATAGAGAGGAACTGATCTGGAAAAAGATATTGTGAGACCCCGATTTAGAGTGTTTCTCCCTGGAAGGTAAGGCCCCTGGACGTTCCCCAAGCTTGTTTTCCCTGATCTCTAAAAATACAGCCAGAAAGAAGCTCTCTATAGCCAGCAAAAAGCCTTTTTGTTTCTGTGCCTTACAGCCAGAGATTCGATGATTGTAGGAAGACCTACAAGGACATGGAGATAGACGCCGGAGAGGAGGCTGCAGCTCACTCCCCTCCCCCCTCGCCAGAAAGGAGCTGTAGCCAACTCTCCTCCCAACTCTCCTCCCAACTCCTCCCAACTCCTCCCAATTCCTCAGCTAGCTGTTAAAAGCCTCCTACTGTCACCGCTCGGGGTCAAACTTCCCTGCCCTGCACAGCCGAGGGACTTCGTCCTCAGCTAGCTGATAATAAAACCTCTTGCAGTTTGCATCAGGTGTGGTTTTCTCTCGGGTCACTGGGGTGCTGACCAGCTCATCCCGGGACTTGAGCGGAGACCCAGCTTCCGGGGTCTTATAATATCATGCAAAATTGTCAGATTACCTTCAAGGAGAAATGATGATGGACAGAACCATACCTTGAGCACACTGCATAGTTATATACTTTTGGACATCTATTTAAACCTAAACCTCATGTCAAGGGCCCGATGGTCTTGCATGGTGGTAGGGGTATCCCTGACTTCTTTGTTCTTCTCAAAGTGACCATTTTGAACAAATCTGCTTTTTTTCCTGCTCTCTTTTGTTTCTTTAATTGGCCAGGTTCCAGGCTGAGCCAGGGTCCAGGGTGAGTGTCTGACAATTCTGGTAACAATTTTGGTGAACCATGGTCAGGAGAAAAGGCACATTTGTTAGTGTCAGCCATTTTTGGAAGTTGACCTTGGGTGTGTTGCAGTAAATCTCCAACCAAAATAAGCCCGGGCAATGACAACACAACTCAATTAATATGAATACATGCTGTGAGCCTAGATTGGGCAGATCTACCGCTACACTACCATCTTCCCCATAATAAGAGACCCCTTAGAACTTGTGGTTTCTCCAGGCCAGGTGCTTCTGATCCACTTTCCTTCTTCCTCCTCTTCAATTGTCCCCCCACCCCTCTCTCCCAAACCTTCCCCTCTTTCTCCACCCAATCACCAGCTCTAGACTTTATTTATAAATTAAGGTGGGAAGAAGGTTTACAAGAAATCACCTGAGTGCTGACTCATTCCTTGTTGCAGCCCCTCACAGGAGGACAGAATTAACATCAAATACAATTAGCCCCAGGGCTATCTGCAACGTGGGTGGAAAGGAAAACTTGAACAGTACCACATAGCAGTTGGAATCACTTTATTTTGAGTGTGTGTGTAAATGCAAATGCATGAATATTACAGCATATGTGTGTAGGTCAGAGACCAACTTTTCAAGAAACCTTCCACCTTGTTATGAGGCAGGGTCTCTTGTCAGTTTTCCTGCTGTGTTGCATACATTACAGGATACTTGGCCCATATGTGTCCAGCTGATTCTTCTGTCTCTACTTCCCATCTCACTGTAGGAGTTCTGGAATTACAATGCATGCCATTGCATATGTTTTTTTAAAACATGGGTTCTTATAATTTAATTCAGGTTGTCAGACTTGCACAGATGCCCTCTTCCCCACTGAGCCCTGGCCCATATATCTCAATCTTGGGTTAACTGTGCCTGTGTCTGAAATATCTATATCTACATGAATATCTATATCACAAACAGAATCACAAGTAGTCCCCAAGGATAGAAGATATTTAGTATGTGTCAAATGACCATGCATAAGACCAAGGGGGACTCTCCTCCTATGAGGAGAAGGGGGGCAATGGGGAGAGGGATTTGTAAGGGAATAAGAGGAGAGGAGGAGGGGCTATGATTTGGATGTAAAGTGAATAAAAATAAACTACTATAAAAAGAAACATTTCTCAGTAACTTCTAAGCTTTAGTTACTTTTGGAAGGGTGGATATACCTGACTCCATTTTGTTGTTGGCTTCGATGCAAAGTCAAGCCTGGGCTGCCCTTAAGCTTATGATCTTCTTGTTTTAGCCCCCTAAATGCTATATTACAGGCAAGAGGCACAATGCCCAAAATGACTTTATTTTAATTCCAATAATTCCCCCCTCCTTGACAAATTCAGAGGGCAATATTCTCTGAAGACATTACCAGTAGTTTGATTTTGACTGTCCTTAAACATGGATGAGATCTGGACTGGCTGACCTGATTTGTTCCTATATTGTGGGATGACAGATATCAAAGAGGTAGTTCCAATAAAACCCTTTATTGCCAATTTTAAGAAACTAAGAAGTATAGAAGTATAAAAGAAATGGCTCCTAGGGCAGGACCACAGAGAGTCCATTGAGCTTTGATTCTGTCTGTCATACTGGTGACATTTCAATAACTCAAAAATGCTGCTCATATACTTCTGTCAGTTGCACTTCTGCAGAATTGTAGCAGATAGCACTTACAAAGCCTTACAAAACCACAACTACCAAAAGCACACATTTGAAGAAACCTATGTCCAAAAGGTAAGTTCATTTAGGGTTGGGGCTATAGCTTAGTTAGTAAAATGCTTTTAAGCTCTGAGTATAACTCCATTTTGTGTTTGGCTGTGAGACAAGGTTTTGCTATGTAGCCTAGGCTAGAGTCACTTGTGTCACAGTGCCTAAATGAAGAGTGGTGGCAAAGCACTTAGGAGGTAAAGGCAAGAGGAGTCACTGCCTCAAAAAAGGAGGTGAGGAAACCAACTGGTTGTTCAGTGCCAAATGGTTAACCCTGAACACACACACGCGCGCGCGCACACACACACACACACAAACACACACACACACACACACACACACACACACACACACAAGTAATGCTGTATATGGATTAAATGGGTTATATTTGGGGCGATATATATATACATATATATGTATATATATATCGCGAATTTGAAGGAGAATGGAGAGGGGTATATGGAAAGGTGGAAGGGTTTGGAGGGAGGAAATGGAGAAATGTAATTAAAATGCAATCACAAAAATAAGCAACAAAAAGAGAAGATGGCTGGAGATATCACTCAGCAGTTAAGACTACTTGGTACTCTACTATAGGACCTAATTTTGCTCCTCAGCGCCCACATAAGGCAGCTCTCAACTGTCCAGAATTCCAGCTCCAGACGATCTGATGCCTGTCTTCTGCAAGCACTTACAGTCACGTGCACATACCCACATGCATACACACATACCTACAGATAATTAAGAATAATAAAAAAGAAAACCGGAGCAGCAGCGGTCGCCATCTTGGTTCCGGGACTCAGCAGAACTTAGGAAATTAGTCTGAACAGGTTAGAGGGTGCGCCAGAGAACCGGACAGCTTCTGGGACGGGCAGAAGCACAGAGCCGCTGAGGCAGCACCCTTGGCGGGCCGCAGACAGCTGGCCACCGTCCTGACCAGAGGACAGGTGTCCGCCTGGCTTGGGAGGCGGCCTCAGCCTCAGCAGCAGCGGTCGCCACCTGGGTTCCGGGACTCCCTGGAACTTAGGAATTTAGTCTGCACAGGTGAGAGTCTGCACCACAGAAGCTGACAGCTTCTGGGAACTGCCAAAGCAACACAGCTTCTGAGAGAGGCCCTGTTTTGGGCCTTCTTCTTCGACCAGGAGGAGGTCCAAAAACAAGATATCTGCGCACCTTCCCTGTAAGAGAGCTTGCCAGCAGAGAGTGCTCTGAGCACTGAAACTCAGAGGAGAGAATCTGTCTCCCAGGTCTGCTGAGAGACGGTAACAGAATCACCAGAAGAACAATCTCTAAACAGAGTCAACTATAACTACTAACTCCAGAGATTACCAGATGGCGAAAGGTAAACGTAGGAATCCTACTAACAGGAACCAAGACCACTCACCATCATCAGAACCCAGCACTCCCACTTCGCCCAGTCCAGGGCACCCCAACACACCCGAAAACCTAGACCTAGATTTAAAAGCATATCTCATGATGATGGTAGAGGACATCAAGAAGGACTTTAATAAATCACTTAAAGAAATACAGGAGAACACTGCTAAAGAGTTACAAGTCCTTAAAGAAAAACAGGAAAACACAATCAAACAGGTAGAAGTCCTTACAGAAAAAGAGGAAAAAACATACAAACAGGTGATGGAGATGAACAAAACCATACTAGACCTAAAAAGGGAAGTAGACACAATAAAGAAAACTCAAAGTGAGGCAACACTGGAGATAGAAACCCTAGGAAAGAAATCTGGAACCATAGATTTGAGCATCAGCAAGAGAATACAAGAGATGGAAGAGAGAATCTCAGGTGCAGAAGATTCCATAGAGAACATCGGCACAACAATCAAAGAAAATGGAAAATGCAAAAAGATCCTAACTCAAAATATCCAGGAAATCCAGGACACAATTCCTCCCGACACATAATAATCAGAACAACAAATGCACTAAATAAAGATAGAATACTAAAAGCAGTAAGGGAAAAAGGTCAAGTAACATACAAAGGCAAACCTATCAGAATTACACCAGATTTTTTCACCAGAGACTATGAAAGCCAGAAGAGCCTGGACAGATGTTATACAGACACTAAGAGAACACAAATTCCAGCCCAGGCTACTATACCCAGCCAAACTCTCAATTACCATAGAAGGAGAAACTAAAGTATTCCACGACAAAACCAAATTCACACATTATCTCTCCACGAATCCAGCCCTTCAAAGGTTAATAACAGAAAAAAACCAATACAAGAACGGGAACAATGCCCTAGAAAAAACAAGAAGGTAATCCCTCAACAAACCTAAAAGAAGACAGCCACAAGAACAGAATGCCAACTTTAACAACAAAAATAACAGGAAGCAACAATTACTTTTCCTTAATATCTCTTAACATCAATGGTCTCAACTCCCCAATAAAAAGATATAGACAAACAAACTGGCTACACAAACAAGACCCAACATTTTGCTGTTTACAGGAGACACATCTCAGAGAAAAAGATAGACACTACCTCAGAATAAAAGGCTGGAAAACAATTTTCCAAGCAAATGGTATGAAGAAACAAGCTGGAGTAGCCATCCTAATATCTGATAAGATTGACTTCCAACCCAAAGTCATCAAAAAAGACAAGGAGGGGCACTTCGTTCTCATCAAAGGTAAAATCCTCCAAGAGGAACTCTCAATTCTGAATATCTATGCTCCAAATACAAGGGCAGCCACATTCATTAAAGAAACTTTAGTAAAGCTCAAAGCACACATTGCACCTCACACAATAATAGTGGGAGACTTCAACACACCACTTTCACCAATGGACAGATCATGGAAACAGAAACTAAACAGGGACACACTGAAACTAACAGAAGTGATGAAACAAATGGATCTGACAGATATCTACAGAACATTTTATCCTAAAACAAAAGGATATACCTTCTTCTCAGCACCTCATGGTACCTTCTCCAAAATTGACCACATAATAGGTCACAAAACAGGCCTCAACAGATTCAAAAATATTGAAATTGTCCCATGTATCCTATCAGATCACCATGCACTAAGGCTGATCTTCAATAACAAAAAAAAATAACAGAAAGCCAACACTCACGTGGAAACTGAACAACACTCTTCTCAATGATACCTTGGTCAAGGAAGGAATAAAGAAAGAAATTAAAGACTTTTTAGAGTTTAATGAAAATGAAGCCACAACGTACCCAAACCTTTGGGACACAATGAAAGCATTTCTAAGAGGGAAACTCATAGCTCTGAGTGCCTCCATGAAGAAACGGGAGAGAGCACATACTAGCAGCTTGACAACACATCTAAAAGCTCTAGAAAAAAAGGAAGCAAATTCACCCAAGAGGAGTAGACGGCAGGAAATAATCAAACTCAGGGGTGAAATCAACCAAGTGGAAACAAGAAGAACTATTCAAAGAATTAACCAAACGAGGAGTTGGTTCTTTGAGAAAATCAACAAGATAGATAAACCCTTAGCTAGACTCACTAGAGGGCACAGAGACAAAATCCTAATTAACAAAATCAGAACTGAAAAGGGAGACATAACAACAGATCCTGAAGAAATCCAAAACACCATCAGATCCTTCTACAAAAGGTTATACTCAACAAAACTGGAAAACCTGGACGAAATGGACAAATTTCTGGACAGATACCAGGTACCAAAGTTGAATCAGGATCAAGTTGACCTTCTAAACAGTCCCATATCCCCTAAAGAAATAGAAGCAGTTATAAATAGTCTCCCAGCCAAAAAAAGCCCAGGACCAGACGGGTTTAGTCCAGAGTTCTATCAGACCTTCAAAGAAGATCTAATTCCAGTTCTGCACAAACTTTTTCACAAGATAGAAGTAGAAAGTACTCTACCCAACTCATTTTATGAAGCCACTATTACTCTGATACCTAAACCACAGAAAGATCCAACAAAGATAGAGAACTTCAGACCAATTTCTCTTATGAATATCGATGCAAAAATCCTCAATAAAATTCTCGCTAACCGAATCCAAGAACACATTAAAGCAATCATCCATCCTGACCAAGTAGGTTTTATTCCAGGGATGCAGGGATGGTTTAATATACGAAAATCCATCAATGTAATCCATTATATAAACAAACTCAAAGACAAAAACCACATGATCATCTCGTTAGATGCAGAAAAAGCATTTGACAAGATCCAACACACATTCATGATAAAAGTGTTGGAAAGATCAGGAATTCAAGGCCCATACCTAAACATGATAAAAGCAATCTACAGCAAACCAGTATCCAACATCAAAGTAAATGGAGAGAAGCTGGAAGCAATCCCACTAAAATCAGGGACTAGACAAGGCTGCCCACTTTCTCCCTACCTGCCCACTTTCTCCCTACCTTTTCAACATAGTACTTGAAATATTAGCCAGAGCAATTCGACAACAAAAGGAGATCAAGGGGATACAAATTGGAAAGGAGGAAGTCAAAATATCACTTTTTGCAGATGATATGATAGTATATATAAGTGACCCTAAAAATTCCACCAGAGAACTCCTAAACCTGATAAACAGCTTCGGTGAAGTAGCTGGATATAAAATTAACTCAAACAAGTCAATGGCCTTTCTCTACACAAAGAATAAACAGGCTGAGAAAGAAATTAGGGAAACAACACCCTTCTCAATAGTCACAAATAATATAAAATATCTCGGAGTGACTCTAACTAAGGAAGTGAAAGATCTGTATGATAAAAACTTCAAGTCTCTGAAGAAAGAAATTAAAGAAGATCTCAGAAGATGGAAAGATCTCCCATGCTCATGGATTGGCAGGATCAACATTGTAAAAATGGCTATCTTGCCAAAAGCAATCTACAGATTCAGTGCAATCCCCATCAAAATTCCAACTCAATTCTTCAACGAATTAGAAGGAGCAATTTGCAAATTCATCTGGAATAACAAAAAACCTAGGATAGCAAAAAGTCTTCTCAAGGATAAAAGAACCTCTGGTGGAATCACCATGCCTGACTTAAAGCTTTACTACAGAGCAATTGTGGTAAAAACTGCATGGTACTGGTATAGCAACAGACAAGTAGACCAATGGAATAGAATTGAAGACCCAGAAATGAACCCACACACCTATGGTCACTTGATCTTCGACAAGGGAGCTAAAACCATCCAGTGGAAGAAAGACAGCATTTTCAACAATTGGTGCTGGCACAACTGGTTGTTATCATGTAGAAGAATGCGAATCGATCCATATTTATCTCCTTGTACTAAGGTCAAATCTAAATGGATCAAAGAACTTCACATAAAACCAGAGACACTGAAACTTATAGAGGAGAAAGTGGGGAAAAGCCTTGAAGATATGGGCACAGGGGAAAAATTCCTGAACAGAACAGCAATGGCTTGTGTTGTAAGATTGAGAATTGACAAATGGGACCTAATGAAACTCCAAAGTTTCTGCAAGGCAAAAGACACCGTCAATAAGACAAAGAGACCACCAACAGATTGGGAAAGGATCTTTACCTATCCTAAATCAGATAGGGGACTAATATCCAACATATATAAAGAACTCAAGAAGGTGGACTTCAGAAAATCAAATAACCCCATTAAAAAATGGGGCTCAGAACTGAACAAAGAATTCTCACCTGAGGAATACCGAATGGCAGAGAAGCACCTGAAAAAATGTTCAACATCCTTAATCATCAGGGAAATGCAAATCAAAACAACCCTGAGATTCCACCTCACACCAGTCAGAATGTCTAAGATCAAAAATTCAGGTGACAGCAGATGCTGGCGAGGATGTGGAGAAAGAGGAACACTCCTCCATTGTTGGTGGGATTGCAGGCTTGTACAACCACTCTGGAAATCATTCTGGCGGTTCCTCAGAAAATTGGACATAGTACTACCGGAGGATCCAGCAATACCTCTCCTGGGCATATATCCAGAAAATGCCCCAACTGGTAAGAAGGACATATGCTCCACTATGTTCATAGCAGCCTTATTTATAATAGCCAGAAGCTGGAAAGAACCCAGATGCCCCTCAACAGAGGAATGGATACAGAAAATGTGGTACATCTACACAATGGAGTACTACTCAGCTATTAAAAAGAATGAATTTATGAAATTCCTAGCCAAATGGATGGTCCTGGAGGGCATCATCCTGAGAGAGGTAACATATTCACAAAGGAACTCACACAATATGTTCTCACTGATAAGTGGATATTAGCCCAAAACCTAGGATACCCAAGATATAAGATACAATTTCCTAAACACATAAAACTCAAGAAAAATGAAGACTGAAGTGTGGACACTATGCCCCTCCTTAGAAGTGGGAACAAAACACCCTTGGTAGGAGTTACAGAGACAAAATTTGGAGCTGAGATGAAAGGATGGACCATGTAGAGACTGCCTTATCCAGGGATCCACCCCATAATCAGCATCCAAACGCTGACACCATTGCATACACTAGCAAGATTTTATCGAAAGGACCCAGATGTAGCTGTCTCTTGTGAGACTATGCCGGGGCCTATCAAACACAGAAGTGGATGCCCACAGTCAGCTAATGGATGGATCACAGGGCTCCCAATGGAGGAGCTAGAGAAAGTACCCAAGGAGCTAAAGGGATCTGCAATCCTTTAGGTGGATCAACATTATGAACTAACCAGTACCCTGGAGCTCTTGACTCTAGCTGCATGTGTATCAAAAGATGGCCTAGTCGGTCATCACTGGAAAGAGAGGCCCATTGGACACACAAGGTTTATATGCCCCAGAACAGGGGAACGCCAGGGCCAAAAAGGGGGAGTGGGCGGGTAGGGGAGTGGGGGTGGGTGGGTATGGGGTACTTTTGGTATAGCATTGGAAATGTAAATGAGCTAAATACCTAATAAAAAATGGAAAGAAAAAAAAGTATGATACAGAAAAAATTAATGAATAAACAAAAAAAAAGAAAACCTTTTAAAATTAAGTACTTTGTTTTTACAAACATATTCTTTGGATATTGCTTGATATCCAATACCAATGAATTATTAAGAGGTACTGCATAGAGTACATGTGGTATGGCATGTCTAATTATCTTTACCTAAGGATGATATAGTCACAATGCAATTAGGAACACAGGAGTACAGGCCGGGAAAAGACTGGTATAACAAACGATTCTATCTTGGAGGACACCAACTTAGTAAAGTGTTTTCCTAAGCTTTGCTTCCTAGGAGGCTTATATAAATGTAACATAGAAAGGAGCCAGCAGCAATGACCATCATTATGCTGAGGATCTACATTGAAGTCCATTATATATGAACTAAGCTTCTATTATGAGAGCAAATTCTGTGATCTTTGGCTTAGTACAATAGGTCTACAGTACTCCATGACCATCAATAGAATCATTTTCTGACATACAAGTACATCTCACATGAATAGTAACCAAATATTTAGTTATGGCAAATAGTTGTAGATTAGGTCAAAGAGTAAGAGAGCATAAATGTCAAAAGAATATCATTGCCACAGTACATTTTACACAGAGTACGCATTTGGAGCTGGAGAGATAGCTTAGAAGTTAACATTTGCTGCTCTCACAGAAGACTCAGGTTCAATTCCTAGCACCTACATGGTGGCTCACAATGATCTGTAATAACAGTTTCAGTAGATCCAATGCTCTTTTATGGTTTTTGTGAGTACGAGGCACAAAAGTGGTGCCCAGATACACAAGAAAGCAAAACACCCATACACATAAAAAAATAAAATTTTAAAAGAGTAAATATTTACTAGTCACTTTGTATGAATTGAATGTACATGTCTTTAATTTCATAAACTTTGAACAATACATATCTTGTTACAGATAAATAGGGTGATAAATGTGTTGAAATCGCCTTAAAATAGTTGTTTATAAATCAGTAATATATGAGGCACTAGATGGCTCAGTGAATGAAAGCATGTGCTACCAAGCCTGAAAGTCTGATTTCAATCACCAAGACCCACATGGTGAAAGTAGATAACCAGTTCCTAGAAGTTCTCCTCTAACCTATACACACACACACACACACACACACACACACACACACACACACACACACTCACACACACTCACACACACACACACTCACGAAAAACAAAATGTAGTAAGACTAACAGAATCAGATACTTAATTTTTTATTTTACTTTGTTTTGTGTTGTGTATGTGTGTTTTGATTACATTTATGTCTCTGCACCACATGCATGTCTGGTGCCAGCAGAAGAAGCCAGAAGCAGGTGTTGTATCCTCTGAAACTGGAATCATGGAAGGCTGTGAGCTGTCATGTGGATGCTGGGAATTGAACTTGGTCCTCATAAAGAACACTCAGTTCTCTTAAGCACTGAGCCATCTTTCCAGCCCTGTGAACATTTTTTTTCTTCAGTCCCAAATTCTGCAATTAACTATTAGATTAACTGTTAGATTCTTCAATGTTAGCTAAGAGCTTTATCAAAGAGATAACAAAATGTATGGGGCAATAATGACTATAGATTAATGTAGTGGAAGAAATCATCCCCAAAACATTTACATTCACATACACAGACTGCAACATGCACGCACGCACGCACGCACACACACACACACACAGAGATACACACACAGATGACACACAGAGCGACACACACAGATGCAGAGACATAGACACAGGCAGGCACACAAACGGACACACACACATAGGTGCACACTCATACACACAATCATAGTCACACATATACGCCTTTATTTATTTTTTTAAAGGAAATTATGTTTTTATTAGGTATTTTCCTCATTTACATTTTCAATGCTATCCCAAAGGTCCCCCATACCCACCCCCCCAATCCCCTACCCACCCACTCCCCCTTTTTGGCCCTGGCGTTCCCCTGTACTGGGGCATATAAAGTTTGCAAGTCCAATGGGCCTCTCTTTGCAGTGATGGCCGACTAGGCCATCTTTTGATACATATGCAGCTAAAGACAAGAGCTCCCGGGTACTGGTTAGTTCATATTGTTGATCCACCTAAAGGGTTGCAGATCCCTATAGCTCCTTGGGTAATTTCTCTAGCTCCTCTATTAGGGGCCGTGTGACCCATCCAATAGCTGACTGTGAGCATCCACTTCTGTGTTTGCTAGGCCCCGGCATAGTCTCACAAGAGAGAGCTATAACTGGGTCCTTTCAGCGAAATCTTGCTAGTGTATGCAATGGTGTCAGCATTTGGAAGCTGATTATGGGATGGATCCCTGCATATGGCAGTCACTAGATGGTCCATCCTTTCGTCATAGCTCCAAATTTTGTCTCTGTAACTCCTTCTATGGGTGTTTTGTTCCCATTTCTAAGAAAGGGTAAAGTGTCCACACTTTGATCTTCATTCTTCTTGAATTTCATGCGTTTGGCAAGTTGTACATATACACCTTTAAATTAGGCCTGTCGATAACAATTTTAGTTCGTAATAAGTTTGAAAAGAGAAGGAACAATGAGATGAGGTGTCCAGAGGTTTGCCATTGGTTATGATCAGGACTTTTCGTGGGGACAGACAAAAATTTTCCTCATGCTTTAGAAACCACCATAAATTTACCAGAGATTTGGTAGGGGACTGGGGAGGTAGCTCAGCAGCTAAGCACTGTCTGCTCTTCCAGCAGACCTGGGTTCAGTTCCCAGCAATGGCATGGTGGCTCACAACTCCTGTCTTAGAAGATACAATGCTCTCTTTTTGTCTTTATGTGAACCAGGCAGAGCACTCATGCACATAAAAACAAAGTAAAACAAATATAAGTAAAAGAAAATCTCAAAAAAAGAAAAAGGGGATATTTAGAAGGACCAGTCTAGCTACAAATGAGATGCTCCCAATCAGTGAGAGATGATTTGACTACGTGGAGGAGGGGCTTGAGAGCAGACAATGCTTATCCTTGGCCTTGAAATGCACACACCACGTGTAAATAACACACACACACACACACACACACACACACACACACACACACACAATTGGAAAATTTTGAAACAATCTTTCTTTTTATTTGATTTTTAAACATTTTTTTAATTTTAAAATTTTTTATTAGATATTTTCTTCATTTACATTTCAAATGCTATTCCCTTTGCTGGTTTCCTCTCTGAAAATTCCCTATACCCTCCCCTCCCCCTGCTCCCCAACCCACCCATTATTTTTTACACCCCATATTCCATTCCCTGCCCCCCTCCACTCTCCACCTGCTTCACATCCCACACCTTCTCCCCACCCGCCCTGTCTCCATGTGGATGCCCCCATCCCCCACCCCACCTGACCTCTAAACTCCCTGGGGCCTCCTGTCTATTGAGGGTTAGGTGCATCATCTCTAAATGAACACAGACCCAGAAGTCCTCTACTGTAGGTGTGTTGGGGGTCTCATATCAGCTGGTGTTTGCTGTCTGTTGGTCCAGTCTTTGAAAGATAATAGGGGTCCAGATTAATTAAGACTGCTGGTCCTCCTCCTACTGCTCAGCTTCTTTCAGCCACCCCTAATTCAACAGCAGAGATCAGCTGCTTCTGTCCATTGGTTGTGTGCAAATATCTGCATCTGACACTTACAGCTGCTTGTTGAGTCACACTACGTCCCTTTTTGTGAGTGCTCCATAGACTCAGTAATAGTGTCAGGCTTTGGGACCTCCCCTTGAGCTGGATCCCACTTTGGGCCTGTTGCTGGACCTTCTTTTCCTCAGGTTCCTCTCCATTTCCATCCCTGTAATTCTTTCAGACAGGAACAATTATGGGTCAGAGATGTGACTGTGGTATGGCAACCCCATCCCTTACTTGATGTCCTGTCTTCCTGCTGGAGGTAGGGTCCATAAGTTCCCTCTCCCTACTGTCAGGCATCTCATCTAACTTCCCTCTCTTTGATTCCTGACAGTCTCTTACCTCCCAGGTCTCTGGTGCATTCTGGAGGGTCCCCCCAACCTCCAATATCCTGAGGTTGCCTGTTTACATTCTTTCTGCTGTCCCTCAGGGCTTCAGTCCTTTTCCCTCACCCAATACCAGATCAGGTTCCCCTCTCCCTCCCACTTTCCACCCTGTCTACTTTTCCTATCATTCCCTCCTTCCCCCGTGATTTGTGATTGCTTTCTTCTCTGTCCCAAGTGGGACTAAGGCATCCTCACTTGAGTACTTCAGCTTGTTGACCTTTTTGATTTCTGTGCATTGTATCTTGGGTAGTCTGTACTTTTTTCCCTTTTGCTAATATCCATTTATTAGTGAGTACATACCATGCATGTCCTTTGGGGTCTGAGTTACCTCACTCAGGATGATATTTTCTAGTTCCATCCATTTGCCTTCAAAAGTCAGGATGTCCTTTTTTTTTTTTTTTTTTTTTTTTAAATAGCTGAGTAGTATTCCGTTGTGTAAATGAACCACATTTTCTGTATCCATTCTTTAGTTGAGGGACATCTAGGTTGTTTCCAGCTCTGGCTATCACAAATAAGGCCACTATGAACATAGTGGAATATGTGCCCCTGTGGCATGTTGCGGCATCTTTTGGGTATATTCCCAAGAGTTCTATAGCTGGGTCTTCAGGTAGATCTATTTCCAATTTTCTGAGGAACCTCCAGATTGATTTCCAGAGTGGTTGTTCTAGTTTGCAATCCCACCAGCAATGGAGGAGTGTTTCTCTTTCTCCATATCCTCACCAGCATGTGTTGTCACCTGAGGTTTTGATCTTCTCCATTCTGATTGGTGTAAGTGGAATATCAGGGTCATTTTGATTTGCATTTCTCTGATCAATAAGGACTTTAAACATTTCTTTAGGTGCTTCTCAGCCACGTGAGATTCCTCAGTTGTGAATTCTCGGTTTAGTTCTATACCCCATTTTTTGATTGAGTTGTTTGGGTTTTTTGGTAATTAACTTCTTGAGTTAGTTATATATTTTGGATATTAGCCCTCTATCAGATGTGGGGTTAGTGATTTTTTTTCCCAATCTGTAGGTTGCTGATCTGTGTTATTGACTATGTCCTTTGCCTTATAGAAGCTTTCCAGTTTCATGAGGTCCCATTTATCAATTTTTGGTCTTAGAGCATGAGTCATTGGCGTTCTGTTTAGGAAAATTCCCCCTGTGCCAATGAGTTTAAGGCTCTTTTCCAATTTCTCTTCCATTAGATTCAGTGTATCTGGTTTTATGTTGAGGTCCTTGATCCACTTGGACTTGAGCTTTGTACAAGGTGACAAATATGGGTCTATTTTCATTCTTCTACATACATACAGCCAGTTATACCAGGACCATTTGTTGAAGATGCTTTCCTTTTTTCATTGTATATTTTTGGCATCTTTGTCAAAGATCAAGTGTCCGTTAAGTGTGTGGTTTTATTTCTGTTTCTTCAATTCTATTCCATTGATCAACATGTCTGTCTCTGTACCCATACCATGCAGTTTTTAATCACTATTGCTCTGTAGTAAAAGCTTGAGGTCAGGGATGGTGATTCTCCCAGTTTATTGTTAAGAATTGTTGTCCGTATTCTAGGTGAATTTGAGAATTGCTCTTTCCATGTCTTTGAAGAATTGCGTTCCCATTTTGATGGGGGATTGCATTGAATCTATAGATTGACTTTGGTAAGATGGCCATTTCTACTATGTTAATTTTGCCAATCCAGGAGCATGGGAGATCTCTCCATTTTCTGAGATCTTCTTCAATTTTTTCTTGAGAGACTTGAAGTTATTGCCATATAGGTCTTTCACTTGTTTGGTTAGAGTTACCCCAAGATATTTTATATTATTTGTGGCTATTTTGAAGGGAGTTGTTTCCCTAATTTCTTCCTCAGCCTGTTTATCCTTTGAATAAAGGATATATCTTGATTTATTTGAGTTAATTTTATCTCCGGCCACTTTGCTGAAGTTGTTTATCAGCTGGAGAAGTTCTCTAGTAGAATTTTTGGGGTTACTCATGTATGCTAACATATCATCTGTAAATAGTGATACCTTTATTTCTTCTTTACCAATTTGTATCCCCTTGATTTCTTTTTGTTGTCTATTGTTCTAGCTAACACTTCGAATACTATATTGAATAGATATGGAGAGAGTCGACATCCTTGTCTTGTTCCTGATTTCAGTGGGATTGCTTCAAGTATGTCTCCATTTAATTTGATATTGACTGTTGGTTTGCAGTAAATTGTTGTTATTATGTTTATGCATGGGACTTGAATTCCTGATCTCTCCAATACTTTTAACATGAAGGGGTGTTGTATTTTGCCAAATACCTTTTCAGCATCTAAGGAGATGATCATGAGATTTTTTTCTTTGAGTTTGTTTATATAGTGGATTATGTTAATGGATTTTCATATATTAAACCAACCTTGCATCCCTGGGATGAAGCCTACTTGATCATGGCGAAAGATGGTTTTGATGTGTTCTTGGATTTGGTTTGCAAAAATTATATTGAGTATTTTTGCATCGATATTCATAAGTGAGATTGATTGGTCTGACGTTCTCTCTCTCTCTTTTTTTTTTTTTTGGGTTGGATCCTTGTGTGGTTTAGGTATCAGAGTAATTGTGGCTTCATAGAATGAGTTAGGTAGTATAGATAAAAATACAATAAAATAAGTTGTATTTTCAAAACTTTTGGGGGAAAAGGTTTTTACTGCAAAATGAGGAAGGTAGTGAGGGAAACTTATGAAGAGAAGTTGTACTGGTTAGTTTTCTGTCAGCTCCTTCTGTTTCTATTTTATGGAATAGTTTGAGGAAAATTGGTATCAGGTCTTCTTTGAAGGTCTGGTAGAATTCTATACTAAATCTATCTGGCCCTGGGCTTTTTTTGGTTGGGAGGTTTTTAATGAATTATTCTATTTCCTTGTGTGATATGGGCCTGTTTAGATAGTGTGCCCGCTCTTGATTTAACTTTGGTATGTGACATCTGTCTAGAAAACCATCCATTTCTTCTAGATTTTCCAGTTTTGTTGAGTATATACTTTTTTTTAAACAATTTTTTATTAGATATTTTCTTCATTTACATTTCAAATGCTATCCTGAAAGTCCCCTACACCCTCTCCCGGCCCAGCTCCCCAACCCACCCACTCCTGCTTCCTGGCCCTGGCTTTCCCCTGTAGTGGGGCTTATAAAGTTTGCAAGACCAAGGGGCCTCTCTTCTCTTCTTCGACTAGGCCATCTTCTGCTACATATGCAGCTAAAGACACAAGCTCTGGAGGTACTGGCTAGTTCATATTGTTGTTCCTCCTATAGGGTTGCAGACCCCTTCAGCTCCTTGCGTACTTTCTCTAGCTCTTCCATTGGGGGACCTGTGTTCCATCCAATAGATGATTGTGAGTATCCACTTCTATATTTACCAGGCACTGGCATAGCCTCACAAGAGACAGCTATATCAGGGTCCTGTCAGCAAAATCTTGCTGGCATATGCAATAGTGTCTGCGTTTGGTGGCTGATTATGGGATGGATCCCAGGGTGGGGCAGTCTCTGGATGGTCCATCCTTTCATCTCAGCTCCAAACTTTGTCTCTGTAACTACTTCCAGGGGTGTTTTGTTCCATATTCTGAGAAGGATCAAAGTATTCACACTTTGGTCTTCCTTCTTCTTGAGTTTCATGTATTTTGCAAATTGTATCTTGGGTATTCTAAGGTTCTGGGCTAATATCTACTTATCAGTGAGTGCATATCATTTGAGTTCTTTCGTGATTGGGTTAGCTAAAACCATCCAGTGGAAAAAAGACAACATTTTCAACAAATGGTGCTGGCACAACTGGTGGTTATCATGTAGAAGAATGCGAATTGATCCATTATTATCTCCTTGTACAAAGCTCAGGTCTAAGTGGATCAAAGAACTCCACATAAAACCAGAAACACTTAAACTTATAGAGGTGAAAGTGGGGAAAAGCCTTGAAGATATGGGCACAGGGGAAAAAATTCCTGAACAGAAGAGTAATGGCTTGTGCTGTAAGATCGAGAATCAACAAATGGGACCTCATAAAATTGCAAAGCTTCTGTAAGGCAAAAGACACTGTCAATAAGGCAAAAAGGCCACCAACAGATTGCAAAATGATTTTTACCAATCCTAAATCTGATAGGGGACTAATATCCAATATATATCTTCAAAAAGCTGGACTCCAGAAATTCAAATAACCCCATTTAAAATGGGGTACAGAGCTAAATAAAAAGTTCTCAACTGACAAATACCGAATGGTCGAGAAGCACCTTAAAAAATGTTCAACATCCTTAATCATCAGGGAAATGCAAATCAAAACAACCCTGAGATTCTACCTCACACCACTCAGAATGGCTAAGATCAAAAATTCAGGTGAAAGCAGATGCTGGTGAGGATGTGCAGAAAGAGGAACACTCCTCCATTGTTGGTGGGATTGCAGGCTTGTACAACCACTCTGGAAGTCAGTCTGGTGGTTCCTCAGAAAATTGGAAATAGTACTACTGGAAGATCCAGCAATACCTCTCCTGAGCATATACCCAGAAGATGTTCCAACTGGTAATAAGGACACATGCTCCTCTATGTTCATAGAAGCCTTATTTATAATAGCCAGAAGCTGGAAAGAACCCAGATGTCACTCAACAGAGGAATGGATACAGAAAATGTGGTACATCTACACAATGGAGTACTACTTAGCAATTAAAAACAATGAATTTATGAAATTCTTAGGCAAATGGACAGATCTGGAGGATATCATCCTGAGTGATGTATCCCAATCACGAAAGAGTATATATACTTTTATAGTAAGATCTGATGATTTTTTGAATTTCCTCCATTTCTGTTGTGATTTCTCCGTTTTCATTTCTTATTTTATTAATTTGGGTACTACCTCTTGGTCCTTTAGTTAGTTTGGCTAGAGTTTTATCTATCTTTTTGATTAAAAGAACCAGATTTTGGTTTTGCAGATTCTTTGTATTGTTTTCTTTGTTTGTATTTGGTTGACTTCGGCCCTGAGTTTGACTATTTCCTGTCTTCTACTCCTCTTAGGTGAATTTGCTTCTGTTTGTTCTAGAGCTCTCAGGTGTGCTGTTAAGTTGTTTGTGTAAGATCTCTCCAGTTTCTTTACCGGGGTATTTAATGCTATGAACTTTCCTCTTAGCACTGCTTTCATTGTATCCCATAATTTTGGGTATGATGTCTCAACATTTTCATTAAATTCCAGAAAGTCTTTAATTTATTTCTTTAATTTTAATTTTAATTTATTTCTTCCCTGACCATGTTGTCATTGAGTAGAGAATTGTTCAGTTTCTGTTGCTTATGGTCTTGTGCTTGCCTTTTGCTATCTGGATATCCCTGGTGTTGTTGATCTCAGTGACTGTATGGAGTCTGCCCCTTGAACTCAAGTAAACTAACAGGCCAGTATCTAGCACCCATTTCCAGGTTACCCCTAACAAGACCTGAGTCCCCAGGTTACCCCCCCCCCCCACAAGACCTGCATCTAGCACCAGTTTTCAGGTTATTTCCCAACAATCTGCTTCCTCAGGTTACAAGCCCACCCCTGATACTTGACTTCCTAACAAACAATGATCAGGAGGAAAGCAAAGATAAGTTTATGGTTTGGCTCCCAGCACCAGCCAATTATGTTAAAGGCTATAATGGCCCCCCAATCAGATACGTGCCAGGCTAGATACCCCCTTTTGTCTCTTTAAATTCTTGTCTAAGGCTGGGCTGGAGGCTCCACCTTCCTGTTATCAGGGTTGGCCGGAAGCCCAAGCTCAAGCTTGACTAAAGAGACCCTAATGTGATTGCATCAGATTCTGCTCCGTGGTGGTCTTTTGGGGTTCATGAACATTTCCTGACACAACCAAGGTAATAAAATTCTGAGACTACAATTACACCAGGTCACTAAAAAATACATTTCTCAATCTCTCTCTCTCTCTCTCTCTCTCTCTCTCTCTCTCTCTCTCTCTCTCTGTGTGTGTGTGTGTGTGTGTGTGTCCAAAGCCTGCTAGCTCAGAAAGGCAGAGAAAGCACCCAACTGACTTTCCTACTCCACCAAAGTCCCAAAAGAAAAAAAAAGCTCTTTCTCCTTCTCCACACGGTTTTAAATACCTTCGACTCAAAGACCTTCCTTCCTCTTTCCCAAGTTCTCTTATGTTCACTCCCTGTCAACTGGTTGCCTGCTCTGCTCTTGACCAATAGTTGACTTTCTTTAGCTCTTGTTTACAGAAAGCTCTTGGACTAAGGAACTGTGCTAGGGCTAAGCCACACCACAACTACTTGTTTACAGTAAACAGAAAGCTCTTGGATAAAAGGAGTGTGCTAAGGCTGAGCCAAAGTACAAGAAACAGATGTTTCTACTTCACAATTGTGGTTTTCACACTGTGATTAAATATCCTACAACACTTCTGCTTTTTTAAAAAATTCTGTTTTGTTCCTTTTATGTGCTGGTCTGTTTCTTTTCTAAAGATAGAGAGAAATAAAGGGCATGACTTTGGCTGGGTGGGTTGGTAACTGGGGATAATCTGGAAAGCATTGGGGAGGAGGAATAAAATAAGTTTTATTTTCAAAACTTTTGGGGGAAAAGGTTTTACTGCAAGTTGATGAAGGCAGTGAGGAAAACTTTTGAAGAGAAGTTGTACTGGTTAGTTTTCTGTCAACTCCACTAAGGCTGTGCCTAAGTTTCTGGATAAATACTGTCTTGTTTTTGTGAAGACATTTTGTAAACGTGGTAAAAATAATCCTCAGGTGATTTTAAGTAAAAACTACCTACCTGATAAGCTGGGTGGGTCCTATCCAATTAACAGAAGTCCTGAAGAACAAACAAGCTTCCCCTGATAAAAATTCTACCTGTGTATTAATATCTGCTCTTGTCCTATAAACTTCAAGTGTGCCTAATCTTTTTTTTTTTTTTCCATTTTTTATTAGGTATTTAGCTCATTTACATTTCCAATGCTATACCAAAAGTCCCCCTTACCCACCCACCCCCACTCCCCTACCCACCCACTCCCCCCCTTTGGCCCTGGCGTTCCCCTGTACCGGGGCACACAAAGTCTGCGTGTCCAATGGGCCTCTCTTTCCAGTGATGGCCGACTAGGCCATCTTTTGATACATATGCAGCTAGAGTCAAGAGCTCAGGGGTACTGGTTAGTTCATAATGTTGTTCCACCTATAGGGTTGAAGATCCCTTTAGCTCCTTGGATACTTTCTCTAGCTCCTCCATTGGGAGCCCTGTGATCCATCCATTAGCTGACTGTGAGCATCCACTTCTGTGTTTGCTAGGCCCCGGCATAGTCTCACAAGAGACAGCTACATCTGGGTCCTTTCGATAAAATCTTGCTAGTATATGCAATGGTGTCAGCGTTTGGATGCTGATTATGGGGTGGATCCCTGGATATGGCAGTCTCTACATGGTCCATCCTTTCATCTCAGCTCCAAACTTTGTTTCTGTAACTCCTTCCATGGGTGTTTGTTCCCACTTCTAAGGAGGGGCATAGTGTCCACACTTCAGTCTTCATTTTTCTTGAGTTTCATGTGTTTAGGAAATTGTATCTTATATCGTGGGTATCCTAGGTTTTGGGCTAGTATCCACTTATCAGTGAGTACATATTGTGTGAGTTCCTTTGTGATTGTGTTACCTCACTCAGGATGATGCTCTCCAGGTCCATCCATTTGGCTAGGAATTTCATAAATTCATTCTTTTTAATAGCTGAGTAGTACTCCATTGTGTAGATGTACCACATTTTCTGTATCCATTCCTCTGTTGAGGGGCATCTGGGTTCATTCCAGTTTCTGGCTATTATAAATAAGGCTGCTATGAACATAGTGGAGCATGTGTCCTTCTTACCAGTTGGGGCTTCTTCTGGATATATGCCCAGGAGAGGTATTGCTGGATCCTCCGGTAGTACTATGTCCAATTTTCTGAGGAACCGCCAGAATGATTTCCAGAGTGGTTGTACAAGCCTGCAATCCCACCAACAATGGAGGAGTGTTCCTCTTTCTCCACATCCTCGCCAGCATCTGCTGTCACCTGAATTTTTGATCTTAGACATTCTGACTGGTGTGAGGTGGAATCTCAGGGTTGTTTTGATTTGCATTTCCCTGATGATTAAGGATGTTGAACATTTTTTCAGGTGCTTCTCTGCCATTCGGTATTCCTCAGGTGAGAATTCTTTGTTCAGTTCTGAGCCCCATTTTTTAAGGGGGTTATTTGATTTTCTGAGGTCCACCTTCTTGAGTTCTTTATATATGTTGGATATTAGTCCCCTATCTGATTTAGGATAGGTAAAGATCCTTTCCCAGTCTGTTGGTGGTCTTTTTGTCTTATAGACAGTGTCTTTTGCCTTGCAGAAACTTTGGAGTTTCATTAGGTCCCATTTGTCAATTCTCGATCTTACAGCACAAGCCATTGCTGTTCTGTTCAGGAATTTTTCCCCTGTGCCCATATCTTCAAGGCTTTTCCCCACTTTCTCCTCTATAAGTTTCAGTGTCTCTGGTTTTATGTGAAGTTCCTTGATCCACTTAGATTTGACCTTAGTACAAGGAGATAAGTATGGATCGATTCGCATTCTTCTACATGATAACAACCAGTTGTGCCAGCACCAATTGTTGAAAATGCTGTCTTTCTTCCACTGGATGGTTTTGGCTCCCTTGTCGAAGATCAAGTGACCATAGGTGTGTGGGTTCATTTCTGGGTCTTCAATTCTATTCCATTGGTCCACTTGTCTGTCTCTATACCAGTACCATGCAGTTTTTATCACAATTGCTCTGTAGTAAAGCTTTAGGTCAGGCATGGTGATTCCACCAGAGGTTCTGTTATCCTTGAGAAGAGTTTTTGCTATCCTCGGTTTTTTGTTATTCCAGATGAATTTGCAAATTGCTCCTTCTAGTTCGTTGAAGAATTGAGTTGGAATTTTAATGGGGATTGCATTGAATCTGTAGATTGCTTTTGGCAAGATAGCCATTTTTACAATGTTGGTCCTGCCAATCCATGAGCATGGGAGATCTTTCCATCTTCTGAGATCTTCTTTAATTTCTTTCTTCAGGGACTTGAAGTTTTTATCATACAGATCTTTCACTTCCTTCGTTAGAGTCACGCCGAGATATTTTATATTATTTGTGGCTATTGAGAAGGGTGTTGTTTCCCTAATTTCTTTCTCAGCCTGTTTATTCTTTGTGTAGAGAAAGGCCATTGACTTGTTTGAGTTAATTTTATATCCAGCTACTTCACCGAAGCTGTTTATCAGGTTTAGGAGTTCTCTGTTGGAATTTTTAGGGTCACTTATATATACTATCATATCATCTGCAAAAAGTGATATTTTGACTTCCTCTTTTCCAATTTGTATCCCCTTGATCTCCTTTTGTTGTCGAATTGCTCTGGCTAATACTTCAAGTACTATGTTGAAAAGGTAGGGAGAAAGTGGGCAGCCTTGTCTAGTCCCTGATTTTAGTGGGATTGCTTCCAGCTTCTCTCCATTTACTTTGATGTTGGCTACTGGTTTGCTGTAGATTGCTTTTATCATGTTTAGGTATTGGCCTTGAATTCCTGATCTTTCCAGAACTTTTATCATGAATGGGTGTTGGATCTTGTCAAATGCTTTTTCTGCATCTAACGAGATGATCATGTGGTTTTTGTCTTTGAGTTTGTTTATATAATGGATTACATTGATGGATTTTCGTATATTAAACCATCCCTGCATCCCTGGAATAAAACCTACTTGGTCAGGATGGATGATTGCTTTAATGTGTTCTTGGATTCGGTTAGCAAGAATTTTATTAAGGATTTTTGCATCGATGTTCATAAGAGAAATTGGTCTGAAGTTCTCTATCTTTGTTGGATCTTTCTGTGGTTTAGGTATCAGAGTAATAGTGGCTTCATAAAATGAGTTGGGTAGAATACCTTCTACTTCTATCTTGTGAAAAAGTTTGTGCAGAACTGGAGTTAGATCTTCTTTGAAGGTCTGATAGAACTCTGCACTAAACCCGTCTGGTCCTGGGCTTTTTTTGGCTGGGAGACTATTAATAACTGCTTCTATTTCTTTAGGGGATATGGGACTGTTTAGAAGGTCAACTTGATCCTGATTCAACTTTGGTACCTGGTATCTGTCCAGAAATTTGTCCATTTCGTCCAGGTTTTCCAGTTTTGTTGAGTATAGCCTTTTGTAGAAGGATCTGATGGTGTTTTGGATTTCTTCAGGATCTGTTGTTATGTCTCCCTTTTCATTTCTGATTTTGTTAATTAGGATTTTGTCCCTGTGCCCTTTAGTGAGTCTAGCTAAGGGTTTATCTATCTTGTTGATTTTCTCAAAGAACCAACTCCTCGTTTGGTTAATTCTTTGAATAGTTCTTCTTGTTTCCACTTGGTTGATTTCACCCCTGAGTTTGATTATTTCCTGCCGTCTACTCCTCTTGGGTGAATTTGCTTCCTTTTTTTCTAGAGCTTTTAGATGTGTTGTCAAGCTGCTAGTATGTGCTCTCTCCCGTTTCTTCATGGAGGCACTCAGAGCTATGAGTTTCCCTCTTAGAAATGCTTTCATTGTGTCCCAAAGGTTTGGGTACGTTGTGGCTTCATTTTCATTAAACTCTAAAAAGTCTTTAATTTCTTTCTTTATTCCTTCCTTGACCAAGGTATCATTGAGAAGAGTGTTGTTCAGTTTCCATGTGAATGTTGGCTTTCTGTTATTTATTTTGTTATTGAAGATCAGCCTTAGTGCATGGTGATCTGATAGGATACATGGGACAATTTCAATATTTTTGAATCTGTTGAGGCCTGATTTGTGACCTATTATGTGGTCAATTTTGGAGAAGGTACCATGAGGTGCTGAGAAGAAGGTATATCCTTTTGTTTTAGGGTAAAATGTTCTGTAGATATCTGTCAGATCCATTTGTTTCATCACTTCTGTTAGTTTCAGTGTGTCCCTGTTTAGTTTCTGTTTCCATGATCTGTCCATTGGTGAAAGTGGTGTGTTGAAGTCTCCCACTATTATTGTGTGAGGCGCAATGTGTGCTTTGAGCTTTACTAAAGTTTCTTTAGTGAATGTGGCTGCTCTTGTATTTGGAGCATAGATATTCAGAATTGAGAGTTCCTCTTGGAGGATTTTACCTTTGATGAGAATGAAGTGTCCCTCCTTGTCTTTTTTGATGACTTTGGGTTGGAAGTCAATCTTATCAGATATTAGGATGGCTACTCCTGCTTGTTTCTTCATACCATTTGCTTGGAAAATTGTTTTCCAGCCTTTCATTCTGAGGTAGTGTCTATCTTTTTCTCTGAGATGAGTTTCCTGTAAGCAGCAAAATGTTGGGTCTTGTTTGTGTAGCCAGTTTGTTAGTCTATGTCTTTTTATTGGCGAGTTGAGACCATTGATGTTAAGAGATATTAAGGAAAAGTAATTGTTGCTTCCTGTTATTTTAGTTGTTAAAGGTGGCATTCTGTTCTTGTGGCTGTCTTCTTTTAGGTTTGTTGAGGGATTACCTTCTTGTTTTTTCTAGGGCGTTGTTCCCGTTCTTGTATTGGTTTTTTTCTGTTATTATCCTTTGAAGGGCTGGATTCGTGGAGAGATAATGCGTGAATTTGGTTTTGTCGTGGAATACTTTGGTTTCTCCCACTATGATAATTGAGAGTTTGGCTGGGTATAGTAGCCTGGGCTGCAGTTTGTGTTCTCTTAGTGTCTGTATAACATCTGTCCAGGCTCTTCTGGCTTTCATAGTCTCTGGTGAAAAATCTGGTGTAATTCTGATAGGCTTGCCTTTATATGTTACTTGACCTTTTTCCCTTACTGCTTTTAGTATTCTATCTTTATTTAGTGCATTTGATGTTCTGATTATTATGTGTCGGGAGGAATTTCTTTTCTGGTCCAGTCTATTTGGAGTTCTGTAGGCTTCTTGTATGTTCATATGCATCTCATTCTTTAGATTTGGGAAGTTTTCTTCAATAATTTTGTTGAAGATGTTTGCTGGACCTTTGAGTTGAAAATCTTCATTCTCATCCACTCCTATTATCCGTACGTTTGGTCTTCTTATTGTGTCCTGGATTTCCTGGATATTTTGAGTTAGGATCTTTTTGCATTTTCCATTTTCTTTGATTGTTGTGCCGATGTTCTCTATGGAATCTTCTGCACCTGAGATTCTCTCTTCCATCTCTTGTATTCTGTTGCTGATGCTCAAATCTATGGTTCCAGATTTCTTTCCTAGGGTTTCTATCTCTAGTGTTGCCTCGCTTTGAGTTTTCTTTATTGTGTCTACTTCCCTTTTTAGGTCTAGTATGGTTTTGTTCAGTTCCATCACCTGTTTGTATGTTTTTTCCTCTTTTTCTGTAAGGACTTCTACCTGTTTGATTGTGTTTTCCTGTTTTTCTTTAAGGACTTGTAACTCTTTAGCAGTGTTCTCCTGTATTTCTTTAAGTGATTTATTAAAGTCCTTCTTGATGTCCTCTACCATCATCATGAGATATGCTTTTAAATCTAGGTCTAGGTTCTCAGGTGTGTTGGGGTTCCCTGGACTGGGCGAAGTGGGTGTGCTGGGTTCTGGTGATGGTGAGTGGTCTTGGTTCCTGTTAGTAAGATTCCTCCGTTTACCTTTCGCCATCTGGTAATCTCTGGAGTTAGTAGTTATAGTTGACTCTGTTTAGAGATTGTTCTTCTGGTGATTCTGTTACCGTCTATCAGCAGACCTGGGAGACAGATTCTCTCCTCTGAGTTTCAGTGCTCAGAGCACTCTCTGCTGGCAAGCTCTCTTACAGGGAAGGTGCGCAGATATCTTGTATTTGGACCTCCTCCTGGCCGAAGAAGAAGGCCCAAAACAGGACCTTTCTCAGACACTGTGTTGCTTTGGCAGTTCCCAGGTGGTACAGACTCTCACCTAAGCAGACTAAATTCCTAAGTTCCTTGGAGTCCCGGGACCAAGATGGCGACCGCTGCTGCTGTGGCTTAGGCCGCCTCCCCTGCCGGGTGGGCACCTGTCCTCCGGTCCGGAAGGTGGCCGGCTGTCCCCGGCCCACACAGGGTGCTGCCTCAGCGCCTCTGTGCTTCTGCCTGTTCCAGAAGCTGTCAGGTTCTCTGGCGCACCCTCTCACCTGTTCAGACTAATTTCCTAAGTTCGGCGGGTCCCGGACCAAGATGGCGACCGCTGCTGCTGTGGCTTAGGCCGCCTCCCCTGCCGGGTGGGCACCTGTCCTCCGGTCCGGAAGGTGGCCGGCTGTCCCCGGCCCACACAGGGTGCTGCCTCAGCGCCTCTGTGCTTCTGCCTGTTCCAGAAGCTGTCAGGTTCTCTGGCGCACCCTCTCACCTGTTCAGACTAATTTCCTAAGTTCGGCGGGTCCCGGACCAAGATGGCGACCGCTGCTGCTGTGGCTTAGGTCGCCTCCCCAGCCGGGCGGGCACCTGTCCTCTGGTCCGGAAGGTGGCCGGCTGTCCCCGGCCCACACAGGGTGCTGCCTCAGCGCCTCTGTGCTTCTGCCTGTTCCAGAAGCTGTCAGGTTCTCTGGCGCACCCTCTCACCTGTTCAGACTAATTTCCTAAGTTCGGCGGGTCCCGGACCAAGATGGCGACCGCTCCAAGTGTGCCTAATCTGCCCTCATAATTGTGCAGTCCAATTCCATCATATAATTTAAAACAAGCAGACAAAGATGGCGTAGCTAACTGTATGGGTCTTTCTCACTAATTGCCATACCCTGGATACAATGGGAACATGAGCAGAAAGAATAGCAACAATAGCTGAGGTAGAGGCTGAGAGAAGGCTTTGCCTTATCAGATGGGATGATTGCTATTCATTATGAACTGGACAGTATCTAGACCTCTAGGCATAGCTGGAGAAAGTTACCAGATTGGGCTAATTAGATGAGAAGACTCACCCTCAATATAGGCAGTATCATTTGATGGTCTAGGTAGTGGTTCTCAACCTTCCTAATGCTGTGACCCTTTAATACAGTTCCTCATGTTGTGGTGACCCCAACCATAAAACTGTTTTCATTGCTATTTTATAACTGTAATTTTGCTACTGTTATGCACTGTACCGTAAATATCTGTGCTTTCTGATGATGTTAGGTGATCTCTGGGAAAAGGTCATTTAATGCCCAAAGAAGTCACAACTTACAGGTTGAGTAAACTCTGATCCACATGCATAGTATTTATGTTGAAACAAGCTCTTGTTGTAATCCATGAGTTCTCATTAACTTCTTCTTTTAGCTGCGGTGTAAATGCCAAGTTTATTTCTTGCTTTTATTTATAAGAGTGGAGCTCTTCTCTGATAGTATCCCCGGATATAAGCAGCCTGTAGGGGAGTGTCATATTTTGTAGGAATGGCCAGCCACACTGAGATGTAACTGTGAAAAGTTAGGGCTTGGCAAAGACATGGTTGCTGGGTTTTAGCAATGTGGGCTCTCAGCTTCAGCCTAGCAACATCCCTTTAATCAAGCCCAACAGCTGTGGCCAGCAGTCAGCTATGTTCCCTACAATCAGAAATACAGACTCATCCTCTACTAGGCACAGCCTGAAGCAGTCCAGTAGCCATTGGTTAGCTAACCTTGGGAATCCTGAATACTTCCTTGTTCCTTTTATGATTCAGCTCTCAGAGGACAGGAGTTCATTGGCATACAGTTTCCCATGGATGACAAGGGTATTCACATTGAATAAAATGCTCACAAAGAATGGTTTTTAGCTCTTAACATACCTGTTTTATTGATGTGGCCTCATTAACAGCCCAGTCTGTATGTCTCTGCTGCACTTCCTCTAACCTATTGGAGCATATATCTACTATGTACCTGTCTTGGTAGTTTATGTGCTCATTGAATCTTAAATTGGAAATAAGCTGTATCTGTTACAGGCCATCACTTCTGTAAACATGTTTTGAAGCTCTTTGAAAGGAATAACCTGGTTATCATCTAAATGGCATTCTAGTAAAGTGTAAAGTGTTCCATACTGTGCTGTTATGACCAAGGAATAAGGCCAGACATTTCCTGCTGTCTTTATTTTATCTGATAATGTAAACTCAGAAGACCATAATTTGGGATGTGCTTATTTGCAGTATGAGTGATTTAACCTAGGGCTCTTCCTTTACTGAGAAAGTGTTACTGGAAACTGCATCATAAAGAGATGATAAGAGCAGGTCTTCTTTTCAATAGGAAATAATCATGATTTCATTTGAGATAAACATTTGGCATTCTAGGTGCAAGGTCCTCTAAAGGGACAAATGATGTATATTATGTATGTCACTCTCATGAATATGCTGTGTCACAGAGACACAGAGGGTTGTATATTTTATGCCCCAGGTGTGAATATCACAGTAAGAGCTGGTTATATTTTATACCTTAGAATTAGGACACTTTTGAGGTCATGCAAGGTAACACAATTCTTCAAAGACGCCATTCGAGCAATCTAAATGAGAGTTTCCTTTTGTCTCATGCCTCAGGATCAGATGAAACATTTTCTGTCATTCCATTTGCTTCGGATTAATATTAGAACTTGCTTAAGGTGTGATGTTGGTGATAATAATGATTCTCCTTCACAAAGAAGTAATATTTATTTATTGATTGATTGATCATGTGTACAAGTGCATTGCAGTGTGTGTGTGTGTGTGTGTGTCTGTGTGTCTGTGTGTGTGTCTGTGTGTGTGTGTCTGTGTGTGTGTGTGTCTGTGTGTCTGTGTGTGTGTGTGTCTGTGTGTGTGTGTGTGTGTCTGTGTGTGTGTGTGTGTGTGTGTCTGTGTGTGTGTCTGTGTGTGTGTGTGTCTGTGTGTGTCTGTGTGTGTGTGTGTGTGTGTCTGTGTGTGTGTGTGTGTGTCTGTGTGTGTGTGTGTGTCTGTGTGTGTCTGTGTCTGTGTGTGTGTGTGTGGGTGTGTGGGTGTAGAACAGAGGTCAACCTTGGATGTCCTTCCTTAGGAGCATTTTGCCTTGATTTTGGGGCACCTGATGCTTACTGATTAGTCTAGGCTAGCTGGTCAGCAAGCCCCAGGAATCAAGCTACAGCAGGGATTACAAGTCACTATGTCTGGCTTTACATGGATGTGGTCCTCAAGCATTTTCCTAATTGCTTGTCTCCTCAGCCCCTATTTTTTTCAAATTTAATTATGATAACCATTTATATTCTCTTATTTTTGTTAGATATTTTCTTCATTTACATTTCAAATGCTATCCCCTTTCCTAGTTTACTCTCTGAAAATCCCCTATCCCCTCCCCCATCCCCCTGCTCCCCAACCCACCCACTCCTGCTTCCTGGCCCTGGCGTTCCCCTACACTGGGGCATAGAATCTTCGCAAGACCAAGGGCCTCTCCTCCCATTGATGGCCGACTAGGCCATCCTCTGCTACATAAGCAACTAGAGACACAGCTCTGGGGGGTACTGGTTAGTTCATATTGTTGTTCCACCTATAGGGTTGCAGACCCCTTCAGCTCCTTGGGTCAGCCTCTATTTTTATTTAATTATGTAAACATGTTTTCTTTATTACGTGTGTGTGTGTGTGTGTGTGTGCGCACTCACACTCGAACACGTACGTGCATGCACACACACATTTCTGATTCCAGATGGATATTGCCACAGTGTGCATGCGTAGTTCAGAGAACAATCTTCATGGTTTGGTTTTCTCTTTAGAGTATGGGTTCTGAGTATCAAATTTATGTCTTAAAATGCTTTATATACTTGCTGCATCACCTTGCAGGCCCTTATGCATTTTTTAAACAATTATATACTTCTATTATTTGTTTTTATATTTCTATTTTTGTATTTTTAGAATCACTTGTATTTTTTGAGATTATGATGTAATTACATTATATACCCTTTCTCTTTGCTCTCTCTCTCTCTCTAAACCCTTTCATATACTATTCCCCATGCCTACAAATTCATGGCCTCTTTTTTCACTAATTGTTGCTGCACTCACACACACACACACACACACACACACACACACACACACATGCACACACACACTCACACACACACTCACACACACACAGACACCATTCCTGAGTACAAAAATACAACCTTTTTAGTCTATATAATGTTGCTTCTATGCATATTTTCAGGGCTGATCATTTGGTATAAGATAACTATTGTATCTTCCCCTGGGGAAGAAAAGTGGAAAATAAGTCCCTATTGCTGAAGACACAATTCATTTCAGACACAGGGCCTGAAGTCCCTGTACTGGAACTAACCTGAGTTAGTTTTCATAGTAACAGAAGGACCCACAACCCATGGAAGCTTCTGGCTGTCAGCATTCCTTAGTGTTGTGTAGTTTTTTTTTGTCCAGGGTTGTGGTTCCACAGTCTTTACCCTGTCCACAGTAGCATGTCTATTAGTGTTGTCCTTTTAGAGCTTATGTATAGGCAGTCATGTTGGTGAGACTCCATGGGCAGAACTTCTGACATTCCTAGGTGTCACAGTCTGCTGCTTCTTCCATAGTGTTCTATTGGACCCCTATGGAACAGTTAGGGGAAGGACTGAAGGAACTGAAGGAGATTGCAACTCCAAAGGAAGAACATCAATATCAACTAACACAGACCCCTGGGAGCTCTCAGGGATGAAACCACCAGGCAAAGAGCACACATGAACTGGTCTGTGTCCCCTGAACATATGTAGCAGAGGGTTGCCTTGTATGGCCTCAGTTGGAGAGGATGTGTCTAATCCTGTAGAGACTAGATGCTCCAGGGAAGGAGGATTTAGTGGTGGGATGAGGGAGTGAGTGGGAGGGGGAGCACCCTCTCAGAGGCAAAGGGAGTAGGGATAGGGTATAGAACTGTGGGAAGGGGCACCGGGAAGGGCAGTGTGATAGTTTGTATATTCTTGGACCAGGGAGTGGCACCATCTGGAGGTGTGGCCTTGATGGAATAGGAGTGACCTGGTTGGAATAGGTGTGTCACTGTGGGTGTGGGCTTAAGACTCTCACCCCAGTTGCCTGGAAGTCAGTCTTCCACTAGCCACCTTTGGGTGAAGACGTAGAACTCTCAGCTCTGCCTGCGCCATGACAACCTGGATGCTGCCATGCTCCCACCTTGGTGATAATGGACTGAACCTTTGAACCTGTAAGCTAGCCCCAATTAAATGTTGTTTTTTATAAGACTTGCCTTGGTCATGGTGTCTGTTCACAGCAGTAAAACCCTAACTAAGACAGAAGTTGGTATCAGGGACTGGAGTATTGCTGTGATAGGCCTGACCATGCTTTTATTTGAAAGAATGTGGATTTTTGGACTTTGGATTTGGAACTCAGTGGAATGCTTTAAATGGGGATTAATGGGTCATCGTAGTAGGAATATGGAAGACTTTGTTCCTGGGAGTAATTTGAACTGTGTTGACCTGGCCCAAGAGATTTCAAAGAAGAATTTTAGAATGTGGCATAAAGACTGTTTTTGTGGTATTTTGGTGAAGAATGTAACTAATTTTTGCCCTTGTCTGAAAAGTCTGCCTGAGGCTAAGGTGAAGAAACTCAGATTAAGTGCATTGACAAAGGAAGTTTCAAAAAAGCCCAGCAAAGACTTTGTTCTCTGGTTAAGTCTTATGAAGAGAAGTTTGAACAAGCATAGCAAGTTTAGAAAGGAAAAATATAAAATATATGGTTTGAGTATTAAATGGGGTACCAGGAAGTGAAATGGAGCAAAATCCTGTGTTCTAGGAGATAGCAGATTAAGGGAGCGTTACCTTGGGGCAAGATCCTACCCAGCTAAATTTAGATCCAGGCATGGTGGTACACACCTTTAATCCCAGGAGACAGGCATGCTGATCTCTGTGTTCAAGGTCAATCTACAGAGCAAGATCCAGGATAGCCCACCTTAGGCAGTGAAGGATTTGGAAAACGTAAAGCCAGTGATAATGTGATAGTACAAGGGGGTCATGTTCTAGTTCCTGCAAGGAGCAGAACTCGGCAGCTTCAGCCATGTGGCTCTGGCTCTAGAGCTAAGAATGGAAGGAACTACTGGGACAATTGATGCTGGTTAGCTGGAGCTAAGAAATTAGCAGTGATTATGAAGAGACCAGCATCACTGAGGTGAAATCTTCTGGGAAGTGTTTTCTGGGAGCAGAAAGAAGCTGTGTTCCAGAGATAGTCAAGGTTGTACATCGTGCTGCAGCTGGACATGGTAATGTATAAGAATCACCCAGGTGGTACTGGTTTTGAAGGCATGAAGGTGTCATGAAGAACAGCTGAGGCTTGGCATTGTGAGAGGTCATGGAAGGCCATTGGAGAAAGTATAGCCTCAGCTGTAGTTGATGGCTCAGGACTGAAGCAGTCATGCAAAGGAGTTGAGGCTTGGCACCATGAAGAGAGCCTATGATAGGCTATTGGTGAAGCCTAGTTGGAGTGGAACACCCCAGTGTATTCGAGATGTCAGTACCATGGAATGATCACCAAGAACAGCAGCCATAGTGGAGTGGATCAACCTGAGCTTAGAGTGCTACAGAGGGCAGAGCTGGAGAAGTGATGCCAGCCCTTAGGAGGAGCCCAAAAGATCAAGTGGAACCCCAGACACTGAAGCAAGAAGCTGTAACATTGAAATTGCCTTGGAGACTCAGAGCCATGGGATACATGCTGAGGAAAGCTGCTAACAGGGAGTGGAACCAGCCCAGGAGAAAGCAGTTTGTTGCAGTCAACAAAGATGAAAAAGGAGTGGAGATCTGAAGACTGCTGTGACATCAGCCATGGAGATGCAGAGTTTGGAGTTTGCCTAGCTGGGTTCCTACCTTTCTTTGGGGATTACAGTTAATCAGTTGGATGAATCTCAGAAGAGACCTTGAACTTTGGACTTTTTTTCCCCATTTTTTATTAGGTATTTAGCTCATTTACATTTCCAATGCTATACCAAAAGTCCCCCATACCAACCCCCCCCCACACTCCCCTACCCACCCACTCCCCCTTTTTGGCCCTGGCGCTCCCCTGTACTGGGGCATATAAAGTTTGCAAGTCCAATGGGCCTCTCTTTCAAGTGATGGCCTATTAGGCCATCTTTTGATACATATGCAGCTAGAGACAAGAACTCCGGGATACTGGTTAGTTCATATTGTTGTTCCACCTATAGGGTTGCAGTTCCCTTTAGTTCCTTGGGTGCTTTCTCTAGTTCCTCCATTGGGGGCCCTGTGGTCCATTCAATAGCTGACTGTGAGCATCCACTTCTGTGTTTGCTAGGCCCTGGCATAGTCTCACAAGAGACAGCTATATCTGGGTCCTTTCAGCAAAATCTTGCTAGTGTATGCAATGGTGTCAGCGTTTGGAAGCTGATCATGGGATGGATCTCTGGATATGGCAATCACTAGATGGTCCATCCTTTCGTCACACTTCCAAATTTTGTCTCTGTAACTCCTTCCATGGATGTTTTGCTTCCTATTCTAAGAAGGGGCAAAGTGTCCACACTTTGGTCTTCGTTCTTCTTGAGTTTAATGTGTTTAGCAAATTGTATCTTATATCTTGGGTATCCTAAGTTTCTGGGCTAATATCCACTTATCAGTGAGTACATATTGTGAGAGTTCCTTTGTGATTGGGTTACCTCACTCAGGATGATGCCCTTCAGGTCCATCCATTTGCCTAGGAATTTCATAAATTCATTCTTTTTAATAGCTGAGTAGTACTCCATTGTGTAAATGTACCACATTTTCTGTATCCATTCCTCTGTTGAGGGGCATCTGGGTTCTTTCCAGCTTCTGGATATTATAAATAAGGCTGCTATGAACATAGTGGAGCATGTGTCCTTCTTACCGGTTGGGGCATCTTCTGGATATATGCCCAGGAGAGGTATTACTGGATCCTCCGGTAGTACTATGTCCAATTTTCTGAGGAACCGCCAGACTGACTTCCAGAGTGGTTGTACAAGCTTGCAATCCCACCAACAATGAAGGAGTGTTCCTCTTTCTCCACATCCTCACCAGCATCTACTGTCACCTGAATTTTTGATCTTAGCCATTCTGACTGGTGTGAGGTGGAATCTCAGGGTTGTTTTGATTTGCATTTCCCTGATGATTAAGGATGTTGAACATTTTTTCAGGTGCTTCTCTGCCATTCGGTATTCCTCAGGTGAGAATTCTTTGTTCAGTTCTGAGCCCCATTTTTTAATGGGGTTATTTGATTTTATTTTTGATTTTATGGAGTCTACCTTCTTGACTTCTTTATATATATTGGATATTAGTCCCCTATCCGATTTGGGATAGGTAAAGATCCTTTCCCAATCTGTAGCTGGATATAAAATTAACTCAAACAAGTCAATGGCTTTTCTCTACACAAAGGACAAACAGGCTGAGAAAGAAATTAGGGAAACAACACCCTTCTCAATAGCCACAAATAATATAAAATACCTAGGCGTGACTCTAACTAAGGAAGTGAAAGATCTGTATGACAAGAACTTCATGTCTCTGAAGAAAGAAATTAAAGAAGATCCTAGAAGATGGAAAGATCTCCCATGCTCATGGATTGGCAGGATCAATATAGTAAAAATGGCTATCTTGCCAAAAGCAATCTACAGATTCAATGCAATTCCCATCAAACTTCCAACTCAATTCTTCAACGAATTAGAAAGGGCAATCGGCAGATTCATCTGGAATAACAAAAAACCTAGGATAGCAAAAACTCTTCTCAAGGATAAAAGAACCTCTGGTGGAATCCATGCCCGACCTAAAGCTGTACTACAGAGCAATTGTGATAAAAACTGCATGGTACTGGTATAGCAACAGACAAGTAGACCAATGGAATAGAATTGAAGACCCAGAGATGAACCCACACACCTATGGTCACTTGATCTTTGACAAGGGAGCTAAAACCATCCAGTGGAAAAAAGACAGCATTTTCAACAAATGGTGCTGGCACAACTGGCTGTTATCATGTAGAAGATTGCGAATTGATCCATTACTATCTCCTTGTACTAAGTTCAAATCTAAGTGGATTAAGGAACTCCACATAAAACCAGAGACACTGAAACTTATAGAGGAGAAAGTAGGGAAAAGCCTCGAAGATATGGGTACAGGGGAAAAATTCCTGAATAGAACAGCAATGGCTTGTGCTGTAAGATGGAGAATGGATAAATGGGAACTTTGGAATTTTAACATTGTTGAGACTGCTATAGACTATTAGGACTTTGAAAGTTGGACTAAATGCATTTGCATTATGCTATGTTCAAGTATGGCCCCCATAGACTCATGTGTTTGAACAACTCTATGAGGGCCAGGGAGTGGAATGTGATGGTTTGTATATTCTTGCACCAGGGAGTGGCACCATCTGGAGGTGTGGCCTTGATGGAATAGGAGTGACCTGGTTGGAATAGGTGTGTCACTGTGGGTGTGGGCTTAAGATTCTCACCCCAGTTGCCTGGAAGTCAGTCTTCCACTAGCAGCCTTTGGATGAAGACGTAGAACTCTCAGCTCTGCCTGCGCCATGACAGCCTGGATGCTGCCATGCTCCCACCTTGGTGATAATGGACTGAACCTTTGAACCTGTAAGCTAGCCCCAATTAAATGTTGTTTTTTATAAGACTTGCCTTGGTCATGGTGTCTGTTCACATCAGTAAAACCCTAACTAAGACAGGCAGCAACATATAGAATGTAAATAAATAAATAAAATAAATTTAATAAAAAAGAACTCTAAAAACATGAGTTTGAAAATATATAATTTCTCAACAATGCAAAAAATAAGGATGCAATATAAATTATATGAGGGGCTTCAGGAATTGAAATGAACAAAGGCTGCTGCGTTAATGGGCCAGCTTGTCAGAAAGATTCAAAGACTGGCAGATTCCTGACTTCAAGGTCAGCCTGGGACACAGGGAATCCAAGACTAGCTGTGGTAGAAATGGTAATTTTAGAACAGGGTCTCAGCCAGCTAGCTTATAGTCTGTGTCTAACAGAGGCAGGCAGATCTCTTTTGCAATGTTAACAGTAAATGTGTGCTTGCTATTGCCTAAGAATCAAGTAGCTGGGTCATGGGGTGCCGATTCACAGGATAATCAAAAAGAAACCTACCATTAGGGAACAGTGGCTCTCAACAAGCACACTGATATTCTCTATCTCTTTCTCCACTCTCCTCTCCCTCCCGCTTTCTGCTATTTTGAAGGGAGGATGCTCAGTGTAGAAAGACAGCTGTTAATGCACTTGATATTCTGCAGGCTGTTTGGGAAGGATGTTCAATTCATTAGCCATATAGATTGCTTCTGGAAAACCAATTACTTGATTGGGGGACAGGAAGGGGAAAGGCTCAATTTTCATGCTATATTTTGGGAAAAAATATATATGGAGAGAGAGAGAGAGAGAGAGAGAGAGAGAGAGAGAGAGAGAGAGAGAGAGAGGATCATGTAGTACAAACAGGCTGGCATTCTTTATGAGGTATATGTTATTAATAAATATGATTTAATGCCATATATGAGATCAGTGTTTGTTATTGTGGACATTTAAGAAGTGATTTTAAATATGATGCTGCATGTGACAAACTTTGATATTTAAACACAGGCAGGAATAAGGGAGGATACATAAGCAGCTAAATATAGATGTAGGTGATATCTGGGCTGACCTACCTGCCATTCTTTTTACTAAAATTTACATAACACAAATAATATTTATACATACAAATAAAGAAAATTTTCTTGCCTCAACTTCTCAAGGAGATGTATATAAGACTGGCCCCTTCTCTGCAGCTTCTTGGATAAAGTATGGATATGAGTATACTGGTCATTGTCTTCTGTTCTGTGGCTAGGGGAACAAGAATGGTGATTTAGTATAAAAGCAGTGTTTCTGGGTACGTAGCTAGTTTCTAGGTAAGTGTTGTGTTTGATTTTCTGGTGGTCACAGCTTTTGACAATTTTTATGATTGTTTGACGTTAGTACTCTAGACAGGGCCCATGCTTTAACCACTTGATTTTGGAAAATAAAGAGGGAACTTATGTGACTGAAAAGTATGAGTTTTCCGCTGGCCACATCGGTATTGCAAGTGTCTTAAAAGTCTTGGCACTTGCAAGCTTCAAAACTCCCCTGATGAATCACATTTCTGCACCATCTTAGTAGTTTGCTATAGACTTAGGGCATGTTTTAGTTAGGGTTTCATTGCTGTGAAAAGATACCATGACCAAGAAAACATTTAATTGGAGCTGGCTTACAGGTTCAGAGGTTCAGTCCATTATCGTCAAGTTGGAAACATGGCAGCATCTAGGCAGGCATGGTGCAGGAGGAGCTGAGAGTTCTACATCTTCATCTGAAGGAAGCCAGGAGCATACTACTATCCTCCAGGAAGCTAGGAGGAGGGATTCTAAGCCCATCCCTACAGTCACACACTTCCTCCAACAAGGCCACACCTACTCCAACAAGGCCACAGTTCCTAACAGTGCCACACCATGGACAAAGCATATTCAAACCATCACATTCCACTCCCTGGCCCCCATAGGTTTGTTTAAACACATGAGTAAATGGGGGCTATACCTAGCCATAGCATAAAACAAAATAGTCCAACTTCAAAAGTCCCATAGTCTATAACAGTCTCAACAGTGTTAAAAGTCCAAAGTACAATGTTTCTTCAGAAACTCATCTAATCGTTAAACTGTAATCCCCTATAAAATTGAAATAAAAATGCATATCATATACCTCCAACATCAGGCAGAATATATATTACCATTTCAAAACATCATGGTGAGAAAATACTGGACAAAGCAAGACCAAAAGCCAGCTGGGCAAACTCTGAACTCAGCATCTCCATGTCTGATGTCCAACTTCTTTCATCTGTTTTGACTGCAGCACAATTCTTTTTTGGGTGATTCTACTCCCTGATAGGTATCCCATAGATCTGCCATCTAGAATATCTTGGGGTCTCCAAGGCAACTTCAGTATTACAGATTATTCTTCCAGTGACTGGGATCCACACATGATCTGGGATCCTTCAAATGGTTTGGGTCACATCTACAGCTCTGCCCTCTGTAACACTCTAGGCTGTGGTTGACTCCACTGCTCTGCTGCTGCTGTTCTTGGTGATCATCCCATGGTACTGGTATCTTCAATATGCTGGAGTCTTCCACTGCAACTTGGGTTCACCAACAGCCTCTCATAGGCTCCCTTTAAGGTACCAAGTCTCAAGTTCTTTGCATGACCCCTTCAGTCCTGGGCTGTCAACTGCTACTGAGACTGCACCTTCACCAGTGGCCTTCCTTGGCCTCTCACAGTGCCAACACCACTTGCTGCCCCCATCCTATTCACTCCCTCCCACTTTCCTTCCACCTCCTCCCTCCCCTTCCCCTCTGAGCAGGTGGAGGCCTCCTGGGTATCCTATCCCACCCTGGCACTCCAAGTCTCTGTGAGGCTAGGCACTTCCTCTCTCATGGAGGCCAGACAAGGCAGTCCAGCTAGTATAACATATTCCATATGCAGTTAATGGCTTTTGGGATAGCCCTGACTCTAGTTGTTCAGAACTCATGAAGACCAAGCTGTACAGCTGCTACATATGAGTGGGGAGACCAAGGTCCAGCCCGTGTATGTTCTTTGATTGGTGGTTCAGACTCTGAGAGCCACAAGGGTCCAGGTTAGTTGACTAAGGCAACTTTTTAAAAGGACAACATTTAATTGGGGCTGGCTTACAGGTTTTCAGGTTCAGTCCATTCTTGTCATGGCAGGAAGCTGGGCAGCTTCCAGGAAGACATGGCACTGGAGGAGCTGAAAGTTCTACATCTTGATTGGAAGACAACCAGTAGAAGACTGACTTCCAGGTAGCTAGGAGGAGGGTCTCAAAGCCCATCCCTACAAGTGGCACATTTCCTCCAACAAGGTCACACCTACTCTGAGGCCACACCTCCTAACATCATCACTCCCTGAATTCACAACTTTATATGAACTGACTCTTTCACATGATATCATATACCAATAAGACCTGCACTGCTTAATGAAAGCATCACTTACTGCATGTAGATATTTATTTTACTTTGTGGGTATGTATTTCTGTGCAACGCATACATGACAAGTATTCATGGAAGTAAGAAGAGGGCTTTGGACCCTTTGGAACTGGAATTACAGATGAATATGAGCTACCATGTTGGTGTTGGGAGTTCCAATTCAGGTCTTCTACAATCACGATAAGTGCCCTTAACTGCTGACTCCAAACATGTGGTTTAAGTTGAAATAAACTAAAATGAAATTTCAGTTCCTTCATCATAGTAATAAGGCAATTACAACGAGCCTCAAACATGAGGCCTATGAGTACCATACAAGACTGCACGGGTAGCACAAGCTCACTGTATTATTCTGAATGAAATGCCCCCATAGACTCATAGGGAGTGTATTATTTGAAGTATGGCACTGTTGAAGTAGGTGTGGTCTTTCTGGAGGAAGTGTGTCACTGCCGGGGGGGGGGCGGCAGGGAGCTTTGAGGTCTCATATGCTCAAGCGAGGGCTTTTTAAAAAATTATTTATTTATATATTATATGTAAGTACACCGTAGCTGTCTTCAGACACACCAGAAGAGGGCATCTGATCTCATTACGGATGGTTATATACCATCATGTGGTTGCTGGGATTTGAATCAGGACCTCTGGAAGAACAGTCAGTGCTCTTAACTCTTGAGCCATCTGTCCAGGCCCCTCAAGCCAGGGCTTACTGTCTCTTCCTGCTGTCTGCTTATCTAGATGTCAAACTCTCAGCTACTTCTCCAGCACCATGCCACCATGTTTTCTGCTATGACAATATTGGACTCAATCTTTGAACTGTAATGCAGCCCTAATTAAATGTTTTCCTTTATGAGAGTTGCTATGGTCATGGTATCTCTTCTCAACAATAAAACCCTAAGACACTTACCATTACAGAACATTCTTCAAGACAGCACTAAACTGGTCATTTTAGGTATGATGGAATTGAATATTGTAGTGGTTTTATTAGGTTTGGCCCCCATAGACTCATATGTTTGAATGCTTGGCTCATAAGAAGTGGTACTATTAGGAAGTGTGGCCTTGTTGGACTAGGTGTGGCCTTGTTGGAGGAAGTGCATCACTGTTTAGCAGGCTTTGATGTCTCATATATATGCTCAAGTCTGCCCCCTGTGATTCATTCTCCTCTTGGCTACCTGTGGAAGGCAGTCTTCTTCTGCTGTCTGCAGATCAGAATGTACAACTCTGAGCTCCTCCAGCACCATATCTGCCTGCACACTCCCATGCTTCCAGCCATGATGACAATAGAGTGAACCTCTGAATCTAAAGCAGCCCCCAATTAAATGTTTTCTTTTATAAGAGTTGCTTTGGTTATAGTGTCTCTTCACAGTGATAAAACCCTAACTAATTCAAATATTGTAAGGCTTTTTAGGTGCTTTCCATTTCCATATAAATTCACCCATTTTTTGAAGTTTGGCTCAAATGTTGACCACTCTAGCTTACAAAAATGATTCCATTTTGGGGATACTCCTTAGAGTACCCCGTCCTTCATGACAAGCTGTCTTATTGGTATAACATTTTGATTTTCAATCTTTTTAAGATTTATTTTTAGTTGTCTTTTATGGATGTATGTGTTTGCAGGTGAGAACATCAGTACACATGCCCTCCAAGGCCAGAGCTGGCATTACAAAGAGCTGTGAGCCATCTGACCTGAACACTCGGAACTGAGCCTAGATCTTATGGCCAAAAGGCCCTGAAGAGCAGTGCTTAAACTTAATATGTATAGAAGTTGTGTGGATATGTGTGGGGTCTAGTCCTTTTCTCATTATAAAACATTTAACAAAAGCATTAATCAAACTCTTTAGCTCAATAACAAGACTCAGCATGAGGACAGAACCATGTTATCTTCCAAACTTATTCATTTTTTAAAAATTTTCTTCATTGTATATATTTGAGTGTTTTGCCTGCATGTATGTCTGTACAACACTTGCATGCCTGGTGCTCATTCAGGTCAGAAGAAGGTGTCAGATCTCTTGGGACAAAAGTCACATGGAGTTGTGGACCTCCATATGGGTGCTGGGAATCAGACCTAGATCTTCTGCAAGAGCAGCCAATGTTTCTAACCACTTAGCCATCTCTCCAGCTTCTTCCTCCATTTATTTTTAAACGAAGGTCAGCATGCACATGAAACATAGAAGCTTTACCCTCTGTTCTGATCTGTGGGAGTGGAGGTAAGGGTAAGGAAGATTTGGAAATATTGGCATTGGAATTTAGGAACACCCTTGATGGAACTGATGACTTCTTTATCACATCAGACACCCATTTGGAAGTACTGGGCACAGGGTCTATGAAGAAATAGAAAAAGATATGCAGGCATCTATTATGCTTTGCAGTTAAGTCTGTCATGCTAGGAGATTGACAACTTAGGACTCAGAAAGCAGCAGTTAAAGAATGATGTATTTTTTAAATATATTTACAAATGGTATTTGTTCCATTTCTTACCCCCATGAAGAAAGCAATAAATGGCTGTGGCACTAACCTAGCTGAACAGTTAACTTTTAACTCTTCAGTTTAAGTGTTCCCTTCAGAATGTCCAGGTGGCAGCAGTAGTGCATTAAAACATGGCAATTGTTTCTCAATTACCTTGAATAAATTTTCAGTTGATTGACTCCCAAGTGATTTGCTGTGAGAGCTATAAATACACATGTGGCCAATAAGACTCTATTTGGACTCATTTTCCTGCATCAGTTGTTTTGTACATTGGGCTTTTAAAGCATATCCTGGTTTACATTAGCAGAATGATTATTTTATCTCTAAGAACAGAAATGAGCATTTATCTGCACTGTTGATGCAGCAGATGGGGTAGGTGCTACATGAAAAGGTAGAGTACTAAAACACATATCTTATTTCCAGAAATGCTCAGAGTTCTCCTAAACCTCTTCTGGGTTCCCAGTTTATTTTCTCCAGCAACATAACCTTGGGAATATCAAGAATCGAGAGTTTCAAGCATAATGGCAATGGCCAGAAAAAACAAACAAACAAATAAACAAACAAACAAACCCTAAATGTCCCTCCATAGATGAATAGAAAAGAAAATGCTCAAACATTAAAAATTGACATCACCATAAGGAAAACTGTCAGAAATATTGAATAGTGAAATAAAGACTTTAATCATTGGCCTAAAGAAGTGAAATCATGAAAATCGCAGGTAAATGGATGGAATTGGAAATAAATCATTCTGAGTGAGATATCCCAGGCAGAGAAGAACAAATAAGGTATGTATTCACTTATGTGTGGATATTAGCTTTTAAGTCAATGATAACCAAGATATGGTCATAGGAATTAAGGGTTGAGAAATGGATAGATCTCTCTAGGAAAAGGAAATAGAATAGTTATAGATGTATGGGTGGGGGGAAGCTGGAACATGAGGATCAAATAGTGAGGTGGATGGAAGTGGGGGGTTCATAGGAGAGAATATGGGGAGAGATGGCTAAAATTGTCGGATAGTATGGAAACCTAATGCAGTAGAAGCGCGCACACGCACCCCCCCCCAAAAAAAAACATATGAAGGTGACTAAATGAAATTGAAAATTGATGTGGGAGACAGAGCTACAACTTGAAACCTCTTGTCACCAACTGCAGCTTCCAGTACCAAAACTGGGTTACATCTAATTGAGCCAAACAACCCAGGCTGTTGCAAAGACTATCGATTGCTCTTTAGAACCTAATGGCAAGGCCCCACTGCTGAAGATGACACCTAGAAAATTCATTGAACATGGAGAAGTCACACTCGTGTCTACACAGAGCCTTCCTTCCTATTTGCTAGTGTCTTTGGTACAGGAAGGTACCATGCCACCAAAAGAGAAATTCCCACACAACCACAAACTTTTGATCTACAACGGGGTCTGTCTTGCCTGCAAGATATGCTTGTGGTATGGTGGCACAAAGCTACCATTGTGGGAGTAACCAAGCAATATCTGATTTGACTGAAGGTCAAACCCATACCTGACATTGCTTGGGTGATGAAGAACCTGAGACTAGATAGCCCAAGTACCGAGGGGGAAACCAAATAATACTGTTCAAAAAAAGTGATAAAGTGACTCCTAATGATATTCTGCTATTCTCATAGATCAGTGCCTTGTTCAACCATCATCAGAGAGGCTTCCTCCTGCAGCCAATGGGAATAAAGGCAGAGACCCACAGCCAGACATTACACAGTGAGAGACCTTGGATGTCTAAATAGGATGTCTCCATCGAATCTCTCTCCTCAGGGTTCAGGGAAATAGTGTAAAAGCCAGAGTGTATGAAGGAGACCAAGAAAATAGATCCCTCTGAATTAACATGAGCACATCTCGTATGAACTCAAAGGGACTGAGGCAGCATGCACAGGGTCTGCACAGGTCTGCACCAGGTCCTTTGTGTATATATTATGCTTTCCAGTTTTGTGTTTTGGTGCATTCCTGAGTATGGGAACAAGTCAGTCTGTTTCTTTTGCCTTCTCTTGGGTGCCTCTTCCTTCTGTTTGTTTGTTTGGCCAATTCTGATGTGTTAATTTTTATTTTATCTTACTATATCTTTTTAAAAATTATCTCTTCGATAATATAGTCAGATTAGATATTGTTCAGTTACTCCCACAAGATTTGCGATACCATTGCACGAGTATATCTTGCAGGCAGGACAGCATTGTAGATCAAAAGTTTGTGGTTGTGTGGGAGTTTCTCTTTTGGTGGCATGCAGAGTACCTTCCTGTGCCAAAGACGCTAGCATATGGGAGTAAAGGCTCTGTGTAGACACCAATGTGACTGCTCCATGTTCAATGAATTTTCTAGGTATCATCTTCAGCAGTGGGGTCTGTTTGTTTTCAAGTGAGAGGGGAAGGGAAGGGAAGGAGGGAGAAAGAGAGAGAGAGAGAGAAGGGACCTGGACAGTCTGAATGGAAGGTGAGGTGAGGAGGAACTGGGAAGAGTAGAGGGAGGGAAAACTATAATCAGGATATATGACGTGAAAATTATCTATTTTCTTTTTTTTATTTAAACAATTTTATTAGATATTTTCTTCATTTACAATTCAAATGCTACCTCAAAAGTCCCTTATACCCTCCCCCTGCCCTGCTTCCCAATCCACACACTCCCGCTTCCTGGCCCTGGCATTCCTTTGTACTGGGGCATATAATTTTTGCAAGACCAAGGGCCTCTCCTTCCAATGATGGCCGATTAGGCCATCCTCTGCTACATATACAGCTAGAGACATGAGCTCAGGAGGTACTGGTTAGTTCATATTGTTGTTCCACTTATAGGGTTGCAGATCCCTTCAGCTCCTTGGGCACTTTCTCTAGCTCAATAATCTATTTTCAATAGAAGGATTTTTTTCAGAAAAACTGTTCTAAGCTGAAATAACAGATGGTAATTTACTCTCTGGATAAGTTGGGAAGTTTTTTAATGAGTTATTAGAATGTGCTGGTAGTTTTAAATAAAACGAATGCTCTAAAAATTAATGAGGAAAAAACCAAAAGCTATAGGTGTCACATACAAAGGTTTGAATGAGGAGCTCTATTGTGTGAAAAAGTAAGACAAAGACTTACTTACAGGACTAAGGATATTTTTCAGAATACTTCAAGGGCAGTATTCTGAAAAATATCACCAGAGGGAAAATTAAGGTTTGCTTGAAATGGAAGGATCTGCTAAAATAATGCCATTTCCTAGACATCATTTCCCAAAGACCCAGCAATCTTCTTGTCTCGATCCTCCTTAAAGCTAAGGTTGCAGGTATATACAGGACACTTAGCTTGTTATGCTGGTTCTGGGATCTGAACTCCAGGCCTCATGATTATGCAGCAAGCACATAGCCATGGAGCCATCTCTCTAGCCTAGGATGGTCTCAATCTCACTATGTAGCCTATGATCCTCTTGCCTCTGCCTCCTAAGTGCTAGATTTTCTGCTGTGAGCAAATGAGAGAAAAAAAAGGTGAGCAAATGCCTGGTTTATGTGTTACTGGGTGTTAAACTCAGGGCTTCCTGCATACTGGCCATGTGTTCTACCAAGTGAGCTACATCCCTATCCCCTAAGTGTAATTTTAAAAAAATTCTGATTCTGTTGGGGCTTTTTAAAAGTGTCTCAACACAATTTTGTCTCTTCATATATTTCTTTCTCCAACAGCTGTATCAGAGCAAAGATATGTTATTTGAGTTTATAAATTCTGTTCCAAGAATTCTTACAGTGATAAACCCATCATGGCAGCAGGGAAGTATATGTCAAAGGAAAGGCCGGGATTTTACAACTTGATTGGTCACATCACTTGAAACCTAGTTGGGTTCCTTTTCCTTTTCATTAAACTCTTGCATGCAGTGGTGACTGGGTTGAATTGCCAGGCTGACAGGAAGAAAAGTGTGAAAGTCACAAGCTCTGTGACAGGGGGTTGAGGCCTGTCTCTGCTGTTGGCTGGCTGTGCAAACTCTATTTTCTTTTCTGTTCAGTAGGACCCAGTTCCAGAAGGAGATGGTTACACCAGCTGTCTCACTTCCAGGACCGATCCTTCATCAGTCACATAGAAGTAACACCCCATAGGGGAGATGCAAGAGGAGGCCTTAGCAAAATGTCTGATATACAACAGTCCCTAATAAATGTGCTGGTCACTCTTCTGCTGTGTGGTTTAAGTCAGGGAACTGCATAACAACCTGAAAATGGCAATCTATATTTGCCATAATATTTAAGGGCCACACTAGTGGTAGATTGTGCTACTGTAAGATAGGAGCCACTTCATGGGGACTTAGTACACAAAATGTTTCTATGAAAATGAGAACTGTGTTAGAAACAGATTGGGCAATGTTATCATACAAATGATGTACATTGCTGAGGACACTATCATGTTCAAAGGTGATTTTGTAAAGATTTCTGGCCTTTTTTGGACATCGAACCTGGGAAACATATATGCATTCTCAAGAGATGGAACACCACCATGGTGTTGTCAGACTGCTTCACAAGTCTCAGAGAATTATGCTTTGGGACTTTCCCTCTTCTGAGACTTGACTTTTCTTCATTATCACAAGGATTGGCTCCACACATGAATTGGGGCCTTAGCTTTCCTTGTAGAACTTTTGTTTCTCCAGAGACAGGTTTTCTTTTTGTAGCCCTGGCTGTCCTGAAACTTTCTTGGTAGAGCAGGCTGGCTGTGAACTCAGAGATCCTCCTGCCTCTACCTCCCAAGTGTTAAAATTAAAGGTACCGCCTTGCTCCCTTGTAGAACCACTTTAAGAACTCAGGTGTCCTTGGTTAAACAGAAATGATCAGGCATGCTCAATTTGGAGTGAAGAAAATATTGTAGATATTCTCTAAGATAAGGTAGTAAGAGAGGTAAAGGGGGCTTTAAGGGGAGTAGTGGTAGCAGTATATTAATTTTGTCACTACAGTTTTCTTTAGGGGCGTCTTAGCAATTCTGGGATTTGAACCAGAAAGTGGCAGAGTGATACGGAAATGGGAAAAACGTGGAAGTGGTAAGACACAGAGATGTTTCCAGGCTCTTGATTTCCTCTGAGTCTTTACTATCCCTTGGATTCAGAAAGATCATGGTTCTAGAAGTCACAAAATAGTCAGGAGTAAGTGCCTTGGCAATTCACAGGGAGTGGAAAGTTGAAGACTTAACTACAAGTGAGGTGAGTGGTATTTTTTATACTTAGTGTGCAGGGCAGAGTGTCTGTCATCTTACATGCTTTTTTTTTTTTTTTTTTTTTTTTTGGTTTTTCGAGACAAGGTTTGTCTGTATAGCCCTGGCTGTCCTGGAACTCACTCTGTAGACCAGGCTGGCCTCGAACTCAGAAATCCACCTGCCTCTGCCTCCCGAGTGCTGGGATTAAAGGCGTGCGCCACCACGCCCGGCTTTCATCTTACATGCTTAAGACTAGCTCTTCAAAGAGTGTTTGATGGAGCTTATGGGTTAAGACATTGCAAAATGGGATATTTGAAATGCTAAACTGAGCCAGAGGCAACACAAACACCATTTTTCAATTCTAGTTATAACATCTGGAGCAATCTTGGAAACTCTTATGATATAGCCTCATCTCAACTGAATGGGGATCCCTGAGGGGTGGGCAAGTATATATATATATGTGTGTGTGTATATATATATATATATATATATACATATATATATATATATATATAATTCTTGCTTAATATAATATATATATATAATTCTTGCTTAACAGATCAGTGTTTGGTTTGAATGGAGATTTCTGAACCCCAGCATATTCAACAACTATTTGTTGAGTGTTGTGTATTAGTTGCTCTCTTAGGTGCTGGTGATATGAGAACAAAACAGAAAAAGCCTTTGCCCATATGTATCTTCAGAATTCAAGGTCAGGAATTTGTATGCATATGTGCATGTGTTGCTCTGCTGTTGGTTTTGTTGTTGTTATTCTTATTTTTTAATTCCTTTCTCATAAAATATATCCTGAATATAGTTTCCCTTCCCTCCATTCCTCCCAGTTCCTCCCCACCTTTGATTCTCTCTGAATCCATTCCCATTCTGTCTCTCCTTAGAAAAGAATAGGATTTTGAGAGATAACAACCAAACATGACAAAATAAAGTCTATTAAGATGACGCAAAATTGTTCATACCAAAGTTGAACACAGCAACTCAACAGTAGGAAAAAAGTCCCAAGAGCAGGCAAAAGAGTCAGAGACCCACTTGTTCTCATAGTCAGGAGTCTCATAAAAATACAAAGCTGAGCTGGGCAATGGTGGTGCATGCCTTTAATCCTAGCACTTAGGAGGCAGAGGCAGGCACATTTCTGAGTTCAAGGCCAGCCTGATCTACAGAGTGAGTTCCAGGACAGCCAGGGCTATGCAGAGAAATCCTGTCTCAAAAAAAAAAAAAACAAAAACAAAAACCGCCCTTCCGGTCGGCTCCAGCACAAGGTCACCTTGGGTATGGAGTCGGCAGACACCCCCAAGGTCCCCTAGAGGATTCTCCACTAGATGTTTGGACCACCTGTGAGTGGAACACAACTTCTGTTCTAATCCAATCACGAGGGACCTGAGACAGCATTAGGGAAGCAGAAAAGCTGGCCTGACCAGGGTCACAAATCCCTTCTGGTGGGCGCCAGCACTGGGTCACCTTGGGTGCGGAGTTGGTGGACACCCCCAAGGTCCCTAGAGGACAGCTTCTGAGGCAAACCCCTTTTCAGGCTCCAGACATCTGGGCACCTTCCCTGCCAGAGGAAAGGTGTCTGTCTGCCCCACCCAGGAGGGATTTGCTGGAGCACCTGGGGGTGCCATCTTGGTTCTGGGATCCCTCTGAGACTAGTCTGCGCAGGTGAGAGTGTGGACTACAGAAGCTAAGAGCTTCTGGGACAGGCCAAAGTATCACAGTTTCTGGGACAGGTCCTGTTTCAGGCCTTCATCTTCTGCCCGGAGGCAGGTCGGAACACCAAGTATCTGTGCACCTTCCCTGTAAGAGGAGAGCTTGCCTGCAGAGAGTGCTCTGACCATTGAAACACAGAGGAGAGAGCTATTCTCCCAGGTCTGCTGATAGAGGCTAACAGAATCACAAGAGGAACAAGCTCTAACCAGAGACAACTATAACAGCTAACTCCAGAGATTACCAGATGGCAAAAGGCAAACACAAGAATCTTACTAACAGAAACCAAGACCACATACCACCATCACAACGCAGCACTCCCACCTCGCCCAGTCCTGGGCACCCGAACACACCTGAAAAGCTAGGCCTGGATTTAAAAGCATATCACATGAAGATGGTAGAGGACATCAAGAAGGACTTTAATAACTCACTTAAAGAAATACAAAAGAACACTGCTAAAGAGTTACAAGTCCTTAAAGAAAAACTGGAAAACACAACCAAACAGGTAGAAGTCCTTAAAGAAAAACAGGAAAACACATCCAAACAGGTGACGGAAATAAACAAAACCATACTAGACCTAAAAAGGGAAGTAGACACAATAAAGAAAATGCAAAGTGAGGCAATGCTGGAGATAGAAACCCTAGGAAAGAAATCTGGAACCATAGATGCAAGCATCAGCAACAGAATACAAGAGATGGAAGAGAGAATCTCAGGTGCAGAAGATTCCATAGAGAACGTTGGCACAACAATCAAAGAAAATGCAAAATGCAAAAAGATCCTAGCTCAAAACATCCAGGAAATCCAGGACACAATGAGAAGACCAAACCTACAGATAATAGGAGTAGATGAGAATGAAGATTTTCAACTTAAAGGGCCAGAAAATATCTTCAACAAAATTATAGAAGGAAACTTCCCAAACCTAAAGAAAGAGATGCCCATGAACATACAAGAAGCCTACAGAACTCCAAATACACTGGACAAGAAAAGAAATTCCTCCGGACACATAATAATCAGAACAACAAATGCACTAAATAAAAATAGAATTTTAAAAGCAGTAAGGGAAAAGGGTCAAGTAACATATAAAGGCAGGCCTGTCAGAATTACATCAGACTTTTCACCAGAGACTATGAAAGCCAGAAGATCCTGGACAGATGTTATACAGACACTAAGAGAACACAAATGCCATCCCTGGCTACTATACCCAGCCAAACTTTCAATTACCATAGATGGAGAAACCAAAGTATTCCACGACAAAACCAAATTCATATATTATCTTTCCACTAATCCAGCCTTTCAAAGGATAATAACAGAAAGAAAAAAATAAGGATGGAAACCACACCCTAGAAAAAGCAAGAAAGTAATCCTTCAATAAACCTAAAAGAAGACAGCCACAAGAACAGAATACCAACTCTAACAACAAAAATAAAAGGTAGCAACAATTAGTTTTTCTTAATATCTCTTAATATCAATGGACTCAATTCCCCAATAAAAAGACATAGACTAACAGACTGGCTACACAAACAGCACCCAACATTTTGCTGCTTACAGGAAACCCATCTCAGGGAAAAAGACAGACACTACCTCAGAGTGAAAGGCTGGAAAACAATTTTCCAAGCAAATGGTCTGAAGAAACAAGCTGGAGTAGCCATTCTAATATTGAATAAAATCGACTTCCAGCCCAAAGTTATCAAAAAAGACAAGGAGGGACACTTCATACTCATCAAAGGTAAAATCTTCCAAGAGGAACTCTCAATTCTGAATATCTATGCTCCAAATACAAGGGCAGCCACATTCATTAAAGAAACTTTAGTAAAGCTCAAAGCACACATTGCAGCTCACACAATCAATAATAGTGGGAGACTTCAACACACCACTTTCACCAATGGACAGATCATGGAAACAGAAACTAAACAGGGACACAGTGAAACTAACAGAAGTTATGAAACAAATGAATTTAACAGATATCTACAGAACATTTTATCCTAAAACAAAAGGATATACCTTCGTCTCAGTATCTCATGGTACCTTCTCCAAAACTGACCATATAATTGGTCACAAAACAAGCCTCAACAGATAAAAAAATATTGAAATTGCCCCATGCATTCTATCAGATCACCATGGACTAAGGCTGATCTTCAATAACAACATAAATAATAGAAATCAAACATTCACGTGGAAACTGAACAACACTCTTCTCAATGATACTTTGGTCAAGGAAGGAATAAAGAAAGCAATTAAAGAATTTTTAGAGTTTAACGAAAATGAAGCCACAACATACCCAAACTTATAGGACACAATGAAAGCATTTCTAAGAGGAAAACTCATAGCTCTGAGTGCCTCCAAGAAAGAAACTAGAGAGAGCACACACTAGCAGCGTGACAACACACCTAAAAGCTCTAGAAAAAAGGAAGCAAATTCACCCAAGAGGAGTAGATAGCAGGAAATAATCAAACTCAGGGTCGAAATCAACCAAGTGGAAACAAGAAGAACTATTCAAAGAATCGACCAAATGAGGAGCTGGTTCTTTGAGAAAATCAACAAGATAGATAAACCCTTAGCCAGACTCACTAGAGGACACAGGGTCAGCATCCTAATTAACAAAAACAGAAAAGAAAAGGGAGACATAACAACAAACCCTGAAGAAATCCAAAACACCATCAGATCCTTCTACAAAAGGCTATACTCAACAAAACTGGAAAACCTGGACAAAATGGACAAATCTCTAGACAGATACCAGGTACCAAAGTTAGATCAGGATCAGGTTAATGATCTAAACAGTCCTATATCCCCTAAGGAAATAGAAGCAGCCATTAATAGTCTCCCAACCAAAAAAAGCCCAGGACCAGTTGGATTTAGTGCAGAGTTCTATCAGACCTTCAAAGAAGATCTAATTCCAGTTCTTCACAAACTATTCCACAAAATTAAAGCAGAAGGTACTCTACCCAATTCATTCTATGAAGCCACAATTACTCTGATACCTAAACCACAGAAAAACCCAACAAAGATAGAGAACTTCAGACCAATTTCCCTTATGAATATCGATGCGAAAATCCTCAATAAAGTTCTTGCTAACCGAATCCAAGAACACATTAAAGCAATCATCCATCCTGACCAAGTATGTTTCATCCCAGGGATGCAGGGATGGTTCAATATATGGAAATCCATCAACGTAATCCATTATATAAACAAACTCAAAGACAAAAACCACATGATAATCTCGTTAGATTCTCAGAAAGCATTTGACAAAATCCAACACCCATTCATGGTAAAAGTCTTGGAAAGATCAGGAATTCAAGGCCCATACCTAAACATGATAAAAGCAATCTACAGCAAACCAGTAGCCAACATCAAAGTTAAAGGTGAGAAACTGGAAGCAATCCCACTAAAATCAGGGACTAGACAAGCCTATTCTCCCCACCTATTCAACATTGTACTTGAAGTCCTAGCCAGAGCAATTCGACAACAAAAGGAGATCAAGGGGATGCAAAATGGAAAGGAAGAAGTCAAAATATCACTAGTTGCAGATGATATGATAGTATATATAAGTGACCCTAAAAATTCCAACAGAGAACTCCTAAACCTGATAAACAGCTTCAGTGAAGTAGCTGGATATAAAATTAACTCAAACAATTCAATGGCCTTTCTCTACACTAAGGATAAACAGGCTGAGAAAGAAATTAGGGAAACAACACCCTTCTCAATAGTCACAAATAATATAAAATACCTTGGCTTGACTCTAACTAAGGAAGTGAAGATCTGTATGACAAGAACTTCAATTCTCTGAAGAAAGAAATTAAAGAAGATCTCAGAAGATGGAAAGATCTCCCATGCTCATGGATTGGCAGGATCAATATAGTAAAAATGGCTATCTTCCCAAAAGCTATTTAAAGATTCAATGCAATCCCTATCAAAATTCCAACTCAATTCCTCAACGAATTAGAAAGAGCAATCTGCAAATTCATCTGGAATAACAAAAAACCTAGGATAGCAAAAACTCTTCTCAAGGATAAAAGAACCTCTGGTGGAATCACCATGCCTGACCTAAAGCTGTACTACAGAGCAATTGTGATAAAAAACTGCATGGTACTGGTATAGCGACAGACAAGTAGACCAATGGAATAGAATTGAAGACCCAGAAATGAACCCACACACCTATGGTCACTTGATCTTCGCAAGGGAGCTAAAACCATACAGTGGAAAAAAAGACAGCATTTTCAACAAATGGTGCTGGCACAACTGGCGGTTATCATGTAGAAGAATGCAAATTGATCCATTCCTATCTCCTTGTACTAAGATCAAATCTAAATGGATCTAGGAACTCCACATAAAACCAGAGACAGTGAAACTTATAGAGGAGAAAGTAGGGAAAAGCCTTGAAGATATGGGCACAGGGGAAAATTTCCTGAATAGAACAGCAATGGCTTGTGTTGTAAGATCGAGAATTGACAAATGAGACCTCATAAAATTGGAAAGCTTCTGCAAGGCAAAAAACACTGTCAATAAGACAAAAAGGCCACCAACAGGTTGGGAAAGTATCTTTACCTATCCTAAATCAGATAGGGAACTAATATCCAACATATATAAAGAACTCAAGAAGGTGGACTTCAGAAAATCAAATAACCCCATTAAAAAATGGGGCTCAGAACTGAACAAAGAATTCTCACCTGAGGAATACCGAATGGCAGAGAAGCACCTGAAAAAATGTTCAACATCCTTAATCATCAGGGAAATGCAAATCAAAACAACCCTGAGATTCCACCTCACACCAGTCAGAATGGCTAAGATCAAAAATTCAGGTGACAGCAGATGCTGGCGTGGATGTGGAGAAAGAGGAACACTCCTTTATTGTTGGTGGGATTGCAAGCTTGTACAACCACTCTGTAAATCAGTCTGGCGGTTCCTTAGAAAATTGAACATAGTCCTAGGAGAGGATCCCACAATACTTCTGGGCATATATCCAGAAGATGTTTCAACTTGTAATAGGACACATGCTCCCCTATGTTCATAGCAGCCTTATTTATAATATCCAGAAGCTGGAAAGAACCTAGATGCCCCTCAACAGAGGAATGGATACAAAAAATGTGGTACATTTACACAATTGAGTTCTACACAGCTATTAAAAAGAATGAATTTATGAAATTCCTAGGCAAATGGATGGACTTGGAGTGCATCATCCTGAGTGAGGTAACCCAATCACAAAGGAACTCACATGATATGTACTCACTGATAAGTGGATATTAGCCCAGAAACTTAGAATACCCAAGATACAAGATATAATTTGCAAAACACATGAAACTCAAGAAGAACGAAGACCAAAGTGTGGACACTTTGCCCCTTCTTAGAATTGGGAACAAAACACCCATTGAAGGAGTTACAGAGACAAAATTTGGAGCTGAGACTGCCATACCCAGAAATCCATCCCATAATCAGCCTCCAAACGCTGACACCAATGCACACACTAGCAAGATTTTGCTGAAAGGACCCTGATATAGCATTTTTTGGAAGCTATTCTTGGGCCTAGCAAACACAGAAGTGGATGCTCAGTCAGCTATTGGATGGAACACAGGGCCCCCAATGATGGAGCTAGAGAAAGTACCCAAGGAGCTAAAGGGGTCTGAAACCCTATAGGTGGAACAACATTATGAACTAACCAGTACCCCCTGGAGCTTGTGTCTCTAGCTGCATATGTATCAGAAGATGGCCTAGTCGGCCATCAGTGGAAAGAGAGGGCCATTGGTCTTGCAAACTTTATATGCCTCAGTACAGGGGAACCCCAGGGTCAAGAAGTGGGAATGGGGGGGAGGGCATGGGAGACTTTTGGGATAGCACTGGAAATGTAAATGAAGAAAATACCTAATAAAGAAAGGAAAAAAAAAAAGAAAAACCAAAAACCAAACCAAAACATAACCACTCCTCCCCCCAAAACAAACAAAGAAACATATAAACAAAACAAAACAAAACAAAGCTGATGGCTATAAAATATATGCAAAGAACCTGGTAGAGACCCATGCTTCCTGTTTCAGCTTCTGTGAGCTCAAATGCATCTTGCTTAGTTGCCTCAAAAGGCCTTGTTCTCTTGGTGTCCTCCATTCTCTCTGACTTTTTCAATCTCTCTGCCTCGTTGAGCTCTAAGGAGAATGATTTGACTGAGACTTCCAATGTAGACTCTTTCTGCATAATGTCTGGCTTTAGGTCTCTGAATATGTTCCCATCTCCTGCAAGAGGTAGCTTCTCTGATGTTGACTCGATAAGGCAACAATCTATGGATCTATGAGGATAGCAGGTTATCATTAGGAATCATTTTATTTATTCCTAATTTAGACCAGTCCTGTTTGGTTTTACCCTAGGTTATTGGAATATCTAATGTCTGGTTCCTGGTTACCCAAGCAGTGTCAGGTATGGCCCCTGCTGTGTATGGCTATACTGCTATGAACAGACACCATGACTAAGGCAACTATAATAAGGATAACATTTGGGCTGGAGAGATGGCTCAGCGGGTAAGAGCTCTGATTGCTCTTCTGAAGTTCCTGAGTTCAAATCCCAGCAACCACATGGTGGCTCATAACCACCCATAATGAGATCTGACACCCTCTTCTGGTGTGTCTGAAGACAGCTACAGTGTATTTATTTATAATAATAAATAAATTTTAAAAAGATAATATTTAACTGGGGCTAGCTTACAGGTTCAGAAGTTCAGCCTATTATCATCAAGGCTGGGATATGATAGAGCCCAGGCAGGCTTAGTGCAGGCAGAGCTAAGAGTTCTACATCTTTATCTGAAGGCTTCTAGCACAATCCTGGCTTCCAGGCAGCTAGGATGAGGTTCTTAAAGTCCACATCCACAGTGACACACCTACTCTAACAGGATCACAATTTTCAATAGTGCCACCACTCTCTGGTCCAAGCATATACAAACATTCACATTCCATTCTGTGCTCCCCCCCATAGACTTTTTCAAACATATGAGTCTATGGAGACCATACCTAAACACAACATAATGCAAAACACATTTAGTTCAACTTCAAAGGTTCCCATAGTTTATAACAGTTTCAACAATGTCAAACGTCTAAAGTTCAAAGTTGCTTCTGAGATTCATCAGACCACTTAATTGTTATTCCCAAAGCAAGACAGGAAGTCATCTGGGAAAACTCTAAACTCTGCATCTTCATGGCTGATGTGAAAGCAGTCTTCATATTTCCAACTCCTTTTTCGTCTTTGTTGACTGCAACAAACTTCTTTCTCCTGGGCTGGTTCCACTCCTTGTTAGCAGCTCTCTTTATTGTGCCAAGCCTCAAATCCTTTGTATGAACCCTTCAGTCTTGGGCTGTCAACTGCAACTGAGGCTGCACCTTTATCAATGGACTTCCATGGTCTCTCACAGTGCTGAGCCTTAGCCGCTCTTCATGACGCCTTCATGCCTTCAAAACCAGTACCACTTGGATGACTCTTACACATTACCAAGTATAGCTGTCTCTGGAACACAGCTTCTTCGTGCTCTCAGAAAACACTTCCCAGAAGATTTCACCTCACTGAGTCTGGTCTCTTCTTAATTGCCACTAATTTCTTAGCTAAAGCTAACCAGCATCAGTTGTCCCAGTAGTCTCCTTCTCTGCTTAACAATAAAGCCAGTGCCCAATGACCAAAGCTGCTGCATTCTGCTGCTTCCTGGGACTGGAACTTGGCCCCTTGTTATATTACATTATCACCACCTTTTTGTTTTCCAACTTTACTACCTAAGCATGTCTCCATGTAGGCACCAGCTCAACTTCTTCATGTTCAATGAGTTGTGTGGATGTTGTCCTCCACAATGGGGCCACATTATCAGGTTTTTTTGTTTGTTTGTTTGTTTTGTTTTGTTTTGTTTTTGTTTTTTTGAGACAGGGTTTCCCTGTGTAGCCCTGGCTGTCCTGGAACTCACTTTGTAGACCAAGCTGGCCTTGAACTCAGAAATCTGCCTGCCTCTTCCTCCCAAGTGCTGGGATTAAAGGCATGTGCTACCACCACCCGGCCTCTGTTTGTGGAGAGTAACACTTTGTCTTAGCATCAGCTTGGGTTGTTTGTGAGTTTCCATGGGACTCCTTGGCCAATAACTCAATGGAATACAGATCCACCACTGGAAACCTTGCCTGGCAATGAGAGCTGGCCAGTTGAGACTCCTTTTCCTCTACTACCTAGGAGTCTTCATTAGGGTCACCTTCATAAATTCCAGGAAGTTTCCACTGCACTACATTTCCCCACTATCCCTCAAATGCTTCCCAATTACAGCCATCTCTCCCTGAACTTTCTCCCTCCATCTCATCTCCTCCCTCCACCTGACCCCCCCCTCCCCATCCACCCACCCCCTGTCCACCCATAAAATCTATTTTCCCCTCTCAAGGAGATCTATGTGTTCTCTCCCACTCCCAGACAAATTCTCTTTACTTAACCTCTCTGGGCTTACAGATTGTAGCTTTGTTATCATTTATTTAATGGCTACTATCTACATATACATGAATATATACTATATCTTTCTGGGAGGTTATCTTACTCAGGATGTTTTTTTTCTAGTTCCACTCATTTGCATACACTTTTTCTTTTTTTCATTAATTAATTTATTTATCCACTTTACATCCCAATTATAGCATCCCCTCTCTTCCCAGTCCCCACCTCAAGCAGCCCCTCTCCCCTCCCCTTCTCTTCATCTCTGAGAAGGTATTATCCCACCCTGGCACCTCAAGTCACTGAAGGACTAGGTACATCCTATCCTAGTGAGGCCATCAAAACAGCCCATTTAGGAGAACAGAATCCACAGGCAGGCAATAAAGTCAGGGAGAGCCTCTGCTCCAGATTCTGGGAGACATTCATGAAGACCAAGCTGCACATCTGCTACATATGTACTGGCGGCCTAGGTCCAGCCCTTGTATACTCTTTGGTTGGTGGGTCAGTCTCTGGTATACCCTACAAGGGTCCAGGTTAGTTAACTCTTAGTCTTCTTGTGGAGTTCCTATCCCCTCTGGGTTCCTCAATCCATCCCCCAACACTTCCATAAGACTTCCCAAGCTCAGTCTAATTTTGGCTATGGGTCTCTGCATCTGTTTCCATTGGCTGCTGGGTGGAGACTATAAGAAGACAGTTATGCTAGGGTTCTGTCTGCAAGTATAACAGAGTATCTATCACTAATAGAGTCAGAGATTGGTTCTTGCCCATGGGATGAATCTCAAGTGGGGCCAGTCATTGTTTGGACATTACCTCACTCTCTGCTGCATCTTTGTCCCTTTTTATCCTGTAGGCAGGACAAAAAGAATTTTTGGGTCAAAGAATTTGTGTGCAGGTTGCTGTACTTATCCCTGCACTGGGAGTCTTGCCTAGCTATAGGAGGTGGCCACTTCAGGCTCCATATCCCACTTTGTTAGGAGTCTCAGCTAAAGTCACCCTCAAAGACACATTGGAGCCTCCCCCATCCTAGGTCTCTGGCACGTCCTAGAAAATTTTGCTCCCCCAACTTCCCAACAATATCTGTTCACTCCCCTGGCTCTCTCTCCCCAACTCTCCCTACACACAACCCCTCCCTACCTATCCCGTCTCCCATCCAGTTCCCTCTCTCCATCTACCTCCAATGACAATTTTATTCCCCCTTCAAGCATCCTCCCTTGAGCCCTGTCTCAGGGTTTCTATTGCTATGAAGAGACACCATGACCAAGACAACTTTTATAAAGGACAACATTTAATTTGGGCTGGCTTACAGTTTCAGAGGTTCAGTCCATTATCATCATGGTAGGAAGCATGGTAGCTTCCAGGCAGGCATGGTGCTGGAGAAGATGCTGAGAATTCTACATCTCAATCCAAAGGCAACCAGGAGCAGGCTGTCTTCCACAGATCAGAGCAGGGTCTCTCCCGTGCTTGGTGGAGCTTCAAAGCCCACCTCCACAGTGACACATTTTCTCTGACAAAGCCATACATACCTACTTCAAAAAGGCCACACTTCCTAATAGTGCCACTTCCCATGGGTCTAGCATATTCAAAGCACCACAGGCCCTCCTTGATATTTAGTTTCTTTGGGTCTGTGGATTTCTGTATTTTATGGGTAATATTCACTTATAAATGAGTACATACCATGCATGTCCTTTTGGGTCTAGGTTACCTCACTCAGGATAATATTTTCGAGTTCCATTCATTTGCCTGCAAATTCCATGATGTCCATGCTTTTAATAGCCGAGTAATATTCCATTGTGTAAATGAACCACATTTTCTGAATCTATACTTTGGTCGAGGGGAATCTAGGTCATCAATTTGATCCCATTGATCAACACTTCTGTTTTTATGCTAATCTCATGTAGATACCTGGTCTAGAATGCTAAGAGAGGCATGCTCTGTAGCTAGCTGTATCCATCCTTACAAAGCCACTCAAACTTTGAGCTGCTTTGATCATCTGTAAAATGAGATTAAGCTGTGGGTGGTTTTCAGGGTCCATTCCAACTCTCTAGTTGTTAATATATTTTTAATGCAAACTTTGTAGTTATGCCCTGTTTCTGGTATGATATTCTTTCAAATCTTCTTTATGGCTGCCTTCTTCATAGAGCTAATATTCTAGCAAAGAGAAATAGATAAATTAAAATGGTACAGAGTATATCAGGTGTTATAAGCACTAGAGACAAAATTATACCAAATTGTGGATAATAGGGAATATTTGACCTTTTCATTTTAAAGGTACTACTCAGGGAAGGCTTTCATTTAGAAAATATTTGAGTGAAGATACGATGGAATTGAAGAGTGAGCTATATAGCTATCTGAGAGCACCGTGCAAGTGCTAGGTCCTGATGAAGGGGAGTGTTAGGCCTCTCTGAGGTTACTATGGAAAATGTGGAGCAACTGAGTGGAATCATTAGAGAGGTGCTTAGAAAGGCCATGGAGAGGAAAAGTGGCAACCAGAACTTTAAGAGCCTTGTAAGTGATTGTGAAGAGTTCGGCTTTCACCTTAGGGAAGATGAAAAAGTACTTATTCCTATGTGGAATTTCTGTACTAATGGTGCCTCTCCCAATTTCCCAATTTACACAGGCTGTAAGTCATTTGAAGGCACTTTTTTTCCCCCAAAAAAGTTCTGCAGAACTTCTTGCCCAATTTAAACTATACCTATGACACTTGGACTGGTGTCCAACTTGAAGGATCTGTTCAGTGAATATTTGCTGAATGAATGAATTTTGTAAGTGCATTATTACCAAAAGGTCCGGGAAAAGAAGTTGAAGAGAGCACTGACACTTGATTATGGTTTATAATATTTGAAGTTGATACTTGACCTCTTATATATTTTGATCAAATCACTTTAATATTACTCTGAACATCATTTTTTCATCACTAAATGAATGGGGCTATATTAGATTTTTTGGGGGGGGGCTATTATAGCCAGTGATTTCACAATGCAATCAGCATATTAGTTATTTCTTACCTTATGACTAGGATGTGTTCCTGCAATTCTGAAATACTTACTGCTATTTTGTAGCTCATCCTTTAATGAGTAGCACTTTCCCCCTTGAGTGGAGAGGACATTTTTCTTGAATAAGTCCTTGAGCAGGGTATAGACTTGAAAGTTTAAAGTCAACTTTAGACAGGTTGTTTGGTTTTCAAAGTCACTTTTGCACTACACATAACTTTCTTCCTATGTTAGTCTAGCCCTGTCTTTTTCAGAACCACAGTGATGCTGAGATTTCAACAGAGGGCCAAACACACAACTCATACATATTTTAATAATCTAGTTCTAACAGAGACAAAGAATAAAAAGGATAAAATCCACCCTACTTTGACTTTAGTGCAAGCCAATAATTTCAGGCTTAATATTTAGCCTTAGCAGTTTTAAAGCTGTTTTAGAAGGGTTAAGCTAATTGAACAAAGCAAACAAATCTTAGTAGCCCTGGTACCTATGTAAACTATCAATGTGATGAATTCTTATTTCCTGGCTAGTTTCCAAAGAAGGTTGGTAAATATAAACTCATAACGCATTACATAACCTGTCATTAGTCAATGATGAAATCATCCAAATTATGTATCTTAGTAATGACTCAGGAAAAAAAAATACTAGTCGGTTTATGTTAACTAGTTAACTTACCCAATAGTCTCCCAGAGTAAGTCAACCTATTGAAAACAAAATCTAGTCTTTAATTCAGATTCTCCAACAAGAGAATCAACCAATGCATTGAATAAAGTTTCTTATTAAATATTATCTAGTTTAAATTAAGGGGAAAATGTCAGTACAAACTTCTGTTTTCCTAGCACTTTGATAGGCCAATATTCATCACTACTAAAAGTAAAAGATAATAAAATTCATTTTTCCAGGCCATGGTGGTAGCACATGCCTTTAATCCCACCACTCAGGAGGAGGAGGTGGCAGGTAGATTTCTGTGAGTTCAAGGCCAGCTTAGTCTACAGAGTTAGTTTCAGGGAAGTCAGGGCTACACAGTGAAACACTGTCTTGAAAATCCAAAAGATCTCTGATAAGTGGATATTAGCCCAGAAACATAGAACACCCAAGATACAATTTGCAAAACACAAGAAAATCAAGAAGAGGGAAGACCAATGGGTGGATACTTCATTCCTCCTTAGATTGGGAACAAAATACCCATGAAAGGAGTTACAGAGACAAAGTTTGGAGTTAAGATGAAAGGATGGACTCTCCAGAGACTACCCAACCCGGGGGTCCATCCCATAATCAGCCACCAAACCCAGGCACTATTGCACAATGCCAGAAAGATTTTGCTGAAGGGATCCTGTTATAGCTGTCTCGTATGAGGCTATGCCAGTGCCTGGCAAATACAGAAGTGGATGCTCACAGTCATCTATTAGATGGAACACAGGGCCCCCAATGGAGAAGCTAGAGAAAATACCCAAGGAGCTGAAGGGGTCTGCAACCCTATAGGAGGAACAACAATATGAACTAACCAGTACCCCCATAGCTTGTATCTCTAGCTGCATATGTAGCAGAAGATGGCCTAGTCGGCCATCACTGGGAAGAAAGGCTCCTTGGTATTGCAAACTTTATATGCCCCAATACAGGGTAATGCCAGGGCCAAGAAGTGGGAGTGTGTGGGTAGGGGAGCAGGGCAGAGGGCGGGTATAGGGAACTTTCAGGATACCATTTGAAATGTATATAAAGAAAATATCTAATAAAAAAATAAATAAATAAAAAGAAAATCCAAAAGAAAAAATAATTTTGTGTATATTTCATTCACAAGAGGATGCTGTAGCTAAACAAACCAAGCATCTGTCAAAAATCATTATTTGAATAGAAGCAAACCTGGAATGTTTGTGTTTCTGAGTTCTCAAATAAAATGAAAATGATTGCTTCATCGACTTTTTTCTGGTCTTATAAATATCCTTCCACTTCTCTTTCCATTTATACAAACAGTTGAATTGCCCAAACTATTAATCTTGTATGTTAAAATCATCATGATGACAGATAGGGTCAACAGCACCTCACTGAGGGGCACTGGGAAAGGTTTATCATTTTTTTTCCCCAGTGGTATAGCTACTGATAAGTCCTCCTTACTCAAGCAACATACCTGCCATTGTCACTTGGGCAAGAAACTCCAATTAAACTCTGTGGGCCACACACAAAAAGCATGGGAACTTGTTGACAAGGATTCCAGTAGAAGAGAGGGGGAGGATAAGGCAGGAAAATGAGTAGTAAAACTGGCTAAAATTTATTATATAAATGTATGAAATGGTAAATCAATTATAAGACTCACAATTATTTAGTGTCAAATGTAAAAGAACGAACCAGATCAATCTTTGTTATACCAAATTCTTCCCGTGGTATAAAGTGATCACCTCCCACTTAGTGATTCCTCTAGTAAATAAGGCATTGATGGACTTCAACTTTGCACTGTACTTTGATTCTCTCAGTGTTAGTGTTTTTGAGAAATTTTCCCCTAGTGCTCCAACCATCTCCTACATTTTTGGGATTGTGTTGACATTGCCGTGCTGTTGAGAATTTTAGAATTAAGGAAGTTAAGTTGATCCCCTCTGAGAAAGCCACAAGTATAAGGACTGTGATTAACTGAGTGCCTGTCTCTCAGATTCAATTATCTACAGCAGCTAGATCACTATACTAAAACACAAATCTCAGTAGAAGAAATTAGAGGCCAGATAAATGGGAATGGCAGAGGAGAGGGGAACAGAAGTAACTCCAGCAGCGAATTAGAAGAGAGTGAGGGAAAATTAAGGAGCAAAACATTGACTTCCTCATAGGTTGATCCAAAGCTCTCAGTCTTTCTCTGAGTAGAGTTATCATTTGTTTTTGTTTTCTTTCTGTCTTTCTTTCTTTCTTTCTTTCTTTCTTTCTTTCTTTCTTTCTTTCTTTCTTTCTTTCTTTCTTTCTTCCTTTCTTTCTTCTTTCTTTCTTTCTTTCTTTCTTTCTTTCTTTCTTTCTTTCTTTCTCTCTCTCTCTCTCTCTCTCTCTCTCTCTCTTACATTTTCTTAGGTAAATTATATTACTTTACTTGTATATATTAAATGAAGGCAGATCTTTCTTGAATGAAGGTAAGCTCATGATTCCACATATAAAAGAATTCACGAGTTTTGTAGATTAAATTTCTTCTAACCAGAAAATCATAAATCAAGAATCATACAAAAATTAAAATAAATAAAATAAAACATACTGTAATATTTCTTTAATTATCTATGTAGCCAATATTTCTGACCAGACACACATGTGACTTGCTAAAAAGCAAAGTCAAGTTTACCAGGTGAACTCCTGAATTGATCAAAATTGTATCTCTGTCGTCTTGTTTTTACTGTCTCAGTGTAGTTTCTCAGTTATATAGGTACTGGGATGGTTAACCTAGGAAGTTGTCTTACTAGGAAATCTAACTTATTTGTAGATTCTACATAGTATGATTCAAGTTTTTGGGTAAGGTCAACCCAGAAGATCGATATGGTTCAGAACATCACTGGAAGGATAAGCAACCCAGGACTAGAGCTACACATCAAGATAATTGTGAATTTTAAGGGCTGGTTGCAGTAGTTTAGCCAGCAGAAGTTGACTCACTTGTGCTCCCACAGTAATTAAACTTGTTTTTAAAGGAGAAAAGTTGCTATATAATTTTAGCAAGGGTCACATAGCTAGGCAGTGGCAGAACCATTCCCCACACCAATCTTTTACTTCTTTCAAATCATTTCCTGGTACTGCCCAGTAATAGAAGATTTTTGTGCCCCCAAACTTACAATAAATGCTTATCAAACGGCATACAAGTAAAGGGTGAGAGTATTCATTTACATAAATTAACTTGCATTTCTCTTTACAGGTTTCTATTTTCTCCTTTTCTTGTGTTTTTACTTAGCTAATTATTCTTTCCATGATTCCCTGTGCCTGTTTTTTCCCATCCCTGACACTGTAGCTTCATGTATTAATTATTAGAGGTCAGTGAGACTGACCGAATCTGCGTTAGAACCCTTTTCTTACTAACAAACTTATTTTGCTTAGACTAAGTTTGTGAAACTTTATCGTTTCTACAGAATCCCATTAGTAATTATGTTTATTACTCATATTAGATGGTGTCTTTTTCTTCCAACTAGACTGTTTCAAAGAACAGTTTTGATATTTTTATATAAGCCTCATAAAAACCTTATATTCCAGACCTCCCAAAGCTCCCAGGGACTAAACCACCAACCAAAGAATACACATGGGAGTGGGGGGACCCATGGCTCCAGCTGGATATGTAGTAGAGGATGGCCTAGTCAGACATCACTGGGAGGGGAGTCCCTTGGTCCTGTGGAGGCTTGATGACCCAGGATAGGGGAACACTAGACTGCTGAGGCAGGAGTGGATGGGCAGGTGGGGAGCATCCTCATAGAGGCAGGAGGGAGGGAGGAAGTGATGGGAGCTTGTGGAGGGGAAACTGGGAAGGGGGATAACATTTCAAATGTAAATAAATATAATAACCAATAAAAAAGAAAAAATATATTCTTATCTCAGTAGTTAGTTTTCTATTATTGTGATAAAATACCATAATCAAGTCTACTTATAAATGATAGTGTTTAATATGGAGCTGATGGTTTCAAGGACTTAGAGTTTATGGTCATTATGATGGAGAGCAGGCAGGCAGGTAGGTAGGCAGGTATGGCAATGAGGCATGGCACTGAGAGCTCACATCTTGGGACAAAACATGAGAGAGAATTGGAGGAGTCTTTTGAAACCTCAAAGGTTGACACCAGTGACACACCTCCTCCACAAGGCCACAACTCCTAAGCCTTTCCAAACTATTCCACCAATTAGATACCAAGTATTCAAATATATGATCTTATGGAAGGCATTCTTATTTAAATCACCTAACTCATTAAGGTCCATCAATTCAGTTGGGATTGTTTCAGAATAGTTTGGGGATGCTTTTGCTAAAAGATGATTTTTTTCCAGACATTTTTTTTTTTTTGATTGCTGTTTTCCGGGAAGCCTCTGTGTTTGTAATGAGTGGTGTGTCTTCTTCCACTGGATCTTCAAATAGACTTTCTGAAAATCCTCCTTTATCAACTCTGGTAAAACAACCTCTTCATCAGATCTTACACTTTTTCCGACATTATTATTATTATTATTATTTTGTTTCTAATTAACGTACATCATGAGCTATTAAGCATGTGCTAAGATCTTCTTACTTCTGACATATTTTAGCAGTTCTACCACAGTGATGTTAGGTTTTTTGAGTCTTTAAACAAATTCCTGTTCACTATCTGGAATCAAAGATACAATGGATATTTAAGTACAAGTACTGTAGTCATTTTTCTTGTGATTCACTTGTAATAAGATAATTTTCATATGATTTCTAGTTTCAACATAATAAACTATATTCAAATATGGCTTACCTACATATTCATGATATAGTTAAATGAAAATATATATAAACACCTTAAACATTTGCTCATCTATATCTATTATCAGATATTGTGGTTCAAAGATGAGAACCTGGCTAAGGTCCTTCGGTTTGAAGACAAGGTTATTTTTATTTGCCAAGAAATGTAAACGTACACATTTTTAAAACTATACTTCATTTTTCTAATTTATTTGGAAAATTTCATGAAAGACTTTGTATTAACATTTTTTTCTGAGAATCTTAACAAAAAAACTAATCACCCAGAAATATAAATACTGACATTGTCATTAGAAGCACTAACTTGGATTTTTTTTAATTATGAATAATGATCAAAATTGTAAAAGTTTCTGAACATTCACTCCTTGCCACTCTATTGCTAATTCTTTGAACACATTTACCAACAGATACTTCTAAGAATAACATTTGAGTCTCGTAGCCTCCTCAGTTGAATGTGAGTTTCTATTTTATAATGTTGAAGACAGTTAAGGAGAAGAGAGCTATGACTAAATAATTGACTTTTCCTATTTCTTTTGCCTTTGATGATACCATAGAATCTTTAAAATAGTTTGAGTTATTATTCTTACATTCCAACATCTCTTTGTAACACATAGGCCAGTTTTTCCAATCAATGCTACTCCAAAGGAATACTTTTTTGTAACAAAATGAAAAACAGACTTCTGAAACAATCAATTTTGATTATGTGCTGATAGAGGGGAAGAGCAATTCAAAATATAAAAACAGTTTATGACTCTGGATTTTCTTACCATGTGAGGATTTAATCTGCATGTATCTGGTATACTAGGGAATTTTGGTGCCTCCAAAGAGCAACTGAAGCTCTGCTGGTAGATTTCAGACTCAGGAATTGTCTAGGTTCTAACTCAACTCCTGATCTTTCTACAAATACCTCTCTTATCCTAAGGATGGATGGCCATTACTGTCCTGGTTGCTGAAAAGCATTAGTCACAGCTCAGATGCTTGTATCTATTTCTTTTCCTTCAGATAGCTTCAGCTCCCATTATGAGATCCAGAGATATGTTGCTATTGTTTCTTAATTTGTTGTTATTATTTTCTTGATGACTGCTATTCTGACTGGAGGAAGATAGAATCAGAATGTAATGTTAATTTGCACTTTCCTGATGGGTAGTGACACTGAAAATGTTCTCTAGCTTGTTGGCCAGTTTTAATTCGTTTTTTGAGAACCGTGTTTATTTTATTAGTCATCATTGATTTGTTTATTGATTTCTCATAGTTTAATTTTTTGAGCACTTTGTATAGTCTAGATATTAATCCTTTGCCAAATCTATAGCTAGAAAAGATTTTCTCCAATTCTAAATGCCTTCTCTTCACTCCATTGTTCCCTTCATTGTCAGCCATAAATAAGAGCAAATTTAATTAGCATGAAAATAGATGCAACTAGAGGTTATTGTATTAAGTGAATTGAGTCAGATTCAAAACGACAAAGTGTTCATGTTTCATTTGTGGACCTGAGATATTTTGTAGTTACATAAAATGCACATGGACATGAAACTTCCCAGGAGACTGAAGGAATTAACAGGAGCAGGGAGAGTAAAAGAGGAAAGGAAATTATGGGAGTGAAACATGTTAAAATGTATGAAATCCTTCAATGAATAAGCTCTTCTGGAACCCAGTGTTGTATACAATGAGTACACCTAAACAAAACAAAGCAAAAGCTGCAAGGAAGAAAAGAAAAAAGGAATATCAGAGAAATACATAATGAAGTTTTATCCTGTGAGAAAGAATACTAAACCTAAGTAGAAAAATGGATGGAGTTGGAGACAATAGTGAGGAGTGAAGTAAGGCAGCTTGACAAAAATCAATAGAGCATGCTAAGGGGGACAAAGAAGTGTATGGAACTAGAGGTAGGAACCACCGGGAAGGTGGAAGAGGGAAATAGGGTAAGAAAAGTAATGGGTGAATAAAGTACTTCATATGCACATATGAGAATGTAATTAAATGTCTTTATACAATTATATACACTATTGAGAATTTCAGATAAAAAAAAAAAAAGACAGGCCAGAGAATTGTTTTGGGTTAATTCTTTTCTAACTTTGTCTGAACAATGAAGAAATGGTTAAAATACTGATAAAGGATCTAAGTGAAAAGAGCAGGTAGCCAAGAATAAGGACTGGGATGGAAGCCTCTGAAGTTAAAGATTGACTTGGGATCATGTTACCATTCAGTCATCCATATCTATACCCAAGAAATTTTATACCTAAAAGCAAAGGCTATGTATTAAAAGTGAATGTAAATTTGAGAACCCAGGGAGAACTGGACATTTCAGAGTTGGAAACGATTTTCATCTTATTCAATTATCTAAGGACAAAGGAAATTTTGTTCATGTTTAAGCCCATAAAATTCCCCATATTTGGGACTGCAAAATATACCTATCAATGTACTCATCAGCTTGGAGACTTAGTCCAGTGGGTTGGAAAATAATGGTAAATAAAAACATGTTCCAGTCTCATGCTTCAGGCAAGCTGGTGTTCTTAAAGCTGCTTAGATTTTTTTTTGGTTTTGAATATTTTTTTTCTTGAAGTAGTGTAGTTTTTAAGCCATAGGTTTTGATTCTAATACAAAAGTGCACTATCAATGCAAGAGGCTCCTCTATACCAAAGGGCATTGGTATTAAATGAGAATATGGTGTCAAATAGTTGTAAGTCTATCTTTGCAAAAGGCTTCTGTCATGAAATTGAAATAAGATGAGTGAAATCTCAGTAGCCTGCAGTCTGTTGATGAATGCTTTAGAGAGAGAAAAAAGGGAACTATTGTGGAGCCTTAGTTTATTAGTTTAAATGCACATTGCAGGCTAGTTTAGTTGATCTAACTGACCCATTTACATTTCTATAATCATGATACTATGAATTCATCAAAAAGATGTCAGAATTGTAAAGAGTGCCAAATTGACTCAAGCTGTCCAGACTATTTCCTTGCATTCTTACTTCTTAAGAAATGTCAGGTCAGTATGACTGGCTCATGTAAACTATCTTGATACATTTATACTTAGCTATTGAGCTAATGAAATACTCTCCAGGAAGGCACAAGGTTATACTGCATGAATCAAGACTATTCAATTCCACTGGGCTGGGACAAATTGACCTTATTTTATAAATGCATTTCATAGGTCTCTCTCAAGAACAATGTCACAGAAGGGCAGCCAGGTCTCACTAGATGTTCATTCCCTTTCCACAGTTCTTCTCATACTTAGCTGTAGTGATTTTACCCTGAGTTGTCCAGCCTTGTCCAGTGTGATTTGATGTGTCTTTCTTTATTCCTGTGAATGAATCTGTGAAATAATAATTTCCACTTATGGATGTTCTTTGCAGGGATTCTGTGCTTTGTCCTGCTTGGTGTTCTTCAAGAGGCTGTGTTTTTACAGGAATGATTTCTAAGTGTTTGCTGCAATATCTGGGTGGACACTGATTGGTCATTTCTCATCGTGAGAAATTCTTCTAATTTGGAAGTTTGTCTTCTTTTGAATCTTGATTGAACTCATTTTTCCCCTCTAACTCAGGGTTCATTTTAACAGCATACTCATGTGACTTTTCAATGATTCCTGCACATTTCAGCTCACCAATGAGATTAATATGGCTGATCCTGAGCTAAATGTTTCTAGTGGATAATTTAAAACTTCACCAGTAATTATAGCTCCCTTACCAGGAAAGCAACTTTGAATTTTCATGTCGTAATGAACATCTTCACGTGTTCCACATTCTTGCAGTATGTGATTATATACAGAATCAGTAGTCTGAGAAATACTTTCTCTACTTTCTCTCTCTCTCTGTCTCTCTCTCTCTGTCTCTCTCTCTCTCTCTCTCTCTCTCTCTCTCTCTCTCTCTTTCTCTCTCTCTCTCTAAAATGTCAATACTTTTGTTCCTCACAGATTCTGTTAGGTAAGATGTGACTTTAACTCGGTCTGATAATTTTTCACATCTTTGCTTCAGGCACTTGGCAATTTAACAAGTTTAGCCAAAATGTGACCAATATTTCCTGCAAAAGTTTGGTACCTAACAGATTAATTTTTCTATATTAAAAACCTTTTCCCTTTAAATCTTTACCAATCTTTGCACATTTTTCATAATTTTGACAATTGCTAAAACTAATTCCAAACATGGCGATTTTACCTTCCCAGGAATTATTCCCTTCACTGTTAAAAGTTGTATAATGTCAAATACAAATCTGTACACTCTAGAAAAGGCTGTACTAATTTACAGTACAAGAGAGCATATATTTGCTTGTATGGGGCTATCATCATCATCTTCAATCATTATCATCAACATAATCACCATAATTATTATTTTAGCTGACTCAAGCTTTTTAAAACTATTGTTCAGGGATTCAAACATTTTGTTTAAAACACTTTGTATTACACAAACAACCATAATATTTCCTCATTCAGACGTGCACATATGGTGAGTTTCTAACCTTTAACAATTATAAAGTCATGTAAAAGTATGTGAACATTTCCTATAGTGTTGCACAGATTTTTTTTTAATGCATGCTGTCTTTAACGTTGCAATATATGAACCACAATGCCTTAAAACAGTGCTATAAGTAAAGGCAACTACTTTTTCATTATTTTCCTTGTCTGCTAATGATATAGTGCTTGATTCTTTGGCATGTCTTTCAATTTTAATCTGACTTTTGGAAATCTATTCTTGCTAGCCTGGACAGGTGGCTCAGTGGTTGAAAGAGCGTGCTGCTCTTCCTGAATTTGGTTCCTAGCACTCATGTCCATTGGCCAAAAAGCAGCTGTATAAATAAAATAATTATTTCTTTAAAATGAGAAAGAAAAATATTCTCAGAATGAGTTTAAGGTTTTGTTTTGCTTTTTATGAGACATACTTTCACTCTGAAGCCCAGGCTGGCCTAGAAGTCACTTTTTAGCTTAGTCGGGTATGGAACTTGTGTAATGATCCTGCCTCAGCTTTTCAGATGTTGGAATTATAGATATGAACCATGTTCTGTTTAAAGTTGACTGCCTTTAATCTGGTTGGCACTGCTGACTGTTAAACCTGAGGCCTTGTGCATGCTAGGCAACTGCTCTACTACTCTGTTATGCCCCTATCTCTTGAATTTAATACTTATGGGGGATACTGTTTTGAACATTTGATTATTTGGCTGTTTCTTTTGGTTCTTTATTCATGTTTGGAAAGACAAATAAAAGCTTTTAAAAACTTGGCCAAGATCAGTAAAACAAACGACAGCTCATTCTGGTTAGGATACAAGGAAAGGGAAACCCTTGTTCATTACTGGTGGGTATATACCCACTATGGAAGTCAGTGTGGCAGTTCTTCTGGAAGCTGGGAATTCTGCCTCAATATCCAATCTTTCAAATCTCTTCCCCACTCCCATGGAGATGCATGTATTCCCCCTTCCAGTCCCTTTCTCTATACATAACCTCTTTGAGTCTACAGATTGTAGCTTGTTTATTATTTATTTAATGACTAATATCCACATGTAAGTGAATATATACTACATTTAACTTTCTGGGTCTGGGTTACCTCATTCAGGATATTTTGTTTATTCCATCCACTTGACTGCAAAATTCATGATGTTATTTGTCTTTAAACATCTGAATAATACTCCATAGTATAAATGTACTACATTTTCTTCATCCATTCTTCTGTTGAGGAACATCTAGGTTGTTTCCAATTTCGGCTATTATGAATAGAACAGGAAATGTGGTTTAGCAAGTGTCCTTATAGTAGGATGAAGTGTCTTTTAGGTATATGTCAAAGAGTGGTATAGTTGAGTCTTGAGGTATTATATGGGTTTTAATCTTTCTGAGGAAACACCTTATTGATTTCCATAGTATCTGTACAAGTTTGCATTCCCATGACCAATGGAGGAGTGTTCTCCTTGTTCTACATCCTCACTAGCATGAGCTGTCACTTGTGTTATTGATCATAGTCATTCTGTCAGGTGTAAGATGGAATCTCAAAGTAGTTTTGATTTGCATTTCCATGATGGCTAAAAGATGTTGAACATTTCCTCAAGTGTTTCTCAGCGATTTGAATTTCTTCTATTGAGAATTTTAGTTATCCTGGGCTGTCTTAGGATTTTCATTGCTGTGAAGAGACACCACCACCAAGGCAACTAGATAATAATAACTAAATGTTATGAATGAAAACACTTAGTTGGGACTGACTTACAGTTTTAGAGGTTTAATCAATTATCATTATGGTAGAAAGTGTAGCTGCCTCTAGACAGATATAGTGCTGGAAGAGTGAGAGTTCTGCATTTTGATCCAAAGGCAACCTGAAGAGACTCAGTCTTTCACAGGCAGCCAGGAGGAGGCTCTCTCTTCTGCCTTGAGCAGAGCTTGAACATAGGACCCAAATCCCACACCTCACTATCAAGGTCATATCTCCTAATAGTGCGTCTTAACTTGGGCCAAGCATATTCAAACCACCATATGGATTTTTTTTGTGTGTTTCCATAAGAAGCTGAAAATTGTCCTTTCAAAATCTGTGAAAAAATGTGTTAAAACTTCGATAGGGATTGCATTGAATCTGTAGAGTCTTTTTGGTAGGATGGTCATTTTTGCTATATTAATCTTAACAATCCATGGGCATGGATTTCTATCTTCTCATGTCTTTTTCAATTTCTTTTTTTCAAAGATATGAAGGTCTTATCATGCAAGTCTTTTGCTGGGGGTCAGCCTGGCCTGGAATAGTTTGAAGAGGAATACAGCACTGGACATAGAAGTAGCTTTAAAGACTGATGGTCAGTGGAAAGAGAGGCCCATTGGTCGTGCAAACTTTATATGCCTCAGTACAGGGGAACTCCAGGGCCAAGAAGTGGGAGTGGGTGGGTAGGGGAGTGGGTGGGGGAGTGGGTGGGGGACTTTTGGGATAGCATTGGAAATGTAAATGAAATAAATACCCAATAAAAAATTAATGAAAAAAAAAAGACTGATGGTCTCTGGCCTTCTAGCTCTCTCTCTAACTATACTGAATGCTTGCTGATAACTTCTAAAAATTCTAAAAATTTTCTTGCTTATTCTATGGTTAAAAACCACTAGCTTGTGTGACTAACATCTATTACCTAGCAGCAGTGAATTAAGCAAAAAAATTATTCCTATCACTCCCTTCTCAGTCTAGGCAGCCAGAAGACTCTCTGGCTAGGCTGGTTAACTCTTTGTGAATCAGAGAGGAAGGAAAGGAAAAGAGATAAGATGTTTTACACAGGCAAATATGCAGACACATTCACATTCATACGAACATTTACATTCTTATTTCACATTAACACATTCACATTTTTTGCCGGGCCCAAACACTTGTTTCATATACTCCACAAGTATTCATGCATGCTTACATACATACACATATACCTACACATGTATATACAGACAAGCAGACAGACATTTGGATACCGGGTGAGTGGGGCAGAGCTCCCCAAGCCAAACCATTCAACAAATAATTTTATATAGTTCCTCTGGCCTTTTTATACCTTCTTAGACAAAAAGTTCTTTAGAAAATTACCTCAGAGATAAAATGTTACATAGAAGGAGAGTTAGAGAAGGATGTTGATAGTAAGTTCAAAGCAGTGTTTCATTATAATATATTCATTAAAGTTCAGAGAGGTTTTACATGGCCCTGCCTTATCATAGTGCACACTTGTGACTTTATCCTTGGACCTAAATGTTTTTCCTCGAACACAAGTCTATTTCTTTTTAGTGTAATTATGAAAGCTCATTGTATTTCTTATTATGCAGCATTTACTTACTATTATGAGGAATGGGTATATTCTATTTTTGATTCCAACTTTATTATATTTTTCTAGCAAAGTTCCTTAGGCCATCTCTTAAAACTTTCTTGTAAAATTATTTGAAGCAAATCATGAATTATATAGAATTATTAATGCATCTAAACAGCACTAATTCATGAAAGTTCATCTTTTTGTTGATCTGTAAGAAATCTGATCATAGGGCGGGCTAATGCCCAGGGATTATTATATTAATTTAATAATGACAAGAAAGGCATATCAGCTGCAAGAAGCAATCCTGAGATGAAGTCTCTTTGGAACTTTGCCATTGAGATCACGCATCATAGACCATGCAAAAATAGTGGGCCACCTCCAGGAAGGCTACCTGCTAGACTTAGCCTATCTTAGATGGCTCCTGACAGTCTTTCAATTGCTTGGTTAGAGTTACCCCCAAAATATTTATATTATCTGAGGCTACTGTGAAAGGTGTTGTTTCCTTGATTTATTTCTCAGTCCATTTGTCATTTTATATAGGAGGGCTAATGACTTTTATGTGTTAATTTTTGTATCCAGCTGCTTTGCTGAAAGTATTTATCAGCTCTAGTTTTCTAGTAGGACTTTTAGGGTCACTTATGTATACCATCATATAATCTCCAAATAAAGCTACCTGGACTGCTTTCTTTCTGTTTTGTATCCCCCTAATCTCCTTAAGTTGTCTTATTGCTTTAACTAAGATTTCAATTAATACTATATTGAATAGACATATAGTGGGCAACCTGTCTTGTTCCTGATTTAGAGGAATTGCTTTGTGTTTCTCTTGATTTAACTTGATATTTGCTATGGACTTGCTGTACTGCTTTTATTATGTTTAGGTATGCCCTTTGTAGCCACGATCTCTCCAAGACTTTTATCATGAAGGGATTTTGTATTTTGTTAATGGCTTTTTCTGTACAAATGAGACTGTGAGTCTTCCTGAACTCATGGACCATAGGCTGGTACAGTCCATGAGGGAGGTGGGAACAGAAACTTTGGGGTGGGGGTTTAAGAAGCCCTATGAGTATATATGGTGAATGGCTACAGCTGGATGGCTTGTCAGTAGGCAGATCAACTTTACTTAGGGTGATTCAAGGCTTCTAAAATTTTGGGACTGGAGGACTGGACTGGGGGAAGGGACATTCAGGATGGGAAAGGTCATTGGATGGGGGCTTAGGGTACCTGGCATACCTCATTAGCATGGGGAACCATTTTAGGAATCTCAGGTGCTAGCTGAACAGGTTTTGTCAGGAGAAAGGGAATTGATCCTGTAAACTAATTAAGGCTATGTGACATTCCTCAGGTAGAGGTGAGTGTGGAGTTTTAGAATCCTCTGGCAAGGTCAATGAAGGAGAAAACCTGCTAACAAGGGAGTCTCCCACTTTGAACCAATCTTAGAGGCTGTCCAGTCATGGCACACTTTGACCTTAATTAGCAGTTTTCCCACATGAGATGATTATGTGGGTTTTGTCTTTTATTTATATGGCAGATTTTTTATTATTGTTTTTTAAATTAAATGATCCCTGTACTTTTTTTATAAAGCCTATTTGATCCTCATAGATCATCTTTTTTGATATGTTCTTGCATTCAGTTTGCTAGTATTTGAGTATTGTTGCACCTATGTTCATAAGAAAAGTGATATCATTCTCTTGTTTTCTGGGTCTTTATGTGGTTTGGATATCAGTGATTCTGTCGCCCCATACATACAAAGAATTGGGGAATGATCCTTCTGTTTCTATTTTGTGGGGTAATTTGAGGAGTATTGGTGTTAACTCTTCTTTGAAAGTCTGGAAGAATTCTACACAAAAAGCATGTGGCCCTGGGCTCTTTTTGGAGGGGAGCTTTAATGATTTTTCCTATTTCACTAGTTTTATAGGTCTATTTAAATTGCTTATCTGATTTCAGTTTAACTTTGGTAAGTGGTATCTATTGAGGAAATTATTCACTTCTTTTAGATATCCAATTTTGGTGGACTTGAGGTTTTTTAAAGCATGTCTTTATGACTCTCTGGATTTCTTCAATGTCTGTTGTTATGTCCAACTTTTCATTTATGATTTTGTTAGTTTGAATATTTTCTCTCTGACTTTCAGTTAACTTAGATAAGTGTGTGTTTATTTTGTTGACTTTCTAAAAGAATGTACTATTTGTTTAATTGGTTCATTGCATTGTTCTCTTGTTTCTATTTAATTGAAATCAGCACTCAGTTTGATTATTTCTTGCCATCTATTACCCCTGGGTTTGATTTCTTCATTTTATTCTAGAGTTTTCAGGTGTGGAGTTAAGTTGCTAGTATGAGAGTGTGATGGTTTGTATATGCTCGGCCCAGGGAGTGGCACTATTAGAAGGTGTGGCCCTGTTGGAGTAGGTGTGTCACTGTGGATGTGGGCTAAAAGACCCTCACTCTAGCTGCCTGGAAGTCAATCTTCCACTAGTAACCTTCAGATGAAGATGTAGAACTCTCAGCTCTGCCTGCATCATGCCTGTCTAGATGCTGCCCTGCTCCCAACTTGATGATGATTGACTGAACCTCTAAACTTGTAAGCCTGCTCAATTAATGTCCTTTATAAGGCTTGCCTTGGTCATGGTGTCTGTTCATAGCAGTAAAACCCTAACTAAGACAGAGTGTTCTGATTTTTTATGTATACACTTAGTGTTATGAACTTTCCCCTTAGCATTACTTCATTGTGTCCCATAAGTTTGAGTATGTTTTGCATTCATTGTCATTCAATAATAGAAAGTCTTTAATTTATTTCTTTATTTTGGTTTTGACTCATTTTTTCATTCAGTAGACAGTTGTTCAATTTCCATGAGTTTTTAAGTTTTCTATTGTTTCTGTTATTATTGATATGCAACTTTAATCTGTGCTGGTCTGATAGAATGAAGGGAGTTATTTCAATTTTCTTGTATCTGTTGAGACTTGCTTTGTATCTAAGTATGTAGTTAAGTTTGGAAAAAGTCCCATGAGGTGCAGAGAACAAGCTAAACATTCTTTTGTATTTGGGTAAAATGTCCTGTAATTATCTATTAGGTATATTTAGTTTAAAATGTCTGCCTGCTCCAGTGTTTGTCTGTCTAGTTTTTGTTTAGATGATCTGTCCATTGGTGAGAATCAGGTATTGAAGTCTCACAGTATTAGTGTATGAGGGTCAACATGTGATTTAAGCTGTGGTAGTGTAGTGTTTCTTTTACAAACTTCAGTGCATTTGTGTTTGGGGCATAGATGTTAATTATTGAGATGTCATCTTGGTAGATTTTTACTATGACGAGAATATAGTATCCTTACCAATCTCCTTTGATTAGTTTTGGTTTGAAGTATATTTTGCCAGATATTAAAATGACTATACCACCTTGCTTCTAATGTCTATTTGCTCGGAACAGCTTTGCCCAACCCCTTACTCTTAAGCAATACTTTTTCTTGATGTTGAACTGTGTTTCTTGGATGCAGGAGAAGAGTAGATCTGGTTTTCTCATCCATTCTTTTAGTTTGTGTCTTTTTATTGGGGAATTGGGACTATCAATATTGAGAGATACCAATGACTGATGATTGTTGATTGTTGATTTCTGTTATTTTGTTGTTGTGGTGGTGGTAATGGTGGTGGTGGTGTGTGTGTACATGTGTGTGCTTACCTTCTTTTAGGTTGCTGGTGGGAGATTATTTATTCCCTGTGATTTCATGGTTGCAATTAACCTCCTTAGGTTGGAGATTTCTTTCTATCACCTTCTGCAGAGTTGGATTTGTAGATAAATATGTTTAAATTTGGATTTATCATGGAATATCTTATCTTCTCTGTCTATGGTGAATGGAAGTTTTTGGATATTGTAGTCTGAGCTGGCATCTGTGATCTCTTAGAATCTGCAGCAAATCTTTGCAGACCCTTCTGGTTTTTAAAGTTTCCATTGAGAAGTCAGTTATAATTCTTATATGTTACTTGCTCTTTTTCCTTTGGAGCTTTTAATATTTTTTTTGCTCTGTTCGTTTAGAGTTTTGATCATTATGGCCAATGGGACTTTCTTTTCTGGTCCAATCTATTTGGTATTCTGTATTCTTGTCCCTTTATAGGCATCTCCTTAGTTAGGTTAGAAAAAGCTAGGATTTTGTTGAAAATATTTTTGGGCTTTTGACCTGGGTTCCTGCTCCTTCCTTGATTCCTATTATTCTTTGATTTGGTCTTTTCACAGTGCCCCAGATTTGTGGCTGTTTTATCAGAAGTTATTTTAATTTAACATTTTCTTTTACTCATGAATCCATTTAGTTCGTTTTATCTTCAACTTCTGTGATTCTTTCTTCTATCAATTATATTCTGTTGGTGAAACTTGCCTTTGTAGTTCCTGGTTGAATTCCTAAAATTTTCACGTCTATAATTCTTTCTGTTTGGGTTTTCTTTATTGATTCTATTTCCATTTTCAGGTCTTAAGCAGTTTTATTCATTTGCTCATATTGTTTGTATTTTCCTGGTTTTCTTTAAGGGAATTATCCATTTCCTCTTTAAGGAATTTATCATCTTCATAAAGGCTCTTTTAAGGTCTTTTACTTGGGCTTCAGTAGTATTAGCATATTTAGGGCTTGTTATGTATGGTAGGGTTGCTGAGCTCTAGTGGAGACATATTACCCTTCTATTTATTGATTATCTTTTTATGCTGGTGTCTAGGCATCTGGGATTGAGATGATTATACATCTAGGTGCTGATATCTGATTATGTCTTTGTTGGGTGGGTGTTTTGTTCCTTGGTTTCTGTTTCCACTCTGGATTTTAGGAGAGTGTGATGGCTGTATGTGGCCTGATATAAAAAAATCTGTGGACCTCTTTCCCTAGCCTTCTCAGCTGGTGTGTTTGCAGGGAATGTCACTGTTATTGTAGGCTGGGATATTGGGATGAGTTGGGGGAAGGAAGTTTGGAGGGGAATATCTTTGTGCTCCACTTAGGTGAAGTCAGGGAAGAGAGATCACAGCAGGTGTTCTGCCACCATGCTGGGCATGAGACTAGGGCAACTGGATCTGGAGGAGTAGAAAGAGAGGCGAATATCTACATATCTACATTCAACTTGGTTTTTGTTTTTTGGTCAGGAGTAGCTTTTTTTTGTTTTAATTCTGTTTATTGTTTGAGAGAGAGAGAGAGAGAGAGAGAGAGAGAGAGAGAGAGAGAGAGCTTGGAGTTGGGTAGGTGGGGAAATGGGAAGGATCTGGGAGGTGTTAGGAAAGGAAAAACTGTGATCAGAATATATAGTGTGAATTTTTTCTCAATAAAAATATTTTACAGCATTTTCTTCTATTATGTTTAAAGGTAATCTTGTGATGATTTTAGGCTTATTCATTGGTCTGTATAACACCTTTAAATGTATTTCCATAACATTGTCTAATTTAGTACATCAAGACAGAGTTTAACACATGTTTGCAACTGATTTCCAGCTACTTCAGCATACACATACATTTTAGCTATGATTTCAGAAAAGATCTTATGACTACTACAGTTTTGAAATGGTCTATTTTTCTCTTGAGATACAACTTGTGAGTGTAGGTCTGAACTACTAATGTCTTAATTTCATTATCACGAGGCTGCAAGGATTCTAAACATACGATCATATATTTATTTTTGCAGATCTCTGCCATAATTCTATATACTTAATTCATTTGAAGGAAATCCAGTTCTGTGTACATGTTGTCCTCGGATACTTTTGTTTCAGTGTTGAGAAAACTGTTTACATTTTGTTTACATCTCCGCTTACATTTTGATATGTCTGGAGAGGGAAAAAAGTATTCTTGTCAACTATTTCTGAGATGATCTTTTCTAGAAAGTTAGGACAAATCTTGGAGATTGACTGGCTTACTACATTTACTTTTAATTAACCTGTCAGTATTGTATCTTAATTTTGTGTTTTCTTATTCGCCTTCCAGGTATCCCCAGTCCTTGATGAACCCTGACTTTTGTCGAGGCTGGACCCCAGCATTCACCCAGCAACTGATGAAAACAGTTGCAGAGACCCACAGCCAAACATTAATTAGACTTTGGGAAATCTTGTGGAAGAGGGGGAAGAAGGATTAAATGAGTCAAAGACGTCAAGGCCATCACAAGAAAACCTACAGAATCAACTAATCTTAGCCCATAGGGGATGACAGTCTGAACCACCAATCAGAGAGCATGCCTGGGACAGATCTAGTCCCCCTACACATATGTAACATATGTATGTATAGCTTGGTCCTCATGTGAGACTTCTAACAGAAGGAGTAGGGAAGGGACTGTCTCTGATACTCTTGTCTGTCTTTGGATCCTTTTCCCCTAACTGGGCTGCCTTGTCAAGCATCAATAGAAGAAGACTATGTGCTAGCCCTATTGTGATATGCCAAGAGTGACTGATATCCATGGGAGCATCTCCCCTTCTCTGAAGAGAAAGGGAGGGGGTACAGTGGGAGATGGGGTGAGAGAGAGAGAGACTAGGAGAGGAGGGAGGAGAAGTTCCAATTGGGATGTAAAGTAAACAAATTAATTAATGAAAAAATTGTTATCAAATATTGAAAAAAAACGTTTCTATAATGTTGCTGTCAATGCTTTCAGTGACACTTTGGACATGTTTATGATGCAAGATATTTTTTGTCACCTGTAACTTTGTAAATTGGAAAATCTCTTCTTTTTTTCTTTCACCTTGGACTTCCAAGGTGGGTAATTCACAAGATACATCTTCTCTTTCTAATGAACCTTTCCTGTCATTGTCACTTGTTTTGCTGTTGATTTATCGTCTCACTCTAGTACAATGTTATTATTTGCTGTGTCAGTTGCACCTGGTGAAAAATGCCCCAGCACCTTATTCTTATCATTTCCAGGTGAACTCTTTTTGTCCTTGATTTTATTCACAGTGGTTGTTGCTGAGAGGTCGCTTTGACATCTTCTCATTATCCACACTACTTGAAATTCCCTTGATGTTTTCATTCTCTTTCATCTCACCTGCCACTTCTCTAGCTAATCCATATGTAAGGATGGTGTTTTAGTGCCCAGTTCAGCATGGCCTTGGTAGGGACAGAATGACATGGGTCCTGCCTCTGGGACAGGGCCCGCAGACCTGAGCCTCCACGAGTGCCAATGGTTGCTGGAAGTGTAAGTCTTATTTGTATAATATTGTAACTATTTTTAGGTTCCTCTGAGGAATGTCCTCCCTGTTAACTGTTAATGACTTCAAGATAAGCTGAGACAGCATGAGTCCAGGAGGTTAAGGTGTGGCTACGGTCTCAGCAAAACGTTAAATTCTGTAACCTTCAGGATGCCCTTAAGGCTATGGGTAGAACTATAAAAACATGAGTTTGAGAATATATAATTACTCATATATGCAAAAATATAAGGATGCAATATAAATTATATAAGGAGCTTCACAGATCTAAAGGAATAGAGGCAGAAACACTATGAACCAGTTTGTCAGAAAGTCACAAAGACAGGCAGATACAAAAGCAGGCCTAGGCCTGGTCAGAATCATAATTTCAGGACAGGATTCCACCCAGCTTTCTTATTGTCTATGCTTAACACCTGCAGGTAGATTTCTGAATTCTTTTGTAATGTTATAAAAAAGAAAGAGAATGTGCTTGCTGTCTTCTAAGAATAAAGGGGCTGGGGTCATGGGATGCAGATTCATAGAATAATCAAAAGGAAACCTGGAGTAAATGACTGAATTGATATGTATAATAAAAGACTGGGCTTATGATCTGCATGAGATGAGCTAGCAGAAAGTGTTAGCAGTTCTTTTCAGAATTTTCTCTAGTGAGAGCTGAGCTATCTCTGGAGATCTCTGGAGAGTGAAAACAGCTCTTCAAGATTTTTTTTTCTGACAGGATTTCTAATTTTAGACAGAAAAATCCACGGAGAGTGATCAGAGCCCTTTTAGAATTTTTTATAGCCCTTTTAGAATTTTTTTCTAACAGGATTTTCGACTTGGTTAGAAATCCCAAGAGTTAGAGAGCCGGCATAGCTCTTTTAGAAGGTTCTCTAGCAGCTATCCAAAGAAGGCTGTCTAAAGAGTGAACGTAGCTCTTTTAAATTATTTTAACCCAAGAATTACTTTTAGAATTTTTCTAACAGGATTTTTGACTTGGTTGGAAAAGAATTATTTTATATCAGCATTTCTGACTTTGGTCAGAAAACCCATGAGCTATCCAGAGACCTTTTGGAATTTTTACTAGCAGAGAGAGCTGTCTCAAGCAGAAAAGCTAGAAAGCTAGCTGCCTTAGCCAGAGAGGTTTTTAAGAATAGCTAGAAAAAGCTGTCTAGTGCAGAGCAGAACACGCTTACGTGTGTGCGCGCACGCACACACACACACACACACACACACACACACAGAGAGAGAGAGAGAGAGAGAGAGAGAGAGAATAGAAAAAGCTCAACAGAACCTAGATCCATGATTTGACTTTGAGTCATTTCTTTATGCAGCTCTCAAACACTGCTTCTCTCAGGAACCCCTGCATTCAGCTCTGCTCACTTCTGTGTGCTTGCTGCTGATGGATGCCAGAAGAGGGCATAAGATCCTCCGGAGCTATTGTTATAGATGGTTGTGAGCTTCCATGTGGGTGATAGGTTCTCTGGAAGAGCAACCAGCACTCTAAAGCACTAGCAATTTTTCCAGTCCCTTCATAATACTATTAATAGTTGCAGATGGTGGGAATGGTCTCTAATACAAGTACAGTATGCATATGCAGGAAGATTTCTATGAATTTGAAGACAGCATGACCTATAAAGAGTTGCAGGTCAACAGGAGAGAAAGTCTGCCCCTCCTTGCCAAAAACACTATAGCAGTACACATTTGTTCGCAGATGTTGCCTTTTCATAATTCCCTCTTCCTCTTTACATTAAATGCTCTTTAGGTATTTTCGAAGTGTCTGTTATGTTTTCTAGCTCCAGGGTAGAGGATTTTTCTGAAGAATCACACAGATTTCTTTGAAAGCTTCTGCTTATCTTTACTGAAGTTTTATGAGGCAGGAGTTGGTCTTTTTGGAAAATATTATTGATATCTAGAAATGGAAGGGTGGAAATATCAGTGTCCTGGAAAAAGTAGTAGAGTCTAAAAAGCTGAGATGGCATTTGTGACTGAGGCAACAGCCATGTGTACAACACCGTTACCTCTATCGTTTTTCAGGAAATGGCTAGGTCCAGATATTGCTATAACTTGTTTTACTCACAGACTAAGGCACCTTGTCAATTGAACATCTGTTGATGGACGAGGAAACATTTCTTTAGCATTTGATAGAACGTTAATGTCACCTTTTCCAAATCCTCTAACAGGCCAATTGCAAAATTTTTAGACATGCCCATAAATCTTCTGATATACCTTTATCCACAGAATTTTCAGGAGTATTTGGAGAAGTTGAAACCTGTGAACAATTCAATGACAGCATCTTTTTTTCTAAAAGTAGAGGGAAATACAAAGAAGTATGTGGTAAGGGCTTTTTCTTTGGTGGAATTTATGAATTAAATGACATGGTGATTTTCAGAGATGATTCCCTTCCAAATAACAGTAGATTGAGGTGCAGATCTACACTTTCTGTACTAATGAAACAAGCTACTCTCCTAGAAAATACACTTGTCTTTAGTACACATCTTTTTACACTTTGGCTTGGAATTTCAATTTTCCCCTGTGGCTGGAGAGAAGGCTTGGTGGTCATGAGTACATGTTGCTCTTCCAGAGGACCTGGATTTGGGTCCTAGACTCACGTGGTAGCTCATAACCATCTGTAATTCTAGTTGCAGAGGATTCAATGCTCTCTTCTGACCTCCTCAGGCATCATCAGGCATACATGTGATACATAGGCATACATCCAGGCAACACAATCACCCAGTTAAAATAATCGGTATGTCTTCAAGAATTGCCATATTGTAATATAGGAAGCTGGCAAAGTTCTCAGTCGTCCATAATTTCATACTTTCTACATACTCCTGTGTAGCAGCAAACCTCATGTTTTGAAGTAGCCATTAGATTTTTATCGACCAGTTTTCAAACTGTATCTACAAACTTCTCTTTTAGTTCAGTGCCAGTGTCAGTTGAATAGAATACATACGTGAGAAACCTGAAAAGCATGTCCTCTAAAGGGATGGAGGCAATACAGTCATGCATGATGGCAAGATATGGCTATCATCACTCATGATATCAAGCCCATTTCAGATGAATTTTTCATCTTGTAGAGAGATATAAGATGCTGCTGATTCCTCTCACTTTACTGACTGTATGATAACCACAAACCTCTCTCTCTCTCTCTCTCTCTCTCTCTCTCTCTCTCTCTCTCTCTCTCTCTCTCTCTCTCTCTTCGGTTTTCCGAGACAGGGTTTCTCTGTATAGCCCTGGCTGTCCTGGAACTCACTTTGTAGACCAGGCTGGAATCGAACTCAGAAATCCGCCTGTCTCTGCCTCCCAAGTGCTGGGATTAAAGGCATGCTCCACAACTCCCGGCTCAAACTTCTCTTAAAAGAAAATAATACGCATCATCCTAAACTATTGACGTCAATTACAGTGGACCCATAGATGAGGCAGAGATTTATATTCATCTAGTGGATTTCATAAATTAGATGGGCAGTTTTGTGTCTATAGTGCCAGCAGAGGTCAGAAGAGAGCATCAGATCCTGTAGATCTGTCAATTAGGGTTAACAGATGGTTGTGAGACTGTCTGTGGGTGCCTGATCTTCTGCAAGAACAAATGCTCTTAATCTCTGACCCAACATTCAAAGCCCTAATAATGGACTTTTCATGTCTTAAACATAAATTTTATTCCTTTTAAAATTTGATTAGTTGCTTTTGCTTGATACACATTTGATTTAGAGCCAGTCATCTGAGATATTGATGCCTTTCCTGACTCATGATTCACCAGGCCAAATTAGTAATCATTAGAACACAAATCTTTGGTTGATAATCATGGTTGGATTGAAGTAGTATCACCCTGATATAGTCATTAACACTTTGAAATTGATAACTGTATAAGTTACACTTTTCATGACTATAATAAAATATCTTACAAACTTATGCAAGGAAGTTTATTTTGCCTTATACTTCATATATATATATATATATTAGGTATTTTCCTCATTTACATTTCCAATGCTATCCCAAAAGTCCCCCATACCCTACCCCCCACTCCCCTACCCACCCACTCCCACTTTTTGGCCCTGGCGTTCCCCTGTACTGGGGCATATACTTCTAATGGATAAAGTTAATCTTGATAGGCAAGGCACAGCAGAACAATAGGAGATGTGTGAATGCATTGTATTCATAATGAGGAAGCACAGAGGGTTGACTGCTCATGCTCATCCAAACGTCTTTTTTTTTCCTTCATACACTTAGAGACCCAACATATGAAATGATTACTCCCAAAGTTGGAGTGGGTTTTCCCACTTCAGTTAAGATAGTGCAGATAATCTCTCACAGACATGCCAATAATCTTGTTTCTAAGATGAGTCTAGATCTTGTCCAGTTAACAACCAATACAAACAATCTTCATAATGGAAAAAATTTTCTTTTTGGAATTAACAAACTTCTAAATTTGTTAATAGTGACTATGTAATATTTCACCTATATTTTACTTGATATTTTTTATGATTCAATTTAGGCTGAGATGTACATAGATCTAAAGGCTGAGATGTACATAGATCTAAAGAATGATAGAAAAGGCAGAGGAATTTCCTCTGGTACTGTGTTCAGGGCTCCATATTTTCTGGAGAGGTGTTAGTCTTAGTGTTAACTAGAAAGTTAATATATTTTCCTTTGTTAGTTAGGAGTAGCAAAATTTTGAAATATGCTTTGAATAATACCTGGTGGAACAAAAGTTACATCTGTTGCAGGCACTAAGGGATTTGTTGCTTTGTTCAAATCTCTAGTAGATACTTGAGGAAGCAGTTCATCACTAGTATGGTAGATGCTGTCTAAAGGAGATTGTGATAAGGAAAGTACATTTTTGGGAGTTTCTTCTTGAATACCTTGACATGTCATAACACTTGTTATGCTGGAGACAATGTCACAGAATCCGTTTACTTTTTGAATGAAGCTAATGGTAGGCTTTCAGTGACAACTTATGCTGAGAAGGCTTTATATTCTAGAATTATAAACTGCTCTTCCTCAAGAATATATAGGCATATGGGGAGCTTAAAGAGATGATATAATTATATTATAATCTCAAAAAATAAAAACCCTGGTATTTATCTTAGTATTATATAATTTAGTTGCATTGCATGTGAAGTAAGTTGTATTTCGTGACACAATGCATTACTAATTATCAAATTCTCATTAATCCACTCTTCATTGGGGCCATTGTCTGTTTGGAAAGACTATATGATTTTATAATCTTTGATACCATGTCATCTAGACATTTCCAATTCTGGTTAATACTTGTAATCAGTTGTGAACTTTCCTAAGACTAGAAATTCAGTGAGAAATTCAATGAGAACAAACTATTCGTGTTAGTTCCATTTAAGACTTGACTGGGCATGGTTAGCACATGCCTTTAAACCCAGCACCTGGGAGACAGAGGCAGGTGGATGTCTATGACTTTGAGGCCAGCCTGATCTACAGTGTGAGTTCCAGGCCAGCCAAGGCTGTGTAGTGAAATCCTTAAGCAAACAAACAAAGCAAAAGAGTTTCCATCCAAAAGATTTCGGATATTTCTTTTGAAGGAAGTAACACATTTCCTTTCTCATCTTTCTACTTAACACTGTTCTATAATATTACTGTTTAGCTTTGTGGTAAGATAGCCAGCTTCCTTGTTAGTGTCAACCAAAGCTGATTTTTATAGTCTTAGAAAGACCCCCTATCCTTTCATTCCCCCTCCCTAATTTTTACCATGTTGTTAGTCTTCATAGGTAGAGATCTTTAAAGAAAAAGCAACCTAAAAACAACAAAAACATTTTCCTAGATGCAAGCACAAGATAAAAAACATAATTTTTTCCCAAAAATTGGGCAAATAAATGACTCCAGGTAATTAAAAACTGTAGGATAGTATTATGAACTGTAGACTCGAGTGCAGATTCCATTCCCCACATATATTGACCAGAGTAGTCTTGCTGCTTTTACCAAATAAAATTCCATGATCATTTTAACTTCAAGACATCCACATTTAGTGGCTCTTTATTTAGTACACCAGTACCACTGAGAAAATTTTAGTGTGCTAATGAAAATGCTACACTCTTAGTGCCACTGGTGATGTGACTAGAAAGCACAGGGAAGTGTTTTTTTTTTTTAAGATTTATTTATTTACTATATGTAAGTACACTGTAGCTGTCTTCAGACACTCCAGAAGAGGAAGTCAGAGCTCATTAGTGATGGTTGTGAGTTACCATGTGGTTGCCGGGATTTAAACTCAGGACCTTCAGAAGAGCAGTTGGTGAGCCATCTCTCCAGCCCCAGGAAAGTGGTTTTTGTTTGTTTGTTTTGTTTTGTTTTGTTTTTGTTTTTATAGCCTGCATTGTGTCTTCAATTATGGAATGGATTTCAGAAGATGAGAATATGTGGCCTCTAAAGTATTGATGTGATAAACTGTGTGGGCTTTGTTATGTAAGAAATAAAGCTTCATAACCATTTCATCAACAGTGAGCAAGGGGCACACAAACTATGTCTTTCAATAATTTGACCTCAGTACTTGTATGTTCTCTGATGCTGTTTTCTAGTTCATATTTTCTTTTATTTTTTATTGATTATTTAGGAATCTCATATCATGTGCCCCCATCACGTTCACCTTCTGGTCTTCCCATGTTTGCCTCCCTTCTCTCTGTGACCTCTCCTCTTAAAATACAGTCCATATATTCACTGGATCATGGCCAAATTCCCAGTGGGCAGCTCCTACAAGGGAGGATGAGTCTTTTCTCTGACTGCATTTGGGCTAGAAATGATCATCTGAGGAGAGCCAAGCAACGGTCAAAGTGGTACAAGGCTAGGTCTTCCATGGCCATGCTACTGCCTCCCCAGTAAAGAGCAGGGCAGTCTCTCCTGCATCCCTGGTGGTGTGGCCACGTGAATGCCACCTAGGGGTGCACTCAGCTTTCTTGTGTGGGACAGGGCCAGCTCCCCAGCCATGAACATTAACAAGGCTTCAGGTAGCAGCCTCAGCCCAAGGTCTCTGCATGGGCTGCAGACATCAACATGGCTCCTGAACATATCAAGACCACTGACTCACTCATGGCCCTCAGTGGCTGCGTGGTCTCAGGAGGTTACATAGGACACTCACATCAGCATGGCTCTTGGAGGCAGCAAGGTCTGAGGACATCACCTAGTCAGTGGGCAGTGGCCCAGACTACATACATCTACATGGATCTCAGATTTCATTGAGGTCTGGGTCAGCAGCACAGACCACTAAAAATATGTCCTCTGGTGGTCCTGAAAGGAGGTCCAATCCAGAAAGTGAACCCTTCTTCATCTCAGACCCATAGCTGGGGATATTCCTTGGCCAGGGAGAAGGAGTCTGTGTCTGCATAAGTTCGATGTTGTTGTACACCATCCTACCAACTGTCTCCATCACATATTTTTGGTTGTAGTGGCATCAGTCTTCCACTTGCCACCTTTTCACCCCCAAGCTCAGTCCTCACTTACCACTTCCTCCTCCCTTATTCCTTATGGGCTACAGGGCCTGGGCAGCGGCTGCTTGGGTGTCTCCTGGCTGGCCCAGGGTCCTGTGACCTGTATTTTTCATTTTGGCTAAAATTCCAGATGTCTTGTAGGCATGGCTGGTCCTTAAGAGATACTTATTCATAAAAGCTAAAATGTTGTCTGTATTTAATTTAACTTCCCTTTTGAAAATTTTAATTTTATTTGTGTGTGTATGTGTGTGTGTGTATGTGTGTGTATGCAAGTGCACGTGCCTGCTACAGAGGATGTCAGAAGAGAATATGTAGGAGTTGGTTCTTCTTTCTCAGGTTGTCAGGCTTGGTAACAAGTCCTGAGCCATCAATGGCTGTTATCCTCCATTCTTGAAATACTTCTTTGTCTGGATACTCAGACGTTGTAGTTAAGTTGGCATTTCTTTTATTATTTAAGACCAGCATATACATTGTTAATCAGTGATCCAAATCTCTTGCAATGTTTTTTTTTGGGGGGGCGGGCGGATAGATTACACCAGTGTGATTTCGTGGTCTACCCCCTAGGGTACCTATTATGTTTGTGTTCAAAGGTTGTATTTTTTCCCAGACTTTCCCCCATAGCACTTTCTCCTATATGTGTAAACCAGTGATTCTCAACCTTCTTATGCTGCTACTTTTTAAACACAGTTTCTCATGTTGTGGTGACCCCCAAACATAAAATTATGTTGTTGCTACTTCATAACTATAATTTTGCTATTGCTATGAATTGTAATGTGACTATCTGATTTGCAGCTGTGAGTTAAAATGGTGTGTCCTGAGTCCAGTCTGCCACAGGGCTAGGGATGCTCATGGAGGCCAGGCGGCCATTGGGCTGTGAGAAGCCGCAGGACCCCTTTCTGGGGGTGTGGAAGGGCAATCTGAGGTCCCCAGGGAACCTGCCAGAGTTTGGCTCGTGGATCCCCCGGCCGCATGGAGGCCAGGGATGGCAGGTTCTAGCTCTTGGGCACCTCATATGCCACTGGATGCTGCGGAAGAGCTGAGAACAGAGTGTGGGCCCTGGGATGGGCTCTAGCCTGGGGCCGAAGGGAAAAGAGGGGGAAGAGAGAGCTCTGGCTGGGTCCCTCGAGGAAGAGAGAATCCTTGGCTTGCTAGGTTGGGCAGCTTGGCATGATGGAGACCGTGGCTGAGAACACAGAGAGGCCCCGTGTGGAAGATTAGCTGCGCTGCTCTTTAGAGGAAGACCTGCTCCATTGTTCCCCATGGCAGTCCAGATGAGAAGAGGCAGTCCATCATTTTAAAGCATTTATTGTCATGGTGGAGAGTTGTGATGAGTGAAACTGTACCCCACTTTCTCAGGGCAGGCCTGAGGCTAAATACCTTTTGCAGGGAGGAGTGTCTGGGAAGGAGAGCTTAATTGGCCAAGCCCTTCAGACCTTTAGGTACCTAATTAAAATTGAGATCTGTCTTGAGGCTACGTGATCTGTAGTCACGTCCTCTACCTGTGGAGGGGCTTGGGGCATTGCCCTATGTGACTGATGGCCAAAGAATTATGGAGAGCTGAGGCCTCCTGTCAGGGGCCTGGTGTCTAGGAGCATGGCAAACACCTTCCATTTCTTGTAGAGTTATCTGCTGGGTTCTCGGGTGTAAACCTAGCTCAACCAGAATACAGGCTGTCTTTCATGTATCACACGCAGCCTTCAAAGGTATCACAACTCACTGATTGAGAACTAGGGATGTAGAGTTTTGGTAATGCAATGGATGGTTCCCATGATCTATATTGGCTGCTTTAGCATGGGACTCTGCCTGAACTTTCAGTGTCAGCTTGTGTATTAGTGCTTCATTGTATTAAATAGAGTGCCTTGAACTGCCTGAGTATATGCCAGAGCCAGAAGCCATTGGGTATGAATAATTTCACAGCATAAATTTATTCAGTGGGGGGGCCTATTCCTCCACTTGCTATCTTAAACAAAGCTAATCCTTAGGATGACAAATCTAAAATGATCATGGCATATATACAGAACACAGGTATTTTAGCATCTCTGTTGCTGTGACAAAACACCATGACTGAAGCAACTTGGGGAGGAAAGGGTTTATTTAGCTTGCACTTTTTTTTTCCATTTTTTATTAGGTATTTAGCTCATTTACATTTCCAATGCTATACCAAAAGTCCCCCATATCCACCCACCCCCACTCCCCTGCCCACCCACTCCCCCTTTTTGGCCCTGGTGTTCCCCTGTACTGGGGCATATAAAGTTTGCAAGTCCAATGGGCCTCTCTTTCCAGTGATGGCCGACTAGGCCATCTTTTGATATATATGCAGCTAGAGTCAAGAGCTCCGGGGTACTGGTTAGTTCATAATGTTGTTCCACCTATAGGGTTGCAGATCCCTTTAGCTCCTTGGCTACTTTCTCTAGCTCCTCCATTGGGAGCCCTATGATCCATCCATTAGCTGACTGTGAGCATCCACTTCTGTGTTTGCTAGGCCCCGGCATAGTCTCACAAGAGACAGCTACATCTGGGTCCTTTCAATAAAATCTTGCTAGTGTATGCAATGGTGTCAGCGTTTGGATGCTGATTATGGGGTGGATCCCTGGATATGGCAGTCTCTACATGGTCCATCCTTTCATCTCAGCTCCAAACTTTGTCTCTGTAACTCCTTCCATGGGTGTTTTGTTCCCAAATCTAAGGAGGGGCATAGTGTCCACACTTCAGTCTTCATTCTTCTTGAGTTTCATGTGTTTAGCAAATTATATCTTATATCTTGGGTATCCTAGGTTTGGGGCTAATTTTAAATCACTGTTCATCACGGAATGAAGTCAGGACAGGAACTCAAACAGGGCTGGAAAGTGGAGGCAGGAGCTGATGCAGAGACCATGGAGGGATGCTGCTTACTGGCTTGCCCATCATGGCTTGCTCAGCCTGCTTTCTTATAGAACCTAGGATCACCAGCCCAGGGATGGCACCACTCACAATGGACTGGGCCCTCCCTCATCAATCACTAATTAAGAAAATGCCCTACAGGCTTGCCTGCAGCCAGATCTAATGGGAGAATTTTATTAACTGAGGCTCCCTCCTCTCAGATGACTTCAGTTTGTGTCAAGGTGATATAAACTCCCCAGGTACAATATTTCTTTAGAACATCAAATTAAAGTTTGATTGTTCTCTAGGGCTATGACTTACTTTGGCATCTGTATATTTGATTCAAAAGTTCTTGGAAACTTCTTTCATCACTGATTACTGGGAGTCCATGACTTTATGGTTAAAAGCAATATCCTGGTAGACTACTTTAAGTTCATAGAAAACAAACGGTCTGGCATTAAATAAAACTATGTTTATTATTTACAGAATGTTGCTTTTGTGTTTTAAATGTTTATCATCATCATCAATATATATATATATTTATATATATTTCTTTATATATGACACATTTGTGTGAGTGCCTCAGAAGCCAGAAGAAAGTGTCAGATTCCCTGAAGCTTGAATTATAGGTGATTATGACCTGAGTTACGTGGGTGTTTGGAACTAAACTTGGGTCCTCTGATAGAGCAGGAAGTACTCTTAAGCACTTATCCATCTTTCCAACTAACCCCTGTGGGTATTTTTGAGACAGGGTCTCACTCTGTATAGCATAAGCTAACTCACTGTATGGTCCAACTTGGCTTTAAACTCATGGCAATACTCTCATCCAGCCTCCAGGATGCTGTGGTTATAGATATTGACCACCTTATGAAATTACACTATTGAGGCACCTTAATCTTGTTTACTCTTGAAGTGAATGATTTGGGAAGAGAGGAAGAGGGAGGGAGGGAGGAGATAGAAATATAGAGAGAAAAATATCTTACTCCTTTTGCCTGCTCCTTGTCATCACTTTCTATCAATCTCCTCAAAATTCCTAGTTGCCTCTCAAATAGGGAATTGTCTGAAGATGATGACTTGATATGTATAGCTTAGCATGTGTTTGCATTCATATTTAATACAAAATTAGATCTAGCTCTTCCTAGGTGTCACAATATTTGTTCTATGCTCTAGGCAGAATTATTACCACACAGACACAAAATGTTTACTAATAAGTGACCATGTAAATTGTAGGCTAAAAATAGGTCCAAGACTGCAATTCTGAATTATTGTCATGATTTTCTGCTAACACAGATCTTCTTCCTTCCTCTTTGACTTTCCTGAAAGAAAACTGGCAATCTGTCTTCGCTTTCACGTGGCTTGCACTTCATATTATTGAGTTTACCTTTTCTCTCAAGGGCTACAATTCAATTTTGAGAAATACAGCTGGAGTGAGAAATTACCACCTAACTCTAGGTTAGGAAAGGAAGTCTCCCACCTTTCAGCTAAGGAACATGTTTGGGTGTGAATAACCCACCCTCAGATGACTGCCTTTCGTAGTGTAGAATCAAGAGTGACAACTCTTATGTAGTTTTCATCCTGGCTTCCTTTACTGCACTTTTCTAAGGCACATTATTTTGCTTTTATATTTTTACTTTCTTTATTCTACTTTCCTCAGGCCAATTCTGGTACACGGTTCTTCCTTCCTTCCTTCCTTCCTTCCTTCCTTCCTTCCTTCCTTCCTTCCTTCCTTCCTTCCTTCCTTCCTTTCTTTTTTAAAGATTTATTTATTTCATTTTATATGAGTACACTGTAGCTGTCTTTAGACACACCAGAAGAGAGCATCAGATCCCATTACAGATGGTTGTGAGCCACCATGTGGTTGCTGGGAATTGAACTCACGATCTCTGGAAGAGCCGTCAGTGCTCTTAACCTCTGAGTCATCTCTTCAGCCCACAAGTTTCTTTCTGTATAGATACCCTGTAGGTTTTTCTCTCAATCTCACTCTTTCTCTGTCTCTCTGTCTCTGTTTCTGTCTGTCTGTCTCTCTGTCTCTGTCTCTCTCTATTACAAGTGTGGAGGCCAGAGAACAACCTTGGTTCTGAGCCCTCACCTTCCACCTTGAGACATTGTCCCCTTGTTGGTTTTGCTGCTGTGAAATTCAGACTAGCTGGTCAAGAGCTTGTGTGGCTTCCTGTATCCCTGCCTCCCATCTCCCTGTTGTAACCCCTGAATTACTGACACAAGAGACACTTCAGTGTTGTGTATTGACAGTTTGCCTCTGCGTTTCCCAGCCCCACCCCTGCCAGAGGCTCCCATCCCCCACCCCAGCACTACTTGCAGACAGCTCCTTTCTGTGCTGTGTCCTTCTACAGCAGCCCCTCCCCCTTCCCAACCATTAGAATGGCACCATCTCTGTGTCTCTAAAAACAACACCGGACACTCCTCCTGATAACTCTCCTGGTGCCTGTCCTTGAGACCTTAGAGAAATAACACGCTCAAGGGAGACCATGGAAAAAGTAAAAGGTAAACAGAGGTCAGGTCACAGACAGTTACGACTGGCCATAAAATTAGTCCTTGAACAGACACCTATTAACCCCTCTCCCACCCCACCCCCCTTCAGTACTATTCCACCCTCTACTCTCCTTTCCTGTAAATATTCACACTATTCTTATACTGTATATAAACCCAATGTTTTCTGGACTCAGGGTCACTTGCCAGCATTCACACAATGAGTGCTAGGTGGGTGAACCGAGTTCAAACTTGAAAATAAAAGACTCTTTAGCGAGTTGCAGCCGACTTTGCTATTCTTGGGCTCCTCTGGGTTTCCCGTGAACTCAGGGCACAACATACCCTTTGGAACACTGGAGTTAAAGGTATGCATCACTGTTCCCAGTTTCATGTGGGTTCTGGGAATTTCAACTCAGAGTCCTTACTCTTGATTGGCAAATACTTAACCCATTGACCCATCTCCGTGCTCAAAAGCAGTGGCTTTAACAATCACTTCAGAAATCCCTAAGAGAAGGAAGGCCCATGTTTCACGATTTAGTTTATCATGTTATGAAACTGCAAATAGAATTTACTCGTGACCTTCATATAACCTCACTTTAGTCCACAAAATACCCAAACAGTATCTTTACTTGATTAGTTAGCCACCGCTCACTGATGATTAATGTGGCAAAAATAAAGATTAGTTTACCTAATCCATCTTAATATCTGTAATTCTGACTGGAGACTCTCTACCTGTTTCTCAAACCCATAGCTCTGAGCTCCTGATTTTCTTTATAACTTAGCCTTCAACTGAATCCTCTTATTGCAGCTGCTGGATGGGACTTGAATGCAGCACCCCTGGATCTGAGCATCAGCCTGGGATCATGACAGCCAATGATTACATAGTTCTATTGGTGGCTGATCTCTCTCTCTCTCTCTCTCTCTCTCTCTCTCTCTCTCTCTCTCTTTCTCTTTCTCTAAACACCCTCCTATCTCTCCCTCTCTAGACCAACACAATGTTTGGCCTAGCCAGTTTCTTCCTTATGACATTGTTGAATGTCATGAACACTCACTCAATTAATGCAAATTGATGTTCATGAGTCCTTAGCTCCAACTCCTCTAGGACTCCTCTAGCTTGGTCTGAATGTCAATACTGTTTATTGCACAGATACTGCTTTACTTTGCCTACACATTTGCATCATAGTTTGGGACTTAGGAAGCTCCTCCTGCACCTCATTTGGTTTGCTCAGTATCTAAAACATGATGCTCTGTGTGTTGTGTTGGGAATTATTTTGCACATGTGATATATTACTTAAGGTTGCAGAGAACAGAACATTATCAAAATAGATGGCTAACAATGTTTGGGGCTGAAAGGCCCATAGACTAAAAATAAAAATCTTCTCTGCAGCCTTTAATTTCCATTACTAGAGAAAGTATCTTTAAGATGGAGTAACAGTGGTTAATAATATAGAGTAGAATAATTTATTCTCATTGGGAAACTAATAACCTCACGAGATGTAATTAGAGGTGAAACTTTGACTAGTTAGGTGGAGAAGCAGTTGGTTCAGATTCAAAGAAGCTGCAGAGAGGAGAGGTGATGAAAACAGACAGGGGAGTAAAGACCTTGGCTATGAAGAGAGCAGAAAAGAGATGAAACAGAAATAGATGGAAGAGTGGAGCAACTAACTTTATTTACTTAATTTACTCTTTTAGTCTAGACCTGAGAGGTTGTAAGAGATGGCAGTGCCACTATGTGGAAATAAACTCTATGAATAAAGGATGAGTAAAATCAAAGATGCCTCCCTCCATTGATTTCCTTTTTCTCTCCCAGCCTTCTCCCCTTCCTCCCCACACCCGATTTCCACTCCACTCTCTTCTGCAACCAATTCCCTACTTCCATCTACCCCACCCCCATGTCTGTTTTGTTTCCCCTTCTCAGTGAGATTCAAGCATCCCCTCTTGACCCTTCCTTATTATTTATCTTCTTTGGGTGTGTGGATTGTAACATGGTTTTCCTGTGCTTTATGGCTAATATCCACTTAAAAGTGAGTACATACCATGCATGTCTTTCTGGGTTTGGGTTACTTCACTCAGGATGATATTTTTATTATCATTTTATGATGTTTTTCTTTTTAATAGCTGAGTAGTAGTCTATTATGTAATTTCTGGCTATCAACATAATTGAGCAAGTGTCCTTCTGTGGTGGAGTCTATGGGGGTGGCTCTATTTGAGACTTCTAGCAGTGGGGATATAGATGGTGATGTGACTACCTCCTGCTATACTTGTAGACAGGAACCTAGCATAATTGTCCTCTGAGAGGCTTCATCCAGCAGCTGATAGAAACAGATATAGAGACCCACAGTCAAACATTAGGTAGAGCAATGGGGGGGGGGTCTTCTTGAAGAGTGGGAGGACGGGTTGAGGGAACTGAAGGGATTAAGGACATCACAAGAAGACCTATACAGTCAGCTAACCCAGGCCCATTCTAATATCGAATAAAATCGACTTCCAACCCAAAGTTATCAAAAAAGACAAGGAGGGGCACTTCATGCTCATCACAGGTAAAATCTTCCAAGATGAACTCTTAAATCTGTCCCATAAGTTTGGGTATGTTGTGGCTTCATTTTCATTAAACTCTAAAAATGTCTTTAATTTCTTTCTTGACCAAGTTATCATTGAGTAGAGTGTTGTTCAGCTTCCATGTCAACTTTGGCTTTCTATTATTTATATTGTTAATGAAGATCAGCCTTAGTCCATGGTGATTTGATAGGATACATGGGATAATTTCAATATTTTTGTATCTGTTGAGGCCTGTTTTGTGACCGATTATATGGTCAATTTTGGAGAAGGTACCATGAGGTACTGAGAAGAAGGCACATCCTTTTGTTTTAGAGTAAAATGTTCTGTAGATATCTGTTAAATCCATTTGTTTAATAACTTCTGTTAGTTTCACTGTGTCTTTGTTTAATTTCTGTTTCCAGAATCTGTCCATTGATGAGAGTGGGGTGTTAATGTCTCCCACTATTATTGTGTGAGGTGCAATGTGTACTTTGAGCTTTACTAAAGTTTCTTTAATGAATGCGGATGCACGTGCATTTGGAGCATAGATGTTCAGAATTGAGATTTCTTCTTGGTAGATATTTAATTTCATATTTGTGAAGTGTCCCTCCTTATCCTTTTTGAAAACTTTATGTTGAAAGTAGATATTATCTGATATTAGATTGACTACTCCAGCTTGTTTCTTGGGACCATTTACTTGGAAAATTGTTTTCCAGCCCTTTATTCTGAGGTAGTGTCTGTCTTTGCCACTGAGGTGCGTTTCCTGTATGCAGCAACATGCTGGGTCTTGTTTACATATCCAGTCTGTTTGTCTATGTCTTTTTATTGGGGAATTGAGTCCATTGATGTTAAGAGATATTAAGGAGTAGTAATTGTTGCTTCCTGTTATTTTTGATTTTTTTAAAAAAAATATGTGTGGCTATCTTCTTTTGGGATTTTGAAAGAAGACTATTTTCTTGCTTTTACTAGGGTGTAGTTTCCCTCCTTGTGATGATGTTTTCTATCTATTATCCTTTGTAGGGCTGGATTTGTGGAAAGATACTGTGGAAATTTGGTTTTGCCATGGAATATCTTGGTTTCTCCATGTATGCTAGTTGAGAGTTTTGCTGGGTGTAGTAGCCTGGGTTGGCACTTGTGTTCCCTTAGGGTCTGAACGAGATTTGCCCAGGATCTTCTCGCTTTCATAGTGTCTGTTGAGAAGTCTGGTGTAATTCTGATAGGTCTGCCTTTATATGTTATTTGACCTTTTTCTTTTTTTCCTTAAATTTTTAAATTATTTAAATGCATTTATACATCAAGCATATTAATAATATTGAGTATTTTGAGAATTAAATAATACATAAAAATTTGTTCAACTTTTATATTCATATCCTTTCATACCCTAATAATAACATTAATGAACATTTCATACTATCCATAGCTGAGGATCCTATATCTAATGTTGAATACAAAATTGTTTCAAAATGTACAAAATATTCTTTGAGAATTAATCATAGAAAAATAGCATAAAATGTTAAAAAGGAATCAATTAAGAAATATGTTCAAAAGCCCTTATATGATACAACCTGACACAGTGAGAGAGTATTTAAAATGCATTTTATATCTGTATACATTGTCAAACTATAAGTTTACTTTAAAAAGGCTATTAGTGTTTCTAGGCGAGAAATTATTTTATCAGTAAGTACATTTTTAAAATTTCAAAATAGCAAAAACTCTTTGAAGTCAACTATCAAGAAAATGCTAATTTCAAGTACAGTGAGAATAATTATCGATAATATTTCCATGATGTTTGTAGAACATGATTTTAATATTTTAACTGTTAATACTCAACAAACAGAATAATAATCTTTAGATGTATTCTGTTGTTATATCTCCATTTTCATTTCTGATTTTATTAATTTGAATATTGTCTCTGTGCCCTCTGGTTAGTCTGGCTAAGAGTTTATCTATCTTGTTGATTTTCTCAAAGAACCAGCTCCTGGTTTTATTGATTCTTTTTATAGTTCTTTTTGTTTCTATTTGGTTTCAGCCCTGAGTTTGATTATTTCCTGCCATCTACTCCTCTTGGGTGTATTTGCTTCTTTTTGTTCTAGAGTTTTCAGGTGTGCTGTCAAGCTCCTACTGTAAGCTCTCTCCAGTTTCTTTTTGGAGGCACTCAGAGCTATGAGTTTTCCTCTTACCACTACTTTCATTGTACCCCATAAGTTTTGGTATGATGTGTTTTTATGTTCATTAAATTCTAAAAAGCCTTAAATTTTTTTTCTTTCTTTCTTGGCCATGTTATCATTGAGTAGAACATTGTTCAGTTTTTATGTTTATGTGTGCCTTCTGTTGTTTTTGTTGGTATTTAAGACCAGTTTTAGTCCATGGTGATCTGACAGGGTGCATGGGATTATTTTAGTCTTCTTGTATCTGTTGAGAACTGTGCTGTGTACAATTATATGGTCAATTTTGGAGAAGGTGCCATGAGGTGCTGAGAAGAAGGTATATTCTTTTCCTTTAGGATGAAATATTCTATAAATATCTGTTATATCCATTTGGTTCATAACTTCTGCTATTTTCATTGTCTCTGTTTATTTTCTGTTTCCGGGATCTATCCATTGCTGAGAGTGGGATGTTAAAGTCTCTCACTATTATTGTATGGGTTGAGATGTGTGCTTTGAGCTTCAATGTAGTTTCTTTTATGAATGTGGGTGCCCTTGCATTTGGAGCATAGATGTTCAGAATTGAGAGTTCATCTTGGTAGATTTTTCCTTTGACCAGTATAAAGTGTCCTTCCTTGTCTTTTTTTTTTTTTTTGATAACTTTTGGTTGAATGTCGATTTTATTTGATATTAGAATGGTTACTCCAGCTTGTTTCTTGGGACTATTTGCTTGGAAAAATTGTTTTCCAACTATTTACTCCGAGGTAGTGTCTGTCTTTGTCACTGAGGTGGGTGTCCTGTATGCAGCAAAATGCTGTTTACATATCCAGTCTGTTAGTCTATGTGTGTTTATTGGGGAACTGAGTCCATTGATCTTAAGAGATATTAAGGAAAAGTAATTTTTACTTCCTGTTATTTTTGTTGTTAAAGGTGAAATTATGTTTGTGTGGCTATCTTGTTTTGGGTTTGTTGAAAGATTAATTCCTTGTTTTTTTCTACAATGTAGTTTCCCTCTTTGTGGTGGTGCTTTCCTTCTATTATCCTTTGTAGGACTGGATTTATGAAAAGATATTGTGTAGATTTTATTTCGTCATGGAATATCTTGTTTTCTCCGTCCATGGTAATTGGGAGTTTTTCTGGGTATAGTAGCCTGGGCTGGCATTTGGGTTCTCTTAGGGTCTGTATGACATCTGCCCAGGATTTTCTGGCTTTCATAGTCTCTGGTGAGTAGTCTGGTATAACTCTGATAGGTCTGCTTTTATATGTTACTTGACCTTTTTCCCTTACTGTTTTTAATATTGTATCTTTAATTAGTGCTTTTGGTGTTTTGATTACTATGTGACAGGAGGAATTTCTTTTCTGGTCCAGTTTATTTGGAGTTCTGTAGGCTTCTTGTATGTTCCTGGCATCTCTTTTTTTTAGGTTAGGGAAGTTTTCTTCTATAATTTTGTTGAAGATATTTACTGGCCCTTTAAGATGGGAATTTTTGCTCTCTTCTATACCTATTATCCTTAGGTTTGGTCTTTTCATTGTTTTCTGGATTTCCTGGATGTTTTGGGTTAGGAGCTTTTTGCCTTTTGCATTTTCTTTGACTGTTGTGTCAGTGTTTTCTATGGTATTTTCTGTAGCTGAGATTCCTTTTTCTATCTCTATTCTGTTGGTAATGCTTGCATCTATAACTCCTGATCACTTTGCTAGGTTTTCAGACTCCAGGGTTGTCTCCCTTTGTGATTTCTTTATTGTTTCTACTTCCATTTTTAGATCTTGGATGGTTTTGTTCATTTCCTTTGCCTGTTTGATTGTGTTTTCCTGAAATTCTTTAAGGGATTTTTGTGTTTCCTCTTTAATGGCTTCTAGCTGTCTACCTGTGTTCTCCTGTATTTTTTTTCTTTTTTTTTTCCGTTTTTCTTTTTTAATATTTTTATTAGATATTTTCTTCATTTACATTTCAAATGCTACTCCAAAGTTCCCTATACCTTCCCCCAGCCCTGCTCCTCTACACACTCACTCCCACTACTTGGCCCTGGCGTTCCCCTGTACTGGGGCATATAAAGTTTGTAAGACCAAGGGGCCTCTCTTCCCAATGATGACTGACTAGGCCATCTTCTCCTACATATGCAGCTAGAGACATGGGCTCTGGGGGGTACTGGTTATTTCATATTGTTGTTCCACCTATAGGGTTGCAGACCCCTTCAGCTCTTTGGGTACTTTCTCGGGCTCCTCCATTGGAGGCCCTGTGTTCCATCCAATAGATGACAATGAGCATCCACTTCTGTATTTGTCAGGCACTGTCATAGCCTCACAAGAGACAGCTATATCAGTTGTGCCAGCACTATTTGTTGAAAATGCTGTCTTTCTTCCACTGGATGTTTTTAGCTCCCTTGTCAAAGATCAAGTGACCATAGGTGTGTGGGTTCATTTCTCGGTCTTCAATTCTATTCCATTGATCTACCTGTCTGTCATTGTACCAGTACCATGCAGTTTTTTTTTTCACAATTGCTCTGTAGTACAGCTTGAAGCCAGGCATGGTGATTCCACCAGAGGTTCTTTTATTGTTGAGAATAGTTTTTGCTATCCTAGGTTTTTTGTTATTCCAGATGAATTTGCAAATTGCTCTTTCTAACTCAGTGAGGAATTGAGTTGGAATTTTGATGGGGATTGCATTGAATCTGTAGATTGCTTTCGGCAGGATAGCCATTTTGACTATATTAATCCTGCCAATCCATGAGCATGGGAGATCTTTCCATCTTCTGAGATCTTCTTTAATTTCTTTCTTCAGAGACTTGAAGTTCTTATCATACAGATCTTTCACTTCCTTAGTTTGAGTCACACCAAGATATTTCATATTATTTGTAACTATTGTGAAGGGTGTTGTTTCCCTAATTTCTTTCTCAGACTCTTGTTTCAATGTTTTCTTTGGTATCTTCTGCCATTAAGATTCTCTCTTCTATTTCTTATATACTGTTGGTGATGCTTGCATATATGACTCCTGATCTCTTTCCTAGTTTTTTTTTAATCTCCAGTTTTGTCTCCCTTTGTGATTTCTTCTTCTTCTTCTTCTTCTTCTTCTTCTTCTTCTTCTTCTTCTTCTTCTTCTTCTTCTTCTTCTTCTTCTTCTTCTTCATTTGTTTGTTTTTTCAAGGCAGGGTTTCTCTGTATAGCCTCACTGTCCTAGAACTCACTTTGTAGACCAGACTGGCCTCAGACTCAGAAATCTGCCTGCCTCTGCCTCCCAAGTGCTGGGATTAAAGGTGTGTACCACCACCGCCCAGCTTGTGATTTCTTTCTTATTTCTATTTCAATTTTTAGATCCTTAATGGTTTTGCTCAATTCCTTTACCTGTTTGGTTGTGTTTTCCTATAATCCTTAAAGGGATTTTTGTGTTTCCTCTTTAAGTGCTTCTATCTGTTTACCTGTCTTCTCTTGTATTTCTCTTTTTCCCATTTTCTTAGATATTTTCTTCATTTACATTTCAAATTCTATCCTGAAAGTCCCCTATACCCTCCCCCTACCCTGCTCCCCTACCCACCCACTCCCACTTCTTGGCCCTGGTGTTCCTGGGACATATAAAGTTTGCAAGGGGCATCTCTTCCAAATGATGGCCAACTAGGCCATCTTCTGCTATATATGCAGCTAGAATACATCATTCCTCTTTAGAATAGGGAACAAAATACCCATGGAAGGAGTTACAGAGACAAAGTTTGGAGCTGAGATGAAAGGATGAACCATCCAGAGACTGACCCACCCGGAGGTCCATCCCATAATCAGCCACCAAACGCAGACACTATTGCATATGCCAGCAAGATTTTGCTGAAAGGACCTTGATATAGCTGTCTCTTGTGAGGCTATGCCAGTGCCTGGCAAATACAGAAGTGGATACTCACAGTCATCTTTAGGATGGAACACAGGGCCCCCAATGGAGGAGCTAGAGAAAGTACCCAAGGAGCTGAAGTGGTCTGCAACCCTATAGGTGGAACAACAATATGATCTTGTATTTCTTTAAGGGAGTTTTTTATGTCCTTCTTAAAGTCTTTTATTATCATCATAAGATGTTATTTTAAATCACAGTCTTGCTTTTCTGGTGTGTTGGAGTAACCAGGGCTCTCTGTGGTGAGAGAACTGGGTTCTGTTGATGCCAAGTAAACTTGTTTTCTGTTGCTTATGTTCTCATGATTGCCTCTTGCCATCTGTTTATCTCTAGTGTTAGCTCTTCTTGCTGTCTCTGACTGTGGCTTGTCTCTCCTGCAAGCCTGTGTGTCAGGACTCCTGGGAGACAAGTTCTTTCTGGGAGTAATTTGGGTATAGAGAGCTGTGGCACAGGGTCAGCTCTGGGGTGCAGACCTAAGCCAGTAGGATCCTGTCCCCAGGTGTTCCTTGGCTCCTGTGTCCTGATGTCTCTGGGAGGGTCCCTCTTGTGCCAGGAATGTGAACAGAAGTGGTGGTCTTACCTGTGCTCACGGGTGTGTCGTTACTCCTGGCAGACCAACTCTTTCATGGTAGTATTTGGGTATGTAGTGCTGTAGTACAGGGTCAGTTCCGGGTGCAGAGGAAAACTGGAAAGCTCCTATCCCAGGCTGCTTCTCAGTTCCTGTGTCCCAAGGGTTCCAGGTGGGTCCCTCTGACCAGAAGTCCTAACTTGTGCTCACAGGCTTGTCATCTTCATGAGATGGAATTTTAGGTTAGAAACTTGCTCTTCAGGTGTGTTAGGATATCCAGGGCTTTCTGTGGTAGGTGGACGGGGAAGATGGTATCAAATTACAATGATTTCTGTTGCTTATGTTCTTGTGCTTGCTTTTCACCATCTTTGGTGTTAACTGTCCTGGGTGTCTTGGATTGAAGCAGACCTCCTTGGAGGAAGGTAGAGCTGTATAACCTGGGTTAGGGCAGGCCTCCTGGGAGATAGGCAGTTCTGTCCCCTGTTAGGTAGGCCTCTTGTGTCCCTGTGTCCCTGGTTAGGGCAGAACTCTTAGAAAACAGGCTGACTTTTGGGTCCAGAGGCAGATGTGTTGTTCTGTGTTCCTGGTTATGGCTAACCTCCCTGGAGACAGGTAGGTTTTGTTCCTGGTTATGGGAGACCTCCTGTGTTCCTGGTTATAGCAGACTTCCTGGGAGATAAGTAGGCTGTGGGGTAGGGATGGGGTAGCGGGATTGCCAGTCTGCCACAGGTTCAGGTGGAGGTGCAGACTGGTGGGGGATGATGCTTGGGCAGAGAAGGATAGATCCCACTTCAGCTGGGCTCTGTGGGGGTCCCAGCTGTCATAGTAGGGTGGGGGTCTCACCTGTGTTCTTGGTTATGGTAGACCTCCTAGCAGACAGGTAGGCTGTGGAAAGGTTGAGAAGGGGGTTGGGCTTTCTGATCTGTCACAGGTTCAGGTGGAGGTGCTGGCAGGAAGAGGCGGGTGTTTTGTATATCTACCTCTGTTACACACTTATCATATGGGGCTGTGATCATTGACATGACTTCTCCATTAAAATATACAATAAAGTGGGTGGGATCATAGTTTTGCTTCTTTGAATGTCCAATAGCTAATTTGGTATGTAGCAGAAGTTTAATAAATATTATATGAGGGAATGGATCATAGAGTATACTTAACTATTGCTAATGTTTATATGATTCACATGTAGTGCTTGGTTCCTTTGTCTCTTATCAAACTACTGTGTGTCAGATACATATGCCAGAAGAAAAATAATAAACAATGAAATATTGCCTCAAAGAAGCTTTCTGTTGGTTATACTCTTGTGCTTGCCTTTCACCATCTGGTTATCTTTTATGTTAACTAGCCCGGGTATCTCGAACTTGAGCAGGCCTCCTTGGAGGCAAGTAGAGCTGTGTAATCTGGGTTAAGGCAGGCCTCCTGTGTCCCTGTGTTGTGTGTCCTGTTTTTCATACAAAAACTCAGAAATCTTTGTAATGTGTATGTATTTAAGTGTATATATAAAACTCATGCTTTCTTTGGATTATGCTATATGTATTATTACTTGGAGAATAAAAGGGTAAATGGAATTCATTTATGTTCTAATGTGAACTAATTGTGACTGGAAATGCTGGTCCCAAGCTTGTGTAGCATACGGAGAGCCCTGCATTTGATTCCCAATGTTATACAATACAATACAATACAATACAATACAATACAATACAATACAATACCTGAGGGCTGTACTCATCAGGATGGAATTTAACCAACTGAACAGCAAAAACAACTGCATGTGCTTTTCAAACAGAACTAACTAGAAGAGAAACATTTGTAGAGAGCTACATGTGGACACGTAGAATGTGACTCTGACTCACCCAAGAATTCTGGGTAATTGTGTAAGGAGATAACTTCAACAGAGTACTTTTTTCTTTTTTTTCTTTTTTTTCTTTTTTAGTATTTTTTATTAGGTATTTTCTCATTTACATTTCCAATGCTATCCCAAAAGTCTCCCATGCCCCCCCACTCCCACTTCTTGACTCTGGGGTTCCCCTGTACTTAGGCATATACAGTTTGCAAGACCAATGGGCCTCTCTTTCCACTGATGGCCGACTGACTAGGCCATCTTCTGATACATATGCAGCTAGAGCTCCAGGGGGTACTGGTTAGTTCATATTGTTGTTCCACCTATAGGGTTGCAGATCCCTTTAGCTCCTTGGGTACTTTCTCTAGCTCCATCATTGGGGGCCCTGTGTTCCATCCAATAGCTGACTGTGAGCATCCACTTCTGTGTGTGCTAGGCCCCTGCATAGTCTCACAAGAGACAGCTACATCTGGGTCCTTTCAGCAAAATCTTGCTAGTGTATGCAATGGTGTCAGCGTTTGGAGGCTGATTACGGGATGGATCCCTGGATATGGTGGTCTTTTTCTAGTGCTAACAGATGAACATAAACCACCAAGAGTAAATTTCCTGACACACCATCAGATGGCAAGTTGGAAAACAGCATGTTCTATTATGATAAAAATATTTTTGCTAATTTTTAAAAAACTAGGTGAAATGTTTGTGTCACTTATATGCTTGTGTTGTCCAATATAGCTCAGAGAATTTTTAAAAAGTAGTTCAATCTAATTTAATTGACTTTGTGGTAAAGTACATATAGTGTTGCTTGTCATTCATATTAAAATAGCAGAAGAGACATTTTTTTCTGGCTCCATATTAAGTCTAGTAAAAAATCCTGACAGATGACCACTAAACTGTTTCAAAACTTTTATTTTTCTTTCTTCAGGTATGCTGCATACTATCCACAGATGTTGACATAGTAATACAGATTTCTACAAACTGCATGTGTTTCATAATTGTTTATACAGAATTTTTTGTTTGTTTTATGTGTGACACTGCTGCCATTACAGGTGAATGCAGCTGTTACTACCTATCATTTAGCAAAGGATGAGGTATAGTGTGCTATCTTCTATCTCAGTTATGCAGGATTCATTTGAGGAAACCTCAGAAAGTTTCCTTCTTGATAATAGTGGCCTCAAACTATGTTGGCTTTTCAGAGCAGCAAAAGCAGTTAACCCAGTACCAATGGAGCCATGGATTTGATATGGGTTTGACTGCTGTCAGAGTGAGTGGGTGGCCCCCCAGAGCAGTGGCTCTCAGAATGTGGGTCACAACCCCTTTGGAGTCACATACCAGTTATCCTGCATATCAGATATTTACATTATAATTCATTACAGCAGCAAAATTAGTTAAGAAGTCAAAATGAGAATAGTTTTATGGTTGGGGCTCACCACAACATGAAGAACTATATTTGAGGATCACAGCATTAGGAAGGCTGAGACCCACTGCTCTAGTGGCAATCCATTGTCACCAGAGGTTTCACTGTGTATACCTGTTGCCAACTTCCCAAGATGGCTGAGTATCAGTGCCAAAGGCAACAAATGAGACAATATTGCTAACCCTGCACTCTGTCAGCATCAGAAGAAAAGCAATTCAGAGTTAATTGGATCTTTTCTCTGCAGGGCATAGCATGTGTCTTAAATTTCTTCTACCTACCAGTGAGGAACCCTATAACTTGATGGTTATTAAGGTGAACACTTAACTTCCTTCAGATAATCACTATTAAGAATCCTGGCAAGTTGGGCCTAGAGATTCAGGCCTGTAATTCCAACTACTTGTGAGAGGTTGACCCTGACAATTGAGGACAGCAGGAATAACTTAAGACCACAACTCAAAATAAAAAGTAAAACTGGGGTTGTTTAGATCAGTGATTTCCTTGTGTATATAAGACATTAGAGTCAATCTTCAGTACAACTAAATGATAGAAGGCGGCAAATATAGTGTCCCAATTCAGATCTGCCCAGCAAAGTTAAAACCCAGAGCTCACTGCTTTTGTGAGCTCACAGACGGTTGGTGGCATTCCTTCTGTGCTCAGTTTGGCTGCAGGAGCACTGAGTATGTCCACACGCAGAAGTTTTGCAGCCCTTTTTCTAGAATTCACAAATGCCAGGAATAGAGGTTTTTTTTAAATTGTCATTTAATGAATGAAATTTTTATATCAACCGTGACCACAATTTCACAAATCACTTGCTGTGTTTATGTGTGTTTCTTCGAAAAGAAGGATCAACTTCATGTGTTGGAATATCATGACATGGTTGTCTGGAAAGTGCAGTTGATTGCAGACAGTGAGATGGATCAGGAGCTTGGGATGAAGAAGAGTTATTTTTAAATATAAAAATAGCAAACAGTCTCCTTTGCTGAAAATACAGAATGTCTACACTGCCTGATACAAAGGGGTATTATTTATAGAAGACAAAACATACCCTCCAAAGATAGGACAATTTCATGGCTCTTAAAATTCTTATTACATTCCAATGGCCGCCATTACCCCAAAGCTCCCTAATGTCTAGTCCTAATTTTATTTGGAAGCCTCAACTACCCTCACTGTCCTTGTAGCCCACCAGAAGAAGAAGCTCTTTCACACTTCACTCAGGGGAATGAATGACTGGGGACTTCCCAGTGGAAGAATCCTATGTTGAAAGCTGCCTTTCAGAAAAATTATATTCTCAGTGACAGTAGGTTCAGCTCATATGAAGTGGAGACTAGGGGCTAATTATTGCAAGAGTGCATAGCAGAATAACACACAGAGAAAGGAACTAGGGTTGTGAGAGTTTAAGATCAGAATACAAAAAATGTAGGATGTGAAATATAAGCAATAGAGTAAAAAATGAGTTAGGCTTTATATCTTGGCAAGAATAGGAGGAATGAATAAACAGGACTTTGGTTCAGTGGAATGTGAAACATTTGATTTTGTGCATAGTAGATATTAGAGACTTGGTAACCATCCAGGTGTTGATGTCTTAGTGTTCTTCATAGGTGTGTGTGTGTGTGTGTGTGTGTGTGTGTGTGTGTGTGTGTGTGTGTATGTGTAATATACTTAGGAAAGCGTTGTAGAAGCTAGCAAGAGGTGCACCTAATCTCGAGTCCAGCCCTCAGGAGATAGAAGATGGGCTTTGCTATGTTATGCTTATGAGAAAAGTAAAGCAGTGGAGGGTGGACACCTTCTTGGGAGAATTTTCTTCATCAAAACTCCCAAACCACAGTGTAATTTTAGAAGAACTTGGCCTATCTGTATAGACAGATATAGCAAAGACCCTAAGTTCGTTATGTTACAAATTCCAAAAGGGCCTATTCATCTAGCCACTGCTCCAAAATAGAAGAATGACATTAATACCACTATACTTTAAACTTTTGTAGCAAAGGAAGCAGGAACTTTATAATCATGAAGAAATACAAAACTAGTTATTTAACTGAAAAAAACCCCATTATGACTATTGTTCATTTTCTTACCTCTGTCATGTGAATGATGTGATGTCCTTGAAGATCCTTTGTCATACTGGATGGTACAACAGTCAAGAGACAACATTAGTAATTAAGCTTCAAAAAGGGATTTTTAACCCACCCTACAGCAACCCAACACAGTACCCACCTCAATCCCCACCTCTTTACCTAGCCCGATTCTCAGTGCTAATAAATAATACCAGGGTTGTTCTGGGTGTCTCACACAGGTACTAAAATATAACAATGTTCAAAATGAAAAATTATGTGACTACCCCATCTTTACAAATTAGCTTCTCTTCTCTATTATTTTGACTAGATACATGGCCAGTACTCGATGCCAAAAAACATTAAGAGTTGTTTCTTTTTGTTTCAGAGGAGGCTAATCCAATCTAATTTAGCACACTTCTTGGAACTAAAATAGACAGTTCTGACCCAAAGGAGTGCAGCTTCTAGAACAAATACAACCCAATATCATGATTTCTCATATGAAGGGAGGGCTAAGCACTTCAGAACGTACACATAAAACTGTCACCACCTTCCTCATCTACCTAAGGAGTCACACAGCTATTTAGTGGCCAAGTCCTGAATGTAATCCTGAGATCAGTTGAATATGTGGCCTCTAGTTCAATCTCATGGCCATTGCCTTGGGTCCTGGTTTCATTTTTTAGTCTTAGTCACTGAACCCAGCTCCTTTTACATGCTAGGCAAGCACTCTGCTACCCAACTAACTTCCCAATCCCTGTACTCTATTTTTATCACAGCTGTCCCAGGAGACTTGGAACTAGCTTTCCCTCTGTTTTTATCTTTTCCACAATGGCAGCTAGATTTTCATTTTAGAATCCAAATAATTCTTTCTTCCCTTCACACTGCAACTAAAAAACGTCAATGTCCACACTTCAACAAGTTTCTGGCTTCAATCTACCTTTACAGGGTCATCTCCTTCATTTCTTTGCCTCATGTTCTCATACTTTCACCCCATTTTCAGTATCACCTCAACATTTCCTCACATCTATCAAAGTGGAAAAACCCTACTTATATCGCAAGGTTTAAATCATCTAAACATTCCTTTAGTAAAGCCTGTTTAGACCTCTCAAGGCAGGGCTGGTCTCTAGATCTTCTGTACTCCCACTGATGTTTATACAAATAAAATCTTTTGGAATGTGTGAGAAGCTTTGTTTAAGTGTGCTTTATACTTAGACGGTCACTATCTCACATCTCCATATCTTAGCTTACCTACATTTCTTTCTCATTCTTGCTTAACCCCAGGACTTGGCCCACAGTAGACTCTCAATAAATGTGAGCTATTGCCTTTGTCATTAGCATCACTCTCATGATCACCACCATCATACAATGCTTACACTCTTTTCTGCTAAAGTTATAGTATACTAAGCATGAAGCTGACTCAGCATACTTTGTCATAGAGATGGTAAAGACCCACCTAGAACTCCATCATTTCTGACTACACAATATCAAATTAAGGAAGAGGCTATCCCATACAAAAACTAGATAAATTCACCATCAATGCAGAACATATGTGATACAAGTTTCTACCTTGTGATTTGATGTATTTTGTATACCCCTCTGTTGAGGTGGTAAAGTCGTTGATGTCTTAACAAAAACCTTCATGTTATTTTGAGAATGATGGCTTGATCCTATGGTAAACCAAAAGAAAATTATATGATTTTGGAAGTTTAATGAAATAGAATGAACTGCATATAATGAAAATTTATACTTTCTTTAGTTTTGATATATTAAACTCATGAAACAATCACTAGAACCAACAAGTGTTTCCATCCCAACAAAATTTTCCTTATGCTTTGCTCTATCCAGTATTCCCACAAATATTAAACCATAAAATTTCAATTACGTCTGGTTTCTAGAGATTCTTGAGATGATCTCTGGTCTGAGATGCTTGTTTTCTTTACATACTGTGGAGGCACTTAAAAAAAAAAAAGAAACATTGAGTTTTAATAATGGTCATAGAAAAAGATAAAATAGCAAGTAATAAAAATTGGCAAGTGATTGCTACCAGGCTTTTTAGAATAAGACCAGGGGAACAAGAGTAGAGACTAATTAGTCCACAGCTGCAGAAATATGTGCATATAAGGTATTTCTGCTGCCAGTGGCATGCTTGTTACTGTATATCTCCAAGATCAAAGTTAAAGGAAGCATGGGACCCAGAAAGCACATTGGCAAGCCCTTGCTTCTCAGGTTCTTAGGGCCAGAGGCTTCAATGACCTCAATAGATTCTTCATTCAGCACTAAGGAAGGACAGTTATGCAAATGGAACAAAGGCTACCCCTCTTCCCTATAGTCACAGCCATGGAACAACTTGGTGGGTGGCAGCATCATAGATGGCAGCTCCCGAGGCATAGACTGAAAAACTGCCTCTGGATATTCTTAGGAATAGAAAGGTACAAAGATATGTTAAAAGACAGGGGCCATGGAGGCCACTCTTCTGAGTTGAACTTAGAGACTTGTGAACTACAAAGAGTGGTCTAGTCTGAAGGGGTTGGAGTATGGAGAGAGCATCTTATCCAGGAGGCAATAGGAACTTGGATGCTATTCAAAAGCATTACCCAAATTAAATCATGCACTTAAATTAGAGGATTTCTTTTTCATATTATAAGCAGAAGAGGTCTTTCCTAAATCCAGTATTCCCATATATTTTAAATTGTAATAATAAAAATTCAATTACTTATTGCTTCCATAAGTTGTTGGAATGATTTTTCCTCAGCAAAACTTGTTTTCTTTATAATTGGTGGTGCTGCTTAAACCAAAAAAACAAAAGGACAGTTAATTTGTGCAGTGAAAAGGACAAAATAACAAATATTAAAGAATGACAGACTGCTAATGTTGGACTTTTCAAAAAATAAAAACAGGGAAAAGGAGTAGGCAAAACTATTGCTGTTGGAATATATGTGGTTCATAAAATATTTCTATTACCAGCGACATGACTTTGTCACTCTAGGTCTCAAAAGCACAAAGCTAAAGAGAAGATGGGATTAATAAAGCCCATAAGCAGAGCTCTTGGTTATTGCTTGGTTCATATTGCTTCAGAAGCATCAGTAGACCACCTTGTCAGCAATGTGTGAGGAGAATTTTCTAGGGGAACCAAAAATAGACAGATGGAAAACCTCCCTGGGAAATAGAGCCAAAGGGTAAGGGGTGGCAGCAGTAGAGGCACCAGCAGACATGGGGCTTGGAGAGATGCTGACTAAGAAAAGTAGCCCTCCCTGCTCATGAGACTATGGTATGAGGTGTACCAATTAAGTAATCAGACTTCCAATCTATAGGATGACCGAGAGGGCATAATCATGGGTAAACATTGCTTCAATGCCATCATTTGATGAACAAAGCTAGAGGCCTTTCTTTGCATTATTAGCAGAAAAGCCCATTACCTAATCCAGTATGCCCACTCATTACTATTTTATAATAACCAAGATTTCAATTACATTTTATTTGGATAGGTTCATAAAACATTCTCTGGTCGGAAACACTTGTTCTCCTTGTACTGGGTGAAGTCACTAAAAAAAAAAAAAAAGACAAGTGAGTTAATAGTCACATTGTAAACAGGAGAAAACAGGAGCTAATAAAAGGGCCACTGACTGCTACCAAGGTAGGCTTTTCTAAAATCTCTAGAGGAGCAAGACTGAGGAACACTATTTTGTTGAAGAAATATAGGTGGTAAATAAACTTCTGCCTCAGACTACCCGGGCCTGACCCGGGGCAAAAGCCCCTTCCGCTCCACTCGAGCCCCGGGCGTCCTTGCCAGCGGAGTTGCCTGACACCCGCAAGGGCCCACACAGGATTCCCCACGGGATCCTAAGACCTCTGGTGAGTGGAACACAGCGCCGGCCCCAATCCAATCGTGCGGAACCTGAGACTGCGGTACATAGGGAAGCAGAGTACCCGGGCATGACCCGGGGCAACAGCCCCTTCTGCTCCACTCGAGCCCCGGGCTTCCTGGCCAGCAGAGTTGCCTGACACCCGCAAGGGCCCACACAGGATTCCCCACGGGATCCTAAGACCTCTAGTGAGTGGAACACAACTTCTGCCAGGAGTCCGGTTCGAACACCAGATATCTGGGTACCTTCCCTGCAAGAAGAGAGCTTTCCTGCAGAGAATACTCTACCCACTGAAACCAAGGAGAGTGCTACCCTCCCAGGTCTGCTTATAGAGGCTAACAGAGTCACCTGAAGTACAAGCTCTTAACAGAGACAACTATAACAGCTAGCTTCAGAGATTACCAGATGGCGAAAGGCAAACGTAAGAATCCTACTAACAGAAATCAAGACCACTCACCATCTTCAGAACACAGCACTCCCACCCCACCTAGTCCTGGGCACCCCAACACAACCGAAAATCTAGACCCAGATTTAAAAACATTTTTCATGATGATGATAGAGGACATCAAGAAGGACTTTCATAAGTCACTTAAAGAATTACAGGAGAGCACTGCTAAAGAGTTACAGGCCCTTAAAGAAAAGCAGGAAAACACAGCCAAACAGGTAGAAGTCCTTAAAGAAAAACAGGAAAACACATCAAAACAGGTAATGGAAATGAACAAAATCATACTAGAACTAAAAAGGGAAGTAGACACAGTAAAGAAAACCCAAAGCGAGGCAACGCTGGAGATAGAAACCCTAGGAAAGAGATCTGGAACCATAGATGTGAGCATCAGCAACAGAATACAAGAAATGGAAGAGAGAATCTCAGGTGCAGAAGACTCCACAGAGAACATCGACACAACAGTCAAAGAAAATACAAAATACAAAAGGATCCTAACTCAAAACATCCAGGAAATCCAGGACACAATGAGAAGACCAAACCTACGGATAATAGGAATTGATGAGAATGAAGATTTTAAACTTAAAGGGCCAGCTAAAATTTTCAACAAAATAATTGAAGAAAACTTCCCAAACATAAAGAAAGAGATGCCCATGATCATACAAGAAGCCTACAGAACTCCAAATAGACTGGACCAGAAAAGAAATTCCTCCTGACACATAATAATCAGAACAACAAATGCACTAAATAAAGATAGAATATTAAAAGCAGTAAGGAAGAAAGGTCAAGTAACATATAAAGGAAGGCCTATCAGAATTACACCAGACTTTTCACCAGAGACTATGAAAGCCAGAAGAGCCTGGACAGATGTTATACAGACACTAAGAGAACACAAATGCCAGCCCAGGCTACTATACCCGGCCAAACTCTCAATTACCATAGATGGAGAAACCAAAGTAATCCACGACAAAACCAAATTCACACAATATCTTTCCACGAATCCAGCCCTTCAAAGGATAATAACAGAAAAGAAGCAATACAAGGATGGAAATCACGCCCTAGAACAAACAAGAACGTAATCCCTCAACAAACCAAAAAGAAGACAGCCACAAGAACAGAATGCCAACTCTAACAACAAAAATAAAAGGAAGCAACAATTACTTTTCCTTAATATCTCTTAATATTAATGGACTCAATTCCCCAATAAAAAGACATAGACTAACAGACTGGCTACACAAACAGGACCCAACATTCTGCTGCTTACAGGAAACCCATCTCAGGGAAAAAGACAGACACTACCTCAGAGTGAAAGGCTGGAAAACAATTTTCCAAGCAAATGGTCTGAAGAAACAAGCTGGAGTAGCCATTCTAATATCGGATAAAATTGACTTCCAACCCAAAGTTATCAAAAAAGACAAGGAGGGACACTTCATACTCATCAAAGGTAAAATCCTCCAAGAGGAACTCTCAATTCTGAATATCTACGCTCCAAATGCAAAGGCAGCCACATTCATTAAAGACATTTTAGTAAAGCTCAAAGCACACATTGCACCTCACACAATAATAGTGGGAGACTTCAACACACCACTTTCATCAAGGGACAGATCGTGGAAACAGAAACTAAACAGGGACACAGTGAAACTAACAGAAGTTATGAAACAAATGGACCTAACAGATATCTACAGAACATTTTATCCTAAAACAAAAGGATATACCTTCTTCTCAGCACCTCACGGGACCTTCTCCAAAATTGACCACATAATTGGTCACAAAACAGGCCTCAACAGATACAAAAATATTGAAATTGTCCCATGTATCCTATCAGACCACCATGGCCTAAGACTGATCTTCAATAACAACATAAATAACGGAAAGCCAACATTCACGTGGAAACTGAACAACACTCTTCTCAATGATACCTTGGTCAAGGAAGGAATAAAGAAAGAAATTAAAGACTTTTTAGAGTTTAATGAAAATGAAGCCACAACGTACCCAAACCTTTGGGACACAATGAAAGCATTTCTAAGAGGGAAACTCATAGCTCTGAGTGCCTCCATGAAGAAACGGGAGAGAGCACATACTAGCAGCTTGACAACACTTCTAAAAGCTCTAGAAAAAAAGGAAGCAAATTCACCCAAGAGGAGTAGACGGCAGGAAATAATCAAACTCAGGGGTGAAATCAACCAAGTGGAAACAAGAAGAACTATTCAAAGAATTAACCAAACGAGGAGTTGGTTCTTTGAGAAAATCAACAAGATAGATAAACCCTTAGCTAGACTCACTAGAGGGCACAGAGACAAAATCCTAATTAACAAAATCAGAACTGAAAAGGGAGACATAACAACAGATCCTGAAGAAATCCAAAACACCATCAGATCCTTCTACAAAAGGCTATACTCAACAAAACTGGAAAACCTGGACGAAATGGACAAATTTCTGGACAGATACCAGGTACCAAAGTTGAATCAGGATCAAGTTGACCTTCTAAACAGTCTCATATCCCCTAAAGAAATAGAAGCAGTTATAAATAGTCTCCCAGCCAAAAAAAGCCCAGGACCAGATGGGTTTAGTGCAGAGTTCTATCAGACCTTCAAAGAAGATCTAATTCCAGTTCTGCACAAACTATTTCACAAAATAGAAGTAGAAGGTACTCTACCCAACTCATTTTATGAAGCCACTATTACTCTGATACCTAAACCACAGAAAGACTCAACAAAGATAGAGAACTTCAGACCAATTTCTCTTATGAATATCGATGCAAAAATCCTCAATAAAATTCTTGCTAACCGAATCCAAGAACACATTAAAGCAATCATCCATCCTGACCAAGTAGGTTTTATTCCAGGGATGCAGGGTTGGTTTAATATACGAAAATCCATCAATGTAATCCATTATATAAACAAACTCAAAGACAAAAACCACATGATCATCTCGTTAGATGCAGAAAAAGCATTTGACAAGATTCAACACCCATTCATGATAAAAGTTTTGGAAAGATCAGGAATTCAAGGCCCATACCTAAACATGATAAAAGCAATCTACAGCAAACCAGTAGCCAACATCAAAGTAAATGGAGAGAAGCTGGAAGCAATCCCACTAAAATCAGGGACTAGACAAGGCTGCCCACTTTCTCCCTACCTTTTCAACATAGTACTTGAAGTATTAGCCAGAGCAATTCGACAACAAAAGGAGATCAAGGGGATACAAATTGGAAAAGAGGAAGTCAAAATATCACTTTTTGCAGATGATATGATAGTATATATAAGTGACCCTAAAAATTCTACCAGAGAACTCCTAAACCTGATAAACAGCTTCGGTGAAGTAGCTGGATATAAAATAAACTCAAACAAGTCAATGGCCATTCTCTATACAAAGAATAAACAGGCTGAGAAAGAAATTAGGGAAACAACACCCTTCTCAATAGTCACAAATAGTATAAAATATCTTGGCGTAACTCTAACTAAGGAGGTGAAAGATCTGTATGATAAAAACTTCAAATCTCTGAAGAAAGAAATTAAAGAAGATCTCAGAAGATGGAAAGATCTCCCATGCTCATGGATTGGCAGGATCAACATTGTAAAAATGGCTATCTTGCCAAAAGCAATCTACAGATTCAGTGCAATCCCCATCAAAATTCCAACTCAATTCTTCAACGAATTAGAAGGAGCAATTTGCAAATTCATCTGGAATAACAAAAAACCTAGGATAGCAAAAAGTCTTCTCAAGGATAAAAGAACCTCTGGTGGAATCACCATGCCTGACCTAAAGCTTTACTACAGAGCAATTGTGATAAAAACTGCATGGTACTGGTATACTGACAGACAAGTAGACCAATGGAATAGAATTGAAGACCCAGAAATGAACCCACACACCTATGGTCACTTGATCTTCGACAAGGGAGCTAAAACCATCCAGTGGAAGAAAGACAGCATTTTCAACAATTGGTGCTGGCACAACTGGTTGTTATCATGTAGAAGAATGCGAATTGATCCATACTTATCTCCTTGTACTAAGGTCAAATCTAAGTGGATCAAGGAACTTCACATAAAACCAGAGACACTGAAACTTATAGAGGAGTAAGTGGGGAAAAGCCTTGAAGATATGGGCACAGGGGAAAAATTCCTGAACAGAACATCAATGGCATGTGCTGTAAGATCGAGAATTGACAAATGGGACCTAATGAAACTCCAAAGTTTCTGCAAGGCAAAAGACACCGTCAATAAGACAAAGAGACCACCAACAGATTGGGAAAGGATCTTTACCTATCCTAAATCAGATAGGGGACTAATATCCAACATATATAAAGAACTCAAGAAGGTGGACTTCAGAAAATCAAATAACCCCATTAAAAATGGGGCTCAGAACTGAACAAAGAATTCTCACCTGAGGAATACCGAATGGCAGAGAAGCACCTGAAAAAATGTTCAACATCCTTAATCATCAGGGAAATGCAAATCAAAACAACCCTGAGATTCCACCTCACACCAGTCAGAATGGCTAAGATCAAAAATTCATGTGACAGCAGATGCTGGCGTGGATGTGGAGAAAGAGGAACACTCCTCCATTGTTGGTGGGATTGCAGGCTTGTACAACCACTCTGGAAATCATTCTGGCGGTTCCTCAGAAAATTGGACATAGTACTACCGGAGGATCCAGCAATACCTCTCCTGGGCATATATCCAGAAGATGCCCCAACTGGTAAGAAGGACATATGCTCCACTATGTTCATAGCAGCCTTATTTATAATAGCCAGAAGCTGGAAAGAACCCAGATGCCCCTCAACAGAGGAATGGATACAGAAAATGTGGTACATCTACACAATGGAGTACTACTCAGCTATTAAAAAGAATGAATTTATGAAATTCCTAGCCAAATGGATGGACCGGGAGGGCATCATCCTGAGTGAGGTAACACATTCACAAAGGAACTCACACAATATGTACTCACTGATAAGTGGATATTAGCCCCAAACCTAGGATACCCAAGATATAAGATACAATTTGCTAAACACATGAAACTCAAGAAGAATGAAGACTGAAGTGTGGACACTATGCCCCTCCTTAGAATTGGGAACAAAACACCCATGGAAGGAGTTACAGAGACAAAGTTTGGAGCTGAGATGAAAGGATGGACCATGTAGAGACTGCCATATCCAGGGATCCACCCCATAATCAGCATCCAAACGCTGACACCATTGCATACCCTAGCAAGATTTTATCGAAAGGACCCAGATGTAGCTATCTCTTGTGAGACTATGCCGGGGCCTAGCAAACACAGAAGTGGATGCTCACAGTCAGCTAATGGATGGATCACAGGGCTCCCAATGGAGGAGCTAGAGAAAGAACCCAAGGAGCTAAAGGGATCTGCAACCCTATAGGTGGCACAACATTATGAACTAACCAGTACCCCGGAGCTCTTGACTCTAGCTGCATATGTATCAAAAGATGGCCTAGTCGGCCATCACTGGAAAGAGAGGCCCATTGGACATGCAAACTTTGTATGTCCCAGTACAGGGGAACACCAGGGCCAAAAAGGGGGAGTGGGTGGGTAGGGGAGTGGGGGTGGGTGGGTATGGGGGACTTTTGGTATAGCATTGGAAATGTAAATGAGCTAAATACCTAATAAAAAATGGAAAAAAAATAAACTTCTGCCTCCAGTGATGAATATGCCACTGCAGTTAAAAGAGGGGCAGGGCTAAGAAGTCACACAGGTGCTGGGCAGAGGTAGCGCACACCTTTAATCCCAGCACTCAGGAGGCAGAGGCAGGCAGATCTCTGTGAGTTCAAGGCCAGCCTGGTCTACAAACTGAGTTGTAGGACAGCCAGTGATACACAGAAAAACCCTGTCTCAAAACAAAAGGGATTAAAAAAAAAAAGAAAGAAAAATGACTGGCTGGTGCCTTGATCCTTCTCGACTTGTAGGGCCCCAGGCTTCAGAGATGTAGTAGAACCTTTGTTCAGCAATGTGGTTAGATAGTTTTCCAAATGGAACAAAGACCCAGGATAAACCATCCCTGAAAGGTCTAGGTCCTGAGAAAGGGGTGGCAGCAGGGTCAGACACGGAAGATCTGACCCTAGATCTTGTTGGAGACAGAAATGAGCAAAGCTAAGTCCACAGTAATGGGAGCTGTGCTTTCAACTGGGCTTGGAGAATTGTCGCCTGCAAAAAACCTGAGCTACGTTCTCTAGCAGTGTGAAGAGAGGCACCAATTGATTAATTGGGGGAAGTTAATAAAATGGACCACAAGAGTGATGGCACTTTTCACAAGTACTATTATGGGATATGTCATTCCATAGACAAAAGCATTACCAACCATGAATTAATGAAATTATAATAATATTTCAATTACATATTGAGTGCAGATTGTCTTCCATTGGTTTCTGGTCCGTGAAACTTGTTCTCTTAGTATTTTGATAAAGATCTTAAAGGGAAAAAAAGACATCAATTTCAAAAGTGGAAATGGTAAAACACCCAATGTTACAAAGCCAAGTTTTAGTACTACTCCACTGTGTTTTGCCAAAGGGCCTTGGGGAACATGCATGGTAAAAAATGTGTGTCAAGATATTTCTGCCTTGAGGGATGTTGTGACATGTTAGTGTAGGTCTCAAAAGCATAAAGCCAAGGAAGAGCAGGACTGACAAAGGACACCGGTTAAGGGTCAAAGACAATATTCAGTTTCCAGAGTCCCAGGCCTTCCTCTGTCAGCAGCATAGCAGCTGAGTTCACTAAGTAGAAAAAATAAGTTAGAAGTCAACTCTCTGCCAGGCAGAGCATCTGAACATGGGGTAACAAGATCAGAGGCTAAAGGACTGCCGTAGTTCTCTTTGGTGGTGGAAATGTATAGAGACATGCTCAGTTATATGGACTATACAGGGAAGGCAGGTGATCATTGTTCTAATTGAATTGGAGAGTTGTGTTCAGGAAATGTAGTTTACCCTACCCTGAAAAAGTGGAAAGAGCAACAGCAGTTGAGTGAATGGGGAGTGGAACTGAGAGGGTGAAGAAAGTATGCAGAGTTAGTATCCATCTCCCCAAATATACCAGTAGATAGATGATAATGGATTATAGATGATAACGGATTATCTGCATTGTATGCAGTAGAGCGAAATACCAAATCCATAAATTACCTAGTCCCATAAATTACTAATTTCTAAGCAGGAAAATGCAATTACATTTTGCTTCTAGAAGGTCTTCCATGAATTTGTCGTTAGCAAAACTCCTTCTTTTTGTGTTTGGTGGATCATCTTAAAAAAAAATAAGACATCTATTTTTAACAAAGGAATTGACAAATTGATACAATGACATTCATTATATTAACATGACAATTGACTACTTTACAGCTGAGGTTTCCCCAAAGACTAGGAGAACAGGAGTTGGGTAACACTGTCCTGATACAGAAAGTCTACATGATGAATATCGTTTGTGCAGCATTGGAAACTACTGATACAGTAGATCTCAAACCCTCAAAGTCAAGGGAAGACAGAAAGTACCCTAGCAGAAGGCTTGGTCCTCTAAGGTTCCTAGAGCCATGGGTTTTAGAAACAGCAGTCTCCATTCAAGAACATGAAAGGAGAGTTCTCAAGGCACAATAAAGCATTTAGAGGCAAAACCAACATAGGAGGCAGAACTGGTGATCAAGGAATGGCAGCAGCAGAGACAGGCTGTAGGTATATCTCTGGCATCTCATTGATAATAGCAAAGTAGAGATGCGTTAAGAAGCAGGGAATGCAGGAGAGTTGGGGCTTCGAAATGGCCTTGGAATTACAAAAGAGGGGCTTCCCTGCTTTGAGAGGGCGGAAAGAATAACACTGAATGAGGAATTTGGAGTCTAACCCAGAAGGCCATGGAGATGGTAACATTGTTCATGAGTACTATCCAAACTACATCATGTGACAGAGGATGACAGAGGGTTGTTTTCCCTCTTCATTTAACAGAAGAGATTCCCAAACTTTATATTCCCACTAATCTCTAACTTTCCAGAATAACATTTCAATTACATTTTTGTTCATTATGTTCATGAAACAATGTCTCTTCAGCAAAACTTGTTTTCTTCCCACTGGAATGGTGACGGTCTTTAAAAGAAAGAACAGACATTTATTTTTAATTATGCAAGTAACAGAGTAAAATTCCAGTATTACAATCACGACTACTACTCAGGTAAGATTTTCTGAAAACACAAAGGTAGTAAGAGTGAGGGACACTCCCATTGTACAAAAACATGTTGTAATTAACCCATTTCTATTGCATGGGAAATGATTTAACAAGTTGTGAAGGTCACAAGTTTCACAAGAAACATGAAATAACTTTTTAGGCAGGTGTGCCCAACCTTCAGATATCATGTCACATTGCTGTCATCTGCAATATTCATACTCGAGAAATGTGGAATGGTGTTACAAACAATAATGCCAAAAATATCTTTACTGTTTAAATAAGTTTATAATTTTGTATTGGGCAGCATTTGTAGCTCTCCTTGGCCACAGGCTGGATGTATCTGAGTTTGAGGTAAAACCTCCTTGGAAGGCAGAGCTGCTGAGCAAGGTGTGGCTGCAGCAGAGGCACAGATTGAAGATCTACCTCAGAATCACATTGGCAATAGAGAAGGACTGAGGCAGTTCAATAGCAAGGACTATTGGCAACGTCAAGGTTATAAATGGCGCTTGCAGAGTTGTCACCCACAAGATGAGACACTCTATTTTCACTCTAGAGCACAGTGGGGTTAGCATCAAATTAGTAATTAGAGGGTCTAACTCAGAGAGACACAAGATGGCGAGAGTATTACCCCAAATATCCCACTTTGCATGAGTATAGAGGATTTTCTGCTTTATAATCAGAAGAGTTCATTACATTACCCAATCTAGAGTTTCCACAAATTACTGATTTCTAATGATAAAATTTCACTTACATTTCGGTTCCAAAACTTCTTGGAATGCTTGATCCTCAGCCAAACTTGATCTCCTTCTAGCTATTGGAGAAACTTAAAGGGAGGAGGTGTTTATTAACAGTGGAGAAAAATAACAGATAATGTGACAAATGTTAAAATAATGGCAAGTGTTAAACTGGGACTTCCCAAAAGAGCCAGGGGAACATTCTATGCTGCAGAAATGTAAATGAGAAATGAAATGTGTCTGCTGTATATGTTCCTGTGTTGTATCAGAGACACGGGAAGGTGGGGAGTGAGAAAGCACACTGGTAGTGATCCTGGCACTAAGTTCACAGGGACACAGCCTTCAGATGCACGAGGATAGCCTCTGTTGAGAAATCTGGAGAGGCACATGCTGAAGAGCTGCTTTAGCTTCTCATTGGAATAAACAATACAGAGATGAGTCCAGTAGTGGGAGTCATGAGAAAGTTGGGATTCTGAATTCGGTTTGGAGAGCTGTCAGTTGTAAAAAGTGGTGTATCCTGCTCTAGCAGTGTGGAGAGAATGTCACTGAGTAGTTAAGGCATTTCTTCAGGGGGCAGTAGAGAAGATGACACAGTTCCTAAGCATTAACCCCAAGGTAACATTTAGTGGAAAGGGATGGAGGATTTTTGCATTATGAAATTTTAATTACATCTTGTTTCCAGAAGTTTGTAAAGTGATGATTGGTCCTCATCAAAACTGGTCCTTGTCGTTTGTGAGATGGCTGTAAAAAAAAAAAAGATAGTTGTTTTTAACAATGGAGATGACAAAATTAGAAAAATCACAAATATTAAAAGAATCATTGACTACTACCCAATTGTGCATTTATTTCTAAAAGGACAAGGGGAACAAGAGTGGGTGACATTCTATTCATATAGAAATGTATGTAGTGAATAAAGTATTTCTACTGCAAGTGACAATACATATTCCTAGAGGTCTCAAGAGTCCAAAGTCAAAGGCAAGGCCGGATTGGGAAGGTGTACTGTCTGGACTCTTGATTTTTTGCTAGCCTCATGAGTTTATAGACTTGAGTAGTACTAAGTTAAGTAGTAGCAGAACCTCCACTCAATAACCTGCATTGTTGGTTTTTGAGACAGAGCAATAGACTTGGAGGTAAACTTCTTGTAAGGCAGAGCTGCAGAGCAAGAGGTGGCCCAATAGAGACACAGCTGAAGATCTGCCTCGGGATCTCTTAGGAAGGAAAACCACAGGGGAAAAGTTAAGGAACCGTGTCTATGAGGATCTACATTGGGCTTGGAGAGTTGTCAGTTGCAAAGAATGGGTCTCCCTGCTCACGGGAATGCTGATAAAGCCCTACACGTTGAGTACTAGTTCCAGAGTCTACTCTAGAGGGCAGTAGAGATGGTAGCACCACTGGCAAATGCTATTGCTAGGCATCATTTGATAGGTGTGATCCGTGGGTTTATCTGTATGCTAAGAAGGAGTGATCCCTACCAAGTATCATAAATTATTACTAAATTCCAATTACAACCCAGTAGTTACATTTTGATTCCCTCGATTCTTGCATCAGTCTTTCGGAGATGCTAGTCCTCATACTTGATATAGATGCTATTTAAAAAAAAAAAAGACATTTATTTTTAGCAGTGGTAAAGACAAAATAGTTAATGACAAGTATTGAAATAACTACTAATTAATTGTGCCTTCCCAAAGAACCAGGGGAACAATAGTGAGGAATGCTGTGCTAGTACATAAATGTGGTGAATTAAAAATGTCTGCTGCCAATGGTGTATGTTCTTGTGTTATATCAGAGAGTCACAGAACAAGGGAAGGTGGGGAGTGAGAAAGCACACTGGTAGTGGTCCTGGCACTAAGTTCACAGGGACACAGCCTTCAGATGCACGAGGAAAGCCTATGTTGAGAAATCTGGAAGGACAGCTCTCCAGGTGAAAGAAAGGGATCACTGGCAGAGGGCTGCCATCGGCAGAGGCACATGCTGAAGAGCTGCTTCAGCTTCTCATTGGAATAAACAATACAGAGATGAGTCCAGTAGTGGGAGTCATGAGAAAATCAGAGTGCTGAATTAGGTTTGGAGATTTTTCAGTTGAAAAAAAGAAAAGTGGTGTATCCTGCTCTGAGAGTATGGCGAGGACATGCCTGAGTAATTAGGAAGTCTATCCTAGAGGAGTGAAGACAACGATAGTTGTTCATGATTGGTACCCACAAGACACCATTTGATGGGAAAGGATAGAGCTTTTTTCTGCATTATAAGCAGAAGTGATCATTACCAAAGCCAGAATTCCTAAAAATTACTAATTTCCAATCATAACATTTCAGTTACTTTTTCGTTCCAGATGTTCTTGAGACATTTTCGGCTCTGTGAAACTTGGTTGCTTTTGAATTGAAGAAGCTTTAAAAAAAAGATATTTATTTTTAATCACTGGAGATGACAAAGTGATAAAATGTCAAATATTAAAATGGTAACTACTACTCAGTGGTACGTTCCTGAATGGCCCACAATAACAACAATATAGAAAACTCTGGTGCTGTAGAGTCATTACCTTTTAATGACTCCTTTGTAAAAGTGCCATTTCCAAGTTCAATTTCTGTTGCTCATATACTCAGTGTAGCATGATCAAACTCCCAGTAGCCACTCACTTAAATATAACCAAGTGGACAGTGAGTGTGATCAGGGGACATTGTATGAAATTACCAAATAATTAATGAAAATAGGGGGGAATGGTCTTCCCTGTCTCATCTAATCTTTTGTTCGCTCTGCCTCTTTTATTTCCCCTTGTTACCCTGTTTGCTCTCTTCCTCCTATCTCTTCCCCATTTCAACATAGCTTCTTTTCTCCCGATTGTCTTTTGATTCCTCCAGCCACACCTCATACCCTCTCTTTATTTCACTTCATTTCTCCTTCTCTTCCTCCATTTTTAATTCCTCTTTCTTCATTATACCTTTCAATTATTTCCCCGTTTTTAGCTGGCCCTACCCTGACTCTCCACCTCAGATTGTGATTACTAAGGGGGTTGAGCAGCTACTGTGTTCTCATCCTCTTCACATATGGTCATTTTTTGGGTTGCCCAGTGTATATTGTTTGAGTCAATGTAGTAAATACATTTATTATCTATGTATCTATCTACGAATCTACGTACGTACGTACATATGTATGTATCATCTAAGTATCTATCCATCCACCCACCCATCCATCTCTTCTATTGGTTCTGTTCCTTTAGTTACTTGCTCATCAGGCTATTGAACATGCTTTCCTACTACTTCCAAAACGTCAAAATAAGCAGATGGTGAAACAGCAATAAACTAAACAAAAATAAGATTCCAGTAAAAAGAGAATGGGCAGACTAAAGGGGAAACAAGGGGAATACAAGAGATGAAATGAGAGGAATAAGGGGGCAGAAGATATGAACGAAGACTTGCAGGGAAGGAGAGACATAATGAAACATGAGAAAAGTGGAAAGGTAGTGGTAAAAGAAATTAAGGTAGAAAGAATGTTAAAATGATGAGTCTGGAGGAAAGAATAAATGTCATAAAATTGTGACAGTAAGAGAGAGGGCTGTTGGAAGGGCAGGGGTGGGAGAAAGCAAGAGCACAGACTGTGGAGAAAATACAGATTGTAATGAATTCAGGCAAATATCACAAAGATAAATATATGGTGGTCAAAGGAAGGAAGGCCAAAGTGTGGATACTTTTGTCTCTCTTAAAAGGGGGAATGAAATACCCATGGAAGGAGTTACAGAGACAAAGTGTGGAGCAGAGACTGAAGGAATGATCATCCAGAGACTTCCCCACCTGAGGATCCATCCCATAAACAATCACCAAAAACAGACACTATTGTGGATACCAACAAGGGCTTGCTGACAGGAGCTTGATATAATTGTCTCATGAGAGGCGCTGTCAGTGCCTGACAAATACAGAGGTGGATGTTCTCAGCTAACCATTGGGCTGAGCACAGGGTCCCCAATGAAAGAGCTAGAGAAAGTACCCACGGAGCTGAAGGGGTTTGCAGCGTCATAGGAGGAACAACAATATGAACTAACCAGTGCCCCCAGAGCTACCTGGGACTAAACCACCAACCAAAGCGTACACATGGGGGACCCATGGTTCTAGCTGCATATGTAGCAGAGGATGGCCTTGTGGGACATCAATGGGAGAAGAGGCCCTTGGTCCTGAGAAGGCTCTATTCCCCAGTGTAGGGGAATGCCAGGGCCAGGAAGCAGGAGTGGGTGAGTTGGTGAGCAGGGGGAGGGAGGATGTGATAGGGGGTTTTTGAAGGGGAAACCAGGAAAGGAAATAACATTTGAAATGTAAATAAATTATCTAATAAAAATGTTTTAAAAGGAAATATATGATGGCTAGATGGGAATGTGGGAATAAAACATCAAAAATGATGAAAGGTCAGTAGTAAAAAGCTTGTGGGAAGCAAAGTGATAAATCCCAGCTCTAATCCCAGAGGTTGGCAGAGGTAGAGTCTGGCCTGTTCTGCCTAGTGAGTTTTAAGACAGCCAAGGCTACCTATGCCTCAAAAAAAGATGATAAATGACAGTTGATCAATAAATGACAGTTGAGGGGGCTGGGGAGAAAGAGAGCTATGTTGAGCCCATACAGTTTCTTTGTTTAATAGTTAACTCCTTTAAAAATCTTTCTCCATGGACACAATGTTTTTCTGTTATTTACTGATTACTCTTGCTTAGTGTTATATTTCTTTGTAAAGCTTGGTTTCTCACATGTGGTACAACAGTGAGGGATCCTCCTGCTTCAGATTCCCGAGTTCTGGTGTCATGAGCATCATGTTCGGAAATCTGTCTGCTTTCCTGACAATGGCTGTTTCACCATCTCTACCATCTTCTCCATTATCTAGCTGGCCCACTCATCTTTATCCTCTTTTAAGACTCCTCTTGCTTCCTCTACTTTTTACCCTTCCTTCATTTCTAATTCCATATAATCTTGGTGTTTTTTGGCTGTTTGTTTCCAAACTCTATTCTCCATTCCTCAAGTCCTTCTCTTTCTAGTCCCCTAACTCCGTTTTCTTCCTACTATCTTTTTTCCCAGCTTGTCATACCTTTTCCCTTGATCTTGTCTTCTTCCACAGTGCAACTCTCTCTAATCTCCCCTTCTCTCTCTTCATTTGAGATAGGGCCTCAGGTAGCCAAGGCTAGCCTCAAACTCACCATGTAGCTAAGAAAGACCTGAAATTCCTGATTTTCCTTTCTCCAACCCCTGAGTGCTGGAATTACAGGTAGTATCACCATGCCTAGTGGTGATGTTGAGGACCGTACCCAAGGCTTTGTGCAAGCTAGGCAAGTCCTCTACTGAGTTACATCTACAGCCCTAGCTTCTCTGTCTCTTCCTCTACTTTCGTACTTGCGTGTTCCCATATCTATCATTAGTTAACTTACTCTCCTAGCTTCAGGGTGTCTCCTCACTTATTAATCATGTGCCTTTCCCCCAAGCTCAACTCCTACTTCAAATCTCTGTTCTACACTGCACAACAGCCCCTGATTTCTTACTGGCTTTCCCTCTTAAATGCCCTGTCTCAGTTCCTTATTGACTTATTTTAAGGTCCTCCCCTCATTTCTTCAATCTCTGATGAGGCTTCTCCTTTATTTTACTGTCTTTTGGTCACGTTTCAGATTGGCCCCTTCTTATAGGACTTCTGTCATTCTTACTCTCTTGTCCCCAGTTCATCCATCTATTGTTCTCTAAAATGTTGAGGATGTCTTAAAGAAGTATCCCCATATAATCTTGTTCACTACAATTTCACTTTTCTTACTAATCATGTCTTTTCAACCTTCTTTGTCTTATACACAAATTCTTTTTAAAAACGTTACTCTTTCCACAAACTTACAACTTTAAACTTCTATCTCTTCCTTTTCTGCATTGTTTTTTTTGCTAATCTTTCACTTCATTTTATCCTCTTTCTCATTGTACTTGCATCTCCTTCTCCCTCCATCTCTTCCTTCTCTTCCCTTCTTTAAATTCTTCTTTCAGTATTCCATTTCCTTTCTTTTGGCATAATTTTCTCCCCCTCCTTTTGAGACAAGGTCTATATAAACTAGGCTAGCCTCAAACTCACAGAGATCTGCCTGTGTCTACCTCTAAAATGTTGGGATTCAATGTGTGTGCTACCAAGCCTGACTTCTATTTGGCATACTTAAAAATCTACTTTCATTTTACATGTACCCTTTCCTTTGAGGCTCTCTGTATCTGGCTCCTGTGTCTTTCTTTATATTGTGTTTCTTGTTTTGTATGCCTTTGTTTTATGTCTTACGAACTAATCTATGTGCCTGTCTGCTTACTCACCTAATCATCTATTTATCTAGTTTTCTATATCCTTTACAGTCATCCTTTTTTCCTTGCTCTCTAGAATTTCCTTTCTCTCTTCCTCTGTTCCCCTTTCCCCATTTTTATAGCTCCAGGATGGATTTGACCTCTACATGTAAACTAAGCTGGCCTCTTTAGTATTCTCCTTTCTTTTCAATGCTATCATCTCTTAGGCTTTATAATCACTCATTTTTCCTTCATCTCTCTTCAGCCATTTCTATTAAATAGGTTTCACTGGCTCTTCACAACATTTTCTGCTTATTTTTCCTCCTAAAGTCTTGATAGATATCTCGTTATAAAACTTATCTCTGTTTTTAATCTCTTCTGCCTTGGTTTGCATATTTCATTCTTACCAACTCTTTCACAATTGGGCATGTTTCTTCTCTTTTTCCTTTAGCATATTCAGGTATGGTGTGTGTGTGTGCTCCCCAGAAGACAGCTAGCTCTGGTGTCATCCTCAGGAAGGCTACTCATTTCCATTGACACAGGGTTTCTGTCCCCAGGCGCTCAATTAAGCCAGACTAGCTAGCCTCCTGTCTCTGCATCTCCAGTGTTTAGACTACATCCCTGCTTACCCACATCATTTTTACACCCTCATTTTCACATGGCTTTTGAGGATGTCATTTAGGTCCCCCATGCTGCTAAACAACTTGAGTAACAGAGCTACAGTCAGCCTTTCTTTCCTTCTTTGTATAGCTCCATTCCCCTTCTTTTCTCTTTCCCCTCTCTTTTTCTCTCATTTCCTTTGTACAACCACTGTTCTTCCCGACTCTTCCTGCCTCTGTATGCTCTTCTTTTTAAATTTACTTTTTACTATTCCTTTTTCTGTCTTTTATATATTTTTAATTTGTTTCACTATTAATTAAAACTTTAAGAAACATCTATATTTTTTTCTTTACTTCTTCCTCTATTCTCCTCTTTATGAGTCACTTTTCTACTTTTGTGCCTGCCTGCATGAGCCCTTGCCAACCCATACAGCCTTGCTTCCTTTTCATTTCCTCCCTACCCCTGCCTTCTGTCCCGCCTTTGTCTTACATTACTTCTTTTATTTCCCCACTCATCTCCCCTGAAGATGGTTTTCATTTCTCTTTCTCCTCCTTTTCCAACTGTCATTTACTACTGAATTTTTATTTTCTTCCTGTTTTTGTATCCTCACTTCCTCTCTTCTCTACCTGCCATCCAGTTATGCATCTGTGCTTCAGATATCTTGGTTGAATTTTTTCATTCAGACCTCTGTATTTCTCTATTGTCAGTTTTCTTTTAGTGTTTTGGTATGGACTTTGTGTGCTGTATACATGTGTTTGTGTAGGCATGCGTGGCTATGCACACTTAAACACATGTCTTCAGAGGCCAGAGACATTGGATTTCCTTGTCTATCACCCCAGCTTACTTCCTTGTAACAAAGTCTCTCACTGAATTTATGTGGTGCTGGGAATTGAATGCAGGTCAAGGTTTGGGAGGCAAGTACTGTCCCCAGCTTCCTACTTTTGCTTAAATCCTTCCCTTCCTAATTCCTGTCTTATTCTTGCACTTTCCTTAAGTTTTTCTCTTCCCTACAGACTTATCACTTCAGTTCTTTTTCTGTCCCTTTGAACTGTTTCATTGTTTCTTTCCTCTTTCTTGCTTTTATTTCTTCTTTTTATCCTTGATCCGTTTTGTCCCTCTCTCCCCTTTCTCCTCCTTCCCATTTCTTTCCTGTCATTCTTCAATTTCTTTTCTATTTGACTTAAGAAAAATCATTTTACTCTTGGTATTTCTGTCATTGTAACTCATATTATACTGGCTTCTCCTTCATACACTATTTTTTATCATAATATCTTCACACATTAAAGTCTGCTAGCATCTATCATCTATCTATCTATCTATCTATCTATCTATCTATCTATCTATCTATCTATCTATCTCTATCCCTTCTTCTCTTTATTCATTTCTTCCCTGCAAGCCAGCCAGCCAGCAACCTACTTCTTGGTCCTTTACTTGGTCCTCTCAACTCGTTTCTTCCTTCCCACCTATCTCCTGTCCTACTTTATCTAGCCACTCTTCCTAGGACCTCTGCATCCATTCTTTCCTCTTTATTCCTTCCAATTTCCCCTCTATCCCCTACCACTTTTTGCATTCACACATCTCCTTTATTTTTTGTACTTATTGATCATTTTAAACTGTTTCCTTCATGTGCTTTATTTTTGTTACATTCTTTTTTCATAATCTTTTCTACTGTCTTCTTCCTTGTATATTTCTTTATATCTGTCTATCTACTTATAACATGCATTTTATCTGTGTATCTATTGATACATTTATGCATCTATCCATCTAGCTACCTACCTACCTACCCACCCACCCATACTTCTGCTGCCTGCCTGCCTGCCCATCCATCCATCCATCCATCCATCCATCCATCCATCCATCCATCTTCTATTTATCTCCATCCCCATCATGAGTTTATTTGCCTTCTCCCTGATTTCAGTTGCACTTAATTTCCTCAGTGCCTCCCCATTTTAAACACCTCTCTGGCTTTTTCATTCTCCTATTTTCTTCTTTTCTTCCATTTGACCCTCCCCCATAACTTGAACTCTTTAAAAATTCTTGTCTTCCCTCACCTTTGCTTTCTGCTTCCTGCTTCCTGTTTTCCTCCCCTCCTTAAACTGGTATCTAGAGAGTTGCTTGATGATTCCCTTGGAAAATCCTGATTTGGCTCTCTTTACAGATGGGAGTTCCTTTCTGAAATATGGATCTTCAGAACAAGATTTTCTATAGTAACCCTTGCTGACACCCTTGAAAGGGAAGCATCCCTCCAGAGAACAGAGACCAACTACTACAGTCAATAGCTTTAACCAGAGCTCTAAAGTTAAATAAGAATGTCACCATCTACACGAAGTATGACCTTTTATTCCTCTATGCCTATACAGTGTCATGTAAGGAGATTGTACTCAATTATGTCTGGAGCCTTCAATCTTCCAAAAATAATAGTCAAAGTAATGAGCTCTTCAACAGAACTTAATGAAACTGACCAAGAATGAGCCTGAACCTCTCCTGAACCTCTCTCTTCCCCTTGCCTATGATCCAGATCTGAAACTACTCTCATGGTTGTGGTTTCAGCCTCAATAAAATGCTATGTTGGAGACCTTTTCTTCTTAATGAGTTCTTAGCAACTAAATAGAAAGTTTATTTCTATTTATCATGCAACTTTAGATCAGTTGCAACAAGCTATTCACAAGTGCTCAAAAACATGGCCCTTACTACTATCAGGAAGGCAAGCCCTCTTCAGCCTTGGGGGATGTAGTGATGATCTGACTTAAAACCCATCCTTAAAACCCATCTGGAACGGACACTATAAGAAGTTTTTCTGCCCTTTCTGCAGTAAAAGATCCTCAAATTAACTTCTGGATTCCCACAGCTGCCTCAGACCTTGGACCAGACCCTCTACATGGGCACTCCAACCCAAGAAATGCCTTGTTCTTTTGAATAAGTAGCTTATAAAAGGCCTAAGGTATCTCTTCAAACAAAGTAAACTGATGTTTTGTTATCTTCAATTTCCTGCCATAAGGGCTGACCCTTGTTCTCTCTAGCCCTCTTAACTTTTATGGATTTACTTCCTCCATTCTTGGGACATGCCCCCAATCTTTTAAAATATCCACCCTTTGCCAACACCTGCACAAACTAGATGAAAACTTACAACCATATGCTTCCTTTCCCTGGGTTTCTTCATTTGTGGGGTACTTACACTTTGGACACTGTAACAATGGTGAAAAGAGTGGGCCCCACCAGGTAAATACCTTCAGAGAACAGGTTCTTAAAGCTTTTCCCCTCATCTGAAGCCTTTACTAACTTCTGTTTTTTTTTCTACGCAGTCTGTTTTTTTTTCTTCTAACGCAGTGTCTTCAATAAAATAACTTTCTAAATGTGACCAACCCTCCAATTCTCCAATCCCTTCCTTGAAACCATCCACAACATCTTGATATGTCCCTACAGTTTATATCTACTAGTTTTTACTACACAAACTCCAATGAAATATTAACTATCTCCATCAAGTTTGACAGTCTACTTGGAGTCCACCATGCAGGCCATTAAAGCTCAACTGTAAAGCCTTAACTCAATGGCTTATGTGGTCCTTTAAACTTGGAGAGCCTTAGCCTTTTGCACTTCTGAGTGTAGTTTGTGTTGTGATTGAGATCCGTTAGACCCAAGATGGTTTTCATAATCTGAAATAGGTCTTCTACCTTTTACCATAGCTCATTAGAAAAACCTCTAAATGGGACCCCTGACAGCTGTTAGTCTTCAATAGTCTTTCACAGCCTGAAATATTTGTAACTGCCTTTGCCCTAATTCTCTTTCCCCAATACCAAGGGCAGTTAGGGCCACCTGTTCTGAGGGGGTACTGAAGCAAAAGACAGTTAGGCAGGCAGTTAGGGACACCTGTTATTAGCGTGGATTGAAGCAAGAGGCAGTTAGGCAGTTAGGGAGGATTGAAGCAAGAAGCAAGAGGCAGTTAGGCAGTTAGGGAGGATTGAAGCAAGAGGCAGTTAGGCAGTTAGGGAGGATTGAAGCAAGAGGCAGTTAGGCAGTTAGGGAGGATTGAAGCAAGAGGCAGTTAGGCAGTTAGGCACTTAGTCCTAGGAAGTAAGACCCTGATCCAACTACCTCAACGGAATTTCCTGACACTAATCCCATGTGAAGTCTTATGACCTTTCAATTATTGTGTTAGTTCATTATGGACCTATCATCTTATGCACCACAAGGCAAGTCACCTTTAACTCCATACCTAAAGTTTTCCTATCTTCCTCTCTGTTCTGTAACCATTTAAAAATGCACAGTCCTTGGCAATTAATGGTGTCCTGTCCTGAAACTCTTCATGCATTAGGAGTTCTCTTTTCTAATAAATGATACTGGTTGGAGCACTCGGGTCTAAGGGACTCATTCTTTATTGTCTAGAGAACAGGATCCTGACCTCAGTAACTTGTTACGCTATGCATTCCAGCTTGCTGCCTGCAATCCTTTACGCTTGCTTTATCCTGTCCATCATTCATCAGGTTTAGCCTTGAAAATGCTTCCCTTTGTCTCGTTAAAATAGTTTTATATGCTATTAAACTAGTTTATAAATTATTATGTTAATATATAATATACATTATAGCATTATATACTATTAAACTATTTTATAAACTATTAAAAACTATTGAGTTTTATATATTTTACTATACTAATTTTTGTTTTTCCTTTTCTTTCTTCCCACCTTTTACCTACTTGCTTACCTTCCTGCTTATCTATCTATCTATCTAACTATCTATCTACCTACCTATCTATCTATCTATCTATCTATCTATCTATCTACCTACCTACCTACCTATCTATCTATCTATCTATCTATCTATCTATCTATCTATCTATCTATCTACCTATCTACCTATCTATCCGTCCATATATCTCTATCCATCCATCCATCCATCCATCCATCCATCCATCCATCCATCATCTATCTGTCTCTCTATCCATCCATCTACCATCAATGATCAATTTTCTGGGGTCTTGCTCTTTTTCTTAACCTCTACTTTTAAAATTTGTCCCCTACAATATAATTTCACTTATATTACCAGTCCCTACATCTCAGTCTTACATTCCCTCCAACTCTTTAACAATTCTTTCCTTATATACTTTCCTTCTTTTATCTTTCTTTATTAAAGCTTTTTAAATTTCTATATTGCTCATATTTGAAAATGTTTTTCTTTATTTTACTTTTTCTATATTTTTTATCCTATGTTTACTCCTGGCTTCTCTGTTTTAAAAAGGACAATAAGAGAGGAAAAGGCTAAACCTTACTTCTTAGTAAATAGGTAGTAACAAGAAGCAAGGAGCCCCGTCCTCTCACCCATCTGTGTTTGGCTTAAATCACTTGATGAGTCAGAGCTTTAACACAGTTGACGAGAGACTAAAAGCATATCTATACTTCCTCCCTACAAATATCACTGAACCAATTCCTCTCCTCTACCTGTTCTCCCCTCCCCCTTTCCCACACCAGTATTTTCTTCTACTGCTTTTTCATCTTCAAGTTCTATTTACCCACATGTCTGCCAAAGTAACCACTTACCTTCAGGATTGTCAAACTTCTTTAGGTTTTATAGGCTTTTAAAAAGTAGCCTTCTCCTCTTCATTTCCAACTGTGGATGTGCCCCTTTAAAAATTCTTCCTATCTAACCTCCCCAAGTCCTTCCCTTCTCTTCTCCATTTCTGTGTCTCTAATTCTCAGTTCACTTTCGCCTGTTTATAGGATGCTTTTCTTTTCTACATCCTCTCCTGACGTTAGTTATATGCCCCCCCCCCTACACTTTGCCTTTCTCCTTTCCTCTGTCCCTAGCTTCCATTTTCTTTTCTTGCCTCTTTTTGTGACTTGGTTCATATTTGTTTTGGATTTTCCTACATCACTACGGCCCCCCTTTTGCTCCTGCAGTCTGGTGATAGAAAGGAGCACCTGAGTTAGTCCTTGGGCCTGACTTCTGCCTTTAAACCTGGACATCTTCCCAGCTTCCCACATATATCTGTAGCAATCACTATTTTACCTTCTACTGATTCTTCTACTTTACTTACTTCTCTTGCCATTGGCTCCTAAATCTTCTGCTTGCTGAACTTCCACAGAAAGCCCAGTTTGGACAAAAGTCTTGCTGCATCAGTTCAGCCACTACTTTCCTCAAGCCTACATTTGACTACCCTCAGTGCCTAGCCTGGTCCCTTGTTCTTATCCAGTCCTCAGGGGTTATCTTATCTCCCCGGCCTTCAGCAAAAGTCAATAAGTCCCTTTGACCAGATCCACCTCACCTCTCCTCTGACATCTCTTCCTGAATTTTGTATCTGCCAAGCTCCACTGACTCTGTTTCCACTCCAGCTCTCTAGTGGCAGATGCCCCAAGGACACAGTTGGAACTGCTGTCTAGTTCTTGTTTTTGAAATCCCCTTTCCTTATTTTCTTTCCTGGCTTCTGTTGTCCTCTTCTTTTACTACTTCCATGCAAATTCCCCTTTAAATGTCCTATTTTCTCCTTTAAACAGTCTTATCTATTCCAATCAGTCATTCCTTGTTCTGTATTTTAGTGTGTACCCTTAAACCTTTGCCTTTCATCAACAGTGGTACTTAGTCTTCCTTGCTGGGTTCATCTTTTGTTTTTATGAGACAGACTCTAACTTTGCAGTCCTCAATTCATAACTATCTTGTCTCAGACTTTTAGGTGCTGGGATTACAGATATGTGCCTGTCTTGCTGGTCTGTTTCTTTTTGAAGTTTTTCTCCCTTCCTTCCCCCCCCTTCCCCTATCTTTCTTGCTTCCTTCTTTTTACTCTTGTTTACTTTCCTTATTTCCTTTTCCTTGATCTCTAATTCCTTTCCTTTCTCACAAATCTTCACACCTTTACCAAGCTCTTTTCTGCCTTTTATTTTTCTCACACCGTCTTTCTACTGGCTCCACACGCTAAATTTTTCTTTCCACCTCTTTTAACATATTTTGTCATTTTTTATGTGCATGGGTGTTTTGCATGAATAGTCTGTGAGCCAAATGAGCTGCTACCCTGAGGTCAGAAAAAGGCTTTGTATCCCCTGGATCTGCAATCACAGCGCTGATCTGCCACGTATGTCCTGGGAATTAAACCCAGGTCTTCTGCAAGAGAAGATAGTTCTCTTAACCGCCAAGCTGTCTCTCCATTCCCTGGCTTCATCCTTTTAAGGTGGATTCTATCTCTACTTACCTGTTATCTTTTACTGTGTTTATATGCTGATTAAAATTTAGATCTCTCTTGCTGCTACAAATCTATTTCACCTTACTTACTCCTTTTCAGTTTTTTTTTCACTACCATATTTCCAAATTTTAAAAACTGTCCATTTTTCCGCTCGTCATTTTTATACTTTTTACCCTTTCCTTCTCTTGCCTTTTCTTTCCTCAACTTTCCTGATTGCTTTCTCTCACTCATCTTCATCATTTCCTTCTTCCCCTTCTTCCTACACTTTTACTACTCTTCCTCCATTGTGCTCCTTTGTCTTCCTCTGTTTACAAGCTCCTGTTATTTTCTTCATTGTGTGTGCGTGTGTGCGTGTGTGTGTGTGTGTGTGTGTGTGTGTGTGTGTGTGTGTGTATCTGAGTGTATATATATATGTGCACCTTGTGTATTCTGGTGCCTGCAGAAGAGGGACCTGGATCACTGAACTGGAGAGCTACAGGCCTCTGTGTCACCTCATGTGAGTGTTGGGACCTACCTTGGTCCTTTGCAAGAACAACAAATGGTCATAATCACAGAACCATCTCTCTGCTTCCCCAGGCTCCTGTTTTTTAAGTCTCTGCTTCCCCTCATCCACTTTCCATTGTCTTAATGTACTGGCTTCATTTTAGAATTCAGTCTGCTGAATTGCTTTCTCTATCAGATCCAGTGTATTTTATACCTTTACACCTTGAATCCCCCCAATGTGCTTGATTTTCCTGTTCTCTTGAGAATTTTCTTTCTATCTGTATTCTTTCTCTTTCTACTTCTTGTTGGCTTTTCTTGTTTTACTCTTAAAATGTGCAGGAACCTACCTATCTACCAAGGATCATCTCTATTTTCTTTCAACTCTAAGTGGCCTTTCAAAATATCTCCTACCCATATTGTACCAGTTCCTCACTGTGTCTCTAATGCTCCATTCCCTTTTAAGTTTTGTTTTCTACTTTTACTTCTTTTTTACTTGGTTCATTTTGGTTTTCAAACTTTCTTTTGCTTTTCTTTCCCCTCTCTAGACTTCATCTCCTTCATTACTCCTTTCTCCTTCCATTTCCTTTTATGAGTTAGCACGTTATTAGTTCCTCCTCTTAAACTCCTCTTTTCCTGCTCTGCTGTTTTCTGATTTCTTTCTGATTTGTCAGCATATGTTTTAGTCTTTTTAAAAATTGATACCCCTTCCCCCAACAAGGTTTGGATTTCTTACTGGGTCCTTCTTTCCAAACTTATCTCCCATACAATTCCCTTTTCTTTTTTCTTGTTCACACTGACTTTAAAACAACAACAACAACAAAAACAAAAAACACTTATCTTCTTTCTTGACTTTTCATTTCTTTTTGGCTTTTTTTCCCTTTCCTATCCTTACTAGTTTTCCTTCCCTCTGCACTTTCTCCCTCTTCCCTTTCTTCCACTTTCCTCCTTTTTATTCCCCATTTCTCTCCTTTTACTTCCCTTTCTCTCTCCCATTTCTTCTTCCCTCCTCCCACCTCTCCCCCTCCCTCTTCCCATGTTTACCCCCCATCCCATTTTCCTTTTCCTTCTCCCATGTTTACCCTCTTTCCTCCCACGTGTACTCTCCCCTCCTCCCATGTTTTCCCTCCCTCCTCCTATATTCACCCTTCCCTCCTCCCATGTTTACCCTCCCTCCTCCCATCTCTCTCCCCATCTCCTCTTTCCTCCTATTTTCCCTCTCCCTACCTTTTCCATCCTTCTCCCATCTTTACCCGTCCCTCTACCTAGCTTTAATTCTTCCTCTTTCCTCTCTTCTTGTTATCCATTTCTGCTCCATTCCTCTCTCCTTTTCCTTCTTTTTAATCCTTCCTCCTCTTCCTTCCTTGCTTCTTCCCCCTTTTCACTCTTGTCTCTTTTCCTCCTCTTTCCCCTTTCTCTTCCCCTTTTCTCTCCCTTGCTTTTTCTCTCCCCCTTTCCCTTTTACCTCCCTTTCACCCCTCCTGCTTCTCTCCCTCCTCCTTCCCTCCCTCATTTTCTCTTTCTTCCTCTTTCAGACAGCATCTTTTGCAACGTAGCTAAAGCCTCAGCAACCATGCTGTCCCCGTCCTTACTTCCTTTCTGGATCACCACCTCCCTTCCTCCCAGCCTCTTCCCCTTTGCCAGTTACAGACCCCTCTTTCCCCTCCTTACCTTTTTAAACTTACTTTTATTTTTTACTGCTCCACCTCTTTAGCTTTGTAGGGTTGAAGTTTCTTGGATAAACCCTGCACACTTTCCCTGAGTGTGTTGGAATTTCTTCCATACTACAAATTTTCACTCTTTTTTCACTAGCTCTCCCTTGCTTGTCTACTCTTCCTCCTTCTCTACTTCTGCCTAGCTCTTATGTTCTTTATTCCTCCCCACCCCACGATTAAGTCTATTAAGGCTGGATTCTACTGATTTTCTTCTCTCACTCCTTGTCTTCATTATTTCTTTTTCATCACCTTTATCTACTCTAGGTGTTTCCTCCTTTTCAAGTTTTTTGTTTTTGTTTTTATTGTACATTGTAATTCTCTCCTTGGATCTTTGTACACTATCCCTTTCTTTAATTTCTGTGAGTTTTTTTTCTCTTACTGGTTTGTTTTATTTCACTTTTTAATGTTTTCTTTAACTGTCTTAACTTACTTCTCTCATCTTCTTCTGCATTTCTTACCTGTGTGTGCATACTATCTCTTCCTACTGTCTGTTCGTTAAACTTTATATATGTTGCCTCCCATAGTGCCTGGCAGAGGAATTGTGGGCTCCTAGTACTTATTTTTGCATGGGGCTTTTTTATAAGCATGTGAGCATAAGGTATTTACTATGTGGTTGTTCACCCTCCACCTGTCTACTTTGTCTTTTCTCTTTTTCTCTCTTTCTCACCTGTTTCACTTGGCCTTTTGCTTTCAGAAGTACTTTCTTCCCGCTTTCCTTCTTTACTTTCCTTCTCTTGAAGCTTTTGCAAATGGTAGGCAATTCTTTTCTGTAGCATTACTTGTTTCTATCAAATATTTAAAAAAACATGTTAAATATGTTTCGAATTTAAATAGAAACTTGTCAGTAAAAACACAACACAGATGATTTCAAATGTGAAGATATATCTGAAGTACACCTTTGTTCCTGCCTGGAGATATCTAAATTCACAATGAATTTGAAGAAATGTAGTAAGAGGTAAGTTTTTAAAGCGTAACATGAAATTGTGTGTATGCATGTGCATGTTTTCTTGCCAGCTGGAAATTAAAGCTAAGGTTTTGTGCATGCTAGGCAATCCCTTTACTCCTTAGAGAAAGCATTTTTTTTTTCATAACTCAATCTAACTTAACTTTCTGGGAACTTTTTGAATTACAGATTTAGGCTAGAATGGGTCTCTTCATTGATAACTATCTTCTGAAAATCCATATTTCAAAATATAAAAATGTGCCAAGAGCCTTTCTTAAAATAGCCCAAGTCCAGCAAAAGCTGACTACCTTTCGGTTAATTTCTTCTCGGATTTTCCGATGATGTTCTTCAACTTTTGTCTCTCTCTTAACTTCGTCTCCGATCTTTGTCATAAGTGACATCTCCTTGAATTGCCAATCCTAAGGGATATGCCATTACAGTGATCATCATATGTCTATTTCATTTTAAAACTATTTTCTCTTTCTTCAATCAATACACCAATTAGATCAAATCAATGGCCTAACAACATTTGGGCCAATAATAAAGCAAATCTTGCATTGGGGTTTGGATGTGCTTATCTGACACCCATTGGGAATGTCTTGGTGGATGCAATGGAATGGAAAAGGAATGACATTGCTTTGTTATTAAAAGCATTAGTCCAGCACAACATGACTCTAAAGATGAATCTCAAAAGATATTAGCAAAAGGGAATGGTTTTTTTTTGAAGTCAGAGAGGATATCACATGTAACTTGATGGTTATAAAGGTATTCTGACAGAGAAACTATACAAATAACCATGTCAGAGCTCATGTGGAGCTCAAAGGACAACTCTATAGTGTGAGCTCTCGCCTAATTTCCCATATGTTCTGGAGCTTGAACTCAGGTCATCATGCTTGGATAGGAAGTGCTTTTACCCATGAATCCATCTGACTGCCCTGGGCTTTCTCTTTAAATTGAAAAAGAACTACACATGATATAGTGAACCAACTGTTTACAAATAAAACAACCATACAAGTTTCCCATTCAGAGTTTTTTGACCCTCACCGCTTCAACTTCTTGGTGTAGGTTTAGTTTTCTTTTAACATCATCCCAATGTTGTCTGTCTTCTTCCTTCATTACTAGTGAACTTCGTTTTCCCACGGTGTCTTCAAGTTTGTCTAGTTCTTTATTAATCATATTTAAATGTCTAAATAAAAGTGAAATAAAAGATCGTAAAATGGATGTTTCTTTTAGGATACCTACCACTCTACAACTGTGGTAGAGCAACATGCATTCTGGTATAGTGTGAGATAAATCCATGGATTATAGGAGCCAGATAATGAACTGGCTTTCAGTTAAGATACGTCTCATTTCTCTTTCCCTTCTAAGGCTGAGGTTTGATCTCTAAATGGTAATGTGTGATTAAGTATCTGAAGGAGGATGCACAGGTGGTAGAGGGATGGAATAATAGTTGCATTAGTCTTAAATAAAGTTGCTGTAATGTGCTCATTGTGGCTTTAAAGTAATTTAAACTTATGTTTAAAATTCGTTAACAATACTCCCTCTTCCTTTGATACCTCAGGCTTGGCTCTCACAGGATTGGCAATTTGTACTTTGGATTTCTAGAACAGTTTGACTTACCTCTTGGGCTGCTGCTGGCTCTAATTTCTCAGGCAGGAACTTACCTTCCTAGCATTGTTATTAATGTTCTTAATCCCTGAAACTCTTAATGTACCCTTTATAATGTTTTTTTAATTATGTGTATGGGTATTTTGCCTGCATGTATATCTGTGCATTGCATGCATGCAGTGCCCATGGAGGCCAGAAGAGGACATCAGATCCCTTAGAACTGGAGTTATAGATGGTTGTGAACCACTGTATGGGTGCTGGAAATCAGACCCTAGTCCACTGGAAGAGTATACATTACTGAGCCAACTTGTCAGCCTGCAATGACGAACCCTTTCTGTTTTCCATGTTGAAAACTTTGAGGAACTTAAGTGTATCTAATACTTTTATGAATCCATCTTCAATTATTTCTCATGTTTTTGTGGTTTTGGGTCTTTACAAAGTACCCATGAAATATTCATGAACTATGACTCTACCTGAGTTTAATCAAGCGTTCGTGTTGAGGGCTAGCTTTTTTCCCTTCTTGTAGCAACCACCACTGAAACTCAGCAGCGGCAGCATTGTCATAGGCCCGTCTCTCTTCGTTTAGTTTGTTTACTTGATTTTCAATTATTTTCTGCAAGAAAATGTTTATTGGATGTTATATATTTGCCACAATAAATGTATCCTTTGACATATTTTATAAAATGTAAGCTTACATAAATGTTTTGAGTTTTAAAAGCTGCTAATTCTGCTAATCTATTTTTAGGCCTTGCATGACCTTTCCCCACAAGTCAACTTTTTAATGAAAAATCAAATGGGCTGTCTTTTACAAATTCTTTATAGAGACTGTATTCCAAGAATATTTTATGTAAATATTGTACAAAGGGTCTACCTTTTCAGAAAAAATTTTATGGGTCCCAAATAAAACAAATGGAAATGTTTAACTTACTTGTTCTCTTACATAATTCCGCTCAAAATCGATTTTTAAAGTGGTCAGATATTGTCTGTATTTGTTGAGTTCTTTTAATGAACATACGACCTACAAATCCAAATATGATAAACATTATTGTAGAATTGTAAAGATTATAACACATTTAGTGAAGAGTATAAGGGCATTCATTTTACTAACAGGTTTAGGATCAAGTATAATGATATGCATTTTGTAACATTTTTTAAATCACTATCTTTAGGCAACTGAACCTCCAAAAACTTCTAAATATCATTTCACTAATACAGTTCCAAGTAAAAATTTCTTAGAAACATGAAAAATAAATGTATCAGTGTGTTTGCATACCAAAAATGGTTTGGTAATTATCTTTCCTATCATTCAAAAATGTCAACTAGAATGTTTTTACAAGAAAAACAGCCACCCAATACTAAGCATTTTCTTGGCTTTCTTCTGTGCTATCTATGAGTGGTCAACTAGAAGTTGGCCCAGTATCACAGCTCTTAGAAAGTGCTTAGATTTTTTTTTTTTTTTTTGCTGGTCAGAAGTAGGCCTCAACACACTTTATTATTGCCGGTGATGTATCCTTCTTTTTTTAGTTTCTTGAGAATGTCTTTTCGTTTGAAGTATGATTTTAGGTGTGGATCATGAAGACTTTTGTAGGTGGTTTCCATCAGTTTACAATATGGGTCACTAAGGTTAAAGCCAAAAGAAGGCTGGAAAAGCTGCCAAAAGAAACAGATTTGAAATTAATGAATGCAATTGCAAAATTCATGAGATCACATTTTAAAACATCAGTTTATGGAAATTATAATGTTCATTGAAAAAAATATAAGCTGAAACCAAAGTGAGAGAATGTGATGGGCTGGTCTGGCTAAATACATTGCCTTTCAATTTCCCTCTTATCCTCCAGGTCTAATCTTTGCGTTAGTATTAACTCTGATCTACCTATATAACCTCAACCTTAGTCCAATTCCTGTATACATAGTTCAGGGTAGACTGTCAGGAGCAAGTGGAGAGTACATGATAGGCCAGAAGGACCAAGGCACAGAAGCAGAAATCATCATATTGTACATGAGTAGTTCAGAATGTCCTCAATTTGTTAAGTTGATGCTGTGGTTAGAGAAAAGTCTGGAGAGAGTGATTGCAGCTCTTTCTGGGGCTTTCTATTATTAAAGTGGGTTTAAGAAGGTTAAAACATTGTAGCTCATTTAATTCTATTTGTATGCAAATGAAGGTGATACACAAATTGTAATCATATCAAGATGTTTCAAATCCAACAGCTAAAAAGGGTAAAGCAATCCACTTAAACACCATTAAAACATAGTTTACCTTTTCACTTATATTTGTTGTGTAGAATATACTATTACTTCCTGGGATAACAGGCAGTTTGGCCCCGAGAGGCATATCTAACAGATTAGCTGGTCCAATCTTTGGAATGGTAGGTTTCTGTTTCTTCTGTGGAAAGAAGGTAGAAATTTTTGTCTTTTCTACTAGGAAGTGCTCATTTAGCTTACATCAGTTGCCTCACTTCAACCAGATAACACAACCCAGGTTGTTAGGCACTTGGGTAGAAGAAACTCCTTGCCTCACCAGTTCGTAAGCCACTACCCTACTGTTGGGTCCTGCCCAAGAGTATCAGCCAGTGGCACCTTGAATCACTCCTTTCCCTAGTCAGATGGTGACCTTAGTTAAAAACAAAAAATAAAAAACCAAAAAAAAAAAAAAAAAACCAAACAAACCCCAAACTGCCCTGTTTCTGTCCCCCAGCCTAGGCTCTATCCCCATCATTCCACCTGCTGCCCTGGGCAAGAAAGACGGGCGATAAACAAGTGGACACTGTGGATAGGTTACCACTCACGTTACTACAGGTATCTTTGTTGTTTGTTATGTCGCCGGAAGCTGCTTTGGAGGCAGCAGCTTCGGCAGCCTTTATACAGTTGCTTAGGTACAAGTCCATGGCTACCCAGCAGCCCCCAAGGGCTGGGGACTGGGGTAGCGGACTGCCCTCAGGTGCCCCTTTCTGCGACCGTCTCCTCCAGTGTCCAGAACAAGACTGAGCCAAGGCCCTGGACACCTGGGCAACAGGACCTCAAGGACGCACACATCACAATGCTCCTTTGCTGGCGTCCTCAGTAGGTGCCCTGAAGGCCACGCCCAATGGGCGTCGCCCCTAAGACACGTCACACCAGCAGAGGTCACCCCACTAGAAGTTTCCATAATGGATGTGGCTCAAACAGAAGTAGCTCTAACAGATGCCACATCGACAGTTGTTGGCTTCTAAAGACGTTGCCAAGAAAGACGTTGCCTCAACAGCCAACACCCCAATTGACATCGCCTTCATAAACTGCCCCAATATACATTGTTCCAACAGATGTCGCCCCAGTGGACGTCATCTCAATGGACGTCGCATTAATAGACGTTATTCTGGATGGTGGGGGCAAGGCCCCATTTGCCTCTCCAGAAGCGCATGCGCATCACCCAGTTGCCTCTCTGAAGCGCATGCGCATCACCCAGTTGCCTCTCTGGAAGCGCATGCGCATCATCCAGTTGCCTCTCTGAAAGCGCATGCGCATCACCCAGTTGTCTCTCTGGGGGAACGCATGCGCATTACCCAGTTGATGTTCTGGGAGCGCATGCGCACCACCTAAACCTAGCAGTTTGGTTTGAGTTGGAAGTCTGAAAGACCTCTAAAGAGTACCATGGGGGTCGGGGGGTGGATTCTACAGCTCTCTGAAATGAACACTCTCACCAAATGCACCAAAGCTATCATTTCTTTTCAACGAGCATCCAGATTCATGTACAGTTGTGCAATTTTTATTAGGGTCATATTCCTGGATTTCTCTGTCCATCCCCTTTATAATCAGTTATTTTCCTTTGCTCCAAGATATGAGAATTTCCAGTCCTATTTGAGACACAAGTTTTGTTAAAACAGACATTTCAGACTAAGAGTTATCTGGAACACTTTATTGAAGTATTTTAGATGCTAGCCAAGATAAAAGAACCAGTCTTGGGACTAATTCACAAACCTACCAGCATCATGCCCAGATAGCAGCTGGAAAAACATCTGTTGAAACTAAGGGGCTGGGTGTTTAACAATATTATGGGATAAGATATATAAATTATTGACATTGAACCTAGATCAAGACAACAGAAAGCAGGTCAAGTCCTGGGATAAATTAGTCTATAAAGAATATTTTTGTTAAGACAGGGTTTCACTAAGTAGCCTAGACTGGCCTCACAATCACAGATCCTCCTGTCTCAGCTTCCTGAAGGATGGGATTGCAGACATATAGCACAATGTCCAAGCTTACAAAAGGTTGTTTGTTGTGGTTGTTAGAGACTTTGATCATACTAGGCAGATTCTGGAACAATGAGCTACATTCTTAGCAAGAGACAATTTTCCTACTCTCAGATTGGTTTCAAAAGTAGACAGCAAAGCTGACTGATGGCACACATACATAGTCCCAGCACTTGAGAGGCAGAGGCAGGAGATTGTTAACATTTTGAGGTCAGTTTGGACCTCCCATAGTAGGACCCTGCTTCAAAAAACCAAATTAAATAGTAATGGACGATGGGAAGAGAAATTATCAACATACAGTAAATGAACATGGAACAGTTTTGCCCACATTGTCCTGTTTAGCTTGAAGCTGTGAGTAAAAATAACTTATTGTCTTAGTTTGTTTTCTCTTGCCATAATAAAATATAAAACAAACAAAAAAACAAACAAACAAAAAAAGCAAGTTGGGAAGGAATAGAATTATTTCAGCTTACAGCTTTCAGACATCATCAAGTGGAACCAGGGCAGGAGCTCAGTGCAGGAACCTGGAGGCAGGAATTGAAGCAGAGACCACAGAGGAATGGTAGCTTCCTGCCTGGTTCTGCCAGGCAACACCACTGCCTGGGGCAGGACTGCTCACAGTAGGTTTGACCTTCCAACATCAACCATTAAAGAAACAAACAAAAAATGCCTGCTAGACTTCCACAGGAGACCAACCTAGACTGAATAAGGAGTCACAGGTAGCCTAGTTACAGAGTGAAACCCTGTCCCTAAATAGCAAAACAAAACAAAATGAAACAAAACCCCAAAAGCTGTCAGATATTAGTCCCAGGAAACTTTATGGGTTTTATGAGTTCTATGGTAATCATTAAAAACTATATGAAATGATGATTCAAAATATCATCAAAATCAAGATTGTTTTCTAAGAGTGTTTAAAAAATTCCTAGGCAAATGGATGGACCTGGAGGGCATCATCCTGAGTGAGGTAACCCAATCACAAAAGAACTCACATGATATATACTCACTGATAAGTGGATATTAGCCCAGAAACTCCCAAGATATAAGATAAAATTTGTGAAACTCATGAAACTCAAGAAGAACGAAGACCAAAGTGTGGACACTTTGCCCCTTCTTAGAATTGGGAAGAAAACACCCATGGAAGCAGTTACAGAGACAAAGTTTGGAGCTGAGATGAAAGGACGGACCATCTAGAGACTGCCATATCTGGGGATCCATCCCATAATCGGGCTCCAAACGCTGACACCATTGCATACACTAGCAAGCATTTGGTGCAAGGACCCTGATATAGCTGTCTCTTGTGAGACTATGCCGGGGCCTAGCAAACACAGAAGTGGATGCTCACAGTTAGCTATTGGATGGATCACAGGGCCCCCAATGGAGGAGCTAGAGAAAGTACCCAAGGAGCTAAAGGGGTCTGCAACCCTATAGGTGGAACAACAATATGAACTAACCAGTACCTCCCGGAGCTCGTGTCTCTAGCTGCATATGTATCAGAAGATGGCCTACTCGGCCATCAGAGAAAAGAGAGGCCCATTGGTTGTGCAAACTTTATATGCCTCAGAATAGGGGTATGCCAGGGCCAAGAAGTGGGAGGGGGGAGGGAAGTGGGGGAGAGGGTATGGGATAACACTGGAAATGTAAATGAAGAAAATACCTAATAAAATAAATAAGAGAGAAAAAAAAGAAACTTACAGGAATACAAGAGAAACCAAGGAGAGATTAAGGAAGCAGAGAGAAATGAATAATAAAATAGAAGACTTAATCTCTCAAATATCAGTAATTATTTTACATTTAAATCATCTAAACCCAACAATTAAGGAACAGAGATAGGCAGAATAAATTAAAAAAACATGATACTATGTGCTGTCTATAAATATGTTCATAAAATACAGTGACATAACTTGAAAATAGGATAGAAAGCATATTCAAAACCAATTCTAGTAAAAACTAGCTGTGACAATAGATTAAAGTGCATGTTAATTGTTTAAGACAGAAAGGAACACTATGAAATGACAAAAAGATCCAATATATATGAAAAATTTTTACAGCAAATAAAGAAATTAAAAGTGGAGTTTCTTAGTTCCTTTATATTTTCTCTTCCTGTATTTTCTAATACAGCTCAGCACTAGTGTCTGTTATTTTATGACATATAATATATACATTCAAAGTATGGAAAATATTGGTGTGTCAGAGCTTGTAGCAGCTTCTAGGGCTTCTACTCAAAAGTACCACAAACTAGATGATTTACAAAACAACAGAATTTGTCATGTCAGTATTGGAAGCTAAATATCTTTAAGTGATGTCAGCCTCACCACTCCCACCTTCTCGAACGGATCTTGGCCTTGTTAAGCACACAGTTTCCTTTGGAAGCCTTAAGGACATTTTCCTCTCTAATGAGTTTCCTTTTTGGAGAGTTTACACTTTCCAGAAGCTAACCACTGTGATCTCCATAGCACCTCTAATCATGAGGGCAGGTGATTTTTCAGAAGGGTAAGGCTCTTTTAGAGCCTTAGGACCTGGAGGACCTGTTCCTGTAGGACCTGGAGAAGCCAGGAAAGAGGGAGGCAAAGGTCAAAGTGGTGCCTGTCCTCTTATCTCCTCTGTCCTCATTGACGTTGACCTCCAAATATGGTTGTTCTATGTCCTGGTCGGTTACATTAGTCTTTAAGGATGAGCAATAGTTTAAAATTTACTTGGTACAGCAGGGTACGATGGTACACCCTCTAATCTCTGCACTAGAGGCACAAGTGGGCAGATCTCTGTGAGTTTGGGGCCAGCCAAAGTTCCTCAGTGAGACCCTGTCCCAAAAGCAAAACAGTCTCCCCCTCAAACAAACAAAAAACACCATCCAACCTACCAATCAAACAAAAGAGCTTATCTGATTTTTAAAACAGAAATATACTTACATACCTATAGAGCTGTTTACATCTCATTTTCATATCTGCTTGTTCCTTTTTGTCTTCCTTCCCTCCTTAAAATTATTCATGTGATTTGGAGTTATTTTTTTAAATCATACAAACCTGGACACATTTGATTACTTTTTAAAATTTGTTGACAGTTTCTTGTATGTATATTGTCTGCTGCTAAAACCCTTCTCCCCAATAAATCCCACCCCCCCACTTTCATGCCTTTTTTCAGTGTGATACACAGAGTTAAAATAGAGTTTCTTACTCAAGCATGGGTAGGAAGCTATTCACTGAACTATGAGCAACCAGTCAGTGACTATGAAAAGTGACCCCTCCTCCACAGCAACAATCAACTGCCAATACACCATGAGGGAGGGGTGAGACCCCATGGAGCCTTTCTCCACCCATGATTAGATGTTGACAGGCACAGTCTTGTGCAGATAAACATAGCTATGGTGAGTTCATTAGTACAGGAGCTATGTCATATGTCCCCTTTCATGCCCTCTTTCATGATGTTCCCTGAACTGTGGAGGGCATGATACAGATGTCTCACTTGGGGCAGAACACTTCACCATCATTAATTCTCAGCATGTTGGGCAGTTATGGGTTTCTACACTAACTGCCAGCTGCTATAGTAAGAAGCCCCTCTGATGAAGTCTGAGGAAAAGTGCCGATCTCAAATGGCAACTGGAAGCTGGACATCTCATCAATATTTAATCTTTAACAAGAGATCTATCTGGGTAGGTATTAAGCCTTAAATTGTCAATTGTTAGCAATATCACTTTAATATCTAACAAATTGTTTTATGACATTGTATAAAGTCAAGACAATATCTTCTCATTTTACATTTAAAATAACTCATTAGATTTATTAACGTGTTCTGAATTATAAAGTAATTTGAACTAAATTTGTATTTACTTGTGTTTATCTATAGGCTGATTTGAAGTGAGTATACTATATAGCTTACATCTACAGTGTGCTCACAAAAATGTCAAGTTATATAATTACATGGTAAGACCCTAGCGCTGAAGACAACACATGCTTTAGCAGAAGAACATAGAGAGAAAACAGTATTAAACTGACTGGGAAATTTCTGATCTGCAGCAAAGCTTTTTATAATGATGGCAATTGTTATACAGCGTGGTGGGGAAGAAAAGACATCAATGGATTTCCTCAGCACTGCGAATTACAATATTGACCTGCCAAGCAAAGATGCCACTGGGGCAAAAGAGGCAGCACTGATATTGGGGTAACTAACTACTTTCTGATTATATTTGAGTTTTATTTTCTACAGTATGGAATGTCATGTCTGATTCTATAACAGTGGTCAAAAGTCCATGGTTTGGATGGTCATAGACCATAAAAGCATTATTGTTATTTTGCTAAATTGTGATGCTGTCAAATTGTCATCCAAACACTTCTATTAGTGTCCATTCACATGGGCTTTTCACATCCTTGGGCAGAGAAGCTTCTCTTTGCTGTGCAGAGACTCATAACTCAGAACACAGGAGACTGTGAGTGCTTATCCCTTAATAGAACATCTTTGTCAAGCTCCCAAAGCCTCGGGGATCACTGTGGAAGAAGAGACAGAAAGAATGTAAGAAAACCAAAGGATGATAAGGAGTGAACACATGAACTAACAGCAGATGAAACCAATCCAAATTGTGGTGTAGACAAGGGAGGTGCTCTTCGAGGCCCACTCCTTACTGAAGACAGTTGATAACTGTTGGGGGAATGAGGACCACTCTTCTTTGAGACTATTGCTAGTAGTAGGTTTTCCATGTCCCAGTGAATGACCCCATATCCATGTGAATGTCATAAGTACTAATTGGTATTAGTGGAAAGAAGAAGGAGGAGGAGGAGGAGAAGGAGGTGGAGAAGATGAAGGGAAGGAAGGAAGGAAGGAAGAAAGGAGGGAAGGAAGGAAGGAAGGAAGGAAGGAAGGAAGGAAGGAAGGAAGGGAGGAGTTGGGGGATATGTGGGGAGTTGGAAGGGGTAATTGGGGTATATTCGATTATATTTCTTTACATTTATAAAAGTCTCAAAACCAATATGAGAGCAAATAATATATAAAGAATAGCTAGACAAGCAGACAAAATGATATATAAACAATTACATAGACACTTGGATAAGAAACTTAAACAACACACAGCATGGTTGCATTTAGCATTATTACTGACCACTCAATAGAAACAAGGTAGACAATTTGTATCTTAGATACATAGGTCTTAAATTAAACATCTAGAGAGACCCTGTGATGGCAAACAGTTGAAAAGTAAGTGCATGTAGACATGGGCTAAATAAGTATTTGTAGGCAATAAATCAGCCAGTGAGCTAAAATTTGGTCCTTCTTATTTGGTAGGGAGAGATGTGATGACATTTTGAGGTCAGGATCTTGGCTTGGAGCTTAGACCAGCTTGAATAGGACCAGCCCAGAATATGTCTCAAGAATGAGTAATAAGGGATATAGGGCCTCAGTCCTATCACATGGGTCCTACTGAAAATATAATATTCATTCATTTTGGCAGTGACCCTCTTTTATTGTTCAAAATGGGACCCAGTTTCACCATCATGAGCTCCTGAGTGTTCCTTTTCCTGAGAATCACTAGGAAAAGGACGTTCTCAGCCCATAGAAATGAAACTCGTTTCACTTCAAAGCCAAAGACATCCAATTGATCAGACCAGGCTGACTTTAAGGGAAACTTTACAAACTGAAACTGTTAGAAGAGAAAGGAGGAAATGCAGTGTCCTGGTCAAGCCTGATTTCCCATATGCTTTCAGATATGTGACTAGAGACTAGACTAGTGTGACAGGCAAATACCACACGCATCCTCCTTCCCTGTCTTAGGGGGTAAATATTGGAGGAGAGGAAGTCTAGCAGAGGGTAGGATATGAAGGCATCTGCTTCATGGGCAGGCAGACGGTGGTTGTGTGGGGAAGTCTCAGATCCCCAGGTGTGCAGTACCAGCAGACCACAGGTCAGGAAGCAGCAGTAGGCCTGTGCAGGAAGGCAGGCTATAAACAACCTCCTCACTAGATCAGATGTCCGTTTCTTAGTTTTCTTAGCTACCCTTGTTCATTTTGGTGGTCTTTTCCAGGAACCCGTGAAAGAATCAAGAGCGACCAAGAAGTGTCCCACAAGTGTCTCCACTGATTTAGACAGCATAACAAAACTAAACTGAGAGAGTTGACAGGGAGGCAAACCAGGGAAGCAAGGGGATTTTACATCCAGGGCACGGCAGCCGAATAAACATCTGAAGATTGAATCCTGGGCAAGAAATCTTAGATGAATGATAGCCACTGGCATTGTACTCAAGTGAGTATTTCAGTTTTCCCTTTGTGTCCTGCTTTGGTTTCTGTTGTTGTGATGAGATACGGAAGTAAAATGGTCTTGGGAAGGAAAGGGTTTATTTTATCCTATAGTTCATCATAAAGGGAAGTGAGGGCGGGAACTCAAGGCAGGATCCTGGAGACAGGAACTAAAACAGAGCCCATGGAAGAGTGCTGCTTACTGGCTTGTTCCCTGTCACTCATCCAGCTTGCTTTTAAAATTCAACCCAAAACTACTTGCCCCCGGTGGGGGGGGGGACGGGACACACTATCCCCAGTGATCTGGACCCTCCACATCAGTCATCTCTGAAGAAAATATTCTACAGATTTGACTATAAAACAAAGAACAAAACTAACCGGCATAGTTTGGTGTATGGAGTGCTTCCTATAATGGGCCGGAGAAACCTTACATTTCTGTCTTGTCCCCATTTACTTTATTTTGGTGGGGCCCTTCTCATGGTGGGATTCCCTATAGACTTTTGCTTTTCCATTTAGTGACCACAGGATATGGCAGTTGTATATTTGATCTCCATAAAAAAGAACCAGAAACAACAGTTTAAGCTAGTTAGAGAATTTACTCAAGTCTGAATCACGTCTCCTATTCCTTTCTTGAAAGCAACTCTGTATGAACCAGCAAAACGCTATATAATTACAATAGTTACAGTGGTGAAGTGTGAGATGTAAAAAGATTTATGAAAAAAGACAAAGCTGGATCAAATGTGGTCCTACATGACCCAGCTTTTCCTCTTTCGGGCACATACACAGAGAGCTCTATATCTTACCACAGGGATAGTCACATAATCATGTTTAGTAGCTGCTTTATGATAACCAGGAAATGTAACCAATCTAGATGTCTGTCTTAATTAGGATTTATATTGCTGTGATGAAACACCATGATCAAAATAAACTTAGGAAGGAAAGGGCTTGCTTTATACTTCTGTAGTCCATAATTGAAGGAAGTCAGGGCAGGAACATAAGCAGGGCAGGAACCTGGAGGCAGGAGCTGATGCAGAGGCCATGGAGGGATGCTGCTTACTAGCATGCTCCACATTACTTACTCAGCCTGCTTTCTTATAGAACCAGGTTCTTATAGAACCAGTCCAGGGATGACAACAACTCCATCAATCTTTAAGAAACTCCATCAATCATTAATTAAGAAAATGCCTTGCAGGCTTTTCCAGAGCCTGATCTTATGGAGGTATTTTCCCAATTGAAGTTCTTGCCTTTTAGATAACTGTAGTTTGTGTCAAGTTGATATAAAACTAGCTAGTGTAATGTCCACCAACAAATGAAGTGAAAATGTAACATATATACAAAATGGAATATTGTTCAGCTGTAAAGAAAAAAATTAAATCAGAAAATTTAAGATAGTTAGATGGACTTATAATATATAATATTGTGAGGACCCCCTAATGCAGAAAGCAAAAAACCCACATGTTCAACTTTGTATATGGATCCTAGCATATTATGTATATACATGTATACAAACAGCTGTTAAGTGTGGTATCAAAATATTTAGAAAGGAGATCAAGAAATGTTAATATTACTTGATGAGAAAGGATAACAAGGTTATGAAAGAGGACACAAAGCTTACCATTTTTTTCTAGTTTTTGCTCTGTCATAGATCTTTCTTTGACACTGTAGATATGCCCATAAAATAGTGTAACTGACAATGAAAATGTAAAAGCCTAAGGAAAGCTCTGTGGCCTCAGAATGGCCATTCTAACTATGTAGGAGAACAAGGAGATGCATTGAGTTCGGAACATGGCAAAGGTTTGTTTGTTTATTTTTCCAGACAGGGTTTCTCTGTGTAGCTCTGGATGTCCTGGAACTCACTCTGTAGACCAGGCTGGCCTTGAACTCAGAAATCTGCCTGCCTCTGCCTCCCAAGTGCGGGGATCAAAGGCATGCACCACCACTGCCCGGCCATGGCAAAGGTTTGAATGGCTACCATAACCTAGCCATGTGTTGTTCTTAGTTGTGAGTTAATTACAATAAAGTGTTTTCTTTTTTATAAGGAGCACAATTAATGACAAAGAACACATCTTAGACTAAAACAACTGTTAAAAAATTACACTTTGGTTCTTTCCACTTAGTTATTGCATCAGTTTTGTATCTTTTCTTATATGTAATAAAAATCTTTGACTAGGAAATAAAGACAGAAAGCCTATTAACTACACTGCTGGACAATGTCAGTGGGGCAACCTCCTGAGAAGGGATTGCACTGTGCAACTGAAAGGAGGGGCAGTTTTTATAGCAGTTGAGGAATTTAATGCAAGAAACTCAGCTCTCACCCCAATGGGTTGAGATTCTTTATTCTGGATCCAATAGGAGTGACCATGGCTTGGGACACACAGAATTAGGTTACCACAAATTCTGTATTTCAGGGCTGGAGAGATGGCTCAGTGGTTAAGAGCACTGGTTGCTCTTGTAGAACCAGGCCATGATTACCAGCCTCCACAAGGGGCTTGTGACCATCCAACACTCCATTTCTAAGGTAAACGACACCTTCCTCTGACCTCTATAGGCACCAGGCACACACCTGATACACTTACATAGTGGCAGGCAAACTATTCAGACACAAAATAAAATTTAAAAAAATTAAATTTCTATATTTTAGTGTGGCAGAAGTGAAGTTTCTTAGTAACAGAACAAAGAAAGTTTCAAATCAAGACCCTTTGACCAGTGCATCAGTGGTAACAGCAGCCGTGCAGGGTATAAGAAAGTATGGCGACCTCTGCTATAGGCCTCAGGTGTTGCTTGATAATATTCTAACTTTTGAGTTGGTAGAAGCTAATGTTCTATTGAGTTAGTATGTCCTAAAAGGCCTCACCTGATGGCCCAAAAGATGTTAGTTCAGACTAAGAATTTGGCAAGGAATGACTACTCTGGAACAGCAGAGAGCTCAAAACAAATTGCAATTAGGGTCTGGGTCTGCAACATTTCAACTGCCAAATTCTAGACAGTTAACCAGCTCCATAGTAGGTTCAGTGTAAAGTGTTTTTTTTTTTCGGTTTGTTTTCTTTTGTTTTGTTTTTTTTTTTGTTGTTTTTTTTTTTGTTTTTTGTTTGCTTTTTTGTCTGGGAACTCATTCTGTAGATGGGTCTGAGTAGAAGACAGGAAAGCAGTGTTCAGGAGAGAATAGCCACTAAGGCTGTTATAAGGAAGAAACTTCTGCATATGTCACTGGCTCAGTTACTTTCCTGCTGATGTTATAAATTACTCTGATAACTTAAGGGCGAAAGGGCTTATTTTGGATGACAGCCTTGGAGGAAGGTACTACAGTCTATCATGGTGGAGAAGGCACCACAGTAGAACCCTGAAACTGGCTGGTCACATTGGCAATGAGGAGACAGAAGAAGAAAAGAGGAAGTGAGCTGGGCTATAAGACTCTAAGGTCTACCTCCACGGACATACTTCTCCAGCAAGGCTATACCTCCTAAAATCTCCTCAACATTCCTAAATACCGCCATCAACTGAGGGCCAAGTGTTCAAACACATAAGGATATGGGGGACATTTTACATCCAAACTGTAACAAACTTCAAAGTCCATTAGCCATCGTGATCCAAGATTGATTTTTTTTCTTTCATTTTTTTCCTCTCTGTATTTCAGAATAGCTTACATGTGACATATACAAGTATCACATTTAAAATTAAGATAATCAAGAGTATAGTCTTGTGTAAAGAAGTAACAGTAGCAGATGATGAATAGTTCTTGTCAACTTGACACAAAGAGTCATCTGGGAAGAGAGTACCTCAATTGAGGAATTGCTTGCATTTGATTGTCCTGTAGGCAACTCTAGGGCAATTTTGTGATTAATGATTGATGTGGAAGGGGAATTCACTCTGAGTGGGGCCAGTCTTGGGCTGGTGGTCCTGGCAACTGTCAGAAAGAAGGCTGAATAAGCCATAAAATACAAACCAGGTAAGGAGTACTTCCCCATGGTCTCTGCATCAGCTCCAGGTTTCTGCTTTGAATTCCTTCTCTGACTTCTCCTTATGTTGTCCTGCAAGCTGTAAACTGAAATCAACCCTTTCTACCTAAGTTGATTTTGGACCTGATGCTTTATCACATCCATAGATACCTAAACTAAGACAGGGGTCCAAGGCTCTTAATGGCCAAACCATCTCTCCGGGCCCTGTGCCTCAATCTTTTAAATATTAATAGGAGCATAGGAATAGAATTAGTTGGTCTCAGTTAATATTCTTTTTTTGTTAGTAGGAAAAAATTTAAATGTACTTTTGGATTTAGGAATTTGCATTTAAAATAACAGTATTCTTCAAATGGAGTTCCTTTTGGAAGATTTTGAAAGTTCTTTGCCAATTTAACAACTAGATCTTTAAAAATCTATATTATACAGAATAATGAGAAAATTCTTTTATAAAGCTGGTGAAAAAAATCTTGAGTCTTTTTTAGACATGCACACTTGATTTAAGTAAGGGGGCTGGGTAAGCAGTCATAACAAAAACATGATTAATGAAAAGACATAATATCATCTTCATTTGTAAGTTCACTAAAACTAAGAATTATTATTTTTAGCTTTAGGAATACCAAGCAAAATATTGACTATCTTAAACAGTTTATCAACATCTAATTTAAAAGGATTTAAGGAGAGAAATGTTCAGTTATTTTTTATGGTGAAAAATGTGTATATTTAGGATTAGCCAGGTGGACTCAGTTTAGGTGATCTCAATTTTGTTGGCAACATCCAGAGCACCATAATGAGGAACCAGTCTAACATACACCTTCTTCTCTCTGTCAGGCCACAGCAGGGTATTGACTTTGGCCACATCAATGTCATAGAGTTTCTTCACAGCCTGTTTGATCTGGTGCTTGTTAGCCTTGACATCCACAATGAACACAAACGTGTTGTTGTCTTCTGTCCTCTTCATGGCTGACTCAAGGATAAAGGGGAATTTGATGATAGCACAGTTCTTGAGCTTGTTTCTCCTTAGTGCACTCTTTCGAGGGTATTTGGGCTGCTGCCTTTAATCCCAGGAGGCTGAGGCAAGTGGATCTATGTGAGTTTGAGACCAGCCTGGTTTACATAGTGAGTTTCAGGGCAGCTACTGCAATGTAAAGAGACGCTGTCACAAAAACCCAACAGAAACATCACTTTCAATAGTGTATGCATCCCATTAATGGAAAGGACTTATATAGTTTTTACTTAATTTTTATAGAATGCCAAGTACTCATGTTATAAAGCGATAAGAAAGGCTTTCAAAATGAGTAGGAGTTTGGAAGCAAGCCAAAACCTTAATTAGGAGAAGTTGTCGGTGTCGCTTGTTTATTTAACAGGTCACAATTTTTTAAAACTATATTTAGCCGGTAGTCCATTAGAATGAGTTGCATGATGACTATGTAATTCAGCGGCAGTGCTCGGAATAGAGGTAATTCTAACAACGTTTCCCTAGATCTACATTTCTTAGCCCTACTTCTGCTTGTGCGAGTAGCTGGCTGTGTAGCAAGTGAAGGCTTCACCCAATGGGAAAACATAGGAACTTAGCGTTTTTATAAAATCTAATCACGAGTGTTAAATGCGTCAGTTAGTAAAAGGATAAAGCAAAATCCTTTTAAAATCCAGTTTTCTTTAAAAAAAAATAAAAAAACACATTACTAAGAGCAGGAACAGATCCATTTTTTTTTTTTTTTTTTTAGGAAAACATTATTGTCAACAGAAAACCTGGCATTGCTTTTATCTCAGCTTATTGAATTTTGACTTGAAAAAAGTTCAATAACTTTTGATTATAACTAACTCAGTTATACCTGTGTTACTTTCCTTTTTTGGTTCTTTAAGAAACCAGGAAGAAAACCTATATCTGAAATACAAAGTGTAACCTGAGCATCAATAGAACCAAAATCAAAATGCGAAGCTGCTCTCACAGATTTCATAGCCCTTCTCATTCCAGGGCTAAAGAACAGGAGCAAGAGACTCCCTACAGATGGAATCTCCTTTGCAACACCACTTTGGGCTAACACTTTTTACTCTTTAATTTATAGTGAGGTCAAACTGCATTTTCCATGCTTGTTTTTTGTATCTGAAGGAAAAAAAATGACAAGAAGTTCATACAAGAAATACTGATTCCTGGGTCATCTATCTTACCCAGTGCCAATCTGGAATATAGTTTCCTTCCTGAGTTGGGCAATGTAGCCCATCTCATATCAGCCACTGTCTTATGTTTGGCCACCACTTAAAAGCTCAGGTGGCTGGTTTCTTTCTGAGGATCCCTGGAGGTCTTTGGCTCAGAAGCAATGAAAAGTTGTCTATCGCAGAATCTGCTCCCCAGTGGAAACACTTCTGTCCCCAGAAAAAGTTTTATTTTAAAGACTTATTTATTTATTTATTTATTTATTTTATGTATACGAGTACACAGTCACTGTCTTCAGACACATCAGAAGAGGGCATCAGATCCCATTACAGATGGTTGTGAGCCATCATGTGGTTGCTGGGAATTGAACTCAGGACCGCTGGAAGAGCAATCAGTGCTCTTAACCTCTGAGCCATCTCTCCGGCCCCCAGAGAAAGTTTAAAGGCATAGCTATACACATAGCAGCTGGAATTTTGAACTGTCTATGAAGTTAAGTTATGGAAAGTCTTTCCTCAAAACATTGTCTATTGAAGATGTAGACTTACAAGAACGAGCTTGAGGCAAGGATGCAGTTTGGTAGAACTGCCACAGTGGAATAATTCCCATGACCTAAAACAATCAGCTTCATGTGTCTTGAGCATATGGAGTGTTTTTTAAGATTTTTAGGTTGAAAAAATGTATAGAAATTTGAGTGACCATTTTGAATGTGTTTTGGATCCAAAATATGCTACTTTGGGAGTTTGTGTGTGTGTGTGTGAAAGAGAGAGAGAGAGAGATAGGGGTAGTTCTGCCACTGTGTCTCAGAATACTCTCTCAGAGGAAAAAGAATGGATTAGGATATTGGAAGGACCAGAAAAGCCATTTATTGTTCCCTGTGACCCAGGAATGGGGTATGGGTAGGATAGAGGATTTCTACACTTAATAAATCCCAGTATGGTCAGAGTCAAGATCCCTAAAGAACTGAAGGACCTCCTCATGCTACTGAGGGTGACAGTATATGTCTGTGTCTCTGTTCCCCACAGGTGACATTTTCTGGAGGCTGATTCCAGGATGCATTTTTGAAACCCGGTTGGCAAGTTTCCCTGACTATGGCTTTGGCTGATCCTCCCCTACAAGCATAGCTTGATGTTACTGCACGCTACTTTGGTCTCTGCTGGTTTGTTTTTTTTTTTCTTTTTTTTTCTGGTCAGGAACCCATTTACTCTTTTGAGAATTGTTATTGGATTCAAAGATAGAATTCCCTTAAACTAGGACTAGAGAAGTGGGTTAGCTATTAGGGGCACTTTCTGCTCTTGCCACTCCCTGTGAGCTAATGGGGGGGGGCATTTTCATTCATACTACTACAATGTGTCTCATCTGAATTCATTTGATGAAGAACACAGGGACTAAGGTCCGAGTGGGGACCAAGGCTGGAATGAGATGTTGGGAACATCAGCATGAGCAGTGGTCTTGATTCTTTGAAAGTAGAAAGACAAATTTGTTTTGGGAGTCTGACCCTTGTAACCTAGAATACATTTTGTTACATCAGTCTTGGGTGGTAATCCTCCCTTTGTCCTGTCTACAGACTTTCAGCAATAGATAAGGCTTTATTGCCTTCTACAATTGGGGCAAAGTGTCATGGTTCAACTCTGAAATATCTACCACAGACTGATGTTTTGTATGTCCATTTCATAGCTAGTGATGCTATTTCGGGGGCCTGTTGGACCTTTAGAAGGTGGGATCTAGCTAGCTAAGTAACTTAGGAAAGGCCTTTGAAGCTATGGCTCAGTCTCTAATTCTGGCCTTGCTCTCTGCTACCTGGACTGTGATGGTATATACACAGCTTTCTCAGGGAGAGAATTAAGAAGCTGTTTGTGCTGCAGCCTAACAGAAGTCCTTGATTCATGATGCTAACCTTTACGTGGCTCCCCGTGCTCTTTGTCTTGTATTGTGTGCTGGTATGTAAACTTCTAATGTCTCTAAAAGATGATAAAAATTCACATCTTTTCCTTGCTCTGGGGGTTTAGTTTTGAGAGATTCCTCAGGAAGAATTGCTGGGAGAAGTGCTCTGAAAAGTCTTCTTGATTCCCCCACTGTGTTCTCTCTCTCTCTCTCTGTCTCTGTCTCTGTCTCTCTCTCTCTCTCTCTGTGTCTCTCTCTTCTCTCATACTTAGTGAAGGTCCTTTCTAGGCTTTAAAGGAAATCCCCATTTCCCTTTAAGACATCATTATGTTTGAATAACCACATATTCTAGGTAATGTTTTTCCCTCCCACTTTGACCCTCAGTTATGACCCTTTCATTCTTATAAATGTCATACCTGAAGGAAAGTATGAATTGTGTGTCAGCTTTATTTTTAGATTTTCTGTTGCTGTTAACTTCTTTTTTATATTTAACAGAAAGCACTTCAGGAATTAGGGGGACCTACACTTGTCACAGGTGGCAGGGTAGGAAATATAAATTAATTTGAAAGATTTTTTTAGACATATTCTATTTTATGTGTATGAATAGCTTGCCTGAATGTATGTATGTCCATCATGTGAGTGCCCGATGCTCATGGAGATGAGAAGAGGGCATTGGATATCCTAGAACTGGAGTTATGGATGGTTGTGAGCCACTGTGTGGGTGCTTGGAGCCAAACCCAGGTCCTGTACAAGAATAAGTGCTCTTAATTTGTTCTTCAGTCCCCTCATTTGAAGGACATTTTAGAAAGTGCCCCTGGGGTCTCCTACTCTCACAGAGAATTCTATGGAAGTGTTTTTCCAGGATGATACACTAGGATGGTCAGAGACTGTTGAGGGTTGACATTGTGCACTGTGTATTCAGATGCTGATTTCTGTGCGCAGACATTTGTATATAGTCTAGACAATGGCGTGGTGGTCAAGCATCTTGGCTTCAATGTTATGTAAAAATTGTTTTCTATTATCTCTGGTTGGTCAATAAAGAGTTGATTCAGCCTGTGACTGGTTAGAGGTGATAGGAAGGCTGGATGTCCGGTCCCAGCCAGAGGTCCCAGGGGGAGAGAGAGAAGAGGAGAGGAAGAACCACAAGACAAGGAAGATTGGAGAAACCACATGGAGAGAACAAGGAGTTTTCTATGAGGTCGTGATGAGAGGAGAGCAGCTATGAGGACATACATAGAGCAAGCCAAGGAAAGATCAGATGGCAAGTAACAGGGCATTTATCTGGTTATTAACATCATAGTCAGGTTAGAATAATTTAGAAGCCACCCACTTTAGGCTTGCAGCTTGTTAATAAAAATACCAGGTCTCTGTGCCCATTTTTCAGGACTACAATGGGCCAGAGCAGGTACAGAAATATCTTGCATTTATTCAGGTTCAAAAGGTGCAGAGGAAAAAAAAAACCCAAAGGATTATAGTCTACAAGAGACTACTAGAGCTGTGGTCCAAGAGGGTACAACTAATACTTGAGCTTGTGGTAGAACTTGGCATCATCTACATGATTCTGGTTTTCCAGACATGCAGAATACACGATTTACAGACTCTTGGAGTCTTGCCTCAAGATATTTAAGGATGTCTATGAGGCAAGCAATTTGTTGCTAAATCAGATTCTCTGCAAGGAGCACCTGGGAGGCAGAGGCCTGGAGTCAAGAGTGAAGCCTGCATTGTAATGGATGTAGGCTTAGCATGACCTCAGGATGGTGGCAAGAAAATGAAATATCTGCAGAAGAAATCTGCATACGTTACTATAGCTTGCCAAGAGAGAAGCTGTGTGTACTACAAATCGTAAGAACAAAGAGGTCAATCTATTCAAGCTTCTACTTAGGAAGTTTCAGGCCAGCCAGAACTGCATAGTAAGATATTGTCCCCAAAACAAACAAATGAAAAAGAAAAAGAAAAAGAAAAAAAAAAAACAACCAACAACCATAAAACGTAACCACCACAGTATTGTAACTATCATGACTTTAGGGAATGACATAAGCCTTTGGGGAACAGGAGTAGATTGTTAGGCTTTGAATCTGAAATGTTCACCTTAGGCAAATGTAGTAAAGACTTGTTCCCTTGTGGGAAATTGTGGGACTTTTAACAGGAGGGGCCTTGCAGGTGGAGATAGGTCATAATGGAATGGCCCTTCTGGTTCCAGTATCAGAAGGGCCTTTGTTTCCTGGTCTGCCACAGCAGGAATAGCCTAAGCCACATGTTCCTGCCATCATGGATGGACTCATGGCTCTAACTTGCCTTCCCAACCAGGACGGACAGAAATCCTCCGAAACTGGGAAGCAAAACAAAGCTTTCCTCTCTTAAGCTGTTTCTCTGAGTACTTTGAATAGAGTGATATTAAAGCAACTAATGTAGACAGTATGGTCCTTTGGCCTCCCTCTTTATTGGACACTACTACTTAGCCCCAAGAAGTCCCCACACACTGTCTTCCCTGGGCAGTGGAAACTTTCTCTCAAATTCTGGTATTGTTCTGTCTCCTTCAGCCTTGAGCAGTAGACAATCCCTCTGTAATTCAGACAGTGGTCTCTCCCTCCCCGGCCCCCTCAACCCTGGGAAGTGGAATATTCCTTTGGAACTGTGGTCAATGGACTCCTATCCCCTCAGCATGGACCTTCCCTTTGGAACTCTGACAGTTGTTTTACCTCCCCCCCCCATGTCTGGGCAGTGGATGCTTCCTCTGAAATGCTGATAATTACTTCCCCCCATCAGCCCTAGACAGTGGACCCTTCCTTTGGTGCCCCTGGCAACAGTCTACCCCTTCAGTCCTGGACAGTGGACCCTCCCTTTGGAACTCTGGTAGTTGTTTTACCCCCCTCCATCTCTGAGCAGTGGATGCTTCCTCTGGAATCCTTATAGTTACTTCCCCCCATCAGCCTTAGGCAGTGGACCCTTCCTCTGGTACTCCTGGTAAGTCTCACCCCTTCAGTCCTGGACAGTGGACCCTCCTTTTGGAACTCTGGTAGTGGTCTTATCCACTCAGTCCTGGACAGTGGTTCCTCCCCCCTGGAACTGTAATGGTGGTCTCCCCCCCCCCAGCCCTGGGAAGTGGACCCTCCCTCTGCAGCTCTGGGAGTGGGTCCATAACCTCAACCTTGAGTAATTTCCCCAGAACTCTCAAACATTGTTCTTGGCTGCATCTCTCTGTCTTGAACAATGCTTCCTTCTTTGGAACTTGGACATTGGTCCCATTCTTTCATCCTTATTCGGTTAGTTTAACTCTGGATCTGACTTTAAGCAGTGGCTTCACCCTTTGAAACCCTGGAAGTGGTAACCCTCCTAGTCTTTCCCTCTAACCACTGCAACTTAGGCACTAGCCCCATCCCTCTTACTCCTGTGACTTGGCCCTGGCTTTTGACCCTCAGCCAGTATCCCTACACTCCTAAACCTTGGGGTGACACTTTACTCTAAATCCGGGAAGTATTCTGACACCCTTGAAGCACTAGCACTGATCGAGTCTTCTTACTGGACTCAGAAAGTGAGGCATCTAGTCCATCCTGGGTGACCGACCCTTCTCCGGAACCTAAGAAGTAGTCTCAGCCTGTTCATCTTGGGCAATGGCTCCTCTGTCTGGAACCCTGGCTCAGATTTGGGCAGTGGAACTTTTCTCCATAGCTTTGTCTGTTCCCCAAACCCCTTTGTCCCGTGCTGTGGCCCTCCTTTCTGGAACTCACAGTGATCCCTGCCCCTGAGCCTCTGTCTCTATGGCTACGGCCTCCTGAACTCTGTCAATGTGTTTAGCCCCACAGCCCTGGCTTTTTACTTTCAACTATGGCAATGTTTCCATTCCACTATGTAAACTCTAGGGTCGTGCCCTTTGTAATGCAGTCAGTAATCCCAACCCCTCAGGTCTTGACAGTAGCCCTGTCTTCTGGAAAAAAATCAGTGATTCCACACACCCAGACCTGGGCAGCGGCCTCTGACTTTAAACATTATAGTATTTTCCTTACACGAGCCCAGGGCAACGACCCTGTTCTCTGGAACTCAAATGATGGCCTTTCTTCCTTAGTGTTAGATGTGACTCTGAACTCTACTGACTCAGGCAGTGGTCATATGACCTCGGTCACACATTGTGCATCCTTGCTCTGAAACTTTAGCAGTAGTCAAGGAAAATAACGCTGTATTTTGTTACAAGTAGCTTGGTCCTCATTTCTGCCCAGGGCCTCAGGAAAAGCACCATTAACATTCACACTTACAAGTGACAACTTTAGGACAATTGTGGTCATCACTTTGCATTACTATGGCAAAATAACTGAGATAAACAATGTAGTAGAAGGATTATTTGGGCACACGTTTTCAGAAGTCTTGGCTCATAGTTGTTTTGGCCCTCCTGATGGGCCTGTAATGAGTGTTCTGGTCAGAGAGTTTATAACAAATAGAGGCTCACCTCAGAGTGTTTGAGAAACTCAGCAAGAAAAGAAGAATCTGGGAACAAGGCATACCCTTTATTATTATTATTATTATTATTATTATTATCTTTAATAATTTTTTACAGTCCAGTCATTATCACCCTCCTGTTCTACCCTCTGACTGTTCCCCACCCCACCCCATTTCTCCTCCCCCGTCTCCAAGAGGATGTTACTACCCCCACTCCCACACACCCCACCAGGACTCCCCATTCCCTGGGGTCTCAAGTCTCTCAAGGGTTAGGTGCATCTTCCCTAACTGAGTCCAGACCCAGCAATCCTCTACTACATATGTGTCAGGGGCCCCATATCAGCTGGTGTATGCTGTCTTGTTGGTGGTTCAATGTCTGAGAGAACTCAGGGGTCCAAGTTAGTTGAGACTGCTGGTCTTCCTATGGGGTTGACCTCCTCCTCAGCTTCTAGTCACAATTCCAGTGATTTACTCCTCTAGGTTCAATCTTCTAACAACCCATTCAGTCATAAAACTATCAGTAGATTAACCACATTCTCAAGTCTTGTTCTCAGTAGTGCTATTAACTTGGAATCAACCTTCAACATAAATCTTTTGTTCAGACACTCCATACCCAAATTACAACAGCAGTGTAGGCTTTTATTGTGAACTTTTTATAGTCTCCAAACTATACCTAATCCCAAAGCCCTTTCCACATTGAAAAGTATTTGTTACAGTGGTATCCTTGTTCCCGATCTATGTTAGTGTCCCAAAGTTGTCGTAAGAAGTAGACTGATATACAATGAGTGAGCTAATCTAATAGAAACTTCTCCTCTCACAGTCCTGGAGTGCACGAGCCAGGAATCAAGTAGGCCACAATCGTCTGAAACTTGTAAAGTGAGAACATTGCTTTTCCCTAGCATCGGATGACTTGCCAACAATCTTTGTGTTTCTTTTCTTTCTTTTTTTTTTTTTACTGTTGCACAACTTCAATTTTGCTGCCTTTAAAAATTCCCAGTACATGGAACTCTGGTTATATATGTCAGTTTTCATATAGCACCTTCTTGTCAAAGTATCACAGCTGGTGGTTTAAGGACTTGCCATACTCCAATATGACCATATAGTAAGCAATTATACCCACAGTGTCCTGAGGTTTTATATACTTCTCAGCACAGAGAAGAGCCTAATCAGGTGAGGTGGGTTGCCAAGCAGGGGGAACTCAAAGCAGGAGCAGGATGGGGAGGGTATCTTTTGTACAGAGTCAGATGCAGGACAATGGAAGCTAGATCTTTAGGCTTGGGAAATCTTGATGAGGGAGTCTGAGCAGGGGAGGAGAGTGTGTGAAGAGGGTTGTCAGTCAGGTCTCTGAGCCTAAACAGAGTGAGCAAGTCATTGTTGTACATGGGAGGTTAGGCATCTGCTGTGGGTTTTCAGAGCCCAGGTAAGGGGGGAAAGTCACCTATGAAAAAAGGGGACCTTTCGTGGAGTGCTGAGTTCCACGGAAGGTGAAGAAATTGGCTGCATCTGCAGCTATCCTAGCATCGGTCAGAGCATTTCTGGGACAGTGGGTAGGACTGCCAAGATCTGAAAATTGGGTTTATATAGGGAAATATTTTTCTCATCTTAAATATTGAGTGATTTGGATGGTACTGGTATCAAACTGAAAGCCAGAAAAAATAATATGAACTATATTTACAACTGATTTTTTTGCACATTTCAAAATAGAATGGAACTAAAAGCTGAAGGAAATTTGGCAAAATATAATTCTAGAGACGTGCGTGGTATGATCACAATTTCTTATTATGATGATACTCATAATTTTGTATGTAATTTAAAAATTCCAAAATAAAAACAGTTAAGAATTAACAGTACTATATGCTTACTGTAGAAAAAAGGACAGTAAATAACTTATAAATTCTTTGTCTAAAAACAGTAACACTGGGTGTATTTCCTTAATAATAAGTGAATGACCAAAAACAACTATTCTTTATGTTGTAAGCCTTTGATAGGAGGGTGATTTTTTAAAGCTACAGTAAGGGAAATCATTTCTCTTTTTTAACGTTTAGAGGAAATAAAATCATTTAGATTTGTAATGCTGAGTGCCTGGTCATTTGTCAGTCACTATTTGAGCCACTAGAGGGCGCACTCTTATCAGAGGCCATTAAAGTTCTAAAAATACAATTCTGTAACAGGTTTTTGAAATCTAAATTAAAAAAAAGTTTCAAATAGCCTCCCATCCATCTTCTAACACACCAGCATGCTATCCTGACATATTTTAAAAATTTATTTTGCACCTGTTACTTCTTTCGTGGGTTCTGTCGTCTCTCACATCGTGGCTGTCAAATACTGTACTTTCTCATTCCAGTGGAATTCTTTTTGTTCCCAGCGATGCCAGACGCTGTCTTGAGGCTCTCTAGGTTCTTCTCCCAGTTTTCTCATGTTGACATGGAAGCGAAATCGTCGTGACTGCCTTACCAGTCCTGGATAGTTTACCTTCACATGGTAGCTATGAAACTATTTGGTACACTAAGCCTGACAAGTTTTCAATAACAAGATAAAGAACACTCGCCTCATTTTAAAGCCAAACCAGTCTTGATGTTGGAGTGGGAGGGCAGGTGCTGAGTTTGTGTGAGGAAGTTTCTGGGACTAGCAATCTTCCTCTGGAAGACTTGGCTGTGACACAAGCCCATTGGCAGAGACAAGCCCATGGCAGGCAGCACTCTGGTGCTATGGTAGCCTTGGCATCCAGAAGCAGCGTCAGTAAGACTTGTGCTGGTCTGCTGAAATCCCAGGATTCTTCAAGTACTTCATCCTAATTTCACTAAGTTTTAAAAATCTGAACCTATAGTGAAGAAAACCATATCTACTAAATGGAGGCCTTCCTTATTCTTCAAACTTTAATTTTAGTATCTCAGCACTGAGTTTTCAGAATCTTTTACAGTTTGTTGACTAATAATACTTGCTGATATTTCCTAAATACAAAGTGGCCAGTACTTTGCGGTATGATGTGATTTAATAATGTGGTGAATATGTTTATTTTTCTATCTGACAGATGAGGGAAGAGAAACCCGGGGATCTTCATTTATTTAAAAGCTTAACTTAGAGGATAAGATCAGTGAACCAGTGCTGCTGCTGTTGAAGGAGAAGAAGAGAAAGAAAGTAAGTAGAGGGGGATCGGATAGAATAAGTCTCTTATTCTGAAGGGAAAGGGGACACACCACAGGGTTGTGAGCAGAGACACTGGAGCTGACATAAAGGCCCTACAAGGTCTTTTCAGCTGCCTGTGTTGAGACCAAGAAGACGGTTAAGCGAGAGATCAGGAAAATTAGGTAAGAGCTATATTGGCCATTGCATATATAAGGCCATTGTAACAGCATACTAGATACTTTAAAATGACAGAGATGTACTCATTCCACAGATCTGGAAAGTACGTCTGAAGACAAGGTGATCTGGGCATGCTCCCACTCAGAACTGTGCTAGAGAATGTCTATCCCCCGTTCACCATCCCCCATCCATGTCTCCCACCCCTCTTTGGCTTAGCACAATGGAGGCAATTGACTTTCTTTTTTTCCATGACTTATTTTTTTGTATCATCACAATCTCTGCCTCTGTTTTCATAGAGTTTCTTTCCTGTGTGTCTTCATTCACAAGGCCATGTCCTCTCTGTGTCTTTCTCATCAACATGACAGCACTGAAGGGCTGACCGTGCTCCAATATGACCTTGCTCTAACTTGACTAATTACCATTCATTATAAAGAGGCACATTCTGAGGTACTGGAAGATAGGCCTGTTCAAGGCTATTAGCTCCTCCCGCCACAGACAGAGCCTCTCTCCTGTCCCTTCCCATTAATATGAACTAAAAAACTGTGAGCCAAAATAATTCCTTCCCGTCTTAAATTGGTTTGTCAGGTAATTTGGGTCAGTGATGATAAAAATAACTAATGTGAATGTCAGCATACAATGGGGAGCACAGTTTAAATCACAACAGAAGGCTGCTGCGGTCATCTAAGAGACAAGGGGGCTTTGAGTTATAGTGACTGAGAAGAACTGATCTAGTTTGAATATGGGTAAACTTAGAACCCAGCCATGGATGATGAACTAGGAGCAGGCCTACAAGGAAGAGAATAATCAAAAGGGATGCCAAGGTGTTTGATTGGAGGATCTAGAAGGGAAAAGTTAGTGACAATAAGAAGTGACAGAGGGATGGAGGAGAGGATTTAGGTACAATCACAGTTCAATTTTGAACAAATAACACTTGACATGTCTACTGATCAGTAACTCATATGGGGCCAGGCTCCAGGGAAGAAAGGGTTTAAAGTTAAGAGTGATTCTAGAATAACTGAAAGCTTGTTTGTGACTTTAGGCATAAAGCTCCGGCCGTGACTGATTGCTAGGATATACATGGAGTGAGGATGAGGAGTCGAATTGACCTCCGTCCAGATTCTGAGGGCCAGGACGTTATATGGAGTTTAGTTTTTGAAATAAAGATTACACACACACACACACACACACACACACACACACACACACACACACACAGAGTATCGTTTCCATATAGGTATTGAAACCACTAAGAATGATGGCAGGACTTGTCAAAAGCAGAAGTGAACCATAAACTATAAGCATCAACAATAAGGGTCCTGAGGTTATAGTATGGAAAGTAATGCAGTGGGTGCTAAGGCAAGAGATTATGGACAGGCATGAAAGGGAAGGGCAGGTGCAACATGTTCTACCTATGAGTCCAGTAGTCCATGGTGTGTGAAAACACAAACAACCTCTACTTTGACGTTTAAGGGGATTGTTCAGAAAAAGGGACAGAAAGCTAGGGTTTTAGGAGGTCAAATAAGATTAGAGGAATTCATTTCTATGAGAGTGACAATGGATGACTTAAGCTAAGTGAATTTTTTTGTTTTGTTTTGGTTTGGTTTTTGGTTTTTTAATCAGTTAAGTTAATAAAAGCATTTAGAACAACATAGCAAGTTCTGAAAACATCTACTGGAGGCAAACAGTCAGTTTTAAAGGTAGGTTTGCCCTGAGGCTGGTGTCTTCTGTAGCAAATGAATTGTTAATGGAGAAGGTAGATTGGTGCTATCTCCAGGAACATGTAACTTTCTTATGAGATGTGCCAAAAGAAGACTTGATTGTACTATATGGATTGGGTTGGGCCTCCTTTCAACTTTATTGAGCAGTTGGAATCTTCCCATCTTGTCACTCCCTGTCCCTTCCTTTGTGTGGGAGGAACTGGGTCTTGCTATGGTGCCCAAGCTAATGAATTCAGGTGCTCCAGAGCACATCCAGCTTCAGTCTCTCAGTTAGCTGGAACTTTGACTCTGAATCATCATGCCTGGCTAGTCTCTTTTATTTGCTTAGTTTGCTCATTTAAGATAGTATACTCATATTTGGTTTGTAGAAATGATATATGATCATTATAAACTATTTAAGGAATGGAGGAAAGCATAAAGACAAATTCTAAGACACTCAAATAACTCATTAACATAGGGTGAGCTCCCTCTCAGACATACCTGTGAATTTCTCCATTTGTAATTACTTTATAGGACCTCAAGCTTTTTTGAAATTATTATTCTGTTGTTACAGTTTAAATGCTACAGATTTATTCCAGCCAATTTTTTTTTTTTTGCAAATGGGAAATTAACTTCTAGAGAAAGGAGTTATTCAAGGCTACCCATTTAATCAATTAAGCCCAAATCTATTGACTTCTTGGTTACCACCCTCCACCCCAGCACACACACCCTAGGGGTGGCATCCAGGAGCCATCCTTTCACATGCTAAGCAGGTACTCTGTTACTGAGCTATACAGTTCCAGTCTCCTTGTCTTTGATGTCTATATGGCATAGACCCAGTTCTTTTGCCATATAGTTCTCTGTGTAATTAATTTTGTCTTTGAGTTCAAAAGTCCACTCATCCAATCATTCATTTGTCAGGCAAAATTGTTAGGCAATGGATCTATAGTGGTGAACAAAAGAGACAGGGTCTCTGGCCTTGGACAGCCATGTGAGGCTTACAGTCTATACAGTACAAAGAAAGTATGTGCTTAACGCTATACCTTTCTCCAATGAGACAAAGGCCCACATAACAATGCATTTGTTTATAACTCCAAATTCTTTAGTAATGATAAGGACCTAGTGTTAATTGTTTAATTTAAATTTCACACCACTAGGACAATACCGCAGCAAATGAGTACTTGAAAAAATAGTATTAACAAAATTCATGAGATACAGGCAATTTCTATAATTTTATATCCTTTTGATTATTTTTGTAACATCAATTTAAAAAAATGTGTGTGTTTTTTGCCTGCATGTGTATTTGTGTAACATGTGCTTGCAATGCCCATGGAGGCCAGAAGAGGGCATTAGTTCTCCTGGAACTGGAGTTAAAAGAAGGTTGTGAACCACCCTGTGGGTGTTAGGAATGGGACCCCAAGTTGTCCTGTCTCTGCCTCCCTTGGAGCTCGGGTTAAAGGCATTTGAGGGGAACATTGGCTCCTTATATGGCTGCTTGGATACGAACTCTGGTCCTAATAACAGTGGAGCAAGTGCTGTTAAACACTGACCTGACCCATCTCTCTAGCCCCTGAAATTGGGTTTTTAATAATAGAACAATTGTGTAATGAATGCAAGAATTTAGACAGTACAGGTTCCTCTATGTAGTGTGAAGAATAAAAGCCCCATATACTGTCTATTTTCCTGTTCCAGATCAGAGGAGGAACTACTGGCATGTTGATGTAAATAGTTTCAAGTTATTTTTTATGTATTTATAAACACACACACACAAACGCACACACACACACACACACACACACACACACACACACACAGAGAGAGAGAGAGAGAGAGAGAGAGAGAGAGAGAGAGAGAGAGAGAGAGAGAGAGGAGCTCTATTTGTTTATTGTTTTAAGCCCAAAGGAAGTTTGAAGTTCAGCAGTCCAGGGCATAGACCTCTATTTCCTATTTTCAACAAGTGAAACAATGCAGCCATATGCCAATTCCTCTTCGGATTTAGTATCCAATGCTTGAAATGTGAGCAGATGCTGATGGCTATTAATGAAGTTCTTGAAGGGAAGCCCATTTGCGTACATTGTAGATGTGAGGCCAAAGTTGAATGTAGTGGCCAACTGAACAGCTGGCATGAAGAACATGTTTGCAAGTTGATGGGCCGTGGGAAGCATATCCTCTAGGGCAATGTATGGCATTTGGTGGTGTTCTGGTATTTGGAAAGTGGAGGCAACACGTAGAATTTTATAACTGTTGAAACCCAATTTCAAATAGAATAGAGAAATATAAAGAACCATTAAAAAAAAGTCTGATAGGGTCTAAATAAAACTGTTTTTTTTCTATTTTATTCAAAACTCTCTCTCTCTCTCTGTGTGTGTGTGGTATGGTGTGTGTGTGTGTGTGTGTGTGTGTGTGTGTGTGTGTGTGTGTGTCCCAATGGGGTTTTTTTATGGCTGTTTACAGAAATATGGGCACCTTACTGGTGTCCACACCACTGAAGAAAATGTCTTCTCCTCCCCATCAGCCACTGCCTGGCTATAGATCCTCAGGGAGGGGTGGGGCCCTTTGAGCCTCTTCCCCTTTCACAACAGGGCTGTTCTTGTGCAGGAAATCACACCTGCTATGAATTCTGGAGTACAGCAGCTATAGCATGCACAGGAGACAGTTCCACACTGCTGCCGCACTTCCTCTGGCACGTGTGTGCTCCAGCAGTGTGCTCTGATCCTTATAGAGGGGCCAACACAGATGTCTAATTTAGGCTGGACATTTGACAAAGACTTGTTTGTTTGTTTGTTTGTTTGTTTTATCATGCCTGAAGTTAAAATACTCCAAGATTTTTTCCCCTTTTTGAGTCATTAGATACAAAACATAAGCCACAGTAATGTATGTTTGATTAATGCCAAGTTTTCAGGCTATTAAATGCCAACCAGCTACTCTTCATTACAAAGAACCACATGTGGTCTTCTGTCAGTTGAGTCACACCAACACAGCTGCAGAAGACACAGTCGTGATCTCTGTCACACCAACAATCAGATATTTGTTGTAATACCCTCCTAATCACCTAGCACGTGAAACCTCAATGAAGCTGTTATAACCAGACTTGAAATAATTAACCTTTTTTTTTATTTAAAATGCCTAACAGAATGGTCTCAGTGACAGGTGTAAAATTCCATTTCTTCTAGGAAATTACCAAACTAACAGATGCTCCTTCTCACTAAATGAGACATTTCAATGAAAAAAGAAGTTCACCCTTTAGCGTGAATATTGCACAGGCACTAAAGCAATGGGTTTCTCTGCAGCAATTCATGACTTTGATCTTCTGATTGATAATGTTCGTTGCCCATATATGGATTATAAATGCCCACCTGCTTCTCCTCTATCAGTGAACTGCAAGAACACTTGTATTCTGATGTTTGGTGTCCCAGAAGCCCAGGAGTACATCATGGTATTGAAAAAGTGAAGTAGGTTATGTGCCAAAGCCTTGAATTGAAAATAGAGATTGAGAAAAATAATTCTATTGCCGCTGCCAAAGAGAAGAATTGAGATCAACGGGGAGAAGCTATTTTTATACTGTGGTGCAAAGATAAGAACTCTTTGATCTATTATTTGAATCTGACCTGAGGCTTAACATGGTAAAACTTGAAGCAATTTTCTGAGGTACTTACCCCTTTCCCACTATACACAGCTATACACATAAACAGACTATTTTTGTGGAATTGAGTCCAATGTGAATACTATGTGAGTTCAGCTGAGATATCTGGATGTAAAAAAGTTGGGAGAGAGAGAGGAGAGAGGAGAGAGGAGAGAGGAGAGAGAGAGAGAGAGAGAGAGAGAGAGAGAGAGAGAGAGAGAGAGAGAGAGCGAGCTCTAGTTTTCTTGTGGAGAGGTAGGAGACAAGTGTACCATCTTGTCGAGTTTGGGAAGAAGTTAATGAAGATATGGGTTGTCAATATGGAGTCCATCAAGCTTGCTGAATATCAATTGGGAGTTACCATGGAGGCAGAAAAGCAGGAAGAAAGTACAGATAAATAGAGGCTTCTGAAAATTATGGCTGAGGAGTTAGATGGTCAGGCAGAGCATACTGGCTGCTGTTTTTATGCACCCCCTCTCAGTTCTTCTTGTTCTCTCCTTTAATCCTGTTTGATTTGACTCTATCCCATTCTCCTACTGGGGTATAAGTGCCAGAGATGGGATTTAGAGAGACCATGAATTTCTTGGAAACTCAGTCTAGGGAAGGACACATTTATAGTTTCTAGAAGCGTCTCTCCACTGTCAAGGTCAGAACTCGAAAGCCTCAGTTGCTTCTCCTCTTTGCTCTTCTTGATTCCAAGGCCTCTTAATGAACACCTGTAGAGCCCTCTCTCTCGAAGATTCTCTCTCTCTTCAATCCCCTTTCCCCTAGTTCCTTTCTTCAGTATTTAGATACACAATAAAAGTTTTATTGATGTTCTTTTATTTATTACACAGTTTTACTTCTTATTATGAAAGCAACTAAGTGCAACTTCTTTAGTTCATTCCATAAATTTAGCCTCACTGTTAATTTTTTTTTTGGTTTGTTTTTACCTGCTTTTAACCAGTTTTTTTTAACGTGATACTGCCCATTTCTTTCCGTTCTGTTGGGAATCTTGCCATTTGCACCTTGATAGAAAAATACTACTAAGAATGAAAACTGCCTATCATTGTGCTAACTGCACCAGGTGATACTCTGCCACTCTACATTAGCTTATTTAATATCAGTGCCCACCCCAGAAAGCTGTTTTGGGTGAAGTAAGTGAGCTCACTCTTCAGTGAACAGGATGAGTACAACCAATACCTTTGAAAAAGCAGAGTACTGGATATACCAGCAAAGTATCTGCTATGTGCACTCATATAGCTGGGAAGAGGGTAGTGCAATTCTTGTGATGTTGCAGACTGTTAATCATCTAGAAGCAACAGATAAAGACAGGAATAAGCTGTCCCCACTCTGCTCTTGAGGATACGGCAATGTTTTTGAGATGAGATTTTAGTATGTAGTGTAGGCGGGCTTAGAAATCACTACATAGCTCAGGCTGGCCCTAAACACATGATCTTCATGTCCTCAGCCTCCCAGGGGCAAGACAGGGATTATAGATGTGTGCCTGGAATAGTATGTGGCTGATTTTGAAAATGGAAATATGATCTCTTGGAAGGCTGACTTTGATAGCAAGGGCATACACATTTGGACTTGAATCCTTGCTCGATGAGCTAGTCCCAAGCCAAATGACCTTGGTTAAACCCTTTATTCAGACACCCTCTTTCTCATCTGTGAAGTGGCAGAGCTGTTAGAACTCAGATGATAATGGAATAACACGTGATTTTATATGAAAACTGTCCTTACCATGCCTGCCGTCCAATAAATGCCCCTCCGGTTACCATCAGCCTTTCAATCAGCCTCCGAAGCAAGTCTATCTGCTCTTGGTTTTCAGTTGAGCAAGCTGAGGCTTAGAAGGGCTAGAGAGTTTGCCTGAGGAACTGAGACAGTTACAAGGAGAGATTTTGAACTTAGGTCTGTCTCAAAGCTTATGATCTTTCTATTTCCTTAGAAAGGAGAAGCATAAAGTCAGTGAAAAAAATATTATCAGCAACAAGCCCCAGAACAAACCTCAGACACTCTTATTGCACTACAAGGAAAGGGGGATGTTTGCTTTTTCTGGTTCCAAGGACCTCCACTTTTGTTTCTTTTCCAAAGCCAGCTTCCTCTTTCTGCTAAATTACTATTATTTTTGATGAAACAAAGGGGTTTCTGGTGTTTTAGCCTTTTTCATCGTCCACTAACCATCTACTGCTCAGTTGCTTGTTCTTTGCAGGTAAATTATGGCTGCTCCAAATGTGAGAGCCTAGAATGTATTTTCCAGAGGCTCGGTGTCTTTGGGAGGACTGCGCGCATGCCAGGCTCGATCATGTAGAGGGCAGCACACTTGCAGATTTGCACCCTTTCCCCTTCCCCAGTGCTCTACAGTCACACCCTTGGCTTGAACTTTTTGGCATCTGGCATTGCTGGCTCTGGCCCTAAACACTCTTCACAGCTTTGGTGTTGTTGGCTTTTTTCCCCTTTGAAATAGCATGCCCTTTTAGTTGCTGCTCACACACATCCTGCTTAGTTCTTGTGGCATATGGTGTTCCTAGAGTTTCACTTTTCTTTCCCAGCAGTGGGGTAAGAGGGGCACATTTTATCTAATTCCTCTGGGAGAGAGCAAAATCTTGGTAGGCTTAACAGCTCCGGGAAATTATTGGAGTCATGAGTGACAGTCATCATAAACACCACAGTCTGAATTTATTTGACAGAAAATTATTTAATGTGAATTTTGAAGGAAGTGTGCTGAAGGCTGCAGAAATACAGAGATCTGGTTTCTGTCCTAATGGAGCAAATGGATTGGTACAGAGTTAAAAACCAACCAACCAACCAACCAACCAACCAACCAATCCTTTAAATTCTTTTAGAGTTTCAAAATCCATAAAGACACCCACCTCCCGCTGCAAAAAAACGTTGGAAAATGGCTGTCGGATCAAGGAAAGACTCAAAGAGACGTGATATATAACTTGGCTCTGGTACAAACGAGGTACCCAATAAATGTTTATTAAATTTGAATCATACAGATAAAATATGACACGGACATATAATTTGAGGGGATGATGAGAACAATGTGGCAGAGGCAGGAGTGGAAGCAAGGGTACCGAGAATATAAAGTGATGTAGGCCAAGTAGATGACACATGTCCAGGAGGTATGAAGATGAGTGCAGAGAGGAAGGTCCGGAGCTAGGATGCCAGGCTGAAGATTCTTCCCTTTGATAGGCAGATGATAGGGAGACACTGAAGACTATTGCACATGGGAAAGATGACATGGTGCCCTTAGCTGAGCAGCAGTTTTCTTTCAGGTCGTTGTCCCTGGTAGGTTCCCCATACTCAAGCGAATTGTTCTACACCATGCACATACAGTCAGCAATAATTGGACTCCGTGGGTTAAGAAAAGAACTTGGGAGGTGGACATGATGGGGAAGTCTGGAGGAGTTGGAAAGAGAAGAATAGGGATGGGTCTGACAAAAAGTACATTTTATATGTGCACGAGATTCTCAGAGAATAGATACAAGCTGCATTAAAACAGTGGAAGCGGCATGGCTTTATTTTCTAAAATGTGTCTGATGACAGACTTGGTTGCCAGTGGTTATTTAAAACAATAGTTGGGAAAAGGCCAAGAACATGAATTTGAAGACAAAGACCATTTATTCCATTCAGTGATTAGATACATTCTCATCCTCAACAGAAAAATATTTTTGGTGGAATTGTTGGCTTGAAGGTCGATTTCAAAGAATAAAGGGAGTGGCCATAGGAGTGGAGGGGAGATGAGCAAAGCACACAGTCCTAGGGCTGAGGAAGGGGCCTGTAAGGAAACTCATGGAAGGCCGTGCCTGCTGGATCAGTCCCATAATACCAGCAATCAGAGGGAAGCTGAATCAGAAGGGTCAGGAGTTTAAGACCAGTGGGGCTACATGAGACCTTATCTCAAAACATGGCCTATGGAGCCCTGAGCATCTTTGAAGGCAGAGAAGAAAGGGCCTGAGAAAAGGGAGACATTGAACATGACTTGCTGGTTCATAGAGAGAATAAAAGCCAACATGGGAGTCGGTAGATGATTTTCTTTGGAAAGAATGTTTTCTTTCCCAGAGATAGGACTGAGGGAAGAGAGATGAAAGGAGATGACTAAAGGAACTTAATAACTCACAAGGACAGGGATATATAGGGAAAGCTTGATTAGCCCGATATATTGAGTTTTGCTGTCTTGGCAAAAATGTTCTGCGCATCCTTCTCAATGCTTTCATGTTGCCCATGTTACTTCTTCAAGATTTATGGCCCGATTATATTCAGCACAAGTCAGAGACAACCTAACAGATTTGGTGCATTCAGACCTTCTTTAATTTTTAAAAAATGTGTATAGGTAGTGTGCCTGAATGCACTTCTGTATATACCATGTCTGCAGGACCCATGAAGGCCAGAAGAGAGCCTCAGATGCTATGGAACTGGAGTTATAACTGGTTATGAGCCACCAGCTATTATGACAGTGCTGGGAGTCAGACCTGTGTCTTCGAGAAGAGCAACTACTCCTAACCATTGAACCATCTCTGTAGTCCCTAGCTCAGACATTATTGCAGTGAATTGGTACCATTTTGGTAGGATTCAACCACAGTTTAACTGGCTTGCCCCTAAGAACAGGCTGCACCGTGTACCTAGGCAGTTTTATCCATCAACCAACTGAACAGTTATCACTTGAAAGGAATCAGTGGCAGTTTCAGGACAGGTTGAGTCAATTTTTCCCTCCAAATTCTCAAGTATTACAATCTTACTATCAGAGGGCTTCTACTACTGTGAGGAGAGAGCGTAGGTAGGCATGACCTTCAATGCAGTAGACACCTTCATTTTCTCAAAGAAAAGTGTGTGTGTATCCCTGAAGACCTTACTCAGTGATTAGTGGGCAAGAGATTTTTTTTTTGTTATCCTTTTCAGAACAGAAAAAAGTACAAGCAGTTTTTTTCTTAAACAGCAGGAATCTCAAGCTCTTTTTTTTTTCTCTTTTGCATTCATCTAGATTCTAGACAAAATCATGCCAGTTTCTCAGTGTCTGGCTTTCCTGGAGACTCAAAGGAAGGTTCCTGGGTTTTGAGTGCAATTAGCCAGAGTCTGGGTTTTTCCCTATACAAATGCTATAGCCGCAATGTAACTAACTTAGGTGATTCCACTTAAATGAACTGGGAAATGAGCCAGCCAAAGGGCTGAAGTGGGCTTTAGAAGGCTGATGGCCAGTCATTCCACAGCATCAGGAGTGGCCATGCCAGACTATTTTCTTTTTGCAGAAGAATGTGGACTTTTAGCATGCAATACACTTTCCCATCTACTTAACTATGTTATTTAAATAAATTGATTTGCCCTTGGGAGACCTTACACTCTTTGGCACAGCGAGAAGCTGGTAGATTGGAGAAAGAAGGAGCTGTCAATGTGGAATCTAATTGAGTTTCAGTGTGGGAATATTAGGGGTCGGGAGCAACCCCACATTAGTTATCACATCTTGTCATTACATGACATGGATATTACTCTAAAGAGGAAATCTATGGGGAACACGACGATGAAATCTATAAATTGGCTAGCAGAAGTACGAGATGTCAATGAGGGTTTCTACTCAAGATGGGAACTTCAAACCACACTGCAGATGGCTCAGATTCGAACCCCATAGCACGTTTTACCATTTGAGAATTTCTCAACTTACTCATTGCTTCTTTTAAAACATTTCCAGGTCTTCCTTCTTAGTGCCCCCAGCTGACAAGGGTTGGATGCCAGCAGGCTAATTTCCTAAACAAACTTAATTAGGGAAGCTGTTCTGCTGCCAAAACTCACCTAGTGCATTCCAAAGCCAAATTTAAAGGGCTAGGGGATTTTTGTTTTCAATTCATCCTTGTTTTTTTGAGACAGGGTCTTAGTATGCAGCCCAGGATGTCCTTAAACTTGAGATTTCCTTTCCGCAGCGTCCTGAGTGCCAGAAGTATAGATGTGGCACAGCCATGCCCAGTGGACTGGGGGAGCTTTCTATTGTTTGCTGCCATCTGCATTACTGCCTTCCTTCTTTCGTGCAGGATAAGGCACGCAGGAGCTCATTATCCTAGTTCTCACAGCTCTGTGACCTTGGCTATGTTACCTAACTTCTCCAAACGTTAGTTCTTTCTAGGCAAGAGGGAGATAATAATGGTACTCACCTGAGGATTGTTGATGTTAAGCGAAGCAATACATTTGGAGTGGTTAACCCAATAGACACTAAACACAGAATAAGTACTAAAAGAATTATCATTGTTTAATGTACAGTAGCAGCCATTTAAAGCAAATACAGAGTAAATTGGATGCATGTGCACTTGAAGTTTGATTCATTTTATTTGCCCCCAATAAAGGGGTTTTGAAGAACAAATATCTAAGTATAAAAATATATAACCCAGAAGTTTATTTCTTTTTATTTGAGAATTCATATTTAAGATCTTAAAATCAAGGGGGCTGAAGAGATGGCTTAGCAGTTAAAAGCACTGGGTGCGCTTACAGAGGACCCAGGTTTAATTTGCAGCATACACATGGTGGCTCACAACTGTCTGTGACTCCAGTTCCAGGCTATTTGATACCCTTGCACAGACATGCATGAGTCAAAACAGTAATGCACATAAAAACAACGAAAAAATCCTTTAAAAAGATCTCAAATCAAGAACAAGTCCCTGACTTAAAATATCTTCTATTGAATCTATTTTTTGCAATTTCTCCCCCCCCCTCTCTCTCTCTCTCTCTCACACACACACACACACACACACACACACAGAGAGTCAACCCACATTCTCCCTATAAATCCTTTTTCTGCATTACTGCTTTTTGTTTTGTTTTGTCTTGTAACCCACTTGGTTTTGCCAAGGTTTGGAACTACCCGTTGGAGCTCACTAGGCTCAACAGTGGGGACACAACTGAAGATAATGACTGAATCTCCCTCAGAATCTATCAGTGTCCTCGTATCCTGTGTCCTGGCCCAAGGCAGACCAGCTCTAGTTTGGATAAAGACCCACCCTATTTACATGTACCCACAGGTCCTACCATCTTACTCCATACCCAGACTTCCAGAGTCCTTTTCCGGGGTCTAGCCTGATATGTATAGACTTTTCCCCTCATCATGTAAATTTCTCTTTGAAACAGATGAAGACCAGGGTCCTGATGGATACATGTATAAAATATTCCTACAGAAGAGGGGCAGGAAAGACTGTAAAGGCCAGAATATCAGGTACCCACAGGTCCTACCATCTTACTCCATACCCAGACTTCCAGAGTCCTTTTCCGGGGTCTAGCCTGATATGTATAGACTTTTCCCCTCATCATGTAAATTTCTCTTTGCAACAGATGAAGACCAGGGTCCTGATGGATACATGTATAAAATATTCCTACAGAAGAGGGACAGGAAAGACTGTAAAGGCCAGAATATCAGAGAGTTTGCTGTGAGATTGTGTCTCCTAGTAATTTCAGAGGCTACACCAATAGAGTTTTGCCAGCATGACTGCCTAAATATGAGACAATACCAATATGCTTGCCAAGGGGACGGGAAAACCCATGAAGTCTCAACTCTACACAAAGAACTACAGGCAACTGAGGAATTCTGAGAGTGGGAGAAATCATCTTCCCCAGGGGAAAGCACATCATTTAGTTGCTCAATATCAAATGGTCAGCCTTGAAAACATATATACACTTAACGCATATAGACTGAGTGGGTTACATTTAGGGATTTACATGGATATTCATGTACATATATGCATCTAAGAACAATTAATGAAAACAGAGCCTGTGAATTTAAAAGAGAGCCAGGAGGGTTTGGAGGGAGAAAGGGGAAAAGGAAATGATGTAATTATGCTATAATCTCAAAACTAAAACAAACAACAAAGAAAAAAATCAACAAGAATCTAAGAAACGTTTGAAATATAAATGAAGAAAGTATCTAATAAAAATGCCTTAAAAAGGAAAAGAAAAGAACTGCAAAAAAGAAAGAAAGAAAAAAAGAAAGAATCTAAGAAACAAAAATTTCCCCCAAGAATCTCACACTAAAAGACCAAAAACACTAAAGCCTGGTAGTAGACAGAGATGAATCTTGTCTCCAGAAAACAGACTCCACAGAGTTCTAACAACTTGTCAGACCATCTTGCAGGATGAGTCTAAAGCCCAAACAATGAAGATCAATGACGGTGCATCTCTCTCTCCCTCTATTTAGACTATAATCTCACTTCAGGCTCCTGAAAATGGAATCTTTTTGTCCCTCTCCCTGAGGGAAAAAAAAATCTCTCTTTTCTGCCTTTGACAAAAGAGAAGAAGGAGAAGAGAGGGAGGAGGAGGAGGGAGAGGAGGAGGAAGGGGAGGGGGAGAAGGAAGGGAAGGAGGAGGGGGAGGCAGCACCCACCAGTGGGTACAGGAGCCATGATTGATTGTTGACAGGTCAAGTCTTGTTCAGCCCCTTGCAGGAAGCACAGCTCCTGAGACATCATGATTGCATTGGCTCTGTCATGTCTAGGAAAAAGCATTTTACCACTGTTGTTCCTATCTTTCGGCTCTTAGATTCTTCCTACCCCTCTTCCACAATGTTTGCTGGCCTTAGAGGGCATAGTAGAAATGTCTTGTTTAAGGCTCAGCATACAAAACTATCACTTATTTTCAGCGCTTTGATCAAGTCATGAATCTTTGCATTCACTGCTATGCATTTCTCTGATTAAAGTTGAGAGTAGCATTTATTTCTATTGGTTTAAATTTAAATATTTGGGAGCAGCTTGGAGTCATGACAGTTTACCTAGTGAGCAATAGTAAGCACCTCCCTGGGGCTTAAGAGCTCCTTAGTCTTTTTGTTTTTGTGTTTGTTTGTTTTTTGAGACAGGGTCTCACTAGCCAGCCAGGAACTTGCTATGTAGAGCATGCTGGCCTTGAACTCACAGGTACTCACCTGCCTCTCCTCCTGATTGCTGGGATCAAAGGTGTGAATCACCATACCCAACCTCAGTCATGAATTTTTAAACTGGGTTTACAATACCAGTTCTGAATTCCTTCTTACTGAGAAAGTCTCAAAATGCAATCTGAGAGCAAATGTTTATGTCAGTAACAAGAGCATTGTGAACTATATTTTGTCACCTATATCAAATATCATGATTGTTGGTATTGGTGATCTTACATAGTTCTGTAATGCATCAAGAGTTGGTACCTGGCTGAGATGTGTGCATCTTATTTCTTTTTTTTTCATTAGATATTTTCTTCCTTTACATTTCAAATGCTATCCCCAAAGCTCCCTATACCCTTCCCCCACCCTGCTCCCCAACCCACTCACTCCCGCTTCCTGGCCCTGGCATTCCCCTGTACTGGGGCATATGATCTTCACAAGACCAAGGGCCAAAGTGTGGATACTTCGCTCCTTCTTAGATTGGGGAACAAAACACCCATGGAAGGAGTTACAGAGACAAAGTTCAGAGCTGAGACAGAAGGAAGGACCATCCAGAGACTGCTCCACCCAGGGATCCATCCCATATACAACTACCAAACCCAGACACTATTGCATATGCCAGGAAGATTTTGCTGACAGGACCCTGATATAGCTGTCTCTTGTGAGTCTATGCTAATGCCTGACAAACACAGAAGTGGATGCTCACAGTCAGCTATTGGATGGAACACAAGGCCCCCAATGGAGGAGCTAGAGAAAGTACCCAAGGAGCTAAAGGGGTCTGCAACCCTATAGGAGGAACAACAATATGAACTAACTAGTACATCCCAGAGCTGTGTCTCTAGTTGCATATGTAGCAGAAGATGGCCTAGTCAGCCATCTTGTTTCTTTTTGATTCAGCCCTTTTTGATGAGTAAATGTGAAAAATTAACAGCTGCATGGACTATAAAAATGAAGTCACTTTGGTTTGAATCCTTAGAAATCCAAGTTCAAGAAGTTAGGAATGGGGCCTAGAAGCCATAGACACTACTGGCAACTGAGACACCAAGAATTCAAAAGTCAGGCATAGACCAACCAAAGAGAATACCTGGGCTGGTTTGTGGTCGCAGGCATATATATATATATATATATATATATATATATATATATATATATATATATATATATATATATATATATATATATATGGACTGCCTTGTCTGGTCTTAGTCCCATAGAAACTTGATGCTCCATGGAAGGAGGATGCTGGTGGGGTGAGGTAGGGGTGGGGAGCATCCTCTCAGAAACAATAGGGGAGGGGCAAAAAACTTGGGGGAGGAACTGGGAAGGGGGCAACATTTGGAATGTAAATAAAATAATTTAATAATTAAAAAAAAGAACAAATGAGTCGGGCATAGAAAATCATGTATTTGTGGAACTCAGCATCTCCTGACTCCAGTACACCCCTGGACAACCCAAGATATCCAACTAACTCAAACAGTCCGTGAACTGAGATCCATTGGGCTCCTTTATACTCATTAGTTGACATAGCTAGTTTAGTTGCTTGATATCTTTCTTCCTTCTTTCCTCCCTTCCTTCATTTATTTACATTTCTATAGAATCTCATGTAGGCCAGGCTGACCTCTAACTCACCATGTACCTGAGGCTGGCTTTGAACTCTCAATCCTCTCTCCTCCATCTGCTGAAGATTAGGATTACAGGGTATACCACCACACCCAAATGGCATGGCTTTGGAGCAGCTGGACAACTCTTTTCCTCTCCTGCAGGGCAGGGATTATTAGTCTTTAAGTGAGGGTTGCCTTCTTCTGACACGGCCTCTCCTCCCAAGCACCCTGCCTTATTACCATAATTGTCTCCTAACTTCTGATTAGATATAAATATGACAGAAGCAATCATGTTTCATCTTCAACTTGTAATTGGATGCAATATACTGATTATGCATCTTGATCAAAGGGCATTTCCATGGGATAATGAGAGCTCCCTACATCACTCTGCTTTGGATGCTTTTGCTTTTGCCTTATAGTAACATGTTCTGTTCCAACGTTCCTTCCCCCAAAGGGAGAACATGACTTCAGTATCTATTGCTGATTTTGTCCTTTCTCCTCTCTTCAAAAGGATATGCACATACAGGCAGTGTTGTTTGGTATATCTGTCCATTGTCCGCCTTTCATTGTTGGTCTTTCTTGATGTATCTCCTCTAACAACACCTCTAAGCCTCAGGTCATTTATAATGGAATTGGAAAAATGATCTGTAAATAATTTCTGTAGATTATTATTCTTCATCAGTTCGTACCACTCCTCTCTAGACCAGGCTGGCCTTGAACTCACAGTGACCCACCTGCCTCTGCTTCCAGAGTGCTGGGATTAAAAGCATGTGCTACCACACATAGCTTCTCTGTCTCTAAAGAGGAATAGGTTTATGAGTATCTGCTTCCTCCCTTTCTTCCTTCCCCTTCTCCCTCTCCTTTTATGCCTCATCTCTAATTTGTAATTAGCGAGTTAGCTTGATAGGGTGTAAAGAGACCCTGTTCCAGATCATCCAATTTTACTATTTCCTAGCTGTGTGCTGTTGGGCAAATCACTCTTCTGAGCCTAAGGTTCTTTGTCTGTAAAATAATATTTATTATGTGATAATGTTTGGAGAACTAAATTATACATATGAAAATGCCAGGCACAGAGGAAACACTTGACAAATGCTAATTATTGTTTTGTAGTATCTGGTGAGGTTCGGATAGGAAGTGACCCCTAGAAAGGCTCACATGTTGAAGACTTTGTCACCAGCAGTGGTACAATTGTGAGGTGATTGGATCATAAGGGAGCTAATCTCATCAACAGATAAATGCCTGACTGCTTCATGTGTGCATAGGATATTAAAAGGCAGGGCCTAGTCAGAGGAAATAGGATCTTTAAGCTGCCTTACTATTAATGGGTTGAATTATGCCCTTCAAAATGACATTCTGGAACCATGATATAGAGTATCTGTTGGGGCTGGGCTCTCCATGGTCAATTGATCACTGCATTGTATCCATTTATGGTGGTCTGTGATGGTCTCTGTTTGCTGTCCAGAGAAGCTTCTTTGATGACGGGTGGTAGCTACACTTAGCTGTGAGCATAAGGAGAAGATTTAGAATGTAGTTAGGGATTATACTGGTCTAGCAATGTGGTGGAAATAGATTATCTTCTAAGAGTCATGGCTTCACTAGTCTTGGGAAGCTGGTTAGGTTTCTAGTAGCAGTAATGAATTCCCTCATGTTGAGTGGGACTTAAGTCCAATTAAACACTTGTTTGTTGCAACTGGCATGTGAGTACCACTTTTTGCATCTTTCTTTACATCTTGTCATGTTCTTAGATGTTACATCTGTGTAGGACTTTCTGATTGCTTCCCTTCCTTGGCATCTTGTACAGTATTTTCTGGAACCATGAAAGATAGATTACAGAAAACAGACTTTCAGTCAGATCCAGCTCAAGTTATCTGAGTCATGTGTTCTAAGGGTGGTTACTTCAGCAATAGGGTTCCACCTCCAACCCCTGAGAAGCAAGCAAGGGCAGCAACGACAATATATATGGTTGCATCACAGAAGAGGAGGCAGAAAGATTGTAAGGGCCAGAATACAAGAAAGTCTGCTATAAAATACTTTCTCCTAGGAATATCTGCACAAACAAGACCAGAACAACAGCAATATCAATGGACAAGTTAATGTGGAAGGGGGACATTTTTGTGGGGTCCCATCTCTAGACAAAGAACTGTAGGGAACTCATTGACTTCCCAGAGGAGAATTAGCCTCCTCCAGAAATGAGCCCCTCTATTGGTTGTCCAATACAGGGTAGTCAACCTTGAAATCATAGACACTAAAACAACAAAACCAAACTCAGCAGGTTTTATTTTTATATATTAGTGTATCCATAAACAAATATATCTGTGAAAAAAGAGGCTATCGACTTGGGAGGAAGGGGTATAGAAAGGGTTCAAACAAGAATAATTGGGTCGGTTTGGTGGGAGTAAAGGAAGGGTTAGGTGACATAATGCTATTCATATTGAAAACATAAAAAATGTTAAAATGGCATTATGAACTCCCATTCCCTATTACCTTATGATGTGATATTCTTTGAGAAACAAGGTCTTTGAAGGGGTAATTAAGTTTAAATGGGGGTATTTGATGGGGCTTTATCTAATATGACTGGTACCTGTACCCAAAAGGGAATTTTGGACTCAATGACAGACACCTAAGATGATGCAAGGGCATATCACATGCATGATAGAAGTTGGAAGAAATAAGGAAGCCATCAGAGAATACATTTTTGCTGATGCCTTGATTTTGGAATTCTAGTTTACAAATCTGTAAGATAATAAATTTATGTTGTTTTAAGTGACCCAGTTTTTGGCATTTTCCTATGGTACATAGGAAACTAATAAGCCTATCATAATCAGTGCTTTTGTAGGTCCAAGGAAGACAGAGATAGATCTATAAAAGTTTGTTAAAAGAGCCAATGTCTAGAGCAATACTTGTCTGCTTTAGAGACAAATTGATTATAGGAATTGGTGCACATAGTTATGGAGGCTGAGATGTCATCTGCTGCTGTCTATAAGTTTGTGGCCCAGGAAGTCAGTGATTTGATTCCTTAGGATTTTCTCAAGGACTGAGGACCAGGGTAAATGATGGCCAAAGTAGGAGGAAAATGATGTCCTACCTTAAAGAGAGAGCAATTTCTCCCTTTCTCTGCCTTTTTGTTCTGTTTGGGGAATCAGTAATCTGAATGACCGTGCACACATTGTTGAACCTGATCTTTTTTACTCATTCTAACACAAATTACCATACAGACATTTCCAGAAAAGATGGTTTTACCAGTTAGTTGAGCATCCTTTTGCTTATTCAAACTGACACACTAAGAGTTAACTATTATCTTTTCCACTGAGTCTGTAACTTGAGATTTTTTTGGGGGGAAATTGCTTTTGTTGGGGGCTACATTGGGTGTATATAATGGATAACAGTTGTCCTGCGGGTTTAGTTATAATTTTGAGGACCGGGCTAAGCCTTTACTAGTATGGAATTTTATAGATGCACCTTTGCTTCCTCATCTGCTTTCAGGCTGATGCATCTGAGCCTTTCTAACCTGAGGTCCTTTACATTATTGTGGTGATACAACTCTCACAGCTATCTCATAGGACAGTCACAAGATCCAGGACTGTCTTTGGCTAGTCATCAAAGCCAAGGAGTTCCTATTAATAACTCTCCTTTCCTTCCTCCTGACATTGATGTCAGGAACCATCGGTAAACACACAGTGCTATCATATTGGGTACTATCCACACTAGACTTCATGACAGAGATTTGGAAAATTTCATAAATAGGGATGTTTGCCTTTAATCCTCTTGATGATATTTTCTCAGATCTGTGCTTGTGGTTTTGCTGAAAATTAGATGGCTGACAGTGTATTGCAAAGACTGTGCTGAGGTCAAGGAGAAGAAACAAGATATGGAGCTATGATTAAAGTGAAGAGACTATGGAAATCAGTATAACTTCACAGAAGGACACTACTAATGGGTACTAGGGGCAGAAGGAAAACATGATAGGCTGTGTTACTGCTCAAAATTAAGTGTGAATTCTGTGCGATTGTTAAAAATATGACATAAATTCCCCTAGTCTTAGAGTTATAAAAATACAATATTACAAATGTCCTAACATAGAAAGAAGAACATTGCAAACAAATGAATTCATTAACAAGTTGTCAAATTATTGTTATGTATTACAAATACAATTATAGCCTTATTGGCTAGCCTTCTTCAAGCATATTATCCTTTCTGCTCCAGTCCTGATGCTGGGTCCTCTATATATTCAACACAATTATATATTCTATATATTCAACACAATTAGCAATGGGATCTCAAAAAGAACAGATGGAGGAAAAGTAAAATTTGCTTCTGAAATGGCAAGGATTGGTGGAAAGACCCAGCCTACACGGTTAATTAATGTATCGGTGGCCTTTTTGAGAGAAGTCATAAATGATATTTCTATTTTTTAAATATAAATTAGGATCTGTCAGAAACTCACTAGGCTTCTCATAGACAGCACAGCTTTTAAAACGAGCTCTAGTTAGTCCTTGAACTGACTGTTCAATATACACTAGCAGTGAGTATAATGGTTGATTTTCTGCATCATCTTGGTTAGGTCACAGTGCCCAGATACTTAGGCAAACATCACTCTCAATATGTCTGTGAAGGAAGTTTTGAATGAGATTAACGTTGACACTGGTAGAATTTGAGTGAAGCACAATGCCCTCTACAATGTGGATGTACCTCAACATTCATTTTTAAAGGCTTTCAGAGAAAAGAAATTCACTTCCCCAGAGGAAGACACAATTCTGTCTTTTAGTTACCTTTAATTTGAGGTAGCACCCAATCGAAACTCCCTAGGGTTTCCAGCCTGCTGCTCTGCCCTAGTCGCTAGTCAGTGAAGGTGCAATGAAGGCAAATGCAGAGCTAGATATTGAGAGATGTGAAATAAGTTATCATATACAAACTAAATTCATAATTCAAAATGTAGGTTAAGGACCATTGTTCCCTACCCAGACTGGGCCTAACAACCAACACCCATTGGATGGTGTTAGTTCTCTACATCACTATTGCTGGTCTTTTTCCTGATAATCACAAAGTAGGACTCCATTTCTTTTCTCTGCTAAAGTTAAATATCACTATGGGGCTGGCTCTGGCACAGGGAATGTGAAAAAATGATTTTACTTCTCATCTCCCTAGTGCATATTTTCTCTACCTTGTCTAGTACGGGTGGATGGTTGGCCATTAAATGGACTACAGTCTCCCAAACAGGCACCCAGAGATGCAGTTGTTGGTGTGGGAAAGAAGTTCCGGCAGTGGTAATATACCTCAATCTTGAAATCAGGTGCTGCTGCAGTCTAGCTTGTCCTATCTTGATTTATATGCTCTAAAATGTGGAGGCAAAGTGTCTCTTAATCTAATACTTAGTGGTGTCATTGAGGACACAGCACAAAAGTGAGGATAAAGTTAATGTGACTGATTTTAACAACTTGCTAGAATTTACAGTCTCTAAATTAATGTTCTTGTCTTCAAAGTAGTCGCTGTGGGATTATGTAATCATTTAAATGATGTTAAAAACAGTTATGGAATTCCTTTTACAACCCAACCTCGAAATTGATTAATTTAGTCATTTGCTATGTGCCAGGCACTAGGGATACAGAGATGAAAAGACCTGTTCTTTCCCTTTCAGGAACTCACAGTGAGGTAGTAGGAAATATATAAGTGATAATATATCTTACCGTCTAGCAAGGTTATGGGTCAGATTTACCACAGAAATGCAGAGAATCTTTCACAGAGAAGCTAGGACTAGATGCTATCTCGACAGTCAGCTTGGGGTGACACAGAGGTTATTTCAGTCTGGAGCCAAAGCATGGAAGCTTGCAGTTGTAAGGCCAATTTTGAAAGCTGCAAATGCTTCAGGAAATGAGAGAAGAGAAGTAGGGAAGGGTAGATCTCTGAAGGTATATCTCTACGGCCCACTGAGGGGATTTTTGCCTTTTGCCTTTTTTTTTTTTCTGTGAGAGATGGAAAACAAATGAAGGGGACTGAGCAGAGAAACCACACAATTTTATTTTGTGGGATATCAATAGGGATTATAGTTCATAGCATAACAGAAAAGCACACACACATATACGTGTAAATGTACATGTATATGTATATACAATGTGCTTGTTGCATCCTAAGAATTGTGATTTCTAATCCCTTATTGATGGAATGGGTCATTTCATCCAAGTTGAAAATGTCTGATAAAAATGGAAAGATTTATAGAAAAGAGAGTGAGGTAGGGAAATTAGTTTGTGCGTGAGAAAAGAAAAGACCAAACGGAAAGGGGGCTAAAGAAATGACACAGTAGCTAAGAAAACCGTTGTTTTTACAGAGGACTCAGGTTCAGTTCCCAGCACGTACCACATGATAGCTCCCAATTATCTGTAACTCTAGTTCCAGGTACTCTGAAGCTTTCTTCCGACTTCTGTAGGCATCTGGCATGCACGTTGTAGGCATACATACATACATACATACATACATACATTCATACATACATACATTCATACATACACATATACATGCAGAACACTCATATTAATGAATTTGAGGTTTACATAGAGAATATATTGCGTGAATTGTATAATAATCTTAAATGTTTTTCTTTGAAAATTAAAAAAAAATATTTTCCATGAAGAAAAATCCATGACCTAGATGTCTCTAGCAGAGTTTTGCTATGTATTCAAACCATCCAGTTGTATATGTAAGGTAAATATTTTCAGCATAACACTCTGGCCATAAGCACTTAATGAGACATGTTCTAAGGATGAAGCTATCTTATCTTTGCTTGTTAGGATTTTATAAAATATGTTTTAATTTGGAAGCACACTACTATACATCATGGGGTGAAACGGGTAAAGAAGATTCTCAGTGTTAGGAACTGACATCTTCTGCGAGCGAGTGAGAAATGAACGTACTATTGATGGAAACTCCGCAGTGCTTTTTGAGAGCCTCAGTGTTTTCCTGTGAGCACCTCAGGGTCGCCCGCTCTGGTGCACAAGGTGACGCTTGTTTTCCTGAACAACATCTAGCGGGAAGGGTTACTTTAGCTGAGGTTCACTTAAACCACGGTGTAGGTCTGTCCTTTTGCGTCTCAGCTTTAGGTAGCTTGGTTGCCTGTAAGACTCCCTGCCTTCAGAAAGCCTTGGGCCTTGACTTCCAGGCACTTCATCCCTTGAAACTGTGAGTCTGATGCTTAAAGGATGTACTGCAAATAAACACTCACGGAGTGAAGTGGAGCTTCTGTTAGTTTGAACTGCAAATAACAAAGTGACATTGGCTTGGCTTAACCAACAAACATTTCTTGCATGCAGTTCTGTAGAATCAGAGTGCGAAATGAAGGTGTGAGTAAGGATAGGTTTGGATGAGGGTCCTCCTCTGGGTTAGACTCCTAACTTCTGTCTTCACCTAGTTCTCTTGTGATGGTGCTTTCCATTTCTGAGGACTTCAACCTTGTGCTATCATGACTTTCCAAGGCCCCACCTTGTAATCTCATTACATCTAGAGAAAAGATTTCAATATATACATGGAGGAGACATAAATATTCAGTCTGTAACAAGGGCCGTTGGGGTTTCTGTGTTTTGACATTGAATTTACTTCCCTGGAATCAGACTTTATCCTGAAAATTTGACCTGGCACTTCCCACTCTATCTTTTAATCTGGCACTTCCCACTCTATCTTTTAATCACCTAGATATTTTAAGGGAATGCTTTTTATTCTATCAAGCATATTTGGTTGCTTTTGGCAGGAGAGTTCATCCAAATAGCCTAGTTTGTCATTAAAGGAAATAGAAGTCCCAGGAAGCTTTTGAACCTAATCAAAGAGGCCCTTTACAGAGTTATGCTAATGGAAAAATTGTGCACCCTAGTAAACCAATGGATGCTATCTATTTAAGGTAAGAGACCTTTTCAAAATCTCTCCATTTAAACCATTTACACGGCTTTCTAAACCATGATGCAGGCTCTCTTCATTATAATGGCTTTTTTTTAAAAAAATGCAGTACAGCAAGGTTTCTGTACTTTGCACTTATAAATTATAATAGCAATAGATGTAAAGCCACATCTCTCAAAGCAGTGCCTGCTCTAGGGACACACTTTTCTTTGGAAATTAGATGAAAGCACAGATGCCAAAATGGCCATAGAATTTCAGTGAGAAGGTGACACCTAGACTGTATCTAGGGCACTCAGCCTTGGAAACCTACAACCTTCCAGGAAGGGAACGGAAGGCAATGGGCTAAACTACTTTATATGTAAAGTAGGGGCACTGAAGCTCAGCAGGCAGGCATGCTCCTGCGCACAGTCTCAGTGTAAGGTGGTCTTCCACCCTCCTGCTCTATCTTCACTTGAGAAACACAAAGCACATTGAAGGAACACCAGCTTTCCTGTTGAGTTTTCCTTCATGGATGTTGGAGGTAAGAGGAACAGAGTGTGAAATTGAAGTTCCAGGTAGGTTGTAATTCTACAGTGGGTGAGTTGACAATACTTCATACTTATCCCCTTTAATAAGAGAATGAGAAGTTTGGGACTTTCTTTTATAAGCACCCCTAAAACTTCTCTTTGTAGCATCCTGATACTCAGTGATTCTATTTAAAAACTAGGCCTCCCGATACAACCTGAGCATTCCGACTTCTAGCCTTGCATCAGAAGATATTCAGAAGATGCAAGGTGACTTTATTGATGGGAATTCATATCTACAGAGATGATGTGAGTGACAATCTCACGCCCAATGAGATGAGATAGTCCTAGGCTAAAAGAATATTCTTTTCTCCCCCCCTCCTTTCTCTGCTTCCACCTTCCCTTGTTAGTTTCTCCATCACCAACTTCTTATCATTTTTTATGGGGACTCTCATTAGGTTATCCAGGCTCGTTTATAGCTCCTGGGCTTAAAAGTGATCCTCACACCTCAATCTCTCCATCATTGAAGGCCGTTAGGTCATCTGAGCGGAGGCACTTCGTTCAACTTCTTTCTGACATGCTTTCAATCTTTCTTAACTGCCTTTAATGTAGCCAAAGTTCCTTAGGTTAGTGCTCAGGCCTCTTTCAAGTTCAATTTGCTTAATGTTCTTGATATAAAAGTCCACTTGAAACTTCCCCGGCTTACACTCTACTAATGCTGTAGGAACAGTTTGTTTTTAACTTGATTCAACCCTAAAATGGCTGTGCCTCTTCTATGTCTTAGCTCTGATTAAAATTATTAATTAAAGAGTACTAAGTGCCTAACCCTGCTTCAAGTACTTGGCTACCTGCTAGGAGTATGACAATAAACAAGACGAACCCCAAAGGCTTTATATTTTAGAGAAATTGGAGCTAAATGAGTAGTTGAAGAAACAATTAGGGATACAAATTAGGACTAAGTGCTACAAAAAAAATTAGAGGAATCTACTGTTGGAATAGTCCTCAAGAAATGCATTTTAGAGACTCTTAGGCTCATAAAGAGACTTATTAGAATGACCCAGAGTCAGAATTGTTGTGTGGGAGCATTTAGGGAAAAACATTTTAGGGAGGACACAGAACATGCAAAACAAAACAAAGCAAACAAAGCAAAGCAAAACAAAGCAAAGCAAAGCAAAACAAAACAAAAACAAAAACAAAACAAAATAACCAAGACAAAAAAAAAAGCCCTTGAGGCAGGAACACTCTTGGCTCTATGGTTGGCACAGAGAAAAGGGCAGCATATCCAGCATAGAACACGTAGGGCAGGATGGGTACAAAAACGTGAGAATGTAGAGTAAGGTCATGTAGGGTACTGGAAGCCAAGACAAATGGAATTAAAAGTCTTGTTAAGGTCTTAAACACAGGAATGTCATGAGATGCTTTGCATGTTGAAACATCAGTTCTTTCAGCTTATGTATCAGATACATATGGAGAACTGGGACAGAAGTAAGAAGGTGCTTATCAAAAAAATTGGATATTTTATTTGTTTACATTTCAAATGTTATCCCCTTTCCCAATTTGCCCTCTGCAACCCCTATATCCCATCCCTCCTTACCCTGCTTCAATGAGAGTTCTCCCTCACCCCCTACCCACTCCCAACTAGCTGCCCTAGCATTCCTCTACACTGGAACATCAAGCCTTCACAGGACCAAGGGCCTCTCCTCCCATTGATGCCAGATAAGGCCCCTTCAGCTCCTTCAGTCCTTCCCCTAATTCCTCCATTGGGGTCCCTGTGCTCAGTCCTATGGTTGGTTGCAAGCATTCATATCTGTATTGGTCAGGATCTCACAGAACCTCTCAGGAGACAGCTGTATCAGGCTCCTGTCAGCAAGAACTTTTTGGCATCAGCAATAGTGTCTGAGTTTGGTGTCTGCATGTGGGTTAGATCCCCAGGTGGGGCAGTCTCTGGGTGGCCTTTCTTTCAGTCTCTGCTCCACTCTTTGTCTCTGTATTTATTTTAGACAGAAACAATTTTGGGTTAAAAATTTGGAGATGAGTAGGAGGCCTCATCTTCCAACAGGGGGCCTTGTCTAACCTCTGGATATGGTCTCTACAGGTTCTCCCTCCCCTTTGTGGGTTATTTCAGCTAATGTCATCCCCATGAGGTCCTGGGAGCCTCTTACTTTCCTAGTATCTGGGACTTTCTGGTTGCTACCCCCAGTTCCCCATCTCCTAATGCTACACACCTCTGCTCAATTTCCTGACCCTCTCCTCCATCTTCTCTCATAACTGATTCTGCCCCTCTTTTTCCCCTCTGCCTCTTCTCTTCCTCCCAAGTCCCTCTCACCCTCTACTTCCCTTGATTATTTTGTTCCCCTTCTAAGTATGACTGAAGCATCCACTGACTGGTGTGAGGTAGAATCTCAGGGTTGTTTTTATTTGCATTTCCCTGATGACTAAGGATGTTGAACATTTCTTTAGGTTCTTCTCAGCCATTCTGTATTCTTCAGTTGAGAATTCTCTGTTTAGCTCTGATCCCCAGTTTTTGATAGGGTTATTTGGTTCTCTGGAGTCTAACTTTTTGAGTTCTTTGTGGGTTATTTGGTTCTCTGGAATCTACCTTCTTGAGTTCTTGGTATATATTGGATATTAGCCTTCTATTGGATGTAAGATCAGTAACTATATTTCCCAGCCCGGTGGTTGCTGAAAAGTCCAGGCAAAAAGGTAACACATAGCCTTCACATTCTCTGAAAATCTAGGATGGAAACAGAAACCTAAGAACAAAATACCTACCCAACAAAGACAAATCTAGAAACCTAGACCTATAACCATCTAAAACCCAGATGCCCAAATGACATATAAAAACACAATCAGTCCCATCCAGGTCAACGTGTCTCTCCTAGAGCCCAGCTATCCTACTACAGCAAGTGCCGGGTATTCTAACATAGCTGAAGCACAAGAAAAAGAACTTAAAACAGTCTGTACGAAGAGATGTCCTTAAAGAGGAATTTTTAAATTGAAAAATAGTTTCTCCTCTCATACAATACATTCCAACCACAGTTTTCCCTCTCTCCACTCCTTCTAGCCCCCCAATCTGCCCTTTCTGTTTCCTCTTCAGAAAATATTAGGTCTCAAAGAGACAGCAGCCAAAAAGGGCAATAGAAGATACAATGAGGCAAGGTGAAAGTCCTCATATTGAGAGGCTGAACAAAGTAAACCAATAGAAGGCAAAGAATACCCAAAACAGGCAAAAGAGTCAGAAATGCATCCAGTCACACTGCTAGGAGTCTCACAGGAACACGAAGCTAACAGCCATAATATATAGTCAGAGGACCTGGTGCAAACTAATGCAGGATCCATGATTGCTTCTTCAGTATCTGTGAGCCCATGTGAGCACCGCTTAGTTGATTCAGTGGGCCATGTTCTCCTGGTGTCCTCCATCCACTCTGACTCCTAAGATCTTTCTTCCCCCTCTTCTTCAGGGTCTCCTGATCTCTGAGGGAAAGGATGCAAATGAAGACTTCAAGGGGAACTGAATAAATCCATTAAGGACCCCCCACAAGGGACTTAGGTACATATTTTATATATCAAAACAGGCCTGGCCTCCAGTCTTCCTAGCATCCCTCAGTCCCTGTCTGGCATGCACTGGCCACAAACCTGAACTTTCCAGTCCAGGGATTGGGCTGACATTCCCCACAGAGGCTCGTTCCTATATAATCCAGACATTTTGCTTCTCTCCCTTCCTTCTTCTTCTCCTTCTCCTTCTCTTTCCCCCTCTTCCTCCTCTTCCTCTTCTTCCCCCTCTTCCTCCTCCTCCTCCTCTTCTTTCTTTGCACACATGCCCTTCTCTCTTTTTCTTTTCTCTGCCTCCCAACCCCTGTCCCCATGACTCCCTTAGCCTCAATTCTTGGGGTCAGTGAACTCTCCCAAGAGCGGCTTCCCAATAAACGTGCCTTTAATCTTATCTGGCTCAAATGGGCTCATTTCACAGGCAGAGGAGAAATAACCTATCAAAATGTTCAACATTCTTAGCCATCAGGTAAATGCAAATTAGAAACTATTTTAAGATTCCATCTTACACCTATCAGAATCACTAAGATTAATAACACAATAACAGCTCATGCTGGAAAGGATATGACATAAGGGGCACACTCATCCATTGCTGATGGGAGTGCAATGTTGTACAGCCACTATGGAAATTAATATAGCAGTTCCTCAGAAAGTTTGGTATCAATCTACTTCAAGATCTAACTATACCACTCTTGGGCATATACCCAAAGATGCTCTAATCTACCACAAAGACAGTTGTTCATCCATGTTCATTGCTGCTATATTTATTTAGCCAAAAACTAGAAACAACTTAGATGTTTCTCAACTGAAGAATGGGTAAAGAAAATGTGGTATGTTTACACAAAGGAGCATTACTCAGCTGTTAAAAATTCTGACAAACTGGTGGAATTAGAAAAAAAAAATCATCCAAGCGGCATATTCCAGATGCAGAAAGACAAATAAGTGGATATTAGGCATTAAGTAAATGACAATACCTCTTGTGAGACTATGCCGGGGCCCAGCAAACACAGAAGTGGATGCTCACAGTCAGCTAATGGATGGATCATAGGGCTCCCAATGGAGGAGCTAGAGAAAGTAGCCAAGGAGCTAAAGGGATCTGCAACCCTATAGGTGGAACAACATTATGAGCTAACCAGTACCCCGGAGCTCTTGACTCTAGCTGCATATATATCAAAAGATGGCCTAGTCGGCCATCACTGGAAAGAGAGGCCCATTGGACTTGCAAACTTTATATGCCCCAGTACAGGGGAATACCAGGGCCAAAAAGGGGGAGTGGGTGGGCAGGGGAGTGGGGGTGGGTGGATATGGGGGACTTTTGGTATAGCATTGGAAATGTAAATGAGTTAAATACCTAATAAAAAATGGAAAAAAAAAAAAGTAAATGACAATACATAGATCCAGAGAGGCCAAGAAAAGAGAGGGGTCTAGCAAAGAAGCATGAATCTTCCTGGGAGCCAGAAATAAAATAGATTTTATTGGCAGATGGGCAGCTAGAGCAGGGCGTCAGGTGTGGGAAGTGAGGTGGAGGGAGGGAGTGCAGGTAGAGATGGAAAAAACAGTGGGATTTCAGGAGGTGGTGTGGAAATCTAGAATAGGGGAAACGAACTGCTTGTAGTCTATGAAGGTGATCCTAATGAGGATTTCTAGTAATGGGGGAATATGGATTCTCAACTAGCCATGTCTTGTTGCCAGGTAAGTGTTCCAGTTGCCAAACTGGTTTACATTCAATTTAGTTTTGGGGCAAGGGGGGTTCAATAGAAAACTCGCAACAACACAGTCTGTTGCTAAAACAAAACATTTCTTTCTGCAAACTGACAGCAGAGCCCCATCACCAATTCATTGAATATGGAGAAGTCAAGCTGGTCCCTGCATGGAGCCTTCACCCCGATGGTCTAGTCTTTCTCCTTGGAAGGTACTCTGCAGGCTACTGAAAGAGAAATGTAGATACTCCCATGCCCCCAACCCAGCCACAAAACCTTTGAATAACTCTCTGTCCTGACTGCAAAATATGCCAGGGTAATGGTAGTAAAGAACTTGTGGGAGTAGCCAATCATTGTCTTAAGACCACTTAAGACCACTCCACAAGGAAGAAACCATACTTGACACTGCCAGGGTAACCAGGAACTAGAGAGTAGGTGACCCATAGATGTAAGGTAAAACCAAACATGGTTGGTCATTATATAAATAAACAAAAAATAAATATGTTGATTTCTAATGATAACTTTGCTATACTTGTAGATCAGCACCTTATTTAATCATCATCAAAAAGGCTCCCACTGGCAGCAGATAAGAACAGATGTAGCCAGACATTTATGCAGAGAAAGCATCTAAATTGGAGGTCTCCATCAAATTTCTCTCCTCAGAACTTGGGGAATAAAGAGGGAGAAGAGACAGAAATATTGTAAAAGCCAGAGGGAATGGAGGACACCAGGAGAATATGGCCCTCTGAAGCAACTAAGCAAGGCACATACAAACCCACAGAAATGGAAGCAGCAAGCATAAGGCCTGCATGGGTCTATACCAGGTTCTCTGGCTATATTTTATAGCTTTTAGATTAGTAGGTTCATGGGACTCCTGACAGTGAGAACAAATGGGTTTCTGACTCATTTGCTTGGACTTGAGAAAGTTGGGTTGCCATGTCCAACTTTGATATGAACATTTTTGCTCCACTTTATTATATTTTATTTTGTCATGTTTGGTTGCTATCTCTTAGAAGCCTGTTGTTTTCTAAGGAGAGACAAAAGGAGAAATCATCTGGAGGGGAGGGGAGATAAAGAGGAACTGGGAGGTGTAGAGGGAGGAGAAACTATACTCATGATGTATTGTATGAGAAAAAAATCTATTTCCAACAAAAGAAAGAAAAATAAGATAAATAAAAAGGTAACTGAGATCAGCAACACTTGAAAGTATAATAAGCAATCTGGGTTCATTTCACAATTCTAGCATTGGTTTACTAAAAAAATAAATTGATGTAATTTTGCTACCTTGACAATTTTAGGATGAAAATAAAATGTAATCTCAACATATGGTAGTTAACAATCCCTCCCTAACTCCAAGAAAAATCTATAGTTCTAGTAAAGTCACAGCTTATTTTAAAACTGGCAATTAAGATATTTGTCCCCCACAGGAATAGACAACCAGGCCAATATAAAAGAATAGAATCCAGAAGTAGATACATATATATTGATCTATTATATGAAACTAAAGTGGTATGAACTGTGTTTTTTTTAAATAAAATCTCTGTTGTGCTAGATCTAACTCCCTAGTCTTATTCACAGCTGTGCAGCAGAACAAATATGTCAGCCTTCTGTCACCAGCTGCTCCTGTCCTCATGGATCCCACATATCCACCAACCCCTTTCAATGTCCCTCCTTCCACTCATTGCCTTGGCCCAGCCCCCAACCCCAGCAGGCACCCTGTGCTTCCCATAGACCTCTTCAGCCCAGGGAACAAGTAGGCAGACAGTGGATCTACACCTTTCCTTCTGTTCTCCCAAATCCAAAACCCCAGTCTCATCCTCAGATCAGTGCAGATACCGTGTTGTGGTCTCCCTTTCCTCTCTGACCCTATCCCCAGTGGATCACAAAGATCTTCTGCCCCAGCCTTTCTTCCCCCAACTCCAACAGCAGCAGGCATTTCCTGGGACCACACCAGCTGAGTGATCCAGGCAAACAGATGAAGACCTATACTATCCTCCCCTCTCCTCCAAACCCAAGCCCCCAGTCTCATCCCTAGTACTGCAACAGAACACCTGCTCCAGCCTTCCTTTTGCCCTCTGCCCACATCTTTTGTAGATCTCATAATTCTTCCCTTCCTAATCTCCCTCTCCCCACTTTTTCATTTCATCCTAGACTCTTAATTAAGCAGGCACTCCCTGCTAACACACAGATCACCCCTGTCAAGAAAGCAGGTAAGCTTTCTTTTCTGTAGATCTTCCTCTCTCCCCTAGCTCCAACCCTGCAAGCCCACCCCCAGTGCTATAAATAGTAGACCTTTTAGGTGAACCTCTCTTCATGGTCTCCACCAATTCTAAGAAGACAAAATAAGCAGATCTCGGCAGAATACTCTGCTCTGCTCACTCCTGTGAACCACTTCAGACTCATAGCATCTTCTTATTCCTAAGTGTCAGCTTGTAAATACCCAGAAACACATTTTACCAGAACCCCCAGTGACCAAAACTATCAGGTTCAAGGAAATTTTCTCCCTGACAATGCAGAGGCACCAAACTCTCCAAAAGTCCAGAAAGGAACAGAAACCAAAGAACAAAACATCTACCCAACAAAGACAAAAGCAGAGACCTTCACCTAGACTTTTAATCATCCCAAACTCAGGTGCCTAGAAACCACTGTAAAACATAGTTGATACCATCCAGGGCAACATGTCTCTACTAGAGCCAAGCTATCCTACCACAGCAGGCCCTGGATATTCCAACATAGCTGAAGCACAAGAAAATGACCTGGTCCCCAATGAAGGAGCTAGAGAAAGTACCCAAAGAGCTGAAGGGGTTTGCAGACCCATAGGAGGAGCATCAATATGAAGTAACCAGTACCCCCAGAGCTCCTTGGGACTACACCAATCAAAGAAAACACACGGTGGGACTTCTGGCTCTAGCTGCATATGTAACAGAGGAGGGCCTAGTTGGTCATCAATGGGAGAAGAGGCCCTAGTTTCTGTGAAGGTTCTATGACACAGTATGGGGGAATACCAGGGCCAGGAATGGGAGTGGGTGGGTTGGGGAGCAGGGGGAGGGGGGAGAGGATAGGGGATTTTCAGAGGGGAAACTAGGAAAGGGGATAACATTTGAAATGTATATATAGAAAGAGGAAATTAATAAAACCCTTAAGGGAACCCAGAAGACTACAAACAGTGGAAGGAAATGAATAAAACTGTTAAAGAACTGAAATGAGAAATAGAAACAATGCAGAATAGAGTTTAGACTGTGGCAGGATTTTTTGCTAGGTTCTTTTAGCCAGATTTACATTAGAATATAAGGCAAGGGACTAGAGAGATGACTCAGTGATTATGAACACTTCATATTGGAATTGGACCCTGGTTCAATTCCAAGCACAAACATGATGGTTCCCGATCATCTGTAAGTCTGGTTCTGGAGGACCTGATGATCTCTTCTAGCCTCCACAGCACCTGGCATGCACATAGTACACAGACATACAGATGCAGACCATTCATACATATAAAACTTAAATTAAAATTAAAAAGACTTGAGAGTGAAAAATCAGAGGAAGAAAGATCTGAAAATCTTGTAGTTTGACCAAAAACCAAAACCCAAAACAAACCAAACCAAAATAAAACAAAACAAAAGCTAATGTAGATTTGGAGCCAACAAAGGAATGGATTCTCAAAAGATCCATGTAATAGCAGCAGAATATCTCCAAACTGGATAGAGATTACGCACCTTAGTCACATGAGAAGTGAGCATCTACAGAGCCTTCTGCTTGTACAGGCTTCCATGAAATCTGTTCACTAGGATACACTTCACTGTGCTCAGTGGCCCAGACATACAGAGGCCACTGTAGTTGTGCTTCAAAGGGGCTTATTATTGCCCCAGCTCTCCAAGATAGAATGTGATCAGTACAGTGTCTTTCATTGGAATTGAGTCCTAATACTGTACATAGTTCTAACTTTGGAAACTTAATCTGGGTCCTTTTCTCCATTAATTTGTTTAATTTATTCACTTTACAGCTGAATCAAAGCCTCCTTCCTTCCTCTCCCACAAGTCCCCCCACCCCATCCCCTTTTCCCCAGAGAAGCCAAGTCCCCCATAGGTACTCACCCACTTTGGTACATCAAGTCACAGCAGGATGAACAACTTGGTTAGGTTTAGTCACAAAACAGCCCACTTCTCTGAGGGCCAATATTATGTGTGGTGGTTTGGTTTGATTTTGCCACTAACAAAAATATCTGTCTTAACTGAGGGTTTATTTGGATTCTGTATGGTGTGAATAAGGCTCTGAGTGATGTCCTAAGAGATATGTACATTGCTGATATGGATATGACCATTTCAAAGACCCCAAATCAGACCCATAGAGGAACGGCAAAGCCTTCCATAACCCACGTACTACTCATGGGGAAATGACCAGGCATTCATGTAGTCCAGGTGTGAATTTTGATAGTGTTTTCAGAAAATGTTCACCATTGCTTTCTCCCCAAGATGCTTACAGCATGAAGACTGCTCCCACCAGGATGAACAAACTCTGTCTCCCTTGTTCAGCTGTATATAAATACCCGGCTTCCTTATTTATCTGTATGATTTTTTTATTAGATATTTTCTTTATTTACATTTCAAATGCTATTCTGAAAGTTTCCTTACCCCCCCCCCACCCTGCTCCCCTACCCACCCACTCCCACTTCTCGGCCCTGGTGTTCCCCTGTACTGGGGCATATAAAGTTTGCAAGACCAATGGGCCTCTCTTTCCAGTGATGGCAGACTAGGCCATCTTCTGCTACATATGCAGCTAGAGACATGAGCTCTGGGGGTACTTGTTAGTTCATATTGTTATTCCACCTATAGGGTTCCAGACCCCTTCAGCTCCTTGGGTACTTTCTCTAGCTCCTCCATTAGGGGCCCTGTGATCCATCCAATAGCTGACTGTGAGCATCCACTTCTGAGTTTGCTAGGCCCCAGCATAGTCTCACAAGAGACAGCCATATCTGGGTCCTTTCAGCAAAATCTTGCTGGCATATGCAATAGTGTCTGCACTTGGTGGATGATTATGGGATGTATCACTGGGTGTGGTAGTTTTTGGATGGTCCATCCTCTCGTCTCAGCTCTAAACTTTGTCTCTGTAACTCCTTCCATGGGTGTTTTGTTCCCTATTTTAAGGAGGAATGAAGTATCCACATGTTGGTCTTCCCTCTTCTTGATTTTCTTGTGTTTTGCAAATTTTATCTAGGGTATTCTAAGTTTCTGAGCTAATATCAACTTATCAGTGAGTACATATAATGTGAGTTCTTTTGTGATTGGGTTACCTCACTCAGGATGAAAACCTTCAGATCCATCCATTTGCCTAGAAATTTCATAAATTCATTGTTTTTAATAGCTGAGTAGTACTCCACTGTCTAAATGTACCACATTTTCTGTATCCATTGCTCTGTTGAGGGACATCTGGGTTCTTTCCAGCTTCTGGCTATTATAAATAAGGCTGCTATGAACATAGTGGAGTATGTGTCCTTATTACCAGTTGGAACATCTTCTGGGTATATGCCCAGGAGAGGTATTACTGGATCTTCCGGTAGTACTATGTCCAATTTTCTGAGGAACTGCCAGACTGATTTCCAGAGTGGTTGTACAAGCTTGCAATCCCACCAACAATGGAGGAGTGTTCCTCTTTCTCCACATCCTTGCCAGTATCTGCTGTCACCTGAATTTTTGATCTTAGCCATTCTGACTGGTGTGAGGTTGAATCTCAAGGTTGTTTTGATTTGCATTTCCCTGATGATTAAGGATGCTGAACAATTTTTTCAGGTGCTTCTCAGGCATTCGGTATTCCTCAGTTGAGAATTCTTTGTTTAGCTCTGTACCCCATTTTTAATAGGATTATTTGAATTTCTGGAGTCCTGCTTCTTGAGCTCTTTGTATATATTAGGTATTAGTCCCCTATCAGATTTAGGATTGGTAAAAATCCTTTCCCAATCTGTTGGTGGCCTTTTTGTCTTATTGACAGTGTCTTTAGCCTTACAGAAGCTTTGCAATTTTATGAGGTCCCATTTGTCAATTCTTGATCTTACAGCACAAGTCATTGCTGTTCTGTTTAGGAATTTTTCCCCCTGTGCCCATATCTTCGAGGCTTTCCCCCACTTTCTCCTCTATTAATTTTCAGTGTCTCTGGCTTTATTTGGAGGTGTTTGATCAACTTATACTTGAACTTTGTATAAGGAGATAGGAATGGATCAATTCGCAGTCTTCTACATGATAGCCATCAGTCGTGCCAGCACCATTTGTTGAAAATGCTGTCTTTTTTCAACTGTATGTTGAAAGCTCCCTTGTCAAAGATCAAGTGACCATAGGTGTATGGATTCATTTTTGGGTCTTCAATTCTATTCCACTGGTCTACTTTTCTGTCGCTATACCAGTACCATGCAGTTTTTAATCACAATTGCTCTGTAGTATAGCTTAATGTCAGGCATTGTGATTCCACCAGAGGTTCTTTTATTGTTGAGAACAGTTTTTTCTATCCTAGGTTTTTTATTATTCTAGAATAATATGCAAATTGCCCTTTCTATCTCAGTGAAGAATTGAGTTGGAATTTTGATGGGGATTGTATCAAGTCTCTAGATTGCTTTTGGCAGGATAGCCATTTTGACTATATTAATCCTGCCAATCCATGAGCATGGGAGATCTTTCCATCTTCTGAGATCTTCAATTTCTTTTTTCAGAGACTTGAAGTTCTTATCATACAGACATTTCACTTCCTTAGTTAGAGTCACACCAAGATATATTATATTATTTGTGACTATTGGAAAGGGTGTTGTTTCCCTAATTTCTTTCTCAGAATATTTATCCTTTGTTTAGAGAAAGGCCATTGACTTGTTTGAGTTAATTTTATATCCAGCTACTGCACTGAAGCTGTTTATCAGGTTTAGGAGTTCTGTGGTGGAATTTTTGGGGTCACATATATAAAGTATCATATCATATCATCTGCAAATAATGATATTTTGACTTCTTCCTTTCCAATTTGTATACCCTTGATCTCCTTTTGTTGTCAAATTGCTCTGGCTAGGACTTCAAGTACTATATTGAATAGGTAGGGAGAAAGTGGGCAGCCTTGTCTAGTCCCTGATTTTAGTGGGATTGCTTCGAGTTTCTCTCCATTTAGTTTGATGTTGGCTAGTGGTTTGCTGTATATTGCTTTTATCATGTTTAGGTATGGGCCTTGAATTCCTGATCTTTCCAAGACTTTTATCATGAATGGGTGTTGAATTTTATTGAATGCTTTCTCAGCATCTAATGAGAAGATCATGTGGTTTTTGTCTTTGAGTTTGTTCATATAGTGGATTATGTTGATGGATTTCTGTATATTAAACCATCCCTGCATCCCTGGGATGAAGCCTACTTGGTCATGATGGATGATTGTTTTGATGTGTTCTTGGATTTGGTTTGCAAGAATTTTATTGAGTATTTTTGCATCGATACTCATAAGGGAAATTGGTCTGAAGTTCTTGGTGGATGATTATGGGATGGATCCCTGGGTGTGGTCCATCCTTTCGTCTCAGCTCTAAACTTTGTCTCTGTAACTCCTTTCATGGGTGTTTTGTTCCCAATTCTAAGAAGGGGCGAAGTGTCCACACTTTGGTCTTCATTCTTCTTGGAAAAACCTCGAAGTTATGGGCACAGGGGAAAAATTCCTGAATAGAATAACAATGGCTTGTGTTGTAAGATTAATAATTGACAAATGGGACCTCATAAAATTGCAAAGCTTCTGTAAAGCTAAAGACACTGTCAATAAGACAAAAAGGCCACCAACAGATTGGGAAAGGATTTATGGTTTTATTTAAGGTTTTATGTGGAAGTTCTTGATCTACTTGGATTTGAGCTTTGTACAAGGAGATAAGGATGGATGGATTTGCATTCTTCTACATGCTGACCACCAGTTGAATGAGTACCATTTGTTGAAAATGTTGAAAATGCTGTCTTTTTCTCACTGGATGATTTTAGCTCCTTTGTCAAAGGTCAAGTGACCATAGGTGTGTGGGTTTATTTCTGGGTCTCCAATTCTGTTTCATTGATCTACCTGTCTGTCACTGTAACAGTACCATGCAGTTTTTATCACCACTGCTCTGTAGTGCAGCTTGAGGTCAGGCATGGTGAGACCCTCAGTGGGTCTTTATTGTTTATTGTCTGGACTTTTTGTTATTCCAGATGAATCTGATAATTGCTCTTTTTAACTCTGTGAAGAATTGAGTTGGAATTTTGATGGGGATTGCATTAAATCTCTAGATTGCTTTCAGCATGGTAGCAGTTTTTACAGTATTAATCCTGACAATCCATGGAAATAGGATATCTTTCCATCTTCTGAGATATTCTTCAATTTCTTTCCTCAGATACTTGAAGTTCTTGTCATACAGATCTTTCACTTACTTGGATAGAGTTACACCAAGGTATTTTATATTATTTGTGACTATTGTGAAGGGTGTCATTTCCCTAGTTTCTTCTCACCCTGTTAATTCTTTGAGTAGAGGAAGGCCACTGAGTTTTTTGAGTTAATTTTATATCCAGCCATTTTCCTGAAGTTGTTTATCAGGCTTAGGAACTCTCTGGTGGAATTTTTATGGTCACTTAAGTATACTATCATATCATCAGCAAATAGTGATATTTTGACTTCCACCTTTCCAATTTGTATCTGATTGACCACCTTTTGTTGCTTCATTGCTCTAGCCAGGACTTCAAGTACTACATTGAATAGGTAGGGAGCCTTGTCTAGTACCTGATTTTAGTGGGATTGCTGCAAGTTTCTCTACATGTAGTTTGATGTTGGCTACTGATTTGCTGTAGATTGCTTTTATTATGTTTAGGTGTGGGTCTTGAATTCCTGAACTTTCTAAGGCTTTTATCATGAAGGGTTGTTGGATTTTGTCAGAAGCTTTTTCAGCATCTAATGAAATGATCATGTGGATTTTGTTCTTGAGTTTGTTTATATAGAGGATTACATTGATGGATTTTCTTCCTTCCTTTCTCTCTCTCTCTTTCTTTCTTTCTTTCTTTCTTTCTTTCTTTCTTTCTTTCTTTCTTTCTTTCTTTCTTCCTTCCTTCCTTCCTTCCTTCCTCCCTCCCTCCCTCCCTCCCTCCCTCCTCTCTCTCTCTCTCTTTCTTTCTTTCTTTCTTTCTTTCTTTCTTTCTTTCTTTCTTTCTTTCTTTCTTAGTTCCTTTATTTACATTTCAAATGTTATCCCCTTTCCTAGTTTCCCCTCTGAAAATCCCCTATCCTCTCCCCCCTCCCCCTGCTCACCAACCCACCCACTCCCTCTTTCTGACCCTGGCATTCCCCTATACTGGGGCACAGAACCTTCACAGAACCAAGGGCTTCTTCTCCCACTGATGACTGACTAGGCCACTTTGATGGATTTCTACATATTGAACCATCCTTGCATCCCTGGGATGAAGCCTACTTTATCATAATGGATGATTATTTTGTTGTGTTCTTGGATTTGGTTTGCAAGAATTTTATTGAGTATTTTTGCAGCGTATTCATAAGGGAAATTGGTCTGAAGTTCTCTTTCTTTGTTGGGTCTTTGTGTGGTCTAGGTATAATCGTAATTGTGGCTTCATAGAATGAATTGGGTAGTGTTCTTTCTGTTTGTATTTTTGGAATAGTTTAAAGAAACTTAGAATACCCAAGATATAAGATACAATTTGCAAAACACATGAAACTCAAAGAATGAAGACCAAAGTGTGGACACTTTGCCCCTTCTTGGAATTGGGAACAAAACACCCATGGAAGGAGTTACAGAGACAAAGTTTGGAGCTAAGACGAAAGGATGGACCATTTAGAAACTGCCATATCCGGGCATCCATACCATAATCAGCTTCCAAATGCTGACACCGTTGCATACACTAGCAAGATTTTGCTGAAAGGACTCAAATATAGCTGTCTCTTGTGAGAATATGCCAGGGCCTAGCAAACACAGAAGTGGATGCTCACAATCAGCTATTGGATGGATCACAGGGCCCCCAGTGGAGGAGCTAGACAAAGTAACCAAGGAGCTAAAGGGATCTGCAACTTTATAGGTGGAACAACAATATGAACTAACCAGTACCCCCTGGAGCTCATGTCTCTAGCTGCATATGTATCAGAAGTTGGCCTAGTCGGCCATCAGTGGAAAGAGAGGCCCATTGTTCGTGCAAACTTCATATGCCTCAGTACAGAGGAACACCAGGGCTAAGAAGTAGGAGTGGGTGGGTGGGAGAGTGGGTGGGGGAGCATGTGGGGGACTTTTGGGATAGCATTGGAAATGTAAATGAAATAAATACCTAATTAAAAAAAGAGTGTTGGCATTAGATCTTCTTTGAAGGTCTAATTGAACTCTGCACTAAATCCATCTGGTCCTGAGCTTTTTTTTGGTTGGGAGAATATTAATGACTGCTTTTATTTCTTTAGGGATTATGGGACTGTTTAAATGGTTTATTATCCTTATTTAACTTCAGCACTTGGTATCTGTCTAGAAAATTGTCCATTTCATCGAGTTTTGTTCAGTATAGGCTTTTGTAGTGGGATCTGGTGATTTTTTTGGATTTCCTAGGTTTCTGTTTTTATGTCTCCCTTTTCATTTCTGATTTTATTAATTTGGATACTGTCTCTGTGCCCTCTGGTTAGTTTGGCTAAGGGTTTATCTCTTTTGTTGGTTTTCTCAAAGAACCAGCTCCTAGTTTGGTTGATTCTTTGTGTAGTTCTTTTTGTTTCCACTTGGTTAATTTCACCCCTGAGTTTGATTATTTCCTGCTGTTTACTCAGGGTGAATTTGCTTCTTTTTGTTCTAGAGATTGTGTTGTCCTGTCAAGCTGTTAGTGTCTGCTTTCTCCAGTTTCTGGTGGAAGGCACTCAGAGCTATGAGTTTTCCTCTAAGCACTGTTTTCTGTGTGTCCCATAAGTTTGGGTATGTTGTGGCATCATTTTCTTTGAATTCTAAACCATCTTTAATTTCTTCTTCTATTAGTTCCTTGACTAAGTTATTGAGTAGAGCATTGTTCAGCTTCCATGTGTATATGAACTTTCTATTGTTTTTGTTATTGAATACTAGCCTTAGTCCGTGGTGATTTGATAGGATACATGGGATTATTTCAATCTTCTTGTATCTGTTGAGGCCTGTTTTTTGGAGAATGTACCATGAGGTGTTGAGAAGAAGGTATATTCTTTTGTTTTAGGATGAAATGTTCTGTAAGTATCTGTTAGACCCATTTGGTCCATAACTTCTTTTAGTTTCATTGTTTCTCTATTTAGTTTCTGCTTCCAGGATCTGTCCATTGCTGAGAGTGGGATGTTGAAGTCTCCCACTATTATTGTGTGAGGTGCAATGTAATTTTTGAGCTTTAGTGAAGTTTCTTTTATGAATGTGGGTGTCCTTGTGTTTGGAGCATAGATGTTCAGAATTGTGCGATCTTCTTGGTAGATTTTTTTTTCCTTTGTTGGGTATGATGTATCCTTCTTTATCTCTTTTTTTTTGATAACTTTTGATTGAAAGTTGATTTTATTCGATATTAGAATGGCTACTCCAGTTTGTTTCTTGGGACCATTTGCTTGGAAATGGGTTTTCTAGCCTTTTACTTTGAGGTAGTGCCTGTCTTTGTCACTGAGGTGTGTTTCCTGTATGCAGCAAAATGTTGGGTCCTTTTCATATGTCCAATCTTTTAGTCTATGTCTTTTTATTTGGGAATTGATATTAAGAGCTATTAAGGAAAAGTGATTGTTGCTGCCTGATAGTTTTGTCGTTAGAGGTGAAATTATGTTTACATGGCTATTTTATTTTTGATTTGTTAAAAGAAGATTATTTTTGCTTTTTTCAATTTTTGCTTATTATTTTGCTTTTTCTAGGGTGTAGTTTCCCTCTTTGTGTTGGCCTTTTCCATCTATTATCCTTTGTAGGACTGGATTTGTAGAAAGATGTTGTGTAAATTTGCATTTTTCATGGAATATCTTGGTTTCTCCATCTATATTAATTAAGAGGTTTTTTGGGTATAGTAGCCTGGGCTGACATTTGTGTTCTTTTAGGATCTGTATGACTTCTGCCCAGGATCTTCCAGCTTTTATATTCTCAGGTGAGAAGTCCTGTGTAATTCTGATAGGTCTGCCATTATATGTTACTTGACCTTTTCCCCTTACTGTTTTTGATATTCTTTCTTTGTTTTGTACATTTGGTGTTTCTACTATTACGTGACAGGAGGAATTTCTTTTCTGGTCCAATCTTTTTGGAATTCTGTAGGCTTCTTGTATACCATGGACATTTCTTTCTTTTGGTTTGGGAAGTTTTCTTCCATAATTTTGTTGAAGATATTTACTGGCCTTTTAAGTTGAGAATCTTTGCTCTGTTCTATATCTACTATCCTTAGGTTTGGTCTTTTCTTTGTGTCCTGGATTTCCTGGATATTTTGGGTTAGGAATTTTTTGCATTTTTCATTTTCGTTGAAAGTTGTGTCAATGTTTCTTATAGCCACTTTTGAAAATTTTAAGTCATTTGTATGTGTGAGTGTCTTAGGGTTTCTATTGCTTTTGTAAAACACCATGGCAAATGTAATGTTGGGAGAAAATAATTTGGTTTGAGTGTCTCTATCACAGTTCACCATGAAGGGAAATCAGGAAAAAACTCAAGGCAAGAACCTGGAGGCAGTAACTGAAACTGAAATCATGGAAGAATGCTGCTTACTGACTTGCTCTTCATGTCTTGCTCAGCTTTCTTTCTTTTTTTAAAAAATTAGGCATTTTCCTTATTTACATTTTCAATGCTATCCCAAAAGTACCCCATACCCTCCCCCCCCCACTCCCCTACCCACCCACTCCCACTTTTTGGCCCTGGTGTTCCCCTGTACTGGGGCATATAAAGTTTGCAAGTCCAATGGGCCTCTCTTTCCAGTGATGGCTGACTAGGCCATCTTTTGATACACATGCAGCTAGAGTCAAGAGCTCCGGGGTACTGGTTAGTTCATAACGTTGTTCCACCCATAGGATTGCAGATCCCTTCAGCTCCTTGGGTATTTTCTCTAGCTCCTCCAGTAGGGGCCCTGTGATTCATCCAATAGTTGACTGTGAGCATCCACTTATGTGTTTGCTAGGCCCCGGCGTAGTCTCACAAGAGACAGCTATATCAGGGTCCTTTCAGCAAAATCTTGCTAGTGTATGCAATGGTGTCAGCATTTGGATGCTGATTATGGGATGGATCCCTGGATATGGCAATCTCTACATGGTCCATCCTTTTGTCTCAGCTCCAAACTTTGTCTCTGTAACTTCTTCCATGGGTGTTTTGTTCCCAATTCTAAGAAGGGGCAAAGTATCCACACTTTGGTCTTCGTTCTTCTTGAGTGTCATGTGTTTTGCAAATTGTAACTTATATCTTGGGTCAGCTTGCTTTCTTATATGATCCAGGGCTATCTCCCCAGGAGCATCACCCCCAACAGTGGCCTGAACCCTCCCATATCAATCCTTTATCAAGACATTTGCTTATAGACTTACTACAGACCAATCTAATTTACCAAACTGAGGTTTCTTTTTCCAAGATGACACTAGATTGTGTCAAATGGTTAAAAAAAAAACTATCCAGTATAGTGGATATGTGCTCATGATTGCAAGTTCTTGCAGCAGCCTGAGGAATAGGATCTCCCTGGATCTGGAATTAGTGCTTCTTGTGAGCTGCCCCACATGGGTGCTGGGAAGCAAACTTAGGTCTTCTGTTTTTAATTATTGAGCCTTTAGCTGAGGAGTTATGATAAGAATTTCAAGGCTTCTGGGATTAGTGTCAGGTTTTCTTTAAATGTGTGGAGGCTTGTAGATCTACCATGCCTTGTTCCACATTCCACAGCAGCTCAAACTGATCTCTATGTAAAGTTGGGGGGAAATCAAAGGTAGGCAGTGGATCTGGAATAACAAAAAAACACAGGATAGCAGAGAACAAACTTAATGGCATCTTTGGAGGTTCCCTTTCTCAATGTCATGTCAGACCTTTCCCTATTAAAATTTTTTTTATTTTATAATTTTTATTTCATTTATATATTTCTTATTCTCTCTTTTTACCCCATAGATCATTTGCATATATATTATGGCTTCCAGTTTAGTGTTCGTATGGGATTACTGAATGTGTACATAAATGGGTCTCTGTTTCTTGCCTTTTCCCGGGCTTGTTTCCTTCTGTTGCTTGTTTAATCCTATTCTGATGTGTTAGTTTTGGCTCATCTTATTTTATTATTATCCCTTAGAGTCCTATTTATTTTCTATTGAGAAAGAAAAATGGAGTGATGGGAAGGGAGGTGGAAAGGAACTGGGGAAATAGAGGGAGGAGAAACCATAATCAGGATACGTTATGTGATTAACAAAATCAATTTTCAATAAAAGGAAAGAAATTAAATTTTTTAAAAATAAAAAGATCAGACTTATGAATGTTCATAGTAGGAAAACTCTGAGATCAAAGCATGGAGAATATTTGTAGTATAATTATAAAAGAGAATTTCTCAAATCTGCAGAAAGAGGTACCCATCCAAACTCATGAGGCCCAAAGAACACTAATAGGCAGGACCAGCATTTTTCTTTAAATAAATTGTGTTACCTTACAAAACAAAACAAAATCAAAGGGTATCTATGAAGTTGAAATGCATAATTAAAATTTTGGTATATACACTCAAGAGACAATGCCAAATGGCAGAAGCAATCACCTGTGGTCTTAAAGACAGGTAATTTGAATAGAGATTATTCTACAGAAATAGCATAGGAGGAAAGCAAAAAGCTTAAGAGAGAGTGGTGGTTTGAGTGAGACGTTCCCCTAGGAGTTGTGGATGTTTGAATACTTGCTCCACAGTTGGTGGCACTGTTCGGTAAGACTTAGGAGGTGTGGGTTTGTTGAACATATATCACTGGGGTTGGGGTGGGATGCGGTGGGCTTTGAAGTCTTAAAAGCCACACAACATTCCTAGTTCATCCCTGCATCCTGTTAGGGGTTTGAGGTATGAGTGCTTATCCTTCTACTCTAGCCATCATGACTATCTGAGGCCACAAATTCCCCATTGTGATGATGATGATGATGATGAACTTGTATCTCTCTGGAACCATAGCCAAGTTAAACCCTTCATTCTATAGATTATCTCAGTCAGGGTGTTTTATCATAGCAATAGAAAAGCAACCAGTGCCTAGACTGTTAGAGATAAGTGGTACCAATGTTAAAGCCTATAAAAAAAGCTTTCAGTGAGTATGCGTGATGGGAGGGAGAAAAGTAGAATGGAAAAGGGTAACAATATTTGAGAATATGTGACCAATAATCTCTCTGCATTGATGAAGTTATGTTAACATAGTGATCTGAGAATCTTGAACAATCCAAGTAATATAACCTAGAGTCATACTCAAACTGCTTAAAGACAAAAATATGTGAAAATATAACATTGAAGGCTCGTTATATTTTGGGGAGCATTAACACAACTAGGGGTATTAGAATCTCAGGCGTAGAGTATTAGGAGGTTAGAAGCAAGAGGAATTATGCCTATGTTCAAAATGTTGACTAAAAATTGTCTAATAAAAATTTTATTTCTCATAGAACAATCATTTGAAAATGAAGGTGAAATAAATGCATTTTAAGATAAACAGACTGTGATCATTTGTTAGCACATCTGACTTAGAAAGCATCTTTAAGGATTTAAGGAAGTCCTTCAGTTTGAAAGGTGTCACTAGAGTGCATAGGAAGATATAAAGTGGTTAATATATAGGGTAAACTCATTTTCCTCTCTTTTAAAAAGAGAAACAGAGTTGTATAAAGCAACAGGTACAATGTATTGCTGGCCTTAAAATATAGAGATGTAATATGTGTGCCATTAAAATAATAGCACAAAAGAGGGGAGACATAATGGAGTTTTATAGGAGTAAAAGTCCCATAATTACCTAGAATTTAGTTCATATGAGTTTGAAGCAGATTGCAGTGTTAGGATTTATATTGTAATTTCTAGGGCAGTCGCTAACAAAGCAATGAAAAGTATAATAATGATCAACAGAGGAATTAATGGGATACACCAAAGCTGTTCAATATCAAAGATGGTAGGCAACTAGGAAAGAAAAAGGTTTGTGTTACATAAAAGAAGTGGCTACTCTTGTAGACACCTTCGGCTCAGGTGCAGGCCAGGTCAGCCAGAACAGGGATAAGCCAGAACAGATATAAGCCCCACTTACACTTAGAACCTTCCCCCTCCCTCAATTAGGAACCCCACAACTCAAGCTGCTGACAGCCCTCCACCTGCTGCTGTGTCTCCTACCCCTACATGTACGGACACCCTGTGCTCAAATGTAGACCATGCCAGTCAGAATAGCTCAGAGCCACAAATGCTCTCAGAATCCTCCCACACTCTTGATTCAGATAAGATCCATATGACGATACCTTTTTCTGTGTCATGCCCACTTCTCCCCCTCCCCTCTGCCGCTATTCCTACTTAGGGCAGATATCCACTACTCAGGTACAAGCCACACCAGCTAGAACATGTAATTGTCCCACATGTGATCTAAATCATTTCACTCCCTAAGTTCAGAGAAAAAGGACCCAAGCAGATGACACCCACACTATCACCTGCCCCTGCTGCCATGTCCCGCCCCTACAACAGTGGATACCAGCTGCTCAAGTGCAGGGCTTGCTAGCCTGAAAAAAAAAAAAAGAGATCCCCTGCTGGCCAAGACAGCTACCAAATTTCAGCCTATAAATCTGATGAATAATCACTGCTGGATCAGAGATCATGCTGATGACAAGAAATGCAGACCAAAAACAACTGAAGACCATAAAGACAACAGAAATCAAGAAACAAAAACATGCATTCAACAAAAACAAACTCAGAAATTGGTTCCTAGACCTATATTTATCCCAAATCCAGGTGCCTAGTCACCAGTGCAAGACGAAAAATCAATAACAACCAGGGCTATGGCACCAACACAGCCCAGCTTGCCTACTATAGCAACCCCAGAACATCCCAACTTAGTTGAAGCACAAGAAACCGACCTTAACACCAACTTTATGAAGATGTTAGAGGTCCTTAAAGAGTAAAAGAATAAATCACTTAAAGAAATCCAGGAAAATTCAAGCAATGAGAGAAAAAAATGAATAAATTCCTAAAAGAGAGCCAAGAGAAAATTAGAACTGTTTAAGACCTGAAAATGGAAAAAGATACAATAAAGAAAACACAAACTGAGGGAATCCTGGAGATGGAAAATCTAGGGAAGAGAACAGGTGCAGCAGATGCAAACATCACTAACAGAATGCAAGAGATGGAAGAGAGAGTCTCAGGTGTAAAAGACAGGATAGAAGAAGTCAATGCATCAGTCAAAGAAAACGCCAAATCTAAAACATTCATGACAGAAAACATTCCAGACATCTGGGATACTATGAAAAGACTAAATTTAAAAATAATAGGAACATAAGAAAGAGAAGATTTCCAGATCAAAGACCCAGAAAATATTTTCAACAAAACCATAAAAGAAAAGTTTCCTAACCTAAAGAAGGAGATGCCTATACAAATATAAGAAGCTTATAGAAGACCAAATATATTGGACCGGAAAACAAAGTCCCTTCAGCACATAATAATCAGAACATTGAACATACTGAACAAAGAAAGAATATTAAAAGTTATAAAAAGAAAAGACCAAGAAACATATAAAGCCATACCTATTAGAATAACATCCAACTTCTCAACAGAGACTCAAAAATCCAGAAAGGCCTGGACAGATGTCTTGCAGACTCGAAGAGACCATGGATGCCATCCCGTTCTACTATACCCAGCAAAATTTTCTGTCACCATAGATGGAGAAAACAAGATTTTCCATGATAAAATCAAAATTAAACAATATCTATCTACAAATCCAGCCCTACAGAGGCACTAGAAGACAACCTCCAACCTAAGGAGTTTAACTACGCCTATGAAACACGGGAAATAAATAAGCTAACACGAGCAAAATCAAAAGAAAGGATGTAAAGTACACACACACATTCACATGCCCTACAGAAGGCACTAGAAGACAACCTCCGACCTAAGGAGTTTAATTACGCCCATGAAAACACAGGAAATAAATAAGCTAACACGAGCAAAATCAAAAGAAAGGATATAAAGTACACACACATTCACACCCCCCCCACACACACAACACCACCACCACCAACAACAACAACACTAATAACGACAAAGTAACAGGAATTAATATTAATTGGTCATTAATATCTCAATATCAATGGTCTCAATTCTCTAATAAAAAGACACAAGCTAACAGAATGGATGTGAAAATAGGATCCATCCTTTTGCTGCATGCAGGAACACATTCAATATCAAATATAGACATTATCTCAGAGTAAAGTTTTGGAAGAACTTTTTTTTTAAAGCACATAGACTCAAGAAGCAAGCTGGTGTAGCCATTCTAATATCTAGCAAAATATCCCTTGAGGTCTGCCCCGTTCTGAACGGAAACAAGGAGGAGTGAAATGAGAGGGCTAGGAGGAGAGGACAGAGGGGAAACTGTAGAAAGGATATATGAGAAAGAATCAATAAAAATGATAATCCCCAATATGATAAAACTATAACAAGAATTAAAATAATCACATATAAGACATATTGTATAAGTAGACTAATCAAAAGGCTGAGATTGTCAGAGTGCATTCAAAATAAAAGGACTATGTGCTGCTTTCAAGAGACAGACTTTGGATGCAAAGACAAATAGATTGAAAGCATATGACTGTAATGCAAAGAGCAATTAAAGAGAAAGTCGAGTGTCAATATTTATATCAGGCAAAGCAGAGTTTAAGATAAATAGTATTTAAAAGTAAGTGTTTCATAATGATAAGAATTAATGCAAGAAGAATATCTAACATTCACACACACACACACACACACACACACACACACACACACACCTGTACCACTAAACTTAGCTATTCAGAGGAAATAGACAATTTATTTTTTTTTCCATTTTTTATTAGGTATTTCGCTCATTTACATTTGCAATTCTATACCAAAAGTCCCCCATAGCCACCCACCCCCTCTCCCCTACCCACCCACTCCCCTTTTATGGCCCTGGCGTTCCCCTGTACTGGGGCATATAAAGTTTGCGTGTCCAATGGGCCTCTCTTTCCAGTGATGGCCGACTAGGCCATCTTTTGATGCATATGCAGCTAGAGTCAAGAGCTCCAGGGTACTGGTTAGTTCATAATGTTGTTCCACCTATAGGGTTGCAGATCCCTTTAGCTTCTTTGGTACTTTCTCTAGCTCCTTCATTGGGGGCCATGTGATCCATCCAATAGCCGACTGTGAGCATCCACTTCTATGTTTGCTAGGCCCAGGCATACTCTGACAAGAGACAGCTATATCAGGGTCCTTTCAGCATAATCTTGCTAGTGTATGCAATGGTGTCAGCATTTGGAAGCTGATTATGGGATGGATCCCCGGATATGCTAGTGTCTACATGGTCCATCCTTTTATCTCAGCTCCAAACTTTGTCTCTGTAACTCCTTCCAAGGGTGTTTTGTTCCCACTTCTAAGGAGGGGCATAGTGTTCACACTTCAGTCTTCATTTTTCTTGAGTTTCATGTGTTTAGGAAATTGTATCTTATATCTTGGGTATCTTAGGTTTTGGGCTAATATCCACTTATCAGTGAGTACATATTGTGTGAGTTCCTTTGTGAATGTGTTACCTCACTCAGGATGATGCCCTCCAGGTCCATCCATTTGGCTAGGAATTTCATAAATTCATTCTTTTTAATAGCTGAGTAGTACTCCATTGTGTAGATGTACCACATTTTCTGTATCCATTCCTCTGTTGAGGGGCATCTGGGTTCCTTCCAGCTTCTGGCTATTATAAATAAGGCTGCTATGAACATAGTGGAGCATGTGTCCTTCTTACCAGTTGGGGCATCTTCTGGATATATGCCCAGGAGAGGTATTGCTGGATCCTCCGGTAGTACTATATCCAGTTTTCTGAGGAACCGCCAGACTGATTTCCATAGTGGTTGTACAAGCCTGCAATCCCACCAACAATGGAGGAGTGTTCCTCTTTCTCCACATCCACTCCAGCATCTGCTGTCACCTGAATTTTTGATCTTAGCCATTCTGACTGGTGTGAGGTGGAATCTCAGGGTTGTTTTGATTTGCATTTCCCTGATGATTAAGGATGTTGAGCATTTTTTCAGGTGCTTCTCTGCCATTCGGTATTCCTCAGGTGAGAATTCTTTGTTCAGTTCTGAGCCCCATTTTTTAATGGGGTTATTTGATTTTCTGAAGTCCACCTTCTTGAGTTCTTTATATATGTTGGATATTAGTCCCCTATCTGATTTAGGATAGGTAAAGATCCTTTCCCAATCTGTTGGTGGTCTTTTTGTCTTATTGACGGTGTCTTTTGCCTTGCAGAAACTTTGGAGTTTCATTAGGTCCCATTTGTCAATTCTCGATCTTACAGAGCAAGCCATTGCTGTTCTGTTCAGGAATTTTTCCCCTGTACCCATATCTTCAAGGCTTTTCCCCACTTTCTCCTCTATAAGTTTCAGTGTCTCTGGTTTTATGTGAAGTTCCTTGATCCACTTAGATTTGACCTTAGTACAAGGAGATAAGTATGGATCGATTCGCATTCTTCTACATGATAACAACCAGAACAAGGGGATACAAATTGGAAAAGAGGAAGTCAAAATATCACTTTTTGCAGATGATATGATAGTATATATAAGTGACCCTAAAAATTCCACCAGAGAACTCCTAAACCTGATAAACAGCTTTGGTGAAGTAGCTGGATATAAAATTAACTCAAACAAGTCAATGGCCTTTCTCTACACAAAGAATAAACAGGCTGAGAAAGAAATTAGGGAAACAACACCCTTCTCAATAGTCACAAATAATATAAAATATCTCGGCGTGACTCTAACTAAGGAAGTAAAAGATCTGTATGATAAAAACTTCAAGTCTCTGAAGAAAGAAATTAAAGAAGATCTCAGAAGATGGAAAGATCTCCCATGCTCATGGATTGGCAGGATCAACATTGTAAAAATGGCTATCTTGCCAAAAGCAATCTACAGATTCAATGCAATCCCCATCAAAATTCCAACTCAATTCTTCAACGAATTAGAAGGAGCAATTTGCAAATTCATCTGGAATAACAAAAAACCTAGGATAGCAAAAACTCTTCTCAAGGATAAAAGAACCTCTGGTGGAATCACCATGCCTGACCTAAAGCTTTACTACAGGGCAATTGTGATAAAAACTGCATGGTACTGGTATAGAGACAGACAAGTAGACCAATGGAATAGAATTGAAGACCCAGAAATGAACCCACACACCTATGGTCACTTGATCTTCGACAAGGGAGCTAAAACCATCCAGTGGAAGAAAGACAGCATTTTCAACAATTGGTGCTGGAAATAGACAATTTATTGTAGTTAGAGACCTCAATACTCACAATAACCGATACTATAGATAAGCAGTAATTTGCTGATGCAGAAGATTTGAATAATACTATCCACCAATTTAATCATCTAACTAGCACATACTACATCTGCTAAAAATTGTAAAATATTATTTTCAAGTGCACAGGGAACATTCTCTAACATAGAACAGATGTTAGTTAATAAACCAAGTCTCAGCACATTGGAATGAAGTGAAATCATACAAAATATGTTCACTGATTATAGAATATGTAAATGACAAAAAATCAATAGTCAAACCTTGGAAAATGGAAGTTTGGAAGTTATATATGCTGCCAAGCTATACATGAGCAAGATGCGAGTTCTCAATGGAAATTGGAATATATTTTGAATTAAAAAGAAATAAAAGCTTTTGGATTGAAGCCCAAGAACTGTGTTTTATGAAGATTAAGATTCTAAATACCTATAAAAGAGTTAAAGTCATCCAAATTCCTACAATAAGAATCTAGGAAAAGATAAATAAATAACATTCAAGGCAAATGGGAGGAGCTAATGATTAGAATGGAAATCAGTGAAAAATCAAACAAAAAATAATAGAGACTAAAACCAACGAAACTAAAAGTTGATCTTCTGGAAGACTAATAAATTAGCCAGTTTGATATTTATGCCCAGTAACAAAAAATAACAGAAACAAACAAACAACAAGAAAACAAGCAAATAGGGAGGGAAGGAAGGAAGGAAGGAAGGAAGGAAGGAAGGAAGAAAGGAAGAAAGGAAGAAAGGAAGAAAGGAAGAAAGGAAGAAAGGAAGAAAGGAAGAAAGGAAGAAAGGAAGAAAGAAAGAAAGAAAGAAAGAAAGAAAGAAAGAAAGAAAGAAAGAAAGAAAGAGTCTACACATGCATGTGTTAGCTTCTTTGTGCTGCTTAGTAGTGCCAGTAAGAAGAGCTTATTGACATGGAACAATAGAAGCTAATCTTTCATAGATCTGTAGGTTAGAAGTCTAAAATCAAAGTTGTGGGAGAGTCACAGTCTCTCTAAAGGCTCTACAAGGAGAATATGTCCTTAATCTTCTATTGGTTGCTGGACAGTCATAATATTCTTTGGTCTATGGTGGCATAGATAAAACTTTTGTCTTCAAATTGCCTTCTCCATTTTGTGTGTCACTTTAGTGAGCTTCTTATAAGGACAATAGTTGTTAGACATTGTCTTCTCTAGTTACATATGCTAAATTATATTCCCAAATATGATAATAATGTAAGATTTTGAGTAGACACAAATATTTTGGGGACACTATTAAATAAAGTACAGAAAATTCTTTGGATTAACAAATTAGATAGATTAATTGAGCAAATTTCTAGAACACCAAGTGAAAGAAATAAAATCAGAAAGAAATAGCGAATCTGAACAGAATGTTAAACTTGGTGGAACATGCCTTTAATTTCAGTCCTTGGGATGTGGATACATGAGAATCAAGAACTGGAAGCCACACTAGGCTATATGAGACTATTAGAGATGGAAAGGGAGAAAGAGAGAACAAAAGAGGGAGAAAAAGAGGGAGGGAGAGGGAAAGGGAAAGGGAGAACAAATATCTGAATAAATCTTATTTTTTTTCTTTTCCATTTTTATTAGGTATTTAGCTCATTTACATTTCCAATGCTATACTAAAAGTCCCCCATACCCACCCACCCACTCCCCCTTTTTGGCCCTGGCGTTCCCCTGTACTGGGGCATATAAAGTTTGCGTGTCCAATGGGCCTCTCTTTCCAGTGATGGCCGACTAGGCCATCTTTTGATACATATGCAGCTAGAGTCAAGAGCTCCGGGGTACTGGTTAGTTCATAATGTTGTTCCACCTATAGGGTTGCAGATCCCTTTAGCTCCTTGGGTACTTTCTCTAGCTCCTCCATTGGGAGCCCTGTGATCCATCCATTAGCTGACTGTGAGCATCCACTTCTGTGTTTGCTAGGCCCCGGCATAGTCTCACAAGAGACAGCTACATCTGGGTCCTTTCGATAAAATCTTGCTAGTGTATGCAATGGTGTCAGCGTTTGTATGCTGATTATGGGGTGGATCCCTGGATATGGCAGTCTCTACATGGTCCATCCTTTCATCTCAGCTCCAAACTTTGTCTCTGTAACTCCTTCCAAGGGTGTTTTGTTCCCACTTCTAAGGAGGGGCATAGTGTCCACACTTCAGTCTTCATTTTTCTTGAGTTTCATGTGTTTAGGAAATTGTATCTTATATCTTGGGTATCCTAGGTTCAGGCAAAGAAATAAAATAGTAATTTAAATTAATCCATATCTAAATGGTAGCAAATTCTATCAAATATTCAAATAGATTTAAAAATGTGATTACTTTCCAACTTATTTTTTGTGGCAAAACGTACACCTGATTCTGAAGTCAGATAATGATACCCCAGTTGAAGGGAAAAATAATCCAATATCTTTTGTGAGCATGGATGCAGATAAACTTAGTTACTATTAACATGGTAGGTAGAACTCTAGCATGATCTCTCAAGATCTTGGTCTGCCCATACCTTTTATCAACTTCATGAAACACTAATTTATATATTATTGTTAAGGGTTTTTACTGGTACAATTGCTTCCTAATTCAGATGACTAATAAGAATATGGTGTAGGTGGGTTTGACTTAGTAACATGAGTCCTTTACAAGCAGAGAGAGCTGTCGAGATGGTTTCAAAAGGAGAAGTCAGTTCCAAGTTTGACATGCTATTGCTGCTTGAACATGGAAATAACAGAGGAGATCAGATGCTGTTGGAGCTACGATCATCTCCAGCTATTAACCAGCAAGGGAATGAGTACTACATTGCAGTAATGTCAAGAAACAATTTCTCAACAAGAGCTTGGAAGCAGATTGTCCCCAGAGACTATAGCTGAGTGTCAGTACCCAGGTTTCGGTCTCATGATATTCTGAGCAGAGAACTCAGTAATGGCATACTTGACTTCTGACTTGCATAACTGTGTGTTAATAAATGGGTGTTGTTTTAAGCTGCTGAGTTTGTGGTAATTTGTTATGCACTTTGAGAAAGCCAACACAATTAGCAAACCAAATCCAGCAACATATAAGAAGGATTATGCACCATGAGATAAATGAGGTTTATTTAGTAATGCTAGATTGGCTAAACATCTGAAGATCAATTAACGTTGTATATTATATTAATAAAATAAAGGACAAAATCCACCAATCATTCCAAGAACTTCTTTGAAAAAAATTGACAGATGTCAACACTAATCTACAATGGAACAAATCAGGAAGAGATGTGAACTAAATTTAGTAAAAGGTATCTATAAAAAAGTTCAGGAATTACAAACACCATGGTGAAAACTGAATGTGTGTCCTTATATTCAGGAGAAAGTTGTAATATCCCATTTAACACTATGAACAACAATATAAATTACTGCAGATACTTTGGAAATATAGTTTTTAACAAAAATATTATATCTGATGATACACTGGTTAATTTACTAGATATGTAACCATGTATGTTCATGGCTACATTGTGTAACTTCAAAACTGGATGAAGGCAAATACCCACTGAGTATAGAGTAAAGAAATCTATAATGGTATATTTACACAATGAAGTACAATCTTGTGATAGAAACTTGCATATTAAATTTATACACATAAAAGTAAGTGTGTCTCACCACACATTGAGTATAATAAAGAAGCAGTCAAGGAATGTGCAAGAATGAACTATGTCTATGAAATCAAAGCATAAAAATAGGTTCTTAGCTTTTGGCTAAGGTCATGTGAAATAACTAGTAAATGTTATTTAAGGATACCTATATACATAGAGGAGTTGTGAACAAAAGCAATGGATTTGTCACACAAAGTTCAGAGCAATAATTAACATTAGGGAGAGCAGAATAATAATGTGAAGAGGCAACATGGCATGAGGACTGTGATGGTTTGTATATTCTTGGACCAGAGAGTGGCACCATTTGGAGGTGTGGCCTTGTTGGAGTAGGTGTGTCACTGTGGGTGTGGGCATAAGATCCTCACCCTAGTTGCCTGGAAGTCAGTCTTCCACTAGCAACCTTTGGATGTAGAACTCTCAGCTCTGCCTGTACCATGTCTGCCTGGATGCTGCCATGCTCCCACCTTGATGATAATGGACTGAACCTCTGAACGTGTAAGCCAGCCCCAATTAAATGTTTTTTTTATAAGACTTGCCTTGGTCATGGTGTCTGTTCACAGCAGTAAAACCCTAACTAAGATGAAGACATTTCGTTTTAAGTGAGTATATATTAGTTGTATAAAATAATGTTTATATTTTCCATACACATATATGACATACTTTGTATCCGTGTAAAGGAAAACACAGTATTTTTTATGTTTCTTTTTATTTTTTTAATTTTTTTTAATTAGGTATTTAGCTCATTTACATTTCCAATGCTATACCAAAAGTCCCCCATACCCACCCACCCCCACTCCCCTACCCACCCACTCCCCCTTTTTGGCCCTGGCGTTCCCCTGTACTGGGGCATATAAAGTTTGCGTGTCCAATGGGCCTCTCTTTCCAGTGATGGCCGACTAGGCCATCTTTTGATACATATGCAGCTAGAGTCAAGAGCTCCAGGGTACTGGTTAGTTCATAATGTTGTTCCACCTATAGGGTTGCAGATCCCTTTAGCTCCTTGGGTACTTTCTCTAGCTCCTCCATTGGGAGCCCTGTGATCCATCCATTAGCTGACTGTGAGCATCCACTTCTGTGTTTGCTAGGCCCCGGCATAGTCTCACAAGAGACAGCTACATCTGGGTCCTTTCGATAGAATCTTGCTAGGAAAACACAGTATTTTTAAAGCAGACATAAGCAGAAAGCTGACATGTCTCATTTATGCATTTTATTATATTGTATCGCCAGCATAATTTTGTGGGGTTGGCAACGTAAACCAGGGTCTTGCCCATGCTTGGTGAAGGCTCTATCAATGAGCTATATGTCTAGCCATGAGTAAAGGCATTTCTAAGTACTTGATATGATGACTTGGGTGGTAATAAATGAGTGTTCATTTGGTAACTATTCCTAGTACTGCATGGATGTTTCATATGGTCTTTTCTATCTATCATACATAGATCATTATTGAAAGCTTAATAAGTAATAAAAATATAATTATGTTGTAGCATTAAAGGAACTTAACAACGGCTGGTACTGAGAGAATGATCAGGATCATTGTCAGGCTCACAGGTAAATTTGTGGCAGTAGAGATGAAGCAACATGGTCAGACTTGAGTAGTGAATAAAATGGCAGAGGTCAAATTGAAATGGAGAGCTAATCCATAGAAATAATTTTTAAAGTCCTATCTAGGTCTCTGATTGGGGGATAGGATGGGTGAATGTATTGTTTGGTGAAATGGCAAGTGCTGTGAGGTGCTGGGACTGGATGAAGAGATCATAAGCAAAGAATTGGATAGTAGAAGTCAGCTGGGAAGGACACACATGGTGATGCAAAGTAACCTGCTTGCTACATAAACTCACTGGAGAAGCCAAAATTACTTTTTACCAAGATTTGGAAAAATATGGCTAATATTCATTGACTGCTTACCACATACCAGGCATTTCATACATAGTAGCTTTTACTCTCTTTGACAATTCTATGAGATCAGTTTAGTTATCTTTTGTTAAATAGTCTAAGTAATTTTCCTGAATTCACTCACCCAGAACAAAAGTAGCTTTGGGATTAGAACATCAATAATCTGACTGTAGAGTCTATGGTTTTTTTTTTTAATGTTAGATCCCAAATTCAGCCACAGAATGTAGATGAGAGAACATGGTGCTAATGCCCCACTACTTAAGGAATGCTCAGTGTTTCATCTTCACTGGCATGAGTGTGTTCCTCATTATTCCTTCTAGAAGTTGGATCCCAGCCAATACCACGAGTGTGCTTCCTTTACACTAGTCTCATCCTTGACTCACTTCCTCCTTCCCCCTTTTCATTTTTTTAAAGTAGCTATGCAGCATTCTTTTTAGATTTGTTTTATTTATTATGTATACGACATTCTGCCTACATATGTAGCTGCAGGCCAGAAGAGGGCACCAGATCTCATTATAGATGGTTATAAGCCACCATGTGGTTGCTGGGAATTGAACTCAGGATCTCTGGAAGAACAGCCAGTGCTCTTAACCTCTGAGCCATCTCCCCAGCCCCTCCTGCATCTCTCTCTCTCAGCATTTTCCAGTGCCTTCTGGATTCCTCATTCTGGATCGCATTCAGAATAAGGTCACTCTGTGGCCTTTTCAGAACCTGATGCTCATCATCTTGTCCTTGAATTACAGGACTGAGAGTTATACTAGAATGGTATCTGATTCCAAGTGACACTAAACCCGTAGAATAATCAGTTTTATTTGGTGAAGAACTTGTCATCTAGATTATGCAAAATCCACACATCCTATTGAGATTTTTCTCCATCCTTTCTCTGCCTTTCTTCCCTCCTTCTCTCCATTCTTCCCTTTTCTCCTCCTTCCTTCCTTTCTTTCCCCCTGTCTCTCTGCCTCTCTTTCTTTCTCTCTCTCTCTCTCTCTCTCTCTCTCTCTCTCTCTCTCTTTTTTTTTTAGATAAAGACTTGCTTAGCAGTAGCCCAGGCTAGCTTTGACCTTGGGATATTCCTTTCTGAGTGTACTGAGTGCTGGGATTACAGGTATGTTAAACCAAACCCAGCTTCTCTGCTGTTCTTTCAGTTAATTTATTGATACCCAAAGAGTTTCCTTAGATGTCTGCCCCACCTTTTTTGACTTCTTTGAGTTCCCTAAGCATTGGCAGGAGCACAGACTTTTCCTTTTGTTTCTACTGAACACCATATGATCTTTCATTATAGCAAGTAGCATATCTTATCCCAATTATTTTTTCATGGAGGCTAATAAACTTGTGGATTCTAGGCCACATACTACCTTCATATGTTTTGTTTAGCTTGTATAATAATAGAGTTTATAATGTGAAGAACATATGGAGTGAATTTATGTTTCCTCTAGGCAGCAATCAACTGAACTGAGTAGCAGTTGCCTCTTCAATCTTCATTTGTGTTCTCCTACTTATCTTAGTCTTGTTCTATGTTAAAACTCATTTGCTTCACAAGTCTTGGCATTTGAGGTTGTTGATGCTAGTGTACAAATCTATATTAAACTTGATATTTGGACATCATTGGCGACTATCATCTTCACAAAGGCAGACAGGTGATTTCCATTTTGTTTACTGGATCACAGAATCATTTATTATAGAGAGTAAGTGTTGGAACAATAGTTGTTTGATGTGGAATGCTACATTTGATTGGCTTATTGATCCTAATATTTTGATCATCTCTGTATTTTTCCACTTTCTATGAGACACTTTCTTTCTGCTTCTCTTTCCTCCTCCTCTCAAGCCTTTACACTTGACTATTGGTTGGACTTACTTGGACCAACCAGATGTTAGAAGATACCATGTAAGTAATCCAAGTCCAGGGTTATTGGTGTAACCTTTGTGTTTGTGCTTTCACATGTGAAGACATTCCCTATGTAGGTATGCTGGTTAGTATTTATTATCAATTTGACACAATTTGGGAATAAGGATCTTAGAAGGAAGAATCATTTCATCAGATTGGCCTATAGGCATGTCTGCAGGGCTGTTTTCCTGACTGTTAATTGATGTGGAAGTTCCCATCTATAGGCAAGAGTTCAAAGCTGTATGAAAACGCTAGGTAATTAGTGAGTCAAAGAAACAAGTCAGAAAGCTATGGTCTCTCCTTAGTTCTTCCCTCCAGGTTTTTTATTTGAGTTCTTGTGTTTCTTCAATGATAGACTATATAACATGTTAACCTATAAGCTGAAATAACCTTTTTCCTTCCCAAAGTTGCTTTTAGTAAAGGTGTTTATCACAACAACAGAGAAGCAAATTAGGACAGTGATCTTTTGGTTTGAGAAGGATGAGAGTAAAAACCTGTGTTCACATCTACCACTTGTAAGCAAATATAACTGAAGTGAATGGATGCCCAGATGATAAGTAGACTTCAGTGAGAATGTTTTTTACTTTAAGTTACAAGTCACAGAGTAGCTTTATTATATGACAACAGCTAAGAATACATCTATCCTGCTTTGTCTCTAGCTTTCAAAACACAGTCTATCCTCAGTTCATGTCCAATAACTGTTCTCCAACATACAATTCTTTCATCATCTTATCCTCCAAATTCTTATAGCACTTTGTCTTAGGGTTTTACTGCTGTGAGCAGCCACCATGACTGAGGCAACTTTTATAAGGACAACATTTAATTGGGGCTGGCTTACAGGTTCAGAGGTTCAGTCCATTATCATCAAGGCAAGAACATGGCAATGGCCAGGCAAGCATGGTGTAAGCAGAGCTGAGAGTTCTACATCTTCATCTGAAAGCAGCTAAGAGAATACTCACTTCCAGGCAGCTAAGACTAGGGTATTAAAACCCATGCCCACAGTGACACACCTACTCCAGCAAGGCCACACCTCCAAATAGTGTCACTCCTTGGGCTAGGCATATTCAAACCACCATGCACTTTATTTTTTAAAAAAACACTAAGATATAAATTACTTATCAACTATTTTCTTATTTGAAGCATACAATCCAATAGATTTTAGTATATCTGTAGAGATGTATATGAGATTCCAGAAAAATTATTCTCTTCCTACAGAAATTCCCATGCCCTAGTATATCCCTTGTCCAGACCTCATCTCACCAGAGACACAAGTACACAAATCTGTATTTGAGCATATGCATAATCTGAACACTCCATAAGAATGGTAGCATGCAATATATGACATTTTGCATCTGGCTTCCTTCCTGAGATCTAATCACATTATATTGTGTGTCAGTACTTCAGTTTAAATTGTCAACAAGTTTTCTTTTATATGAGTGTGTCTGATTTTAAAAAGAATTAATATACACAGCAATAGGGTTCATCAAAGTCTTTACATACTGTTGTATATGTGTTATATTTTTTCTTAACTGTTCTTCTATTGAACTGCTAGGTTAGCTCCATTTCTTAGATATATGAATGTGAACATATCTCAATGGTGGGATATAAAGCCCTTTGGGGATACAGAATGTTTAGACTTATTATGAATGTTACTGATTATAAATGAGGCATGAAAGAGAGAGAGACTGAGAAGGAGAAGAGAGAGGACGAAGAGGAAGAATAAATGTATGTGTGCACAAAAGAGAACGAGACTGAGAGAGAAAAGAGGAGAAAGAAAGGGGAAGAGGGAGGAGAGGAGAGGAGAGGAGAGGAGAGGAGAGGAGAGGAGAGGAGGGGAGGGGAGAGGAGAGGAGGGGAATTACTGATTTCTATGTAGTTAGTCATTTTACTTCTTTTATTAGATATTTCCATTATTTACACTTCAAATGTTATCCCCTTTCCTGGTTTCCCCTCCAAAACCCCTTATCCCCTCCCCTCTCCCTGCTCAACAAGTGAAACACTCCCACTTCCTGGTCCTGGCATTCCCCTACACTGGGGCATTGAGCCTTCACAGGACCAATGGCCTCTCCTCCCATTGATGTCTGATAAGGCTATCCTCTGCTACATATGCAGCTGGAGCCAAGGTTCCCTCCATGTGTATTCTTTGGTTGGTGCTTTAGTCCCTGGGAGCTCTGGGGGTACTGGTTGGTTCATATTGTTGTTTCCCTGATAGGGCTGCAAACCCCTTCAGCTCCTTGGGTCCTTTCTCTAGCTCCTTCATTGTGGACCCTGTGCTCAGTCCAATGGATGACTGTGAGCATCCAATTCTGTATTTTTCAGGCACTGAAAGAGCCTCACAGGAAACAGCCTTAACAGGCTCCTGTCAGCAAGCATATGTTGGCATCCACAATAGAGTCTGAGTTTGGTGATTGTATATGGGATGGATCTCCAGGTGGGGCAGACTCTGGATGGTCATTCCCTCAGTCTCTCTTCCACACTTTCTCTCTGTAACTCCTTCCATGGGTATTTTGTTCCCCCTTCTAAGAAGGACCAAAGTATCCACACTTTGGTCATCCTTCTTGAGTTTCATGTGGTTTGTGAATTGAATCTTGAGTATCCCAAGCTTCTGGGCTAATATCGACTTATTAAGTGAGTGCATATCTTTTTTTTTTTTCAGAGAGTTCCATCCCACTAAACCTCAGATTGTTTTTTTTTTTAATTTTTTTTATTAGGTATTTTCCTCATTTACATTTCCAATGCTATCCCAAAAATCCCCCATACCCACCCCCCCACTCCCCTACCCACCCACTCCTCGTTTTTGGCCGTGGCGTTCCCCTGTACTGGGGCATATAAAGTTTGCAAGTCCAATGGGCCTCTATTTCCAGTGATGGCCGACTAGGCTGTCTTTTGATACATATGCAGCTAGAGTCAAGAGCTCCGGGGTACTGGTTAGTTCATAATGTTGTTCCATCTATAGGGTTGCAGATCCCTTTAGCTCCTTGGGTACTTTCTCTAGCTCCTCCATTGGGGGCCCTGTGATCCATCCAATAGCTGACTGTGAGCATCCACTTCTGTGTTTGCTAAGCCCTGGCATAGTCTCACAAGAGACAGCTATATCTGGGTCCTTTCATCAAAATCTTGCTAGTGTATGCAATGGTGTCAGCGTTTGGAAGCTGATTATGGGATGGATCCCCAGATATGGCAATCACTAGATGGTCCATCCTTTCATCACAGCTCCAAACTTTGTCTCTGTAACTCCTTCCATGGGTGTTTTGTTCCCAATTCTAAGAAGGGGCAAAGTGTCCACACTTTGGTCTTCGTTCTTCTTGAGTTTCATGCGTTTAGCAAATTGTATCTTATATCTTGGGTATCCTAAGTTTCTGGGCTAATATCCACTTATCAGTGAGTACATATCATGTGAGTTCCTTTGTGATTGGGTTACCTCACTCAGGATGATGCCCTCTAGGTCCATCCATTTGCCTAGGAACTTCATAAATTCATTCTTTTTAATAGCTGAGTAGTACTCCATTGTGTAAATGTACCACATTTTCTGTATCCATTCCTCTGTTGAGGGGCATCTGGGTTCTTTCCAGCTTTTGGCTATTATAAATAAGGCTGCTATGAACATAGTGGAGCATGTGTCCTTCTTACCGGTTGGGACATCTTCTGGATATATGCCCAGGAGAGGTATTGCTGGATCCTCCGGTAGTACTATGTCCAATTTTCTGAGGAACCACCAGACTGCTTTCCAGAGTGGTTGTACAAGCTTGCAATCCCATCAACAATGGAGGAGTGTTCCTCTTTCTCCACATCCATGCCAGCATCTGCTGTCACCTGAATTTTTGATCTTAGCCATTCTGACTGGTGTTGAAAGACCCCCGAAGGGAGACCCTCACTCAAGCCTCGGGACAGCCGCGGACCCAAGAAGACACTGAGACCGAACTCAAAATGTTGAAGGCAAGATTTAATAAAGCAACAGCATGAAAGCACATAGACCAGAGCTCTGGGGTCGAAACTCATACACCTAGTGGTGTAGAGGAGAATCGACGACCAGCCAAATTTTTCACAGGCTTATATAGGAAAACTCAAGGGGGGAGAGTGGGGTAGGGAAAGTACAAGTTTACATAACTAAGGGGTTCTGCCAAGGGACAAGGGGTTCTGCCAAGGGATTCTACGTAACTAAGGGGTCATGTCCTATTATTTGGCAATGTATCCGGTTCATTCTGAGGTTGTTCCAGGAGGCCCTTATCTCAAAAATGTTCTTGGAACAGTCTTTAGTTGGGAGTGTTCGAACTCTAGGGTGAGGAGTTCAGGAATGCATTCTGGGGTGAAGAGTTCAGGAGTGTTCTGGGAACACTCTCTAGATGGGAGGGGTCGGGCTCTGGGGTGAGGAAGAGTTCAGTAATTTTTTATTCTTCATTCCCCACTCCTTTTAGGAAATAGCTCTAATCTTAGAGCGAGTTTTCAACCTCCCGAAGGACCCAATATTGTTGCCTTAGTACCATAACCTGTACTGCATTTATCCTTTCCCTAATAAAAGCTACTAACTTATTAAGGATGCAGGGGCCAAAAGTAAGCAAAAGCATAAGAGTAATCAAAGGTCCTGCTATGGTGGAGAGGAGAGTGGTGAGCCAAGGGGACTTATTAAACCAGCTTTCGAACCATCCTTGTTGGCTTTCTCTTTCTCTTTTACGTATATCTAGGCGTTCTCTAAGTTTGGCCATAGAATCTTTGATTACTCCTGAATGGTCAACATAAAAACAACATTCTTCTTTTAGGGCAGCACAGAGTCCTCCTTCTTTAAGGAATAATAAGTCTAATCCCCTTCTATTCTGTAGCACCACTTCGGACAGGGAAGTTAAAGATTCTTCTAATTTGGTTATAGACTGTTCTATAGTTCTAAGATCAACATCCATAGCTGCACGTAGTTCTTCATAGTATTGGGGGGTCTTAATTAAGGCAGCGGTTCCTGTACCTACTCCAGCCGCTACTCCTAATCCTAATAGAACTGCCAAAGTTAAGGTAACGGGCTCTCTTCTCCAGCGGACCCGATGCTCAAATTTGTCTAAAAAGGAGCTATCATCATGATACAGGAGTCTAGGAATAAGCTGAACCAAAATGCAGAAATCTTTGGAACTATTAAAAACAGACATAGACACACAAGGAGTGAGACCGGTATTGCAAGCCCATACTGTGTCTAAGGGGGGCACTAGATACTGACCACTTTTGCTAGACTGGATGTTCTGGGTCTGATTACTGAGGTGCCCTTTATCCTGAGGTACCTGGCCCAAACAAAGCCCTCTTCCTGAAACTGCTGCTAGAGTCAACTTTCTGTTTTCTCCCCAAAGACATTGAGAATGATCTGAAGTAATATTATAAGTCCTGATCTGAGCTATTCCTTCATAATAAGGGGGGCTAGAGGTATAGCATAACCAGCATGATTGAGTCATATTAGGGTTAGTTCTATTTAAAGCTAAAAAAGCTCCCTGGACTAGACTGACCAGACGGTTCTCTGTACCTAGGGGCGGTGGGGAAGCTAAGGTAGGCTTTATGAGGGGAGTATTAGTCCCTAGGGAGGGTACCACTATGTTGGGCTGTGGAGTTGGTGGAGCTGGTACGGCTGGGACCTTTGGGGGAGCTGGTACGACTGGGGGGCCCTGTTCTATAAGGACCTTGTTGGGCCCAACGAGTGTCACCGCCGGGTCTCTCACTGTCAGCCTGATCGTGAAAATGAACCCAGGATCTCTTAGTGGAATGTATACTCGCCAACCCCACCTATTTCCTTTAAGCCAACTTAGACGGTGTTGTTTCCCTTTCTCGGTGAACTTTATAAGTAGGGGGTTGCAGTATTTACCTTTGCATGGTCCTGGGGGGCTGTTTTTAAAAGCGCACCCACTCTCTGGATATTTATAGGGGTTTCTTTCTCCTTGGTTTGACTTATCATAGCCACTTCCTCGTTTTACCGTGATTAGGTCCCAGTCAGAGGAGGGCTTCCAGTAAGCTTCCCCTGTCGTTTCACATGTCCATTTACCACAAAAGTAATCTGATGCCCCTCCACATTCTCGTTGAAGCCTTTTGCTCCGACCCTGACCAGGGCAAACATAAAATTGTGCAGCTCTAAGATTAGCTCGGTAAAACTGCCCCGAACACCCATATGTGCTCCCTATCCCGTTTGGGACACACCGCTCTTCAGGGGGTGGGTTACTAAGATCGGTATGATCGGGGAGGTCCCATTTGGGGGATCCTGCCACTAACTTACAGATGTCAGGTGTGAGATCAGGCCACCAAGTCCAGAGGGGATGGACTGCAGTGGTTGCCCACACAATGTTTCCCTCCTCATTAAGCACTTCCCAAGACTGTTGAATTGGAGCATGAGGGTTATGGTTCCCTAGGCTCAGGGTGGCGCCTGTGGCGCAAACGAAGCTTAAGAGGATTGTCAGTGGCTGCCACTGTCCAATTGTCTTCGTGGTTTTCTTCATCTTGACTGGCGGCCCTCTTGATGTGGGAGGCGTGGATCCAGGAGGCAATCCTGTCAACTTTTACCGCAGTAGGGGTTGTCAGTAACACCAAATAGGGTCCCTTCCACCGTGGTTCGAGGCTGCTGGTTCGATGCCGTCTGACCAAGACTTTGTCTCCAACTCGGAAGCCGTGGGGTACTGCGGTGGTCCCTGGGGCATAGGCTGCCTTCAGTTGGTCCCAAATCTGGGTCCTAATCACTTCTAGGGCCTTTAAATGAATAAGCAAAGAGGAGGGTAAGACAGGGTCAGAGTCGGAAACCAATGTTCCACCAGCTTCCATTAAGGGGGGAGGTCCTCCATACAGAACTTCAAAAGGAGTGAGCCCGAAATGTCCAGGGGTGTTTCGGGCTCGGAAGAGCGCAAGAGGAAGGAGAGCCACCCAGTCGTTCCCGCCGGTCTCAATGGCTAATTTAGTCAAGGTCTCGTTTAAGGTCCTATTCATCCTCTCTACCTGTCCTGAGCTTTGAGGGCGGTAAGCACAGTGTAATTTCCAATCGATGCCCAACTGAGTGGCCAAGCCCTGACTTACCTGGGCAACAAAGGCTGGTCCATTGTTGGACCCGATTACCTTAGGGATTCCAAATCTTGGCAGGATTTCTTCAAGGATCTTCTTGGCCACAATCTGGGCAGTCTCAGTTTTAGTGGGAAAAGCCTCAACCCATCCTGAAAAAGTGTCTACAAATACTAACAGATACTTGTTACCATACATTCCAGGTTTAACTTCAGTAAAATCTACCTCCCAATACACTCCAGGACGGTCTCCCCGTTGTCTCTTTCCAGGTTCTTTGTAGGCTCTAGTCGCATTAGTGAATGCACATGGTTTGCAGGAGTCTATAATCTTTTGAGCCACTGACTTCAGGTTGGGGACTTGGTATCGGGAATTTTTAATTAGTCTCATCATTTTTTCAACTCCCAGGTGGGTGAATTGGTGTAGTCCTTTCACAAATTTTATTCCTTCTTCGGGAGTCAATTCTATTTTCCCTTCAAAAAAGTATGGGAGGGGATCACTGGTCGCTCTTTTATGTTATACCTCTCATCCTCAGGGCTTTTGGGCGGATCACCTTTTTCAGTTAAGATCATGGTCCCTTGAGCAACTTGTTTTGCCACTGAGTCTGCCATTCGGTTGCCCTTGGCCACCAAGTCTTCTCCTCTTTGGTGGCTGGGGCAGTGGATGATGGCTACCTTCTTAGGTGCATGTATGGCTTCCAACAGGGCCAGAATTTCTTCTTTGTTTTTAATGTCTTTACCAGCCTAAGTCAATAGCCCTCGCTGCCTGTAGATGGCCCCATGAATGTGTGCGGTAGCAAAAGCATAGCGGCTGTCAGTGTAGATGTTAACGATCTTACCTTTAGCCTCTCGGAGGGCTTGTATAAGCGCTATAAGTTCAGCCTTTTGTGCCGACGTTCCTTCAGGCAAAGCGCTTGCCCAAATTACCTTTTTCCCGTCCACCACCGCAGCTCCAGCCTTTCGCTTCCCCTCTATCAGGAAACTGCTGCCGTCCGTATACCAACTGGGAGCTCCAGGCCAGGGTTGGTCAGTCAGGTCTCTTCTGGTCCCAGTTTCTTCAGCGAGGATGTCTGTACATTGATGTACTGGGACGGAATCATTTGTTAGAGGGAGAAGGGTAGCTGGGTTGAGGATGGCAGGGGGCGCAAAGGTTACACGCTCATTTAGCAGCAGGCTCTGATAGTGTGTCATTCGGGCATTTGTCATCCATCTGTCAGGTGGCTGCCGCACGATACTTTCCAAGGCATGAGGGGCTACAACAGTCACCTGTTGTCCCATTGTCAATTTGTCAGCATCTTTGATCAGCAGGGCCACTGCCGCAATAGCTTTCAGACATGTGGGCCATCCACTAGCAACGGGATCTAATTTCTTTGACAAATAGGCTACAGGTCTCTTCCAGGGTCCCAGTGCTTGTGTCAACACTCCCCTGGCTACGCCCGCTCTCTCGTCCACATATAGGACGAAAGGCTTAGTCAAGTCTGGTAATGCTAGCGCGGGGGCAGTAATTAGAGACAACTTGATAGCCTCAAAAGCTCTTTGGTGCTCTTCTTTCCACTCAAAAGGAACCCCTTCCTTAGTCAAAGGATATAGAGGTGCCGCTAGGGTTGCAAAGCCTGGAATCCAGAGTCTACAAAAGCCAGCAGTCCCCAGAAACTCACGTACCTGCCGTGGGGTGGTTGGCGAGGGGATCATCATAACAGTCTTCTTCCGGGCTTCTGTGAGCCATCTTTTACCCCCTCGGAGGGTATACCCCAAGTAGGTTACCTCAGTTTGACAAATTTGTGCCTTTTTAGCCGAAACTCGATACCCCAAGTCACTCAGTTCTGCGAGGAGCCTCTCAGTTCCCTGGTGACACAGCTCCGTCAAGGCCGCCGCGACCAAGAGATCATCCACATACTGTAGTAAGGTAAGCTGAGGGTTTCGAGCGCGAAAAGGTGCGAGATCCCGATGGAGGGCCTCGTCAAACAGGGTGGGGGAATTTTTGAACCCCTGTGGTAGCCTAGTCCAGGTTAGTTGACCAGTCTGTCCGCCCTCTGGGTCCCTCCATTCAAAGGCAAACAGGAGCTGACTCTTAGGGTGCAAGCGCAGGCAAAAGAAGGCATCTTTTAAGTCTAGGACTGTATACCATGTTCTCTCAGGTGGGAGAGAGCTTAATAAATTGTACGGGTTCGGGACTGTGGGGTGAATGTCCAGGACCCTTTTGTTAACTTCCCGGAGGTCTTGCACCGGGCGATAGTCATTAGTCCCTGGTTTTCGAACCGGCAGAAGTGGTGTATTCCAGGGGGACTGACAGGCCACTAAAACTCCTTGGTCTAGCAACCTCTGGATATGAGGCCGGATGCCCTCCCTAGCTTCCTTGCTCATGAGGTATTGTCTTACCGAGATGGGGGTGGCATCAGCTTTAAGTTCTACCACAACCGGAGGCACTTGTTTAGCCAACCCCATTCCTGCTTGTTCTGCCCAGACATTGGGGAACGCAGTTAGTCAGCCTGAAGAGACTGCATTTTTGGGTTGCTCTTCATGCAACTGATATTCTTCCTCTGTGTTGAGGACAAGGCAGGCAACAGGGGCTTTTCCCCAGCTTACTTGTGGGCCTTCTGAAGTAAATTGGACTTGAGCCTTTAGTTTGGTTAGCAGATCGCGCCCCAAGAGGGGAGCAGGACACTCAGGTATCACCAGGAAGGAATGGGTCACTATGTTCTTGTTTATCTGTAGGGCTCGTTCGGTCATCCAGGGGTAAAATTTACTACCAGTGGCTCCAATCACCATGGTCTTTTTAGAGCCTAGCTTGCCTAGGGGGCTAGTGAGTACTGAATGCTCTGCTCCGGTGTCTATCAGGAAGTTGATGGGAGTCCCCTCCACGGACAAAGTTACCCTAGGCTCAGGGAGGGGGTCTGAGCCCCGACTTCCCTAATCATCTTCTAGGGTTAGGACCTTGGATCGCTCCCGTTTTTTAGGGCAATCTCTAGCCCAGTGTCCTTTCTCTTTGCAATAAGCGCATTGGTCTTTTTCCAGTGGTATCTTTCTGCCACCTGGCGGTTTCACTGCCCTGTTGCCCAGGAGCCCTATTTTACCTTTTCCTGACTGTCTATCATTTACAACTGCGGCCAAAATTTTACTCAAATTTCTCTCCTGACGGCGATCCCGTCTATTTTCCCTCTCCTCCATTTCTTTCTTCTCTCTCTCCTGCCTCTCTTCTTCTGTTTCCCTCTTATGATAGACTTTCTCTGCTTCTTTTACTAAATCTTGAAGCGTATGATCTTGGAGCCCCTCCAGCCTTTGCAGCTTTTTCTTAATGTCGGGAGCGGACTGACCAATGAAGGCCATGGCTACAGCAGCTCTCTGCCCCTCTGACAAGGGGTCAAAAGGGGTGTACCTCCTATATGCCTCCATTAGACGCTCAAGGAAGACTGAGGGTGGTTCAGTCTGCCCCTGCAAGACCTCTCTTACCTTAGCCAAATTGGTGGGCCGTCTAGCGGCTCCTCTGAGACCTGCCACTAGAGTCCGGCGATAGACAAGGAGGCGTCCCCTACCTTCCGTGGTGTTGTAGTCCCAGTTGGGGCGGTTCAAGGGGAAAGCCTCGTCCACGAGGTTAGGGAGGGCAGTGGGTGTGCCGTCCTCTCCCAGAACATTTTTTCTCGCCTCCATCAGGATTCTTTCTCTTTCTTCTGTGGTAAAAAGAACCTGCAAAAGCTGCTGACAATCATCCCAAGTGGGTTGATGGGAGAACATAAGTGACTCAAGGAGCCCAGTAAGCCCAGAGGGGTTCTCTGAGAAAGGAGGGTGGTTAGTTTTCCAATTATATAAATCAGAAGAGGAAAAAGGCCAGTACTGTAAAGGAATGAGATCATTGGGTCCTGGCTCTGGCCCTCCCACATGTGCTCTAAGTGGTAAGGCAACTGTTGAATCCGGCCCCCCTTCCTCCCCGGGGCTTCGGCCTCGTCAGCTCCGAGTCCGCCCCCGCCGGTCCCTGAGCCCCTCTCGCTATTGGTCCCTGTGGTGGGGCGGCTGCAGGTGGCTGCTGGGGCAGGGGATAAGGGGGAGGTTGGGAGTCCATCCAGAGGAGGTTGTCAATCTCTGGATAAATCTTGGGGGGAGCTGACGGGCTGGACTTTCCGGCTGCATCAGACTGGGCAACCGCGACCGTCAGTTTCGAAGAATTTGGGGTCCAAGGCTTGACCCACGGAGGTGGGAATTGGACGAGATTCTGCCAGGTCACAATGTAGGGGATCTGATCAGGGTGACCCCCTTCCTCCTGAAAAACAATTCGCCTGACGGTGGCGATTAGTGACAAGTCAAAAGCACCTTCTGGTGGCCAGCCCACTCCAAACGTCGGCCACTCGGAGGCGCAAAAGGTCTGCCACGGACCCTTTCTGACCTCCACCGACTGGTTGTGGGCTCTGACCTGCACCTCCTTCCAATGCTCCAGAGTTAGAGAAAGGGGAGTGGACACAGATTGTCCCATTTCCAGAATAATAATAGACACAACAAGAGCGAACACGAGACTAAGACAAAAAAGAAACCAAAAGCGGCGGCGACTTCGCGTCGACCACAAGCAACTCAGAGAATCAGATGGCCTTTCTAAGGCCGGCCGATTGAGACCCTCTGCACGAGGTGGGACTCGAACCCACGATCTCGCAACAAGGCACGAGGTGAGACTCGAACCCACGATCTCGCAACCCCAGATGGTCTCTTGGCCTCCAAAGGGGTCCACCAGGCGTCCCTGGTCCTCCCCTGTTCCTCCTGGGACGTCTCCCAGGGCGAACGGACGGTGGACACCTGGACACGTCTATCCTTATCCACCCCGCGTTCCCTCTCGGAGCGCGGTCTCACTGAGCGTCTGCAAAACCGAAACTGCAATCGCACCAAACTTAGAAACAGATCACAGACACCAGACCAAGACAGAACAAAGAATCTTACCTTAAAGTGGGTCTAGGGTCTCTGGGTGGTCGCGCAAATCCCGGACGAGCCCCCAAATGAAAGACCCCCGAAGGGAGACCCTCACTCAAGCCTTGGGACAGCCGCGGACCCAAGAAGACACTGAGACCGAACTCAAAATGTTGAAGGCAAGATTTAATAAAGCAACAGCATGAAAGCACATAGACCAGAGCTCTGGGGTCGAAACTCATACACCTAGTGGTGTAGAGGAGAATCGACGACCAGCCAAATTTTTCACAGGCTTATATAGGAAAACTCAAGGGGGGAGAGCGGGGTAGGGAAAGTACAAGTTTACATAACTAAGGGGTTCTGCCAAGGGACAAGGGGTTCTGCCAAGGGATTCTACGTAACTAAGGGGTCATGTCCTATTATTTGGCAATGTATCCGGTTCATTCTGAGGTTGTTCCAGGAGGCCCTTATCTCAAAAATGTTCTTGGAACAGTCTTTAGTTGGGAGTGTTCGAACTCTAGGGTGAGGAGTTCAGGAATGCATTCTGGGGTGAAGAGTTCAGGAGTGTTCTGGGAACACTCTCTAGATGGGAGGGGTCGGGCTCTGGTGTGAGGAAGAGTTCAGTAATTTTTTATTCTTCAGTGTGAGGTGGAATTTAAGGGTTGTTTTGATTTGCATTTCCCTGATGATTAAGGATGCTGAACATTTTTTCAGGTGCTTCTCGACCATTCGGTATTCCTCAGTTGAGAATTCTTTGTTTAGCTCTGAACCCCATTTTTTAACGGGGTTATTTGATTTCCTGGCGTCTACCTTCTTGAGTTCTTTATATATATTGGATATTAGTCCCCTATCTGATTTAGGATAGGTAAAGATCCTTTACCAATCTGTTGGTGGCCTTTTTGTCATACTGACGGTGTCTTTTGCCTTGCAGAAGCTTTGCAATTTTATGAGGTCCCGTTTGTTGATTCTCGATCTTACAGCACAAGCCATTGCTGTTCTGTTCAGGAATTCCCCCTACCCCCTGTGCCCATATCTTCGAGGCTTTCCCCCACTTTCTCCTCTATAAGTTTCACTGTCTCTGGTTTTATGTGGAGTTCCTTGATCCACTTAGATTTGACCTTAGTACAAGGAGATAGGAATGGATCAATTCGCAATCTTCTACATCATAACCGCCAGTTGTGCCAGCACTATTTGTTGAAAATGCTGTCTTTTTTTCCACTGGATGGTTTTAGCTCCCTTGTCAAAGATCAAGTGGCCATAGGTGTGTGGGTTCAGTTCTGGGTCTTCAATTCTATTCCATTGGTCTACTTGTCTGTCACTGTACCAGTACCATGCAGTTTTTATCATAATTGCTCTGTAGTAAAGCTTTAGCTCAGGCATGATGGTTCCAACAGAGGTTCTTTTATCCTTGAGACTAGTTTTTGCTATCCTAGGTTTTATGTTATTCCAGATGAATTTGCAGATTGCCCTTTCTAATTCATTGAAGACTTGAGTTGGAATTTTGATGGGGATTGCATTGAATCTGTAGATTGTTTTTGGCAAGATAGCCATTTTTGCTATATTGATCCTGCCCATCCATGAGCATGTGAGATCTTTCCATCTTCTGAGATCTTCTTTAATTTCTTTCTTCAGAGACTTGACATTCTTATCATACAGATCTTTCACTTCCTTAGTTAGAGTCACACCAAGGTATTTTATATTATTTGTGACTATTGAGAAGGGTGTTGTTTCCCTAATTTCTTTCTCAGCCTGTTTATCCTTTGTGTAGAGAAAGGTCATTGACTTGTTTGAGTTTATTTTATATCCAGCTACTTCACTGAAGCTGTTTATCAGGTTTAGGAGTTCTCTGTTGGAATTTTTAGGATCACTTAATTATACTATCATACCATCTGCAAATAGTGATATTTTGACTTCTTCCTTTCCATTTTGTATCCCTTTGACCTCTTATTGTTGTCTAATTTCTCTGACAAGGACTTCAAGTACTATATTTTCTAGTCCCTGATTTTAGTGGGATTGCTTCAAGTCTCCCTCCATTTAGTTTGATGTTTGATACTCGTTTGCTGTATGTTGCCTTTATTATGTTTAGGTATGGGCCTTGAATTCCTGATCTCTACAATACTTTTATCACAAAGGGATGTTGGATTTTGTCAAATGCTTTCTCAACATCTAATGAGGTGATCATATGTTTTTTTTTGAGTTTGTTTATATAGTGCATTATGTTGATGGCTTCCGTATATTGAGCCATCCTTGCATCCCTGGGATGAAACCTACCTGATCCTGATCGATGATCATTTTGTTGTGTTCTTGGATTCGGTTTTCAAGAATTTTATAGAGTATTTTTGCAGCTATATTCCTAAGGGTAATTGGTCCGGAGTTCTTTTTCTTTGTTGAGTCTTTGTGTTGTTTATGTATCAGAGTAATTGGGACTTCATAGAATGAATTATGTAGAGTACCTTCTGTTTTCTATTTGGTGGAACAGTTTGAAGAGTATTGGTATTAGGTCTTCTTTGAAGCTTTGATAGAACTCTGCATTAGGTCTTGTGCTTTTGTTGTTGTTGTTAATGACTGTTTCTATTTCTTTAGGGGATACGGGACTGTTTGGATCATTTATCTGATCCTGATTTAACTTTGGTACCTGGTATCTGTCTGGAAAATTGCCCATTTCATCCAGGTTTTCCAGTTTTGTTTTGTATAGGCTTTTCTAGTAGGATATGATTTTTTTTTTTTGGAATTCCTTAGTTTCTGTTATTAAGTCTCCCTTTTTATTTCAGTTTTGTTAATTAGAGTACTGTCTCTGTGCCCTCTAGTTAGTCTGGCTAAGGGTTTATCGATTTTATTGATTTTTTTCAAAGAACCAACTCCTGGTTTGGTTGATTCTTTGTATAGTTCTTTTTGTTTCCACTTGGTTGATTTCAGCCTTGAGTTTGATTATTTCCTGCATTCTACTCTTGAGTGAATTTGCTTCTTCTTCTTCTTCTTTTTTTTTTTTTTTTTTCGAGCTTTCAGGTGTGCTTTCAAGCTGCTAGTCTATGCTTTTTCCAGTTTCTTTTGGGAGGCACTCAGAGCTATGAGTTTTCCTGTTAGGACTGCTTTCATTGTGTCCCCATAGGTTTAGGTATATTGTAGCTTCATTTTCATTAAACTCTAAAAAGTCTTTAATTTCTTTATTTCTTCTTCCTTGACAAAGTTATCATTGAGTAGAGTGTTGTTCACCTTCCGTGTACATGCAAGCTTTCTATTGTTTGTGCTGTTATTGAAGAGCAGCCATACTCCATGGTGATCTGATAGGATGCATGGGATTATTTCAATCTTGTATCTGTTGAGGCCTGTTTTGTGACCCATTGTATGGTCAATTTTGGCAAAGGTATCAAGAGGTGCTGAGAAGAAGGTATATTCTTTTGCTTTAGGATAAAATGTTCTATAGATATCTGTTAAATCCATTTGTTTTATAACTTCTGTTAGTTTCATTGTGTCTCTGTTCAGTTTCTGTTTCCATGATCTGTCCATTGTTGAGAATAGGGTGTTGAAGTTTGTCACTATTATTGTGTGTTGTACAATGTGTCCTTTGAGATTTAATACAGTTTCTTTTACAAATGGGGGTGTCTTAGTATTTGGAGCATAGATGTTCAGAATTGATAGTTCTTTTTGGTAGATATTAAGAAAAAGTAATTGTTGCTTCCTGTTACTTTCCTTGTCAGAGTTGGAATTTTGCTCCTGTGGCTAACTTTTAGGTTTGTTGAAAGATTACTTTCTTGCTTTTTCTAGGGTGTAGTTTCCCTCCTTGTGTTGGAGTTTTCCATTTTTATCCTTTGAAAGACTGCACTTGTGGAAAAATATTATGTAAATTTGGTTTTGTCATGGAATATCTTGTTTTCTCCATCCATGGTAATTGAGATTTTTGCTGTGTATAGTAGTCTGGGCTGGCATTTGTGTTCTCTTAGGGTCTGTATGACATCTGCCCAGGATCTTCTAGCTTTCATAGTCTCTGGTGTGAAGTCTGGTGTAATTCTGATAGGTCTGCCTTTATATGTTACTTGACCCCTTTCCCTTACTGCTTTTAATATTCTTTCTTTGTTTTGTGCATTTGGTGTTTTGATTATTATGTGATAGGAGGAATTTCTTTTCTGGTCCAAACTATGTGGAGTTCTGTAGACTTCTTATATGTTCATGGGCATCTGTTTCTTTAGGCTAGGGAAGTTTTATTTTATAATTTTATTGAAGATATTTACTGGCCCTTTAAGTTGGAAATGTTTACTCTCTTCTATAACTATTATCCTTAAGTTTGGTTTTCTCATTGTGTCCTGGATTTACTGGATGTTTTGGGTTAGGATCTTTTTGCATTTTCTTTGTTTGTTGTGTCAATGTTTTCTTTTCTTTTTTTCTCTTTTTTTTTAATTAGGTATTTTCCTCATTTACATTTTCAATGCTATCCCAAAGGTCCCCCATACCCACCCCCCCAATCCCCTACCCACCCACTCCCCCTTTTTGGCCCTGGCGTTCCCCTGTACTGGGGCATATAAGGTTTGCAAGTCCAATGGGCCTCTCTTTGCAGTGATGGCCGACTAGGCCATCTTTTGATACATATGCAGCTAAAGACAAGAGCTCCCGGGTACTGGTTAGTTCATATTGTTGTTCCACCTATAGGGTTGCAGTTCCCTATAGCTCCTTGGGTAATTTCTCTAGCTCCTCCATTAGGGGCCATGTGACCCATCCAATAGCTGACTGTGATCATCCACTTCTGTGTTTGCTAGGCCCGGGCATAGTCTCACAAGAGAGAGCTATAACTGGGTCCTTTCAGCGAAATCTTGCTAGTGTTTTCTATGGTATCTTCTGCACCTGAGATTCTCTCTTCTATCTCTTGTATTCTGTTCGTGATGCTTGCATCTATGGCTCCCGATCTCTTTCCTGGGTTTTCTAACTCCAGAGTTGTATCCCTTTGTGATTTCTTTATTGTTTTTACTTCCATTTTTAGATCCTAGATGGCTTTGTTCAATTTCTTCATCTGTTTTATTGTGTTTTCCTGTAATTCTTTAAGGGATTTTTGTGTTTCCTCTTTAAGTGCTTCTACATGTTTACCTGTGTTCTCCTGTATTTCTTTAAGGGAGTTATTTATATCTGTCTTAAAATTCTCTATCAGCATCATGAGATAGGAGTTTAAATCTGAATCTTGCTTTTCAGGTGTGTTAAGGCATTCAGGACTTGCTGTGGTGGGGGTGCTGGGTTCTGAAGATTCCAAGTAATCTTGGCTTCTGTTGGTAAGATTCTTTTGTTTGGGTTTTGATAATCTCTGGTGTTAGATGTTCTTTCTGTCTCTGGCTGAAGCTTGTTCCTCCTATGGGTCTGAGTCACGGGATTAGAGCACTCCTTGGAGACAAGCTTTCCCCTGACAGGAATGGTGCATAGAGGGCTGAGGAACACCCCCACCTTCTCGGCAGCTGGAGGCAAGGAGGAAACTGTCCTAGCTGTTCTGCCTCTTCTGCGGCCTGTGAGCTCCTGGCTGTTCCCACTTTAGACAGTCATTGAGAGTAAATGGCAATCTCACCTCTAATTTTGCTTTTTAAAACAACTGCAAGACTGTTTTCCACAGTGGCTATACCATGTTTCATTCTTACCAATAGTGAGAAAGCTTTAATGACTTCACATTCTCACCAAGTGTTGTTATTATATGTGTTTTTGAAAGGCTTTTTACTAACCCTATTTTTATTTTAGTACATTTTTTTTAGGTTGTGTCTTGCCTTGTTGCTGAGTTTAGTTTCAATTTTTCAGCTTCAAGCCATCCTACTGCTACTTCTTTAGGATCAATACAAAATTTTAGCTATCCATCTTATTGACTGTGAAATGGTGTGTTATAGATCATTTTTGAATTTTCTTAATTACTAATAACACTGAAAATATTTTCATGTGCTTATTGGCCACTTGTATATCTTCTTTAGAGAACTTTCTAATGATGTTCTTTCTACAGTTTAATTATCAGGTTGTATTTTTAAAACTAAATAACAGTGTATTTTTAGTACCCTTTTAACAATTAAGATATACTTCTGGATTGGCCATGTGATGTGTCTCTAGTTGGGCCAGTTATTCCTTGGCCATTCCCCCAGTCTCTACTCCATCCCCAGTGCCTGCATTTCTTGTAGAGAGGATAAATTTTAGGTTGAAAGTGTTGTGGGAGGATTGGTACCTCTATCACTCCACTGGGGTTCCTGCCTGGCTACAGAAAGAGGGCTTTTCAGGTTCCATATCTCCAATGCCATGAGTCTTAGCTAAGGCCACTCCCATTGATTCTTGGGAGCCTCCCCTATCCCATGTCTTTGGCACAGCCTCGAGATGCCCTCTCCCTCTCCCTTTGCAGATTTCCCCACCAGTTGCAGATTTCCATTCATTCACATGGCCATCTGGCCATCTCTACTGTCTCTCCCTATACCTGAGTCTGAACACCCTTATTTACCTTCCCATCTGCTCTCCCACCCAGTTCCTTCACTCCATGTGCCTCCTATGACTATTTTATTCCACCTTCTAAGAGAGATTCAAGTATGTACTCTTGGGTCTTCCTTCTTGTTTATTTTCTGAGAGGGTCTGTTGAGTATAGCATGGATATCCAATATTTTATGGCTATTATTCTCTTAAAAGTGAGTATATACCATGCACATCCTTTTGGGTCTAGGTTACCTCACTTGGGATGATATCCTCAAATTTCATTCATTTGCCTGCAAATGTCATGATGTCCTTGTTTTTAATGCCTTCTTCATGTGTCTAGGTTGTTTCCAGTTTCTGACTATTACTAATAAACCTGCTGTGAACATAGTTGAGCAAGTGTCCTTGTAGGATGATAGAGCATCTTTTGGGTATATGCCCAGGAGTAATATAGCTGGGTCTTGAGATAGAACTATTTCCAATCTTTTGGGAAACTGCCAAATTGATTTCCAGAGTTGTTATACAAGTTTGCATTCCCAATAGCAATGGAGCAGTGTTCCTCTTGCTCCAAAACCTTGTTGGTATGTGTTATCCACTGAGTTTTGATCTTAACAATTCTGATGGGTGTAAGGTGGAATCTTAGAATCATTTTGATTTGTATTTCCCTGATGACTAAGGATATTGAACATTTCTTTAGATACTTGTTGGGCATTTGAGATTCCTCTGTTGAGAATTCTCTGTTTAGCTCTGTACCCCATTTTTATTTGGGTTATCTGTATTGGTGGTGTCTAATTTCATGAGTTCTTTATAAATTTTGGATATTAGCCCTCTGTCTAATGTAGGGTTAGTGAAGATATTTTCCCAATCTGTAGACTGCCATTTTTTCCTATTGACATTGTCCTTTGTCTTACAGAAGCCTTTCAGTTTCATGGGGTCCCATTTATCAATTGTTGATCTTAGAGCCTGAACCATTGGTATTCTATCTAGGAAGTTGTCTCCTGCACCAATGAGTTCAAGACTATTCCCCAGTTTTCGTTCTATTAGGTTCAATGTATACCTTGAGATATTTGATTCACTTGGACTTGAGTTTAGTGCAGGGTGATAGATACAGATATATTTGCATTCTTCTTCAAGTAGATATACAGTTCGATCAGCACCATTTGTTGAAGAAGCTTTCTTTTTTTCCACTGTATGGTTTTATATTATTTTTCAAAAATCAAGTGTCCACAGGTGTGTGGATTCATTTCAGGGCCTGCAATTCCATTCCTTTGATCATTGTGTTTGTTCCCATATCAATACCATGCAGTTTTTATTATTATTGCTCTGTAATACAACTTGAGGTGAGGGATGTTGATACCTCCAGAAGTTCTTTTGTTGTTCAGGATTGTTTTAGTTATCCTGCATTTTTGTTTTTTTCATATGAACCCAAGAATTGTTCTGTCAAGGTCTGTAAAGCATTGTATTGGAATTTTGATGGGAATGGCATTGAATCTGTAAATTGCTTTTGGTAAGATGGCCATTTTCACTGTTAATCCTACCAATTCATGAGCATGGGAGATATTTCCATCTTCTGAAATCTTCAATTTCTTTCTTTAGTGACTTGAAGTTCTTGTCATATAGGTCTTTCACTTTAACCAATTAAACTTTTTAACTTTAACAAATTAAAGTTATACCAAAATATTTTATACTATTTCTGGCTATTATGAAGGGTGTTGTTCCCTAATTTCTTTCTCGGTCTGTTTATCATTTGTGTAAAGAAGGGCTACGGATTTGTTCAAGTTAACTTTTTATGCAGCCACGTTGCTAAAGTTGTTTATTAGCTGTAGAAGTTCTCCGGGAGAATTTTGGGGGTCACTTATGTATACTATCATATTATCCACAAATAAATATACTTTCAATTCCTTCTTTCCAATTTTTATCCACTTGATCTCCTTAAGTTGCCTTATTGCTCTAGCTAGAACTTCAAGTACTATATTGAATAGGTACAAAGAGTGGGAAGCCTTGCCTTGTCCCTGATTTTCAAGGAATAGCTTTGAGGTTCTCTCTTCATTTAATTTGATGTTGGCTGCTGGATTGCTGTATATTGCTTTTATTATGTTTATCCCTATTCTCTCTAAGATTTTTAATATTACAGGTGTTAGATTTTGTCAAAGGCTTTTTCAGCATCTAATGAGATGCTCATGTGATTTTTTTTTCAGTTTGTTTATATGATGGAGTACATTGATGGATTTTCATATACTGAACCATCCTTGCACCCCTTAGATAAAGCCTACCTGGTCAAGATGGATGATGCATTCCTGGATTTCATCTTGAGAGTATTTTATTGAGTATTTTTGCATCAATGTTCATAAAAGAAATAGTTCTGAAATTATATTTCTTTGCTGTGTCTTTGTGTTGTTTAATTATCAGGTTTACTGTGGCTTCCTAGAATGAGTTTGGCAGTGTTCCTTCGTTTCTACTTTGTGGAATACTTTGAGGAATACTGGTATTAGCTCTTCTTTAAAGGTCCAGTAGAATTTTGCACTAAAACCATGTGTTTCTGTGCTTTTTTGGTTGGAAGACTTTAAATGATCACTTCTATTTCTGTAGGGGTTATGGGACTATTTACATAGTTTAGCTGATCTTGATTTTACTTTGGTAAGTGGTATCTGTCTAGCAAAAAAGTCACCCATTTCATTAAGGTTTTCTAATTTTGTGGTGTACAGGCTTTTGAGACCTAATGATTCTTTGAATTTTCTGTGTCTGTTGTTATCTCTCCCCTTTCACTCGTGACTTTCTTCTTTTGGATACTGTCTCTGTCTTTTAGTTAGTTTTTCTAAGGATGTGCTATCTTGTTGATTTTCTCAAAGAACCAGCTCTTTGTTTTGTTGATTGTTTGTATTATTTTCTTTGTTTCTAACTGATTGATTTCAGCCCTGATTTTTATTATTCCCTGCCTTCTTCTCTTCTTTGGTGCATTTACTTCTTTTTTTCTAGAGCCTTCAGATGTTCTTTAAAATGGCTGGTAAGAGAACTTTTCAATTTCTTTATGGAGGCACTTAGTGCTAAGAACTTTCCTCTTAGCACTGCTTTCATAGTGTCCCATAATTTTGGGTATGTTGTGCTTTCCTTTTTATTGAATTCTAGAAAAACCTTTAATTTCTTTCTTTATTTCTTCCCTGACTCAGAGATTATTGAGTAGAGAGTTGTTCAGTTTCTATGAGTTTGTAGGATTTCTAGTGTTTTTGTTGTTGTTGATGTCCAGCTTTAATACATGATGGTCTGATAAGATACAAGACATTATTTTCATTTTCTTGTGTCTGTTGAGGTTTGATTTTCACTAACAATGCGGTCAGTTTTAGAGAAGGATCCATGAGGTACTGAGAAGAAGGTATATTCTTTTGTGTTTAGGTGAAATATTGTGTAGACATCTGTTAGGTCTATTTGATTCATAATGTCAGCTAATGTCATTATTTCTCTGTTTAGTTTTTGTCTGGATTACCTGCCAATTGGTGAGAGTGGGGTGTTAAAGTCTTCCACTATTTTTTTCCTCTTATTTTTTTTATTATGTATTTTCCTCAATTACATTTCCAATGCTATCCCAAAAGCCTCCCACACCCTCCTCCCCCACTCCCCTACCCACCCATTCCCATTTTTTGGCCCTGGCATTCCCCTGTACTAAGGCATATAAAGTTTGCCTGTCCAGTGGGCCTCTCTTTCCAGTGATGGCCGACTAGGCCATCTTTTGATACATATGCAGCTAGAGTCAAGAGCTCCGGGGTACTGGTTAGTTCATAATGTTGTTCCACCTACAGGGTTGCAGATCTCTTTAGCTCCTTGGATACTTTCTCTAGCTCCTCCATTGGGGGCCCTGTGATCCATCCAATAGCTGACTGTGGGCATCCACTTCTGTGTTTGTTAGGCCCCGGCCTAGTCTCACAAGAGACAGCTATATCACAGTCCTTGCACCAAAGGCTTGCTAGTGTATGCAATGGTGTCATCATTTGGAGGCTAATTATGGGATGGATCCCTGGATATGGCAGTCTCTTGATGGTCCCTCCTTTTGTCTCAGCTCCAAACTTTGTCTCTGTAACTCCTTCCATGGGTGATTGTTTCCAATTCTAAGAATGAGCAAAGTGTCCACACTTTGGTCTTCGTTCTTCTTCAGTTTTATGTGTTTTGCAAATTGTATCTTATATCTCGGGTATACTAAGTTTCTGGGCTAATATCCACTTATCAGTGAGTACATATTATTTGAGTTCTTTTGTGATTGTGTTACCTCACTTAGGATGATGCCCTCCAGGTCCAACCATTTGCCTAGGAATTTCATAAATTCATTCTTTTTAATAGCTGAGTAGTACTCCATTGTGTAAATGTACCACATTTTTTGTATCCATTCCTCTGTTGAGGGGTATCTGCGTTCTTTCCAGCTTCTGGCTATTATAAATAAGGCTGCTATGAACATAGTGGAGCATGTGTCCTTCTTACCGGTTGGGACAAAGTCTTCCACTATTAATGTGTGGGATTGGATATGTGATTTAGGCTTTAGCCATGTTCCTTTTACAAATGTGGGTGCCCTGTGTTTAGGACATCAATGTTCAAAATTGAGATATCATCTTGGTAGATTTTTCCTTTGAGAAATATTAAGTATCCGTCCCTATGTCTGTTGATTAATTTTGGTTGAAAGTCTATTTTATTAGATATTAGAATTTCCACTTCAGCTTGTTTCTTGGGTCTGCTTAGAAAACATTTTCCATCCCTTTATTCTGAGGTAATGTCTATCTGTATTGCTGAGATGTGTTTCCTGAATGCAGCAGAACGAGGAATCCTGTTTTTGCATCCATTGTGTTAATCGGTGTCTTTTTATTGGAGAATTGAGTCCACTGATGTTGAAAGATATTAGTTACCAGTGATTGTTAATTCCTGCTACTTTGATGTTGGTGGTATTAGAGTGTGTGTGTGCTTCTCTGCCAAACCCACTCCAGTGAAGTCTGCATGGCAAGTCAAATAGCTTGGCTGCAGTCCTGAGGCATAAAGTTTCACATAAACTTGTCTCCTGGAAAGTTTCTGGCACCCCATAAACAGATGTATTTCAGGTACATCTTGCTATACCTTGCTATAGCTGGTGAATGGTTCTGTGTGCTTTCTTCCAGTATTATTTTATTATAGGTACCTCCAAAGGAATGATTTGACAAATACCTAAACTAGGTTGAACTTTGCTTCCTGGCCTTCACCAATGTCCTAGGCAATCCTTGAGCTGGCCCTAGGCTTGGAATTTCATAAGAATGTTACTCATTCAGACGAAATGCCTCCAGTGTTGATAGTATTCAGGCATCCCACAGTTTGCCAGATAGGAGCTAGAAATCTCAGGGCTAGTTCACAATAGTTAATTTAGAATTTTCATTACAGACATGAATGGCAGCCTATATTACATAATAGTAGAAAGAAAGTGGGTTGTGGTTTAGGGAGAAACTGGAGTATTGTATCATTCATGAAAAGGTTAGCAGAACAGAACTTCCCTGGTGTATGTTTTTCACTAGGCCCAGAGGAATAGCACAATTAGGTATTTACTAAGAGACCCCTGGTGGTGGGTTTAACAATAGACTAGTACTGGGCGTATTAGCACTTTCACCTGTCTCCTGTGAATAGCTAATTTTAGATAGGGCTGATCTTATCTCAGTTGTAAACACTGCCTGGTTCCTGTTAGATTTTATGTATGCATTTTCTCTGTTTTTTGTAGAGAGCCATTATGCATCTCGATGTACCTTGACTGATGTATCACCTAGCTTCCTTGTTTTTCTTCTGTAATATAAGTCTGATGCTTTGAGACATTACATTCAGATACAACACTCTTTCTGTGTCAGTGTCCATTTGTCACTTTTCACTGACTACTTGCCCACCTGAGTACCAAAACCCTGGTTCCCCCATGGGTTGAAGGACTGACTAAGTCCTGTCCGTGGCACTTCTCTTGTTTTTTCTGGTATGGAATTACTTAGTTCTTGTGTTTTCTTGGATGTAATTATCCTCCTTTGGTGGGAGTTTTCCTTCTAGTATTTTATATAGGGCTGTATTTGTGGATAGATATTGCTTGAATATGAATTTGTCTTTGAATATCTTGTTTTCCTTATCTGTGGTGACTGGGAGTTTTGTTGGGTATAGTAGTCTAGGTTGGTATCTGGGGTTTTTTGGAGGTTGCAAAGTATCTGTCCAGGCCCTTCTAGCTTTTAGAGTCTATTGAGAAATCAGGGGTAATTCTGATGAATCTGCCATTGTATGTTACCAGGCCCTTTCCCCTTGCTACTTTTAATATTCTGTCTTTGTTCTGTAGATTTTGTGTTTTAATTATTATGTGTCAGGAGTATTTTTTTCCTGGTCCAGTCTAATTGGTGCTCTATAAGCTTCTTATATGTTTATAGGCATCTCTTTCTTTAGGTTCGACAAGTTTTTGTTGTAAAGATTTTCTGGTCTTTGGAGCTGGGACTGCTCACCTTCTTCTATTCCTATTATTCTTAGGTTAGGTGTTTTCATGGTATACCAGATTTCCTGGATTTTTTTTTGTCAGTACTTTTTTAAATATAACACTTTCTTTGACTGATGTATTAGTTTTTTCTTTTTAAAATTGAATATTTTATTTATTTACATTTCAAATGTTATCACCTTTCCTGGTTTCCCCTCCAAAAACTCCCTATCCCATCCCCCCTCCTCCTGCTTCTATGAGGATGTGCCCCCACCCACCCACCCACTCCTGTCTCCCTGCCCTCGCATTCCCATACACTGGGACATCAAGCCTTCATGGAACCAAGAGCCACTTCTCCCGTTGATGCTCAACTAGGTAATCCTCTGCTACACATGCAGCTGGAGCCACGGGTCCCTCCGTGTATACTCCTTGGTTGGTGGTTTAGACCCTGGGAGCTCTGGTTGGTTGATATTGCTGTTCTTTCTATGGGGTTGCAAACACCTTCAGCTCCTTCAGTCCTTTCTGTATCTTCTATGCCTGAGGTTCTCTCTTCCATCCCTTTTCTTTTGTTGGTGATATTTGCATCTGTTGTTCTTGTTCTCTTCCCTAGGTTTTCCAACTCCAGGATTCTCTCAGTTTGTGCTTCTCTCTCTCTCTCTCTCTCTCTCTCTCTCTCTCTCTGTCTCTCTCTCTCTCTCTTTCCTGCTGTGGCAGGCCTCTGATGGGTATCCTTGGACTGTATGGTTCAGCATCAAGAGGTCTGATAAAGGTGGTCTGAGAGGTAGTGGAACAACGGAGGTCTGGTCTGCCACAGATATCAGACTGCTTAGGGAAGTTTGGGGTGTTTCAGAGGACTGAGATCAGCTGGTGGTGAAGATGAGTGCACGAGGGAAATTTATCCTCTATGGTTCCAGATCAGTAGGTGTGATAGGCAACTATGAATCTTAAACTCATTCTTTTAACTATTAGAGCCAGTACTTCATTATTTCTTCATCTAGTAGTGTGAAATACGAATCAACACTATGTATGTAGTAGCCTCACAATAAACAGTTTTCATTCATTAGCCTGTAAAATACAGAATTTTTTACCTTTATCTGATAAAGTAAGTCCCATTAGTGTACTTAGAAAACACTCAGTGTTCTATAAATAAACATGAGATATTTTTGCAGTATAATTCTGAAGGATTGTGCAAATGAGTAAGCCTTTGTGGTGGTAATGCTAATGTCTTTGTGTAGATTTTTTTTTGTAATGCTGTCTCTAAGTAGCATACTGGAAAGGTTCCAGTCTTTCCTAAGGAGCACATATTTTCCTGGGACAGTAAAATCTGGAGCTGAGGAATTATTCAAAAGGTAACTTCAATGCAGACACTCATGCCAACCTGGTGAAAAGAGCATAAGACTATTCTAAAACAAGTCTCAATGATGTGTTCTATCTTGTAAAGCATCTATCTGCCATTTCTGTTTCTTTGCCTTTCTGCACAAGCAGCTAGGCCTACCTGCCATCTCACTTGCCTCTCAGTCGCTATAGGGGTTCTTTGGAAAAAGATTTATCTGGACAAAGTGTGTAGCTGACATCTAAAGGAAACATTCCTTGAGGACAGACACTCATCCCAACAGAAAAGGAAGAACTGCCAAAACTGGAGGCAGTATGCAACTCATGCTCGCAGAGCTTTCTGAATTGCAAGTTAAGAAATCTGACCATGCATACAAAGAAAGGCAATTGAATATTCTGACGACTTCTCCTTCTCCCTTAAAGCCATCTGTAGCAGACATAGAAGAGCCCTCCCCCTTTTGTTAAAACTAAGACCATTGTGTTACTAAAGTATCTTCATGGTTGGTCTGAGAATTCTGTGTGTTTGCTGCCTAAGGCAAGCACAAGGAAAGAATGAGAGCAAGGTACAGACTACTTAGTAAGTCTGCTTATATTCAGGAAAGCGTTTAGAGACAGAAGAGGGCCGAAAGGGAATCTGCTAGGGGTAGATAAGAGCTGTAGGTCACCAACACCACATGTGACCTGCTTGCGATATAAGCCGTGAGCTTTATGCTGTAATTCTTGTTTAACAAGACCATAAAGCTGGGGGTGGAGTAGACACAAAGCGGTTTTCAGTGAGGGGGTATTTTGGACATGTTTTCTGTCCATTCCCCTTTTCTTCATAAATCCAACATAACCATTTTTGGTGCATTGTTTGGTACATATATATATTACCTAGGCACTGTCTCATTATGCTTGAGCTAGGACAATACTCTGAGCATTATGTTTCACATGCAATAATTTGTGCTAACAAAGGAAATTGATGTGGGAAAGAGAAAATGTCACAAGACAGGAAAAATGAAGCAGGTGTCAACCTCATTAAAACAGTACACATTTTGATGATTAATTTTTAATGTACCAAAATACTTTCAAAAATATTTTTCTTATGTATAAGAACACAGTCACTTGATTCAGATAATCTTAAGTTGATGTATCAGTTTTACTATTAGCTGTTTGGCCTTTGGCAAGATATTTGTTTCCTTTTGCATAAAGCAGCAGTTGAACCCTAAATGTTATATCTTAGCTATTAATTGTTTTGCTTCATTGTATAACATGTGATAGGATATTGGATTTTGTAGATAAGAGTAAAGAGTGAAGAACACTTGGTACTTAGCTCACAGTAACTATTTTTGCAAGATTTATTTTTATTTTGAATATATGTGTACCATGTGCATGTCTGGTGCCTATGGAGGTCAGAAGATAGAGTCAGACCCTCTGGAAGTGGAGTTATAGACAGTTGTGAGCCCCTATGTGGGTGCTTTGAACTGAACTCTGGTTCCCTGTAAGAGCAGCAAATGCTCTTGACCACTAAGCCTTATGTTAAGCCCCTATACTAAGTAATATTTTTAAAATCTTTTTCAGTGGTTAGCACTAGCTGGAGAGTATACAGATGGTACTAAGTATGTGTAGAAGAAGGCACTGTGAGGGAAGGAAGAAACTTGGGGAGAAATGGGTAGACTTCATGAACATTAACACAGCTGTTATCAGCTTTACGACACTGGGCTTGTCACACAATACCTTAGAAGACTCAATTTGTTTATCAGCAAAATGGGGCTAATAACATCAGTGTCATAGTAACTCATTCAATGTATGTGTGTGTGTGTATAACAAGGTAAATATATAAATAAATGAATAGCACACTAAATATAGAAAACATTAAGCATAGTGCCTCATAAAGACTAAATGTTTAATAGATAGACATTAGACGCTGGTAATTTTTTCTCTTTGATATTTGGTACCCTGCATCAGCAGCACAACAGATAAATGCCCTCGGAGCTACTGGTTTGTAGAGCAGGTGCATACACTGTTCTGTCAGGGCTTTGAAGAGGGAGAAAGAGACCAAGGACAAGATTCATCTGCCTCTTGTTCATCAGTACTTACAATCAACATGTTGTATAAGACAGACAGCATAATCGGTTCAAGGTCCTAGACCTACAACGTGTCAATTAGGATAACACTTGACAGCCACTTCTTCTTCAAGAATTCTAACTGCTTCAAAAGCCTTTTGGCTCACGTGGGGCCAACAGGATCAGGCATATAACCATTTTTATCTAGCACACCAACTATTTTGCTAAGGATTCTGAATATCTTAGGGCATATAATAAAATCTAGGACTCCCTTCTCATAGAATGGACATAAGTCCAAAGGCTCCACTCTTTCTACACTTTACTATTTGGGAAAGTTCAAAGTTGTCCTGAAGTCTACTACAGCCTCAACCCCCTGGAATCTATAAACAGTAAGATAACAATCTGTGGATTTCTGAAAGAGGACTGGATTTTCAGGTAGTTTTCTCCCAGCAGAGCTCTTCACACTTGGCCTCAGGTCATATGATCAGTAAATATATAGACTTAAATATATTCTTAATCATGACTTCCTTTCTTTTTCAGAAAGACACATATGAGAGTTCATCAAAAGCCCTGATTTCAGGAGTCAAAACAAGATGTCTAAACTACACAAACCATGCTGGATGGATACTTGTAATAATTATCTAATTTGGTTTTGTCTGGTACAAAACAGCCTAAAAGAAACTTGATGAAATTGTGTTCTGGGGAAATGGCATAAGATGTAACATTTGAACACTAGTTGTATGAGGAACAAAGTGGCTGTCTTCTTTTGCATCTCATTCTCTCAGAAAAAGACAACACCTCAGGTATTTTTTTCCATAAATGGATGGGAAACTGGAAAGGAGGATAACATTTGAAATGTAAATAAATAAAATAACCAATAAGAAATAAAAAAATAGATTTGTAAAGAAGAGTTTTTTCTCTCTCTAATCAAATCATAATTTCATTGAGTTCTACTTGTGGCTGCTGATGTAAATGCTGATGCATTTACTATACTGATGTTGATATAATCAAAGAACTCTTTAGAATGTCAGTGTCTCAGTTAGGCATGGTGCACACCCTTGATCCCAGCACTCAGGAGGCAGAGGCATGAGGATCTTTGTGAATTCAAGGCCAGCCTGGTCTATATAGTGAATTCCAGGACAGCAGAACTACATAATGAGACCTGGTCTTAAAAAAAATGTCCCTGATTAGCAAACTCATCATCCACTGAGTAGAAAGTGAGGCAGAGTGGTACCTAGAGAAACAGATCCAGAGATTCAAATCTACATTTATTCTCTAGGGTTTAGTCCCCTGTCATTTAGAATTTGGGAAAAAAAAACTTACATTGAGTGTCCTACCTCTTGTTAATGGTTAACAGAAGATAGACCATAACTGAAAGAATTCCTAGTGTTTTGGGTTTTGTTTTCATGACTTCTGCATGCTTCTTTGTGTGATCAGCAGTAAAGCTCTTAAAAGGAGAAGGTTTTAAGTGCAGGTAATTGCTTGTAACCTTCAGAGCAAGGAAAGCTCTAGAGACTGCAGCCCTATCTATAATCACAGATACTGGTACTTGTCTTGTTGCTGTGACAAAAACAATCCCGACAGAAGGAACTTATGGAAGGTGAGGTTTATTTTGATGCACAGTTATAGGAAACACTGCATCCTGATTGAAAGTTACGATCACAAAGCAGGTCACATCGCATTCACCAATGATGGTGTTCAGTTCATTTTTGTCTGTTTATTCAGTCCAGGACTCCAGCTTACAGGCTAAGTTAAGGTGGATCTTCCCACCTCAATCAACTTATCAATATCATCCACCATAGACATGCCCACAGGGTAATATATTCTAGATAACTTCTTACAGACATTCCCAGAGGCTTGTCTACTAGGGGACTCTCAACCTCTTGACAATTGGTATTAGCTATCACAACTAGAGGAGAGCCCAAGTGATATAGCAATTGTGGCAAGGAGATGAAGCATGGCTGAGGGTTTGTACTTTGCAGTGATAACATGAGCAGAGAGACTGACCTAGGACTCAGAAGGGCGCTTAGACTCTTTCATGCAGCATGGACATAAGAATCATTCATGAAGCCACGTAGAAAAGGAGGAAGTCAATAGGACTCTGCCTGAATTTTCTTCTCAGATGCTGAATAATCCCAACAGTAATCAGAAATGGAGGTAACTTGGCGTAGCAGATAGCTTAAAAATTCCCTGCAAACACAGCATCACGTAAATGGTATGTCTATACCATCCACTTCTCTCCAAGGCTCAGGGAACAGGAAGATGAGTGGCCAGAAGATTGTAAGAGGAATCAGTCTGGGGGAATCAGGAGAAATAGCATCACTTGCACTTGGTAGGATGAACACACTCACTAACTCACAGCATCCGTGGTTGTCTGCACAGGAACAAGTCAGTCAACTTTCCAGCCCAGAATGAGGAGGTTTTCAGGAACAACCACACATAGCTATGGCACTATTGACAACTGATTTCCTGTAGAAGAGGGAGAGTGTTTCCTTTAGGGAGTATGTTCCCTGCAAGGTCAACTAGTGAATAGCCTCACACCCATGAGTATACAGGTAGCCCAAACTGAACCCAATGGGTTACATAAAAAGATATAAAGCTGTGAGCGAGGTGAGGTTGTAGGTGGAGCGAGGGAGAATTGGGGGACGGATGTTGGGGTGAATATGATGAATTCTATGCCTAAATGAAATCTTCAAAAAAAAAAAAATAAAAGCATTATCTTAATTATGTGACTGCAAACACTTATTTCTGTATTAAAAAGAAATTAATTAATTAATTACTTTTTAAATGTCTTTGTTAAATACAACCAAGAAAATAAATCACCAAATATCAGGTCTCCAAAGGAGACTGGGAACTAAGTCTAAGGATTGTCTTGCATGAAGCAAGTCCATTTCAGTACCCAAGAGCCTGAGTTTTGTAGTTTACATAAGCATAATTTACAAATGCATTAGCTTATATGAAATGATTAAAGAGAACTGGAGTCCCTGTATAAAACTAGAACCCTCAGTCTATTCCCTTGAAAGGTTGGGTGTGTCCAGGTATAGAATCAGGTAAACCATGAATACTTCATGGGACCCAGAAAAGTCGGATTGCTCAAAGACTAGGAGGAATAGGCAAGAGTTACATAAGACTTGACTTAAGCAGTCTCCCACTCATCAATCTAGGACACTTTTCATATTATTTACAAAGGACAAAGGATACTATTATGTGATGACATCTGAGAGCCACTATCTTAAGGAGGATGCCAAATTATCAACACTGATAATTGAAATGGTGCAACAAACTTCTATGTCTCATTAGATGTAATGTAATGGCAGAAAGACACAAGCTTCAGAGCAGCTATTAGAGATTCAAAGGACTGACATAAAGCATGCTTCAGGAAGCAAAGTACAGTGTCCTTGTCATAAATACCTGTGGCTTTGGGAGGATTGTATCTTAGAAGGGCTTTTCTTATATGTCTTTCTCTGATTCTCTTAACTGGCCTTTTTATTGGTCTGACATTTTGTTTATTATAACCAGTCTCAAGAGGCTACCAGCCCCTCTTCATTGCTTGCCACTGAAAATCTTACCTGTTTTTGACAATATCCTTAGAAACATCTGTCAACCATCTCAGGAAGAGCTGAGGGTTCTCAGTTCTTAGGTCCTACCCTTCCCTTGTGCTCTGAATAAGCTGGTGGAACCATTGGATGCTAGGTTTCTGAATCTCTTGTGATTCAGGCAGCATCCTTGCCCTACTGGTGGAAGCTGGAAGGGGAAAGAAGTTGCAGTGCTCTCGGGGTTTTCCTGCTGGAAGTAGAATTCTTGCAACCTGGGGCTTGAAAACAGGAGACACCAGCACCCTGCTCCTCCAAGGCAATTCTGAAGTCCTAGAGTAGGTGATGTTGCCAAAGGAGTACCCATCTTTGTGTCTACACAAAGAAATCCCATTGCACAGAGCTTTTTGGGTGGGATGTAGAAGTGATCATAGTTTAGATATCAAAAGCATCTGCTATAGTTATAGGCTATGGACTCCTGTGTGTGTCTCTGTGTGCATTCTTTTTGTTTTGGTGGGTTTTGTTTTGTGGGGGGGGGAGGTTGTTAATTTTGTTCATTTGATTATTGAAAAAGAAATAATATGAAATTGGGTGGGGGAGTGGAGGGTCTTGAAGGAGTTGGAGGAGGAAAAAGAATATGATCAAGATACATTGTATGAAAAATTTTGAATTAAAAATTAAGACTAAGAAAATCTTGTGACTGGAGAGATGGTTCTGTGGTTAAAAGTACTTATTCCTTTTCCTGAAGAACCAGGTTTGTTTCCTAGCTTTTAACAGTTGCCCATAGCTCTAGTTTCTGGGGACCTAACAATCTCTCCTTTCCTCCTTGGGCACCTGGCCCACAGATGATATACACATATACATGTAGAAAAACAACTCATACACATAAAACAAAAATAAATAAACCATTTGTAAAAGAAATGGAGTTAGCCTACCAGGGAGTTTCATTCTCAGAGAGGAACAGAAGACATATGAATTCTGAAATCCAGTTGGACATATGTCACTAGTTCTTTCACTAGGAGTCGGTGCTGTTCTGTTGGAATGATTGTCTACCGTCCTTGGCTCCACCCTCTGAAATGATGATTTTTTTTTACCCCCAAATCAACTTTAAGTAGATAAAATGGCCATTTACTCCTGAGCATGAGACTTGCTCTGGGATGTAGTTGATATAGCCAGTGTCACTCCATTGGGGAAAATCGATTTTCTCTCTCCCAGCAGTTATTGATTGCAGATAGCTTCTAGGTTAAGGGTAGGATTTTGTGTCCTTTTCCCTTTCACAGTCTGGTATTTTGTTTGGCTTGAACTGGAACCTGTATCTGATGCTGTTAATGAGGCCAGAACCTGAGACTGGCTAGGTCATGGGCTCTAGGGGAAAATCTACAACTATTAATGCGTTAAACAAACACAGCAATAAAATGACTCCAAGTGATATTTTGCTATACCCATAGATCAGCGATTCTTTCAACTCACATCAGAGAAGCCTCTTTTTATTTTTAGTAGATGGCAATTAAAAGAGACTCACAACTGAACAGTGTGCAGGGAGTGAGAGACTTGGGAGCACTCAGTCCTAAACTGCATTTCTTTGACAAGCCTGTCTCCTAAGGCTCAGAGATCTATGTGAAGGAGGAGGCAGAGCGATGGTGAGAGTCAGAGCTAATGGATGACTCCAAGGAAACCGTGTCTTTTACTCACAACTGGCCTAAGACACACGGACTCACAGAGACCGTGACTGCAGGCGCTCAAGGGCTGCAACTTCGGGGTGGATTTTGTTTCTTAAAGCATTCAACTACCCTGTGTGTTTTGTTTCGGGGCGATTGAGGCTGCTCATATTTTAAAGTTACTATTGACAGTTACTTGTTGATGGTGGCCATGCTGTTGTTTGTTGTTTGTGTTCTTAGCAGTGTGGGGTCAGAGGAGGGAATGTGGTAGATTTTAAAATGGTTGCAAATCCCTTGTTACTTGTTTGCAATCTGGGCTGGCTAATTAGCAGGAAATGGAATTTCTGAGGTTGAGTATATGCTTAATTTTAGTGAATGCCACCCCTTCCCCTGCAAAGAGCTTCTACCATTTTTATGAGCAGCATATGGGATTTCTAGTTGACGTGCATGGTCACCAACACTTACTGAAATGTTGGTATAGTGGCACACTGTTGACTCATAGTAAGGCTTCACTTGTCATTTTGCTGATGTTAATGACTAAGGTCATGATGCTAGGTGTCCTCTCACATGACTACTGACTGTAGTAATATTTACCTTACTTCTGTGTTTACTAATGCCTTTACTCATGCATTTTCCCGACTCCTACATAGTGTTAGGAGGTAGCTTTCTGAGTCCAGCCATCTCAGGAATGATTTCCACCTCCTGGCAGGATCAAAACAGAGTTTAAGTTCCCAAGCCCTGGGACCCAGCTCCTATCCTGCTTCTTCCGATGTCTCATGTTTGTCTATTAACCAGTAAGGGATGTAAAGATGGAAGATGCTGTTATCCAGTTATTTAAACTAAGGCAAAGAAGTCATGAATGTGCAGCCTGTCTTGACTTAATTACGTGCTGCTTATCCATTCCTTTGTGCCTTTCTCTCTCTAGATTCCAGGTCAGAGTTCAGGATGGGACCTGACTGTAAAAGCTGACTCAAGGAACCTGGGACCAGGTGGCCCAGATAAGGTCCAGTCACCAAGAGTAACTTCCTTTCTTAACTCCTTGTGTCAAAGTAGGATTGGTCAATGCAACAGCCCACCTGCATCCCCCTTGCTTTGTGTTCCCATCCTATAGTAATGTTGTATAATCTCCCTTCGGGGACATGGTTCAGATCCCGAGCTGGCCACTTCCCTGGATGTGTGGAAAATAAAGCTTTCATTTATTATTATTATTATTATTATTACTATTATTATTATTATTTTACATTTTAAATGTTATTCCCTTTCCCCACCTCCTGGAAACCCTCTATCCCATACTTCCTACCCCTGCTTCTATGAGGGTGTTCCCTCACCCAACCACTCCCTCCTCCCCACCCTCGAATTCTTGTACACTGGGGCATAGAGCCTTCACAGGACCAAGGGCCTCTTCTCCCATTGATGCTGAATAAGGCCATCCTCTGCTACATATGTGGCTGGAGCCATCGGTTCCCCTGTGTGTATTCTTTGGTTGGTGGTTTAGTTCCTGGGAGCTCTGGAGTACTAGTTGGTTCATATTGTTATTCCTTCTATGGGGCTGCAAACCACTTCAGCTCCTTTGGTCCTTTCTCTAGCTCCTTCATTGAGGACCCCATGCTCAGTCCAATGGTTTGGTTGGCTGAGAGCATCCACCTCTGTATTCGTCAGGCACTGGCAGAACCTCTCAGGAGACAGCTGTATCAGGCTCCTGTCAGCAAGCACATGTTGGCATCCACAATAGTGTTTGGGTTTGGTGATTGTATATGGGATGGATCCCTAGGTGGGGCAGTCTCTGGATGGCCTTTTCTTCGGTCTCTACTCCATACTTTGTCTCTGTAACTCCTCTCATGGGTATTTTGTTTCCCCTTTTAAGAAAGCTTTTGTTGTTTTGTGTCTGTCTCTCTGTCTTGTTTCTGCTTCTACCCCAAAGCCAACAATAATATTACTTTGTTCTGACCTCATGTATACTCAGTTTTTGTTTGTCTTTCCAGTGATTTTAATTTTTTAAGATTATAATATAATTATACCATTTCCCCCTTCCCGCTCTTCTCTCCAAACCCTCTCATGCACTCCTTTCTTTCTTTTAAACTCATCTAGGATTTGAAAATGGAATTCAATAATAATATAGAACCATTGAAGAGGACTCAAGAGTAAATGAAGATGGGATTGAAAACATAATAGAACAACTACAGAACTCAATGGGAAGGCTTACAAATAAAATGAATCAAGTAGAAGATGTGAATGTGTGATTGTGTGTGTGTAAAGTATTTGTTTAAACTGTACAATGTGTGTAAAATATTTGTTTACTTTGTTCTGACTTCTGGTATACTCTGTGTTACAACCAAACTGTAGTCCATTAAAAATTTAGTTGGCCATGTTATTTTTGAGTTCTCGGTGTATTCTGAATAGCATTCCTGTAGTAGATATTCGGATTGAATATCATTTGAGGTAGTCAGCAGTAAAGATTGAACTTTATATCCTAACAATTGGATGGCTAATTGTTCCAGAACTTTATTGGAATTTTCTGTGGTTTTGGTCTAGGTACTATGTGAAGTACTGAATAATACAGTGTCATTAACAAGGGCCTGCAAACTGTCTCAGCTGGTAAAGTGTTTGCTGCCAAGCCTCATGACCTTCCCTTGGTTCCTGGAACCCACATGGTAGAAGGGGAGAACCAATTCTGAAAGCTGTCCACTGACCTCCACATGTGTGCTGTGGCATGAATAAATAAATAATTAATAAATGTAATTTTAAAACATTAACTTACATGCAACTACTATTTACATACATTATATTTTATGACAATTTTCCTATTTTTCTTGTAATATATTGATTCAAAGTAACAGAAGAAGGTGTAGGGGGAATCAGCCTAAGTGTGTAAGACTCTGCAATTACATCACACTCATACACACACACATACACACAGATAGAAAAAGAGACAGAGAGATACACATAGGTAGAGTCAGTGTCACCGCTGTTGGTCTAACAATAGTGAAATAACATCACAAAAGCTACACAGCAATTAGTGACACTATTAGTGTACATCTAAATTGCCTGCACTTTCTCTCTTTTAGTTCCCTCATGTTTTCCCCTGTTAACTTTAGTTTGATGTGCATACCCAGTGTGGCCAGTTTCTCTCTGAAATCCATCTTGCTGGCCTGTTTTTGTTGCAATGCTAATTTTCCTAATTTGGTCTTAAGCTCAGACCTTTATCATCCCTGTTCTCCATCCCCTTCATGTCTAGATTCTACAGTTTGTCTCTCAAGGCCCTACATCTGTGTTTCACTTTGTTCTCAGTGATTAAGTGTCCTCACTTTCCCCTAGAGAGCCTGTATTCTTCTTTGCATTTCATCCATGTAGTTTTCTTGTTTCTGCACATGCCAGTTCCTCTCCACGTCTATAGTCAGGACTCATCATTCTCTTTTTATCGTGACTCATGGGCTCTAGTTGGCTTCTGTATTTTCCTATATTGTTCACTGTTATCGAATGTTTCTCCCCAGTGGAATATTCCTTGTGTGTGTATAAAGACTAGATCGCATATTCCTTATCTTCTTCAGTGTTCAGAACAGAAATGCTCTGCTGGCTTGTTTAGTGCCCCCCCCCCTCTCCTCACCCCTGGAAGAGCAGGAATCATCCATTGTTTTTGGTAATTGTGCTAACAAACGTTCAATGGGCATTCAAGCTGGTTTCTATGTATTTGGGGCCTAGTCATGTAAAGAGAAGAAGCTATAAACACAATCCTTTGACACCAGAGCAGTGGTGGGATTTTACTGTCACCACTCTGCTTTGCTTTGTGGATGACTTCACTTAGACTTTTGGCATAGCCTAAAGCCAGTTGCAATAAAATAGCAATCCTTTATGAGCAGTTTCTTGTTTTCTAAGCCTTTGCATCCTTTTGCTTTAATTTGTTTTCCATTAGTACATGCTCAAGTGTACCAGGGGCGGGGGGAGGGGAAGGCTGAGGATGGAGCTGGGGATGAAGGCTGAGAGGAGTGATTGTATAACTGATCAAGGACAGGCCATGTCCTTCTCTTTGTCTCAATTGTTTTTACAGGCTAAAGAGAGGCTTGAACTTGGCGCTTGTGATGAGCCTCTCCACCTTTGACCCTTCCCACTGTAATTAAATGTGTTGTTTTGGTAGTCCCGAGTCTGTCCTGTGTGATCCATCTCTACATTTTCTTTCACAAGATTCTGTGTCCAAAGGCAAAAAAAAAAATGAGTACTGACATTACTTTTCTCAGTCTTTCTCTTTTTGAGAGTGAGAGTTGAAAATTAGAATTTTCTACCGGCTGCATCCCATAATGCTGGAAGCATCATGGGACACTCTCTGAGTTAATAGCCTCACCTGGAGCTCTCAAGAGGAGCAGGCACTGTTTGAAGAACTCTTTGGTGCTTCTCTCTGGTTGCCTCTTCCACAGGTGTTAGCGTCACTAATGTGACTTAGGTGTTAGGGAAGTGGAAGTGTAATGAGCGAAGGCAAATAAAGCTCTTACTTTTTCTGTTTGATCTTTGTCCTGCTTTGTCTTTGTGGTTGGTTTTCCAGGTAAAGCCCCTGTGCTCTGCTGTTTAAAGATGCACACTCGTGCATGCACACACATATGCATGTGTGTGTGTATGTATGTATGGACTGGCATGTGAACTCAGACACACACACACACACACACACACACACACAGACACACACACTTCTAATAGCATTCCTATTTCTATGGCTGTCACAGTTGATTTTTTGTTTACCTATCTGTGAGTTCCTCCAGGTTCACCAGCTGAAAAACAAGTTCATTAAGATTTTCCCTGAGTATTTCTGAGTGAACTCATTTTCCCAGGCCAGCATTGGACACAGAATCTTCTCAAAAGAGAATATAGAGATGGAACAAGCAGGTCACATACAAACTAAGGCCTTTATTCCCAGAATTTTGCAATGTGGGAGGGACCTGGCAGAGCATGGGATGGTTCTAAAGGATGGGCTGCATGCTTTCTTTGGAAAAGGTTCCTGAGGAGTCTGTACTCCTGCAGAGTCCACATATAGTTAATACAGTGACATGCACATAAGGACAACCCATGGGCGATGAGGGGTGAGGACAGATTTCTCTCCCTCCTGGGACTTGTAGATTTTGCAGGCCTAGGCACATCCTTTCCAACTGAGGCCCAGGTAGTCCAGTTAGAGGAAAGGGATCGGATGGCAAGCAAAAGAATCAGAGACAGCCTTGCTCCAAATGTTAGGGGATCCATAGGAAGACCAAGCTACACATCTGCTACAAATGGGAGGGGGGGCTAGGTCCTGCCCCTGCATGCTCTTTGGTTAGTGGTTCAGTCTCTGTGATCTCCCATGGGCCCAGGCTAGCTGACTCTGTAGGTGCTCTGGTGGTGCTCTTGACCTCTCCAGCTTGCTCAATTCTATCCCTGACTCTTCCGCAAGACTCTCCAAGTACTACGTGATGTTGGGCTGTGGGCCTCTGCATCTGTTTCCATCCCCTGCTGGATGAAGCATCTCAGTAAACAGTTATGCTAGGTTCCTGTCTGCAAGCATAGCAGAGCATCATTAATAGTGTCAGGGGTTGGCTCTTTGACACGGGATGTGTCTCAAGTTTGGCCAGTCATTGGTTGGCCATTCCTTCAGTCTCAGCTCCACTGTCAGGGCATATTTTAGATTGAAGGTTTGGTGGGTGGGTTGATGTCCCCCTCTTTCTCCTGGAAGTACTGCCTTACTCCAGGAGGTAGCAACTTCAGTCTCTATATCCCCTCCTGGTAGGAATCTCAGCTGGGATCACTACAAAAACTCCCCACATTCTCCAGCTAGTCCCAGAGACCCCCCCCCCCGATTTCCATTCTCACTCCCAGTGTTCTCTTGCCTCCCCTTTCCACACCTGATCCCTATCCCTGTTCTCCTCTTCATGCCTTCTCCCACCCAGCTCCCTCCCTCCCTTGGGCCCTTCTTAGTACTTAGTTTCTTTGGGTCTCTGGATATAGCATGGTTATAATGTACTTTATGGCTAATGCCTACTTGCAAGTAAGTGCATACCGTGTTTATCTTTCTGGGTTTGGTTTACCTCACTCAGGATGGTATTTTCTAATTCCATCCATTTGCCTGCAAATCTCGTGATGTCTTTGTTTTTTATTTATTTACTTACTTATTTATTTATTTATTATTAGATATTTATTTATATACATTTCAAATGCTATCCTGAAAGTTCCCTATACCCTCCCTCCGTCCTGCTCCCCTACCCACCCACTCCTACTTCTTGGCCCTGGCATTCCCCTGTATTGGGGCATATAAAGTTTGCAATACCAAGGGGCCTCTCTTCCCAGTGATGGCTGACTAGGCCATCTTCTGCTACATATGCAGTTAGAGATAAGAGCTCCGGGGGTACTGGTTAGTTCATATTGTTGTTCCACCTATAGGGTTGTAGACCCCTTCAGTTCCTTGGGTACTTTCTCTAGCTTCTCCATTGGGGGCCCTGTGTTCCATCTTATAGATGACTGTGAGCATCCACTTCTGTATTTGCCATTCACTGGCATACCCTCATACGGATGTCTTTGTTTTTTAATGGCAGAATAGTATTGGCTTATTGTGTTCAAATAGTATTAAATATAATTTGGTTTATTGATGTCTAATTTCTTGAGTTTTACTATTATTATTATATTTATTTATTTGTTTGTTTATTTTGAGTATTAGTCTTCTGTCAGATGTAGGATTGGGATTGGTGAAGACCTTTTCCCATTTTGTAGTCTGCAGTTTGTCCCATTGGTGATGTCATTAGTCTTGCAAAGGCTTTTCAGTTTTATGAGGTTCTATGTAAATGTACCAACTACATTTTCTTTATCCATTCTTCAGTTGAGGGACATTTAAGTTGTTTCCAGTTCCTGGCTATTATGAATAAAGCAGCTATGAACATAGTGCAGCATGTGTCCTTGTGGTATGGTGGAGCATCTTTTGGGCATGTGCCCAGGAGTGGTATAGCTGGGTCTTGAGGTAGAACTATTTCCAATTTTCTGAGAAACTGTAAAGTTGATTCCTAAAGTGGTTGTACAAATTGGCACTCCCACCAGCAGTGGAGGAGTGGTTCCCTTGCTCTACATCCTTGCCATTATTTGCTTCTCTTTGAGTTTTTTTTTATTAGATATTTTCCTTATTTACACTTCAAATGTTATCCCCTTTCTTGATTTCCACTCCAAAAACTCCCTATCTCATCCCTCCACCCCCTGCTCACCAACCCACTCACTCCTGCTTCCCTGCCCTGGCATTCCCCTGCACTGGGGCATCAGTCCCTCACAGGACCAAGGGACTCTCCTCCCATTGATGACTAACAAGGCCATCCTCTGCTACGTATGCAGCTGGAGCCATGGGTCCCTCTATGTGTATTCTTTGGTTGGTGGTTTAGTTTAGCTCTGGGGGTACTGGTTGGTTGATATTGCTGTTCCTCCTATGGGGCTGCAAATCCCTTCAGCTCCTTCAGTCCTTTCTCTAACTCCTCCACTGGGGGGTGGGTGGGGCACTGCACTCAGTCCAATGTCTGGCTGTGTATTTTTGAGTCTGTTTTGGTCAGGCTTTGGCAGTGCCTCTCAAGAGACAGCTATATCAGGCTCCAGTCAGCAAGCACTTGTTGGCATCCACAATAGTGTCTGGGTTTGTTGTTTGCATGTGGGATGGATCCCCAGGTGGGCCTTTGATTTTTTGATCTTAGCCATTCTGATGGGTGTAAGATGGAATCTAAGATTTGTTTTGATTTGCATTTCCTTGATGTCTAAGGATAATGAACATTTCTTTTTTTTTTCTTTTTTTCAGTTTTTTTCTTTAATATTTTTTATTACGTATTTTCCTCAATTACATTTCCAATGCTATCCCAAAAGTCCTCCCCCCCCCCACTTCCCTACCCACCCACTCCCATTTTTTGGCCCTGGCGTTCCCCTGTACTAAGGCATATAAAGTTTGCGTGTCCAATGGGCCTCTCTTTCCAGTGATGGCCGACTAGGCCATCTTTTGATACATATGCAGCTAGAGTCAAGAGCTCCAGGGTACTGGTTAGTTCATAATGTTGCACCTACAGGGTTGCAGATCTCTTTAGCCCCTTGGATACTTTCTCTAGCTCCTCCATTGGGGGGCCCTGTGATCCATCCAATAGCTGACTGTGAGCATCCACTTCTGTGTTTGCTAGGCCCTGGCATAGTCTCAACAAGAGACAGCTATATCTGGGTCCTTGCAGCAAACGCTTGCTAGTGTATGCAATGGTGTCATCGTTTGGAGGCTAATTATGGGATGGATCCCTGGATATGGCATTCTCTAGATGGTCCATCCTTTTGTCTCAGCTCCAAACTTTGTCTCTCACCTGAGGAATACTGAATGGCTGAGAAGCACCTGAAAAAATGTTCAACATCCTTAATCATCAGGGAAATGCAAATCAAAACAACCCTGAGATTCCATCTCACACCAGTCAGAATAGCTAAGATCAAAAATTCAGGTGACAGCAGATGCTGGCAAAAATGTGGAGAAAGAGGAACACTCCTCAATTGTTGGTGGGATTGCAAGCTTGTACAACCACTCTGGAAAGCAGTCTGGCGGTTCCTCAGAAAATTGGACATAGTACTACCGGAGGATCTCGCAATACCTCTCCTGGGCATATATCCAGAAGATGTCCCAACGGGTAAGAAGGACACATGCTCCACTATGTTCATAGCAGCCTTACTTATAATAGCCAGAAGCTGGAAAGAACCCAGATGCCCCTCAACAGAGGAATGGATACAAAAAATGTGGTACATTTACACAGTGAAGTACTACTCAGCTATTAAAAAGAATGAATTTATGAACATTTCTTTAAGTGCTTTTTGGCTATTTGAGATTCTTCTGTTGAGAATTCTCTCTTAGCTCTGCATCCCATTTTAAAAATTTAAATGTATTTTTTAACTTATTCACTTTAACTTTATTCATCATTTAGCCTCCAAACGATGACACCATTGCATACACTAGCACTTTATTTATCTCACTCACTGCCCCCTCCTGCTCATTCCCTCTCACACGCCTCCTGCCTCCTGCCCCCACTTCTCCTCTGGGTGGGAGCCCCTATCCTGGTACTTCAAGTCTCTGTGAAGCTAGATGCTTTCTTTCCCACTGAGACCACACAAGGCAGCCCAGTTAGGGGAACATATCCCAGAGACACTCCCCACTGATTTTTGTTCTCACTCCCAGTACTCTCTTGTATTTTTTGTTTGTTTTGTGTGTGTGTGTGTGTGTGTGTGTGTGTGTGTGTGTGTGTGTGTGTGTGTGATATTTAAATTAGCAGAGTGGGTACTCAATTTGATCTCTGGGTCATATAACCCATTGAAGGTATGAATTGAACAAAAAGAGATAGAGGAAGGGAAACTTAGCAGTCTCTACCTGTCTCATTGATCTGGGACATTGGCCTGTTCCTGTCTTCAGACCAGAACTTATGCCATCAATTCTCTTGTTTTTAGGCCTTAAAACATGGGCTGCAAATATACTACCAGCTTTTCTGACTAGTTAGCTTTCCAACTCCTGATATTATGAGCTTCTTTTAGTCTACATAATCATGCCAAACGATTCCACTTCTACCCCCACATCAATACATTGATTGATCTATCCATCTATGGAATATACTTGGTTTCTCTGGAGGATGCAGGCTAACAGACTTTCTTTTTATTCCTGGACTTGCCCGCGGAATCCTTTATTCTCCTCAATCTTCTGTCACAGCCAATGGGGGAAGTTATAGGAGAAATTATTGGTGGGAGTCTAGATCTACAATTATTGGCAATTTTTAGTAGTTACATATTTTTCCTTCTGTTTACAAGAGTAATGGGCACAGCTATCAGTGGCAAGAAGTTTAAAATTTTGAGCTTAACAATTCTGTGTTCTTTCAGCTCTGCTGAACTTGATATTGGTAATAACTTTATTGTTTTTTTTAAACATTCTCTAACTCCTTTCTTTAGGATAAACTGAATTGTACTTCTGAACCATTTCTCCATTTACTTTTTTGTAGACCGTCTGTCAAATCTGTCTCTCCTCTTAAGTCCTATTTCTATTACTGTGTTTCAAGCATTGATTATCTTATGTCTGGCAAAAGTTATTATCTTCCTGTTTGACTCCTTGCCTCCCAGCTTCTTTATCTTTGTGTTTCAACTTGGAATTCTAATTAGCCTCCATATTGGCAAGCATCTTAGTTCATTTGGGTTGATATGACAAATACCATAGGCTTATACAAAACACAAAGTTGTGTCTTACCGTTCTGAGGCACAGAGGACCTCAAAGATCAACATAGTCCTGGTGGATTTGTCTGAAAGTCTAATTTTAGATTCATTAATTTCATCCCCACTCCATTGTGAAACTCTGATGCAGTGAAACCTGCAGACCTTTACAAGTCAGGGGGAAACCTTTCACTAGAGAATCAAATCAGCCAGCAAGTTGATCTTGGATTTTTTTTTAGCCTCCAGAAGCCAAACAATCTGTGTCATTATAGCAGGTCAGACATGAAACCAAGGTGCTTCATTATAAGTAGGACTCAAGAACAAAGATGCTTATTGCTTACTGCTCTAATGCCAATGATCAGAAAAATTCTCTACCACATCTTGGGTCTCTGTAATTATTTCTCAAGTGAATGCATGCATGAAGGAGTCAGATAATTGTCCTTGCAGAGAAGATAGCACATGTGTGAGCATGCTACAATGCCCTGAGTACTTCCGTCTTATGACACAGCTACAGATAAGGGCTTCTAGGAGCTCAGGGTTGAAAGAGAGAGGAGCTAGGAAATTTTCACTGAATACTTGCCATGCAGGAAGTGTTGGACTTGGGGATGTAGGGAAAGATAAGGAGTTTAGTCAGTTTGAAGTAGAACATGTGAGTGATAGAAGGAAAAACTAAGGGTATAATGTAGTGTGGGAAGAAATGAAGAAGGATGTTGAATGCCACATTCAAGAGCTTTGTCTTTAGAGTGGGTTAAAGTACAGTGAGTATGAAGGTAACAGAACTGACCATAAAAATATGAGCCATCTATGATACTGTCTGATTTACTTTTTCTTTTCTTTTTTTTAAGTAGGTATTTTCTTTATTTACATTTCAAATGTTATCCCTTTTCCTGGTTCCCCCCCAACCCTCCCTATCTGACACCCCTCCCCCTGCTCACCTACCCACCCACTCCCACTTCCTTGTCCTGGCTTTCCCTTATACTGGGGCGTCGATCTTTCACAGGACCAAGGGCCTCTCCTCCCTTTGATGTTCCACAAGGCCATCCTCTGCTACATATGCAGCTAGAGCCATGGGTCCCTCCATGGGTACTCTTTGGTTGGTGGTTTAGTCCCTGGGAGCTCTGGGGGTACTGGTTGGTTCATATTGTTGTTCCTCCTATGGAACTGCAACCCCCTTCAGCTCCTTCTGTCTTTTCTCTAGCTCCTCCGTTGGAGACCCTGTGCTCTGTCCAATGGTTGGCTGAGAGCATCTACCTCTGTATTTGTCAGGCTCTGGCAGAGCATCTTAGGAGACAGCTATATCAAGCTCCTGTCAGCAAGCACTTGTTGGCATCCACAATAGTGTCTGGGTTTGGTGATTGTATATGCGAAGGATCCCCAGGTGGGGCAGTCTTTGAATGGCCTTTCCTTCAGACTCTGCTCCACATTTTGTCTCTGTAGCTCCTCTCCTGAGTATTTTGTTCCCCCTTCTAAGGAGGACAGAAGTATCCACACTTTGGTCTTCCTTCTTGAGTTTCATGTGGTCTGTGAATTGAATCTTGGGCATTCCAAGTTTCTGGGTTAATGTCCACTTATCAGTGAGTGCATATCACGTGTGTTGTTTTGTGATTGGGTCACCTCACTCGGGATGATATTTTCTAGTTCCATCCATTTGCCTAAGAATTTCATGAATTACTTATCTCAAGTAAGAACCTCAAGTTCTCCAGGGACAAGTTATTATTTCTAACCTGTCACAGATATGAAGTAGCAGGAGAAAGTAAGGGGAGATTTCTGAGTATGAAAGTAAATGTACCTTCAGGGAAAGAACTAGGTGACTTCTCGCCCCGGAGAATGATTATGGAAACTGCAGGATTTTCTTAGAGCTTTTGTCACTGTATAACATTTTAAGAACTGTTCTTAGCCACAGCATTGCATAGAACAATCAGGTCTGAGCATCTTTTCATTTGGAAAAGACACAACAATTTCACAAGGGTCATGGTGCAGTTCCCTGGTATCATGTGTGTTAAATGCCAAGATGCCCCTTTCTGATGAACATACAAGGCATTTTGATACTGGTCTTGTGATGACTTGTACTGGTTGATTTGTGTGTATATGGCACATGTACAACATGCCCGCACAGAGAAGAAGCAGAGAGCTGTTCAGGCCTCAGAGTCCAACCTAACCATTTTGTTTTTATTTTATGATAGCACGCAAGCAAGATATACTTCGTAGAAACTATACTTCCTGTTGACTTTTGGCCTTTTCTTGTTGGCAATAGGCATAGGATCCTCTCTTGTGATGCCAGGTACGATCTTCCGCAGCTTTCAGTAAATAGTGCTACCGTGAGGGTCAACAACAACTCATCTTCTTTGTTGGTAAAGTGAATTACATCCATTTTCACTTACTGGCATGTTCAATTTAGGATGAAATTAGCAGGATATTAAGTCTTATTATAAATTGTTGGACATTCATTTTTTATTCTTCTAGTTTAGTTTGTGTGTATGGTATGTGTGTACAGTGTGTAGGGGGAGGGGGCATATGCACCAGAGTCCACACATGGAGTTTAAATGACAACATCATGTGTTAGTCTTCATATTTCACCTTTTTTTTTTGAGACAGTTTCTTTTTTGTTTGCCTGTGTGTATGCCAGGCTACCTGGTCTGTGTGCTTTCTGGGATTCTCCAGGGTCCACCTCCCATCTCCTAGCAATACTGGGTTACAGACACACACTATCATGTCTGGCTCTATATGGGCTCTAGAGATTTGAACTCAGGTACTTAATGCTTGTGTGACAAGACCTGTGCCCATTGAACGAACCATCTGCTCAGCCACTGGATTGAGCAATACAGTGTTTTCTTTCCAGGTTATATGGTTTTGGTTCAAAGGAGGCAGAACATGTCTCCTTAATGTATTAACATTGACACATATCTTTGATCCTTTGATCTCTTCTTTCCAAACTTCAAAGACAAGTCCATCTCTATGTCCGATCTATCTTTCTATTCTTCAATGGTTGCCAGAATATCTTGGACAGAGTAAGCCCTTGAACAACATGTGAACTAAAATGTCTTAGGCTCAACCCTCTGAACTATACTGTCTTACTGGTGTGGGTGCAAATTTAGGTTTTTAAAGGCAGGATACAAAAATGCCATGTGATTTTTTTTTTTAGCTGTGTTTAGAAAGTGTGCAGCCTTTTTTATGATTCCATCCACACACTGGGCAGATGTCTTCAGGGACTTCTCTTTGACAACTCCCACATCCCTTATCTGTGCCAGAAGTGATGCTTTGGAGACTAACAGCTTGGGAACAGCATTGGGCTCATTTTCCCCCTAAACACAGTACTTTCTACTTGCTCACACTGAAGCTTCTCTGTCACTTTTCATACAAAAATACAAGCTTGAAGGAGCCTCCTGCCATTTACGCATTCACTAAGAATTTCACACTGTGCACACAAACAGAATCTCATTCAGTTATAAATCTTGTTGTTCAGGTTATCTTTTTCCAACAAACATTTACTTAGAGTTTGCTATGCAATGGGGCTTTTTAAAAATAATTGATAAATATTAACATGTGTGATAAAATAAAATTCCACACTTTAAAATTTCCTTTGCAATCTATTGTATTTTATTTCATGCCTTTATGTTTATTCTGATGTAAGGGTCCATTGTAACCAAAAGTATCCTTAAGATCCCCTCTTTTATATTCTTTCCTTTAGCCATACAATGGAGAGGCTGAGGCTGAGGTGAGCTAGGGAATTGGGAGAGTTTGGGAACCCTGAATTATCATCTAAGCTCCATCATGCACTTAGCAGTGCAACCCTTGTTAAACTCTCCATTCTTCAGATTTGTTTTCTGTAGCTGCCTTAACAGTGAGGAGGTTACCTGCCCCTGCTGTCTCACAGAGTGCTGTGAAGATCACGTGGCATAATGCGCATCTATTGCTTTGAAAACCCTTTAATGTATCACATGTTTTTTATCTAGGAATTCTTATGAATTAAGGTTTCAGAAGTCTAGTGCTAACGAGCACTATTAATTTTAGGGTACTGTGATGCTCAACTATACTCAGAATGAGCACAGTTTGGCAGGGGGCTCTGTAACGTGTCATGTATACCATTTCCCACCTAAGATTTGATAGTTTCTCCATAAGGTTGTGCAGCCTGGAAGGCTCATACCTGTGTATAACCAATTTCTTTCCTTCTGTTGCTGCTATAATTAATTGTTCCAGCATGCCTTTGACCTGCTTCTTACAGATAAAGAATAATATTTAGGCAAGCCAAGACCTTCAAATTAGTTACTGTTAAACTAAAAGACTGCAGAGACTTTATAGATCTTGAAATTTAGGAGGTAGTAAGCACGCTTAGCATCACCTACCTTTGATGGAACATTGGCCTGTGGATTCCCCTAAAATCTTCTGAGCTAAATGTGAATGTGAGTAGCACTCTCCAATGGGGCTGGGAGGAATAAAAAGAGGAAGAGGAGGTGGCCAGTAGAGCATCAGCATTTGTTTCTCTCTTTTCTGACTGCAGATGCAACATGCCCAGCCTACTCATGTGCCTGCTGCCACATCTCCCCTATCTATGGCTCATCTATTTAGAGCCTGGTTTTCTTTATCAGAAATCACTAAACAATGTTAGCTTTTAATAATGTGACTTGTTTTGGGGATTAAAGATACTATGCAGGTGACTACTTATTTACTGTGTCCGGGGAACCTACAATGCATCAGGAACACCAGATACTGCAGCGAACAGGACCTATATGGATCATTTTCTTCTCATGGAACTTGGATCCTATTAGTTGAGGTGCAGAAAACTCAGGTTTCAGTAATAATACATTGTTACCACTTTGTCTACACCAGTCATGGTCAATACTGCCTTTTATGCTAAGTTTCTATGGCCTCTGGTAAAGCACTTAAGGCTGATGTGTGGAAAAAGGTACCCTTCCATTACCATCACAGTCTCTTCTTCCACTTCCACCTCCTTTCCTTATGCTACAGGTGGGTTTGAACTGAGGGCTTCCACACATGCTAGGCGGGGGTTCTATCACAGAACTATATCCACAATCTTCATTTTCAGCTTTTGTTTTGAGTCAGAGCCTCATTATGCTGCCTAGGCTAGCTTTGAATGTGCTATGCAATGCAGGAAAAGCCTTGAACTCTTGATCCTCCTGCTAACTTCCATGCTTTACCAGGAAGGGCTCCTTTCTATCGTCCTGATGCAAGAGTCAGTTATACTCCTTTGGTATTTTATAATGCATGGCAAGATGTGTGGGGCAGAGTAACTATTTGAAATGTGTTAAAGCAAGTGAATTTCCTTTGTTAGGGTCAGGTGACATGACATGGCCCTATGATTGAGGGTAAGAACATGAAAAACGTTTTTAAAACATAGGGGGGCTATGAATTTTGTTTGAATCACATTTGTAATTATTACTCCATTGAGAATTCATTGTGTGCCATGCACTGGCTGGGAAACACACTGATGCTAAATATTTGCTATCAACCCGTGAGGTATGTACTAATTCTTGTTATTTTGTCTATAAGAGTTGAAGCTCCCATTGTTTTTCCTAAAGAAATATGGGAAGGAGGTGACTTTCTGCAGCATAAAGTCATAAAAGATGCTCAGCTAATGGTAGAAATTGTGGAAAGCAAAATAAAGCCAGATACACTTGATGGATTACCCTAGGCAGTTGCGAATCTCAGGGCACACATGGTTATACTCAATGAATTTTTTTTTTGTACATCTGGAGTCTTGTCAAACAATTCATTTCATTCTGAATTATATCCAAATCATCCATTAGGGGCCAGGAAATTTTCAAATTCTATGTAGTTTGAACACAGATATATCAATTTTTTATGAAAAATAACTTTTTCCATTTGTATTGATTAGTCAAACAACTCGGTGATATTAAAAAAAATCATAACTAGAGATGGCATAGGGCAAGGGAGGAAAATGAAGCATCCATTTGTAAAACTAAAAGGAAGCTCAAACATTATTATTTGGAAAAATATCTACCTATTATATCTCATAAAATAAGATAATATTTCAAAGTTTGGGGGGGGGGACAACACAACAAATTAAAAAAAAAAGCTTAATTAATAGATCTCAAATGGTGAACAAAAAAAGGATAGTAAAGGTGGTATGTAGCCCAGGCTAGCACCAAACTTGATATACAGCTGAGAATGGCCTTGTATTCCTGATTCTCTTGCATCTGTCTCCCAAATGCTGGGATTACAAGCGAGTGCTACCATGCTTGATTGTAGCTGTACTATAACAACTCTATAATACTATATCTGTCAGGATTTTTCAGAAAAAATAACCAATGGGACAGACTGTATTGTAGACAAACCTCTCTCTCTCTCTCTCTCACACACACACATACACAAACACACACACACAGACAGACACACACACATACACACAGACAGACACACACATACACACACACACACACAAACACACACACACACATACACAAACACACACACACACACAGACAGACACACACACATACACACACACACACACACACACACACACAAACACACACACACACACACACAATGAGATTTTAAGAAAGTGGGGGCCTTATATTTGTAGAGCTGGCCAACAAAGGAAGGACTTCTAGCAAGAGTTGATGTTGCATTTTTAACTCCAAAGGAAGTCAGCATGGAAGCAGATATCCTTCTTTGGGTACCTCATAGCTAACACTTGAAGTTTTTAATGAATTTGATGAGGACATTTTGGTGGAGAAATTGCACTACTCAAAGACTGTTTAAATTTCTACCACCCCTAAAAAAATAACTTCATACTAACATCTTGTCTGGCATGGGACTAAACAATGGTCAATTTGAGATAGAAAGTTTACCATCACAACTAGTATATGGAAGCATGGCAGGAGAATCATACCTGAACTAAACTGGAATGCATAACTGAAACAGGTTGGCTAGACAGAGTGGTACATGCCTGTAATTTCAGAGCTTGGAAGGCTTCTATGGGAGGATTGCAAATTCTAGGCCAGACTGAGTTACATAGAAAGATCCCATCTCAAGACAAAGGAGAAGAAAGAACAGAGACAAGAAAAAAGAGAGGGAGAAAGATTAAGGGAAAATAAGCAAGGTTTTTATGTATGGCAGCTGTTGCCTTGAAATTTATTTAACCTATTTAAGAAATAAGTGACGACTGGAGAAATTTCTCTTGATTTTACAGATATTGTCGAAAAGAACATACTTTAGGAGCCTCTGAGACTGAAGAATCAAAGCTTTCCAGAGAAGCAGCCTTTATTGAGGAAGATACTCCAGCAAAGAAGCTAGTGTAAAAATAACTCTAGGTTCCTGCTGGGGCCACAGTGGGGTGCTAAGAGGCACGTCAACTTTCAGCAGGAATGGTTTCCTGTGGAATGTTCTTTCTAGTTGCCAAGCAAGCTTGGCATCTTCTTCCAACATGCTGGGAACTCAGAGAGAAGACCTGAGATGATCTAAGGATCTATCACGCAGGAAGCAAGCCATTCAAAACGGAACAAAGAGCTGAGCTATAAAAGGGAATATTTATATTTTAAAAATACATCTTTGCATACTGATCACATCTCATTTGCAAAGTATTTTCAGGAAATACTCTTACTGGCTATATTCATTCAGTGTATTTTCTTACCTTCAACAGAGCTCAAGGGAGAGCATGATTGTGTAATTAAAAGTACCACCATTACCACCACAAAAAATAATAAAGACCATCTATACTTTCGAGGAACAGCCTCCATCCAAGTCTACCCTTTCTTTTCTTTTCCTACCAAGCAGGACTTCCTGAATAGTCCATTTACACGTGGTGAGGCCATTACAATGTACAGGTGGGTATGAGGGAACCAGAGGAGTCCCTGTCAGTCAAGCATTCTGGGTGGAGCTGACGCATCTGCAGGAAGCCTCACAGCCCAGTCCATCATTTATTCATTATTTCTTTACTTTCAATACTCACATCAGTTCTTTACAAACATCCAGCATTGAAGTAAACAGTATTTACAGCAATACACAGTTTGCATTTCAGCACACTAACAGCAGGAAAAAATGGGACCAACAGACAGTAGGAAGGCCAGAGGAAAGGACTATCAAAATAAATCCCTTCTGCCAATGTGTGTGCACATGTGCCCACACCTGACTGCATTTTAATTCATAGAAAACTAAACATGCCCTCTTTGTAAAGCAGACTATTTACAAGTAGTTCTGAAAAGCACAAACACAGTAGTCATACTGGAGACTTCCCATGAATCCATCTAGATTTCCTGTTTTAAAATTCTGAAATAGACCTTTTATCTATTAGAGAAAATAACTTTGGAACGTTTGTCAACTTTTGGTTCACAGTATTTTTACAAAAAGCCACAGTTCATGCTTTTTTATTTCAAAGGTGAACTGGTGAAGCACCTTGGAGAAGACACAGATGGGTTATTCCTTTAGTGTTTACTGTAGATGAGAAAGACAATGGCAGTTACAGGGGGTTCCTAGCATCCCTCTCACTCCTTTTACCAGTAGCAACCCGTGAAGAGAAATCTGGAAACACAGAGCACATACAAACCATCAAAACACTGCAGCTAACAGCGTTGAAAAAGTACAAGGTCTACAGCAGTAGTACAGACACTGAAAACACTCCAATACGCTTTAGTCTCAGGAATTTTTCACTATTACTTATAAGACAAGTCAACCAATTGCCAGAAATAGGAGAAAGTTACAGCACTTGAGGTTTGAGGCAATTTCTTTTTAGGACCTGTAGCTTGAGACGCTATTCTAGGATCCTTATTTTAACTTGAAAGAGATTCAGGAATGAACTGACAAATTGAAAGCAATGTCCACTTGAAAACCACTGAGGACAAAACTCACATCCTAAGCTTGTCAAGCACACATTTATTTTCAGGATCTCTAATTCTAGGCAAAGAGCTTCAGGTCAGCTTCAAGCCCTCAAAACCACAGAATTTCCATCTCTTCTCCAGGCTGGCTCCAACTCCAGTCATTTCCTGTCTGAAGGTATGCTGGAGTCTACTCATGAGAGATTCCACATCACTGGTGCTGATCTGTGAGACACAGAGGACATCATCCAATCACAACTAGTTTTCCATCCCTGGCCACCTGCTGCTATGTGTTCTGAGGACAGTGGGCATCTCTTATCTGGCCTTATGAATTTGTGTGTGTTGCTGGAGTGGTTTTTAGACACCGATGTTCATATGCTGGGACTACTGGACACCGTCCAATGAATTGCTTTTGCAAAGAGCTGATGTCAGTTTCGTAGAGAAGTTTGGGCCTATAGCCAACTGAGCATGCTCTTTGTTGGGCATGCTATAGCCAGGCCTAATGAAGCTACGACACCTTTTTGGAGGGGACAGAGTCAGAAATGTCGGTCAGTGGGATAGAATTCTCCATATATGCATCATCTCACAAAGGAAAATAATAACTCTTCCTACTTTGATGTATCCTTTATTTCTTTCCCCCACCACCCACACACTGATAACCAACAGGGGAAACCTTAAAGAAGCCTGGAGTTACTGCACACAAAATTTAGGTACCCTTTAAAGCCCTCACTGGAAGGTCTTGACATTATTCTGGCAGGATGTTGCTGGGGCTGGGTGGGGCTGGGCCCTATCTAGGAGTGAAGTTGTGCCCTCCTCCCAACGCTTGTGGTAAAGGAGATCCACTGGAATGAAAGAAGAACACTGTAGGTTACTACAAAGAGTAGAACTCTCATTTCAAAAGCTGGGAATAGATAGTGGATATAGCTACATAAATTTTGGTAGATGTAGTATAGCTATGGAAAAGGAGTCTGAAATTACAGGCTACCATGGAATCCTTGGGGTGAGGCTCCCTTACTTTTTCTTCATTACGTTTCTACCAGCTTTGCATTCAATGACAATGTGTATTATTTTTAACACTAACAAAAAAATCTGAGATGTTTTACTGACATATAATTCAGTATCCTGAACTGTAACTGACCACATGGTCTGGATACTACCATTCCATTTTTCCTTTAACCACCCAGTGGGGTATATGGCTACAGAATAGAATTACTTCTTAGAGGGAAATAAGTAATCAATGCAAGCTAGAACTAACACAAAGGCCACTGGGGAAAGTGTTATCACTAAATTAGAATATGCTTAGTGCATTCACTAAGAAGGCAAAGGGTTCTCTGATTTAACATCTTGGACAATATAATGTCAGGAATCCATACTCAATGGTATTTCCTAGGAGGCCTGGTTTCGTAAAATAATAGTGATACAATCTACAGGGAAGATTAGCTAAATGTTGTTTCTGGGGGGAAAAAGACATATCATGAGCTTATTTGTTTTGAGGAGCCATCAAGAATCTGTCCCTGTTGCTATGCCTTGACTTTCAGGGGAATTGACACTTCGCCTTACTTCATGTGATCTGTGAGCTGTCTCATGAAGATATCACACAGATAAATGGCCCACAGATCACCATCATTATTTTACCTTCCTCAACTGTTCTCAAAGCAGATAGCAGCAGTAGTAATGGTGGGGGGTAGTTGGTGATGGCTAGAGGCCTGGGGCAAATGCTCACCGGTAAGAGTGGAGAAGTGGTTAATTTGCTGGGTATTTGGTAGCTTGCCTGGAAATCAAGGGAAGTAAGTCAGAATCTTCTAAGAAGTAGGCTAGCCAGTTATTTCTAGTTTTCATGGGATTTACTTAGTTTTACTACCAAATATGTCAAGTCTCAGGAAACTGTTCAGTTTTAGGAAAGCTAGGACAGACAGTCATACTATTTCTAAGAGGGAGGTCATACATTAAATCACAGAGACTGGAAGTAAGGGGCACTTGCTTAGAGCCACGAGTAATATGGCTTGCTAATGCCTGAAGAGAGTAAGGTCACCTACACAGAAAAAAACCCCTTCATCCTCTCATCCCAATTTGAGTTCCACACATACCTTATTATCGAGACGATTCAAGTAGGAACAGATGTATTCAATGCTGGCTCCAAATGGGTGGACGTGAAGGAATGTGGAGATGATCCCTGTGGAGATAATGTCCCAGAGGTCACATGGCAGCATGCAATGTCTTGAGATCTACAGATAGTGAGTGAACTCATACAGACAAAAGTGCATATGCACACTATCTGTAAACTCATCAGTATTTTAAGTTTGCATATATTTTATTCATTTAATCTTTTTTAACAACCCCATGGCATAGGCACTATCAACCCCCATTTTACAGATGAGAACACCAAGACATAAGTGTCAGCTGACAACTGGTAGAGCAGGTATATGAACTTAGTGGCTCTCACCACTTCAGAGTGCCTTTCACTCTACAATGTCACCCAGAGTGAAGCCGGCATGTGAGGTCACTCCCATCATTTGTCACCACTGACAACAATTTGAATCCTAGAATCTTAAGATGAATTTAGATTTTGATGTGTGTTTTGGCAATCATTAAATTAGCCTTCATGTTCTTAGGAATTAAGACTGTCTATGAGAAAAATACACCACATACTTATTAACCTAGTGCAGTTGGCTGGGAGAACCTAGGAAGAACAAGGGTGAGCCACAAAATCCATCCGGTGGGTTGTGACCCACTTGGGGAGGCAAATGACCCTTTCACAGGGGTCACACATCCTGCAATCAGATATTTACATTGTGATTTATAACAGTAGCAAAATTGCATTTATGATATAGCAGCAACAATAATGTTAATGTTGGGGGGTCCCTGCAACATGAGGATCTGTAGTAAAGGTTGCATGCAGCATTAGAAAGGTGGAGACCCACTTGTACCGTATTGGGGCTTTATTTTGTGAATTGACCTATACAGAAAATTCAAAATTTTCCTTTACACGGGCATGACTGGTCACTGCCATTGTGTCTTGAGAGCCCCAAATGTGTTCCTAGAACAGAGTTCTTAAAGCAATTTCTAGCTTTCAGGAATGCCTGGGGAATTACCACTCAGTCTAATTCTGGGGTCAGTTGCAACCACTGTCCTAATTCTTATGGATGTCACATTAATTGTTCTAATACTTAATTGGCAACAAGTAGAAAAAATGTTCAAAAACTGTACGATTTATTTTTTCCATGCTTGTGAATTTATCTATCTTTTAAATCAGATCTTCTAGAACTGAACTTCTTAAAAACTACCAGGAAATATAAGTGGACGCTGATTTGGTTTAGAAAGTACAAGTTTTCTGTCCTTTCAGAGGCTGGCAAAGAATAGTACAAGCTGAAATTATAGCTTGAAATTCAATTACTTTTTATGAAAACCTTCCAAATATTAGATGGCAAAGGGTGGGCTGGGAGAACCTAGGAGGAACAGAGGGTGAGTCACAAAATCCATTCAAAAGGGATACTATTACTTTTATCATTTCTTTATTCTTAAATGACCAAGTAAATTGAATTTCTAAGCTCTGATTTGAGTTGAAAAACTTCAGTTCTGAAGAAAAAAAAGTCCATATTCAAAGAAAGTCTAAATGTCATAGCTAAGGAAAAGTATCAAATGCTAAGAAATAAGTTCAGAGGTTTAAAAACACTAATCAGTTTTTGTGGGTTCACATTCAAAGAACTTAGGTTAGAAAGGCGATTTCTCCACCAGCTAAAGACTAAGGTCTTTAAAAAGCAAAACACGAGCTAGTCATTGAAGGATATATTTTATTGTCTCGGGCTATCCATTTGCAGAGACTTCCTTCTCTCCCCAATAATTCCGTCACCATGACAATTTGTTAAAAATTCTGAGTAGAAAAATGTTAAAAAGTTGTTGGAATCTGTTAGAAGTCTCAATGGCAGATCCCCCTGTGCATCATATGGACATATCAAAGTGTTATATCTGAGTATAATACCCACTCCCCAAGAAGAGAGATATACCTCCCAAATATGCAGAAGCCAGTCAGCATGGAAGGCTTTGGATTGTGGGATAGAGTTACCTTGTGGTTCGGCTTCCTAGAAGGAAGCTTGGATTAACCAATCCTTGTTAAAGGACCAAATAATCGGAACCTTGATTCTCCATTAGCTCCCAAATGGAACATAAAGCCAACAAGTATCTGTGACTAGTACTGTAATTGTACTGAGAGCTGACTAAAGTCCTGCATGGGAGAATTACCATGTTAATACTTGTAATACAAGTAACCGCTTCTCCAGTTTGCACAGGGAGGAACTGAATCTCAGCATTAGTGGCATTAAGATTGGAAGCTATGGTTGTCCAATTCTTTAACTGTGCAATTTTGAATTTTCTAGATAGTGAGAACAATTCTAGCATTTATAGTATCCTAGCATACAAGTGTCTAACAAGTTATTGACAGTTTCCTGAGTCATTTGTCAATGTGATATAATGACAAAATAAAATCTTTGTCCCAGTTCTTGGTACAGAGATCCTAAAACCTTTTAGATTTAGATTTTTGCATAGATTATAATTTTAAAACATTGAATCACATGTCTGTCTATCTATCTATCTATCTATCTATCTATCTATCTATCTATCTATCTATCTTATTCACTTATCTATCTCTATCATCTATCTCTCTCTATCTCTCTATCTTACTTATTCATTTATTCATCTCTATCTATCTATCTATCTATCTATCTATCTATCTATCTATCTATCTATCTATCTTATTCACTTATCTATGTATCTATCTATGTATCTATCTATGTATCTATCTATCTATCTATCTAATTCATTTATTCACTTATCTATCTATCTATCTATCTATCTATCTATCTATCTGTCTGTCTGTCTGTCTGTCTGTCTGTCCGTCCGTCCGTCCGTCTGTCTGTCTGTCTGTCTGTCTCTCTGTCTGTCTATCTTACTTATTCATTTGTTCATCTATCTATCTATCTATCTATCTATCTATCTATCTAATTCATCTGTTTATCTATCTATCTATCTATCTATCTATCTATCTATCTATCTATCTATCTATCTATCTTACTTATTCATTTGTTCATCTATGTATGTATGTATGTATGTATGTATGTATGTATGTATCTATCTATCTATCTATCTATTTTACTTATTCACTTAACATCTGGCTCACTGCCCCACTCCTGGCCACCCCCTTCCACAAGGATTGGCCAACACAACAGTAAGACTAAGATGTGATTAAGAGCATGGAGGGCTCTCTACCTTCAAACCACACTGACACAATGAAACCTCCATAAAGACATGACAGCATTCAGAGAGATTTCCAGTTGGTGAACACAGAAACATGCTGGGAAGGGAGCAGAGCAAGGCCATACATGGCATAGAGGCTTGACTCCTTTTTTCTTCCTTTCTTGCCCTATGTATCTCTTCCATCTCCCCAGTCCTGCATTTCACCCTCTACAGCAGGGTTCTCCCCTAATGCTGTGGCCCTTTAATATAGTTCCTCATGTTGAACTGACCCCCAACCATAACAGTACTTTAATAACTATAATTTTGCTGTTATGAATCTTATGTAAATACTTATATTTTCAGATTGTCTTAGGTGACCCCCTTGAAAGGTTTTTTGGAGCCCTGAAATGAGTCCCAACCCATAGGTTGAAGAACTGCTGCTCTACAATATTCTGGCAATAGTTCACTACTTCTTGGAGCTCTGGGAATTGCGCTAACAAGTTTGAGAATCTGGTGAGTGGGGTACTGGGAATTTCCTGACTTTTAGCAAGACAGGACAGAGTGTGGGTGACTTACTGTTATAGTGTGCATGTGGAGTGATACCCAAAGGTTCTTGTGATAAAGCCTAAGTTCCCATCCTGTGGCACTATGTGGAGGTAGTAGAACTTTGAAGATGTAAGGCTTGGTGGACATGAACGCATGCTTTTTGAAAACACAGCAGGTTATCAGCCCCCTCTCTCTTGTCTGTCATTTATCCTGGTCATGAGGTAAATGATGCTGCCACATGTTGCCATTCTGATGTGGTGCCTTGGTGTAGGCCCCGAAGTTCCGATTGTGCCAACCAAACATGGACTGAAACTCTAACACTGTCTACCCAAATAAGCATTTTTTTTTCATAAGGGAATGTTGACCAAACATTTGGGGATCTGACGTATGAGTCTGGCATCTAAAGTGAGGGCTGATTTTTGAGACTCATTTGTTTGTTTGTTTATTTATTTATTTAATTATTTATCATCTGGCTCACTGCCCTACTCCTGGTCACCCCCTCCCACAGTCCTTCCCCCATCTCCTCTCCCCTTCTTCTTTGACCAGGTGAGGTTTTCCCCGGTATTCCACCTATCCCCACCCTGTTACTTCAAGTCTCTGTGGGGCTAGGTGTATCCTCTCCCACCGAGGTTAGACAAGGTAGTCTAGCTAGAAGAACATATCCCATGGACAGGCACTAGCTTTGGAGACAGATACTGCTCCATTTGTTTGAGACCCACATGAAGATCATGCAGAATATCTGCTACATATGAGGGGGAGGCCAAAGGAGATAGGAACTCCACAGGAAGACCATCAGAGTCAACTAACCTGGACCCTTGGGGTGCTCAGAGACTGAGCCAAAATCAGAGATGTTGTCTTTAAACCTGTGGAATGTAACTTCAACTGAAGTTACATCAGAGTGGAATTTAATAAAGCTATCAGATACTTACTTGGTGTTGGAGACTTGGAAAAGTAGTATTGCAAAGAGCATGTGTTGTGCTGAGAAGTAGAGACAAATACCCCTTCATCTGCATCAGAAGAGCAGACACTCGCTACTGAGGCTCATCTGAGAAAGCCTTTCTCACCAGTGTCTGGACTAGCCCTCTGAATGAATGGGCAAGGACTCCTCTCTCCTTATAGAGCAATTAAAAGCACACAATGTGCTTCTGTACTTGACCCACTCTCAGTATAATACTGACTACAGCACACTTGGGATGACAGTGGCTACAAGGAACCAGAAGTGGTTTGGAGCTCTTAAAAGTTTTTGTTGTTGTTGTTGTTGTTGTTTTGTTTTTTTTTGTTTTTGTTTTTTTTGTTTTTTTTTTTGTTTTTTTTGAGACAGGGTTTCTCTGTGTAGCCCTGGCTGTCCTGGAACTCATTTTGTAGACCAGGCTGGCCTCCAACTCAGAAATCCTCCTGCCTCTGCCTCCCAAGTGCTGGGATCAAAGGCATGCTGCCTGGCTCTTCTTAGAAGTTTTAATGGAAATTTTTTCCTTGATCTTTCTTCTCATGTTTAAAACTCTTGTACTGTCATACTTCATACATGCTTGCCAGACATGTTCTGTACCTTATGGGTTGTGTGTGTGTGTGTGTGTGTGTGTGTGTGTTGGTTTGCTTACCCACTAGCAGTGCCTCACGTTCAGATTTGACAGGATTGCTGACTGCGGTCTTCTCAAGAGGTTGCTCACCTTCTTGGCTTGATGCACACAGTCTAGAACCACAGTTTTCCTGCTGGAATAAAAGGCTTCCTGGGTCAGTTAACCCTATTTGTCCAAAGAGTTGATTTCAATTAATTGTACAACATATAACTTTGATTAAAAGATGAAAGGTAAGGTCTAATTATGTTGCCTAGTAACAACAGGTGGACTTCACTGTGCCCAGCAATAGGTCCACAAAAGCAACACAGTACCATTAAAACAACATAGTCCAGTCTGGGTTGCTGAAAATACAAATTCTAAAAACACCACAGATAATCCAAAGTACCCTTTAAAAACATTTATTTGGTGTGTGTGTGTGTGTGTGTGTGTGTGTGTGTGTGTGTACATGCCCACACACACCATGCTATACTTGTGGAGATCAAAGGACAACTTTCTGTATTGATTCGCTCCTTCTACCATGTGGTTCCTGAGAACTAAACTTTTGTTTTCAGGCTTGGCAGGAAGTACCATTGCCATCAGAGCCAAACCATCTTTATATGGTGTCAAAATGCACAAGGATGTAGACATTTATCTTAACCAGTTATGTTTCTCTGGCTGTATTCTTAGGCTATATATAAGTAATCGTGGGAAGCAAACTCCACGCCATTGTGTATTACATATTAGGTATTGCTAAACACATATTATCTCTATCATACAGGTGAGGTAAGCAAAGAAAAGATAAATTGGGTAGGTTTGCTATATTTGCATTGTTGGATAATGGAAATGGGGTGGTAACATTTCATCTCAGGTTATATGCATTCATATGAATGCATGAGTATGTTGATTCATATTCTCATCTTCCTCCCTCCCCCTCTGTCTCTCTCAACATTAGATCCACATTCTGCTCACGGGAAGTCCCACATCTGAGTAGAGAATGTACATCCATTCTACTCAGGTATCAATGCTGGCTTTTGAACTAGAAATTAGAACATTTATCTCTAGACTAGAGACTCCGTTTCTCGTTTCTCTTCTCTGTTAAGTTAAAGATCAGTTAAAATCCTTCTGACCATGAATAAAGATATCAACTGCCTGTCAGTTGCCATCTTTGTTGTTGAGGCTTTTTCTGAGTGTAGCAGTTTGGTTTTATGAGATACTCAGGTGAATTTTATGCCCAGCAGGCACTGTTTGTGGCTCTTTCTGTCTTTAGGTGCCAGGGGAAAACACCTTTCTGCATTGTTTAGATGAAGTAAAAGCTTTCAGAGGAAGGAGTAAAAGAAATTCCTGCATCAGTCCCACTGCTTCTGTCTTTTCTTTTAAAACAAAGTGCTGGGGAGGGCTCAGCAGGCGTGGGCGGGCGTGGGCGGGCGTGGGCAGGGGTGGGTAGGCATGGGCAGGCATGGGCAGGCGTGGGCAGGCATGGGCAGGTCATGCTGGCTTCTGATGCTCTGGCACTTCTTCCCTCCCACAAGGCCTGGGGAAGGGGGGCCACTTCTGTGTTCTTTAAAGGTGTCTTCAAAGCTTCCTAGATACCAGCTTGGACTGAAGTGAATGGTCTACGCCGAAAGACATGCTGTTTTCTGGCACATCTGATTTAAAGCACTGGTTCGTTTCTAAGGCAGGGGCTTCTCATCTGCTTCAACTCCCTTACAACCTTAAATGATCCAGTAAGGCATTTCTTAAGTGTGGGCATTTAACAAATTGAGTTTGATTTAAGATAGTCAGATTTTCTGAGAAGTCTTATTCATCTAGGATGGAACTGTGACTCAACTGAACCCAATTTCAAATTCATCATGGCTGGCATTAAGCAAATTAGAAGTGATATTAGATGTGTATTTCCTTGAACTCCACTAGCACGTTCAAGGAGGTAGTTCTTTCCCCCAGCAAGATAGACATAAGTGATACTGCTATACTTCAAAACACTGTCATCAGCTCATGTGGTGGCTTACTGTTAAGAAACCCAAAACAAAAGCAAAAACCAAGCAAACTGAACCTTACTGCTTGCCTTTCAACGTGAAATTATTTTTGTAGTCTAATGTGATAGCCATGGTCCCTTGCTTCCTAACCTAATTGTGTCAGGCTGAAATATTTAGTCACAAATCAGCTTCGTGGAGACAATCAGTTTGTAATGATCTGTCATGAATTCTTCTAAAAGAAGCTTTGCTTGAAATAACAGGAAAAATTCTGACTCACGGGGTTTTCTGATCATCAGATGGCTCTCTGGTCCTCCTTAGCATATTCTGTGGCATATTCCCTCTCAGATGAGAAACACTTGTCATTGAGCACAATATGACACAATATGACACATTTCTTCTGTGCCATTTGACTTGTTTCTTTAAACAAAACTTTTCACAAAGCAGGAAGCAGCCTCTACTACAAATGTGCTGAAGTCAATTGTCATGGCAATGTAAAGAGCGATGGTAAGCTGCTCTCAGCAGCGCGGCCCCTGGTCTAGCCAGGATCTTCTGGAGACATGGTGTATTTTATTCAGGAAGAGAAACAGCTATGTTGCAGCTCTGGGACAATTTAGAAACTCCGATAGCATGAGGAAAGTCCTGATAGTATAGCAGGTTTGGCACTTTTCAATTAAATGCTTGATAAATGAATTTCTCTGGGATTGTGCTCGTTTCTTTAATAGCACCCGCAAAAGTGGAAAGTGAGTTTATTTTATGAGGTAGAAGAATTAAAAGCATATTGCAAATGGCCTCTGAAAGAAAACATTTTCAATCATTTGTTTCAACTACACCAAGGTTGCCAGTTCCTAATGGCTCTCTGGGGCACATCCCACACTGGTAAACACACCCAGGGCCTGCATCTGTTCTGTCTCTGAGTTGAGCAAGGAAGATCAACAGCAGCTCTTGCAGAACTGTACCGTTGCCGAGGGCGAACTCTTGGTTCAAGCTCCTACATTACCTCTTCACACAGCAGCAAGTTCTGCTCAATAAGATTTTGTGTGTGTGTGTTTTTTTTTTTCCCTAGAGGATGACTTCAGCTGAATATTGAGGCCTGTGAGACTGGAGAGGTATGACAGAGACAGCAGGAGATTTTACACATCAAAAAGACACTCCTCTGTTGTGATCCACAGACCCATGCAAAAGCTAAACAGGCTGGCCCAGGTGTCTTCACTGTGTTCTTTTTGCAGCAGGCTCTCCCTTCATTAAGTTTCACCTTCTCTTCTTTGTTACTATCATCTGGCTTTAGAAAAACCATGTCTCCTTGTTTCTCCACAAGGCCCCCCCCTATTTTGGTGTTGGCTATTTGTTTGTTTGAGACAGGGTCTCATGTACCCCAGGCTGACACCTAACTTGCTACGTAGCTGAGGGTGACATTGAAGTCGTGATGTTCCTGTTTCAATTTCCTAAGCTTTGGGATTCAAGTGTGTATCACCATGCCTGACTTGGGGTTGGTATTGGCTGTTACTCTGACCTGATAGGGTGGGTGTAAGGAACTGTCAGTGTTCTAGCTGCATTCCTGCTTTAATGAAGTGTTCAGTTAAAGGTGTGCTCATCTGGGATGACAGAATTTCAGGTAAGGTATGGACTCTATCAGATTGCCCTGTAGGAAAATCTGTAGGGCATCTTCTCCTGATTAATAATGATTGACGGGAGAGGCCCAGCCCACTGTGGGTGATGCCACCTTTTGAGCAGATGGTCCTGGTGTAAAAAGCAACCCGAGTGTGCTATGAGGAGCCAGCCAGTAACATTTCTCTATGGTCTCTGCTGCAGTCAGAACTCCTGAGCTTGTAAGCTGCAAAGGGAAATAAACCCTTCTCCAAGTTCCTTTTGGGCACAGTGTTTCTCACAGCAATAGGGAGCAAACCAGAACACATGGGCTTTCTCTGTTGTTATTGGAGTGAGGAGATGAGGCGGTGAAGAAGTATGCAGTATGATTTCCTTCAGTGGCAAAGACAGAGGAATGTGATAACTGGAACGGCATTTTATTCACTGAAAAGTATATAAACCAGAAACTTTAGAAATGATAAAGTTCTCATACTTAAAAACAGACCTCTTGATACAAGACTTACCACAGAGAGGATGCTGTTTTGTTTTGTTTTGTTTTGAGACGAGGGGGTTCTCAAAAACGGGGTTTTGAACTCAGAGATCTGACTGTCTCTGCCTCCTAAGTGCTGGGATTAAAAATGTGCACCACTATGCCTGGCCCAGAGAGGGACTTTAATTCCCAACTAGCAGTATTTCACATTGACTTCTGTTGCAAAAACTTCTAGGGCCTTTTTACTATCACTGAGAGAGGAAGGGGGAAGGGATAAAAAGGAAAAGATTGATATAGGACTTGTACCTTTTCATGAAAATTTTCCAACAGTTGTTCTACCTGTAAATTGTCGTCTTTGATTCGGTCAAGCTCAGCTTCTTTCTTTTTGTATTCCTCTTGGACTTTGAGCAGATGCTTCAGGAAAGACCACAGATCATGGCATTACTCATTTAGGCTCACACTTCACACACCTTTGGTTGAGTTTAGCTATCAAGTGGACCAGCCTCACTTCCCCCTCTACTAATAGTACCTTTTTCCACACAGAGAAAAAGTATCTTGGGAAAATCAAGATACTTTCTACTACTTAAAAATGTGGTTCTTATGTATTTCTTCTGAATTTGTTTATATTTTATAAAGGACCAGAGAAACCCACAAACACAGTCACTTAGCTTCTGCTCTGTCCCAGCTATGCGATGAATACTGTACAAACTATCTTGATTGTTGAGGAGACATGAACTTACTGTTGAAAAACATTTTCTTTGTAAAGTTGTCTACCATACCAATTTTGGTTTGTGTAGGAAGATAGTTATTAATCCAAATTTCACATATGTTTATTTCTGTATCAGAAGGCAAGGAACTGAATTTATTATCAGTAAGGGCAACAAATACTGCTTATTGAATTTCCTTTTATTTACTAAGCACTGTGCTAAGTATATTAGCAGTAAATGCATTAATTCAGATAAGAAGTAGCAGAGTTAGATCTAAAACCAGGCCAGGTATCTCTGACATTCCTTTGTCTTAATACATGTTTATTCTACATCTTTTGAGATAAAATGGGAAAATGTTGCTCATTCTTTATAGTACTATTTTCCCAAGGTTAATTTTTAGGAGTCTCAGATCTATGCATGGAAGCGGCACAACTGTTTGTATGCGTAATGGTTTCAAAAACAACACAGGAAGAAGAGAGAAACAAGGATAAAGGTGTTTCCAAAGTCTTATTTTCAGACTTGCAAAAGATCATCAGCTCAAACAAGGTACAATGTATGTTGTCAAAGCCTTTTGAAGGCTAGCTACAGGGACACTGTTTTGGTAGAAAGATCTCTGATATAATTTATGCATTCTAATTAAACTGTGGTGACAAGTAAAGGAAGGTAAGCATTTTCACACATTTTGCTAATAGGAACGGTGACATATTAATGTGCTATTATTTGTCACCCAGGAAGACAATGGTAGCAGCAGTAAGAACACAAGGCTGCTAGTGCCAGAAGACTCCCTGTTCACCATTTATGATTTCCAAGCAGCAATTAGTTTGCCCTAGATAATTTCAAAGCACAGAGTTGAAACACATTGCACACGTTAAAATGTAAGGAAGATGGTCGGTATACTGTGATGACAGGATATGATCATATCCTTTCTTAGAAGCACTAGTCCTTCACTCTAGTGAAAGGAGGTGTTGACAGCTTTTATATTGGAGGCTCACTGTGGTGATGGCCACATCACATTTGAGATACCGACCACCTGTTATTCAATTTCCGTTGGATTTAATTATTTCTCCTCTTACTCAGATGAATCTTTAGCACTCATTTTATTTTTATTACGTGTGTTTGTATGTGCGTGAGTACCCATGGGGGCCAAAAGAGACTATTAGATGCCATGAAGCTGGAGGTATAGGTGCTTGTTAGGGTGGTTGCTGGGACTGTTGGGAACCAAACTCTAATCCTCTGTAAGAGCATATATGCTCTTAATCATCGAGTCATGTCGCTAGCCCGGCAGTTTAACTTCTATACTTGGAATTCTGTGCTTGTAAAGTCACATACATAGCTGTGATAATAAAATAAAATAAAATAAAATAAAAGCTAAACTGGTATTACAATAAAACCCTGGTACTTACTACATAGTTTCCATTTCCATGAAAATCAAGAATGAAGTCTTTGCTATTTTTTCTAAAAGACTATACTTTGTTGTTTTAACCAAGTATATACTTACTGGTCCTCATTTTATCATATGCAAGTAATTGAGACTTTTCATAAAGACAATAAAGGCAATACCTATAGCCTGAAGTAACTAACTTCTGATCTTTTGGCTTCAGCACACCTGTTTGGAAACAAAGCGGATGCTGTTCTTGCAAACAGCACAGGAGAACAAACTGTCCGTACCTGTTGCATCCCTTGTAGGGCTTGCTGCAGAAGTTTCAGCTGCTGTTCCTTGTTTGGGTCATCCTCCCTGTGGGCTTTGCCTTGTTCCTGTTTGAGCAGTTCTACCTCATTCCGGTATGCGTCCAGCTGCCAGCGGAGGCTATCATTTTCCTCCTTCAGAGCTTCTGCCTGTGACACTAAGGCTAAGTCAACAGAAGATGGAAAATGGTAAACCTTCTATCTAGATGTTTTCATGCTACACCTGAGGGCTATGAAAACTTGGTACTTTAAATCAATGTGTATCAAAAGCTGCTTGATGAAAAACTTTAGGCCCATTTTAGTTGTTCAGGGTAGAAATAGATGGACACAAATGCAGAAGGTCTTGCTTTCCAAAATAAAACAGGATTCCAATACACAAATGTCTTCAGTGTGGTTCATACTCTGCATACCAAGTGTAACTCCTTGCAAGTAGCATCTATTACTTTGATGAAAGCACTGCACTGACCAAATAGAGGACGGAGTACCTTAACACACAACCACATACGCCAACATTTTGTTAAAAGGAGCTAAAATTAGAGAAAAAAGTAACCGCATGAACTAAGAGAACATTTCTTCTGTCTGCATATGAAGAAATATCCACTGTATCTTAACAGTGAGTATGAAGCTTAACAAACTAAAAACAAAAAGTAACCTTTTCTTTGCTTGTTTGTTTGATACAGGGTCTCACTTCATAGCCTTGGCTTGCCTGTAACTTCCTATGTAGACTAGGATGGCCTATAGCCTTGCCTAGCCTGGAGCTTCCAGTGTAGACCAGACTGGCCAGCCTTGAAAATGTAGTGACCTTTCTCTGCCCCTCAAGCACTGTGAATAAATGCATGGGGCCACCAAGCCTGGCCCAGAAACATTTCTTAATATCTTTAGAGAACTGAGGGTATTAGGCAAATGACTCCTTAAACTAGAGTTAGAGACAATGAATACAATGAATCACAGCTTATAGAACCAGAAAGCCATGAGCAGAAACTCACATGAGAACCAGTGCTAGGGTAGAGAAACAAACTAAACTACTAGAGGCAGAGCATGGAGAAGTGTATGAATTAACAACCCTAAAAGTGGTTATTTTCCCCTTTAGGTTCTAACAGCGGATATCAGAGAAAAATCTCTTCCTGCTTCACAGGGGGAAAGGAACAGGTTTGGAGATTGAAATACAAGAACATATGCTGGCGAGGATGTGGAGGAAGAGGAACACTCCTCCATTGTTGGTGGGATTGCAAGATTGTACAAACCACTCTGGAAGTCAGTCTGGAGGTTCCTCAGAAAACTGGACATAATACTACCAGAAGATCCAGCAATACCTCTCCTGGGCATATACCCAGAAGAAGTTCCAACTGGTAATAAAAACACATGCTCCACTATGTTCATAGCAGCCTTATTTATAATAGCCAGAAGCTGGAAAGAACCCAGATGCCCCTCAACAGAGGAATGGATACAGAAAATGTGGTACATTTACACAGTGGAGTACTACTCAGCTATTAAAAAGAATGAATTTATGAAATTCTTGGATAAATGGATGTATCTGGAGGATATCATCCTGAGTGAAGTAACTCAATCACAAAAGGAGTCATTAGATATGCACTCACTGATATGTGGATATTAGCCCAGAAACATAGAATACCCAAGATACAATTTGCAAAACACAAGAAAATCAAGAAGAGGGAAGACCAATGGGTGGATACTTTATTCCTCCTTAGAATAGGGAACAAAATACCCATGAAAGGAGTTACAGAGACAACGTTTGGAGCTAAGACAAAAGGATGGACTATCCAGAGACTACCCCACTGGGGGATCCATCCCATAATCAGCCACCAAACCCAGACACTATTGCATATGCTAGCAAGATCTTGCTGAAAGGACTCTGATATTAGCTGTTTGGTATGAGGCTATGCCAGTGCCTGGCAAATACAGAAGTGGATGCTCACAGTCATCTATAAGATGGAACATAGGGCCCCCAATGGAGAAGGTAGAGAAAGTACCCAAGGAGCTGAAGGGGTATGCAACCTTATAGGTGGAACAACAATATGAACTAACCAGTACCCCCAGAGCTCCTGTCTCTAGCTACATATGTAGCATAAGATGGCCTAGTTGGCCATCATTGGGAAGAGAAGCCCCTTGGTCTTGCAAACTTTATATGCCCCAGTACAGAAGAATGCCAGGGCCAAGAAGTGGGAGTGGGTAGGTAGGGTAGCAGGGTGGAGGGAGGGTATAGTGAACTTTAGGGATAGCATTTGAAATGTATATAAAGAAAATATCTAATAATAAAATATATAAAGCAAAAAAAGAAAAGAAAAGAAAAGAAAAGAAAAGAAATACGAGAACATTCTGTTCTTAACAAGACTTGTCCCCAAGGTGGGAGAAACTATTTTATCAGAAACTTTTGGTGTTTTAAAGGGGAATAAATAAACTGAAGAAAGGGAGATGCTTAACTCTAGAACACTGGTTCTCAACCTGTGGGTCATGGGTCATGGACCCTCTGGGGGCCACATATCAGATATTTTGTATATGAGATACTTACATTACGATTCATAAGAGTAGCAAGATTATACTTACAAAGTAGCAATGAAATGATTTTATCTTTGGGGATCACCACAACATGAGGAACTATATTATTAAAGGATAACAGCATTAGGAAGGCTTAGAATGACTATACTAGACCCTTCTAGCCATCTTGCTCCAGCTAAAGCTGGGAACAAATGTGAGATTCACCAGTGAAGTTGCTGTCCATGGGCACAGGGTTATCAAAGCCTGAGAGTTGGGCTGAGGTGCACTTCAGATGCTAGAGTGCTTAATTAGCACTAAAGAAGCCTGCTACTGTGACATAGCTGTAATCCCACAACCCATGAGGTAGAGGCAGAGAGATTAGAACATAAGATTCTGTCTCAAAAAAGATAGAAGACTTAATCATAGAACTGAAGGATGTATTTCTTCTTCTCCTCTACACAAATGAAGATCCATTTGCTAGAGTTCATTATCTCCAGAATAGTAGTATCTGATATTTAACAAAAATTTATAAGAAATAATAAATATCAAAGGGCAGTTTGAGAACACAAAGACACATTAAAACTTAGATATGGCAAGGATGCTTGTGAAAATAGGCAGCACTGAAGAACAGATAGTTAATACAAGCAGAGTTAGAAATGCTAAGGAAGAATAAGAAATACTAGTAACAAAAAGCACTCCAACAGGCAGAAGAATTTTGGCAGGCCATTAGACTGGATGTGGCTGAGGAAAGAATCTTGGAGACTGGGGATATAAGAACATAAAGTGCTGGAACTGAAAATATGCTTTAGTCCATGTAGGATTGTATAAAAGACACCGAAGACTGGGCAGCTTATGCTCAATAAAAATTTATTACTTTACAGTTTTGGAGGCTGGGCAATCCAAGATCAAAGCACTTCAGTGTTGGGTGATTGCCTACTTTCAGGTTCACAAATGGTTATCTTTTGCATTCTTCCACCAGAACAGTGCAAGGCAGCTCTCTCGGGTCTCTTTCCTAAGGGCACTAAGCACCATCCCAAAGCTCTACTAGCTAAATGATAACTAGGTTTCACCATATGGATTTTGGGCTAGATAAACATTCAGGCCCCAAAAAAGCAGGGAAAAAATGTCTCATAGAAAAATAATAGACTATCTAACAACCTGGTACAAACACGGAAAGTGTGAGCATGAGTAATGGGAAGGCCACAAGAAAAAGAAAAGCAACATTTGAAACCACAATGATTAAATATTTCCCCAAACGGTGCCATACACAAAACTACATAAAGATCCATGAAGCTCACAGAGCATTGAAGATAAATGCCCTCAAATATACAGTTTAGCAAATCAAAACAGAAATAGTTCTTTATTAAGTAGGCCAGAAGAAAACCATTACCTCACCCATAAAGGAGTAAATAAAAATATTAAATACGATATCTCAGAACTACACAAATCAAGAGAAGGGAGGGAAGTATTTTAACAAAGAAAAAAAATATCACTAATGTAGAATTTTGTGCCCTGTGAAATTCTGTTCAAATGGGACTAAGAATAAATAAAGATTTATTTGGCTAAATAAAAACTGAGGGGGAATTCTGACAGTAATAGTCAAAAGGTTGTTCAGAGCAAAGAAAAATTGTATAGTTCAGAAATTCAGATCTACACAAAGAAATAGATATAAAAGATGAGTAAGTGATGGTAAAATAGCATCTTTTATTTTTTCTTATTAAATGATCTAGAGTGTAATGCGCCAAGTGGCAGTGATGTCTATGCATACATTTATGGATGCTTTGCACACATCAAATGAATGACAGCAATGATGCATGGGATGAGAGAGGAATTGGAAATATTTTGTTATTGTATGATACTTGCATGATCCAAAACAGCTAGAAACAAGTACAATGAGATATATGGAGGGAAGAGAAGAAATCAAAGTCGATGCTTGATTAAAACCATAAAAAGAAGAAAAAGAATGGAGGACTAATTAGGAGGGGAGAACAAGGAGGATCCAAGAAAACCACAGCAAATATGGTAGGCATTTAAAATGGCATTGCTTTAAATATACTACTCAAAAGACAGAGATTGTCACTAGCATGACTCAACAAAGTCCCTCAACTATGCATGATTGCCCATATCTATATTCTCAAGACTCACGAGGCCACGGCAGGAGGATGGCTTCAAGTTTGAGGCCAGTCTGGTATACATGGTAATTTATTTTGAATGAGCAGTCCATTCTGTGTATTTAGTTAACAAAGCAAGCACAGTACTTGACCTTATTTAACCCTATACTATGAAATAAATAAAAAGTATAGAATAGTCATAAATGTAAACTAAAGTGAATGATGTGCATATTATGCCTTTAAGCCATCTGTAGCTGGAGTACAGTTGCCAAAAGCATTAACCCCACAACTTACTAAAGCCACTTACTCTGATACAGAAGTTTTGAGCCATCCAGGGTTATATCATGAGACCTCTTTTTGTTTTTTGTTTTTGTTTTTTTTTAAATAAAACCAAGAACAACAGGAAGCAACCAACAATTAATGTCCCCAACCATGCCAAGACTCAATTATATGAACCATAATAAATATACTTTAAGTGTAAAGCATACATAGAAAGCAAAGAGATGGAGAGAGATGAGATAACACTATTTTGTTAGTAATTAAAGGAGCACATAGCTACGGAGATTTAACAATTCACGAGTCAAAGAAATTTCAGTGCTGCAAACTAAATAAAAAAGAAACATTTTCTATAAATCTGTGGGTGTGGCAAAGTAGTGCTTAAAAGAAAGTTTGTAGGGAGAAGTGCTTATGTTAGAAATGAAGATTGAAGCTGGGCATGGTGGTGCACACCTTTAATCCTAGCACTCAGGAGGCAGAGGCAGGTGGATTTCTAAGTTCGAGGCCAGCCTGGTCTACAGAGTGAGTTCCAGGACAGCCAGGACTACACAAAGAAACCCTGCCTTGAAAAAGAAAAAAAAAAAGAAAGAAAGAAAGAAAGAAAGAAAGAAAGAAAGAAAGAAAGAAAGGAAGGAAGGAAGGAAGGAAGAAATGTGCTACCTTAGGAAACTAGAAAGAATAAATTAAATGAGTTAAATATTCCTTTGCTAACAGTTGGCAGTTTCTTACAAAATTACATATATGTGTGTGTATGTCATAAAGTTGAGCAGTTGTGCTTCTTTGTGTTTTCTAAATGCCCCTTCCCAATCCTATGTTTGCATATTTATATTCCCATTTACTCATAATTCTCCATATTTGGAAGCACCAAAGATTTCCTTTACTGGTTTAATGAAGAAATAAGTTGTGATATATTCAGGCAGTGCATTGTCATTCAGTGGTAAAAAGAAATGAATCCTCAAATCAAGAAAAGTCACAAAAGAAACAAAGGTATGATACTAAGTAAAAGAAGCCAGTCTGAAAATGCTCCACACTAGCTGATTCCCATTATGTGACATTCTGGAAAAGGAAACACCATAGAGACAGCAATATGATCCATAGCTGCCAAAAGCCACCAGGGACAAGCAAAAACTGGGCAGAGCACAAACTTTAAGGCAGCAAAACTGTTTTGTATGCTACCACCATGGAGGAGACATGCCATTATACATGTGATAATACCTACAGAATATAGCATGTAATACTCACACCAGAGGAGCCCTACTATAAGCTATGGACTTCTAGTGATGATGTGCCAATTAGGTTCACTGATTGAGATAAATATGCCATTAAGGTGAGAGAGGCTGAGGGCGGGTGGTGCAGGAGACGTCCTCTGTAGACAAGCATTATATGAGGAGTCTTTATTTCCTTCTCCCTTTTACCATGAAACAAAAAAAAATCTTTTAAAAGAAAATTGATTAATCAAAATGATGACATATGGAGAAATCCATGTTAAATTTCATTATTTATGAGTTTGTACATATTTTCAAGGTCAACATTATAAAGCCTATTTCCAAATATTTATTCAGAGGACTTTCATTGATCCAACCAAAATTTATTGAGTATTCTCTGTATTTCAGCCCCTGACTATGGTAAAAATAGGTGATTCCATTAATCTCTATTGTTTCTCCACTACATCAAAGGAAACACTTTGCTTTTTCATGGTGTTAGGGCCATGTACATGTTAGGCTAGAGCTTCACTACTTAGCTATCCTCTCACTCCACCTCTTCCAAAATGCCAACAGAACATGAAATACAGAAATAAAGATAGCAAGTTGGCTCCAAATTACAAAACTATACACTAAGTGTGTAAATGGGTTAAAAGGCAACTAGACAATATTTCTATTTTCTCAGCTATCTATGGGGGTTGATTTTTGCTGGGTAGAAAGTAAAAGAAAAATAATGAATTCAAATAATTAAAATGATCTATCCTAATAAATGGTAGGAGAATCCATATTTCAAAGGAAAGCTTTGGAGGCCAGGGAATAGGTGTCAGTCATGGCTGCTGCAGGCAGCCCCTGGAAAGGCGATGTTTGAAGCTCTGAGAGAGAAGGTGAAGATCAAGGGGGACTTCAGGCTGTCTGAGATAGCAGGAACAAGGAGTGTTCATTTAGGAAAACTACAGATAAGGAGCAGAGCCAGCCGAGGAGAGTGACCAGGTGGGCTGCAAATGGCAGGATTTAATGTCTGTCCTGCTGGAATTGTTCATTTCGGTCACATCCCTCCTTTCTGTTCTTAGTGGAAATAGCATCACCCAGTAGATTGGCTGCACACATGGAGTCAAAAGGGAAAAAGAAAGCTGCAATCCTTCTTTGCTATGATGAACCAAAACCTTCAAACCTTGATGGAGAAGCACCCTCTACCCCCTTAAAAGCAACAGAAGAAGAGGTTCATGAAGGATTCAAAGACTCAGTCTCAAAGTTTGGAGCTGAGACGAAAGGATGGACCATCTAGAGACTGCCATATCCAGGGATCCACCCCATAATCAGCATCCAAACGCTGACACCATTGCATACACTAGCAAGATTTTATTGAAAGGACCCAGATGTAGCTGTCTCTTGTGAGACTATGCCGGGGCCTAGCAAACACAGAAGTGGATGCTCACAGTCAGCTATTGGATGGATCACAGGGCTCCCAATGGAGGAGCTAGAGAAAATACCCAAGGAGCTAAAGGGATCTGCAACGCTATAGGTGGAACAACATTATGAACTAACCAGTACCCGGGAGCTCTTGACTCTAGCTGCATATGTATCAAAAGATGGCCTAGTTGGCCATCACTGGAAAGAGAGGCCCATTGGACACGCAAACTGTATATGCCCCAGTACAGGGGAACGCCAGGGCCAAAAAAAATGGGAATGGGTGGGTAGGGAAGTGGGGGGGGGGAGGGTATGGGGGACTTTTGGGATAGCATTGGAAATGTACTTGAGGAAAATATGTAATAAAAATATTTAAAAAAAGACTCAGTCTCATAAGGAATATGGGTTACAAAGATGAGTTATTTATAGAAAGAATTTTGTTTTTCAACAGAGTCTCATGAAGTCCAGGCTGGCTTTGAACACACTTTGTAGCCAACTATGAACTTGAACTCTTGTTTCTCCTGTTCTTCTTATCAAGTGCTGAGATTACAAGCATAGACGACCATGTCTGGATTTCAAAGAGAACTCTATCCTCAAGCTAAGACATACCTCATTCCTAAAAGGAATCAGCCTTTAGGAAGAACTAAGTTAAATTAAATGTCTTGAACCTAAGAGTGTTCCTAAAGTTATTAGGCTACTATGGTTAGAGCATCTACCTAAAGTAGCGGCACTTAATAGGAAGCATTTCTTTGGGTCCACATTTGTTTTCAATGAATGCTCATGTAATTATCTTCATATGGTAGTTTTACATCTCACATTTCAGTTTATCAATTATAAGAGACCCTTTTCATAGCACATTCATTTTGTGTGTGGTTTCTAGAACCAATTTTAATTACTTCTGTATCCATACGGATTTTATGTCTTTGAAGGGAAAGGCATTACATAGAGACTTGCATTCCCAGACCTCTAAATATTATCTACCCTTCCCATCTCACAGTGGCTGGGATATTTTTTTCATTAGGCATTCACAGTACCAAAGGAAGATGATATAAGTGATTAGTGTGTGAAGAAAATGGTTTAGGAAAAGGGACGTTAACCATCTGTCAAACAGAGAATCTAATATTTGGTTTGTTTCAAGGACACTATCAAGCCGGAGTTGGGCTGCATAGAGTACAGGTTTTTCTGCAAAGCACGATTCCTACGCGTGGATAGTTGTTTGTTTCTACTTTGGTTCGAATGTCACTTGGTGATCTATATGGCTCAAAAAAAAAAAAAAGAGTAACATTTAATTTTCCTCCCTTTTGTTTCTCCCTGTACTACAGGCCAGTGATTATGTCCATGTTGTACATATCACATGGAGAGGCTCAGCCTAAGAAAGGGCAGATCCAGGAGAGCACTTAGAGGGATAATCTCTAGTTTGAATGTGAAAATATTTTCTCTCTGAGAAAATGAGGAAGACAGAGCGCTCGTGTCCTGACTCGGGGAAAGGTCGGGCTGATGAGCACTGACAGATAGCTGAAGGCAAGCAAGGTCAGATAATAATCTCAGTTTATACCTGTCACTAAGCAAAAAAAAAGGGGGGGGGGGTAATGATCACCTATAAAGCTGGCAGGGTAGGGAATTCTCCACAAAATGTATTTCCCACTCTCTGAAGTAAAGGTTTTTGTCATTTTAATGAGGGCACGAAGTCTTTCCTTTCACAAGACTTAATATTAATTGGTCCCATTCCTGAAGTGGGAGACATTGCCAGAACATTGAAAAGTTCGATATTACCTTTTAATAATATGTTTGGGTAGGTGAACTCGTCAGTCTTGATATTGAAGAGCACAGTATGGGGAATGTATTCATATTCTGCCATCATTAGTGTTCAGCTTCTCTTTTCTGACTATTTCTTATGTGGGAAACAGTTTTCTTTATGCCAATTGCTTCTTAGATCTGAGGGCTGCCAGTTTCTCATGACAATACGAAAATATGAAGGCAGCTGTGAACACCTACTCCTAGAGGAGCGACTGAAAGAAGTATCTCAGACATGTGTCTGTACAGTGAAGAATCAAAACAGATTTTGTTTTGAATATTAAAAATATTCACAGGGGTAAATGAAACAAACAGAAACAAATAATAACAGTACATTCAGTGATTCAGCTTCTCTTGGAAACTTTCGTTATGGAAGATGCTAAACAATGTTACAAGATGATAGAAAGAAAATGTTAAGCATGTCTCTCCAAGCTCAGAAAACATCTGAGCCTGAGCAAGTCTCAAAGGGGAAAAGGTAAAAACAACAGAGAGGGAGATGATCTAAGTACAGCCTACAGAGGTGGCTACAAGGGGCTGCAGGCAAAATCCCAAGTGCTCCTTGATTCACTTTGCCTCTATATGTCATTATTTTGATCTAGTCAGTTTTCTGCCAGCATAGATGCACTCAGGTCACCATAGTTCACATTTATGACACCTACATCTCTTTGTCAAATATAGACACACCCCCCCATTAATTGTCTCTTTGCCCTTGATAACTCCAAGACTGTTCTAGTTCCTAAATCCTTAAACTCTTGCAGTGGCCAACTTCATCCAGTCTACTAATTGTTGTTGTTGTTGTTCTGGATCAATTCTACTGCCAACTCATCAGCACCCTCTGTTTCTCCAGTCTCCTGAAAACCTTTGACCAAGCTGACCATGATGGCCTGTAACTTATGGTCACTTGACTCAACTTTTTGTGCTCTTTCCTCTGGGCCTCAGAGCACATTTAAAGGGAGCTGTGGAACTAGGCAGCTAGGTTAATATGGACTCAGGTTGGCCCTTGCTGATGGATCTCTCAACTCTTTCTTGTGACTTCCCTGCTTTCTACAATATGTACTCCATATCTATTCCTCACTCTTTATGGTTTTATTTCTAAATAGCTTCTGTGATTAATGGATGATCAATCTCTTACTATATACAGAAGTCTGGGCTGCATATATACTTTCAGCTTCCCCCTCTATTTTGTCAGAGAAAATTCTCTTTAAAATGTAAGCTTCATCCAAGTTTGGATCCATTTTGTTTTTGTTTGTTTTCCCACAATTTCCCATAAATGTTCTCACATCTTCTAGTGTTGAAGAAGTCACATTCGTTATGACCATCTTCCCTTCTACTGAACATAAAAAAAAATCAACTTTAAAAGTGAACATTTGTAATCCCAGAACTCAGGTGGAAGAGGCAGGAAGAGTACTGAAGGTTTAAGAACAACCTGGGCTATAGAGTGAGTTCCAGAGCAATTTCGGCTCACAGCAAGACCCTGCCTCTCCATGCCTCCTCCACATCAACCTCAACTATAACAACAAGTCCTTTAATTTCAGTGCATTTATGTAAGCTCTGCTCTGTGGTTTACTTTGTGATCCTCCCCACCATCCCAAGGATGATGAAGCTCTAAGAATGGGATTTCGCTTAGTAACAAGGCATTTACAGAAGTAACCGAGTTACTCTATAGCGATTATGGTGGGTTGCAACCCAATATGATTGGTTCCCTTACTGAAAGGGGGAAATTTAGGCATGGAGACAGATTTCATGTGAATATCAAGGCAGAGATTGGGGCAATAAACCCCTATGTCAAAGAATCCCAATGGTTGCTGCCAAACAACCAGAACTGGGAGGAGTTAGAACACATTATGTTTCATGTCGGCATAGCTTTGGGCTATTTAACTGGGTTCTTATACCTCTTCCTTTCCAACCCTATTCCACCCCAATCCCTTCCACCAACCCTACCCCCAGAACTAGGTAGAAGAGAATGAAGCTTAGCAGGGAAAGTGGCCATAGACCTCTTTAGACTACTTCCTGTTGATCAGGGGTATTGGGTACATAGGGGAAGTCCAATCTTTACTGTCATAAGAATGTTCAGCAATCCAGCAACAGCAAAGCGGCAATCCAGGAAATGTAGCAGCAGGGACCAGTAGCAGCTGGGGCAGTTGGGGGAGCTGGAGGAGCAGCAGCCCCCACAGCCCCTCTCAGGACTCTCCCATTGATCCCTCTCCAGACTCCTCAGACTTAAACTATCCACAGCTGGCAAAATCATGCCCCAGCCAGTGCAGGAGACAAATTATCACCTGCCATGAAACAGCCTCTTACCCCACACCTAGGATTAAAGCAAAAACATATCCACATACCATAACTGTTATTTTTTTTAAAAAGAAACCAAGACGCTCACAACAAAACCTCTCACTTCCAAAACCTTTAGAAGGAACCAAGTCTGCTGGTACTACCACCTTATTTCCTAGTCTTCTAAAATTAAGACAATAAGCCCTCGACTGTTAAGTCTCTCACTGTATCCAGTACTTTGCTGTTCCAGCTCCAGTGAACTAATATACTCATCTGTTCTCTAGTTTCTAGATTAGAGAAGAAGCTCGGTTTATGCTCTTTCATTTCCTTCACCTATGCTGCAGCCTTACAATAAAGCCTTTAGTCTGTTCCTCTATGAAGGGCTCTCACATCTTCATCCTAGTGACATCACTCTAGACACAGTCTTCATTATCTCACAACTCGATGCCTAGAACAGGATCTGACTTCTCTGTCTTTTTCTAAATTATATTCTAAAAAGTAGATTTCATGCCGCTGTCATCACAGTGGTGCTGTGGTCTGATGCGCTTAGGATGCTTATTATGCTAAATCTAAGTCTAAAATGCATTCTCCTCCAGATAGTAGATCCATCCAGATAGTAGATGATTTTGCCAGCTGTGGATAGTTTACGTCTGGGGAGTCTGAAGAGGGATAAATGCCGACTTAATCTTTTATCCTCCAAAACATAGCTTGCCCCTTTCCATCATCAACTTCCTACTTCCTACTTCAATCTCTACGCACAATCAGGATGCTCTCTTACCTCTGTTCCATACCTGTTCCCCTTTCAAGGCCCTGCACAACTGTGACTACTCTGGACCAGGCTGGATTCTAATCAGTACTTTCCAGGTTAGCAGCAAATAGATTTTTTTAAACTTATGTGGATTTATAGATGTTTATATTCATATTTCTGTCAGCTTACAGGACATAGAAATAATTAATTGGTTAAATTCTTAAGGTAAGACTAGTGGAAGGTAGAGGATGGGGAGAAGGGAATAGGGAAAAGGATATTTTGGCTAGAACAATCAAGGAGACTTTGTCTAGATTGCTCTTTCCAAAATATGGTTCCTGAACTGGCAGAATCTAAATATTTTTAGTTTCTGAAACTCCCATTAAAGGCCTACTGGATCCGAGTCTCTATATCTCATAACTATTTTTTAATTTTAATCAGCTTTATTGAATTATGACTGATAAAGAATTATATATAATCAATGTTTACAAGGTTGTTTTCCCATAGAAGTATCCTTTGTACAATGATTTATATAATCTAACATACCTACCAGTGAAAAAGGTACATGGGGGTTGTTAGCATTTAATGTCTACTCTCACAGGAAATTTCACATATAAAATACATTATTCATTATAGAATGTATCTTTTGTGACTGACAGTGCATATGCTTAAGGAAATGGGTTTTAGGTGGACCAGCCCTGATAACTACTAATCTAGCTGAAGAAGGAAAAACATGGAGATGGAGAAAAGGACAGCTCCTTTTAGCCCTCTGTTTACTGGGTACATGATTAACAATAGATTGAAGCAATTTCACAATACCCAATTTGCTCCAATGTGATTTCCCCCTGTTGAATAGATTGCTTTTGGCATGCAGTCCTTTCTTCCATTGAAAGTACTGTACCACAAATATGGGCTAATAGTGAGTCTCTGGAAGAACAGAAATTCTGAAGCATGCCAAGGTACTACTGGTTTTACTTTGCTTGTGAAGTAAAAGATAACCAGGAATACACTGTAGGGCCCTGGAATGCAAGCTTGGGAAGCACAGGGAGAGAAAACAACAACCTGGAGATCTACACGCTTAAGCTTTTAATTGGAAAGAAGTGATAGCTAAAACATGTAGCTGATTTAGATAAAAACCGAGGAGACACTTGCTGGCTCACGTCGAGCAGGATTTCTGCAGTTGAGTACTACAGAAGTGAGATAACAGAATTAGATACGATCGAGGGGAAGAAGAATGCACAAAAGTCCTTGAATTAAAATGAATTGAAACCTTCTGGGAGAAAAGCTATTTGGTAAGCTCCATTAAGTCTATTGTAGATAGCTTTATTTGACAAAGCAGCATCCTGGCATGTGGAACAGGAAAGAAAATAGCTATAAGATGATCTGTCAGGGAGTTTCCAGTCTCTAAACGAATAAGATTCTGTGCAGTAGCCAATACAGCTTTTAACTCAGAAGAGACACAGAAGCAAAATGCAATTATATATCCCTAGTAAGTACATTCAATATGAATTTCCCACACACCCTGCACTTCCCCCAATAACTCCAAAATCTCTACAATCCATCAAGTGGGTGTTCAAACTTAGGTTGCATTTATTCCACTGTAACAATGTAGAAATAGTGTATATGATGCTGAAGATACTGAGGTGGAAGAAAGCCTATGAGTCATAATTAATCTGCTATAGTATATCTTAGAGAAGCACTTAAATAAGTTGCACGGCTCCACCACTGTTACAGTCTTTTCTTTATTTGGCTATAGGTTTGCAGTATTTATTTGCAGCAAGTCACTATTTTGGAAATGCTAACCACTGCTTATACAGTATCTAGCGTAGACAGTAGTTTGTATATTTATGGATCAAGCATATTACAAAATCAGAAAATTCCATTCAACAGCTAGTGGATGCTTTTACAAAGTCTGACTTGACGGTGTTCTTCTGTTTATAGAGTGAACATGGGATTGGAGCTTCTGACTTCTTTATATATACACCTGGATTGGGACCTTCACATTTATGTTTTGGTCAATCAATCTGACCCCATGGCAAAAGGCAGAGACATAAAATTACTTGTATACTTCCAATTGTTGCATCTTGCTTGGCACCTAACAGCTATAAAATGACTAGATGAATTAATCTAAGCACCACAGATTCCAAGTGAGATGTTATGACACAGATGATAATTGCCAGTGGGAGAAAAGTCTCTCCCAGACCTGAGACTAGAAATTAGAGATTTGAATGTTAGAGCTAGTACTTTGATTTTTAAAAAATGTGGGGGTATGTGGTATATGGCATGTGGTGTACAGATGTGCACAACCACATGTGCACAAAGCAAAGAGGCCAGAGAAGTATGTTAGGTATTTTGCTCTATCATTTTCTAGTGATCATCTTGTGTACTTCCCATCTCCCAACAGTAATGTGGTTACAGGCATTTGTGGCCATGGTTGGCTTTTTATGTGGTGGTTTGAACTCAGGTTCTCTCGTTTGCATAGTAAGTGCTCTTACATACCAAGTCATCTCCTCAGCCCAATGCCTGTTCTACTTCCTTTTTATTATAATTGATGTCCTAAGATAGTTCACAATGGTTTACCTGAAAAACTGGTCTGGTGGCAGGTATTCACTCTTGTAGTCATCTTTTACTCACGATAATTGATGATGAAACTGATGGGTAAGGCGTTGTCTTACTGTTCAAGATTACCCTATAGGCCTCTTTGGTGTCAACACCATAGCCTTTGTCTTACTGTGAGTTCTTTACTGTACTAGATTAAAATAAACATCTTCACATAGACAACTTTTTGTGGGCTTTTATTTGGTTCACAATATATTTGCTAAGTAACTGCAATGCTATATAATTCAGATTTTTTTAACTCTGTAGATTTTAAACATTGTGACTTTATGACAACATTAGATTTGTACATTATTAAAATGTTATTTAAAATTGTGCATATGTTATTTTGACAGTCTGTCATAAATTATATGATCAATGTTTGTATTTACTGCAAGTAAATGCTCATTACATAAAACAAACCAGAATTGTCATTACCTGATTCCTCCGTTTCTTTTGTTTCTGTTGTCTCTTCTATTTCATCATCAGACATTTCCATTTCTTCTTCTCTTCTGATTCCCATTAATTCATCATTATGAATGTTGCGAATTTCCTATGGTTAAAAGGTATGGTTTTCAGAACATATTGGGGAAATGGACTGAGTTATGGGGACATATTAAACACTCTCAGGGTGCCCTTAAGACAAAAGGCAGAGACACACTGAGGCTAAACTGTCTCACTTAAAGGAATACTTTCCTACACTCTGTTTTTCATTAAGCTTCTTTCCAGACCCAGAACTATAGCAGCCTAGGATTCTTAGGTCCATTCCATATTAGAAAGGTCAGTTGGCCCCAAAAGACTCTCCTCTTACCTGTGTGGATCTCTGGAATTTCCCTTTAGCATTTTGTCATTTACACTTTCCCATGTTGGTCACTTTAATTATGCTGCTTGCTATTTCCTGTCCTCCAATAGCTCTGCTGAACAGAATTCTAAACCAAGATTTTATAGTTTCAGAAGATACAGAAAAAAAAGTGAATGGTTAAGAGTAAACTTCTACTGGGCTAACTCTCTCATGGACAGTAACTATAATGTTTGGACAATAAGAAATGCATACCTACTTGATGTCACTGGGGAGGGAATAAATGTAGGGATATTATAATGAGGAACTGGCATTTGCAAGAAGTGGAAAACAATACAGACAAGTTTTCTAAGTTTGAAATCCTCTTAGTTTGAGAGCAGATGAGAGTTAGTCACAGGGTAGTTACATTTCTAGTTGAAAACCGGGCCTTTGTGGCTTAAACAACTGGAAGCAAGTGGTTAGTAGAAAAGCAGCCACTGCAAAGTAAGGAAGGGATCTTAGAAAGAAGTGTGTATGTGTGGGGAGATGACAGCATGGAGGAAAGGGGGGATAATGGAGAGAGGAAGACATACATTCATGCATGCATACATACATACATAAAAACATACACACACAGATTCTTTACAGTTTGCACACAAAAACATGTTCACATTTTTGGGTACTTTCTCAACCAAAGAAGCATAGATGGCTCCGAATAGTTTAGCTAAGACTAAAGGAGTTAAATTGTTACTGGGAACTGCTATCTAACAGATAAAAACCTCTAGCTTAAAAGACCAACCTTGAAATGTTTCAGATGTAGTATTCAGTAAACAAAGAATCAAAGTAGCTCTTTAATTGTCCTCATGGTATAAAGGAATTATGCTCACATTGAAGAAAAAGATGGAGCATCTCATCAGAAGGTCAGAGACCTTAAAAATACCCCAGATTCATTTAGCTTAAAGTAAGAGAAGATAAAAGTTCTTTCTTTCTTTCTTCCTTTCTTTCTTTCTTTCTTCCTTTCTTTCTTTCTTTCTTTCTTTCTTTCTTTCTTTCTTTCTTTCTTTCTTTCTTTCTTTCTTTCTTTCTTTCTTTCTTTCTTCCTTCCTTCCTTCCTTCCTTCCTTCCTTCCTTCCTTTCTTTCTTTCTTTCTTTCTTTCTTTCTTTCTTTCTTTCTTTTTCTTCCTTCCTTCCTTCCTTCCTTCCTTCCTTCCTTCCTTCCTTCCTTCCTTCCTTCCTTCCTTCCCCCCCTCTCTCTCTTTCTTTCTTGGTCTGGAAATAATGAACAAAGAAACAGAAAGTTCCTATTGTACACCTTTATGATGTTATTGTCAGTTACTTCCACATATCTTTGTGCAGTAAAATTTTTGACAGAATGATTTTTCAGCATCTGGTGATAGAGTTCAATCAGCAGAACAAAAATTTAATCAAGAAATACTTAATGTGAAGGTTTTTTTTCCACTGAAAGGAGTAGAATAATGAGGAATTGATTAGGTGATAAAAGTCACTCTCCAAAATAAGACAACAGCAGATGCAAGGACAGCTAGTATATCCAAAATGTAGTAATGAATGAGAAGCCTACATAGACAGACACATATACATGCACAAACACATGCATATGAACATGTGCACATACAAACCCACAGGTTCATACTAACTTAAAGCTAAGTATTTCCTGATAAACACTACTCTTATGAGTCACAAAGCTGAGTGACCAGAACTGCATTGAAATTCACTGTATAGACAGACTTTTCTAGAAATTCAGCTTCTGGGTGTGAGGAATGTAAAATAACTTTTATTCCTTCAGACGTAGAGATGAGATGAGAGCCATACCTATGTTTTACAAATACATAACTTGGGCTGAGTCCAGAGAATTTCTCTCTCTGTACAAACTATCCCTAGGCACAGTCCTGGAAGCCTTTAGCCTCCATACAATCTAATCTAGGCCTAGAATGTTCTCAGCCTCTGAGACTTTCTGCTGAATAAGCTCACCCCTCCCTAGTTCTCTTTGAACTCTAGCTGGTTCACCTCAGCTGTTCTGGCTCAAACTCCTCTCCAAGCTGACAGATTCAATCTGCTTTCTCTTAGCTTCTCACTGAATTGCTGTGCTTGCCTTCAAACTAACTCTGGTAATTTGTTCTAATCCGGTTCCTTGTTCTCTAGCTTCAACTCTCTCTGCTGTACAAACTGAACTGCATTAATTCATGAATGGATTCAACTCCCCTACACTGCACTCACTGCACTGACTCCCAACTAACTGATTCGACTCAGTTGTTCTGAACTCAGCTGACTGACCAGAACTGACCAGAACTCAGCTGTACTCAGCTGAACTGCCTGTGCTGACTCTCAATTAACTCAACTCCTGACTGCACTCTCTCTACTCTGCTTTTAAGAAGCTGTTCTCCTGAGAGTTGGGCATATCCTATCTCTAGCTCATGTTTTAATTTTCTGCCTGATTTGTCACTTTGCCTCTCAATTAGCTGTCATTGTTTGGGATTAAAGGTATATACTAAAGGACTCCAACCAGAGAGATTAAAGGTGTGTACTAAGGATATGTCTGAATTCCAGCCAGATCATACAGTCCTAGAAGGGTTTTAGATGTGATCAGAGCAGGCATGTTGCTAGATTATAATTCCTCTACAGAGGGAAGCTCTTCAGAGAAAATTGCCTATCAAGAAGTACTGTGTATAAGTTAGGGACTTAAAGACTACTGACAGATTGATACATTCATACCACCCAATTTAAAAGATGGGATGGATATTATCAGAGCCTCAGGAAATTGTGGGATTGGATATTGAAGTTTAAACCTACATGTGAATGAATTTTAGAAAGAGAGAAAGGAAAGAAGAAATAATGGCTGATGATTCCTTAAATTTGACTAAGGGCATTAAGCCACTTATCCAAAGAGCTCAGTGAACCTAAGGCAGAGCCTATGTGAAATAAAGTATGTCTGGGAACATCGTAGTCCAACCACAGGAAATTAAAAACAGTAAAAAATACTCTTAAAAGTAGCTAGAGGACAATACTATGTTATATAGAGAGGAAAACAGCAAAAAAAATCTCATTAAAGTTTGTGGAGAAATTAAAATGCCTACCATTTCAGAATTTCACATTTGGAACAAATGTCAAGAATAAAGATAAAACAAAGATTTTTTCCAGATAAAGATAAATGCAAGAAGGCATCATCAAAAGAGTTATTAGCCTTGGAAATGATGAATGAGGTTTTTCCAGGCTGAAAGTGAGCTGGGAAAGCCATGGTGATAATTGGAAAAAGTTTCTTTAAAAATATAAAAGGGGCTTTGGAAACAGCCCAGCTGGTAAAGTGCTTTCCATGCAAAGGTGAGGACTCCAGTTAGATCCTTAGTACCCAGGGAAATATCTTGGTACAGTGCTGGGAGCTGGAGACAGGAGGATGCTGGACAGCCAGTCTAGCTGAATCAGCAAGCTCTAGATTTAGTGAGACATTTTGAAAAAATAAGGTGGAGAAACAATTGAGTATGGTCCTCTGGGCTTCAAATACGTGTGTGTGTATGACACACACACACACCCTCAGACACATATGTGTATATATACATGCACATATATACTAAAACAAGTAAGAATGGGAACTATGCATTTTAGAGCAACTTGCAACCATTTAGACACACCTCTGGCTTGCTATTCATTTCCTAGGTTCTAAGCTGAGGATTTCCTACCTATGCTAGTTCCTACTGGGTTTTAATATAGGAAACACCCAAAGCTGACCAATGTAACTTATCCCATTTATAGCATCCTGTATATTTCTTTCTTTTGTTCCTTTCCTTTCCTTTCCTTTCCTTTCCTTTCCTTTCCTTTCCTTTCCTTTCCTTATCCCTTCCCATTCCCTCCCTTCCTCCTTTCCTTTCCTTTCCTTTCCTTTCCTTTCCTTTCCTTTCCTTTCCTTTCCTTTCCTTTCCTTCTTTCTCCCCCCCTTTCTTAGACAAGGTTTTACTAAGTAGTTCTAGCAGTCCTGAAACTCACTCTGTAGACCAGGCTGTCCTCAAACTTAGAGACCTGCCTGGCTCTGCCTCCTGAGTGCTGGGATTAAAGACATGTGCCACCATGCTTGACCTTCAAATGCATTTATTGATAATGTTATACTTAGTCACTATCCCAATGTCCTCCTTTTAATTCATTTATCAGAAAATGGATTTCTAGTTCCAGTTAACTTTTCATTCATACTAAATGAAGGACTCCTTAAAAAGTGAGCTATTTAGTATCATCACTGAGTGTTAAGAAGTAGCAGAAAAATCAGATGCTAATACAGTACCTCTCATGTAGCAGGGACTTTCCTTAAGGTAGAAAATTATGGGTTACTTATTACAAATGAACTTTAAAGGGCCTTGTCATGAAAAAGATGTGCTATGTCTTATTCAGACTCATTGCATTGAGGGCAGTGAGGACATTTTCTATTCCTGTGAGATTTAGTTTCAATTTTCATCAGAGCTGTTACTGGAAGGTGATTATAACAAAGTTTGACATACTGGAAAATTCAAATATTGTACAGTTTACTGCATCATGAAAAAATGTGGCCTTCTAGATTTCTAACAAAAATGTAGGCTGTCACAGGGTATAATCAGAAACCAACTCTCACCTCACAAGCATGTCACTAATGTCAAGAGTAAATTGTGTTCATTCTTGGGAAATATCCCAGGGAAGGAACATTTTTTTAAACAATTTTTTATTAGATATTTTCTTCATTTACATTTCAAATGCTATCCCTGAAAGTCCCCTATACACTCTCCCGCCCTGCTCCCCAACCCACCCACCCCCGCTTCCTGTCCCTGGTATTCCCCTGAATTGGGGCATATAATCTTTGCAAGACCAAGGGCCTCTCCTCCCAATGATGGCCTACTAGGCCATCTTCTGCTACATATGCAGCTAGAGACACGAGCTCTGGGGGTACTGGTTAGTTCATATTGTTGTTCCTCCTATAGTGTTGCAGACCCTTTTAGCTCCTTGGGTACTTTCTCTAGCTCCTTCATTGGGCGCCCTGTGTTCCATCCAATAGCTGACTGTGAGCATCCAGGGAAGGAACATCTTAAACCTGTCTTGTAGCTTCCCAGCATCTATAAATCAGCTTTTGCTTCCAGCTTGGCAAGACAGCATAAGATTTTAGAAATACAAAAACTTCAATAATTACATGATGTGAGTTAACTGGAGATCTTTTATAGTTTCAAATGCCCCTAGAAACATAACATAATTAGGGTCAAATTTTACCTAAATGTTTCAAAATACCTCAGGGACAAGTTATTTTGGCTAATAAGATGAAAAATAAGAAAAACTCAGGAGAAGTGTTTTCTAAGTTAATTAGTGGACTGTTATATGCACTATACAATCCTTAGCTACAAAAAAACCCTAAGGGTCTTATTATCTTTCTACAAATTCCCAATACTAAGCCATACAAATGGAACAAAAGCAAAGAGAAAAGCAGAGGCTGTGGGTACCATATTAAAGGAAATCTAGAAGGATCTTTTGGTAAATGACAATACTTCTAAGAAAAGTAAGATGTTAATTCCTGGAAAACCTTACCATTACGGTATTCAGTACCTCTTTTCTGCATTTTCTGGTTAAATCAGATAAGTTTTGAGAAACCAAACTCTACAAATACTTTCAGAGTAAAAGAGTATAGGTCACATGCACCCACCCCCAAAAGCATTCTAAATAGCTTAGACACAGGTGCAAGTAGGGACTGGATTCTTAGCCACCAAAGTACAGACATCAAAGGTAATAGCTGTCTCTCAGATTTGCTCCATTTGTCATTCTGATTTCTTGATACAATACTGCAACTGAAATGTGGTAATGGCATGCAAGAATATTTTCAGTAATGTGTATGTGTTAATCACTACATGGAATCTACTGAGACATGGCACCAACAGAATACTTAAAAAAAAAGTGGCCCTAAAGTTCCCATCCCATCCTTTTTCCTCCCTGCTGTAAATATGTGGTACATCACTTTTCAACAATGAATAGGTAGTGACTTCTGAAATGGCATTTTAATGACTTTGAGTCTGTTCTAAATGGTGGCAAACTTTTCTGGAACTTAGAAATTCACACTGCTCCACAATGGAGAACAACAACAACAACAACAACAATAATAAAAAACAAAAACAAAACAAAACAAAACAAAGGACAAAACACTTTCATATAGAATGAAAGAAACCAGAGACAGAAGGAAATGTATGCAAAGAATCACTTTGTACCAGTTGACATCTTTGATTTATTACAAAGTAAGAAAACCATAAATCATTACACATTAATTATTTAACCATAGTTTCACAAATATTTATGTGGACTTAAATTGATACTACTCATGTTTTACGATAGGAACACGATTACCAGAATATCAACACTCCATATTAAACGTGTAACAAGATCCTACTAGCCTCTCTCTATATTTTCAACATTAGCAAGAAACATGGCAGGAAAGGAGTCATGAGGGAATGGAAAAGAACAGAGGCTAGGGAAATAAGTAGCTTGTACACTGACATAACAATTTATTTCTCAGATATCATTTAATACAATGAAACAACTCACAAACACAACTTTGTATCTTGTATGGCAAACAGTGGTAATACAAATTAGGTTAATGCAAAGACGGGTTAGTATACTTTTTGACGGAAGGCCAACAGCCAGTCTTAATGCAACTGAGTACCAAACAAGGGCACACTGGTGACTTCAGTATCCACCTGCAAACTTCTTTATCTGAGCTCAGTGCTGTGAAATCTTGTATGAGGAAGGATGTGAGAGGTATCATCTTAATGTTCATGGCTATGGTTCTTTTTTTTTAATACATTTTACAAGGTGTACCACCTAGTGTAGGCCAGGTTGAGAGAAACACAAAATTTCAAACGATTCTGCAGAAGAGTATCCCTATAATATACACAGCTGTGACTGTAGGCATCAACTTGCAGTAAGAGGTGCTGCTTCAGTCCTCATTAGCATCCCTTCCAATTTCATTACCATGAGCCTCACACACATACAAACCAGAATTAAAGTAAAAGCTTGGCATGTAGTTTCATAGTATCTGAGTTCCTCAAAGATGGGCTTTTTCTAAGTTCATACTCCATCTCTCATTCAGCAGAGTGAGAATACAGGTAGATTGCATAGCAGTGAGACAAGGAATGAGAAAAACCTTCTGACTTGAGGCTACCACTAGCTGATTCGTTCCCTGAGGCAACTGTAAGAAGTTGTCAGAAATGTCTAACTTGATGAAACACATGACTTTGAGCTGTTTTGATTTTCAGTGGGATGCTAAAAGGCAGCCACATGGTAAGAGCACAGTTCCCCGCTCCCATAGGATATAGCTTTGGAGTCTTCTCAGTGGTCTGCTATCAGTGGAGAAGTTGCAGAGTTGAAAGCAAAACCAAAAACAATAGGAAAACCAAACTGCAGTTCAAGAGGCAGCAGTATAAAAATGGAAGAACTCTCTGGGGTTTAAGGAGGGCAAACTCAGAGGGAGGTCATGAGATTGATTTCACAGTTGGATGAAAAACCGGAGGAAAGGCAGGAGCTTGCTATGTCTTATGCCAGCAGTAGTTTCAGTTACCAAGACTGAGGAAGGTGAGATTCAATGTAATCCAGTCACTTAAGTAGGAAACACATCAAGCACAGAATGCTCATACAGCAGTGCAGCCCATGCATCTTCTCCCTCCATCACCCTGCCAAGGAGGCTCCAGAACATTACTGCAGAAGGGCTCTATGAGTCTCCATTCTCTTTAGCTTTGCAGAATGGCCAGCTCACCATAACAGTGATCTTTGCGATGACTGAATTTAAGCATAAAGGATATACTCCCTAGGTAGATTTTACAAGATTACTTTTTTTTTCCTTTTTTTTTTATTAGGTATTTTCCTCGTTTACATTTTCAATGCTATCCCAAAGATCCCCCATACCCACCCCTCCAATCCCCTACCCACCCACTCCCCCTTTTTGGCCCTGGCGTTCCCCTGTACTGGAACATATAAAGTTTGCAAGTCCAATGGGCCTCTCTTTGCAGTGATGGCCGACTAGGCCATCTTTTGATACATGTGCAGCTAGAGACAAGAGCTCCAGGGTACTGGTTAGTTCATATTGTTGTTCCACCTATAGGGTTGCAGTTCCCATTAGCTCCTTGGGTACTTTCTCTAGCTCCTCCATCGGCCGTGTGACCCATCCAATAGCTGACTGTGATCATCCACTTCTGTGTTTGCTAGGCCGCGGCATAGTCTCACAAGAGAGAGCTATATCTGGGTCCTTTCAGCAAAATACAAGATTACTTTTAAAGATAAATAATAATAATAATAATAATAATTTTTTTCTCTGTAACTGCAAATTGCTGATGGCTAGTAAAAGAATCTGGCTGAGAAAACTACTCACTTGCTCACACTTTGTTAATCTCTAACAAGTTGCTTAGAGATGAACGTACGTGGGTTCTTGGGAATAATTCCTTTTCTTTACCTGAACTGTGTAATACTATTTCTTGTAAAGGTATTTGTGGAACCTATTGTTTTTTCACAGTCATTTACTAGAAGAAAACTAAAACATAATCACATTGTAATTTTATACTGCTTGAGAGATTCTGCTGAGACATATTTGCCATAGAAGATTAAAAAAAGTTGTTGGAACATTGTTCTTTCCACCCATCAACTATGTGTATGTATGTATATATGTAAAGTTCGTGTGAGAGTATGTTGGAACATTGTTCTTTCCACCTATTAACTATGTATGTATGTATGTATGTATGTATGTCTATATGTATACATGTATGTGTATGTATGTATGAAATGTGTAAAGTCTGTGTGGGAGTATGTTAGAACTTCGTTCCATTCATCAAATCTGTATGTTTGTATAAATGTAAAGCTTATCTGTGTGTGAGTTGGAGCTTGTGTATATGTGTGAATATGTATATATGTCTGTCTGTCTGTCTGTCTGTAAGCATGCATGTATGTTTGTATTTGTATGCATAAGGTTATTGGAGTCTGACTTTTGTTGGCCTCAAGGAGTTAAAAGAGTTCAGAGTTTTTCAGTGGCCACAAGGATTGCTAGCCCAGGAAATTAAGCTCTGTTCCCTCAGAGAAAAGTCTCTTGAGTAATTTCTCCATTCACTGGTTGCTATAGGCAGTCACCCCTGTCACTATCTGAACTGACCTACATCAGCCACTGTAAGCACTGACCATCGCCCTCTGCCTACCTCGGTTTACCCCCCCCCAGATGCCAAAGCGGGTTAGTGACAATTTCCAAAATTGAAAATGTTTGAATTTCAAAGTGACGCTAGAGATTTAAAATGAATGAAGACACTATTAACTTTGTGTGATTCCATATACTGGTGGAATGGATATCTACAGGAGATTTCTCATGACTCTTGTTTCTCTCTGCTGAGCCTATCAGACTATAGGACAGGATCAGGGTTTTGCTTATTTTCTCTTAAACGTTTCTCAAAGTTTTCAGCTGTTCCATACAGACTGCAGTACCTATTCACAGAAGGACAGAGTGGAGAGAATATTGCCTTCACTGCAAAGGCTAGGAGATAAAGTCTCAAAGAGATTAGATGACCTGTTCAAAACTGCATGGAAGTCTGTAGCTGAGATCAGAGGCGAATCCTTTTTACTCTACTTCCAACTTGCATAATTTTATAAAATCATTTAATATGTTTGTATTTCAGCTTTATTACATGAAAAACATAGATCATATACCCTTATTGAGTTGTTAATAATAAATTCAAATAATACCATCTACATTTCTTAAACATTTAGTCTTATAAAAGTCGTTCATTATTACCATCATCAACCAACGATAAAGAACTATTTGCTCTATACACAAAGCTACAAACCTAATGAAAGCTGATACTTGAATTCTTGTTAGACTCTGTCCATACTACTCTGGACTGCACTACATGGATCATAGGGCTTACTTAGGTGAGATCACCAGTGCAAAGATGCTTTTTGAATACAAGTGTTAGCTACTGAGGCTGTAGCTCTGTGGGAAAGAGTCTGTCTAGTGGGAGAGCCCTGAATTCAACTGCCAGTATGGAAAAAGAGAAATAGGAACATGGGAAAAAATGAACTATGGTTACAATGCATATGTTGTCAGAATGGCCAAATGAACCAAGAATGAAGTTGAAAAAGTTGTTGTTTATATAGATAATAAATAGATAAATAACTAAATACATACATACATACATACATACATACATAAATCAGGCCCATGGAAGTAGGCTTCTTAGCAGCACAGAAGAATCTGAGATAACTGTAAAAGCATCTCCATGGGTAATTCAGTGAAAAGAAACCTGCCCTGTGCTTTCCCTCCAGGTTCAGTCACCTGATCATATTACACATGTTGTAGTGTTATGCTAAAGATTTATTTGACCACAAGTGGAATGGTGCGTCAACCTTGATCTAAAATCCCGGTCCTCTCTTCCCTTTAAATCTCCCAACTACAGAGACAGATGGACAGATTTGATAAAAGAAGCTCAGAAATTTCTTCGCTCCAACATATCAGCAGACAGCTTCTAGCCTTGACTGTCAAAGCACTCGAATAAATGGAAGACAGCCCTAATGCTAGAAGCATAGGTCAGTAATTATTAGTGTACTCAAAACTAGCAAGTGTAGATAAGCAAACTACAATTATCTCAGCTACATTTCACTATCAAGAGTCCTAGCCAGCAGGATACATTTAAGACAACATGCATGCATTTATTACCCCTTTGATAGCAGGTGGTCTGAATGTTGACAGAGTCTACAACACATTTCAAGTGTTTCACTGGGGCCCTGTTGAGACCACGGGAGCTTGGCTCTATTTAATTCTGGTTAAACTTCAAGTCAATAACTTGTTAAGGAAGAAAACTGTTCCCATAAGACACTACCAGAGTAGAACGTTACCAACCTCAGCTTGTTTGCACCAAACACTGATGTTTTTACGTTGTGCTTTTGTGAAGTGGTCCCATGCCTTCTGTTTGGAAGCGGAATGGTACACAGCTACTATCTGCTCAACTGCAGCATCAAATCAGCAGTCAGATATTGCCAAATCATCATCCAGGGATGGAACGTGAGAGAAAAAAAATAAAAGAGAAACATAAGGCTTGTTTCATCAAGTTGTTATGACACAAGGCAGGCTATGGCTGAGCTTGAACAAGACTACACGTGCAGAAGTGCTGTGTTAGTTACTCTTGTCATGGCTGTGATGCCTTTCTGACAAGAAGCAGCTTAAGGGAGGGAGGGTCTATTTCAGCCCACAGTTTAATGAGGGGGTACATTTAATTACGGCAGGGAAATCATGGCGGAAGGAGTGTGAGGTGGTTAGTATATGTCAGTCAAGAAGCACAGAGCACACAGTGATCTTCTGCTTCCAGTGAATGTGTATCTTCTTAAGGTTGACTAGAGAAGAAATTATGAAAGAAATCTTTGTGAATGCAGTCCTAGAGAATATATTTCAAGAGCCCTTAAAATGTTAAAAGGGGAAACACACATGAATGTTTCAGGGTTTGCTGCTTTCCATTTCAAGAGAGGGAAACTTAAAAACATTTAGTTTGTGTGTGTGTGTGTGTGTGTGTGTGTGTGTGTGTGTGTGTTAGGTCAGAGGACAGTCTGTGGAAGCCAGTCTGGGAGGCTATTTCTCTGGCTTAAGTGAAGTGAAAGTTAGTTATGAGTCTTTTGGGAGAAAGAAAGCAGTAGAAGAGCCTGATTCTCACAGAAAGGAAATTGAGAGACAGAATTGTTGCCTTACGGCCACGCCTTCCTTGCGTTTTTACAATTTAAGGTTTCTCACAATTCTTGCTGCTCTTTTTCTACTTATTCTGAAGTCCTGAAGATCTGTGCTTTCCCCTCTTAGATTTTATGTCCATATATACTTCTAAAATACGAGAGGAAATGGAAGTGCTCCTTAATCCCAATTACATATGAGTCAGGGATAGAAAGAAAAGTATAGGCAGAGTAGACCATAATTGCTTAAAAGCAAACTCATAACCCTGCCCTGATTCTAAAGGTGAATCTAGCTCTTTATTGAAAAGATGGCATCATATAATTTTGTTACATGGTAGGGGAAACACAGTACTTGAGAATTTATCTGATCATTTAAGACAATTTGGATAGATCTGAAGGGGTATTACTTTTAAAAATGGCCATTTCAATGGATTCTCACCTCTATCATATCTAGTGCTTATCATATAGAGTGAAGATAAAGAAAACTAAATTGAAAATGTAGAATTAGCAAATTTAATTTTTATGCAATCATCTTGGGAAAATATAAACTTATTTATTGCCACAAGTTCTTAAAAACGTGTTACATGATGACAATCATGGAAGTCTGAAGAAACCCAGCTACAAAAACCTAACATCATTTTCTAACATCAGCAATAAAATATCCAGTGCACCCCTGAGGACCAGGGCTGTAAAAGGGTGAGCTGTGGCCTACATATATGCCAGCACATCTGCAGAGCTGAAGAACCTATGCCAGAGAAAATGGAAACGGGGTGCTTACATGTGCCCTGTGATTGGAGCTTTGGGATTTGACAATTCAAGATGCAGTTCTAAGTGTGTGGGCCATAACCCCTTTGGTGGTTGCATAGACATCCTGCATATCAGATATCTATACTACAATTCATAACAGCAGCAAAATTACAGTTATGAATTAGCAATGAAAATAATGTTATGGTTGGGGGTCACCGCAGCATGAGGAACTGTACTAAAGGGTCACAGCATCAGGAAGGCTGAGATCCACTGCTATAAGGGGAGCACAAGGTAGTTAGGAAGGTCATCTTGCCACTTGAGATAGCTCTGCAGGCCTGGGACCCTGTGTAGGGCACGTGGTGATTAAGTGAAGGGCTCCCTTGGCCTTCCAGTAGAGGTCTAAAGTTCTACTTACATTGAATGAGAATTCCAGAAAGGGCCTGCTTGAACTTCTCTTTTGCTTCTTCCATCTCTTTCTCATGGGTAGCTTTCTCATTTACCAGGCGGCGGACATGGCTGTTGGCTGACTGGATCATGGAGTAGAAGTGGTTGGCACTGCGGCGGTTCACTTCCCCCCTCTCAATCCAGGTGAGCAAGGTCTGCACAGCTTCCGAGAATTTGGAATCATCTGAAACCGAAGAGTTTATTTGGAAAACTACTGACAACGACCCAATCGCACTCCATTTTCCCAATATGCTGCCACAGAGGTCACCATGGCTTTTTGGCAGTTCTAGTTCTATGGATTAGTGAAGGCAAGGAACCTCACATCCACACATGCACACAGAGGGAGCAGATGAAAGAAAGAATGAAAGGCTAGGCAGATGGGCTATGGCTATGAAGAGCTTCACAAAGAGGATGGCTTCTTTCCTTCATAAAATTTCTGGGGCTGTAAGGGAATGTGAGGTCCCAGTTTTCATTCCCAGTAAACACATACTCTCTCTCTCTCTCTCTCTCTCTCTCTCTCTCTCACACACACACACACACACACACACACACACACACAGGCACACACAGAGAAAGGGAGAGGGGGGAGGAGAATTCTGTCATTATGTAATCTTGCATTTTAATAAGGGTCAACCAATGAGAATGCTGCATTCAAGTTGGATACGTAGCACTTTTACCCTAATCCATGGAATTGAACTCATGGAGAGAGCCTAAGGAAAGAGTTGAGTTCTGCTGTACATGCAGGCATTCCTATCTTCAACCTTATAATAGTACTCTGGAGTCCCATCCTGAGCTCTAGCCCATCCACTTAGTCCCAGCCATGGTCTCTTTTGATGCAGCTCCTTTATTTCTGTCTGTCCTCACACCTTGTCTTTCCTGCCTCCAAGTACATTTCTGCAGTTCCTCAGGAGTCACTGTCAGTGTTAATAATGTTAAGAGAGCTGCACTGCTCTTCCACACCTCCCAGCCAGCTTCCCAAGCTAGCTATTTACACACTCTGTTCTTATAGATTTGTGACACAGACTCCACTGAAGCCACATTCTAGAGCTTCACACCCCTCTCTGGATAGACGCTCTTAGTCAAGTAGCTATATGTTGCTCTGAAGTTTGATTTCCTTACCCAACCCCCTTATCTGTGCAAGCAACAATGGTAGATGAGTCCTCCGCATGGAACAACTTTTCACTTCATTATTTAGATAGAGTCTCTTATGTTGATGTTGCTTTGTGCTTTTCTTGAGGGCTGTGCCGAGCACATTCTTTCCTTCTTTTTAAATGTAAAGTGTCTTGTTTGGGGTCCTGTGAATAGAGCAGTCCCGGACCTGGCATCTTACTACTGCAAAAGCTTCTCCAGGGTTTCAGAGTGCACTGTTATTTCAGTTCAGTTTGGAGTGTTATGCTTTCTGTTTTTCCTTTGCAGAAAGTCAAAATCAATTCAAAGAGATTTCTTAAGTGCAATGTAAACCAGTTTGGCAAGTGAGACTTATGTATTTGGAAAATAGAATTAGCTGGATCTTGCTGAAATGAAAGCCCAGAAGCAGGGCAAATTCATACCATTAGAGCTCTGTCAGTGTCATGAGGAAGATGAATGGGACAGCAGTATTCATTAAATAAAATCAACTGCACGCAGAAAAATGAGAGACTGGATTGGAGGGACTAAGACAAGAGAACAGGCAAAGTGATTAATGTCAAATTAGCAAAGTGGCTCTAAGAATCAAGCAAAAACTGGAATAATAACAAAAATTTAAAAAGGAGTTTGGCTTAGCAATATCTAGATGTGTCCATAGTTGTTTTATGCAATAGCTTGGCCTTTAACAATGGTAAAGACTTTATTTCATGTGGACTTACAAACTTTATATGGGGAATGCCAGGGCCAAAAAGTGGGAGTGGGTGGGTAGGGGAGTGGGGGGGGGGGAGAGTATGGGGGACTTTTGGGATAGCATTGGAAATGTAATTGAGGAAAATACCTAATAAAAATATAAAAAAACCCCATAAACACAGTGAACAATTTCTGGGCCTCCATTTTGATAACTTTGTTTGCTTTTGTCTATTTATTTTGAGATAGAAGCTCATTCTATAACCCATGCTGGCCTCCAATTCTTGGTGATCCTCCTGCCTCAGCCTCCAGTGTACTGGGTTGACATGCATGTCTCACTATAGAAGCTCCTTTTGCAATCGTTAAGATGAGAACTTTCCTGCAATTTCATAGGGTCATATCCAGTTATAGCATGATGATGTACTCACTGATTGAAAATTCACATCTCTCCTGTACCCACTAAGAGAGGGGACACATGTGTAGGTCCTAAACCATTAATCACATCTAAAAGTTTTGAGTGTGGCACGGGGGGGGGGAAATATTTCTTCTTAGTTATCTGATCTCTAGATAGAAAGTGTCTACCCTTGAGACAATGAAGTAACAGAGATGCAGGAGGGATGGACAAATTTCCTGGTTCTGAAGTTACTTGGTACTTTCAGCAAGCCTCCAACAGAAGACATGATCTATTAGAAGTAGAAAGGTAGCTGGCAACAGTGCAATGGTATATATTACAATGCTTTAAGAAAGGCATTCATTTAATCATGGGGCTTGAATGCCTTCTATACCTTTGAGTTTTTCAGCAACAATGCTGCATTCATGATCTGAATAGTGGACCACTGGAGGTGGGGATGGTGGACGCATTCTTTCTTCTTCCATCCTTCTACGGTGCCGCTCCTCTCTGGCTAGCATACGCTGTTTACACTCCCACTCATATAAGTCATCCCGAGCCTGGGCAAAGTCAACATGGAGCCGGCCTGTGTCCTTCTTGTCAGTACTAGAGCCCAGACGAATTCGGTAACCTAAATTAAAATGGGAGAGAGGAAAGTGAGAAGAGAGTAGTAAGCCAACAACCATATGTACTTTTTGAAGTTCAGTGTCTTAGAGATGGTTTCAGAAATTCTAAGTGATCACATAACACCAAATTCTCTCACACTGGTATCAAGGTGAGTCATCAAAAGACTTAGGTTAACATCTCATTCTATACACTGTCACAAGGAGGGGGGAAGAAGTGTCAAACAGCCCGAGTAAAAGTCACTATACCCCTGAGAGCAGCTAGAAGATAAGCCATTTCTAATAGATGTTACTATCATCTATCCCATGAAATAAAATTACGTATAGTGGGAAAGGTCCAGACGTCCAGCCATAGAAGGCTCATCTGTGGAGACAAAGCTCATCTGACTGCTTGAACTTTCTCAGGTGGTTTCTGATAGATGCTGGGAGCCCCTAGTTTGACAATGCTATTTCTATCTGCCTTAAACAAACAAACAAACAAACAAACAAACAAACAAACTGTAAAGCCCAAACAACAACAACAAACCTGGAAGTATCACTCAAGGGAATATTCTGTTCTGCCCAGGAATCTTGTTTGGGAACTTCATGTGGCTGCCTTATCAGGTCTTCCCCAGTCTGTCTCTGCTGGGTGCTTGCAAACTTCCATTTTTAGGATGTTATCTTTGTGTTGTTGCTTTTACTTGGAGTCCTTATCTAAGGGGACATTCTGCTCTGCCTAGGACTCTTTCAATCAGGAATTTCTGCTGACCACACCAATGGAGCTTCCCTAGTGGGTTTATGGTGGATATTGTGAGTACTCAATTTGATGATATTCTGTTCTATCATTTTCTTTTGCTTTGGTTTATCATATACTTAATAAACTCACTCATTAGCAACAGAATTTATGGCTATCAACAAATCATTCTCCAGAGCACACAGAACACATTTTTTAATAATAATTTTGCATTCTATGCTTTTGGATGATCATGTTTTCGGGATGTCTTTTCTCTACTTTGTCACTTTACATGACATCAAGGATGTACATTGGGGCCCAGGATATAGCCCAGTGAGTAAAGTACTTGTTGCATAACTACAAGGAATGGAGTTCAAATCTCTAGAGTACCCATAAAAAGTCAGGCATGGTAGAAAATGTCTATAATCCTAATGCTTTTAAGGTGAGATGGGAGATGGAGCCAGGAAGATCACCAGGAGATCAAGTGCAAGTTATTGTGCCACCATAGCAGTAAGCAAGAGATCTTATCTCAAACAAGATGGAAGACCAGGACACACATTCATACACACACAAGGGTGTCCATGCGTATATGCACACAACCATACATTTAATATAAACACAAGAGTAAGGAAAAAAAACCAATACCAATGAAAGAATGAGCCTCAGATTGTACCAAGGGCTGGGAAGAATGGAAATGGCATCTCTCTACTATGGTGTCTTTGGATGACTTCGAGAATATAAATTACAACCATCCCATAGAATTTTGGCAAATTGAAAATGCATTAATTTATAATTTAACTTGTAAAATTTTGTTTCCTGGATGCAGTTAGGGAACTCTGGACTACTTTCCTTTCTGGGGGAGAAACTAAATAGATGGGCAGCAGTGGTATTAGTTGGATACTAAAAGCTGTTGATGTAATTAAAGCAATCATATAGAACTTGGATTTAGAAAACCAAGATCAACTTCCTAACATTCCTTTTTCTTCCAGTTATATTGGTCTAAGCAAAGTTCTTGACAAACTATTAAGATATTGTTAAGGACATTTCATATTTGAAGAGCCGAGACAAACACACACACACACACACACACACACACACACACACACACACACACCTTACTTCATTCCTAGCACAGACTATTTTCTAACATGGAAAATGCATGTTAGAGAAGGTAGAAAGGTTGCACAGTTTGCCTAGGTGGCAGGGGTGGTGTGGGGAGTGGGTGTGGTGTAACTGGAAGAGTTAGAACTTGAATCCAGGATGTCACATTTGCAAAGCTAAGGAGCTTGCTTCTCTTTTGCTGAGCAATGCCCAGCATAGATCTTGTTCTTGGATAGGCAACAGAGGGTCACATTTGTCTTCCTCCTTAAAAAGTAAAATTATCTCTATATATCTGTATATAGAGATAATATATATAAGTTAGCACATGAAATAATACATATGTACATATGTATATATATATTATCATATGAAACAATGGTGTTTATGATGCTGGAAAATGAAGGCAGTGAGCAGTGGGAGACAATGAAATGAGGTGGTCACTGTAATTGCCCCTTGCTACTGTCCAGGCAAGGTTTCCAGGCCTTAGTGTAGAATGGGAAGCTCAGACACAGACTGCTCTTCTTCCTTGGGATTCCCTGAAGACTATGGTAAACAGTGTTCATGATGCAGAGTGTCAAAAGGAAGGAAGCTGCACTGGGAAAGGATTTAAGAGATTTGTAGAAGAGATTGTCAGAGACTGTCACAATAATTTTTTTTGGAGTAGTGATCATAAGTGGAAACCATCTGAATGTTAGAAGTTGTGATCTCTGGAGCTCACACACATCTGGAAACAGCTCCTTTCTCTACCAGACAGAGGACAAAAATTCATACATAACAGAGACGGGGTATCAGGAAGGTTTTGCCTTACTAATGAAGAAAAATTAGTCCTAGGTTTGCTTTGTCCTGCTGCAACAGGTTCTTGCTATGTAGCCCAGGCTGGGCTGAAACTTATGATTCTTGTCTCTTAGCCACCTGAATGCTAAAATTCAGTATTTCTGAAACATACAAATTCTGAAAGAGGCCATCCGGAACTGACTGGCGCTATGAAAAATGTTAAAGGAAATTCAAGCACTAGGGAAATGACACCAAATGGAAATGTGGATCTCTGCAAGGGAAAGAGCATACATAATGTATAATTGTACTTACAGGAAGTTCCAAGAAATGCATAGCAATCTGATAAAGAACAGATAAGTGACTGCTTGACAACGAACTAAGAGGAAACAAAGAATTAGCAAAGAGGGACAAAGGAAGTTTTAGGGAATGAATGGTATATTAATTCTTTTAAAGGTTGCTGATAGATTCATATTTGTATCATATATAGCATATTATATAATTGCATTTTGAATTATCAATTATCATACCTATAAATTTCTATTTAGTGTTATAATTGATAATGCCTAGTAGCACAAAGGGTGCCACATAGTTATTTTCCCTGTACAGTTTGGCGGGGTACTTGCGAACCCATTCATTTTACTGATCAAGTAAGCCATTAGAAAAGTGTAGCTTCAAATGAATCACACAAGCGGTGATGCTAAAGATGCTGCAAGAGCTTCCATTCCAACAAAAATGATTCTTCCTGCATCCCTGCAGCATCTTTTAGAATGGATTTTGATCTTTTGGGGTTTTTTTTTTGCCACTTTCTTTTATAATTTCCATAAAAAGAATCCCATTCAAGAGCTTTGTGGCACCTGTGACCCTCCCTGGAGAATGCTCAAATTTAAAGAGCAAAATTTCGTTCTTTTCACAGTACTGACTGCCAGTGATCTCTTTTTGTTTGGTAGCCCTGCAGATGTTTGTAGGAGGTGAATGTAAACAGAGAATAGATTTCAGTCATGTTCAGATGGGTGCCTCCTGAACAGTATGTTTTGTTTTATGTCTAACTATTTAGGGTTTTTTGAAACATTTACATTCTTATGAAAACAGTTTATTGTAGACTGCTCTTTTATTGTTGCTAAGTGCTGTCTACTCTTCAGTAGAGTCTGTAGTACTTGACAACTATAATAGGAGCACTCTACATCTGACGCCCCGTCTCGTTCCCATGCTACTAGCCCACTGTTTCAAATTTTTATTACCTTTCCCTGGCTTTTTACAGCAGCCTTCAAACTGACCTCCTATACTCCTGTCTCTTCCTCCCTCTAATACATTTTTACACAGAAATGTCAGATTAATCTTTCACAGACAATCACATTTCTTGTTCAAAATTGTCCTCTATACTTCCTATTTCTTGGGGAATAAAAACTTAGTTGCTAAAACTTTCAATATATACTAACAGCTATTTCAACCCTCTCCCATGTCTTCTTAAATGCACAAACTACCACTTGGGGTGTGATCTTCTTCTTCTTCCTCTTCTTCTTCCTCTTCTTCTTCTTCTTCTTCTTCTTCTTCTTCTTCTTCTTCTTCTTCTTCTTCTTCTTCTTCTTCTTCTTCTTCTTCTTCTTCCTCTTCTTCTTCCTCTTCTTCTTCCTCTTCTTCTTCCTCTTCTTCTTCCTCTTCTTCTTCCTCTTCTTCTTCCTCTTCTTCTTCCTCTTCTTCTTCCTCTTCTTCCTCCTCCTTTTCCTCCTCCTCCTCCTCCTTCATCTGTAATTTTGCTCATATGTTTCCCTGTTCTAGTGTGGTCTTATTTACTCTTCTATTGTTGTAATAAGACATGACAACCAAGAAAACCTATAGAAGAAAGAGTTTATTGGGGCTTACAGTTTCAGAGGGTGAGTTTCTGATTATCATGGTGGGTAAGATGGAAGCAGGCAGGCAGGAAGAAGGACAGCAAGCTCCAGTCGTAGCTAAGAACTTATTTATATCCTTATCCAGAACTAGGAAGCAGAGAGAGCTAACTGGGAAGGTCATAGGCTTTCCAAACTTCAAAACTAGCCCCCATTTACACACCTACTCCAACAAGACCATACCTCCTAATCCTTCCAAAACAGTTCCACCAATCAGGGATCAAGTATTCAAACATATATGGGGGGGGTGCATTATCATTATCATTCAAGCCACAACAATTGTTTACCAGCAAATATCTTCTTTTTGTCAAAGGCATGGTGAAATAGCAACCTTTTTGTGCCCAGTAGGCAAGGACATTTGCTGTCAAGCCTAAGGACCTGAGTTTAATCTCCCGAAACTCAAATGATAGGAGAGAACTGATTCCTGAACATTGTCATCTGACCTCCAAATACAGGCCATGGCAAGCATGCCAACACACAAATGCACACAGACACGCAACAGATATATGTTAAAAACAATTTAAAAATTGATCTTTCTGCATATCCTTGTTAGGATTCAGAAAAAAAATTCACATTTTCCATCCTTCTTTCACACCCTTTTTAGTTGTTTCCTTTCCCTATAGTGTGTGTTACTGTTGTCATCACTATTACTAGCAGTGAGTGTGCCTTGTCAGATGGACACAGAAGCATGAGTTCTAGAATCATATAACAGATACATATGTTTGTATATGTGTATATATATGTATGTCTATGTGTGTGTGTTGAATTGGCCTGGGCAAAGTAATTATAGCAGAGAGACAGACATAAAGCATTGTGGCACATTCCGGGGCCTAGAATCTACTGTGTATTTGGGACATGTGTGTAGGAAGAATTGGGATGTGACAATGAGATGCAGATCCTATCATCCATATCTTTAATGACACAAGACATGTAGAACTGTTGATGGCTTTAAGGAGGAAGGCTGGAGAAGAGGTAACATGCCTTTTCCAATATTTAAGGCAAAGGGAGTCCCTTTTAGCTTGTGCACTGTTGCTAATGACTCAGATCACTCTGGTCTCAGATCTCTGCTTTGTGCCCTGTGCACACCATTGCCACATATCAACACTTACCAGACAGATAGAGGGCTTTGTCCACCATGTATTCCTCAGCAAAGCGAATGTGACAGAAGTTCTTTTTGCTCTTCCGGATAGCAATAATCTCTCCACACTGTTCAAACACTTCCACAATGATCTGCTCTGTCCCATTTTCAGGCAGGCCACCCACAAACACTGTCTTACAGCCTGGTGGCCTTTCTCGTGTTGCAGGTGGTGGAAGATCTAAATTTAAAGGCAAAAGCATCTGAAATAACAATACTCACTTGAGCTCTTTGAAACATGGCTTTTTTTCAGAGACAAAGTATACAAACATATGAGGATCTATTGCCCCCCCAATAACTTTAGCCCCCATGGTGCTTATCTCTGCTTTACAGAAAATTTATGGAATGAACCTGAAAAGCATTGGTGACTGTGATTATGGAACAATGGCCCTTTCTGTCTGTCTGTCCCATCTGAGATCTTTAGTCCCTTACTTTTGCTGTGGTAAGCCAGTTATATTGTTTTTATTTTTGGTCGTTTGTATTAAAGTAGGGGAAATCTCACTTAGATTAACCAATACATTCAGGAATCTGTCCACCTGCGGTCCCTGATCGTCTTCTTAGTTCAGATGGCAGTTACTACATTCTATTTGTTTATTGAAAGAAGTGGTTCATGACTAATTTGGCAATTAGAAGGTGAATATTTTAAAAAAGCATTTATAGTCATTAGAATAGCACAGTTAAACAAATTAGAGTACAAACATTCATTTTATATTTTTGAGGATTTAAAAACTATAAATACAAATAAGCCCTTCCTTTAATTTCTCACTGGAGTAGTCAGTCCCAAAGTCAATCTTGCAGCATTGAAAGGGGTATAAGACAGCAGAGACTCAAAGCTTGCCTGGAAAACCACTAACTAAAGTGAGATAAATCTTGCCACCGAGAGTCATTAAAAACCTCCCCAATGAGATGATTCTCCATCTGCTGAAAAACTGCTTTCCATTCCTTGTATATATAAAGCTTGTTAGATCCATCACCTCCATGTTACTCTTTAGACGTGTCAAAGCATTTCTAAAGTCAAATCCTATAGTTCAACCCCCAACAAACCAGAGCATGCTGGCCATGTTTTTTTTTTCTCCTTCTCTTCTACTTCATGTCTGCAAGGATTTACTTTGTGTAATCCATTCTTCCCATTCAGCTCTCAACAATTCTCTCAGCTCAAGATTTGGAGAGCTCAATAATCAGGGATTAGAGCTCCCCTGTGAAAATGAATGAGCCTCCTTCACAGATGAGGATGGAGCATCTCCCAGACTCATATCCAAACTGGCAAGCAGTTGATTGGGAGCCTCCTTGGTTAGCATTATCCCTACTTCCTTCGCTGTGCTACGGCTGCACACACACCTTACTGGCGTGGCTGAGAAGATGGAGATTTTCATGATGACTTTGCCCACTCACAGAGTTGATAAAGAGCAGGAAGGAAGAACTTATAAATTGCTAACTTTTGAATTCTGTAATTTTAAGAACTCATCATTTTATGTTTTCCTTGAGTGTTTCATATGAGAGGCTTAGGGGAAAGAACTCTATCAAGTGAGCAGGAGTCTGAACTATCTTACTCATGGCTATTATGTGAAGTTGTTCTTTATCAGGAAGGTAGGAAAGGGCTTGAGAATTGCTTTAGACTTAGGCTTTTGAGTGTTTCACAACTTGAAAATAGTGTCACCATCATAATTCCAGTTATTCCCAACTCTGATAGCATGAAAGAATCAACTTAAGAGTTAAGCAAACAATACCTGGCCCCACACCAATAAGGTTGATTTAATTACTTTTGACTGCATTCTATGCTTTATGAGACAGACTTCATGTGTAGGTAGGGTTCAGAGCCACTAAGCATTCTAAACTTGTGATATTACAGAGGAAAATTCTTGGGTGAATGAAATGTCTCCTTCAAGGATACCATATTAGATAAAGACATCCTAAACTTGGAACAGAGAGACCTGCATTTAAAGTTTATCCCATATCTGTGTGACCATGGAGAAGTTACACAGTCTATGAAAACTTCTGTTTTCAATCTGTTTAATAGGGATACCACTACCTGCCTTAAATGTTTTTTTTTTGTATTACTATTGATATACTACATTGTCCATCTTGGATGTTGTGCAAACTCTAGTACTTCTTGGCTTCCTATTAAACAGTAGCTACTTCAGTGTTAATACTTATTGAACCCAGGTTTCTTAACTCCCAATCTGGAATTTTTTAATACCTTATCGCAAGTCTGGAGTGTAGTGTTAGTGAGGACGTAGACTTGGGAAATACAAGTCCCCTTGGTTTACCCAGATAAATCTGAACTTGAGTGAGTTATGGTCATCAAAGTGCATGCAGCTTTGACCACAGAATACAACCAGCCACTGTATATACCCATAATGAATTTTCAAGATCATCTGTTTAGAGTTGTTTTCAAACAAAAACCTTTAGAATAATATCCTATTTTAGAATAAAAAAGGCTTCTGGAACGTATTGCTAAAGGAGCTGCATGGTAAATAATATTCTGTGATGCAAATATCACCTCACATGACTTGAATTTACTTTATGCCTACTGACAGACTAAGGAATATATGGTTACTTTGGAAGTTATATGCCATACCCAGAATGCAAATGTTTATCCCTTGACTACATTTGTGGGGCTTAACATTTTGTGATGAAGCCATTATTCAGGTGCTGTGATTCTTCTATGGCAACTTCTGTTAAATAATGAAGCATAAAATCCACTAAGAACAATGTTAAGAATGTCAGGGATGTGTCTATTTTCCTCCAGTAAATATAGAAGACCTTTTTGATACTATTTGCTGAAACTTAAGTGTATGCCTGTAAGCACGGAACAGGGTACTGTCTTCATTAAAGGATAGTATCTGTTTTTAATTAACAGTTCAATGCTTTTGTTTTCTAGGCTGGATTTCCCAATCCATTGCACAACAATGAGAACTCCATAGAAGAACAAATTTTAAACTCTACCAATTCATCAGGTAATGTGCTAAGCTGGGTAGTGCGTAAATCATCACTCAGTATGGAGACAAAGAAAAGTTCATGTAAAGATTCAAGATAATTGGGAGAATAAATAATGAGTCTTTGGAAATGGAAAAGGAGGAGTAGCTAGCAATTGTAATTACATCCAAGCCTTCACTCTGGGAAGCTGTGGTAAGACTATCAATATTAGTAAGATCAGAGTCCATTGCTGGTCTTTGAGATGGGGGACAGAGAGTACCACAAATGACCCAAATACCATTTGCATGGCATCCTGCTTTTCAGAGAACCATAAGAAAACACTCAGTTGGTTTGTCAGAATGTATGCAATGAGAAGTCTGGGAGTAGATTTTATTAGACATCTCAAGATCAAAGGCCTTACAGACAATCAGTAGGGGTCAGATACATTTTTAATGTAATCCCAGCTAATGGGAAACAATCAGAAGGCTGGCCAATTGTTATTAATGCTCAATTTACTCATTTATTTTAATTCTCTTTATAGACTCCAGCGTTCAGAGGCAAAATGGGTTCTGTCTCTTTTGATATGGTGAAATGAAAACCAGTGTTGTCTTTTGTGGCTCCTGGGTGTTTTCACATATGTTTGCACACAGAGGGCAGATGACGTTCCATCAGTCACTCTTCATTCACTGTTCCTTCCAATAGATTCAAAACGTCACCTGTCGATACAGGTGTTACAGCTGAAGTGAAAATTCTTGACCAAACTGACTTCCCTAGAGAGGTGGTATTGCTCTCTTCTCTCAGAAAAAAACCATTAATTGAGAATCAGTAATCCTTTGGAAAAAGTGTGTGTGTTGCAGGCAGCTATCTTTTGCTATACTCTAAAACCTGGAAACAGGAGCTTAGTGCTAGGTCTGCTCCTCTTTAGTAAATTTCACTGAAGTTTTAGATTAGGTCTCATCTTACCTAGTCTAGATCAGAGAGGTTCAGTTACTTACCAACCTCTCATGGCTAAAAATAGGTAGAAAACTGAGCTATGAAATAAGGCCTGTGTTATTTTATAGACAAAATACTCAACTATTAATGTATTCTGCACGAACCACCAAATATAAAAAGTTCCATGTATTATAATACAATCCTCTTTTGATTTTCTAATGTATTTTGAGGAGTTTAACTTTGAGAAATATTTATACTGGAAGCTTTTTAAAATGTAGTAATCAGAAAGCAAAAAAATGTAGTAATCATAATTTTATAGCTGAGTGAAGTTATAGATATCTAGGCTAATCTAACCAGGTATCTTTAGTTTACAGATAAAGATGGGCCCAGCACGCTTCCGCTGCGCCACTCTGCTAGAACAGTTTACAGATAAAGAAACAGAGACAAAAGGTAGTAAAATGACTGGCCAGGGTCTCATAGCTCACTAGTGACAGAGCTGAGAATGGAACATAAACAAAGAATAGATAACTGAGCACTGGGGCATTGAAGGTTGTTAGTTGTCTTAAATGAGGGACATATTCTTATAAGAGCAAAAACATCAGGGAGGATTTATATGGTAAGAGGGGAAGAACTGCAAACACCAGGCACAAATGAAATATTTGGAGGATTTTTGCTGGTAAGGAATACACAGAATTTTATTTTCTCTCTCTCTCTCTCTCTCTCTCTCTCTCTCTCTCTCTCTCTCTCTCTCTCTCTCTCTCTCTCTCTGCTAGATGTTAATATTCCTCTATTACTGTCTTACCACCTGCCTGTTTTGGAAATAGGACATTTCACTGAGCCTGAAGCTCATTTACTGGCTACCCTGGTTGGCCAGCAAGCCCCTAGGATCTGCCTGCCTCTGTTTTCTAGTGCTTGGGTCATACCATACCCAGCACTTACGTGGTGCTAGTGATCTGAACTAAGGTCCTCAGGCTTGCATGGCAAGCACTTTGTCCACAGAACCTAGCCCCTTCTTTCTTTTTTAATATTTTGAAGTGTTTGGGTTCCTCAGCATGTAGCATTTTGATATTCTTTATCTGGCTGGTCTGAGTCATTCTTATTCCTTTAAATCAGTTAAGCTTTCAAGAAGGGTAAGTGGGCCAATAGTATTAAATACAGCAGACAGATAAAGTAAGGATTGAAATTCTTCCACTGGATTTAGCATGTACATATAAATTTATTAGAAGGATATACTACAGATTTAACTTTGGTACCTCCCATGATAAAGTAGTCCAGGAGAGAGTACATTTGGAGCTGGGCTGGAGGTAAGATTGTGAGGTCAGGAAGGAGTTGAATGTGACTAAAGGGTAGGTATGGGGCAAGTAGAAAAGGCGTACTGAGAACAGCCATGAAGGAAAGGCTTTTGAGGTCAGTAGTTAGATCCGTGGTTCTCAACTTGTGGGTCTAGACTCCTTTGGGAGGGAGAGGTCAATAACCCTCTCACGAGGCAGCCTAAGACTGTTAGAACACACAGAGAGTTACAGTATGATTTATATCAGTTGCAAAATTACAATCCTGAAGTAGCAACAAAAATAATTTTATATAAAAAATAATTTTATGGCTGGGGGTCATCACAACATGAGGAACTGGATCATTAGGAAGTTTGAGAAGCACTGAGTTAGACTATGAATTGAGAGCCTCAGGGTGATATTATATAGTATCCCCACACTATTTCTGTGGGCAGCATTGGGAAGGATAGTCTGCTGGCACAGAGGAAGGAAAGAATGTAAATGTATTTTCTAATAAAGCAGCAGGAGTAAGTAGCAGTCTGGATGGTGACTAAAGACATGGGATTATCTCTGAGCAATAGGATCTTAGTGCTGAGACAGACTTTAGAGTCAGAGGCCGCTGGATCTAAGAGAATATACCAGAGTCAGGAAGGAATAAGTAGCGCGGCTTTTAATCAAAGCCTTATAATAAAGTAGGTTAGGTTTGCTTGGCCCAGGAGGTGATCCGGGGTTCAAGTCACATCAACTGCCTGCTTTCCTGTCTTACCTTCACAAAAACAAGTCTCCGCTGTTAAGAAAAAAAAAAAAGTGGCATAATTGCCACACTTGCAGCAAAGAATTAAGAGACAGATGCCTTAGTGAGAGATTTTTGTACACAATTAATCTGAGTACTTCCCTTTAAACAAAATCCATTTCTAAAAAGCAAAGACACCAGCAGTCTGGTCTAAGCTTCATGGGAGTGTGTTTTCGAATTTGATTCTAAAGCAGATTCATTCCCAGAAGCCACTCATTTACTGACATTAATTGCCCTGTCAGCCTTCCTTAGTACAAAGATGAAGAGCCAAATGATTGGGCCGCTGGGTAAAATGCTGCCTTCTTACTCTGTAGCCCTTCCAACCCAGAACCAAGAAACCATGGCTGCAGGTAGAAAGAGATGAAAATGTATTTGAGAAATTTACTTATTTTCTTTTCTAAAGAATATGAAGCTACAACCTCTTTAAGACATGTTTTGACATGCATTCCAACGCTGCTTAATAATGTGGTCTATGCATTAAAAACAAAACAAAGCAAACCAGGACATTTAGCTGATGATTCTTTGGAGACTTAGAAACTGGTCCCTTAAGCTGAATATTGATCGCACCAAACCTGGACATTACAGGTTATGCACTACCCTGTTACCTTAAACTTGACTGAAATGCTGAAAGTCTAGCACATGCTGCCCACACAATACAGGAATGATTAAATCAGCAGGACTCTGCCATTTCAGCTTTAACACTGGAGATGTCTACATTCTTGGGTTGTTTTTACATGATAAAGGAATACCTGCGGATGTACACCTTTCTGTGACCTAAACACAAAATGGTAGAGTAAAGGGGGAAAAGAGACATGGCATGTACTGGGATAGTAGAACTAAGAGTAAGATACAGGTTTTAATGGCATTGTTTGTCCAGCTATGCATGAATCCAATATCCAGGGATGGATATGGGAGTTGTAAAGAAAGGGCTACAAAAGGATATCTTATTCTTTCTTCCCTAATGGTCTTTGGAATAAAATACTCTTTTTTTAAATTTAGTCCTCTTAGATGCTAGCTAGCCTCCTAGGTTTCTTATTAGTCGAAAAAAGATGTATGCTGTTAACAACTCAGTTAAAAAAATCAGATGGCATTAAGCTAATTTTCATTTGCCAAAGTGACCAAAGGACCTGTCAAGTCAACTCTGACTGATTCTAAAACCATCTTGGTTATGAGCAGGTCACACTAAATAGAATGGTACTGGCAGCATCTGATTCATGATGAACTGATTTGTATTTATGGTAGAAGATGAAATATTTGTCCAAAGATACATATGAAAGGTTCCTATTTATGTTGATAAGGCAAGTTTATTTGATCTATGGTCTAAATACCCAGATGGATTTTTTTTAACCAACAGCTCTAAGCTAGGCACTACAGCAACAGCTTTCTTGATATGCTGTGCAGTACCATCAGGACACCAGGGAAAACATTAATGAGCCCTGGGTCATGTGTAGGAATAGCTTCTAATAATTCAATATATGGATTTGAAGAAAAGAGCTCAACCACCACCACCACCAATGACAACAACAACAACAACGACAACACAAGCAGGTTAGTACTTGGGTTGGGAGGGAAGAGCGTGCAGCTTTTGCAGTGTATGATCTCCTTTGCTACCGGCATATCTGGAGGAATCGGTGGCGGGACTATGCCCAAACCCGGCATCATGGGAGTTATTGGTGGTATTCCAGTCATCATCCCAAGGGCAGGATCGAAGTCTGAAAAATTAGACAAGAAAAAAAAAACAAAAACAAAAAAAACCAAACACACAATAAATGATAGCAGGCAAGGTCAAACGGGGGCAGAATGTTAAACATTATAAACATCAAATCAAAGCAATCAAGCAAATGCCTCTTCATAGTTAGAATTCTCAGTCTTAATTATCATATAGCTGTGTACTTTTCTACAGGATGTAGGTATTATTTTGTTTGATCCCAGTCTACTTAGTCTTCACATGTCTGTTTGATATTCAGTATCTTTTAAAACATTGCTGTGCCTTGTCTAAGGATCATATCTCCATTAGTTTCCAGTACATATATATCCTTGGCTCCATTTTGGCAAAGCTTCTTGTTGTCCCTGGTACCTCTTCTTCCTCTTACAGTATGGTGATGAACAGTATATACTTTGGGGATTTAGGTTCTCCTTCTGTCATTTCCTTAGCAAGACGCACTTCCATTTCCTCACCTGCAAAATGAGGTTTATATCTCCTACCTTCCAGGGAACTATGAGGAGGAGATGGGATGGTGAATGAAGCGTGCTTAGTAGAACACACGACATGAAGTGGCTCAACAAACAACTAATCTGTATGTCTTTTTACGTGTTCTTTTCCATGGCTGGAATCATCTGAGGCTTTCTGAATTTTCCCTGTGCTTCAAGGCTTAAGACTTACATACTCAGGGTTCTTTGTAGATTTTTCTGTTGCATTCTTAAGTCTGCCTAAAGTCTGTCCAAATGTTTTGCCACTGAATTTTATTTCACTTTGCACTGCTTTTGTTTCACAGAGAGGTAGGACCCTAGGAAGTATGAAGATATATAAACAATTTTTTGTGGGGTTTATCTATGTAAACATATTGATCAACCTCTAGTAAGCATCAATAGCATTCTGATTAGTACAATCTCATGTGATACACTATAAAACCATAGAACTCCAGCTTTTGGGGTGATTCACTTGACAAACCATTCTCCTGGAAACAAAACTCTGGCTGGACTCATAGGCATATGTCCTGAAGCATCTAGAGGCATCAGTTGATTTCATATATGGGGGAAAGGATTAGAGAGTAACCCAGACCAGATAAATAGAAATGGGGGCCTATAGGGGCCTAGAGTGAGACTACAACTGTGCACTCATAACATTGTCAGTTCTTATCAATCCCTGACATGGAAGAGAGATGCACAGTTTTCAAGAAAGGAGCTCCTGGTAGATGAAAAGACAGATCCTGCTCTGGACTTGGTCTGACTTTCTGGTCAGTGTGCTGGACTAGAGAGAGACTTAGAAAACATCAAGGTATGACTTCCAAGCCTCAGTGTCCCCAATGATGTACAGGTTCAGAGCAAGGGCCTCATTTGATTGGATTTAGGGGCAGGCCTAATTTCATTGTCTAAATTGTTTCTGTAAAAAACAAAAAACCAAGTTTCTTTAAGAGATGGGATTTTACTGAATTTCTTTGACTTCCCACTTCCCATACATATCTTATTATAGATACACATACAGTGTATTATAGACAGAGAAAACTTTATAAAAGGTTGTTCTGGTGAAGAACGAGCAGTGGCATTAGCAGTACTGGTCCCTGCTTCCAAAGACTTCATCATAATAGCCACAGACCTCGGTGGAATGACCGAGGTCAGTATGTCCTTAAAGTGGTCCTGAAGTACCTAGGTGGTTTTCTAGATGCTAGAGGAGGCAGAAATAAAGTACCAAGCGACTCCGTGGTTCAAAGAGAAGCAGGACTTTAGCACTTCCATGCCAAGTATTGAAGGAACCCTGTCTCTGGGTGAAAGGGTAAATAATACCCCATGGACCCCCTCTTCTGCAGAGACAAGCCAAGCAAGCTAGGCCATCTCCATCTTCTAATGTCTGTGTTCTTTTTTTTCAAATTAATTTATTTTTTAACATTCCATATTCCATTCTCTGTCCCCCCACCCACCCTCCGACTACTCCATATCCCACACCTTCTCCCTACCCTCTGTCTCCATGTGGATGCCCCACCCCCAGTCACATCTCTGACCCATAATTGTTCCTGTCTGAAAGAATTACAGGGATGGAAATGGAGAGGAGCCTGAGGAAAAGAAGGTCCAGCGACAGACCCAAAGTGGAATCCAGCTCAAGGGGAGATCCCAAGGCCTGACACTATTACTGAGGCTATGGAGCACTCACAAAAAGGGACCTAGCATGACTGCCCTTCAATAGACTCAACAAGCAGCTGAAAGAGTCAGATGCAGATATTTGCACCCAACCAATGGACAGAAGCTGCTGACCCCTGTGGTTGAATTAGGAAATATCTGTGCTCTTGAGGTGGTAATACCCTAGAGAGGTTTAGGGAGAAAAAACTATCTCCCATGGGCTATTTTAGTTTATAAAACCACTCACTTTTCACCATCATATGTTATCTCATTCAACATGCATTTACACCTATACACACTGTGTCTCTCCTGAGGCTCTCATGTTTTTTTTTTTTTTTTTTTTTTGTTTTGTTTTTTTGTACTCAATAGTATATGACCTTGAGAAAAGATTTTTTTTATATCTCTATATTTCTCTTTTGGTAAACAGGGGCACATATTGAAATTTAGCTGAAACAATGAAAGAACAAAACAGGTCTGAAGACCTCTGGCATGCTAGTCCTCATAGATAAGTGTTCTTCCTTCTGTGCCAGTTGTGAAACGCACACTGATAAAGTTACTCATTCAGATATTCACTATTCCAGTCCACCTCGTTTATGACAAGGATCCTCTGTGCTGGGCTGGCTCTATGCAGGTGCTGGGGAGCATGTCTGCCTTTTCATCTTAGAGAACTTAAGAACTTTTCAATGGGGAAAAGCAATGAGATACTGGGCCCCCTATCTTGCTGGCAGAATAAGAACACTCCGATTCAGAGTGCCATTTATGTGTTTGAAAAATGTGATTCCTTGTACAGAAGACTTTGAAGAAATTGTTAACATTATCTTACCCATTTACAAACTCCTAATTTTCTTTAGGAAAAGATCAGATTAGATTATATGCCACCTAAACAATTCCATCTATTTTCCTCTGCTGTCGAAATGTTTGTCTTCCTTTTATTGTTCTGCCTGCCTCCTCATTGTTATTCATATAGCTCTGTCACTCACAACTCTACCTTACCACAGATTACAGAAACATCACTTCATTAAACAAGTTCTGCTGCTTCCACCGAGAAGGAAATGCCTGTCTTCCTGTACTGTCTACTAATAAATCGAGACAAACAAATATAAAGGATAATGTAACTCCTGATAGATGTACTCACCATTCTGCAGTTTGGTATGATTACATTAATATTTTATAAATTCATTCAAAAGCAAATGTATTCATGACATATGGTTAAAGACAGAATAAATAACCTCCCTTTAGTTCAGTAGGTCGAGTTCCAAAAGGGCTTGCTTAGAGGGCTTCAAAAGTTCCCATCCCAGTAATTATTCTTTTGTTTATATTTAACCATTAAGATACAAAGTAGAGCTGAATTTCCAAAGTCAATGGGGAAAAGCAATGAGATACTGGGCCTTTATATGAGTTCTACAGAATGTGAAAAAGCAACGTGAAATTGGAAACACACTGGAGTCGAAAACAAAAGAAATCCCTTCCCTTGTCCTGGCTCCTAGCCTGGATTGAGGATCACTGCCAGCATATATATTACTGTCATCTACCGTTCACAGTTCAAACACCTGAAAGAGATTTGAAATCATGCACAAAGAGTGTGCAAAAGGTCAAGGTATTCCTCCAAAGTTCATTTGACAAAACATTCTCTATTCAGTTTTGCTTTTATTATTTCTTCTTTTGCCACCCATTTCCGGAAGCCTTCTTGACTCTTGGCACAGCCATTGCTGGGTAGACCATAAAATATTCGTTTGTATACCTCCTTTTGAGTCCTGTAATTTTCAAAGTCCCACCCTATTGGGAATTCTGCCAATTCTGAGTTAGCTGGGCAAGCTCTCTGCTCAGATCTACCACAGGATTTCAAGTAATTTTTCAGTGTAAACTTCAGCTGTTCCTGCTACTTAGCAACTTGCATTCCCCAAATTTGGTAATATCATCTGACACTCTGCACATATCTGGGCCAGGGAGTGAGAATGGACACAGAGTCATATCTACACTGTTCTCCAACCTGTCAATCTGTTAACGGTCAGTTGGCTGGGGCCCTTTGCTCTGAGAGGATAAGAATTGTGGGTAGGTCAGGTGAAAATTTTCTGGCTGGCAGTTCTGGGCCCTTGAATACATAATGGCTAGGGAATGGAGCTGAAGACCCTGTCTTAGAGATCTAAACCCTGAGAATTAGGACATACTGGTCCAGCTTTAGAAACTATACACGTATGGCTCTATCCATTTATGTTGAGTGCTTACTGTTCTGGGCATATTTACCAGTTCCTCTAGCACGTGGCAGCTATTGTAATTATTGCTAAACAGCAGCAGGTGACAAGATAGCATCAGCAGATAGTACCTTTTGGTTTTAAAGCTCTCAGACAGGTCTTTCATACTGGGCCCCACAGCTCTTTAGTGACAACTGTTGTAACTCTCTGGTCAACAGACTTTGACAGTGGTATGTACAAAGTTTTGGGTTTAGGATATCCAAGGCCCATATCCCTTAAAGATTTTTAACTCCCTGGCACTCTTCTAGTGAACAGGGCCCTCAGGTTCTCATGTTTGGGGTGTGTGTTTGTGGGGCAGTGGGCTGTGCACAGACAGCCTGGTCTCCATTAGAGCAAAGGTCTGGAACCCCAGTGACCCAATGGGTGGTGACTTCTACCTACATGGGACAGAAGGTAATCGATCAAGTCTCCTGGGCCCCTGGCTCCTGTCCAAGTTACCACCCCAACAGTCTCTGCAGGAGAGGTGTGTGACTGTCAGTCACATAGACAATGTCCCAAGCTCCTGGCATTCTGGCTAGACTCCACCCCCACAGTTACCTGGCTATAGCCATGTATGTTCTTCCCCATAGTTACTTGGCAACAGCAAGATAGCCCACTATAAAAGGGGCTGCTTGGCCCCTCCTCGCTCTCTTTAAACTCTTACTTTTCTTACTCTCTTCTCTAGCCCTCCTTCTCTCTCTCCCTCCCCCCACCACGTGGCCATGGCTGGTCTCTCTCTTTCTACCTTCTCTCTTTCCCCCTGCCTTTCTACAATAAAGCTCTAAACCATAGACTGTCTCTGCTCATCAAGGCCTGCTTGAACGATGGTATAGGCTTTCCCCTAAAAAGCTGCATCTAACCTCCCACTGGAAGGCCTTCCTGCACTCCAGGCCACAGACCAGACCAAGGACTCTTGGTGTAGGAACCACCCAGGCACCTCTCTCCCTGCCCTCTCCTCCATCTGGCCTCCATTTGTTCTCAGCTCTTCTGTGCTGTCCAGCTGTGTCTGGGATACTGAGAGTGAGAACCTGGTACCTAGGACTGCCCCTTGTCCACGCCCCACTGAGTTGGGGTTCTGTGGCTTCCCACAGCCTGACACCCACCCGGGGCCGTGTGGAAAGCAGAGCAGTGTCTGCCTGTCCAGAGCACCGGAACTCTGGCAGGACGCAGGTTTTCTCCTACTTCCTCTTTCCCCCACGCCCACTGCCCAATATCTGCTAACTTTTGAATTTACCAAGAAAAGATGTGTGGGGAAAAAAAAAAACAGAGGGTCTAAGCAATGTGTGATTCATGTAGTTCATAAGGGACAGAACATTTTAAAATAAAAAATTTAAGACATCAATACTGTCAGAATAAAGAATATTTTTTTTCAGTCAAGCAAATTCACTTTCAAAAAAACCCATTATATTTTTCATTTTTATATTTTGCAGCAGACTAGTGAAAATAATATTCACTAGTCATGGGCTACGCACCAGTTCTCTGAGAGCACTCAAGCATTTCATTTATTATGAACCCTGAAATATGAAACTCTCCATAAAACAACCTTTTTGGAAATATAATATTGCAAACATACAATATTATCGTGAAATGTTTCTTCTTGGGCAGGGAAAATGGCTCTGTGAGTGCAGAAGCTTGTTGGACAAGTATGAGGGCCTGAATTTGGGTCTTTCATATCCATGTAAACGCTGCGAATGATCTAGTGGTATATTTTTAACCTCAGTGTAGGGTGGAATGAGGCAGACTGGGAGACCCCAGGGACTCTCAAGGGAGTAAGGAAGAAAACAATAAAGCAGGATACTCAATGTTTTCCTCTGGCCTCTGTACAGCACACAGGCATGTGCATCCCCACATATGTGCACCCTCACTCTCATATACCACAAAGATGTACACGTGCACAGATAACACACACATACATGGTTCCCTTTCCTCAACGACTGGAATGCTGGTGTATTTTCTCCTCAGACTGATGTGGTCAGTTTTTTTCCCTTGAACTTTGGAGACTAGTTACAGTCCTAGGATTTACATATACGACTTCTAATTTACCTTCTTACACTGTCTTCTCTTTCAATTCTTATTATATTTTCCCAGGCGGTTATTCATTTTATTTGTAGTAGAGTCATTTTTCTTATACTCTATTCATTTTTTAATAAGCTACTTCAACATCTTTGTGCAATAAGGTGATCTGGTTGAACTTAGTAGTTCAGCCCTGTCTGAATATCCTCTTCTTTCACGTACTTCCCAATTACTGACACTGTTCCCACTGCTCAGAGTGTTCTTTAGTTCTTGATTCGCAATGTGCTCCTAGTTATCTTTGATGCAAACGTCTCCTCTTCTGTGACCCTTCTCTGACCAACATTGTTTATCTAGCACCCTGGTTAAAAATAACACTTTTGTACAAGTTTTTACTCTGACTCTTTCTACATTGTACTACAGGGGTATTTATTTTATTTTCCCTACCAATGGAGTCTGAGCTCAAGGCAAGGACTGAGTCCTTTGGATCTACACTGTGACTGAGCTCAGAATCTGAGTTAATAAAGGAATGCTGAAATGAAAGAAGAAACTAATAAAATGGAAGGGAAGCTTTTGAACTGTTGTCAATCAAGAAGCAGCATATACGGGAAAACACATTTTAGTAGGGAGAAAATGGGATTCTGTAAAATATTGGAGCCAATTTCAGAGAGAGGATCTTTGTGGTTACCTGCTTTCTCCCTAGGGTTCCTCATAGTACCACGGATACAGCAGGCTTCAGCGAATATTGCTTGTATGAGTGAATGAATAAACATTATCACTCTGATAGTCCGTTATAACAGTTTACAATAAGGAGCCTTTAAAATAAGCTTTTTTTCCCCTTATGATTGGTTGTATATTTGTGCATTTCAGGGAATTAAGACTATGCTATCTTTATTTTGAAGTTTCTGAAGCCCTTGATCTTTGGGAATTTTCTAAATGTTATAAATAGTTTAAAACATTTCTATATGTAAATGCCATCATAGCTTTTATGCACACAAATTGGGATGTTAAATGACTAAGTATAATTTCCATGGAACAGTCCTTGGGAGATATGTCTCTAAGGTGCCACTCCTTTCCTTTTTTTGTCCCCTACGCTCTAGTTACTCTTCATGTCACCAGCTCCCAAGTCATGATATGGTTGTTTCTGGGAAAAGGCATGGTAGAGCACGGATCATACAGCTTACACCTTTTGTTAAAGTTGAATACCTCTTTATATAGGCAAATACTTACACATTTTAAACATTTTCCATGATACTGTATATAACTAAGTCATGTCCAACCCGAACGATGACAACTTGCTTTTCCCTAATCGCCCCACAAGCGACTGTAGCAGTGTGGAAACACATACAGCCTCTTGGAGATTAGTAACACACATCCAGATGTAAACAGATGGTATGTTGGGAGGGATTACTATTACTGGAAGCATTCTGAGTTTGCTTTAGAGAAATATTAATTCCATTTGGTATACTGTTACACACATCACTGGATCTTGATAAAGTGTCCACCATTATGATATACAGTAATCTTTCTCAGGATCTCACCCTATTTGTCCTTGAAAGTATCCTGTACCTGTGGAAGATGTAAACAGTAATACCAACCTAACTTTGTTAGGTCTCTGGCAGAAAAGGGGCTGGTCATGAGATATGTAAACACTCCTCTGTTTCTGTCATAGTTAGCCTGCCAAGTTCAAGAACTGCCATCTCTAGAATGACAATACCCATGGTGGTGAGAGATTCTTCTACTTTCATAGCTCACAGTTCATTATGAAGCTGCTAAGGGCATTTGTCTTAGGATGAAAATACCAGACAAAGGCAAATAATATTCAGTGAATAATTCTCAGTTGGTTCATTCTTCATTTTATCTGGGATGACTGGACCAGACCACTGTTCTTTAACCAGAAGTTACGGCATTTATGCTTGCCCCTTTCATATGACAATGAGCCGACTTTTAGGAATTCTTTGGCAAAACACTCTTGCAGAGAATTTGTTTAAGAGGAGATCCTGTCCTGCCATCACTGTTAATGTTATTGAATAGGAGTTGCACAAAACATCATGGTAGATGAAAGCAGCTCCACTCCAAACCTACAATGGATTCCCACTTGAAGCTTCTAATTATGCTAGTTATTATTTTCAATGACAAGTGTATGTTCAACAATACCATTCATGACAGTGGAGATCTGAACTCCCAGGGGAATACCAAAAGACATTATGTATCATTTGTTTGTCATCTATGACAAAGTATATTCTATTGCCATAGGCAGGCCACATCAGGCAGGCCAAAGAACAGTCTACTGGTTCAGCAGAAAACTGCCCGAAAGGCAAAAAAAAAAAAAAAAAAAAAAAAAAAAAAAAAAAAAAGGCTACATTGCTAAGCCATCAATAAAGGTACTTTGGAGAATAGCTGCAGGAGGGTCATTTTTAATAAGCATATAATAATCACACAAAATAATGGTTTTCATCATGATATTTCCATACATGTATACATGTATATGATTTATTTATACACTTTACCACATTTCCTATCCCTTTCCCCTCACATTGGCTCCCTGCCTAGAGGGTTTAGATGATTTAGAGTAAATCATAGAGGTTACTCTAAAACTGTACCAAGATGGTAGATACTCTCCCCCCTAGACCTTGACAAGCAGTAAGGTAGGCAGCATTCACTGGACATGCTTGTGTGAATGTGAAATGCCCTTCACAGGTCAAGTTGGTGGCACTACTGTGGAAATGTCTGAAACCTTTAAGGACTGACTGCAGACATAATGTGAGAAAACAGTTCATCTGCTTCCACCATGCATTTCCTGTCATGATAATAGACTTTCTTAAGCTGTAAGCTGCAGGGCAAGTGGGGAGGATCAATGATGCAGTCCCAGCCTAAGACAGAAGAGAGCTGGAAGCTTCCTAGAGAATCTGTGCTAAGAACCCATATTAAAAGACTAACGCAGCAGGATTCTGATGAGCTGATGCAAAAGTATGAGATACACTGACTCAAAAAGGGAATTTGCACCTGTTCATTTTCTGTTTTTCTACTTTTATTTCATCTGGCAATGGTTCTGTCTACATTTACTATGGATCTTTCCTCCTCAGTTGCTCTCTTATATGTCAGTCATCGTGTGTAAATCACCATAGACATAGCCAGTGGTGTGCTTTGCTAGCCTCTTAGACATCTCTCAATTCAATCCATGTTGGGATTTTGGCATAACTGATCTTGTGCATATCTTGTGCGTGTACTCAGAGGTTTAATGAGTTCATGTGTGCCACTAATTACATTTTCCCTTAGCATCTATGACCTAGGCAATTTATTAATTTGGCAATTTCTTAATTTATTGCCAATATTGTCATCAATTCCATTATAATCCCTAAAGATTTAAAATTGAGGCTGGAATGGAATGAATTATATAAAGAAAAAGGCATAGCACTGTGGATCAATTGACAATGCCTGTAAATTATTTGGGTGTCTTGTGAAAATGAAGTTTTTGTGTCAGTAAGTCTTGGATGGGGTCTCATATTTTAGGAATTTAAAACAATTCCAGGATTATACAAGAACATATTTGGAGCAACAAGCATCTAGCTTGATTAGGTCTTGTTGTGTATTTATGTAGGGTCACAATTAACTAAATCTAAGGAGATTAATCCTCAGGCTCTTTAAAAAGCCACCCCAGGCTCCCTGAGATGACATTAATTAGCTCTTACTAGCCAGGAAGCTGTGTTGTCTTTATATGAACTCTGTTTTATATTGTGGTGGTTTGCTTCTGATTTCATTTTTTAAATAAACATTTTAACACACACATACACACACACTCATGCTATGGTGCACACATAGAAGTGAAGAGGACACCTTGCAAGATTTGATTTTCTTCTTCTGCCATGTGGGTTCTAGAAGGGAATGAAGCTCAAGCCATTAGACTTTGGGGTAGAGTGTCTTTCACCTTCAGAGCTAGTTTGCTGGTCCCTGACTTCATACTTAGTGGAGATGGAGTTAGGCGACCATGTCCATTAATGTGTGTGGGCGTGTACACATATGTAAACAGTGTCATTCTGTGTCAAAATGATCTTGAAGCCAATGCATCTACCACCTCCTTCTTCCTCTTTAGATATCTAGGATTTAGGACATGTTTAAGTAAGTTCTCTTCCAACACACATGCTTATTTGTCCCCTCTAAGAAGTCTATAAAAGTAGACAAGCTTTCTTATCACTTGTTAAAATTCTGTTGCCTTTTATTTCAATACATGTTCAGTGACACCATCCTGCATCAGACACACTCCTAGACTGCCTAAAGTGTGGTCTGTCATTAGTGTACTAGTAACCATTGGCCATCTACTTGATAAAGCTCATATTACAAAACTACACACTCTAGGCAGAATCTAGAAAAATAACAAATTCAAAATAAGTTGTATCATATTGTTATATTTATTACCACATGGTCAATAAAAAGTACTTGTAAGGTAATTAAAAATAACATACCAGGTAAAATTGGTTGTCCAGCAATTCCCAGTGGAGCCATTCCAAGATTATTCATTGCTGTGGCCCATGCAGCTGGATCAGACACAGGCAGCGTCATTGCAGCAGAATCTACATTCAGAGTTCTAGTATTATCAGCTGAAATTAAATGACAGACAAAATAATTTGTTGTGTTGAGGTTCCACTATGTAGTTTAGTTCTTAGAGTAAACCCTGGCAAACATTTTTTGAAAAATGGTCAGTGGACAAGTGGTAAATAAGGCCTCAATGCAATGCTTGTAAGGATTGAAATAATACAGCTTAAAGTGGCAGGAAGTCATGAAATTTGAAAGCAATTTACCAGATTGCATTTTAGTGTATTTCATTTTCACTCTCGCTCCTTTCTACCTATCATAAATGTACACATCAAAGGAGTTTGGAATAATTAAGAAGTTTCTTATTCTTCTCTGTCTACTAGCATATTATTACTTTAGCAGACTTCATTCAAACTGCTCAGGGATGCAAACCAAGAGAAAAGAAATCACCCAAGGGCTTCTGTCATTGGTAATAAAATGTGAAAAATATACTCCTGGCAAAAGTTTAGGTCCTAGCAGTCTTACAGTTGACAGAGTTGAGCATATCTTCAGCTAATAAAATATTCTGGGGGCTAGGGGAAAAACCAATGAAACAGCAGACAGTAGACATGGTCCCTATCTACAAAGAGTGCACAATCTAGATGAGGAGACAGATGATGATGATAATTACTGTTAGTAGCAGTACCACCTCAGCCTGCCACTATGATTAATTATTGTGTGCTTACCATACGTGAATTAAAGCAACTGACATGCGTCATTGTCATTTAACTTCCAGGACAAATCTATGAGATGGGGTTGAAAGGTTATCTCTCTTAGCCAAGCTTGTACAGAATACATACCTTTTAGTAACTATGCTTTACTGTCCTTAATAAAATAATTAAGAGCCAATGAAATACATGGGTAGTATAGACTAGATTACTGAAGTTTACAGAATAAAGGGATTCTGTTGCCTGAGTAGGTAGAAATTACTTTATAGAGAACAGATGTTGAAAGAGTAGGGTAGAATTGTATGGAATATCTTTTGAGTGCTAGTTGGGTATTATCTAATAAAGAAAAGAAAGGGGGCATCCCTGAAAAAGATTACACAAGCAAAGACACTGAAGTGGGTCATATATGCAAGGGCAAGTGCTGATGGAACAGTTAGCTGAGATGTAATCAGTTATCTGAACACACAAGAGTTTTAATTTGGGAAATTTCTCCTTGGTTGCTGATAGCCTCCAGGTGAAAGAAAAACACATAGCCTTCCTACTACCTCCCAATAAGAACATCTGCCAATCAGACCCCGGAAGTCAACTCTGTTCTAGAGTAGCTTGTTAATGTCCATCAAGTCTTTCCAAGCTGGCAACATCGGGGATGGTCCTTGGCTGTGTTATTTATACTTGTGCTATTTTAGTTCGGGTGAGAACAAGCCAATGTCCAAAGATATTAGTTTTGAAATTCGAGTTTTTGTCATTCTTCTGTGTTGAATCCTCCAACAACACTCACACCCACATATATCAGAGAGGAAGGCAAGTGGGGGGAGAGTGGTGGGAGCCATAAGTGTTCTGCACTACACTCTAAGCTCCTGAATTGCCCCACTTGTAGAAACTCTAGTCCTCACCCCCATCCCCCCCCCCATTTCCAGAGCTCTCTCATGGAGGCATAGCATAAGCTAAACGAAGCTCCCCTGTTAATATTAGGAAGAAAACGGAAATATATCATCAAATACAGAGTTTACAGAGTCAATGATCAGGTCCATCTGGATTTCCAATTTCCAGGTAGCAAGATTTTGGGGAACCTCTGATTGGAGACTGCAGAATGTCTCCCAGGGAACACAAGTAGTTCCATAGGAACCAGGTCACAATGTCAAAATGTGTTTCTTTCATTTATTCCCAGCATAGCTATATATTCTTGTGAAAAAGAAAACCAACCAACTTGGGAGCTTTAAAATCAAATATTGGAATTTCTAACATACCAACCTCTCCAAACTCTGCACAAATTTGGGAGTCAGAGGTGAGAAGGCTAAGGATCTAAACTGTCATTTTTAAAGGACAATACTGTATTCATTGCAAAATTTCTATTAATCGAAGTGTCTGTTAACATGTTCGTTATCACACATCCGTATAAGAACAGATAAGGATCCTGTGTAACTAGAAGTATTATTTTACCACAATGACTATCATTCCTAAATTCCCAAGTCTGTTTTAAGCATTTTCATCTCTTTTGCTTCTTCTACCACCTATCTCTACCTGTCAAATTCTCCTCATTTTCCAAGGGTAATCTCAATTACCACTTTACCTGTGATGCTACCTCTCTGGAATTAATTATTACTATATGTTCTCATAACATTTTATCTTGCATATAATTTTTATATACTTATTCCAGAATCCACCTCAAACCCATTACTTTGGTGTGTCATCTTATAAAGCAGGTTCTTGAAAACTTGTTGACTGCTCTGGAAGAGCTTGCAATATAGTGGGAGGGACAGATACACAAAGAACCAAATACTAATTATTGTAATAAGCACTACAATAAAACCAGAAGTAAAGTGCTCTGGAACTCCAGAAGATTAAGTAAAGCTATAGGAATGGGTTTAGGTATGTGTATTTGGGGATGAGAAGGGTAGAGGTGATGAGTTGCCAGAGAAGCCTTCACTGGAAAAGAATTATTTCAATAGGTCCATAAGGAGGATTATGGATTTTCATCCAGATAATGAGGGGAAGATGAGGCTAGTGGAGTATGGGAATCAAGAACAACTGACTATTCCTCAAGGATGGTCTTGAATTATAGTTCTTGGTTCTATTTCTATCTTCTTCTAGCTTAATGTTAGGTCACAGAGTTTTAGGGATCTTTTTAATATTTTTTTTTTGAGATAGGGTTTCACTATGCATCACTGGCTGGTTTGGAACTGACAGAGTTCTGTCTGTCTCTGCCTTGTAAGTACTGGGGTTGAAGGTTTGTACCACCACATCCAGCATAGGAATTTTTTTAAGCCTCCAATTTTTGATGTTATGTGTAGCAAAAAGTATCAATTCAAGATATATTTGAATAAATGTCTAATGAAAATTAAATTGCATTGACTTTGGTACATAGGCAATGCATGGAATGACATTCATTGATAGTTTATATCCATGATCAGAATAATAAACTTTTTTAACATATAGATACCATTATTGCTAAACCAATTCTCAATAGTAACTAAATTTATAGAGGAGTTTATTTACAGTTACAACTAGAGATAGATCTATCTAACTAATAATTTTGTCTGATCTTATTACCTATAATTATGCTCTTGCATCAGCACGATCATTTATGTAAGCAAGATTGCAAAAGTTTTCATTCAAACACAAATTCTAGGTGATCCTTTGCTTGTCAGATGTCTAGGTTAATGGTTCACATTAACAAAAAGTGCTTTGCTAAATACGGCTGTACAATTATCACTAAGTGGTAGAAAAATTGAGCCTTATTCTAATTTGCCTTCAAGCCTAAATATGGATATCAAGCTATTTCTTTAGAATCTTAGTAAACGAGTGTCACATCACAGAGAAGGATATCACCCCATTTCCTATGACTCCTATAAGTACTAGAAGCAGCCAGGAATACTCAGAAGGGACTGGGGAGATTTCTCAGTGGTGAAGAGTGCTTGGTGTGTAATTCTGAGGACCAAAGTTCAGATCCAAGCTCCCACATAGCATGCGATTATCCCCTATCTGCCTATCACCCAGTTCTAAAGTGAGTGGAAAGGAGGGACTTGCTGGTGTTTGCTGGATTGTAGTCTACCTAAAAAAAAAAAAAAAAAAAAAAAAAAAAAAAAACCACACACACACACACACCCAGGCTCATGAAGAGGCACTGCCTCAGTACAATAGGCAGAGAGTGATAGAGAAGGCTACAGAGCAGAGAGTAATAGAAGAGAGGGCACATCAGGCTCTCTTCTCACCTCTATGAATGTGCCCAACCACATGCACTTGTATACATATATGCACATATATACATGTACACACACACACACATACATATTGTTAAAAAAAAAAAAGAAATACGTAGAATGTGCTAGTGATACACAATGCTCTGCAAAATTCCTTCCCTAGTTCTCCGACTTTGCTGTGTGACAACTCCTTAGGAGATCAGAAGTTATAGAGTAGATGTCCAGAAGTACCTTCAAAGTAACTGAATTGAGGATCCGGCCTTTTGGAATAAGAGTGTATAAACATCAAAGGAATAAAAACTTTGGAAGTGATTATCCACTTTAACTTGATGCCACTCCATAACTACCAAGTCAGTGCCTGTTTATGAACCACTAATTATCCAATTCTGTAAAAGCTATTTGAAAATGAAGATTACACATCCTATCATACTTCAATTCATGATTATAAATGTTTTCCCATTGAAACAAGTAAAATATCTTGGAACCATCTCTCCAAGTATTTTCTTTTATTAAGATAAAGACTTTCTTGGAAATTTGTTCTTCTCCAATTATTTTTTTAAAAATACCAGTACTTATATATGTTGTGTTTGTGTGTGGGTAAGCACGCTCCATGCATGGAGATTATGGGATGACTTGTGGACATTGATCAGGAGACTTAAACCTTATTTACTTCTGTTACTTCTACCAATAAATCTACTATTAAATAAAAGTACTCTGTAAATGTACAATGTGGGGATTACCTGCTAGATTTTATAGATCTAAAGCCATTCAAACTCTCTTTACACTGTGTTGTCCTGGATTGTGGACTTAGCTCTCTATCATTTCTGTAGAAGGGAGATATTAGACCCCAGACCTCTGGACCATACTAATACTAACAAAATTTTTGAATAATATAACAGAAACCATACTAGAACTAATACCTTCATCATACTTACTATGTGCCAGGCATTGTCCTGGCACTTTATATCTAAATTTAAAACCCCAAGCAACTCTATAAAATAAATTCTTCTCATTATCTCATTGTATTTATGAATTAATAAGAACAGAGGTCAGAGAGTGGAGCCAGAATACAAGCTTACAAAGTCTGGCACCATGATTTCTGCTCTTACCTATTATGTGATACTAAATAAGGGTAGACAAAAACGTTTGACAAGATTTGAGCTTGGACATATGGGTATTCTCCATGTCTTCTATTCTAATGGTTCTCATTTGGAGCTAAGTTTTTCCTCAATGAAATGTGTCAGTCTGGAAACATTTCTATTTGTACCATTTGAGGATAGGGAGTTGCTGCTGAGATCTGTCTAGTGGATAGGTGAAGGCCAAGGAAGCTGGTCATCCGTTTCTGTCCTATAGGGCAGTCCTCTGGAATGAAGAATTATCTGGCTCTAAATGCCTACTGTGGTGAGATTGAGAGACTTTTCTCCATGGCAACAATTTAGTGTGCTCCTCAAAACATATTTGTGTGTGTGTGTGTGTGTGCAAACATGCTATCTTTCATGTGTGGAGACCAGGGAAGAACTCAGCCAAACAGGGCCTTCTTATTTCTGTTGTGCATGAGCTTCTGGGCTATTCATTTGTCTCTTTCTGACATTTTGTAGTAGATGTGCCAGACTGACAGATGTATGCCATTGCAACTAGACTCTTTGGGTGAGTGAGTTCCAGGGGTTGCATTTGGGTCCCCATTGAACTTGTGTCACTATGCTTGTGTCTGAAGCTAGTTCTTGTATCCACTGAGCCATCTCCATAGTTCACAATTTGGTAGATTCTTAATGAAGAGTGGCTGATACTCCTAGTTTCTTCATAACCCTGAGTCACCTATTACTTGTACAGCCAATCCCGTGTTCAAGTTCTTGACCCATTCTCTCATGCTACTATACAGTAAATACTAAGATGAATCTGGTTGGATTCCCAGGAATCTATTTAAATCATTGTGTACTTTTTCTATGCTTCACATCAAAGAAATCATTCCTGTCATGGTGGGGAGATACACACTACAGAAGGAAGGCTGATAGGCTGCTGTTTAGAGAGTGGTACTGGCAATAGTACTAAAAACCCAACTATGATGAAAGGAAGTAAGAGAAAATTATAAAATGTTTGTATTGAACACAGAGCAAACCCCCATATCTTTTTTGGCCTATTGCATAGTACTCTGTACATAACAGGCATTCAAAAAATATTTTCTTTGATAGATTATGGCATAAGGATAGTATTGTGTGTCCCAGCACTGAATAACATTGTGCTTTCTGTTCTTTGGCTAATGGAACGGAAACAGCAGAATAAATCATGTTTTTGGATTGCATTAAGCCTAAGGCTCAAGGTTTTATCTTCTACTTGGTATTTATTGCTCATGAAGCACTATATTGTGCTCTGCAAGTGTTATTTTGAGTCCTTGTTCATTTTCCCTGAAAATTAACAATACATCATTGTTTGTGAACAATGCGCTGAAGCCCCAGGTAACCACTCTCCTGTTGCAGATGTCACTGGCAGTGACGATACAGCTTGCATCATGGTTATGCAGGCTGAAAGAATTGACAATGAATTTGTAGGATAGAGCTCTGAGACTGCAGACAGATGACGCTATCAGACAAGCAGGGGGTTTACCTCCTTGTGAGTGTTATATAGGATGGATCAAAGAGCCACTCAAGAAAATTAGGATGTCACAACTTCTTCTTACTACAAAGGGAATAGAAGTAGAGGGGATTAAGAGGAAAGGAGCAAAGGGGGAAAGAAAAGGAGAGAAGGGTCTGAATGTTAGTATAGATAGGAAGTAGCCATCCTCATGAATTGTGCATGTGCAGCATAGTGTGGGAGATAGTAGCTTAGCCCTTAAGACATATAGATGAGAAATTTAGGTTAGAAGGCACTTTCACAAACGAAACAGCTCCCCAGTGATTCACTTCTTTTATATAAGCAAGATAGTTCTTGAGATAATATCTGGGCAGTTATGAGGACATTACAGGTTTTAAGCTCATTCAATTAGACCTGCACAGAATCAAGCCATCCACAATTCCAGCATGAATGGCGCAAGAGCTCACTAAGTCCTACCCACAGTGAAGGAGATATGATAGATATTACCCTTCTGGGGAAGGGTCACTTTTCTTCAGATATGTAGCCCATGATAAGTAGTCCATGTGCCGATGAATTGTCTTACAGCCATGTACATACTGGCAACTCTCACTTGAATTAGTGGGTTAAGAAAGCATATGGTGGGGGGATAGTGAACTGAAGAAGTTGGAAAGGAGGTAATGAGGGTGGACTTGATACATGCACATTATATATTTGTAAACAAGTTCTCTAGTAATCGTTACAGTTAGAGTGCGGTGGTATTAGTGAGAAGGAACACCACAGATTTTGGCCCACACTCATTCAGGAACCCATAGCATACATCCTATATTTATGAAGGTAACATGTTATAGAGACGTAATAAACCTTGGAGTCAGATAGATATAACCATCTAACCATAATTCTAGTATTTATTACTTGTGTGAACTGACAGTTCTACAAACTTTAAAAATTAGTTTATTAACCTATAGCTGAAGTCATCTATCTTTCAGGTACTAAAAATGATGACTCATTCTGTCACACACACCCCCAGCTTCATATGTGTTTTTACACACACACACACACACACACACACACACGTTTTGCATGTGTGTGGGTAAACATATATGTGGATATGCAAGCATATTTGTATGTGTGTGTGCATATGGATGCTTGAGGGTGATGTCAGGAGTCATCCTCTCTGGTGGGTTTTTTTTTTTTTTACATTATTCATTGAAGCAGAGTCTCCCACTGAAAAGCAGAACCTGCTAACATGAGTACTCTTACTAGCCAGTTGCCCTGTCTCCATCTTCTGAGGCTGGAATTATAGGTGGGCCATAGTGCCCACCATGCTTGTATAGCAGTTATATTGGTTCTACAGATCTGAATTCAGGTACTCATGTTTATGAAGAAAGTCTTTTAAATACGGAGAAATTCCCAGTCCCAATGATAATTATTCTGATTCCCAATACTGAATAAATGGAAACTGTGCAAAACCAGTTTTATAGTTAATGGGTTTTTTTCAAATATAAATGTTGATAATTACAAAAAGAAGATGCATCTCAGGCCCTGAGCAAGATCATTATATGTTTTCCTCAATGATGAAACAACACAGGTAGTATTGATCAAGTATGCCAATTTTACAGATAATGAAAATAAAACACAAATAAGTTAAGTCATTGCGTAGGTTACCACAGACATGTAATTCTGGAGCTAGAATTCCCATCTGGGGATGTGTGGTTCCAGACTGCACTCTCTTAAACATGAACTTCAGCCTATTAACAATGCTGAGTCTAATCTATCTGAGACTGAAGAAGCAGTCACCTTGTACTGCACTCAACTTCCTTCATATTTCCTTCCTTCTTGCTGAGAAAGAAACCATTAGCTGCCATGTGGGAGGGGGTCTTCTTACACACTTCTGAGCTAGACACAGAGCTTCCCTTGTTGTTTTAGGGTACATTTAAAGACTCCCAGGTATATTGCTTGTTACTAGAAGGTTATTTAGAGAATGTTAGCCAGGAAACTAAGTTGATGTTGTGTACAGAGAACTTGAGAACTCACCAAGCTCCACTGGGGAGTAGAGCACATGGTTTGGGGCTTTTCTGAACTATAGTCGATACCTGATAAACACTTGACTTCTGAACTTTCTGAGGTATAAGTGACTAATATAGTCTTGGACCAGGTAGAAAAAATGCTTCACTGTGGCCTTCTAGTCTTTAGAATGGCATATATTCTATATTTATTCAATATCTCTTCACTTACTATTTATGGAGAACACTAATATGAATAAATATGCTGTAAAAAAGTCTACTTATCCAAGTTCCTTCAACAGCTTCCCTAGTTTCTTATTAAGCAACCCATTTCATGCCCCAATTTTGATGTACACATGCAAAAATTATTACTGGAATCAGTTCTTTTATAGCTATTTTTTTAACCAGAGTCTTTATATTGAACAAGTCAGGTACTGAACATACTCATTGTGTTAATGGTGCAGTTGACAGTGGTGGTGGCTAGAGTTGAGGAAAGAGACATGGAAAAGTAGTAGCATAAACCGAGCAACATCCTAAAGCTCTGTTGTGCACCCTTTTCCAAAGGTAGGCTGCATAAAATGTTAGTTGACAGCCTGCTGCTAATCAGTTGAAAGTTTTGCAAGCTCTCTTGAAAAAGAAAGAAAGAAAGAAAGAAAGAAAGAAAGAAAGAAAGAAAGAAAGAAAGAAAAGGACAGTCCTGTAGTTAATCCACAAAATGCTTTGCTTTATTGTTTCTGAAATCTTTCTAACATGTTCATGTCAACTTCTTTGCCATAGGACATAGAATAGAACCCAAGATAGACAGCATGAACTCCAGGTGGATTTAAAAGGGCTTGTCTGAACTCTGTTCTGCCCTGTACTCTCTATGCAGCAATTGCCCTTGTGTTTATCAAATTGCTTTGTCTTCCAGCCATGTAATTCTGTTCACTTGGAGTGGGGACAGGCAGATTTCTAGGGTCCACCGCTGAGATCTTCGTTTGGGTGGTAATGGAGAATCTGCCTTGTGATTAAGTAGCCTACTACAAATCTGAGAGTCACAGATTTCTTCATCTAAGAATAATACTGATAGCATCCTTTCCATGGGGCTGTACTGAAGATGACATGGGTGGTTAATATATGTTTTCCACACCTGAATCTATGCTTCTCTCCTAAAAGTAGACTGCTGAGCAACTGGAGCTATTTTCTCTTCTTCAGTTGATTGGTCTCTGAGATTATACTGTTGACATACTGGGCAAGGCCACTAAATACAGGGCTATGGTCTAGGTCAGGGAGGTGGAACCCTGGCCATGATAACTATAAACAAGTCAAGTGTTAAATCCTAGTGATAATGGGAACTTTGGCTTGAGAATTAGCTGCCTCAGCAGGGTCATTCTCAAATATTAAGGACGATGCTATATATACACAAACAGCCATGGGAGGCAGTGACTAATGGCAGGCTCTGTGTTGGGCCAGCAGCCCTGGCTCCTTCTGAATTTCTTTTTACCTTTTACCTCCATGAACAGCAGAAACAGAAGTTCTGAACTTTATTCCCATTTAAAAACAATCTGAAAATGATAGCCTTTACTATACAGAGTTTTCACATTACCCTCATCACCTTTCATGTTTCAAAAGAACTCATTTGTTTTTTCTGAAGACTGTTATCTTTGCATCAGCTACCAGCATGCAATTGGTCAGGACTACTAGAAAATTCTTAACCGTGCATTGTTTGGGGGATCTCCAGATATCTCTGACTCAAGGAAAAATACCTATATATTCATCTACAGTCTTCGCATTCGGTAGCATGCCAGATGTTGATAGTAAGACCCTATTGCTGGAAATACCCCATAATTTGGTCACAGGACATGCAAAAATCAAGCTAAAACGGTTTGTGAAGCTTCCTTCTTCCGGGCCAGTTTTTATAGGACCAAAGGTGCTATGTAGGCTGCTGTAAGAGAAAAGTCACCAATAACCTTACCCAACTGTGAACACCGTGAGCTATGATGACTAACAAGTGAGACCACCCAAGGGTGCAACAGTGGAATGAATGTCTTGTGCAGTAACCAACTGCTTTCTAATTGGATTTAAGAATGCCTTTACAGGAGAAAATACATAAATCTGACCAATAATCCATGATTAGGGAACCCATAGGCCTTAGGAATACACCTAACATTATTTTATTAAATGGTCTTAGTATCAAATTACATACTCAAAAAGTATCTATATCTATAAATTAGTTTAGCTCTCAGACTTCATTAATGAAGTTTCTTCGTGTATTGGACAATGATCAAATTGCAGAGACTAGGTGGAGGTGGAGGGCTCATCAACAAATGAGATAGCTTTAGCACACCTCCTTCCCACAGTTTAGACCCCATCACAGAAAATATGGAAGAAAGGCCGTGTAAGAGCTAGAGATCAGGGAGGACTTGAGTGCAACAGTGTTTTCTGAATATGATAGGAAAACTGCACTAATGGTCACAGTAGCTGGGATTGTCTGTCCAAAACAGGGACAAAATCAAGCCAGTCTACATTACATCATGGATGGGGAGAAGACCAAGGGCAGTCCTGTTTACCTATGGAATTACTGATCATTGAGAGCTTCTAGGGCAGTTTTCTTTAGGGGTGTGCTCACTTACAGGTTAATCATGATTCAGTGGATGGGCCGATATTCATACACACCACACACACACACACACATACACATTGTGCATAGTGATCTATAAAACAAAAGGATATGAAATCAGAATGGAATATGGAATTGAGGGAGTGGATTTGGGGGGAGTTAGAGTAGTGAGGGGTGAATATGTTAAAATGTTTTGTATGTATGCATGCAATTACAGAAGAATTAATAAAAAATATATGAGACCTCTCAACCTTTAATGCAAGACAGCTGAAGACAACTAAGGTTATAACAGCAGTTAAGATCACTCTAGGTTAGAATTGATTTCCAATCCTGGCCTACTACTATTTAGATGTGGAATGCTTGGGCAGGGAACTAAAGTCGTTGCACTTTACAACTCTAAAAATGAGGATCATAGCAGTACTTGTCTAATAGAGTAGTAGTACAAATTAAAGGAGAAAACATATAGAAAGATTTACTGACGTATTTAGCTCAATAGGATGGTTGCAGAATATAAGTAATTACTAGTGTAGTAACAGTTGTGAACTCTGCCTCTGCTATCTATAAAAATGGGTGTCAGAAGTGAGGAGTGGGGGGAATATTTTGATTCCTTCATGGAGAAGGGAGATGAAGATATCAGTGTATGAACCAGCCATCAATAATACCGGAGAATACACTTACAACATCATCTACAAAAGAACAGGATGGCTTTCCTGTAACATTGTCTTTATACCAAGAACATGGCCAGGAAGACCAACAAGACTAATAATATAAATTTCCCTCATCCAACTGATGCATTTTATTTTATGAATTTAAATTGTTATTTATTATAATGAGAGCTATAATCAATAGACACTTTGCACTGTATTATTATTATTGTTATTATTATTATGTGTGACATGTATGGAGGTGCACATGCATGGATACCAGAGTATAACTTTGTAGATTTTGTTTTCTCTTTATATTGGATCTGGGGCTGGTGCACCAAGCACTTTACATGATGAGCTGCCTTAGTAGTCCCATTGAGACATTTTAGAAATCTTGTACTGCCTGTCCTGAAAATATTTTTCTGTGTCACTCTTCTCCAGTTTATACCCACTTCCAGCAAAACAATTTCCAAAGCTCATAGTCTCCTAGAAGTATATCCACACTTTCTTTTTCTGACCACCCACCATCTGTGATGATAGAAAGGTAGAACCACTCACTGACACATCTTGATTATTTGTGATGATGATTGGAAGATTGCCGACAAGGATTGTCCTCTATTTCCAACTTTATAACAAAGACAAAGGGAGGTCAAGGGCATAATTGTGACCTTTGTCACAGAGGAAGCCCATTGGATCAACCTTTACTAGGAACAATTTGTATGCAAGTAAATTTTGTTGCCCATTTATGACTCTGAGGCAGTATTGCTAATTGTTCCTTACCTGGAAACTATCTCATATATGTCATATTTTGCCTTATCTAGCTCCACACCTCTTCTGAATGTTTTAATGCAGCAGCAACAGTAGAGGAAACGATGTGAGTTATTGACTTTCTGTCCTTTATATGCATGTTTGCTATAAGTTAAATTTTCTTCTTGAGTGACTCTCTAGGCCATTAAGTGATATTATCTTTTAATCCACTTGTATGTGTGCGTGCGTGTGTGTGTGTGTGTCTGTGCACGCGCGCGTGTGTCTGTTTGTATACGTGTGTGTTCATGGTTAATGTTATTAACATGGAGGAGAAATGAGGTAATAAAAATACAAGGCATCTAATTTGGCAGTGATGTCCAGAGCAAACCTTACAGGGATTGGTAGAGCAAATCTGATTTGAAAATGATTACAAAGGGTGAATTCCCTGTAAATAATGAATAGGAAAGAAAATCAGCCTGGGAGTATTTGCTTATCCACTTATTTCCACATGGAAGCCAAGCTCTAATTCCTGATAGTCCATGCTTACATGGTATCCAGACTGCCCAGAGTGAAACCAACCCAGGGTCAAAATTAATATACAAGCCTATCCATTTACTGCATTCTTTATCAGGTCCAAGACCAAGAAAAGCCGTAATTCTTTAGGTAACAATGAATAAATCCATGGTTATAGTTCAAGTGTCGAACATCCAATCCCCAAATGACTGCATAACTGTTCTTATCTCTCACTGAAGCTAGCTAATTGAGAGAAAGAAGGCAAAGTGAGAGTCAAGGCCATGTACATATTTGAAGATTGCAGAATTGTCCTGGAAAAGCATACCTTCTATGCTTATCGGCACTTCTGAGAAACTAACTGATGTGTTACTGGAGGCACCACCAGAGTAAACTGGTCAAGGTTTTTCTTTAATTAACATGCATCTCATTTTTAAGAGTAGTAAAGCTATTTCCATATATAAAATCCTATCTTTCTACTGGCATACATTGTCTTTTTCTGTTTTTGTTAATTTCTCTTTTTATTACCTATTCTTCAACTTAAACTCACTGAGTACACTGGCACTGACTTCTTTCAACTAGACATTGAATAGTTATAAAGGAATAAAATGTAGTGAAAATTGTATAGTCATGTCGTTTAAAAAAAAAATGAGTGTTCTTTTTTGTTCAAGTTCACCACATGTCCCTCCTTGACTCTTTGCATCCTCAAAGATGACCACTTGTTTGGATATTGTGTTAGTCATTCCTTGCTTATCTTCACAGTTCTATTACATATCTCAATGGGATCACTTCTGAAATATTTTTATCTTAATTCCTAAAGGATTCTTTAGCTGTTAAGTGCTAACTGCTTTTTTTTTTTTTTAGGGTTTCTATTGCTTTGAATAAAGACTATGGCCAACAGCAACTTGCGGAGGAAGGGGTTTATTTCAGTTTACTGGTCCACATTACAGGTCCTTTAATTAAAGGAAGTTAGGGTAGGAACTCAAGCAGGGCAGGAACCTGAAGACTGCAATTTTAGCAGAAGCAATAGAGGAGTGCTGCTTACTAACATATTGCTTATGTCTTGCTGAGATTGCTTGCTTATAGCACCCAGGAAAACCAGCCTGTAGTGGCACCACCTGCAGTGAACTGCGTCCTCCCACATCAATCATCAATAAAGAAAACGCACTACAGGCTTGCCTACAGGCCAATTTAATAGGGAAATTGAGGTTCAGGTGAGGTTCCTGGTCTCTAAACGACTAGCCTGAGTCAAGTTGACAGAAAACTAGTCAGCACAGTTACTTTGCTCTCACTCTGTCTGCTTCTTCACTCTCTAACCCTTCTTTCTCAGCTAGATCAGTAGTTTGCAATCTAGGAACAAACAGAAGTGCCAAAGATATCATTTAGCAGTAAATCCACATGTGAAGGCACTAATTCCCTAGTAATGTGGTTACTTTCCTTTTGCCTTTCAAGTGAATCCCAGCAGGGTGTGAATTCATTTACCCAGAATTCTAGGAGAGATTTGGGAACATAGGTAGCAGTGGGCTGGATTGCATGATGGCAGGACACAGTGTATTGCCTAATGTGAGTACCTTAGAAGACTGGAGTCAGAAGACAGTATCATTTACTACTTATGTAATCTTGAGCAAGTCACTAATGACTATGTCTCTGGGTCTAGGTTTTGTTTTTTTAAACATAAAAGCACAGACAACAATTACAACAATCTTACGGGGGTTGTTGAGATAGTTACATAGGAGATGTCAACTGTAAACAGATTTGGAAAGCTGTAAAGTACTGTGGGAATGTTAGTTATCAGTTGTGCTGTTGTTCTGCTACTGTTGATGGCATTGATAATATCAATTCTATTAAAGTCAAGGTAAAGGCTATTCAGGAATTTTATGAGCAAAGGCCTAATTTGCATATTAGTCTTTGTGGGCTTCTTAAAGAAAGCAAAACTGGCAATAACACGGTCAAACTTAAAATGTCTTTTCTTGTGCTATGTTTCTGGCCTATGTGGAAAATTTCCACTCTTATACTTGGTTTAATAACTATTATTCTTGCTCAGTCTGTGCATGTGCATGTTGTTTTGGCTCTGGCTGGTCTGTATAAGTACTAGGACAGTGCTGCTGTCTGAAACAGAAATGAATGTAAGATGTGCTTAGCACTTGATCACTTTGTGCCCGAGGAACCTTCTGCAAGACCTGACTTTTGCCTGTACGATAGGACGTAGCCATTTGTATAGCATTTCCAATTTGTTTCTTAAAGGAGAAGTGTCTCCTGAAAGATCTATGAGAAAACAAGCAAGCAGTGGTAAGCTGCTGCTTACCTTTCTGCAAAGGATATAATCAAATCTGCAAATGGGCAGAAATACACACAAGAGATGTTCCATACAACTGCTGGAAACTGTTTCCGTGAACAGACAGAAGTTTCAAACAATTCCCCACAGCAGCCTTGGGTGTTGAAGGAAGAGATTCAGACAATGGAGAGGAGTTATTGATCATATTCTTGAACATGGAGTTAGGGTACCTGCTTTGGTGCCCAGAGTGAATGAGAAAGGATGAAGAGCAGTCACGTACCCACACATGTTTCCCAGCGCTTGGGCCAGATAGCCACAGGCCCATCTGCTGCAATAAGTAGATAGACAGATGAATAAATATATAAGCAGATAAACAGAAAGACAGGACTAAAGCAAAGAGGACAGGCTGGCTGTTTGACCTCAGAGGTTGTTAGTCTCTTGCCCTCCGCCTAACAGCTGATGCCTGGAACAAATAAGCCAGCCCCATATGGCCCACAGAGGAGCCAGCATGGGGTTCCAGCTGAGTGACAACTGCAATTATGGCAACAAATGCCCAGGAATGAGTTAACACCAGTCAAAGAGGTTAATGAGGTAGGCAAGGGCTTTCACACAAATGCATAGGGAAAGAAGTTCAATGTAGCCAGGATGAGGTCCATTAATAAAGCCCAGTGATAAAATCTGCCACCATGCGTAAATTGGACTTTGCTACTTTAACTGTTCTAAATACATCGTCTGTGGCCTAGATGTTCATTTAGAAATAAAGCTTAAGAAGGAATAAAAACAATATTTTAAGATGCAGTATAAAAGGAGAAAATAGGAGAAGCAACGGGTAAATATTAGATTTCCAAACAAAGAAGGGAGGAAAAACAAAAGGCATGCATACAACTCTATTTGGAATATGTTCAAACAGCTTGTCGAGGCTAACAATTGACACATGAGAATAAATTCCCAGTCTCCATGTGTAGCCCAAGCTGCATTATTATGACACACTAGATTCTATCTGAGTACTAATGATAATGGGTGGTCGGGTAGCTAACCATGGCCCCCAATTACTACTGAGTGCCCTCTTCTTTGTGCCTACAAAACAAATGTCATCAATATTCCCTCATAGAGTGTTTTCTTATCAGCATTGTCCTCAAAACATCCCTGGAAAGCAGATCGATATTGATGAGCTCTGCTGAGGGAAACAGAAAGGCAGGGAGAGTTTAAAGAGTTTAAGTAAAAACGAGAACGGCTGGCACCACCATCACAGAACAGGCCTGGGGTTATAAAGAGAGCTGACATAGGGACTTTGGGGTTGTGATTTCAAGAGGGAACATTTAGGGACTGCAGTGAGTCCTGGTTTTCAGTCCCCTCTCAACTACGGTGAAAGGCATATAATCCGTCACCATTGCACTTGGCAAATGTATTGTAGCTTCTAGCACAGAACTGTGGAAGTGTTTTGCTTCTGAAGAGTACAATGTAACCTCAAAGATAAAATTTTACTTGTAAGAAGAGAATGATATACCTGAGTTCTGAAACCAGTATACTCCATTTGGATTGTTCTCTAGTTACAAATAAACGGACATATACTTATTGAGACACTACAGTACTGTTTTCTAGTGGCTGAGAGACATGGGAAACGCAGAAAACTCTCAGAAAGAATGAAGTCCTTCTCTAAGGGAACTTAAAAGGTAGCAGGAGGCAAATTTATGCAAAAGTAAAGGCCAAACAAGATTCCATAAAAAGCCCAAGTAGATTTTTTAGGAATATATAAATGACAAGTAATTATATGAATGCTTCTTGTAGAACTTGAATTGATGAGTGTATTAAAAACATATGCCAGAGTACATGGACTGATAATAGGGCTGGCCCGAGCAGGTGAGCTGTTAAGGCTAAGCCTGTGTTAACTTGGGAAGACAGATGAAGGTTAAATGGAACCAGGATGGAGGTATCTGGTTACCTGAATGTGATTATATCATTTTTTGAGTCAGACTCCACTGATAGGTCTTGCTTTCCCAGGGGCGTCACTTCTCAGAGACAAGCAAGCTTAGAAGTCATTTGGTAAGAAATATTTCTTAACTCTGACATGAGCAGCTAGGTGGAAAAGATGAACAGGCATTTGCTTTGGGAGCAAAAGGTGCTGAGCGTAATGCCCATCATCTCCGGGAGATTATGCTATATAATATAGGCAGATGGAATCACTGTAGCTGCTTGTTATTTCCAAGGGGTCAGAGTCCAGAGCTTTTTATCCCCAAATGTCTGGTTTTCAATCTGGCTATATCTTGAAATCTGTTTTGAATACAACCCAGACAGGAAAGTTCTGGCCAAGCATGCAAGGACTAACCTTCAAGCACAACAGAACACTAGGAGAGCAGCCTGACCTTTGCAATAAAATTAATTTGATGCTTACAGTCTAACCTAAAGTCTGTAGTCTTTATTCAATGACAGAGTCACAAAGCAATTTAGCAGGGATTATTAAAGTCCAGTTAAGCTCATCAGAGAGGAGAATTGAGGTTGATGTATTTCAGGATACCAGTACATTGGTCGAACTATGAGGGAATGGAGCTAGACTTCTAGGAATAAAGTATAACAGACTGCATGTTTATATATGTTTGGTATATAATAAGCACCTATCAAGAACTGATTTATGGAATGAGGCTAATGAGTGAGGTGAATGAATGTCTGATACCTAGCCAAGCTCTTCTCTACCACATACAGACAAAACTTCAAGCTTAATAAGTTTCCTACATATGTCGAATATTTAGCAAGTATCAGAGTTTAGGGTGAGAATCGAAGGTGCACTGGATGGGGACTGCACAATCATGGCACTGCTCTGCATTATTTTTCCTACGCCAGCTGGTGTTAGTGAGTCTGTAGCAGGAGTCTCTTGTTTTTTTATTAGATATTTTCTTTATATACATTTCAAATGTTATCCTGAAAGTTCCCTATACCCTACCCCCGCCCTGCTCCCCTACCCACCCACTCCCACTTCTTGGCCCTGGCATTCCCCTGTACTGGGGCATATAAAAACCAAACAACACAAGGGATAATAACATATAAGGAATGATGAATCTTCCTCAAATGGGCTAAGAGAACCTCCACAGGACAACCCTGTTGGGTTCCCAGAAAGCCTCTGTAACAGTAGTACCAACTAAGCACTACCCAGGAGGAATTAGCATTCCAATCACTGCACTCAAGGGCCTATGACTACATGCAGAGAAGGAAAGCCTGCTTGACTTGATTTAGGCAATAGAATAATGTGGCTTTTAAAAACTGATGTTCTTTATTTGAACATTCATTACAATGATTCATCTCTACGGTTTCTTCACCAATGATATTTACATTCCATTAGCAAATATAATTCCTAGAGGATGATATGGGATTAAAAATTATCCAATTTGTTTCCATCATAGGCATAGAAGGAATCCTTCAATGCAATGGTCTGTGTTTGCATTACTCTATTCATGTCAGTAAGTTTATTTTATTTTATTTTGTTTTTTCTTTAAGCAACTACTTTTAATCTACTTCTCGGAAGTGGTCATGGAAGTAACATCTTTCTGGCTTCTGTGGCAGCTTTTCCTTGACCCATACCGGCAGTGAGTAAGCCCCATAGGCTGGGCTTAGAGGCACAAGCCTGTAACACTAGCTACAGGAGGCTGAGGTAGAAGTCAAAGTTCAAGGCCAGCCTGGGCAATTTAGAGATCCCACTCATTTCAGTGTTCTACCTAACATGGCTTCATTCCTTCTCAAACCTTCTTTGAATACAACCACAAACACTGCTTGAAGTTTTCCTGAATTTTCAGTGACTATAAGATGTCTCATGAACTGAGAGGCCTACTCATAACTATTCTTATGACCTGAGTTAGGTACCACATAGTTTTGTCACTGAAAAATGGATTACAAAGAAACAGCTTTGTTCATAATTTTCTATCCATGGTATTTCTATTTGACTTCTGCCTGGTGCGGAAACTGGAGAGGGGAGATCAGTTCTGAGGAGGTGCTTGCTTTTCTGCCAAGAATGCCTTCTGTTGATGAACAGTTATCACCCTCCCAGGAGCTCTAACCTGCCTTCCTGCCTCCACTATGTTAGTATATCTACCTCAGTTTCTGACTCTGAGGAAGGGTCAGGCCAAACAGAGGGAACACTAGTGGGCCCCAGCTTCCTTTCCACTGTCCAGTCTACCACATCAATCTCTTCATCTTCAGAACTGCCAGGAAGTGGGTCCAGCTGTTCAGGGTTGGCAGACACTTCTCTGACTGCCTTGGGAACAGGACACAATACGTCATCCATACTTAGGGACACTTCCAGACCTATCTCTGCCCAGTCTGAGCATGGAGGAGAGAGATGATTATAAGATCTCTGTGAAGGGTCAGAGGAGTCAAAGTGGAGAAGTTTTTCTCCCTGACCATCCAGTGGCTGGGAGCTGGTAATTTCAAGGTCTGGAGTCTAAGAGCCTCTTAGTGAAAGTGCCTCTCTACTCACCTCAGAGAGCATGGCAAGGGGGCTAAAGGGCTCAAATGATTCTGTGTCCTCAGAGCCCATGACAAGGGGACTAAAGGGCTCAACTGGCTCTTTGTTCTCACTAACTGGTTCCTTTTCCAATCCTGTGAGGTTTCTGGGCCAGAGTTCCATGTCTGGCAAACACCATTCTTTCCCTTCAATCCAATTCTTTCCTGTTTCTCCCAGGTGATAACTTGGGGGTTCTGCAGCCTTCAGCCCCAGGACTCTCCAAAGAACCTACTGGTGGCTCAACATCTGAGTCACATAGCATAAAATCCAAAATCTCTTCCAGTTCACTGGTAGCTGCGGCACTTGTGATTCAATATTGCTCAGCCTCACAAGGTTTGGACTGGACCCAAACTCTGACTTCACCACAGGGTGGTCTGGGGAGTGGCTAGCAGAGAGCAGAATGTCTTGAAGCCTAGGGCTCTCTGGGGAGTCCTGACACAGTTGTATTCTAGCAGGTATTTCCTGCTCATTAACTGAGGACAGCAGAGTTCCAGAAGGCTCTTCTACATCTGAGGGTTCTAGGATCTGGGGGCTATCTTGAGTGTTTCTGAGGGGAGGCTCCTATACCACCTCCCAGCAGGTACCATTGACAATCTTCCTATGTTTTACTCTTCCAACCTGCCCCTCCTCTACAGAGCTGGAGGTAGGGGCTCTGAATTCAGGGCTCTGCTTCTTGTTTCCACTCGTCTTCCCAACATCAGGTGGGGCTGGAGTGCTCTGTAGAGGACTGACTTCCCCTGGTTTCTGCTTATCCACACCCTGTGCTGCTTTACTTACAGTTCTCTGCCTCCAAAGACGCCGGCCAGGGGATGTGGGCATTGAGCTGGGACCACTTAATATGCTGGAAGGTGTAGATGTATAGACATGGGGTGAAGGCTTTGAGCGACTCAGCCTGACCTTTCTGGGCAACAGTTGCTCATCCACAGAAGGGTACAAGCTGGGAAGTGCTGTAAGACCAGGGTTACTCTTGTTTTCCTTGGGTCCTTCTCTCTGGCTTGATGGAGATGAGCTGCTTTCTTGAGTCAGGCAAACTCTGGCTTTCTTCTTGAGCTGAGTCTGACAAGCTATCTGCATTTGGCAGGTTGGTCTTTTGGTGAGGCCCCTCTTCTTCCCCTAAGGACCTCAATCTCACTGCCCCAAGAGGACTAGGAGTCTGGGTGACAGGCAGTAGAGTTTGGGGGCGACTCTTGGGTCCCACCACTCTGGCAGAGATTGGTGCTGCAGTTGGTGGTTGTAAGCACTCTGTTTAGTCTTCGGCTCTGTGGAGCCTTTACTAACTTCCCACCCTCTAGCTGAAGGGTTTCCAGCTCTGACACTCGGAGCTGACGGGCAGCAGACAGCACATCCTGGGCTTCTTCCTGAGATACTTCCATCTCTGACGTATACAAGAAGTCCACAAGCTTCCTTAGTGTCTGGATCTTTAGGCCTCCCATCTCCAGTACAACCTTCCGACCCCAAACTGGCCTTTCCTGCTCCAAGCGTTCTGTGAAGAAGGGACTGCAGGCAGACAGGATGCAGCTGTGGGCTGGGATAGCCTCACCCTCTGCCTGCAGAAGGGCATCACCAAACACACCGCTCTGCTGCTGGTGATGAAGCTGTAGAAAAGCTACCTGGAGGAACCGGGGGTTCCTGTACAGGATTTTGGAACTGGCAGGAGAGCACATGTTGTATTTAGTTAATAAACCTTCTAGGTTTTCCTGATTCAGATTCCGTACAACTGTGCGTTACTTTCCGGTACCGTTAGTACCATTAGTTTTCTGTCAGGTAGCACTGAAGAGTCCAAATAGTTCATATCAAAACTGGAATTGTTCTGCAGTAGAATTTGTTCCTGTTGTCCTCACTTTCCTCCGGTCCTCGTGTCTGCTTGCTTGGTCTCCTCCTAATGTCCAGCCTCAAGCCTCAAGGTTGAGCCAAGCAGCAGAGGTTGGCCCTACAGCCTCAGCGATCCCCTCCCACTCCAGAAACAAGAAAAGGAGGATTAGTGGGGAAATGGCGGCACAGAAGGCCCTGCAACGCAGGTCAACCCCGCACGCCTGGGGCCCCCAGGTCCAACTTCTTTGAAGAGGGCTCTTAGGCATGAGGGGTGCTGGGAATGGAGCAAGGTGCTAGCGGAGGCCTGAAATCAGGGCTGGCCCTCTCGGTCACCGCTGGCTTTGTCCACACGGGTTCTGTAGTTTCTCCTTGGCGCCCTCGGGCGGCTGCGGGTCTCCAGCACCCACATGACTGGGAGTGATGATGACGAGGGTCTGAGGCCACGCGGCCCGGCTAAACACCGCGCGCTGCCAGCCTCGCCAGTAAGTTCATTTTTAATAGTTAAGGTTTATGGCATTCAATTTCATTTATCATCACAGAATAAGTACACATTAAACATCAAAGAGATAGTCCAGTTTTGAGTAAGGGACCCTCCTCATTTGTTCTCCAGGAACTGAACATTTCTCAGCCTGAGAGCACTTTTGTAGCCCAGAAACACTGCTGATTTTGTACCTTTCTAAGAGATTTTTACCATTAGTGTGACTCTCTTAATGGAAAATGGAATTTTGTCTTCTATGAATAGTCAAATAGGTACCTGAAAGATTTCCCCTGCTAGGTTGTGAAAACTCCTAATGGCAGGGAAGGTATGTAATGTACTTCAATTATGCAACCCCTCCCATCATACAATGATCAAAACGGCATTGCAACTCTATCATATTTTTTTCAATATGATGACACTCTTGACTACATGATAATGCCTGACCATAATTGTGGGTCTCACTATTTGTTGTCTTTAAAATTAGACAACAAATTTTGTTGTGAAATTTTGCATATTTTTTTCTTCAAGTTAATCTTACTACTATTTCCATGATTATTTCTTCCACCACTAATTATACTTAGTTAATATAAGAATTAATAAATTATGAGGACTCTTTTGGCAAACTTGTTTGATTTTGCCTAAAACATGTTTGCAAATCACTATGGGTAATACCACAGAGGTCAGGAATATAGTTTAAAATACTCAAACATCAGCATGACATTGGCAAACAAACATAAACAGACACACTTTATCAATGGAGACAGTTCTGGAAGATACTCTTGCTATGATGTCACTGCAACATGAAACAACCTAGAGAAATAGCAGGGTGCACTTGGTGACAAGGGATCACTTAGAGATCTTCTAGAAATGCCTCCTTACCAACCAGTATCAAAATTATTTCAATACATTTAAAGATTTATTTTATTATTTCTTTCTAAATTATGCAGATGAGTAGTACGTGTGAGTGCAGGTGCCCTCAAGGACAGCTGGATTCCTGGAGCTGGAGTTACATGACTGGGAGTTGGCAGATGTGAGTGCTAGAAAGCAAACTCAGGGCCTGTAGAAGAGCAGCATGTGTTTATAACCATTTGGCCATCTCTCTGAGTGTGTGTGGGTGGACAGGGCTAAGAGACTCAACAAGTAATACAGGCTGTTGTCAATACACTTGCTTAGCTCTCAGCAATTGAGAGAAGACCCTATTGCTGAAGATACCACACACTTTGGACACAGGACCTGGAGGAATTGAGCTGGGACTGATCCTGTAGCTTCCTCTCTGAGGACAATCCAAATGGGGTAAAGCATGGAGAGAGGACAGAAGAAGAGGAGGAGGAAGCCATGATGGAGCAGAACTACATTGCCAGGAGCAACTGCAAGTAGCAAGGGGTCTTACAGCTGGGGAATAAGTTAGTGTAGTGTTAGATCTGTCCAATCTAGACTTATAGCTTATAATTATAATAACTGGATTGTGGGTTTTTTATACGGGCTTACTGGGGTTGGAAATTACAGCAACAAATAGTCTTGCCCAGTTGTAGAGCCTACAGACACAATAATGACAGGCCTGGACAGATATCCAATAGTATAGTAGGGGCACTTTCATCTTGGTTGTAACCAATAGCTATTTAAGTGAACTTCGGGCCTATTCAATAGAAAGATTCATGCCTAGTACTATAAACCTTGGCAATCACCTATGACTGAAGATATGACAGGCCCCAGAGGAGAACTACTAGTTTCCTAAAGCAATGTCCCATTTAACTGCATTATAAGTATTTATTCTTATACCAACAGATAATTATCACTTACCTCTCATCAAAGAAAAGCTTCTTACTACAGCAAAGAGGGACCATTACAGGGATCCACAAACCAGTCAAAATGAAGAGAACAATTGGCCATGGTGCCCTACCCCCAACAGACATATCTACAGCACATTTCCCACAGCCAAGATTCAGGGAACATAATGGAACAGGGGGAGCAACAATTTTAAAAGCCATAGGACCAGAATACCTACTGAGAGACAGTGTGTTCTAGATATGACAGGGAAGCCATGCCATTGAAATTTATTCTTTTCAATTTGTGTGTGTGTGTGTGTGTGTGTGTGTGTGTGTAACTGTGATTACAGAAGAGGTCATGAATTTGAGAGGTAGGGAGGCACAGAAAGAATTATCATGGGGAAAGAGACAGGTAGCAATGATGTACAATACTCACAAAATCATTGAAGAAATAAAAAAGGGTGAATTTTTTAAAATGTAGTAGTTATCATGTGTATATTAAAGAAAAGCTCAGAAGCATCACACACATCTTACCACCTAGGATACCTAGGTTGGAAGCTTCACACACAAAAGAAGTCAGAGGATGCAGTAATTAATAGTTTCAAATGGCATGCCAGAGAATAGTGCAGAGAAAGAAGACCCACCAGAAGTCTTTGTTAGTTTCAAGAAAATACTCCAGAAATAACCTCTTTACCCTTCATCAACTGCAATAAAAGAACTTCAACAAAGCAAAGCTTTTTCCTAATGGGATTTCCTCATGAAGCTGGGGTTTCCTGTGCAGGATCAATGCTTCAGAGTTTACAGTGAAAGTGCAGCTGGGGCGTTCATGACACAGAAGAGCTCTGCCATGCATGGCTAATGAAGAGGATGATAGAGAAGTAAGCTAAAGGAATCTCCACTTTTCATGTCTCTTTCTATCTCTTGCTATGTTGCATCAGCTTCAAGTGAAAAGATGTCATACTGGAGATTTCACCCAAGTGCAACAGACCAATGGAATGCCTGCACATTCGTACAAATGATCTTTTCAAGAAAGAAGATGTTCTATCTTTCAGTTAGTCTGAAGGTCAGGGGTATTTCATGCTGGTTACAGTTGAAAAACATGTATTATTTTCAACAGTTTAGTCTCATTCCCCCTTTCTTTCCAGATCCTCTCTAATGACTGGCAGTAGAATAAGATTCAATCTGATGATGATTTAAAGGTCTGTGAGTGGTCTTTCTTTCCTTGGCATGCAACATACTTCAAAGAAGCAACTGTATAATTACAGAGGAAATGAATTCTTTTCAAAGGGATGAAGACCTTTTCTCAGATACCAGAATGAAGAATTAAGCCCTCTAACTCCATCTCATGATACAGGCCTCTGGGTTGAGAGGAGTTTCTGGTGGTAGGTAGAATTGCTCACTAAACCAGCAGGCAGTCATTGGGCCAAGAGTAATTCTTATGTTCTACTCATTAGATAAAAGCACTACATTAGGTAGGCTAGAGTGGGCAAAGGGAAGACAATTAAAATAAGATTATAAAAAACATACAGATCCAAAGTATATGTCAAAATACCTGATGTGCATACCTATACATACTAGTTACAACTTACCAAGTACATGCTATGTGCTTATTATGGTGCTAAGTATTCTGTATGCATCTAACCATTCTGGCAACCTTATAAGGTAGATAATACTATGATTCTCATTTTATTGAGAAGCAAACCAGGTCACTCAAATTGAAGTAATCTTATCAATGTCTCCAAAAGTAGTAACAGAAGCCAGTACTGTCATTTGGCCCCTATGTGTCAAGAATTGTGTTTGGTAAATTAGTTATGCTGAAGTCTCACAGCACTCTTCAGTTGTATGTATACGTCATTTCTATTTATAGGTAGGGTGTGTGTGTTTGTGTGTGTGTGTGTGTGTGTGTGTGTGTGTGTGAGAGAGAGAGAGAGAGAGAGAGAGCAAGAGCGCATTCACATGAAGGTATGTGTGTAAATGTGCATGTGTATGCAAGGTAGATGGATGGATAGATAGATAGATAGATAGATAGATAGATAGATAGATAGATAGATATTGATTCTAAGAGGTAAAGTAACTTACTCAAGATTACATAGAAGTAAGTGCCAGAGGATTAAAATCCAAGCTCATGTTTAAAAAGTCCATGCTTTTTGGCTGAGGAGATGGCTTAGTGGGTAAAGAGCTTTCTGTATCAGTATGAGGACATCATTTTGGATCCCTAGGACCCATATAAAGGTAGACACCACAGTATACTTAAGTGATCCCAGCACTCCTACAGCAAGATGTGAGATGGAGACAGAATTCCCCGGACACTTACAGGCCTGCTAGCTTCACACATGCAGCAGTCTCCATGCCTAACAAGGTGTAAGGAAATGACTGACTCCAAAAACTGTCTTTTGACTTAAACATGCATGCCATGCCCACACCCATACCAACCTAAAGATAGAGAAATACCCAGAGAGTTCTTAACCTACGAATTTTGCCATATCTACTGCAATTTGATAGTGTTCCAATATAAATCAACTGGTACAGGCAGGTGGATGGAAAAGTTGAAAGAACCTGGATATTTTTTCATTAAGAACATGAAAGCCTGTACAGTTGAGTAGGAATTATATCCTATTTTCGCCAATGTTACAGGCCATAGAAAGGTTAGCAAAAGATACAGGGAGAAAAGAAGTAACTAACATCTATCCCTTTGTCCCAAATCTACAAGAGGATGGGAGATCATTCAGAACATAAGCCAGAGCTAGTAGAATACTATAATATATGCGACTTACTTTTATCTCAGTACTGTTGCTCTCATCTCCAAATTCACCTCGTCTGCTCTGTGAAAAACTATTATGGGCCCTTAAATACATTCCCTTTACTGTCTGGCAGAGCTTTCAGTTTTGTCAGTAGAGGGTACTAGACAGATTCTCTTCAGTAGGAAAAGATTTCTTTTTGGTTTCTGTAATGGAGGCACTCAGTATCTTCAGTAGGCAGTTTCAACAGCTCAAAAAGTACTGATTTCTGCAGGGCATGAAACTTTTCAAGAATGCAGGTCCGGGAATGATGGTTATCAGGGCACCCAGCGGCCAAATGCTTTTTCTAGGACTCTCCAATCAGAGGGTTTAGTATTAGAGTACCTATAGTGGGATAACCCCCCACCCCATGAGACCAGGTTCTTATAGCATGTGGAGGAGGGATTTCTCAGAAGTCTTACAGTGCAGAATTCCAAAATATCTTGCTAAAGCTGTGCTACAGCAGTTCTGCTGCCAATCACTGAGCCTTGACTGGGCCCTTTCTTGTAAGATCTAGATCTTAACACAGGGGGAAGGTTTTACCCCTAGGTCTTGTAGCTCAACTGTCACAATAGTTGTGCCTTATATGTTAATAGTATACTGTTCGTAGATACTTTTGCTTCTTAATAGGTAGTCCTGTTGCAGCTAATGTTTATGGTGAACTTGTGTTATTTGTATCACTGTGTGTGGTTTCTCTACTGATTTTCCCCAGGCCAATGTAATGAATTCCTTCCCCTCCCTCTCAGTGTTCATTATTCTCAAGGCAGAGATGCTTCTAGGAGACAGTGTGGACTGGGAGGGTGATATGCTCCTAGAGATGAGGTCCAAAGAGGAAATAAGGAATTAAGTGTCTCATCCCCTGTCCTGGGAGGGGCTGGGGATTACTTGTTTGTTATTTTTTAAGAAAATAAAGTAGTTACAACATGTGTGGTTTCTTGGGTGCTGGAACTTGTTCAATGAAGATAAAAAAACAAAACAAAACAAAACAAAACAAAACAAAACAAAACAAAACAAAACAAAAAAAACCCAACCTCGTCAGACAGGAAAGGCAAGCGGAGTCTGAGGAACCCAAGGGCCAGATGACTCAGGTGGTTTCTGATCCCTTTCAATTCAATTGTAGAAATACTAGAAGTTACACAGGCCAGGTTTTCTACAGCACATAAATATTTGTCATGACAGCCTAAAATTATTGCTATCCTTAGTAAAATAACCAATACCAATCAGGATTTTTGGTGACTGACAGGACCTCTCTTCAAAGCTCAAGGCTCATTAAGTTCCCTCCAATCAAGAGATCAATTCCTTTCACTTTTTTTTTACACCTTACCTTCACTTAGAAACATGTAACGATGTTTAGACAACAGAAAGAGTCATGTTGAATTAAAAAGAAACACTTCTGAAGCTTCAGCACAGAGCTTAGCAGCTCAGAGTTTGCATGCCAGCATATTTTACAAGAATTATAAGGAGAAATGGTTTGTATCACTGACAGAATACCATCATAATTTTCATATTACTCATGGATTTGTACAGCTGAGTTCATTTTTGCATAAAATGTTTTCCAAAACACTTGGTAATTAACCATTAAGTTTCTACTTTTATATTTTTTTGTCTCCCTGTTCTGACTAGCTTATATAACAAATGATAAATGGAAGAATATAGATAAATAGATATGAATAAGGAAATGTAAATGTCAAGGTCTGGTCATGAACTAAAATGTTCTCTATATGTGACACAAATCAATCTCTGGAGTATTTAGGAAGTATTGGTACAGACTAAATTTAAACACACAGAAAGCTTCATGGTTAATCAGTCTGCTCATTCACTAGGAGGTTTCTCCTCCATAACCCATGTACAGTACGAGCAACTGCATTAGAAAGCAATAGCACCTTCCACTAAAGGGTGTTTAGACAGAGTCCCTACAAATACTCATAGTCTTAGAGACTTCCTTGGTTCTCTGGATAATGTAAAACATGGGTTTTTGTGTGCAAGTGACAGTCCGGATCAGCACAGATGAAGGAGATAACTCAGAACTATTTTGAATAGTACTTCTGTCCTCCAACACTAAGCCCCTGGAGTTCCAGAAATTTATTATAACTATAGCTTCTGTTTCTCCTCGAATAGAGAAGTTCACTCGAATCTTGACTCTAGTTCAAGGTCTAGGAAATCTCCACTGGTTTTTTCCCCTCCTTCATTTCATAAAGATGAAGTCTGAATGTGGAGTGGGTAAAAGGCTATTGCTTCAGAACACTTTGATGGTTTAGACTGCAACAGCAGATGTGGACAGGAAGAAGGTGACATGTAGGAGTTTCGTGTTCGAGCTTTTACTTCGTCGTAAAGTTTCAGAAACTCGAATGTGGCCAGAGGCATTCCTGACTTTGTATCAAGAATTATAGATAAGGTGAGGTTGTAATTTCTTCATATTCAATTACCCTGTAGTAATTGCATATATTATTAAAGTTCCATGTGAACTTTTTTAAAAAAAAAAAAAAGAGGAAAATAAAAAAGTCTGTGAAGTAGATTTCAACCAAAGACTGCAGTTTGCTTACTTGTGCTGTAATGTTAAGCAAAGGAGGCTGATATCCCAGGTGTCTTGAGAACCAAGCTTATTTCCTGGGGTAAGGGTCAACATAGGAAACATTACTAATTACTTCTTTCCTGAGTTGAAACCAAAATGGCTAAAGATATGATATGTCACACTTTTAATTTCTCCTTGAAATGAGAATAGTCTAACTTCATACTGCATCATCATCATCTTTCTAGGAAAATCTTTCTTACCAAAGCAAACTTACCTATACCTACAGATTAAACTATGGTGACAGAGGTCATAATAACTGAAAAGGGTCAAAGAATCCAAAATAATATGACCAGAATGACCTTAGCTAGAAACTGAATGTCAAGAAGAATGTCAGTGGTTTTTTTTTTTTTTTTAAGCTCACAAAGATGGGTACACTCCATAAACCAGTTTTCTGACTTCTTATAGTATGTCCAAAGAAAATATTTCAAGGAGTCTTAAATTTCTCAAAAACTGCCCAATTCTGTTTATAAAAGGGCTACATGGTGGGGGCAAAGTGGCTTACATGCTTAGTCTGGGACATTACCTGTGATTCTTAGATCTGCAGTGCAACAAGGTTACCTGAGTTTCCTTCACTCCTTTGTCTTTGCATTGAGTTCCAATTGAAGGTGCAGTTTCTTTTTTTTTTTTCTTTTAAAATTTCATGTGCATGAGTGTATTGACTGTGTGCATGTCTATTAACCATATTGTGTTTATGATGATGCAATTTTAAAAAAGCAGTTGGATATATCTAAACTATAAATTTTATTTCTTGCTAAGAGTTCAATATTGTATGTGCATACTATTCAAGCATGCATTGGCACATATGTGCACAAAAACATACTCATGAAATGCTTCTAAATTAAATAACTTTCAGCCCATGCTAATTTTGCCATCTAAGATATTAAATGATACCTAATGTTCTGGACACTTCATGGTAGTCAACTAATAGAATATATTAGTTTTAGGATTCTGGGAGCCAAAGGCAACTCATGAGGATTTTGAGCTACACAGAGCCAGATGTCTGAAACCCCTAACCATGGATATTTTGAGGACTTGACAACAGCCAAGGCAGGGCACTTGTGCAGCAGCTCTCCCATCATAAGGAGCCATTCAGAAGTGAGGGGTGTGGGTGGAAGGTGGACAGGAGTGAGCTAAAGATAAAAAAAAGTTGAAGAGGGTCTTCAAGAGAATTGACAGTGTTTCAAAGGTTCACAAAGGGCTGTGGGATGGACTCAAGATGCTGGTTAGCTAAGTGTGATTTAGGGGGAAAGAGGACCAGAGAGACATATTATAGACATGGTAGTAAGTACTGTGTTTCTACTTGACAGAGGCAGGTTAAAGTCATCAGGAGTTATCTTTAAGAAAGTTTTTATAAGTATATATTAATTATACATAGTAACAGGTTTCATTATACACACACACACACAAACACACACACTGCATTTTGAACATACTAACTCTTCATTACCCTTTCTTGTCCCCATTCCTGCGGATTCTCACCAGTCCTCTTCCATCTAGTCCCCTTTCTACCTTTATCACTTTTAATTTTATTGTAGATGACAATTAAGGTTAATCTTGGTTGTCGACTTGGATCTGGAATCAACTAAGAAACAAGCTTCTTAGCTTGATTAGGTTAACTGATTTAGGAAGACTGTTGTAAATGTGGGTAGCAACTTCTGATGCCAGCCCAGATGTAAGGTTTATATTACTCAGGGTTCTCTATGATATAGAACCGAGGGAATGACTATGGTCCATGTAGTCCAACAACGGCTGTCTCATGACAGGCTAATATAGTAACCTAATGAGCTTTATTAGGCTTCCTTTCAGCATTTGTCTTGAGATGTAAATTTACTCCTTCAGCCTCTATTGTAATGCCATATCCCCGAATGCTACCCAACTGTTCATGAAGCTGGAACGTACTCATTTTCCTGACAATTTAAACCAGTGCTATTCACCCTTCCTAATGCTGCAACCTTTTAATACAGTTCCTCATATTGTGGTAACCATGAAGTTATTTTTTTGCTCCTTCATAACTGTAATTTGGCTACTGTTATAAATCATAATGTGACTATCTGATATGTAGGATACTCACAGGTTGAGAACCACTGAACACTGTCTGGAAACACTGTACAGTGTAAAGCTGTTGACTGATGGGGATAGATTACTTCTTTGTGAAGATGGCAGAAATTGTAAGATATACAAACTGATAGCTTTAAACCCCGTAAGTGCCAGCTTCCGAATGAATGGAGGGGTGAAATTCTTTCGAGTTAGTGGATTAGAGGAAGTCTTGCCATTTTAGAGCATGAGAGTAAAACTGATACATCCACTTACAGCACTTCAAATGTGTAACCTAAACCACCTGATGCAGGAAAGCCTAGTCACTGAGAAGCCGAGGACCTAGGGAAACTTGTTTTCAAGCTTCAGCTTTGACACAAAACCTACTGCATGTTCGCGACGGTCAGGTCACTTCCTTTCTTTGGACATTAGCATCCTCACCTATTAGATGAGAGTTTACTCTCTGCAATCAAAGTGATCTTCGCCTCTAATATTTTATAATTTTATAATTCCTGGTACGCTTTCTTTCTTGACATTTATTTGCAAGGGCCATCTTGCCACTCACATGATTTAAGTTTTTGGCAAATTGCAGACGGCCTTAAATAAAAATTTCCCCTTGAAGAGGGGAAAAGAACAGGATGTTGGAACTGAAATGGCTCATGTCAGGTGTGACCTTTTAAATTCAGAACAGCTCTCTAGTGGTTCATTAACTCGCCCCATGGGAAGCCCAGCAAGTGAGTATGATTACAAAAGGCCCCAACTGTGTATCCAGAGAGAGCTGCCCTATTGCCTACTGAAAACAAAGTGGCTTCCTCTTTGTGCTGGCACTGGTCAGCTCTTAGATCAGGAAGCATAAGATTCTATTAGGGAAAGAATTTCAGCCAACTCAGCGAAATGCTGTGCCCAATCTAACCCTGGCTTTGAGGACTAAGCTGGAGCCCCTTTCAGAGGAGAATGATAGAATTATTCCTAAATAATTGCTAAACATGGTTCTTTTTTCTAGAATGTTAAAGTGCTTAGAAAATATACTAAGTATAATAACCTGATTTGCATAGTGCTATATATTTTATAACAAGTGCCAATAAATGTATTTGCTCAATTACATTTTCTTAAGAATCCACTAAAGTTAGAACAGATATTATCTCCATTTACCAGACAAGGAAACTAAGGCTTAGAGAAGTGAATACAATGTTTCAAGTTTAATGAGAATAGCACCCACATTTTAATTGGTTTGGTTAATTCACCAATACATTTTCCCAGTTGTCCTATTACGTGTTGTCAAGAATGCCAGTTGGGAATGAGAGGTTTTAAGTGCTAGATCTAGACAGTGAAAAGAATTTTACATTCATTTCAAGAGATTTTACATTTACTTATTATTTTCTCATACTATGTTCACTGGCTTTGAAGACTCTAGGAAATAGGTATTGCTCAATGACTTAAATTTAAATCGATCATTACACATATAAAAAAAGTCAAAGCAAATATTCACGGGATATTCATTTAACTGATTCTGTACAAATGTATTGGAGATTTGCAAAAATATAAAACCTTGTTCTTGACTTCAAAGAAAAGTATAAGTTCCAAACATTGTATAGTGAAGTTATATATTTCAGTCATAACAACCAATGTTAGTGTCATGGGAAGGAGAGAAATCAGTAAGAGAAGTGTTCATGGAATAATGGAATTAGATTCAGCACTGAAGGCATGGGTGAACTTAATTGTCAGAGGAAGAAGAGAGATTCAGTAGAAAAGGTGAGCAGAGAGTTCTCAGAGAGAACTGTGAAAGGAAACCCAGATAAAACCTCAGCATCTCTGAGGAAACTGATGTGAATGTGGGAAAGTAGGTGTGGCCAGGCCATGATTGACATAAGTGCTCAGGAGGAAGGCTTTCTTTTGATACTGAAGGTGTGCATACCAATGGTGAAGAGCTTAGGCTATGAAATCAGACTGATATGGGATTGAGTACTAGGAATGCTACTAACTCTCCGGATGAATGGGTCCTTGGGAGATTAGTTTCTGTCTTAGGGTTTTACTGCTGTGAAGAGACATCGTGACCAAGCATATACAAACCGTCACCATGACCAAGGCAACTCTTATAATGGACCACATTTAATTGGGGCTGGCTTACATGTTCAGAAGTTCAGTACTTTATCCTCATGGGGGAAGTATGGCATTGTCCAGGCAGACATGGGGCTGGAGAAGTAGCCAGAGTTCTACATCTTGATCCAAAGGCAGTCAGGAGAAGACTGTCTTCCAGGCAGCTAGGATGAGGGTCTCATCTCAAGGTACATCCCAAGAGGCACATTTACTCAAACAAGGCCATACCTCCTAATAGTGTCACTCTCTGGGACAAGCATATTCAAACACAGGAGTCTATAGGGGCCAAATGTATTCAAAACACTATAGTTTCCTTCCCTGTAAAATGGGACTGTAATGTGGAGCCTATGATATGATCTCAGTAAAGACTGAGCAAAGTACTAATACATGGTAAGTAGTCATTAGATGTGAAATATAATAAGGTAATTTATGAGATGATACTTTGTGTTTTTATACCTTTAAGCCTTTTTAGATGGATAAAGTAAAAAACAAAATAAAAAAGGCCCAACCATTCCTTTTATTCACATTCTGATTAAAGACAACCCCACAATAATCACAGTAGCTGGGACAGAGTTGCTGAAAGTGTTGACAAGGAAAGTTCAGGTCAGATTCTGCAGAGCCTTCGTGGTTGCTCTGAGGACTGCCCCACAGGGAATCAATACGCCTTCCAACTACAGAGAGAGAACCGCAGGGATCTGCTGAAGGGAACTTAACAAAGTGCTAGCAAAAGTGGCCCAAGCCTGAAAACTGTTCATCCTTCTCGGCCTCCACTGGGCACTCAGCTTTGCAAAGGAGTATTTCTTAAAGGCATGCCATGCTTGGTACACCAGCCTTCCGCCATATACTTTCTAATGGATGAGAAGTTCCAATGAACATTTTGTCCTCAAGACCCGGGAAACATCACTTACCCCTAAGATGTCAGAAACATTCAAGCAGAGAGTCACATATCCTAAGGAGTGTGTGAGAAATTCCAAGGAAGTAAATCCCTGACATGAAGGAAACTGAAGGAAATAATATGTCCCAACAATGATAGGCAACAGAATTCCAGGAAAGAGCAACTGTTACCTGAGCCTGGAAGGTCATGAATGTGGAACACATTTTAAAAATAGGAGTCCAGGGACAGTGTTGTAATTACCAACCAATGAGCCTCCCTCTGGTACTAGATAAACAGATGCATACACTAATTAGAAGGGGTATGAGACAATGAACAATATAACATTCAAATGGCAGGAACTCAAGAGAGACAAACTGTGAATAAGAAAATTATCTTGTTCCAAGTCCTATAGTTCTAACCATCTATAAAGTCTAGAATATATCATCTAATGGAGTTGTTGGCCAAAAGAGTCCCATGAGAACCCCCAAACAAGCCAGGGTGTTGCTAAGATTATATTTCTCTCCACAAACTGACACCAGGGCCACAGGGCTGAGGACAACACCTACACAACTCATTGAGCATGGAGAAGTCAGGCTGGTGCCTACACAGAGCCCTTACTTATATGTGCTAGCATTTTGGGTATTCCACATGCTACCAAAGGAGAAACATCAACACTATTTCAGCCACAAGGCAGGAGGCAGGCAATCACCCTATAAGATAAGGTAGTACAATGGTGGCACAAAGTTTGTGTGGAAAAGAATGGCCCCTATAGGCTCATGTATTTGAATGCTTGGTCATTAGGGAGTAGGGGATTAGCAGATGTAGGCCTGTAGAAATAGGCATGTCATTCTTTGAGGAAGTGTGTCACAGGGAGTGGAGATTGGGAAGGCTTTGAGGTTTCTAGGCCCCCCCCCCGGCTCAGTTTCTCCCCTCTCCCCTCTTTCTTTCTCCCCTCGCTCCTACAAATCCAGATGTAGAATTCTCAGCTCCTTCTCCAGTATCATGTCTGCCTGCCTGTCATCATGCTTCTTGCCATAACAATAGGCTAAACCTCTGAATCTGTAAGCCAATCCCAATTAAATGTTTTCCTTTGTAAAAGCTGCCGTGGTCAACTGTCTGTCTGTCTCTCTCTCTCTCTCTCTTGTTTGTTTGTTTTGTTTTTCAAGACAGGGTTTCTCTGTGTAGCCCTGGTTGTCCTGAAACTCACTCAGTAGACCAGGCTGTCCTCGAACTCAGAAATCCACCTGCCTCTGCCTCCCAAGTGCTGGGATTAAAGGCGTGTGCCACCACTGCCTGGTGACTGTATCTCTTTAGATGTAACAGAACATTGACTAAGACACCTGATTCAACTTAAGGCCCACTTCACTCATATCCAACACTGCTCAGGTGACCAAGAACCTGAGACTAGATAGCCCAGGGATGTAGGGCTAAACCAAATACTACTTACTGTTCTAGAAAACAAACAAACAGAAAATAACCTCCCCAATAAAGAATAAAGTGACTCCTAATTACATTCTGCTATACTCATAGATCAGTGCCTTGTTCACTCATCAGTAGAGAAGCTTCCTCCTACAGCAGATGGGAATGAATGCCAAGACTTACTGCTAGCTAGATATTATACAGAGAATGGGAGATCTTGAAACACTCAATCCTAAATCAGATATTGGATAAAGTGTAAGAGTCAGAAGGGATTTTGGACACCAAAGAAAAAAAATCAAGGCTATTTAAATCAACAAGAGTGACACACATATGAACTCATAGAGACCGAGGCAGCATGCACAGGACCTTTACTGGTCTGCACCACTTGGGAACCTAGAACTGAAAGGGGAAGTGGATACTTCCCCTCCCTAATGTCCCTAACCCAGAAACAACATCCAATTGATAACCACTTCCAAATAAAAAACTTCGTTTCCTCCAAGGTCAGCTGCATGCTCAGCAGTAGATGCCAACAGAAAACGAACTCAAGGGCAGCTTTGAAGAATTCTTGTCTCATAATATTGTGCCAGAGCACTTTCTCATTTTTTTAAAATTATCTTATTTATGTTTTCTTCTTCTTTCTTTTTACCCTGTAGATACTTTGTGTATATATTATGGCATTCAGTTTAGTGTTTTTATGGGATTCCTGAGTGTGGGAACCAGTAGGTTTTTGTTTCTCTTGCCTTTTCCTATGTTGTCTTTCCTTCTGTCTGCTTGATCCAATTCCAATGTGTTACTTGTTTTATCTTATTCATCTTTTTTTACTTTGTTTTATTGTATAATCATTAGCAATGGTTTAAGTTTTTCTTTATCCCTTAGAACTCTGAGTTTTCTTTTTATTGAAAGTATATTCTTCTCTCATACAATACATCTTCAGCACATTTTCTTCATCCTCCACTCCTCACAGCTCCCCCTCACCTCTCTCCTCCCCCAGATCTAGTCCTCCTTTATTTCTTCTTCAGGCTTCCAAGAGATGAGAGCCAACTAGGACAAAACAAGAGTCAGTAGAACAAGATGAAAGCTCCTATATTGAGGATAGGCAAGGCAATCAATTCAAGGAGGAAAAGAGAAGCCTGTTTTCTAATGAGAGACAGAAAGCGGGTGGATCTGGATAGGAGGGGAATGGGGAGGAGCAGAGGAGACAAAACCATAATCAGGATATACTATGTGAGAAAAATATCTATATTCAATAAAAGAAAAATCTAGAGTAATTAATTTTTTATCTAAACAGCCATTATTATGTATAACTGTCCTTTGCCCAGGGTTTTTATTTTGAATTAAAGGAAGGCTGGAAAATCATTGGTTATAACCACATTTAACAACTTTCTTGGGTCTCTCCCTCTTTCCTTTTCAAATGGATGGGAAATTTGGGTTCCAAAACTGCTGAACTTCTTGGCTGTCACTACTTCAAGAATGGCTTATTACAGAGATGATATACAAACACTTAGGAAAGTAAGTGCTGACCAGTTAAGTCCACGTAAGAGCATGTCTCTTAAGTAAAGATGGTCTCCTTTAATTGTTATTCTTGGACATAACACTAGATTAGCAGCTTTGCAGTAAAGCTTTCACAGTTCCCTTATTTTAAAACCATACAACTTCATTACTCAGATTCTTCATTAAGAACTGTGTTCAAACACTGAACGTATGAACTGACAACTTTGCAGGTTGTCTCCAGTTGTTGCTATAGTGTTCTCTAAATACCATATCATGCATGGTATTTTAATGTATGGCTTTATTGGGATTACAGTATTAAAAGTGGGCTTAGTATAACAGTAGATAAGAAGGATTTATTTTATTTAATTTTATTTATTATCATTTCAACACTACTGTATGTACACAGATGATCTAGTTTTAAAATTGTAAGTTCAGGAGAAATAAAGCATAGAGAGGTTGTAAATAACTTATTTAAAGCTACAAAGCTAGTTTGTGGCAATGTCAGTGCTTAAAGCCAACTGTGCTTTCTAATAAATATGAGGCCTTTAAAAGACATACTTCTAGTAATTATTCTACATAGGCTTGAAAGACTACAGAAGAATATACTTTCTCCTGAAGAGTCAGCAGAACTGAGCAGAGGTTGGAGGCTATGAGAAACAAAGAGGATCAGTCCACATGCAATCAGGTTGCTTACCTGTTTTCCTTGGAGATCAGAGGGAAGCTAAGGTGATGGAGAACACCAGCACACGGACTAATGACATACTAAAAATAATCTGAGCAAGGAGACAGCGAATACTGTGATTTTCTGGTTTATTATTATATCTCTATTTTTATGAGGCAGAATGGCTGAACTAATGGGCCTGAAACTATGAAAATGAAAAATAATACAGATCATCCAGGAATGAAATGAAGAAAATATGACATTACTGTAGCCTGTGTTATATAGACATAGGTAGTTTAGTTTGCAAAGTTAATAGGAGCCAGCATTATGAAACAGCTTTTAAAATCAGGTACAACTTAGGCTATATTAATAAAATCACTAAGTGCTTTCAGATGCTGGCCAGTGCCTAACTGTGCTTGCTATGATACTCTGGGCCTTTTCACTCCTTCCCTAATGCTTCTCTCCCTGCCACGTGGCTGACCTCCATCTTGGATTAACTCAAATGACATGGCCTTTCTTCTTTCGCCTTTCCATTTGCCTCCTTTGGGTAGTTGCTGAGATTTACAGCTTGTTTGATCGGTTTTTCTCTTCTTAAACTCTACTAACACCATCCTCAAGCTTTAAAAAATTAAGACAAATGAATAACAAACAAACACAAAAAGAAGTAAACCCCAGAGCCTGAGGAGTAGAACTATTGTTTTCTTCTCCTGGCTGCTGGATTCTATTGTGGAAGGCAGCAAAAAGAGCAATATGAACACACTAGAGAAAAGTAACTATGGAGAAGTTTTTAAAAACTATTTCCTATGTGGTCCATTTAAAGTTAACAGAATATTTAGCTTCCGTAGGAGAAAATGTGTGTTTGTGGGAGTTTTATGTATTTCAAGGACCATCAGGTTAAAAAAAATGATTAGACTTGTTGTGATATGTTTTATATTACGATGCTCGGACCTAGGAGACCTAGGAGTTTATGGTTAAGTATATGCCTTTGCCAAGGTTTATATTTCTGTGATAAAATACTATGACTAAAAGCAACATGGGAAGGCAGGGGTATATTTAGCTGATACTTTCATGTAACAGCGCATCACTGAAGGAATTCAGAGCAAGGATTCAAACAGGGCAGGAACCTATTGGTAGTAACTGAAGCAGAGGCCATGGAGGAACAATGGTTACTTGCTTGTCTTTCCCTCATAGCTTGCTCATTCTGCTTTCATATAGCACCAAAACTACCAGCCCAGGGGTGGCAGCACCCAAAGAGAGCTGGGCCTTCTCACATCAATCATAAATCAAGAATACATTCTATATTGGCCAACTTAGTGGAGGCATTTTACTCAATAGAGGTTCCCTCTTCCCAATGGTTACGTCAAGTTGATAAAACTATCCAGCACAATATAAAAAACAGATTTTTATTAAAGAAGTACAACCACTGAATGATAAGTATAACAGGTTGCATTTAGTGAATGTTTACTTAATGGTGAGAACTACGGTCCCCCAAGAATTACATGAGGGACATAGAGATGAGAATAGTTTACTGCAAACAGCGGTCTTAAAGTTACATGAACTACTTGGACACATGCTAGATGACTACCTGATTCAAATGTGCCATAAGAATTTTATAGTGAGATGATGGTGGAGCTGAATTAGATGAATCATGACTCCTATTAATATAAGATGTAATACATTCATTTTTGCTTGTTTTTAAATTTATAACATTATTCAGTGTTCAGTGAGGATGCTCCAAAGACATAATTTTTAACTCTTGTTTTTTTTTCATATCTATGCATATACAAACACATGCAAACATGTGCTGCACATGTGCGCGCATGCACTCACAAACACACACCAAGGATAAAAAAGATAGATTAAGGTATCTTCTGGCAATGTGAAAGCAAAAAATAATTTTGAATCTTAGCAATAATGTATTAATGAGAAATTACACAATAGTATGCGATTTGTTTATACTGATCAGAAATTATGATACACATCAGTCAAGAAAAGTTTAGGGAATATAAATTTCAAAATCACTTCATATTAATGGTTGAATCACAGAGGGATGATTCTGCTTTTTGAAGCACATAGACATAATAATTTACAAATAATAGGCATAATTAATTTATAATTAATTCCAACTTGGTATCTGCTATGCTACAATATTGAAGTTTATTGCCACATGTGATCTTTGCAAGAAGTTTAGAAGTTCAGTACAAAGATACCATTTCCATGTACAGTTCTGGAATCAACCACAAAGAGAAGTAACTAATCAAAATTCACAAAGTTGAGATACCAGTGTTTTCTTAGCTGCTAAGCTATGTTTCCAAATCTCTAAAAATTAATAATTCTTAAGAAAATCCTAAGCTTTTTAGCACATATAGTGATATAGTTGAAGATTCCTGGCCTCATATAAGCACAACTATAACAACAAAAGAACATTCTTGAAGAAATACTGCACGATGAAAGAGGAAAAATAGGGCTTCCATTGTTTTCACAATCAAGATTAGAAATTGTCAAGAGATGAGACCAAATAATTGATGTGATATCACCCATGATTTGCTCACCAGGTGTAGAACCCTGCAATATTTCTTTAGGAAAATTTGGACAGAGAAGGAAGTAGATCTAGCTGTCTCAGATGAGGTGCACCTCTAGTGAAGGGAGTAAAGCACTGACAGGAATTTTCTGAGCAGTTTAAGATCTGCTGGCAGGACAGTTCTGTTATCAATGTTCATCTTCACTCTACCTTCTTCCTGGGTCTTGGTTAAGAATTTAAAGGTAAGCTATGAAAGCTAGCTAAGGAGATTAGTCAGGTCAGTACCAGTTTGATTTCTCCATGTTTTATTACAGGGTCTTACTACCAGGTTCCAGAGGGTTCCAGAGAGCAATAGCAATTGTCTGGAATGCATTTTTGGGTCTATGGTACCACAATGGTTAATCAAACCAAAAACCAGTAACTTATTCCTGGTACTGGAGGAATACTTGTTAGCATGTTGTGTCTAGTAGGGGTATTGTCTCCTCATTATAGGATAATGGAAAGAGAAAAGTAATCAAGCTTACCTAGCTGCAAACACTTTAAATTACATAAATCAATTGTCTTGATGATATATGCCCACTCAGGCAGTAGTGGCATTAATGCTACAGGAGTAACCAAATACTTTTATGATTGGATTTAAGACCTTTTCCACATGATAGAATCCATACCTGGTACCTTTATCTTGGCCAAGACCTGTGAATAAACTGTTTAGAGACTAAATATGCTACTAATTGTGCATAGTATTAAAATGACACCTAATGACTTACAGCTATATCCATTGATTGGTGTATCTTGTAGTCCTCCTGAGAGAAACTTTTGGTAGTAGATGGCAATCAACATAGATGCTCAATGGGTCAATATGCAGAGAATAATAGAAAAAGGACATCTATATCACATACAAAGCTCGGTCTTACTGAGGAAGGGGTGGTGGAAGAAAGATTGTAAAAAACAAAGACAGTGGATGACTACAGTATTTAATTGGCCACAACAGGGCAGCTTCACGTTACTCATGGTGGCTGTGACAGTATGTACAAGAAGTTGGGAAGGACAAAGGGTGGATCTTGGAGGAGTTGGAGAAGGTGTTGAATATAATCAAAATACATTGTGTGAAATTCTAAAATAATTAAACATATTTTAAAAGAAAGAAAACAGTGAAAAGAAAAGAATTGAAAGAAGAAAAGACAAAAGTTGATAATGAAGTACTAAATATTGACAGGAAATTTTTGGTAAGCCACTTGAAATATTAAATTGTTGGCCAGAACATGACATATTTTCCCCATAGCTGTGATGAATTACATAGCCTTTCAATCAAACAGATCACAAGTTCTCATTTCTGAAATTCTATGCATAGTGCAAACAGAAATAGCTTCCGTGATAACTTGAATGCTGGATGAATGGCCAGTACATTGTCACGGTGTCCATATTCTTCTGAAGCTCCCTGGTAAAAAAGGACGATGATCTTGCAAGAACCCACTGCTTGTGCTCACCATTTGTCTAATCCAGATAGGACACTTGAACAATTGTAAACTTGGGCCACATTTGTTGCCCAGCACAGCTTCTTTTCTCTGGGGTATTACTGTGTCACTGCTTCACTGACAATACACTGACATAAACTTAACAGCCTCACACTTCCATATATTTGTGTTCCTTACTTTGTGTTTTCTTTTATGCTTGGGTTGATACTTTCCTTGTTTTAAGTAGGAGGGTAGTAATACAAGAGGTACAAACCAGTTCTATGTGTTTAGAAGAAGCCTTAATCAGCACCAGTTTCTAAATATCCTGCCATTCATCTCCAAGTTGATATTGACTAGGGATCTCTATTTCCTTTTAACATCACTTTCTACTTCCAAACTGCCTTCTGAAAGAGAATGATCAAAGAACCAAGCTAGTCCTAAGCACAAAGCAATCCCATATCCCATAATGAGGGCTGTGGAAGTGAATCTAGTATTTAATCAAGAAAGCATGAAGCCGAGCGTGGTGGTGCAAGGCTTTAATCCCAGCACTCGGTAGGCAGAGGTAGGTGGATTTCTGAGTTTGAAACCAGCTTGGTTTACAAAGTGAGTTCCAGGGAAACCCTGCCTCAAAAAAAAAAAAAAAAAAAAAAAAAAAAAAAAAAAAAGCATGAAAGACATTTGGTCTTCTATCTCTAGCCTCAAACCAAGTAGGTTGGTTGTGTCTGTACCCAGTAGGTAGTGACAGCCAGAAACAGGGATGCAAAGGGGATCGTCTCCTATCTTCAGCATAAGAGAACAGCCATTCTGCTAGAGCCTGATAAGTATAGAGATGGATGCTTGCAGCCAGCCATTGGACTGAGCATGGGGTCCCCAATGGAGGAGTTAGAGAAAGAACTGAAGGAGTAGAAGGGGTTTGCAACCCCATAGGAAGAACAACAATATCAACAAACCAGACCCCTCAGAGCTCCCAGGGACTAAACTACCAACCAAAAAGTACACATGGAGGAACCCATGGCTCCAGCCACATATGTAGCAGAGGATGGCATTGTTGGACATCAATGGGAGGAGAGGCCCTTGGTCCTGTGAAGGCTTGATGCCCCAGTATAAGGGAATGCCACGGGGCAAGGGACAGGGAAAGGGGATAACATTTGAAATGTAAATAAAGAAAATATCAAATAAAAAAGGAAAAAAAGAAAAATAACTGAGAGAGAGAGAGAGAGAGAGAGAGAGAGAGAGAGAGAGAGAAGAGAAGAGAAGAGAAGAGAAGAGAAGAGAAGAGAAGAGAAAGAGGAAGAGGAACAAGAAGAGAAGAGGAAGAGAAAGAGGAAAAGAAAGAGGAAGAGAAGAAGAGAGACACAGCCATGTTCAGGTCAAAGATGAAAAAACATCTGGAGCCCAGAAAGTCAGTATAAGCTAAGGAATTAAATTAACATTCCAAAGATATACTGAAAGTACTATTTGGAATAGTCAACGTATGCATCAACCTAGGTATCTATCAGCAGATGAATCAGGAAAGAAAAAGTATATATACAGAATAAAGTTCTGTTCAGCCATAAAGAAGAAAGTTATATCATTTACAGAAAAAGGATCCAACTGGAGTTGATGAAAATTATGTACTATAAGCTAGATTTAGGAACATAAATATTACATGTTTGTCTTATTTGTGAATTCTAGATTTTTATCGAGATACATGTAAGTATATTTGTCTGCCTATCTACACACACACACACACACACACATACACACACAACACACACACACACACACACACACACACACACGAACACAAATGCTATTAAGAGTGTAGCATAGACTATAAACAATGAAAATGGGCAATGAGGGTTATCTGTTTATTTCCCACTCTGAGATACTAAATGAAATGTGATAAAGAGGCCTGAAACATGAATAGAGTCAATTCAAGTTGTTTTATGATGGCAGCTAGAGCCATCAAACACAAATTTGAAGTTTAGGTTGAAGGGTAATTTGAGACTCCTGGTTTGCATGGGGAGATAGGGGGATCAAGTCATAAAGAATACATGAAATGTCACTTTAAAAAGACATGCAAATGAAGCCAATGGATGCTGAGTGAGGTTTTAGCAGTCTCCTAGAAGACAGGAGGCAAGTTTGTCTGTTTTTTTCCATATACTGAAGATGGAAATTAGCACTAAATAAAAACTTTGATTTCCCATAATCCTCTTTATGGACGCAATGGCCTTTCAAATGAAAATAACTGAATGATAAAAAGAATTCAGGATCAATTATCCCGCTTAAGACCCTTTCAATACCAATAGTTTCAACTTATTTTCAGACTTTAATTCCCCAGTTGAACTTTGTAATTATCACTGTAGATAAAAGAACCCTCAGAGCCTTCGGCTTTGTGTCGGGAATTGATCCCTGGCTTGACGTTGGAGCGTTATTTCTTAGGTGACTGCAGATACTGTGTGCACAAGACCTGTTTTCAGGCACAAAGCAGGCCTGAAGTATGGGCATTGTGCCCCTAAAATAGGGCCTTTCAAAGAGCTGCTCTGCTGAGCAAGCTCTGCGCACACAGTAATTAGGCTCAACCACTAGACAAACAGTTGCTCAGCCTGTGTGTGCTACAGAAATAAGGACTTGCAGCACTGCATACCAGATTTTCAGCATTACTGAGGAGGGAATTTGTGGTCTTTGGTGTCTTGGGACAGATGTGTTTATTAAACATGCAGAGGCCTGTGGGCAATTCAGATTGTAGCTCAGGCTGACACCTCCATTGAAGAAGGCCTGCAGACAATAACAAAGATTAGTAGCCAATGTGGAGAGATGTGGTTTGAGGAAAATGCTCATTAGGCTCTTGTTTCTCCCAAAGTTATGCAAATTCAGACAAACAACAAGGAAGGGCAGAGAAGGTCTGCTCTTCAAAGGCAGCACTGCTACACAGTCAGCAGATCTTGGTTTCCAAGGAGAGTTGGACCAGCAAGCAAGAGGCCAGAACTCCAAGTCACTTCTTTCTTAGATAATAAAAAAAATGATATGTTAAACTCCTAGTCATGCATCAGAAATTATGTCATGACATGGTCTCATTCTTTACAACCATTGTAAGTGTTATCTCTCCACAGAGAGGCTAGACATGGGCCTAGTGTAAAACGGGCTATACAGAAGCTGAATTCATTTTTCAGTTTTGTGTTCCTGATTTTCTAGTTTATACAATTTATTAAACGAGTTTTCTGTTTCTTTCATTTCTTTCCTTACTGTCAATACTTTTAGGGGGAATACTCTCCTAATTCTCTAGTTCTAAAATAATAATTCCCCAAAGAGGCAGGGGTGGCTTTCTTTCTTTATGCAAGTGTGGATAGACAGCAGACAGAATTCTCACTAGAGTCTTTCTCCCCCCCCCCCCTCTATTCTTGACAGGCTGAGTTTTTCTTGAAAATGTGAGGTTCTTGAGGCTCTGAGGTACTGACTTTACTCTCCCACCCTTTTTAGGATGGGAACAACCTCTATAAAGCATACTGGAGTACTTGGCAGGACAGGAGGCCTTGCCCTTCCACAGCCAAAGACTGGAGACTCACTCTCATTTTTTACTCCCTGAGGACAAATAAGAAATGTCCCACTGCTTAAGATTCTATTCCTGAGCAGGAGCTGGCCTGCCTATAACCACTTGAGGCTCTGAGCACTTGAGGAACCTATGGAGTCATGTTTTAATTTATTTATATATTTTTGTATAGTAAGGGGTAGTAAACATTAGGTGCCAAACATAATTTTTAAAATCTAGCAGACCCTTGACAACATTAACACACTGTGCCTAGAGGAAGAGACATTTCCCCAGATTTTTATTTTTTAAAAATGAAAACAATGATCAACTCCTTTGTGCTACAGCTGAATATTAAATAGAAACATCTTAGAGACCCTTGCCTGAGAGCCATATGAATTCTCAACTATATAAGACACCAAATAGAAGACTTATAAAACAGAAAAGTAGTGAGTCTGCTTTACCAAAGAAACAAAGGGGTTTCCTCTAGGGAAGAAGGGAGCATGATGGGAATTCTGCAAACAATAGACTTCTGAGAGATTTCAAAAGTGTTTACTTAGAAACCAAAATAACAACAACCAAGCCTTACAGTACTGACAAGGGACAAAGACTCATAGTATTGACATAGGACAAACACTCCCCTACAAAACGGCACACGGCGGGCTCTGGAATATTTCCAAACAGCAAAGACATTCAGACTCAGTGTTTGCCCAGCATGATCTGAACAAATTTGTCAGACTCCACTTTCCCTTAAATATCTTCCATGATCCATGTATAGTGCTAAAATACTTTCCTCTGTCCCTCAGCCAGAGCTCAGAAAGCCAGGGCAGTTGTAGTGGTAGTGGTGGCAAGAGTTAACCTGAGGATGGGGCGGGGTCTCTCCATTTATTGTGCAATTGATTTATCTGGCTGCATTGCTTGTTAGTTGATCTCAGTGTCAGTGTGCTTGGTTTTCCGTTTTCCCTTGTTTCACTGTCAGCTTGCTAGTTTGCCCATCAATTTCTCCTTGTGGTCCTTCCTCCTCCTCTGTTTTGATCATCTCCCCCTCTCATTGGCATGAATAAAATGGGGCAGTTTAAAGTGGTCAATTCAGTGGTATTTTGTATATTCTCAAGGTTGAGTAGCCATCCCCTCTCACTCGTTCTTGAACATTTTTATCACTCTCAAGAGAATGTCTGCTTGAACTCTTTAGCAGTTGTTCCTCCCTTCCTGTTCCCAACTACTGGCAACCACCAATCTTCTTTTTTTCTAGGGATTTACTGATTCTGGCTATTTCTCAAAAATGAAATCATATAGAATTTACAATTGTGTGTCTGGATGCTATATGACTTAGAATTATGTTTTATAAGGTTTGTTTTTCATGTAGCATGTGTCAATATTTCATTTCTTTTAATGGCCAAATACTATGCATTGTATGGATACACGACTTTAGCATCTGTTCATCCATTCACAGACATTAGGGCTGTTTGCAATCTTCTGGCTATTGGCAACAGTGCAGCTGGAAACACACATTCATATTTACTTGTCTGGGAACCAGTTTTCAGTTTTTTTTTCTTTTGGTTTAGATATACAGGAGTAGAATTACTAAGTCATGTGGCAATTCTAAGTCCATTCTTTAAAGGAAGCATTAAACTGTTTTTACAAATGACTAAATCATTTTATATTGGAAAATACAGGGGAATACCTGGGCCAGGAAGCAGGAGTGGGTAGGTTGGGGAGCAGGGCAGGGGAGGGGGGTATAAGGGACTTTCGGGATAGCATCTGAATTGTAAATGAAGAAAATGTCTAATAAAAGTTGTTTAAATAAAAAAAAATTTAAAAAGGAAAAGTCAATTTGAGCAAAATCAATATTCCTTACACATAATTTTCCAGATTAGGAAAAAAAAAGAAATTTAGTAGTGTTTTAATTTTTTCTATATCCTTCAAAACAGCTGAGTTTTGTGTTTTAGATAGTAGCCATTGTGGTAAGTATAATAAAGAATTATCTCAACTTTGCTAATGATCAATGGCATTGAGCACATCTTTATGTTCCTATTAGTCATCTGATTGTATTTTTTTTTTCAAAAATGTCTCAAGTCCTTAGCTCATGCTTTGTCACAGAAGCATTCAGGCCCATTCAGGTCAAGTGCATGCAATCTGTGGACTGAGTAGAAGCTAACAGCTGAGTTGGACTACTCAATCACCTAGCTAAGAGAGCACAGCTCAGGAAGGTAGGACCACACCTCAGGAAAGGGGATCTACCGTAATGCATACTAAACAGATAGGATAAGAGATTCCTTTAATGAGATATTATATTTTTCTTTCCAGAATTCCTGTCCTCAGTACAGCTGCCTACAGAACTGGAGTCTTCGCTTGTTGAGCTGTAAGAGAGTCTTTTGTGTGTTCTCAGATTTGAGATCCTTAGAATATGTACATAAGGCTCTACTTATTCTCAATTCTATTTGCATACCAGCTTCTGTTGCTGTCTTCTCTCCTTTATTTGTTTTCTTGACTTCTACACCCATTCTAGTCTTCTCTTCAATCTCTCCCTCCTTCTTTCTTAGTTCACACATTTCTGATTACTGTCTTAACTCCTTATCTACCCAACCTTCTACATGTTATATCGTTTTTTGGCATTCTCTTTATCAGTGTCTCTTTTGTTCTGTCATCTCTCTCTGTCTGTTTCAATGTTTTCTAGGTTGAGTGTCTTACTGTATCCTCCAGTTTGATCCTGTTATGTACTTTATGATTATCTTGATACATCCTCATTTTCTCTCCCTACTCCCCTCCCTTTCTCCTTCCCTTTTTCTTTTTCTTACTTGTCCTACATAACTCTCTCTAACACAGTTTGGCCCTTGCAGTTTATGTTTCTGTTTGTGTCCTGATTCTGTGTAAATCCTCTGACACCCAGTACATGGCTTCTCTTCTTTTTTTTTTTTTTAAATTGGATATTTTCTTTATTTACATTTCAAATGTTATCCCCTTTCCCAGTTTCCCTCCCTCCAGGAAACACCCTATCACGTCCTCCCCATGCTTCTATGAGGCTGTTCCTCCACCCACCTGTGCACTCACACCTCCCTGCCCTTGATTCCCCTATACTAGGACATCTATCGAGCTTTCATAGGACCAAAGACTTCTCCTTCCATTGATGTATGACAAGGTCATCCTCTGCTACATATGCAGCTGGAGTCATGTGCACTCATTTGACTAAGTCCCCGGGAGTCTTTGAGTTTCTGGTTGGCTGATATTGTTCTTCTTCCTATGGGGTTGCAAACCCTTTCAACTCCTTCAGTCCCTTCTCTAACTCCTTTATTAGGGACCCTGTGCTCAGTCCAGTGGTTGCCATTGCTTCTTTTCATTACTCAGGATGTGTTCCTATGTTCTCTGCTTCACATTTGAAAACCTGTCTGTTCATGTGAGAATAGCTCACTTGCTCCTTTTCTTCCTCCATCTCTATATCCTCTTCTTCTCATTGCTTTTCCAGTCCCCCCCCCCCGTTTCTATCTCTTAGGTCTCTATAGATTTTGAGCTATCAGAGTCTCTGTGTCTCATTTCCTTTATACTCTTTTATCTCTATTTCAGGTCCTTGCATTTTGGGCTACTCCTCCTGATTGTCTATGCCTTGCTGTACCCCATATTAGTCAGAGTTATTTAAAAGAATAAAACTGACAGACTGAATGAATATATATATATATATGTATATATATATATATATATATATATATATATATATATATATATATTACATAGTCTGGGCAGTCCGAAAAGGGCTGTCTCATAATGGAAAGGCTGAAAATCTGATAGCTATTCTGCACATAAGACTGGATGGCTTGGAAGTCCCAATATGGTACTGGATTCCTAGAGGCTTCCTGGACTGCTGCTAGTCTTCAGTTGGTATTGGAATTCTGACAAATCTGGTTCTGATACTAGTAAAATAATGACACAACAGGTGACAAATGAACTTGCCAGATAGAGTGTGGGCTAGCAGATAAAAAGCCAAGTTTTCTTCTGTGTCCTTTTACCTAGGCTGCCAACAGAAGATGATAAGTACATATAGGGTGGGCTTTCACGTTTCAAATAATCTGTTCAAGACAATCCTTCACAGGTATACCCAAGCAGCTTGTGTTTTACTTGATTCAAGATGTAGTGAAGTTGACAACCAAGACTAGCAATCACAATCCAACCTCTCATTGTTCTATGTCTGCACCCTTCTTCTTCTTCTTTTTTTTTCCTGTCTCTATTTTATGTCTTGTTATCTCTCTTGACATGCTTCTAGCTCTCTAGATCCTTGTTGGCCCAATCTATTTATATATCTGTTTTTCTCTCTTTCTTTCCGTCCATCTGCCTATTTGTCTCTTATTCAAAGTCTATTTTTATCTGTTTTCCTATTCTTGACCCTGTACATATGGTCCATCCCATCTTCTATATCTGTTTGTCTATCTCCCTGTGGCCATATGTCTGTCTGTTTCTAACTCTATAAAAAAGTATGAGGGGGTAGTAGGAGTGCTATAGCAACTAATCTGAATGACACTAGCATTTTATAACAGCTGAACTGTAAATTTCTTCCTAACCTGTGACAGCTAAACACATGCATCTCAGAGAATGGAATGACAATCCTTGGCTTGCCAAAAACTAATGGAGTGTATTGATGCAGAACTACAAATCTAATAGATCATCTGGATACCTTAAAACATGGATATACACAAACTTTAATGTTTCACATATGGCTACTCAGCTGTCCATTAGTGGAAAAATACATACTGTAAACCTTTCACTGGGTTTATGCCTTAAATAAGCTTCCAGAAGTGAGTCAAGTTTGAGAAACTGTTCTAAGGGAAATAGGAATTAAAGAGTGGGCTACTTAAAATATAGATGGTGAAAGGATTGTATTTAAAATTTATATTATCAGTGAAATACCATGTAATCAAGAATTTTTCATATTGATTTAGAATAATATCAGGCTTTTGCCTGACAATCCAGATCAGTAATCTTATGCCTCAAGTTGTCAAAAACAAAGCACCATTTCCTATGGAACAGAGTCATTAAATTTCTGTGTGTCTCAGTTTGTCCACAGTTTGGAGCTTATGGCAATATATGAACTCATGCAGTTGTTATAAGGGTTATATAGGACATCCGTGCAAAGTTTTCAGAACATTACACTACACTACGGTGCACAGACGCAGACCCATGAACCAATGTTAAGTCATTGCAATCATGCACTACATTCTAATGTTTACATCAGTGACAAAGGACACATAACAGAGGTAGTGAAAGATTGCATTACCCAAGGACATTGTATCCACCTTAGATAGCATTAAACACACTCAATCATGTTCATACAAAATAGACAAATTCCACATCTCAAAGCATATTTCCAAGTAATATTCTATGATGGCACATGCCTGTAATCCCAGTATTCATGAGGCTGAGTCAGGAAGATTTTTAGTTCAATGCCAGTCTGAACTACATAGCAACCAACTATTTCAAAATAAAACAAAATAAACAACAATAAAATATATATCCATTGTTATAAGACATGTGTCTATATTGTGCATTGGAGTGGGAATCAAGAAGCCTGTGGTTCTGGTCAAATCTGTCCATACAGTTTTCCTGTCTAAAGAATGAAGGTGTACTGCTAAGCTCTTTATGGTTTTATGGTTTTAGAATTCCATGTGACTGGGGTTGTCTAGACACATGAGATCATATTTGAGATGAATTTCATGGTTCATTTCTCATTTTTCATAGGATATCTGACTTGAAAATTACAATGGAAAGAAAAGAGTCAGATTTTTAACAACTTGTGAAGCAAACTTGATATGTACAACTTTTTTGTCCTCTTGACTTATGTAACTCTTATAGGGTGAAAAAGTTTTTTAGAACAACTTTCATTCTAACTTTCTTTCTTCAATGTTGTCAACATTGGATAGTTAAGGTAGGAAATATTTACACACACACACACACACACACACACACACACACACACTTTGGAGTCAGGATTATGATAAGCTAACATGCCTCATTTTTTAAAAAGAGATGTTAGGCCAGAAAGATGGCTTAAAGGGTAGTGGTACTTGCTACCAAGTCCTGGAATAAAAAACAAAAACAAAAACAAAAAACAACCAAAAACAGAAACAAATAAACAAAACAAAACAAAAAATCCCAAAGTAAACCAAAATAAAGCAAAAACTCCAGAAGTTGTCTACTTTCATTTTTCTATAACAAAGCTTGACCCACAGGAAAGGGGCAATTCTGAGATTAATCCATAGGAATCACATAACAGAAGGAGAGAACTATCTCCCTCAATAGTTCTCTGAACTCCACAAGCACACCGTGGTACACATTTTTAATTTGGCTGCTCATTGAAATGAAATCATCTCCTTATCTGAGGAAATCTTCAATAGTATTTGTTAAACCTTCAAAACATTGTTTTATCCTCAAAGCTGTTCTCCTGTACATCTTACAATGGCCATTGCAAAACATGTTTCTGGTAATTTACTGTGTGAGCATGGACTACTGGCAAACTGATTCCTACTTTCTACAGACTGAATAGATATGATGCTGAAAACTGGTACAGAGGACAAAACGTCCTTGTGCATACAGATAAGCACCAGAGGAGCTGAGAAAGTTAAGATGCACATAGGCATCCTTCAAATGAAGGAGAGATTTAACCTCTTCTCCTGCTGGCATGCTGAGCATGGATATAGTTTACACCTAGTAATTCCTGCTACCTGTACAGCCAGGCTCCACTTGGATTCCCCCAGAAGATATTCTGTTTATCATAGACTTTCCCCTAAAACCTCAAGGATTACTTCTAGGTCGTAAAACTCATCTTGTGAAAGAAGTCATTTGTACTTTACAGTAGCCTAAGTGAATTCCACATTATTTTAGGGGCAGCCCACAGGGATAATGTTTACCTGATCATTCTCCTTAAACCCTTACGTTGAGCATTATTTCTAAGCTGTCAAGAATCCATCTTTCAGAGGAACCATAAGCACTTTGTGCAGAGCTTCAATTTGAACATATCTTTTTTAAAAAAAAAGTATATATATACGTAAATTTACGTATTTATTAACTTTACATTCCAATCTCAGTCCTTTCCCTCCTCCCACCCCCTTATACAGATCCTACTGCCATTTCCCCCTACCTTCCCCTCTGAGAAGGGAGATTGCCCCTGGGTATCACCCCCATATACACACCAGGACTAGGTGTATCCTCTCCCACTGATATCAGACAAAGCAACCCAGTTAGGGTAATGGGATCCATAAACAGGCAACAAATTAAGAGACAAACCCTCTGTCTAGTTGTTGGGGGACCCACATGAAGACCAGGATGCTTCCTATGTGAGGGGGTCCTAGGCACAGCCCATTCTAGCTCTTTAGTTGGTAGTTCAGTCTGTGGGATCCCTGAAGGGTCCAGGTTAGTTGACTCTGTTGGTCTTTCTGTGGAGTTACTGTCCTCTTTGGGTCACTCAACCCTTCTCCCAACTCTTCCATAAGGCTCCCTAAGCTCTGTCCATTGTTTGCCTGTGGGTCTCTGGATCTGTTTCAGTCAGCTGCTGAGTGGAGCCTCTCAGAGGACAGTTATGTCTGCAAGCATAACAGGTTATAATAATAGTGTCAGGGATTGGTGCTTGTCCATGGGATGGGTTTCAATCTGGGCCAGTCACTGGTTGGCCATTCCCTCTGTCTCTGCTCAGGCTTTGTTCCTGCACATCTTGCAGTTAGGCCACATTCTGGGGGCTTTGGGGTGGGATGCTGTCCTTATCCCTCCACTGGGAATCATGCCTGGCTATAGGAAATGGCCACTTGAGGATGCATATATCCCACCGTTAGGAGTCTCAGCTAGGGTCATCATCATACATACCCTGCCCCCCTCCTTCAGGTGGGCATCTCCAGTACATAAACATGTCTTAAGCATTCTTGTATTCATGGGAATAAGTCAACTGTTATCTGAAAACTTTTTCCAAAGCTGTGCTGTGCTTAAATATGGCGAACTTAAATGAACTAGTGGTCAGACCTTACAGTCTTGGCCCAGCACAGGTATGGGAATCAGGATGAACCCACTTTCAGTTTTGTCTCTTCACATCTCATTTCCCAGCCTGCTGTAAATCCTGCACTGCTGTAAATCTATACTGTTGAATATAACCTAGATCTCTACCATGGCTGGGGCGGCAGCTGTTAGTAAAGTTCTTGGTATCCAAACACAAGGACTTGAGATGTACCACTAGAAATGCTGGCCATGATGGGAAGTAATTACTGTTCCAGTACTGGGACGTGTAGACAAAAGGATTCCTAAGGCTCTCTGATAAGCTTGTCTAACATGGTTATTGAGTTTAAAGCCAGTGAGCAGTGCTGTCTCATAGGAGAATACAAAAGGTAGATGGCACATAAGTAATGATTTTTGTCAGTTGTCCTCTGTTATCCACATGTGCACCTGCACAAACAGGAACATGCAAAGAGTCACACACACACACACACACACACACACACACACACACACACTCACACACACCCAGAGTTAATATAGTCTTTTAGCATGCTCTTCTTCTTTTTTAAATGGATCAACTAAATATTAGACTGATTAAGAGAAAAGAAAATGGATCAGCAGTTTGAGCATGGCTCATAGTGTAAAAATTCAGTCTCACCAGTTGGCTGTGCTAATGGCAATGATTACCTTTAAGAAAGATGAAATCTGTGGAAATACAAAGGTATTTATTCAGGCAAAAGCTGTTATTTCCACATATCTTAGCATAATGTACACTTCTCGATGGTAAATAAAGTTTTACCTTTGGAAGCACAATGCTAAATATTAAACATTAGGATATATTCTATGACAAAATTGCCAATTTACACAAATCATGAGAATTCTCTTCTTAATTACTCTTTGGTTTCTTTACCTCAATATTTTCTTTCGAATAAGGACATCAAACTGTGGGGATTGGAAATATCCATATATGTGTAATGTCTGTCCTGTCCTTGCTCTCCTGATTTTGCTAGGATCAGGGTACCCTTGTACATGCTTGCTTCCTTGCAAATTTATGTTCTCACACGGGAACCATTCACAATATATTTTGCCCTAGCAGGACAGGCAACAAAGCAAAGTTATATAACTAAGGAATAGGGGCAGTCTTCCCCCCCCCCGCCCCCCGCAGAATGAATATAGTGTGCTTCTAAGAAATAGCCTTTCCTGCATTTTCTCACTATATACAATAAGGCCTGACAGGAAGCAAAGAAAACAATTGTTTGTTGTTGAGTTTTGTTGTTCTTATGGTTGTTGTTGTTTTGGTGGTGGTGGTGGTGGTATATGTATGGGTGTGGATATATGTGTGTGGTTGTGCACGCATATGCACACACATATACAAGAGCACACGTGTGTGTCTTGAGTGGCCAGAAAGGAAGTTAAAAGGCTCCCAATCCAGAAGCAGGCCTCGCTAACTCCCACAGTTTCACTTTTCTTAATATTGCCTTTCAGAATGGGGGCTCAGTTACATTTATATTATAATTACACAAAATATATTGTGAATGGTTCCAGTGTGAGAACATACATTTTCAAGGAAGCAAATATGTATATACCTCTAATCCTTCAGAGGTGATAGCCACAAGGACACTTGTTCAATTATGTTCATGGAAACTTTATTCATAATAGCCAGAAACTGAAAACAACCTAGATGTCCTTCAATTGAAGTATAGATAAAGAAAATGTGGTTCATTTACACAATTGGAATACTACTCAGTTATTAAAAACAAAGACATCATGAGTTTTACAGGCCAATGGATGTTACTTAAGAATATCATCCTGAGTGAGATAAACCAAACCTAATCCCTGAAACTATTAATGATACTCTGCTATGCTTAGAGATAGAAGTCTAGCACAACTGTCCTCTGAGTCAAACTACCCAGCAGCTGACTAAAACAGATGCAGATACCCACAGCCAAACATTGGACATCCATCCTTAAGGAAGAGTTGGAAGATTAAGGAAGAGTTGGAAGAGTAAGGAAGATTGAAGGGCCTGAAGGGGGTGGGCACCCCACAGGAGGACCAACAGAGTCAACTAACCTGGACCTCTGGGATCTCTCAGAGACTGAGCCAACAACCAAAGAACACACAGTGGCTCAATAAAGATACCAACCCATCCAACTCAAAATCTGCCCTGCCTACAAGAACTGCAGAGGCAAAAATGAAGTAGAGAGTGAGGGAACGGGCAACCAATGACTGGCCCAACTTGAGACCCATCTGATGGGAGTGAGCCAACCTGCAACACTATTAATGACATTTACTTTTTAATAAATAGCTAATTTGTCAACATTTGGTGCCATATATAGATATAGATGATATAGATAAAGACATATAGATATCCATCAATTCTTATGGGTGATGTCTTGTAATTTTAATTTACAGTTTCTTAGTGGTTACTAATAGAGAAGATATTTGAAGTAATTAGTTGCTATTAGTATATGCTCTTCCTAGAAATGTCTCTTTTTATCGATTTTTAAATTGGATGTGCCTTTTCCTTTCCTCTTCTATCCCCCCCCTCTCTCCCTCTCTCTCTCTTCATCTCTCTCTCCCTCTCTCTCTCTTCATCTCTCTCTCTCCCTCTCTCTCTCTTCATATCTCTCTCTCTCTCCCCCTCCCACACCTCCCTCCCTCCCTCCCTCCCTCCCTCCCTCCCTCCCTCCCTCCCTCCCTCCCTCCCTCATGCTCCTCTCTGGTCCCACAGCCTGTTCAACTGTTCTTTATATATTTTCAGTAATAATCCTTTCAAAATGTTTTCCTACTTCATAGCTTGTATTCTTATCTTTTGAATAGGGTCTCTTTATGAATAAAGGCTGAATTTTGGTTAAGTCTCATTTGCCAATTTTTATTTTTGTAGATAGGGATATGGGTAGTTTTGACCATCTAGTGTTTAGTTTTAAGAAGCTTCTGTATGTCTTGGTGTGGTTTTAAGTTCATCCTATATGAATTTATCATTTGAAAATATATGTTTATATTCTGAAAAATGAGAAAGATTGCAAACAGCATTTCCCCAAATGCTTTATCAGCTCTAATTTCTTTTGTAAGGAGCGGGTGTGGCGGCAGTCCCAAAGGCGCCAGGGACTGCAGCTAAGTCATATGACTTGCACCTGACTTCCTCATACAAGCCACAAACATCTTGAGAGCTGCGCAGGTGTACCAGGATACTGGTGAATCCATTTTGATGGAGATATGCCCCTGCTGCCCTGATTAGCTGAAGCTGCGTGCCTGTGAGGTGGCGTGGCCTGCTGTGAGTGGATGGGAACTGAGAGTATAAAAGAGTGAGAGGCCCAGAGTTTGGGGGAGATATAAACAAGAAGAAACAGGACTGAATAAACGTGTGCAGAAGGATCCTGTTGCAGCATCGTTCTTCCTGGCCAGTTGGGTGCACGCAAGATTTCTCTTCAACTTGATTCTAGTAAAATTTAATGCTAGATTTTGAGTGTCACAGATGTATAATCTCAATTTGTTATTAACAAGACTATGTTCTCTTTATTGTTCAGGTTAGATAATGTCTAATATTTTAAATTCTAGTTCACTAACTGTTCCCCATTTTCTACATTCCATTACTGATCTCATTCACAGAGCTTTTTATTTTGTTCAGCATCGTATTTTTCTGTTTTATATAATCTTTTTGTTCTTCTTTATATGTCCACATCTTCACTGATATTTTTCATTGCTCAGGTTTTATTTTCATTTGCTTCCCATGTGCTCCTATTTACTTATTGGATGTGCCCTTATGGAAGAATTTGAATCATGACTTCTTCGTAATCACTTTCTTATAATTATTAACACTTCTGTCAACTATGTCTCTGTATTTTTCCATAATAGCTTTTCATTCAGTTTGAAGCCTTCTGGGCTCTTGAAATAATGAATTGTTTTTTATGTAAAACACTGGCAATTGTGGTATTATGATATGATGGAGTTTAAACATCTCATTTTAGCTGGCATTATTCAGCATTACTCTAGCAGAGGAGAGGTGGTGCTGCCTCACTGCTGTGAGGTGGATGCAGAAATTCAAATCTCATACATTCCTTGTGCTAACATCTCTGTGTGCTAGTATCTTCACAACTGATGGACAGTGCTGAGTTCCAGCACCCTAGTGCTCTACAATAACAATGTGTAGCAGTGGCCTTGTTATTTCTGGACAACAAAGGCAGTTACAAGTATCTATTAGGTCTCATCTGATTCCAGGTTAGTGGATAGGGTAATTTCATAGCCATCACTTATGGCAGAAGAATAGAAGGCTAGGCTCTTTCAAGCTTCTGGCTATTATAAATAAGACTGCTATGAACGTAGTGGAGCATGTGTCCTTCATACCGGTTGGGACATCTTCTGGATATATGCCCAGGAGAGGTATTGCTGGATCCTCCGGTAGTACTATGTCCAGTTTTCTGAGGAACCACCAGACTGATTTCCAGAGTGGTTGTACAAGCCTGCAATCCCACCAACAATGGAGGAGTGTTTCCCTTTCTCCACATCCTCGCCAGCATCTGCTGTCACCTGAGGTTTTGATCTTAGCCATTCTGACTAGAGTGTACCCCATTTTTAAATGAGGTTATTTGAATTTCTGGAGTCCAGCTTCTTGAGCTCTTTGTATATGTTGGATATTACTGCCCTATCAGATTTAGGATTGGTAAAAATCCTTTGCCAATCTGTTGGTGGCCTTTTTGTCTTATTGACAGTATCTTTTGCCTTACAGAAACTTCGCAATTTCATGAGGTCCCATTTGTCAATTCTTGATCTTACAGCACAAGCCATTGCTGTTCTGTTTAGGAATTTTCCCCCTGTGTCCATATCTTCGAGGCTTTTCCCCACTTTCTCCTCCATTAATTTCAGTGTCTCTGGTTTTATGTGGAGGTCTTTGATCCATTTAGACTTGAACTTTGTACAAGGAGATAAGAATGGATCAATTCACATTCTTCTACATGCCAGTTGTGTCAGCACCATTTGTTGAAAATGCTGTTTATTTTTTCCACTGGATGGTTTTTGTTCCCCTGTCAAAGATCAAGTGACCATAGGTATGTGGGTTCATTTCTGGGTCTTCAATTCTAGTCTGTCTAGAAACTTGTCCATTTCATCCAGGTTTTCCAGTTTTGTTGAGTATAGGATCTCTTTTGTAGTAGGATCTGATGTTGTTTTAGATTTCCCCAGGATCTGTTGTTATGTCTCCTTTTTCATTTCTGATTTTGTTAATTAGGATACTGTCCCTGTGCCCTCTAGTTAGTTTGGCTAAGGGTTTATCTATCTTGTTGGTTTTCTCAAAGAATCAGCTCCTGGTCTGGTTGATTCTTTGAATAGTTCTTTTTGTTTCCACTTGGCTGATTTCAGCACTAAGTTTGATTATTTCCTGGTGTCTACTCCTCTTGGGTGAATTTGCTTCCTTTCTTTCTAGAGCTTCTAGGTGTGCTGTAAGACGGCTAGTGTATGCTCTCTCTAGTTTCTTTTTGGAGGCACTCAGGGCTATGAGTTTTCCTCTTAGGACTGCTTTCATTGTGTCACATTACTTTGGGTATGTTGTGGCTTCATTTTTATTAAACTCTATAAAGTCTTTCATTTCTTTCTTTCTTTCTTCCTTGACCAAGGTATCATTGCGTAGAGTGTTGTTCAGTTTCCACATGAATGTTGGCTTTCTATTATTTACACTGTTACCTTCAAAGAAGATGTAATTCCAGTTCTTCACAAACTATTCCAAAAATAGAAGCAGAATGTACTCTACCCAACTCATTCTATGAAGCCACAATTACTGATACCTAAATCACAGAAAGACCAACAAAGATAGAGAACTTCAGACCAATTTCCCTTATGAATATCAATGCAAAAATCCTCAATAAAATTCTCGCTAACCGAACTCAAGAACACATCAAAACAATCATCCATCATGACCAAGTAGGTTTCATTCCAGGGATGCAGGGATGGTTTAATATATGGAAATCTATCAACGTAATCCATTATATAAATAAACTCAAAGACAAAAACCACATGATCATCTCATTAGATGCTGAGAAAGCATTTGAAAAAATCCAACACCCATACCTAAACATGATAAAAGTAATCTACAGCAAACCAGTAGCCAACATCAAAGTAAATGGTAAGAAGCTGGAAGCAATCCCACTAAAATCAGGGACTAGACAAGGCTACCCACTTTCTCCCTACTTATTCATCATTGTACTTGAAGTCCTAGCCAGAGCAATTTGACAACAAAAGGAGATCAAGGGCATACAAATTGGAAAGGAAGATGTCAAAAGATCACTTTTTGCAGATGATATGATAGTATATATAAGTGACCCTAAAAATTCCAACAGAGAACTCCTAAACCTGATAAACAGCTTCAATGAAGTAGCTGGATATAAAATTAACTCAAACAAGTCAATGGCCTTTCTCTACACAAAGAATAAACAGGCTGAGAAAGAAATTAGGGAAACAACACCCTTCTCAATAGTCACAAATAATATAAAATACCTTGGCGTGACTCTAACTAAGGAAGTAAAAGATCTGTATGATAAAAACTTCAAGTCTTTGAAGAAAGAAATTAAAGAAGATCTCAGAAGATGGAAAGATCTCCCATGCTCATGGATTGGCAGGATCAATATAGTAAAAATAACTATCTAGCCAAAAGCAATCTACAGATTCAAAGCAATCCCCATCAAAATTCCAACTCATTCTTCAATGAATTGGGAAGGGCAATCTCCAAATTCATCTGGAATAACAAAAAACCTAGGATAGCAAAAATTATTCTCAAGGATAAAAGAACCTCTGGTGGAATGACCTACAGCTGTACTACAGAGCAACTGTGAGAAAAACTGCATGGTACTGGTATAGTGAGAGACAAGTAGACCAATGGAATAGAATTGAAGACCCAGAAATGAACTCACACACCGATGGTCACTTGATCTTTGACAAGGGAGCTAAAACCATCCAGTGGAAAAAAGACAGCATTTTCAACAAAAGGTGCTGGCACAACTGGTGGTTATCATGTAAAAGAATGCAAATTGATCCATTGCTATAACCTTGAACTAAAGTAAAATCTAAGTGGATCAAGGAACTCCACATAAAACCAGAGACACTGAAACTTATAGAGGAGAAAGTGGGGAAAAGCCTCAAAGATATGGGCATAGGGGAAACATTCCTGAATAGTACAGCAATGGCTTGTGCTGTAAGATTGAGAATCAACAAATGGAACCTCACGAAACTGCAAAGCTTCTGTAAGGCAAAAGACACCATCAATAAGACAAAAAGGCCACTAACAGATTGGGAAAGGATCTTTACATATCCTAAATCAGATAGGGGACTAATATCCAATATATATATAAAGAAATCAAGAAGGTGGACTCCAGAAAATCAAATAACCTCATTAAAAAATGGGGCTCAGAGATAAACAAAGAATTCTCAGCTGAGGAATACCGAATGGCCGAGAAGCACCTGAAAAAATGTTCAGCATCCTTAATCATCAGGGAAATGCAAATCAAAACAACCCTGAGATTCCACTTCACTCCAGTCAGAATGGCTAAGATCAAAAATTCAGGTGACAGCAGATGCTGGCAAAAATGTGGAGAAAGAAGAACACTCCTCCATTGTTGGTGGGATTGCAAGCTTGTACAACCACTCTGGAAATCAGTCTGGCGGTTCCTCAAAATATTGGACATAGTACTACCGGAGGATCCTGCAATACCTCTCCTGGGCATATATCCAGAAGATGTTCCAACCGCTAAGAAGGAAACATGCTCCACTATGTTCATAGCAGCCTTATTTATAATAGCCAGAAGCTGGAAAGAACCCAGATGCCCCTCAACAGAGGAATGGATACAGAAAATGTGGTACATTTACACAATGGAGTACTACTCAGCTATTAAAAAGAATGAATTTATGAAATTCCTAGGCAAATGGATGAACCTGGAGGGCATCATCCTGAGTGAGGTAACTCAATCACAAAAGAACTCACATGATATGTACTCATTGATAAGTGGATATTAGCCTAGAAACTTAGAATACCCAAGATATAAGTTTCAATTTGCAAAACACATGAAGCTCGGGAAGAACAAAGACCAAGGTGTGGATAATTTGCCCCTTCTTGGAATTGGGAGCAAGGCACCCATGGCAGGAACTACAGAGACAGAGTTTGGAGCTGAGACGAAAGGATGGACCATCTAGAGACTGCCATACCTGGGGATCCATCCCATAATCAGTCTCCAAATGCTGACACCATTGCATACACTAGCAAGATTTTGCTGAAAGGACCCTGATATAGCTGTGTCTTGTGAGACTATGCCGGGGCCTAGCAAACACAGAAGTGGATGTTCACAGTCAGTTATTGGATGGATCACAGGGCCCCCAATGGAGGAGCTGGAGGAAGTACCCAGGGAGCTGGGGGGTTCTGCAACCCTATAGGTGGAACAACAATATGAACTAACCAGTACCCCCCAGAGCTCGTGTCTCTAGCTGCATAGGTATCAGAAGATGGCCTGGTCGGCCATCAGTGGAAAGAGAGGCCCATTGGTCGTGAAGACTTTATCTGCCTCAGTACAGGGGAACGCCAGGGCCATGAAGTGGGAGTGGGTGGGTGGGGGAGTGGGTGGGGGAGCGTGTGGGGGACTTTTGGGATAGCATTGGAAATGTAAATGAAATAAATACCTAATAATAAAAAAATGAAAAGAAAAGAAAAAATAAGCACCTATGTTGGCTTCTCAGTGACACCTGTTTTATTCCATACATAAATAATACAGATCTCAACATATTAATTTGTTTTAAAAATGTCATGCATACTTTATATGCCCCAGTACAGGGCAACATCAGGGCCAAAAATTGGGAGTGGGTGGGTAGGGGAGTAGGGGGGAGGGTATGGGGGACTTTTGGGATAGCATTGGAAATGTAAATGAAGAAAATACCTAATAAAAATATTTCAAAATGTCATGCATGTATTATACATATTTAGATTAATATAAGTAAAAAAATAAACATAAATAAAGGCACATAAACAACATCCTTCACCTGAGAACAGAAGTTTCCTCATTTGTGTCAACTTTTAAGATGCTCATACTTGATGGCATATCTATGGTCTTTGATTTCCTCTTCTAGTCATTGAGTTTTCTCTCTCTCTTTTTTTTTATACAATGAAGCTCAACAACAAAATAGTACACTAAAATAAGATAACTACCTCTAATTCATCTCCTGTTGAGACTTTGAAAAGTTTGTTTTTTCAAATAGGTTTACTTTAGTTCTTTGATGGTGAAGATAGAGGAATATTTGTAGCAGAGAATGAACGATGTACTAAATAAGGTCTAAAAAATAAACTTAGCAGACTTTCAGATTTTGGCTGAGAGCACAGGTTTTTTTTTTCTTTCACTTTTTCCCCCATTTAACATGCCATAATCTAGCTGAGTGCACTAATTCAGTATCATTTACCACTATTAGACTAACACACAATTTCTGACTTTGAGTACTACAGTCATAATACGCAATGGGTAAAGCTTTTCGTGGTGCAAGATTTTAAAAGTATGTGTGCAGGGTACTTTTATAATTGAAAAGAGCTCAGTTAAGGAGGTTTAATGGCCTTTATTAATTGTTGATAATTCAGAAAATATTAAATTTTAAACCCAGGTCTCAGTTATTTTGGACTTTCTCAGGCAAACTAAAACCTCTCAGTATAATTAATTCTCAGACACAATAGAAAGATAACAAATGACTGAGCAAAGGAAATAAAAGAGTAAGAACTGAGAAAAAGTTAGTAGTGAAAACTGTCATTTACCTCACCTGACTTTTATCAAGAACACTTTTGTTATTCAAGTACATGAAACAGAATACGTTCTTTGTGGCACCTCATCACTGGGTCCTGATTTAGCTAATTGCTTTTAATAAGGTAGTAAGGACCCAAAAGCCAACAATACAAAATGAAAGCAAAGATTTGAACAATCAATAACTGACATCAAACTGTAAGGTTTCCTCCTCTCTAATCCTACATACCCTTTCCTATAGACAAGGTAACCATTGTATAAAGCCCTCATTTGTTTTACATCCCCTTTCCTCTTATATAGTTCCATTAAGCCTATATGTACCATCAAAATTATATGTTTTGATTGCTTTTGTTTAGGGTTTCTCATATAGGTTCTCTCACTCTGTGGCCCATGCTGTCTTGGTACTCAGTATATTCCCCAAGCTAAGCTCAACCTTGGGACTCTTATCTTCCTACTTGTATCACAGATTTCATTATAAAACTGTAACATGCTCTATGCAATCTTTTAGGACTTAGTTTTTCTAAGTTTATGTTATACTGCTATGGTTAATTAATATTTTTAGGTGTGGACATAGTATAAAGCTATATATACAGTAGCCACTACATAATACATAGATTAATAATGATGAGAATTTAGATGGTTTCTAAATTGTGATGTGAACTGGGTTACTGTAAATATAATGCTCTATATCTTCTGATCTCTATATATGAAGAAACAAAATATTTAGATCTTGGGATATGAATGCTAAGCTTTCAGAGATAATTCCAAAATTTATTATAAAGGTTTTGCAGCAATGTGCAATTTTTCTACCAACACACACACACACATACACACACAGCACCAATATTTGCCTTTCTCAGCTGAATTTTTTCCTCTGAAACATAAAACTCAGAAAATTGTATGAATGACTATTTTTTTCAATTTTCTTCATGGTAGAAATCAGCTAGTACCATTTTAGATACACATAGAACTAACACTGTCTAAAGAGTAGATTCTACCACGCATTGACAGTTTGTTTTTGCCATGAGTCACAGCTGAAAGGCTGTTGTGTACTTTCACTTATTATTTTAACCAATTTGTTAAAAATAATATTTTAAGATTATTTAAAGTATATTTTTCTGATTAGTAATGATGTTGAATCTCTCTTCAGAAGTTAATTAGCCATATGTGTATACATTTCTGTGAAATGTGTGCATTTTGTGTCAATTTTCCTGTGGAACGGTCTGTGCATTTTTTAAAAAAAATATCTATTTTTACTATTTTATTTTAATTCATGGGTATGTATGTGTGTGTATATATGGGTATGCGCACCTGAGTGCATGTGCCAGCAGAGGCCACACTAATTGTTCTGCAACGGGAGCTGTAGGCAGTTGTGAGACACCCAATATGGGTGCTGCAAATCATATTCTAGTCATTTGCAAGAATAAGAAAGCACACTTTACCACTGAGCTATGTCTCTAGCTTCCAGTTTATGTTTTCTTAATAATTGCTATAATTTCTTTACATATACTCCATATTATCCCTTCACCAGATTTGTTTTCTTAGCCTATATCTTGTATTTTTTATATAGTTTAAGTTATAACGAGACATATGATGAACAAATCTTTAATGACAAAAATACGTGTGTGTGTGTGTGTGTGTGTGTGTGTTGGTATGTGCAAGCCATGGTGCACTCTTGGTGTTCAGAAGGCAGCTTTCAGGAGTCAATTCTGTCCTTCCACTGTTTGGGCCCCAAAGATTGAACTTAGATCCTCCTGCTTTGCTATAAACACCTTTACCCACTGAACCATTTTGCTGCCCTTTACAAAACTGTTTAATACACTTGTTCTTGTGTCTTAAATCATATTCACTTTTCCAAGGTTAGTAAGATGTTCAATGGCATTTTCTACTGAAGGTTTTAAAATTTAGCTTTTGAATTTTATGCTTGATATTGTTTGAATTCCATTTAGAAGTCATGCTGAATTGCAACATTATTTGAAGTTAGGGATTTTAAGAAGGTACCTAAATCATGAATGAATTAATGCTATTTTAGGAGTGGATTGGTGGGATCAAGTTCCTGAACATATAGATCAATTCATCATGGCTTCTTATCTTTCTGTCCTCGTCCCTTTCTCTCGTGGCTTCTGCCTGATGCTGAACTAGTAAGAAGGCCCACACTTCCTATTCCTAACAACTGTGACTAAATACCCAATTCACAACTCTACTTATTAAATACCCTTTATGTTTTCCATTATTCTTATATGCTACCTCTGTTGTGTATAAGAGTTTCATACATACCTGAGTCTAGTTCTTGGAACTTCATTAGATTCTAATTTATTTACCTAATTAATACTATATTGTGAAGATGTTCACAATAAACTGCATGGTTGGGATTTACTTGTGCATATAAATGTCTACAATATATGCTGCAATAGGGAAAATGTGAATTTGAATAGAGGAAAATTTTACTCAGACTGAACTGAAAGCATATGAGATTTTCTGGCAAGGTATCCAGCCAGTATTGTAACAGGGCTCAAAGGAAGAATGGCTGCTGGGAAGAAAATTGAACTGACTTGTACATGAATATGAGGAGTCAAGATATTGAAATATCAAGAGTAAGATGTGAGAGTGGAGCAAGAGAATGGGGCAGATAGGGGAAGAAGTGAATGAAAGCGTTCAATTCAAGTGAATGTAAGCAAAATGATGCCCTGTCCGTTTTTAGGATTTCCTGTAATCAAGTGCTAGTGACACTTTTTTTTTTTTTTTTTTTTTTTTGGTTTTTTTCAAGACAGGGTTTCTCTGTATAGTCCTGGCTGTCCTGGAACTCACTTTGTAGACCAGGCTGGCCTCGAACTCAGAAATCCACCTGCCTCTGCCTCCCGAGTGCTGGGATTAAAGGCGTGCACCACCACACCCGGCTGCTAGTGACACTTTTAAGATATGAAAAGGGAACCTCCCCCATCCCAGGATATGGAACCTAAAGAGACCACCTCCAGTAGTTAGAGAGGGGTCCCTAGTGGAGGGATAGGGACACCATTACATCTACAAAATTTTTGATCCAAAATATAGGAACAAAAGCAGAGCAGATTATGGGATGGACCCCCGTGTGGGGCAGTCTCTGGATGGTCCATCCTTTCGTCTCAGCTCCATACTTTGTCTCTGTAACTCCTTCCATGGTATTGGATGGAACACAGGGACCCAAATGGAAGAGCTAGAGAAAGTACCCAAGGAGCTGAAGGGGTCTGCAACCCTATAGGTGGAACAACAATATGAACTAACCAGTACCCCCGGAGCTCATATTTCTAGCTGCATATGTAGCAAAGATGGCCTAGTCGGCCATCATTGGGGAAGAGAGGGCCCTTGGTATTGCAAACTTTATATGCCCCAGTACTGGCTAAGAAGTGGGAGTGGGTGGGTAGGGGAGCGGAGGAGGGGCAGGGTATAGGGGACTTTCCGGATAGCATTTGAAATGTAAATGAAGTAAATACCTAATTAAAAAAATTGGAAAAAAAAAACAGAGCAGAGACTGAAGGAAAGGCCCATCTAGTGACCGGCCTAACTTGGGATCCATTCCATGAGTGGGCACCAATCCCTGACACCATTATTGATGCCATGAGGTGCTTGTAACCAGAAGCCTAGCATGGCTGTCCTCTGAGAGGCTCTCCCAGCAGCTGACTGAGTCAGAAACAGATACTCACAGCCATCCATTAGACTGAGATCTGGGACCCCTAGGAAAGATTTAGGGGAAGGACTGAAGGAGCTGAAGGGGATGGCACCACATAGGAAGACCAGCAGTATTAACTAACCTGGGCACCTCAGAGCTCCCAGAGCTAAGCTACCAAGCATACACAGGCTGAACTGAGGCCCCTGCTACATATGCAGCAGAGGACTACCTTGTCTGGTCTTAGTGGGAGATTATGCACCTAATTCTGTAGAAATTTGTTGCTCCATGGAGTGGGGGGATACTGGGGGAGGTTACCATCTCAGAGGTGAAAAACGGGGGGATGAGAAAGGAACTCTGTAAGGGGAGCAATATTTGGGATTTAAATAAATAAAATAATTAATTAATTTTTAAAAAGATATGAAAGGGAAATGATGTTCAAGTGGATTGCTGGGTATTCAGATGATAAAAATAAAAAGGCTGAGATGAGATTAATATTTGTCACTGAGAAACTGTCTATGGGTGATAGCTTCCTGCTGCTGAGGGGCCATGGTTTAAGAAGAAAATATTCTCACAGATTATGAAAAAGATAGTGTTGATCTTTTTTTTCTCTGAAATTAATTCAGCAAATATTTGATCCAATAATTGGGCTTTCTAGAGTTTCCTGCCAAAGGTGCATTTTCTTTTTCTTTTTGCCCATTACTTCCTTTCTCATCCTTCTTCAATCATAACAGTAAACAACTGTTTATAAGGACTCAGAGATATGGGATTAAATCAGTTTTGCATCTACATTATATTTGGACTATAGTTCAGTTAATGCTGAGGGAGGGAGTAGTTTTCCAACAGCACATACACACAACTCTTTGGAAATCCTTTTTATAAATTCCTCCAATAAGAATCTATGCTTTAGGCATTTTTTGCCCTTGCTGTTGGATTACTCTATAGTAAAAATATTTATATACTGACTACACCCCTTGCCATGGTGGTTCTAAATCATTGAAAGATGATCTCAAAGTGATCTCTCTTTCCCACTACCCTGCCCTACCTCTTACAGAACCATTTCATATGTTTTGGCTCTTTCTGCATGCTCAGATAAGCTTTCAGTTTAATACTGAGAGTCTCTAAGGGAATACTTGGACCTTCTGGAGGTACTCAGAGCTATAAAGTCTTGTCCTGGAAGGAAACTGACTACTAGTGGCCAATGAAATTTGAAAGACTTAAGCACCTGCTCCACAAAAAAGAAGATAGAATTACCATGCCAGTGCTAACTTGCAAAAATAACTCTAGGGTTCACTAGGAAGCCAGAACAGCCTGATCCTTTCAAAGAATGTTTGTGAGAAATACGTAGGTGGAGGGGGCTGGAAACAGGGTGCACATAAGTTGCAAGTCTGAATTATAAAGCTCTTTTTGATGGTCTGACTTTAGACCTTCCCCACAGGGTATATAACCCCACAACAGCTTTCATCTTTTTACCATATGAACACCCATGAACATTATTTTCCCTTTCATATATTACAGGTGTCACTACCCCATGGTCAAAGGAAATTCTGAAAAGGGAAGTGGCATCCTTTTTGCTTACTTAAATGTTCACATTGACTTTTCCTGAAAATAGCATACTAATGGGCTTCCTGAGAGAAAAAGCACAGGTATAACACACTGCTACTGATTAAAGGCGCCATTTACTTTTATTATTCTTATGCAACTTCACTAATTCCAACTGCACACTAATAAATGTGGGTCCTTTAGAATTTCTAGGGAAGGAATTTTCATCAAAAACAGAGGATAGTTTCTCTGTACTATGTGTAAATACCATGAATACAGAGGCCATATCTTATTCATCTCTTGCTTGTTGTTCAAAATCGCCAGATTCATCTATCCTTCTATCAGGCACTACTTGACAAACAGAAGGTGAACAATAAATGGTGACCACATACAAATATAAGCATAGTATTTGATTCTAACTGCCTTCTTCCACAAATAATTCCAAACGGTTTATATAAGTACCTAAATATTATCCTGACAGGCTTAATTTTTATTAGTAAATGTTTTCAAGTATTAGCTATGACTATTTTTATGAGTTAATTTTTAAATATAATATACTAATTGTACATAACCTTGTATTACTTAAGAATATGGACAAGAATTTAGGATAGCTTCCCCTTTGCCAAAAGACATTCAGGTCTCTTTATAGATAGAACTTTTCCACACTTCATTCTCTGTAACCAAACACTTTCAAGCAGCAATTAAACATTTCAAATTGCCTAAACTATCTGAGTAGCATAGTACAAAACAGCTGAGTAGATGATGTTAGAATGGCTGTTCACATTCCCTTTAACACATACCAAATTCCAAAGCTTTAAAGGCAGGTGTGTCCTGCTACCCTATTTTTTTTTTCTCTCAAAGAGCATCTGGAACCAGTCTAGTAAACAAAACAAGAGCTCCTCTGCCAACTACCATAGGCCAGATGACTCAACAGCAGGGAAAACATAATTTGATCTATGTATTTATACTTCTGGGCTCAATGGAATAGAGTTTGTGACACTGAGGGTACAATAAAAGATCTGGACCTAATATGATGGCATACAGCATAAACAGTGACAAAAATCAAACAAACAAAAACATGAGATAACTTTGGAAACACATTTAACAGAAAAAGTACTAATTAATATGAGGTAAAAAGAACTCTTGCAAGCCTATAAATTTAGCAACCAAAAAAACTGTAGAAAATGAAGAAGAAGGAGATCACAAATGAGTTCTAACAGAAACAAAAAAGGCATTTTTTTTTCTGATTTTATTCTTTGGGTAGGAACCTCAGGGTTCAAACTTTCTTTTTCACTAATTTTATTTTTTATTTTTTAACATATATAAGAAATACATGTAATAAACCCAATACATGAACAAAAAAAATACAAGAATCATATGATCATCTCAATGGGAGAAAAGAAAAGAAAAGAAAAGAAAAGAAAAGGAAAGGAAAGAAAAAGTCTTTGATAAGATTCAACATGCCTTCTTAATAAAAGCTCTAGCACAAGTAGGACTGTAGGAAACATTCCAACATTGTAAAGGTTATATATGACAAACCCATGGCCAATATCATCCTAAGTGAATAAAAACATTAATAAGCCCCATTAAAATCAGGAATGGGAGAGGACTGCCCACTATATCCCTACTGTTCATACATAATGTGATTGAAGCATTAGGTGGAACAATAAGGCAGGAGAAGGGATACAAATGGGAAAATATTAAGTCACATTATTTTCAATTGAAGACTATATTATCTTATATCCAATGTTCCCAAAATTTGACAGGAAAAATGTAGAAAATATCAATAATTTCAGCAAAGTTTTATGATACATAATTGTCTTGCAAAATTTACCAGTCTTAATACATATGAGCAACAAGCCTGCTGAGAAAGAAATCATGGACATGATCCTCTTCCCAGTTCCTCAAATAAAATAAAATATTTAGAATACACATACCAAAAGAGGTAAAAAAAATTTCTACCATGAAAACTTTAAGTGTGTGAAGAAAGAGATTAAGAAACATACTAGAATTGGAAGATCTCCCAAGTGTATAGCTTGGTAGAATTAATATTGTGAAAACAGACCTTCCACCAAAATTCATTTACTAATTCAATGAAATCACAATCAACATCCTCATCTCATTCTTCACATAAATAGAAAGAAAGTCCTCAGTTTGACATGGAACAACAAAAGATGCAGAATAGCCAATTAGTCCTAGATAAGTGTTAGTTTCTATGCATCCTGCTCATTTTAAGTGCTAAGTGCATCTGTCTATGACCCCAACTTTCATACATCTGTTTCTATTGAGTCAATTTTGTTCGATATTAGAATGGCTACTCCAGCTTGTTTCTTGGGAACATTTGCTTGGAAAATTGTTTTCCAATATTTACTCTGAGGTAGTGTCTGTCTTTGTTACTGAGGTGGGCTTCCTGTATGCAGCAAAACACTGGGTCCTTTTTACTTAACCAGTCTTTTAGTCTATGTCTGTTTATTGGGGAACTGAGTCCATTGATGTTAAGATATAAGGAAAAGTGATTGTTACTGCCTGTTACTTTTGTTTTTAGAGATAGAATTATGGTTGTGTAGTTATCTTCTTTTGGGTTTGTTGAAATATTACTTTCTTGCTTTTTCTAGGTTGTAGTTTCCCTACTTGTGTTGGTATTTTCCATTTAATATCCTTTGTAGAGCTGGATTTGTGGAAGTATATTGTGTAAATTTGATTCTGTCATGGAATATTTTGGTTTCTCCATCTATGGTAATTGAGAGTTCTGCTAAGTATAGTAGCCTGTGTTGGCATTTGTGTTTTCTTAGGGTCTGTATGACATCTACCCAGGATCTTCTAGCTTTCATACTCTCTGGTGAGAAGTCTGGTGTAATTCTGATAGGTCTGCCTTTATATGTTTCTTGACCTTTTTCCCTTACTGCTTTTAATATTCTTTCTTTGTTTAGTGCATTTGGTGTTTTGATTATTATGTGACAGGAGAAATTTCTTTTCTGGTCCATTCTTTTTGGAGTTCTGTAGGCTTCTTGTATGTTCATGGGCATCTCTTTCTTTAGGTTAGGGAAGTTTTTGTCTATAATTTTGTTGAAGATATTTACTGGTCTTTAAGTTGGGAATTTTCACTCTCTTCTATACCTATTATCCTTAGGTTTGGTCTTCTCATTGTGTCCTGGATTTCCTGGATGTTTTGGGTTAGGATCTTTTTTGCCTTTTTCTTTTTCTTTGACTATTGTGTCAATATTTTCTATGGTATCTTCTATGCCTGAGATTCTCACTTCTATCTCTTGTATTTTGTTGGTGAAGTTTGCATCTATGACTCCTGATCTCTTTCCTAGGTTTTCTAACTCCAGTGCTGTCTCCCTTTGTGATTTCTTTATTGTTTCTATTTACACTTTTAGATCTTGGATGGTTTTGTTCATTTCCTTTGCTGTTTGATTGTTTTCCTGTAATTCTTTAAGGGATTTTGTGTTTCCTCTTTAAGGCCTTCTACCTGTTTACCTGTGTTCTCCTGCATTTCTTCAATGGAATTATTTATGCCATTTTTAAAGTCCTCTATCATCATGAGAAGTGATTTTTAGGTCAGAATCTTGCTTTTCTGGTGTGATGGTGTATCCAGGACTTGCTATGTTGGGAATATTGGGTTGTGATGATGACAAGTAACCTTGGTTTCTGTTGCTTGTGTTCTTATGCTTACCTCCCATCATCTGATTATCTCTAGTGCTACCTGCCCTCACTATGTCCGTTTGAAACCTGTCCTTCCTGTGATTCTGGTTGTGTCAGGACTCCTCAGAGTCCAGCTGTCTCTGTGATCCTGTGATTCTGAGATCATGTGATCCTGAGATGTTGGGTGTGTCAGAGCTCCTGGGAGTCAAGCTGCCTCTGGGACCCTGAGATCCTGGTGTGAGCAAGTTCCTGGGATCCTGTGGTCCTGGACTTGTTGGAGCACCTGGGAGTGAAGCTTCCTCTGGGTGCTGTGGGACTGGCTGCAGAGTTCACATCCAAGGTCTGCTCAGGGCTCCAGCCCAGACCAGAAGAAACCAGTGCCACTAGTTTTTCCCTTTGCAAGTTAGAGTTTATTTATAGTTTTGGATATTCTCTGAAAGTACAGCTTAGGCCTATACCATGTGTTCTTTGGAAAGCAATAGGGCACAATGAAATGCACATAGAAACTGCAATGTAAAACCCTGGATTTGAAGAGGTTACTGTTTTCCTATTCTTCTATCAGCCTTTGTGTCCTCACTGCACGTGTAAAATGGCAATACTATATCATCTCTTGGTATCTGCAGGGCAATTAGTTCTAGGATCCTCACTGACACCAAAATATGTCCCATTTCCTCATAAAATTGTAGAGTATTAGAATATGACTTATACATGTCCTCATATATACTTAAGACATTGATAGATTATTTTCAGAATCTAATATAATGTAAATGGTTGTTATAGTGTATGGTTTAGAGAATAATAAGTCATTTGTCTTTATTCAGTACAAACTATTTTATATGTATGGTACTAGGAATTGAACTTAAAGCCTCACATATCCGAGTTAATCAAGCATTCTAACATTGAACTATATTCCCAGTCCCACACACTTTTGCCAATATCTTTGATCCATGGTTGTTTGTATCCAAGGATTTGCAACCTAAAGGATCAACTATAATAAGAAGACTTTCAAAGACTCATGATAAAAAAAAAACCCAACAACTTTCACCTGTTGGTATGTGAAGTCCTAAACCACACTTCACTTCACTAGCTAAGGTCCTAGGGAGAAAGAAAAGAATCAAGTTCTTCAACAACTACTACTTGACTCACACCAATCAAGGCAAAAACCACTTCTAAGCCATCTGAGCAGCCACACACAGCTTCCCAATCAACCAATGGGTCAATTGACAGGAGAAGAGAAAGTAAAGTCATTTCCCTCTCTGTAGCTCTTGCCACAGAGAGCGGCACCCCACAGCAAAGACCAACAGTCTTAATTGATGACAAGCCCCAGCCTTAATGATTTGGACTCCTCCCTTCACATCCCTAAAGTGAGAAGAGCAGCTTAACAGGGACCTGGCACAAAATCAGGAGAAGCTGAAATCTTGTGGTTACCCTGCTGAGATAATTTCAGATGCATTAGTCAATGTTTCTCAGGCTGTTCATAGTACATCAGGGTAATTATGAAGGAGAATAAAAACAGCAAGATTAGAAAACAGCTTGCCAGAAGAACCACTATATTTGTATGAAATGACATTTAAATAATAATCTGAAAACAGTGGATAGCTGTGACTTGTCACTTTCAAAGCCTTTATGTCAAATTCTGATGCAAAGGCAACTCCTAGCATTCATTGGAGAAGGAATGCCTAGTGCCCATGGCAAGTGACACAAGTTTTCCTAAATTCCTCTCCTGTACTCTCAGGCTGGGGAAGGCCCCTTACATTTCAAGGCTTACAGGACCTTCAGGAATTAATCTTGCAGAAAGAAAACACATTTACAACTTATTTCTTCCCTTTCCAATGATTTGAACCAAACATCTTCATAGATTTGACTTCCTTCTCTCAACGTTTCCTTGGCTGACTGGAAGACAGGCTTCTCTAAGCCCATTTTAAACCAATAAACAAGCTCATGAAACCGTGGGCCCTCTTCATTTTGATGATGTACTTGTACTCAGTTCTTTACCTGGCATAGTTCCCAGCATATCATACACACTCAGTAAATATTTACTCTTCTTTACTGTGCATTTATTCCAGCAGTCCCTCTTATATAGCACTTAGCATAAGTGCAAATATTTAGTTATTTGCTTAATGGCTGTTTTTCTCATTAGGCTTTGTCATAAGGCAAGGGTCAATGTCTGTCTTATTCACAGCTTATTGTAATAGCTTAATGCCTACCAAAATGATTAAGACTTATTAAGACTAAATAAATATTAATTGAACAAAACTGCAATGTACTCATCACTTAATTTCTGAATGAATTCTAAGACAGTTTCATATTTAGTATTATAACCTGCATTTCTTGTTTTTGAATCTTTTTTATTGTGTATTTTCTTTATTTACATTATAAATGTTATCCTCTCCCCCAGTTTCCTGCCCCTGCTTCTATGAGGGTGTTCCACCAACCACTCACCCACTCCTGCCTCCTTGCCCTCACATTCCCCTACACTGGGGCATCAAGCCTTCACAGGGTCAAGGTCTTCTCCCACTGATGTTCGACAAGGCCATCCTCTGCTACATATGGAGCCATGGGTATCTCCATGTATATTTTTTGGTTGGTGGCTTAGTCCCTGGTAGCTCTGGGGGATCTGGTTGGTTGATATTGTTGTTCTTCCTCTGGGGTTGCAAACCCCTTCAGCTCCTTTAGTCCTTTCTCTAACTCCAACATTGGGGACCCTGTGCTCAGTCCAATGTTTGGCTGCGAGCATCTGCCTCTGTCAGGCTCTGGCAAATTTGAGTCAGGATGGAGAGATGGCTTAGCTGTTAAAGGCTAGGCTCACAACCAAAAATATAACCTGCATTTCATAAGGAAACTGAGGTTCACAGGGCTGCAGTAACTTGTCTAAGGTCAGAGCCAGGACCCTGAACGTGTGCTGATAACTATTACTCTGCTTCTCTCTATAAAGACCTATTCTATAACTTATCACTTGTACCTTGAGAAAGTTTCATATTGTCCAAGTCTCAATTTTTAAAAATACACCAAAAACAAAGGAATGAATGTCTGTTTTATAGATTTGTTGTAAAGACTGCTTGCGTTTCTATGTGTGAGGCACTTGGTCAGAGTAGTTGGCATACAATCAATATTTAATAAAAGCTACAGCTACTGCTGCTGTTGCTGTTATCATTAAAGCCAGTTTTCAGAAAAGTGGCCATAGTGAGGGGAGGCTAGCTACTAAGCAGTGCCCCGACCTTGCAATTTCATACACTTCATTCTGCATGTTTCTACTGGATATGTGTGCAACTTGCATCAACCCTGAGTCTTTTATAATACAACTTGCACAGGAGATATCTTGTTGTTCAAAATAAAATATGAAATATAAAGATTATCTTAAAATTACTTCTTTCATACAGCATATTGTCCAAATGAGGATTATCATAGGTTACAAATATTTAACTAAACAATTTACACTATAAACAAAATTCAAGACTGCACAAAATCAAGAAGGTCCTCTTGCTCATAACCACAGGGATTTTGACCTTCATGTATTTCAGCAAATAAGTGTATATCATGAAATAGAGCAGGGAAAGAAAAAAAATTGCAAGTAAGGAGGTCTCTTCGTTCTGTATTCACATACACAGAAATGTCAACATTTACGTAACTGCTTTATTTGCCATATTTTGGTTTTCTGTCACCTTAGCTTCAAACAAGACATTCTAGACATATCCAGTCACAGAACAGTGCACACTGCTAATGTTCTTCTTGTATTTATTGATTGAAAATTTCATAGATACATACAATATATTCGACCAATCTACCCCAATCCCTTCCTCCTAATTCCTACTCTAGATCCACATGACTTTCCCTACGAACTCCATATATTCTTTCTTTTTAGAGTTATTTTTGTTATATCATATTTCCTAGTCAACATTATTGCTTAACACAAAATATTTTTTATTATTTTTAGTTATGTTCTATGTATATATGTTTGCCTGATGTGGGTATGTGTACATTTGTCTGGGTGCTCTGAAAAAACACAGATATAGAATGTCCTGGAATGGGAGTTACAGGTGGGTGTCAGCTAACTGATGCAGGTGCTGGGAGCTGAACTCTGACTCTCTGTGAGAGCAATATGCACTGAACAATTTCTATAGCCTCATGTGCTTTTCTTTGAAAAAAGTAAAAACCCATTCCCTAGAGACTGCTTAGTGCCACCTGTATGTGAGCACATATAGGACAATCTACTGGAGCTGGCTAGCACATCAGTACCCACATCCCTGAAGAAATTGGACTTATCTTACCCAACTGTCAAGATTCTCTCTCTAACACATTCCGGTATTCTGGTATTCTGGCTGGCTTTAATTTGTACATGCAGTCAAAGGTAGTGTGAGTTCATGTATATAAGAACAATGTCATGTCTGGCAAATATGGTTTAGCTTGCAGACATCTACTACCTCTTGCTCTTGTAGTATTTCAATCATCTCTTTCCGAATGATATTTCACCACCATGGGGGAAGAGATGTGATAAAAATGTGCTGTTTAGAGCTGAGCACTCGGTAGTCTCTTATTCTCTTCATGTTGGCCAATTTCATGTTTCGGTATTAATCGGCATCTATGCACAAATAAGATCCTCTGTAAGAGTGGAGCAGTACACTAATCCATGCGTATTATGAAACAGGGGAAAGGTTATTACTGTGCCGTATTTAGCAGTATAATAGTGTTAGGTTCTATGACCTAGCTGGTTCCAGGGTTTGGCTGAATAATGGCTACCAAGATAACAGATATGTAACCCATGTGGGGATTAAGACCCATAAGCTGAGAACACCAGTAACACCTTTTAATGTCTGGGTGGGGAAATGGGACCCCACTGACCAACACTCCCCAAAAGACTAATGTGCACCTGTCACAGGGCTTCTTATGTGAGAGCTTTCGTTATCTGGAAGAAGCAATGTTTCCCTCTTATTGGGTAACCACTTAAACTCATTTTTGGTACAGGTACATGCATATGTATTGATAAAGAAGTTTCTATGGTACTAGAGTTTCATATGGCTTTTGAAAAGCTCTCTAGTTAATATGCACTTGACTAAAGACATGGTGCAGGAGGGGAGGTCAGAGGCAACACTAGCAGCAACTGCTCTTTTATTTCCACTGTGTAGGTCCTTGTTGCAACATAGTCCAGGAATGGAGTCATGTGAGAATTCTATGTGCTTGTTAGAACATTCCAAGAAAACAAGACAAGAGCCTCGTGACCTTAGTTTCTCTTCCTAGGTGTAGTGGGTAGTAGTGTGTTTACTTCAAATAATTCATTATTATTTACTGCTGTTATTCAATTAAATGTTCCAACTATTCTTTAATATGCCTCTATGGAAAAATGTGATTTTTTTTTTTTTGTGCCATGTGTGGCTTGTCCTTGTGACTGTATAAAGTCTGAACTCATGAGACCTTTACCCACATGTCCTTAACCCTCAGAATAGAAATTGTCTGAAGCTCTAAATAAAGTTGCCTACTGTATGAGATTCTAGTCTACCTCATTTACTGGCTCCCTTCTGAAAAGTCCCACTCCCTCTAGAGCGGTGCCAGATCCTGGGGATCAAACACAGACCCTCAAGCTTGGCAGCAAGTGATTTTACCTGCTGAGCCATCTCATCAGCTCCCTAAAAGGGATTTTCATTGTTATATGCTAGAAGGGATCAACTTTTAAAATTGGCAGCCTTATATAAATGAACATGTTGAAAATGCATCAGAAATATTCTGTATTTGAAATTCACAAAAAATGAAATCTTGCTTCCTTTGTGTTCTCTCTGCCTCTCCCAACATGGCAGCCTCAACAAAAAACAAGAATTAGAAGGGGAAGACCATCTCCATAACAGACTTTCTAGCTGAAGATGGGGGACCTGGTGGAGGAAGCACCTACATACCCAAACCAGTCAGCTGGGCTGATGACACAGAAGATCTGGAAGGAGATGTGTCAACAATGTGGCACACTAATGATGATTATGTGCACAGGGCCCCTACAATTGACCTTTCTATCCTTCCCACTGCTCCATGGGCTGCTTGGGAACCCAGTATCAACCTGAGCCATCTTCCCAAATTGCTACTCTACACTGCTTTCCTAGAGGATCTGCTCTATGATGTGACAGAAGACTCTAAAAAAATTCTTTAGAGAACCTCCTTGCTTGTAGGACCTCCTTGCACTTAATGTCTAGCCTCTCAAGTGTGATATCAGTGACACTGACATAAAATTTTACTGGAAGATGCATTTAGAGCTAGAGGTATTTATAGGCCTTAAAGTTACATTCCTCAGAATGGTTTCTTTGTAAAATGAGACTACTGTTGCATTTTGTTCATCAGAAAGTTTCTTTGTTTGTTTTCCTTGGTTTAATTCATTAAAAACACACACACACACACACACACACACAAACCAGAGAAAGCAATATGGAACATTCAGGCATTGAAACCCCAATGTTCAGTGCATTAATCACAAAAGTAGTATTTGACAGCTTTAAAAATGCTTTTCATGTTGAATATGTTTGAAAACCGACACATAGAAATGTGTGCTTCTGTGATTTATTTGAGGTCAAAGACTAGTTAGTAACAAATTTAGCACCAAAACTAATTTTCACTGAATGTCTACATGTGAGCTTTTACTTACAAATGCCAAGAAGCTCTTACAGACCTAAAAGACATGAAAAAGGGACCTTAACTATACTGAACTAACAGACAGGAACAGAACCTCCCAAAATGTAATAGTCTTCTTTCTCTGAAATTGAGATTCATGGAGCGCTCTCTTTGTCTCTGTCTGTCTGTCTGTCTCTCTCTGTCTGTCTGTCTCTCTTTGTCTGTCTGTCTGTCTGTCTGTATCTCTCTCTGTCTGTCTCTCTCTTTCCCTCTCTCTTAAACAAGTCTGGCTAAGAATAAAAAAAATACAAAGTATAGTTGGTGTTGGGTTCTCTTCTAGGAACTATGACCTCAATGGCCACAGGTAGTTGAGCACCATTAATGGATTTCCTCATGCTGAGAGGGCCTGTATGCCCTAAGTTCTATCCTTATACCCACAGATAAGTGTAGTTCTCACCGTCATCAAAGGTTTTCTTTCTACAACCGGCAAAGACAATTTTAAAAAGCTATAATTGGTCAAAATGAAGACAACAACTGGTTTGGAATGCCCATCCCTAGTTGATACATCTATAACACAGCTTCTAAATCTAATGCTTAGGGGAAAATTGCAAAAGGGAGACTAGAAAGACTGCAACAAACAAGAGACAGGGTCTTCTACTGTGAGCTAGTAACTTGTAAGATACACCTAGAAATTCTCAAAAATATGGTTGCTTAATTGAGACCTGCACAATGACATGCCAAGGTGGATAGGGAGACATTCGTTAAGGGCCTAGGCCTAGATGAAGAGCTACAGTCAATTAACATTTAGAGAGGGTGAATCAGTCTTCTCCAGGAATGAACACAATCACAGGTTATCCACTCCCAGTCAACCATAAACACATATACACATGAACACCACCAAACAGAATCATAAAGCAGTAGATATAGATATAGATATAGATAGCATATGATATATTGTATAATATATAGCAAACATAATATAATATATAGTATATTACAATAATTAAACACAGGATCATGAATTTAGGGGAGATAAAAGAAGTTGGAGGGGAGAGAGGGAGAACTGTAAATAAGAATAATATTTATGTACAAAATTCTCAAGAAAAATTAAATAAAAAACCATGAGACAAATAACCCCCTGATATTATACAAAAGTTCAAATCAGAGATAAATCATACTTATAAATGTTTTTATATGGATGAAGTGGACTTAAGGGTGGGTTGGTAGTGAGGAGTCAAAAGTAAGCAGATATCATGAAGAATTTCTTCTTATGAATTGCTAAGCTCCTTGTGTACAATTCACCAGAAGTAATTCCCTCACAAATGTATTGTTTCAGAATAACAAAGTCTTTCATCTGAACATCAAAGAGCTCTGCCCTGGGAAGCAAAAGTCTCATATTCCAGTAGGTTAGTTTGCTACAAATCATATAATGTTATTAGCGTAGGGGAAGTCAACACTTCACACTTTCTATCACAAATCAATCACACAATGCTAGCTAAATTGAAATGTTTACACAGGTTTGGCCATAGTTACATCCAGGTCTTAGAATTAATCATGTGACCTCAGATAAATCCCTTCTCCTGGTCTCAGTTTCTTTACTTCTAAAAATGTTGTAGTCAGACAGATTTGTCTCCAAGATTGAAATATTATGATCCAGTTTCTTCCCCCAATCTTCTTTATCACCAACCTATAAGGCTAACTTTACATCCCCTGGCTGCTAAGCTAACTCCTACAGGCCTTGGTGTAATGGATTTAAAGAATCATTTTAAAGCTATATTATAATTGAGGACATTTAAGAGAACAATTTGGATTTGTCTACCCTGCCTTTTCTGAGCCATCCCCATTCTCCCCTCTTCAAGGTAGTCACTGAAGACAAAATTTTGCACATTGAGATTCTATTAGACCTGAGAAAGAAAGTCGTCTGGTTACTTTTTGATCCCTTCTGTTATCAAGATAATAGTTTTATTTTTTGAAACTATAATCAGATAAAAATGTCCAAAGGACTAAAGAAACTGAGCTGGATGATTAGTCTATTCTTTTTCTTATTTTAATTCCACTGGAAGGAACAATAGGCTCTTCTTGCCTTTGGCAATATAATAATTCAGCTGACATGCTAGAAATACCACACCAAGACAAAAAAAATGGTGGCATTCTTTCTCCTTAAAAACAATCAATGCTTTCATTTGTACACTTCAAAGTATATGTGAAATAAAAGTCTCAGCCCTGCAAGTCAAAGGGCCTCAAGTGTCACAGAAGAGTTCCCTGGTTTGTTGCCCTTTTTCTAGATAAGAAAGGAAATGAAAACACTCCAGGCAGAGATGACTGCTCTCATCTAATTTTGTATTTCCCTTCCCAAGTGAGCTTGAGCTTGTAACTCATTCCAATACAGTCCTTCTATATATCTGAGCAAAGTGCGTTCTTGCTGCTCTGCAGGCTCACTTCCTCGGATTAATATAGACTTGGCATTGGTGGAAATGTTCACTGTCTTTACATTGTTGACACTTGCTTTGATTGTCAGAAATTGTAACAGAAAATTTTAATAATACGTCAGTGTGATGAATAATCTTGGTTTTCAACTTGACATACTGAGAAGAGGGGGCCTTGTTTGAAGAATGGCCTGGATCAGATTGGCCTATGGGCATATCTGTAAGGTCATAGAAAAGCCCAGCCCACTGTGTCAAGTACCAACACTAGGTAAGTGGCCTTGGGCTATATAAGAAAGGTAGGTGAATATGAACCTGAGAGTAAGTCAGTAATTAGGATTCCTTCCTAGTTTCTGCTTCAGTTCCAACCACCACGTTGCTGGTGCAGTTCCTGCCCTAATTTCCCCTGAAAAGTAAACTATGATATGGAAGTGCAAGCCAAACAAACCCTTTCCTGCCCCAAAGTTGCTTTTGGTTATAGTGTTTATGCCAGCAAACTAGAATAGCTAGGATATGATCAGGATTAGATATATTCTTGGGGGTCCTAATTTTAATGAAATATTCCCAGTGATGCTAATATATATTGGTCAAAGTTTGTTTTCATCTCTGGATATTAGTATCTCATCTGTATAAACTAACAAATATGAAAGTTCTTTAAGAGAATCACTGCACTTATGTGGACGAGTAATAAACTGTTTTCCTGAAGGAACTGTGTCTTGGGATTGAATCATTATTACAAATGAAAAATGGGTAAAGATCTCTCTCTCTCTCTCTCTCCCTCTCTCTCTCTCTCTCTCTCTCTCTCTCTCTCTCTCTCTCTCTCTCCATTACTCACATCAACTTTGGCAATACCACTAAGTATTAGCTATCTCAGTTTTTTGTTGTTTGTTTATTGTAATACTGGGAACCAAACCTGAGACCTTACACATGCTAGGAACATACACTACCACTAATCAATAAGCCTCGAGCTTAGCATCATATATTTAAATGCAACCATATCCTTCAATACAGGCCTCTAGATAAGACAATGGAAATAGGACCATATCAATGCATGGGCATTCACTTGTATAGTCTAATTATTCCTAATTAATGGCTTATTTGCCTAGTCATATAGAGCGTTGATACTTTCTTTGAATACTAGTGAACATTCCTACAGAGGAATGGATACAAAAAATGTGGTACATATACTACTCAGCTATTAAAAAGAATGAATTTATGAAATTCCTAGGCAAATGGATGGACCTGGAGGGCATCATCCTGAGTGAGGTAACACAATCACAAAAGAACTCAAATGATATGTACTCACTGATAAGTGGGTATTAGCCCAGAAACTTAGAATACCCAAGATATAAGATACAATTTACGAAACACATGAAACTCAAGAAGAACGAAGATCAAAGTGTGGACACTTTGCCCCTTCTTAGAATTGGGAACCAAACACCCATGGAGGGAGTTACAGAGACAAAGTTTGGAGCTGAGATGAAAGGATGGACCATCTAGAGACTGCCATATCCAGGGATCCATCCCATAATCAGCCTCCAAGTGCTGACACCATTGCATACACTAGCAAGATTTTGCTGAAAGGACCTTGATATAGCTGTCTCTTGTGAGACTATGCTGGGGCCTAGCAAACACAGAAGTGGATGTTCACAGTCAGCTATTGGATGGATCACAGGGCCCCCAATGGAGGAGCGAGAGAAAGTACCCAAGGAGCTAAAGGGATCTGCAACCCTATAGGTGGAACAACAATATGAACTAACCAGTACCCCGGAGCTCTTGACTCTAGCTGCATATGTATCAAAAGATGGCCTAGTCGGCTATCAGTAGAAAGAGAGGCCCATTGGTCATGCAAACTTTATATGCCTCAGTACAGGGGAACGCCAGGGCCAAAAAGTGGGAGTGGGTGGGTAGGGGAGTGGGGGGAGGGTATGGGGGACTTTTGGGATAGCATTGGAAATGTAAATGAGGAAAATACCTAGTAAAAATATTAAAAAAGAAAAAAAACGTAAAAAAAAGAATACTAGTGAACAATGTAATCCATTCCATTTTAGTCATTATTCAGTTTGCCACATAGACCCATGGATTCGTCAACTTTAGTGCTTGATATCTGTCCTTAAAAAAACTCCATAGTTATCAATTCTAGCAACAGTGTCATCTTATAGAATGGAACTTGGAATTATAATCTCCCATGGTTTAACAAATTCATTTGACATAAAATGCCATTTCAAAAAATTACTTCATTGTTATCTTAGCAACTTATGTAACTGGAGCATGATCAAGGAAATATTTCTACAGGTATAAACTTATAATGTTTATAAGCAAGCACAGTCTGAAGATTTTTAACCCCATTATGATAAAAGATACAAAGCAGTCAGACACTTAAGAATTTTTTTTAGGTCAAATGTGGCAAAAATACTGAATCACAATTGCTAATCTACTTCATTGACACCTGTAGTAGAACACTAAAACTCCACCCATAAGTGTCTTTTAGGCACTTAAGACATTCGCCTGGTAATGTGACAAGGACTCCATTAGGGACACTTAGTCTTCTTTTCAAAATCTTTGTGGTTGTTCAAGAACTGTGTTCTCACAAGGAACTGAATGTGACCTGTAGGGACAAGTGAGGCGATACAAGTGAATGAAGGGGTAGGTGAGGTAGTGCCTTGGAAGAAAGAAGCTCACTAACTTGCCTAAAAAAGAAGACTTGTTTTGGGGAGTCGCAGGAAAGAAAACTGTAAAGAAAAAATAGAGCATCTCAGAATTTGAAGAGATCCACAGAGAAGATGAAATTCAAGCTCTGCCCATCTTATTCTGTTGTACTTACTTTCAAATACAGCTTCCCCTAGTCTACCAATGATGTTTAACACATGCTGCAGTAATGAGTATGAAGTCCTATTATTGACAGACATAGTAATTACAGCATAGTAGTTAGAAATAGACTTTGGAGTTAGAGCCTTCAATAAGTCGTTCACTACGTGTTTACTCTTAGGTAAACCTATTTAACGGGTATGTATTTCTTTTCTATAAAGGCTTACAATAATATATTCAAGATGGAGGGAGAAAAAAGGTACAAAGAATGTATGGATTTCTTAGCAAATGGGAGCTAAGTAATGTAAAATGAAAGACCATTGAAGGAAAATTTTTCATTGTATCAAATTAAATAAAGAGATAAAGGTGGTTACAATTTGCCTGTCAGTCAAGTAAAAGTAACGAGGGTCAAGATAAAGAAGTTGGCCCCAGATTCCATGGTCATGAAACAAGAAAGCAAACTGGAGCTGAATCCTCTGAGGAAAGGTTACATATTTGGCATTGGAATAGACATCCAGACCACAAGGGACCTCAACTGCTTTGTCACATACCAGCCCCTCTACCCCTACCCAGCCACTGCTGCAAACTGTAACTGGCTAAAAGTGCCTCTTGTGGTTAAGCAGTTCCCTGCGGTCTTGAACTGGTAGATTCTCAGCTGTTTATGCTTGACTACAAGAGGAGGCCAGAGGCAAAGCAAGAGAAAAACAGATGCTATTGGCATAGGCTGGGCAAAAATAACTTCTGACAAAGGGGACCCCCAAACTAAGAGACTACCTGCCATCCAAGCAGAGTCTAAACTGTCACTGTCTTAGTGGAGAGCAGGAAGGCTAGGCTGGTGGTGATCACACATGATGTAGATTCCTGTGACCTAGTGGTCTTCTTACCCTATATCATCACAAAATGAAGGTAACCTGCTGCACCATCAAGGGGAAGGCCAGGCTGGGATGGTTGGTCCAGAGGAAGGCATGCACCACTGTTGCCTTCACATAGGTTAATTTGGAAGACAGAGGCATTCCGGCTAAGTTGGTGGAAGCGATTAGTAATAATTACAATGCTTGAGGTTGTCTCTGCTCATTTTGTATCATAATATCAAAATATTTAAGGCTGGGCACTATATCGAAACGTTTATTTGGTTAATTCTGGTGGTTCAAAAGTCTAAAAACCACTGTGCCTCCATCTGACTATATCATTACATTTCAGAGAAGAGAAAATGAGTCATCCATGAAGAGAAGGAGCACGTATGTAAACCAGAAAGCAAGAGAAAAGAGGAGGCCAGGCATACTCTCCTAGCAAAATGTAGTTTTGGGAAAATCAATATATGTCCACAAGACCAAACCCACTCAGAGACCAGCAATGATCTCTTTACCGGGGTTAGGGGCAGCTCTCATAACCTAAATATTTTTCACTAGGTCACAGCTTTTAAGTTTCCTCCCTCAATGGTCCTTATTTGGTACCAAGCTTCTAGCATAAGAACAATTGAGGGAATAAAGCACAGGGACCTTTGGGAGAATAAAACAACAGCAGAAATTATCAGTAGTGTTCAAGAAATTAGCTTTAGTACAAAAGGAGGCAAGCAGTTTGCTGGAGAGGAAACACAGTGGAGTGAGAATGGAAGGACAGAGGATGTAGTTAGGAAGGGGAGTTGCTGTTGATTTGCAGGTTCACTGCATTTAAACCGAAGGAGAAAGAGCCAGGTGGATGGACATGTAGTGGCTCATACTGAAAGTCTGGAAGTTCCTATCAGAACCTTGAATCCCAGCTTCCCTCTTTGACAAGTTGTAGTGAGTGTTGACAAACTACCTTCCCTCGTCCTTTTGTCTAGGGCTACAGATGACAGAAAGAATATTATGAAGCAATCCACCCATTTGTAATGTCACAGCATTGCCAGCTGAAAACTTAAGACTCCTTCAATAGCAAAACCTCATTAATTTAGACTGCACTAATTTGGAATTTGTGGTCATTTAAACAGGTTAGTGTTACCTCTGTGCTAGTTAACAAAGGAAGGGCTCACTAAGCAGATAGTGTGAACAGGATTTCAGGAAGTTAATTTACCTTTGCAGGAGCTTATTCCATCTATTTTAAAGAACACGCTGTTTTTAAGGAACTTCAGAATATTCATTATTTGAATGCAAATTGATTCTGCTAATTATAGATTAGTGTAATCTACTGTTAAAATCCTTTATCTGCAACAGTTATCTTGGCTCTCATTTAATATGCTCATTAGAAATAAAATGTCAATTCTTTAAAGCTGGTTCACAACTCAGATTATTACATACTCCCCCTTCCCACCTCCATGAGTTCACCACAGTTAGGATGGCATTGCCTGAGACTAACCCATCACTTATGATTACAGTGCAAAACCAAACTAATGATCAAAAAGCCCCAGAGCAGCCAAGAGCCACATTTTCAAGTTGACGCTCTAAATCATGAGTACACTCTCCATGGCAGATTTCACTGACAGACAATTTTGCGCTTATTTAACATATACATGTGACAAATGAACTTAGAAAGCTGGTTAGTTTGTTAAAGATTTTTTGTTTGTTTCAAAGTTCAGCAAGTAACTAGACAAAGAGTTGCTAAAGGAATGCTGAAAGAAATAAGTGCCTGCAGATAGCAGAAAAGAAACAGGCCTTCTATAAATGAAGCTGTAATAACTAGAAATTTAATATAACCTACACTAAGTATAGAGGTAAAAGTTGTATAATCTTTCCTAGTAAACTTTGAAAACTTTAATAGAAATATTAAAGTGTAGGAAATAACTGATGATGTACCTAAATGATCAAGGAAAATTAAATTATGTTGACCATGTTTCAAAAAGGCAAATAAGTTCACAAACACACATACACAAAGAGAGGCATAATTTGTATCTACAATATATAACCTTGAAAAGTGAAATATAATGATGTTTTAAAAGATGAAGATCATATCATATAAGAAAATAATAGCATTTTATTAAAGTGGTTTATTATGTGTAGATATGACATTAAATGTCATCCACATCATCTCAACGACTTTATCTCACAATCCTTTAAAGTATCATTTCTGCTTCTTGTGAAGCAAAGGGAAACTAAGAGAAGCTAAGGAAATCACACTCAGGTGAGAGGAAGAAAGGAGAGAGAGAGGGAGGCAGAGAGGGAGGGAGAGAGAGAAAAGGAGGAAGAGAGAGTGAGGGGGGAAAGGGTGAGGGAGGGGAGGAGGAAGGGGGGAGAGGGAGGGAAAGGGAAAAGGAGGGAGAGAGAGGGAGAGAAGGAGAGAGAGGTGCGAGCTAGCTCCAGAGTTAGAAGCCACCTGGGCTCTACAAAAAAAGAACTCTGTCCTTTATTAAGGGTTCCACACATGCAATATTTATGCTGTGCTTTTATTTTCCAAACATATTTAGCAAACAACTTGACTATGATCTAAGAGACAGAAAATGATACTGTGTTTACAAACATACTTGGTTTCACAAGCTGAAAATAAAATAGTAAAAAATTAGATAAAAATAAACCTATAAACATGCCTATGAGGCCCACCCCAATATCTTTGGTAGATGTCTGACCCACTTTCAAATGAATAACAAAGCAATAAAATAATGAAACCTGACATAGCAAATGGTCAGTTAATATTGTTTTTTCCTGTTGTTCTCTTGTGTTTAGAGAAATTTCAGATGACATGCCAGTGAGAAAGAGGAATGAGGAAAGGATTGCAGAAAGTGCTAATAATACATTGCGCTGTTGTAATGGATTTGGAAAATCTGTTCCTCAGGCATTGTGAGGAATGCTAAGAGACTAAATAGAGATGTGAGGCCTGGTAAGAAGGTGCAACCTCTTCATCATACAACTCAGTCACTGAGGCTTAGTGACTTCATTTTGAAGCTAGCTTGTGCCACACAGTGAAATATGCTCTCAAAATAACAGTAGGCACATCAATGTAATGTACATTGGAGAGGTGTTGGATTGGACATATTGATATATATGTAATTATCTAATTTAGAAATAAAGTATCCTGTCCCGTGTTCATAAAAATGCAAGTGGGTAGGGAAATAGTTGTTCAAGTATATGATCCCTTTTCTATTAAAATCACAATTCTTTACCTACTCCTGCTTCAAATCTACCAATTCTTCAAAGATCTGGCAAAGATGTCACTTGTGCTATAAAACCTTCCTGAACCTCTGAAAGTTAATCAAAACATCCCTTATTTCTGTTTTTCTCTCTTGCACACATTTGCCATAACAACACTCATGATAATATTAGTTGTGTGAGTCCTTCTCAAGGTGAAAAGGGCAAGGGACTCTGCCGTCTTTCTGAAATGTGTACAAGGCCTAGCATAGTGTCCACAACCTATGGCACGATGGGCAAATGACTCGGTAGTACTGACTCAGGAGAGTGCATTACCTAGCTTACCTGAAGGAGGATTTGTTCTCTTTCTTTTCTTGCTTGATTCCCCTCCATTCTCAATGAGGCCTTCTGGAACCAGAGGGCCACTGGCACTACCAAACTGCAGGGGTTCGTTGTTGTTGGCAGGGTCAAAGGGCAGCTGGTTCAATCCTAAAGGAGAAAAAGAAATCCAAAGTCCAGACTCTATAAGGACTGGGGTCATCCCCAGGCTTCAGGACATGAGCCCCCCAGGGGGACTGTTTAAGTTTTAAGAGAGTCTTGGTGTAAAGAGGGCAATCCTTAAAGAGAGTTGCCCTCTGTGATTCTTCCAGATTTGTTGAAAAAATCAGAATTACAATATAAGACAGCGATTTGTCTGTCATGCTAGACTCCTCTCACTTTTGTACTTCATCCATTAAAACTGCAGGACTACCTGGATGCCGTGGTCTCTGACTATACACCGAGCTACTCGGACATGGAGATAAGGGTATCATAGAAATACAGAAATTTTCCTAGACAAATAGGAAAACTTCATCTGAAACAAACAAACAAATAAACAAACAAAAGCCTTTTTTTTTTTTAAAAAAAAAGATGTTTCTGTAGTAGGGTTCACTTTTCTTTGAAAAGGGTTAGCTTTGAATTTTTGAATTATCCAGTAATATCTTTTCCATTATTTTGTTATGAGGTTTGTTGAAATGACGCAGATAGAAGCATTAGACCCTTCTGGTTAGACACATCTAAAGTGGAGGGGGTGGGGTAGAGACAAGTTCTAACTCCAGCAGCAGTACTTCAATTAACATTTCATGAAATATGGGAAGAAAAGCTTTGCCAAGGCCCTAAGTAAATATATTTCTTACAAGCCTTTTATCCACTATTACCTATCAAAAGGGAGATCAGGATGGTGTGATTTGGTTAATTGTTTTTACCCTCTAAATATTTCTTGACCCATCATTGTACAATTATTGAGACAACCTTGTAAAACGTAATAACAAAAAATATATGCTGGAAGATAGACAGCTAAAGGTCAGCGAATATCTCGGTAAAAGGAATGCTGAGCAAACTGCTTTTACCTTATTGTTTCTAATATCTATCTTTTTGTAAGTGATTTCAGACCATATAAAAGGTAATATTTATTTCCCTGGCAACTAGACTACGTTAGGAAGAATTCCATTAAGTGTCCTTTGGGACTTGCCAAACATTCTTCATTTACAACATGTAAGTAACTATATGAAACAATCCAACTTGCTTCTATGCCTTAAGTCAACTGTTTGCTACATCTTCTCTGTGTCCTATTAGTTATGCATTATGGCTAGAATGAAAAATCATAGAAAAAAGAAACAAACTGTGGAAGCAGTAGTGTGGGTGTGCAATCACACTGAAGTGACTGGGTATGAGTCCTACATTTCTCTTAGCATTTCATTCTGCATTAGAGTTCTGATCAGATCAAGTTCTAAGGGAAACAGAATGCTCTGACAAACGGAGAGTGCAAACCCTCGGTTTCCTTCACTAGTTAGATAGGACTGGCAAGCCATCCAATCTCTTAGCCCTTGTCTCGAAATCTGCACAAAGGGAGTGATAACACTGCACAAGGTTGTTGCAGAGATTAAAAAAAATAGGTATGTGTGGCAATTATTTAATTATAAATGAATGAAACATTTTCCTTATCAAATTACAAGTTCTTCTGATGAGGACTCTGTATCCCACAATTGTACCCCTTTATAGATAGCACAGTAATACATAGTGAATATTGAATGGATTCATTTACCCTCAACAAATGGAGGCAGGTAGTTCATTATATTAAGCCATGTGATTAAAGCCTTGGCAGATGATAATCATGAATTAACGCCACAACTGAAAAGTTCTAATGCTGATTGAAGCAACATTACTTAAAATAATTAGATTTTAAATGCAACTCCATCATTTGAGTAATATCCTACAGGATGGGTAAAATACTGATAAAAGAAATTCTCAGAGATTAGGATGCTCTGATTAGTGGCTGCTAATCATAAGATTCTTTATTATTTTGTCTTTGATAATTTTAAGAATAATACATTAGTCCATTTCCATGTTTATGAAGTAGATGGAAAAGTTGTTAACAGAACCTCTGAGCCATGATATACAAATGGAAGCTAGTAAGAACACCCAACTCCCAGGACTGGTAAAAATATAAAACCAGATCACATCTGACTGGCCCATAGTTAATGCTGAATACACAAAATATATGTGTGAATATATATATGTATGTGTGTGTGTGTATTTACATTTACGTGTACATGTGTATGTATGTATGAATGTATGTATAATATATTCTTGAATTGTTTGATCTATGGCACTGCTTTCCCACTCTTTGCTTCTACCCAGGTCAGCACACTTTCTATTTCCTCCCGGACAGAGCAGGTGAAAGGTCAAGGCTATGGCTTCTGTGCTGAGACTGAATGAATGGACATGGTAAGGTCAATAAAACTTGACCAAAACTATTACAATGTTGATTTTGACCAAAACTATTATAATGTTGATTTCAAATTTTAAATCTTTCATTTTGAGGAAATGTAAGGTGAGGAAGTTGATGTAAATGTGACCTGATCCCAAACCACAGACTGCCTTCCTCACTCACCTTTCTCATTCCTGTTTCCATGTTTTGTTTTTTAATTGTTTTGTTTTTTATTTATTTTTACACGCCATATTCCATTCCCTGCCCCCTGCCATCCACACTCTGACTGTTCCAAATCCCACACCTCCTCCCCACCCCCAGTCTCCACGTGGATGTCCCCACACCCCACCCCACATGACCTCTAAACTCCCTGAGGCCTCCAGTCTCTTGAGGGTTAGGTGCATCATCTCTGACTGAACACAGACCCTGAAGTCCTCTACTATACGTGTGTTGAGGGCCTCCTATCAGCTGATGTATGCTGTCTGTTTGGTGTTCCAGTGTTTGAAAGATCAAGGGGGTCTAGATTAATTAAGACTGCTGGTCCTCCTACAGGATCGCCCTTCTCTTTAGTTTTTTTTTCTTCTTTTTATTAGATATTTTCTTTATTTACATTTTAAATGTTACCCCCTTTCCTGGTTTTCCCTCTGAAAACCCCCTATTTCCTCCCCCTCCCCCTGCTCACCAGCCCACCCACTCCAGCTTCTTGTCCCTGGCATTTCCCTACACTGGGGCATAGAGCTTTCACAGAACCAAGGGCCTCTCCTCCCATTGATGAACGACTGGGCCATCCTTTGCTACATATGCAGCTGGAGCCACTATGTGTTTTCTTTGGTTAGTGGTTTAGTCCCTGGGAGCTCTGGGGATACTGGTTACTTCATATTGATGTTTCTCCTATGGGGCTGCAAAACACTTCAGCTCCTTGGGTCCTTTCTCTAGCTCCTTCATTAGGGACCCTATGCTCAATCCAATTGTTGACTGTAAGCATCCACCTCTGTATTTGTCAGGTACTGGGAGGACCTCTCAGGAGACAGCTATATCAGGCTCCTGTCACCAAGAGCTTGTTGGCATCTGCAATAGTGTCTGGGTTTGGTGGTGGTATGTGGGAAGGATCCCCAGGTGGGGCAGTCTCTGGATGGTCGTTCCTTCTGTCTGTGCTCCACACGTTTTCTCTTTAACTCCTCAGGTTCTTTCAGCCTTCCCTAATTCAAGAACAGGGGTCAGCTGCTTCTGTCCATTGTTAGGTGCAAATATCTGCATCTGACTCTTTCAGCTGCTTGTTGGGTCTTTCAGAGGGCAGTCATGATAGGTCCCTTTTTGTGAGTGCTCTATAACCTCAGTATTAGTGTCAGGCCATGGGACCTCCCATTGAGCTGCATCCCACTTTGGGCCTGTCGCTGGACCTTCTTTTCCTCAGGATCCTCTCCATTTCCATCCCTGTAATTGTTTCAGACAGGAACAATTATGGGTCAGAATTGTGACTGGGATGGCAACCCCATCCTTCACTTGATGTTCTTCCTGTCTTCCTACTGGAGGTGGGCTCTAAAAGTTCCCTCTCCCTACTGTTGAGCATTTCATCTAAGTTCTCTCCCTTTAAATCCTGGGAGTCTCTCACCTTCCAGGTCTCTGGTACATTCTGGGGGATCCCCCCAACCTCCTATTTCCTGAGGTTGCCTGTTTCCATTCTTTCTACTGGCCCTCAGGGCTTCAGTCATTTTCCTTCACCCAGTACCAGATCAGGTTCCCCTCTCCCCCTTACTCCCCACTCACTCCGTCCACTTCAACTCCCTGGTCCCTCCCTCCCCCCCCCCCGACTTGTGATTGCTTTCTTCTCTCTCCCAAGTGGGACTAAAGCATCCTCACTTGGGCACTTCATCTTGTTGACCTTTTTGAGTTCTGCGGACTGTGTCTTGGGTTTTCTGTACTTTTTTTTTTTTTGCCTAATCTCCACTTATTAGTGAGTACATACCATGCATGTCCTTTTGTGTCTGAGTTACCTCACTCAGGATGATATTCTCTAGTTCCATCTATTTGCCTGCAAAACTCAGGATGTGCTTAAGGCCACTATGAACATAGTGGACCACGTGCCCCTGTGGCATGGTGGGCCATCTTTTGATATATTCCTAAGAGTGGTATAGCTGGGTCTTCAGGTAGATCTATTTCCAATTTTCTGAGGAACCTCCAGATTGATTTCCAGAGTGGTTGTACCAGTTTGCAATCCCACCAGCAATGGGGGAGTGTTCCTCTTTCTATACATCCTTTCCAACTTTTGTTGTCACCTGAGGTTTTGATCTTAGACATTCTGACTACTGTAAGTTGGAATCTCAGGGTCATTTTGATTTGCATTTCTCTGATCACTAAGGACTTTGAACATTTCTTTAGGTGCTTCTCAGCCATTTGAGATTCCTCAGTTGTGAATTCTTGGTTCAGTTCTATACCCCATTTTTTTATTGATTTGTTTCGTTTTTTTGGTGATTAACTTCTTGCATTCTTTATATATTTTGGATATTAGCCCTCTATCAGATGTGGGGTTAGTGAAGATTTTTTTTTCTCAATCTGTAGATTGCCAATTTGTCTTATCGACTATGTCCTTTGCCTTACAGAAGCTTTCCAGTTTCATGAGGTCCCATTTATCAACTGTTGATCTTAGAGCATGCGCCATTGGAGTTCTGTTTAGGAAATTTCCCCCTGTGCCAGTGAGTTCAACGCTCTTTCCCACTTTCTCTTCTATTAGATTCAGTGTATCTGTTTTCATGTTTTTGTAAAAGTTGAAATAGTCTAGCAAGTAAAAGTGAATTAAAGGTCTACAGTCGTAACAATTTGGTCAAAATTCTATTTGTTATATTTGGCTCCAGACAATAACTTCAGAGATGTGGATACTGTATGCCTCATGCGAATGTCCAGATCTTTTTGACACTGAATGAGAGATTTCAAGAGTTTTGTGTGAATTGACATCTTATAAGATCCAGATACCTGAAAATATAGTGTAGCACCTCAGGTCTTTTTTTAAATAGTGAAAGATCTCAAGCCAAAGAAAGATACATCTCACACAGTAAGGCAAATCACTGAACACAAATCCACATTTTATATTATCTAGGACCCAATAGAATCTTCAAAGATTTGTAGCTTGAGAGCAAGAGCTATGGAGCTAGTGAAATCCTAAGACACTAGTGATTCCTAGCTATTTTTATTGAATTGCTTCATTCTTCTCCAAAGACGCATCAAATACACCAATAAATCAGTAATAAATCAATGAGTTCCTATAGATTTTTTCTGTGATATGTTTGTGTGACTTATTTCAAAAGGTATTCTAAATTAAAAGGCTCCATCAAAATTATTTGAATCTTAAAAAGAAAACCCTCACTTTAATGCCAAGACTACCTGGTAAATTTCAATGATGGCATCAACAAAAATACTAGCAAGGACCATATTGTAATTCTCAATGAAACTATGGAATTTATTTTCAAATCTTTTATGAAAGCAATTCATTCCACTTTCAAGTAGACATGATGAACTGGAAGATATGTAGTCAGAAGAACCTTTTGAGGGTGTTAAGTTCATTCTCTGCACTATATAAACTGAATAGAGTATTCTACTATCAGGTCAAGGTATAAACACCCTTTATAATGTATTCGAACATTTCCAATGGATGTTCCATGTAATATAGGGTTAAAATATGACCCATGGAGCCAACTTCCTGTTTAAAGCTGTGGCTCATAGATTATATGACCTTAAATACCTCCTCTGGACAAGATCACTTTAAATGAAAATAATTTACAGTCTGAAAAATCTAGTAACTGAAGGTAGCAGTCTTCACACAGAAATTAATGTTGAAATAAACAGATTGTTGGCCACAGGAATGTCCTGTCCAATCTGTTTTATTTTCCAAATGACTTCAGTTTAAAATCAATTATAAGACACTATGGCAGTTGATAGGGAGTCCTCAAAAGTATGTGGCTTTCTTTTCCTTATTTCTCATATGGGGCTCTGTTAAGTACTCTACTTAAGGGTCCCATCCTTAGCATGTGACTGGTTGAGATGGAAGACTCATTACACAGTTTATCCTCAAACAAATTCTTGATCCTCCTGCTTCTGTCTTCCAAGTGCTGAAATCGCATGACAGTTGCATGTTACCACATCTAGCAAAAAATTAGTGTGGAATGGTTTGAAATTATACTAGAATTACAATATTTCTCCTCCTTCCCTCCCTTCAAAACCATGTATATATTTCTCCTTGCCATCCTCCAAGTTCATGACCTATTTTTAATTGTCATTGCATGAATATATGTACATACATATATTTCTAAACATAATGTGTTTGGTCTGTATAAGTTAATTTTTAATTTTAAACTTTTGCCAAACAATGGCTAGGCCATAAATAAACTGGCAGGTCCTCTTGTAATAGTTCTCATCTTTGCAATTCCCTTCACATATTCATTCTGTCTTCTATAGGCCACAAAATCACCAACTCCACATTTGATATCCTTTGCCACCCTGTTATTATAACCAATGATTCTGAAGGATTATTCACAGTATGAAAATGGTTGTGTTTTAAGATCATTCTTCAGTCAAAGGGGTAGTAGTCAAAACAGCTGAACATTTCTCAGACCCATAGCTTAATTGATAGCAAATAAAAAAAACTTTTTGTTCAATTATATGAAATTAATATGTTGTATATATGTTTTAGCTGAAAATAGAGGGGATGCTAGTGAATACTTGGGGAGTAAAGATAATGGGGGCAGAGATGGAAAAGAAAGGACAGATATCCACTGCATAGGAATATCCGCCTTGAAGAGCTTCCAAGACAGCACATTGAGAAGACCACACTGTTGCAGAGGACCAGACTTTGATTCCCAACATCCATGTGGGATGGCTCACAAGGCATCAGCACTCACATTCCCATACCCACACACAGATACACACGCATACTTTATGTTGTAAATAAATGTCTTGCTTGAATTGTAACAGATATAACTTTTAGCGTAAAATTTACATTAAACTCACCTTTCCCCAAAAGTACAGCACAGTTACCTAGCCAATTTTCATAAAAGATTATCCCTTGCCAAATTTTAATGACTCCTCAAACTACTCAATCAAGGCCCGGACACTAGAGTTTCCATAAAATTTCCCCATCCAATTCAGGCTTAATTTATGCTCACCTTGAACTTTACCCCAACAGTAATTTCTTCACATGTTCATGTATTCCCCAGAGACTATGGTTGTCAGGGATTCAGAATAGGGAAGCTTGAACCTTGACCTGCTTTTCTTTTTTTCCCATTTTTAATTAGGTATTTAGCTCATTTACATTTCCAATGCTATACCAAAAGTCCCCCATACCCACCCCCCACTCCCCTACCCACCCACTCCCCCTTTTTGGCCCTGGCGTTCCCCTGTACTGGGGCATATAAAGTTTGCAAGTCCAATGGATCTCTCTTTCAAGTGATGGCCTATTAGGCCATCTTTTGATACATATGCACCTAGAGACAAGAGCTCCGGGGTACTGGTTAGTTCATAATGTTGTTCCACCTATAGGGTTGCAGTTCCCTTTAGTTCCTTGGGTGCTTTCTCTAGTTCCTCCATTGGGGGCCCTGTGGTCCATTCAATAGCTGACTGTGAGCATCCACTTCTATGTTTGCTAGGCCCTGGCATAGTCTCACAAGAGACTGAATAGAATAGCAATGGCTTGTGCTGTAAGATCGAGAATCGATAAATGGGACCTCATAAAATTGCAAAGCTTCTGCAAGGCAAAAGACACCATCAATAAGACAAAAAGACCACCAACAGATTGGGAAAGGATCTTTACCTATCCCAAATTGGACAGGGGACTAATATCCAATATATATATAAAGAACTCAAGAAGGTAGACTCCATAAAATCAAATAACCCCATTAAAAAATGGGGCTCAGAACTGAACAAAGATTTCTCACCCGAGGAATACCGAATGGCAGAGAAGCACCTGAAAAAATGTTCAACATCCTTAATCATCAGGGAAATGCAAATCAAAACAACCCTTAAATTCCACCTCACACCAGTGAGAATGGCTAAGATGAAAAATTCAGGTGACAGCAGATGCTGGCGAGGATGTGGAGAAAGAGGAACGCTCCTCCATTGTTGGTGGGATTGCAAGCTTGTACAACCACTCTGGAAATCAGTCTGGCGGTTCCTCAGAAAATTGGACATAGTACTACCGGAGGATCCAGCAATACCTCTCCTGGGCATATATCCAGAAGATGCCCCAACTGGTAAGAAGGACACATGCTCCACTATGTTCATAGCAGCCTTATTTATAATAGCCAGAAGCTGGAAAGAACCCAGGTGCCCCTCAACAGAGGAATGGATACAGAAAATGTGGTACATTTACACAATGGAGTACTACTCAGCTATTAAAAAGAATGAATTTATGAAATTCCTAGGCAAATAGATGGACCTGGAGGGTATCGTCCTGAGTGAGGTAACCCAATCACAAAGGAACTCGCACAATATGTACTCACTGATAAGTGGATATTAGCCCAGAAACTTAGGATACCCAAGATATAAGATAAAATTGACCTGCTTTTCTGACATAATCTTGGATGTTGCTGAACATGATGGTATGGAGTCCCTTTGAGCCTACCTAGCATTTATGAATCTGTCCATTATTTTTATACCTCCATATCTTTAGCCCATACTGTCCTAATCCTTTTTTGATTGTTTTAATATTTTATTGAAAAAAGTTCCTAAAATATATTTTGATCAGTTTCTCTTCCCCAGCTCCTTCCAGATCCTCTGCTCCTTCCCTCAACAACTGCACACCCTTTTTGCTCTCTCTTTAGAAAACAAACAGGAAAAAAGAAAACAAATCGAAAAGAAGAACTAGAATATTGTTTTAAAAAATGTACGCACACACGTTCACACACACAAAGAGAAGGGCATAGACAGTCTCTCTCACACACACACACACCATAAACCTACAAAATCAGAAACTCTATATACAAGCAAAGGGCCAGTAAGACAAAAATGTCTAGATAAGACAATATTAGACAAAAAAAAAAAACCTACAAAAATACCATTGAGTTCATTTTCTGCTGGCCATCTACTTCTGAGCATAGAGCCTGTTCTTAGTGTGGTTAATGTAACCAGTAAGACTCCACTGAGGCTACTGATTCTTTCTTCTTCTCCTTCCCCTTCCCCTTCTTCCCGTTCTTCCCCTTCCTCTTCTTCCCCTTCTTCCCCTCCCCCTTCTTCCCCTTCCCCTTCTTCCCCTTCTTCCCCTTCCTCTTCTTCCCCTTCTTCCCCTCCCCCTTCTTCCCCTTCCCCTTCTTCCCCTTCTCCTTCTTGGTCTTCTTCGTAATGCTCAAACTTTAAATAGTAGTCTTTCCTTACAGTTTATTTCAGTAGCTATATTTACATGGTGGTGCAATACATTATTTGCTTATACCCAAATATATACAGAGCAATGGAAAGAGGACAATCACAATAAAAACTATCGCTGATTAGGGTATATTAGAGTATAGTCTATACCCTAAGTTACATACATTCTATAGTTTATTTTCTAGTCATTACTCCCAGTTACAAGGAATGGGAGACTTACAGAATGAAGTTCTTAATATTGCTTATAAGCTGTATGACCTACAGTGAGAGGAACACAGGCTCTTTAAAATTCATAACACTCTTGTAGCTTTACTTATATTTTAATCTGTACATTACCTATGTGTTTTAAAAGATTATTTGTATTATAGTTCTTTTGATATTTTACCTTCTCTTTGATACACGAATGGTGTTTCTCATTTCAGGCACTAATGGACCTATTGCCGGAGTAATCATAAATAGAAAAAGGAAGCGAGAACACTGTGGGGATTCACCTGAAGTAGATGTTGGTGTGGCAACTCCTTTATTTACTTACAGATGCTATCACATAAGCACCTTTGTTTCACAAACAACAGAACCAAGAGACCCCAAATTGGGTCCTCTAAAATAATGAGCAAAAAGAAATCATTTCACAGTTCAAGTTAATTATCTGTTTTTTTGTCACAGTGTTGGAAAACTGACTAGTGGCCCATGTTTCTGCACAACACCATTATCTACTTCTGCAAGCCAAAATGGTCTTTCAATTGTCTAAGACTCCAATATAACAAAACATCACAAAAGAAATTATACTTACGAATCATTTCTTCATACATGAATCATAGTGCTTCATGAAAATATGGTTTTAAAACAAGATTCTAAAAATTTGTTTTCTATTACAATAGGCATAAGATACATGTAGCTATTGTGACTTAAGTTTGAATGAACTAAGAATGGAATAGCACAAAAACTCCAGTAGCACTGGTCATATTTAAAGAACTCATCAGCCATTTGTAGCTATGGAGTGTTATAACAGATAGCATAGACAGAACATCCCAATCATTAAAGAAAGTATCAAAGGACCCTGCTATTGCATAGTTAGAACTGGACTTGTACCAGTATCCATCAATGGTGCCCAGTGTCCCAGTCATTGTGTCTTTCATAAGGTGCTTGAGAAGTCATCTTATCTCTTCTAGTTCTGAATTTAAAAACAGGAATAGCAATGCCTCTCCCTTATTGGGACATGAAGAAAATTAAATATTAAAATTAAATATTAGTTATTTTATGTGTTGCTAGGACAAGAGACCCAACAACACCAATGTAAAGAAGAAATTGTTTATTTTGGCTCACAGTTCATGAGGCAGCAGAGTGGTGAATGCTGTTAGTCAACTTCCTTCTCCTTTTTATGAAGTCCTGGATGCCAGCCAATGAAATCTGCATTGACCAGTGTCTTTTAGGAGGCTCTTCCCACCTCAATGGCTCTAATTTATATAATCCCTCACTGGCATGCTCACCCCCTTGCTGCCTTTAGATCCTGAGATGTTGCCAATCAATATTAACTATTAGAGGGACAACAATCACTTAAGGTCTGGTCCATAGCAAACACGGAAAAGTGCTTCTGATGCTTTACCTGGATTGTTAACTTGATGAGATTTAGAACAAACATGGAGACAAACCTCTGAGAATATCTGTTAGACAGGTTCAACTGATGAAGGGAGACTTGTCCTGAAGTGTGAGCAGAGTTATTACATGGTCTATGACTCTGCACTCAATAAAAAGGAGAAACAGAGTAGAGTACCATCATTCATTTCTCTCTGCTTCCTGACTATATTTGCGAAAAGATCAGGCACTTTCTATTGATGTCCCACACCTTCTCCATTGTGGCAGATTGCAAATTCCAACCCTTAGCCAAAATAAACAATGTCTCCCTTAAGTTGTGTTTGGTCAACTATTTTGTCATAACAACAAGAAAAGTAACTATCATAGTTACTCAATCAGGAATTTATATGAATTTGTCTCACAAATTAATTAGGAATATTTGTAATATTTTATACTGTGGATCCTAAGGATTGGGAGATGTTAGCTGTCTACTCTTCTAGTCCATTTTTTTCAGGTAATGCATAACTATAAAAGTAAATCATTAATAAAGAATACTGGAATAGTGACTATTTTTTGCTTGAAATATCTTTAGACCACTCCTCTTATCACTTTGGACTTTACAAAATGCAAGTATAAATTACAGCTGAAATTCCTCTTCCCAACACTGTAGTAAGTGGTATCTTCAAGAAGGATGCTGTACTACTGGAACACTGGCGAGGTACTGGAGCTGTGATGAACAAGGATCAATTCTCTAAAACCACATTTTCCCTAACTTCGCGTTTCTCTGTGTTTTTTGTGTTTTTTTTTTCCCTTGTCAGAATGACATCTACTAGCCGTGGTAATGGTGAATTATTTGAGAATGTCTGAACTAAAGCCATTAATGTGTTTAAGTTTCATGAGTAGGAAAAGCAAATATAGATTTCTAACTTTTAAGAAGAAAAATGCTTCAGAACTCTTTCCCTCTATACAATTTAATGCCGGGGAAACACAGCAAAATCGCATTACTCAATGAAAACAAGGTTCAAATTTTTATTTTTGATTTGATAGAACAGTTCACAGTGACAGATGGTAGATGGGCAATCTATCATTTTCTTTAGGATAAAGTCTGGCATTCCTCAGAGGAATGGAGAAGAATGGCCCAAAGTTTGCTGTAATTTAGCCCTCGGGAACAGTTACAACACTCTCTGTTCTCACCACATCTTTGGGAGCTGGTAGAGAAAGATGGTGATTCATCAGTACCTGCTTTGAGTTGGCTTTAAGCCATGCTGCAGTTCTTGTTGGCTAATTTTCCAACTGAATGACAGGAAAAGGCAGGTTCTTAACACCCTGACCATTAGGTTATCTGTTTAGTTCTTGCCAGTGAATGTGCTCGCAGGTAATGTATCATGGGTTTCTCTGTCACAATAAAATAAATAATTGCAGATTTCTGAGCCCGAGGACAAAGAGTTGTTTTAGTATTGAAATTGGAGTCTACCTCGTCAGATCTGTAATGAGTTCTTACCTTCAGGCTGATTGATTTCATAAAGCTGGGGCAATTATCAAAAGCAAGCACAGTTGCTGCAAAACCTGTCTATGGTTTTGAAAACTAGCTCATCAGCTAGATCTGGTTGGGAGCCGAGGCTAAGCCAACCCTTTCAATAGGAACAGTTACAATACACAGAGAACACCAATTTCCTGTAATGGATTCTTAAGATGCCAGTAAATAAGTTGTGTACAACTTGCAACAAAATCATTTCTCATGCTGTGAGTGAATGAAACTTGGATGTGCTGTCATATAAACCTGTATTTCAGTGTAAGACGCTGTGAAAGGGAGAGTGAGAGCTGGAATTCTGATCTTTGGAGAGTTAATTTTGTCAACTATTACTAGAGGGATATTTGTATCCTTTATGAGAAATGTACTGCATGAAAAACATCTGAATGCTTGCTTTCCCAAAAATATATACATGAATTTCACCAGATTTCCTCCTTTCACTCAGCTATCATTAACTATTTATCCAATCACTGTGCTACAATTTTAATTACCTTCTAATTAACCAATGATGAGTTTGTGATTTAGCATTCCTGAAAGATAGAATTGCAGAAATATGGTAAATCTTCATTTACATGTTCAAAAAATGTAAGTCTCCGTTTCCATGCTCCTTCCTTCTCCCCTCTTCCTTTTGCTACACTGTCTCCCTGATGCTCTGGAGTTATGCTTTCCACATCTCTTACGTTTCATCACCTTTTGGATTCATTTTTCAAATATGTATGATAAAGGGCTCTTATTGACTGTGAAATTAAACACACAGGAAAGAACAGAGGTTCCTATAATATACTAATGCATCTTTAGAGCTCTATACCTCCCCTATAACTATTTCATCTCATGAGTATCATCAATACAGGGGCTGACAAGTGATTAACTCCTTTAGTAAAGCCTCCGCCAGAGCAGAAGTCAAATTCATTGCTGCAGAAGCTAGGCTCTGCCTCTTGGGAAGGCAGCATAACTTTATTAAGAGAAGCTTGTAAAAAAGAGCAACTTTATGTTTGAAGTAAGTAGGACTACCGCTGTTATATAAAAGAAGTAGAAAATTAATTTTGTTCGGGCATGAAGTCTAGTTGAGGTGGTCAATATGTATTGGAATGAATGAGCTAATGAATTAATATGGACCCAGTATCTCCCTTCTTATTCAACTATTTCATTTAAAAAAATACCGATATGTGCCCATCGGTATGCAAATCCTGAGGAGTTTACTATGTGATAGATAATGTCTTTCCTCAAGGAGATAACAGGCAGAAGGGCAGGCCAGCTTATATGTAATCTGGCCTGAATCGTGCATTAGTTCAACTCCTACTTTCCCTAAGTACCCTGTGTTATTTGCATCTAACTCTCAAAATTCCTCAAATATGCTAGCCACATTCATGTCCCTGTACTACTGTATATACATTCCCTGCTTGAAAATGAATTTTCCTTCTCTCCACTTGGAGAGTGTTACTTGCCTTTCTAAACCATACAGAGATGTCACCTTTTCAGTGATGTTTCACTTAACCTCAAAGGCTCTCTTCATGGAGCATTTATATCACGGCAATTTAAAGCATGACATGAGACTTCACTGTGGATGTTTGTGTGTGTTCTAGGTGGGCACTGTAACATTTGATCTATGTCATCTGATACTAGGATGGAGGATATAAGGAAAACTAGAAAGAACTAAAGATAGACAGACAAATTAGGAAGACAACAGCCAACCTGTGGAAATATAGCAGTAGCGGGAACTCAGTAAAATGGAATCTGTATGATGGAAAGACATGGATGTGTTTCAGAGATATTTACAAAGAAGAATTATCTGGGAGTAGTGTCTCTTTGGATCTTGTGTTGGAGAAAAGAGGAATCTGAAACAAATCTACTAAAATCTCTTGAAATATTGAAAATCTTGAACTATTACAACCTAAGTTAGCAAGCTGGCTCAGTGAGGGGGAAATGTGCTTGATTTGGAAAGCTGATGACCTCAGTTCAATTCCTGATACCCACAGTGGAAAGAAGAGAACCCAATCCTGAAAGTTATCCTCTCACCACTGCAGGCATGCCCTGACATGCATCATGCTTGCATCGAACAAACATAATAAAAAGTTCAATCTTTGTGGTAATCAGTATGAGAAAAAGTACATTTCATTGAGAGTCATATCCATATGGCTATGCTGCAAAATAGAGCTGCTTCCCATCTCTATTTACCTTGGGATAAAAGCTGCTAAGAAATAACAGCAAATGGCTTATACTTGACCTTTAATATGTATTCCTAACGAAGCCTGTCAGAAGATATAAATTCATCCAGAAGAAAAAGTATAATATTGTAAGAGGCAGAATAGACTATTGGACTAAGGAGAAGAAAAAACATTTTAATAATAGGTTGTAGACTTAGTTTATTTTCTGTGCAGCATTCACCAACAAGGGTGTCTGTGAAGGATAGTAATATTTAATAGATTCCTTTGCTCTCTTTTCAACTTTTTCCCTTCTCTCCTTTTCACAACTTCTCTCAATGGTCTTATTAGAAAATATCGCCTTTTATAGCAGGTGTCTTTTTGTTATTATACTATGCTGGAATAAACTGACAATTCTTTTAATGATACTCAAAGAAAACTTGAAAAAAATAATACTATGTTGCTTTTCTTCCTGCCAAAGAATACAGCAATATAATTGTCTACTGGAGAAGAGGCACTATAATCATCTTTAACTTTAAAGTAAAATCATTTCAGGAGATGCTCTGAGACAGTTGACAGAGAAAACTGGGGCTCCTAGGAGATTGCAAAGTGAGGGATCGAGTGAAACAGTATGCTACCGTTGAATTCAATTCCATGAACATTTTCAACTTAAGAGTGTCTCTGCAGAAAAAAAACTGAATAGGATTTGGAATCATTATATCATAGGAGATATGATTTAAACACTGCCTAAATTTTTCACATCTAAGAATATGTGGTACCCCAGAGGCAGTACGTGTGTAGCAGATTGCTGTGTAGCAGTCGATTCAATTAAATAGATGAAACTATTGTTCCAAACAAAGTGTGACTGAAAAAGCACAGTAACTTTCCAAACGTGCCTTTAAAATAGCAATGGTTGAACAGAGCTAAACACCTAAGGCCAACTAATGTCACTGGGGTGGTAGTGAGTCCCCAAAGTCAAGGTGTTACTCTGCATTTGAAGGTCATTTTCATTGTTATTCCCTCCTTAATAGAAGCTATCTCCAGCTTTCCTGGTGATTTTCATTTTATGTTTTTATAAGAGTCCTCTCCTTGGACTTAGGGAAACATCTTTGGGAAACAGATTTAAATTAGGTACATTTACAAGTAAAGATTTGTGCAAACTGGGCACATGCCTAGGATGATGGGGAAAGGAGGAAATAAAATCAGAATGACCCAAGGCTCAGGAACCCAACCCCACAGCTAAGATCCAAGGATGATACCAATCATTACCATATAAGTAAAACTTATTACATCCATTCTATTAAGGACCCCTTCTTTGGTCTTTTGAATGACAAAAGTTAACTTTGGCACACAAGTGTTTTTTTCTTTTTTTTTTTAAAGCAAAGAAAAACAAAAGCAAGTCACATAATCTTTTCATTTTCCCAGCTCTTCACTTGCTTCAATCCAGTTCTCAATTTCACATTTACCCAGACTTTAGTTCCCAGGCTAAGACTTCTTAACACAGCATAATTTAAACATGGCTACAAATTAAAACTACTTGAGGAATTTTCTGAAGAACACCAATACACACACACACACACACACACACACACACACACACACATACACACACAGGCACCAAAATGGTCAGGTCAAGGCTTAAATACACACCAAAGAATTCTTGTCACGCAAAGAAATGACAACACCTTTTAAAATTTGAGGACAGAAAGTGGGAATTTACTACCTAGCCTTTCATTTTCCTTTAAAATTAAAACCAGAAAAATACTTAGAACTTTGCTCATTCATTACCTCCAGCAGGCAAGGAAGGATATTGGTTGTCTGGCATAAACGCAGTAGACTTAAACCTGCCTCAGTTGTGAGGCTGTTAGAGTTTACCATTTGGAAAGAAAAATGTGTTAGTGGCAAAAAAAAAAAAAAAAAAGAGGAACTGAAAGGTTGGAGAAAAATTAGGTGAAGTTTCTAAAAAATGGGGTCTCCTCATTCTGAACTTCAGGGGAAAAAGCTACATGGAACACATCAATAGAAACCTGAAATAAATTCCAATAAAATGGCTAAGGTGGAAGTACTGATGAATCTTCCTAGTACCACCTACACAAAACATACTTATCAGTCAGTTAAGGATTTAATAGGAGTACAGTTAGGACATTAGGAAAAAAATCAAAGCATTCCTAATACAACTTCAAAAAAAGGAACCTCCTTGGGAATTTTTCTAATTATAAGCAATAACTTGGGAGGTGCACAGAAAAAAAATTAATGACATTTAAATACCAATATATCCTGGCCACAATTAATATTAAGAGTCCAATGCTGAGATGCTAAAGCATGTCCAGAACAGTAGGAATAAATTACCCTACTGGAACATAGGATTGCTCACATACTAGACATTTCAAAATGTAATGATGTAAGGACAAAAATTCCTGTCTCACTCTGCCAAACTTACAGAACTGGTATTAAAGCCAACCACGGCATCTGTGTACACATAAGAGGAGGCAACAATTACAATCTAGAGATGTTTTAGATTTAATCTTTTTTATTTATTAGTATTGTTATACAGCAATGAACATTGAGAAAAAAACCCTAATCAGTGTGCATTATGTGACAATCAGACAAAATTCTCCTCCTAATCCTCTGTCATTCTTCTTCCGTGGCCCCTGGGTACTCATTAAAGGTTAATTTATTTAAATCTCTCAAACATGCATTTCAATCTACTTTAATAAACTAATGAATCTTTGGAACTTTGCCTAATCAGCTTATGTTTCTTATTTTAGCACATCTACAAAATATCTTTTTCTAAAACCCATTCTTAATAGTTGTCTTCCTCTCAGAGACAGAATTGTGCTGCCATGACAATCAGATTTGAACATTTGGTGAACCATTTGTACTCCCTTTCAGCAATGTGGCTTGTCTATTGCTTTTAAACATAGCTACACTTTGGATGGTAGTGAATTGAGTTGTATTCATAAGGATACTACTAATCCTCCAGATGTACGTGTTTATTTTATAGTTTAGTAAGAGATACAATTATATTACAGCAAAGCTTTTTTAAAAATAACTCTGGAACTTGCCAAATGCTATGAGTGCCCATCAACGAAACAAGTCCATTTTAGTCAGTGTAACATAGAGCAGTACACAGTATAAGCCATTTGGACTGACTAACAAGTGAAATTTAGATAAGGTATTTAACTGAGCAGTGTTATCTAAGGACTGTGTACACAATACAAATTTTATGAGAAATTGTCTTATTTTTCATATTTTTGATTAACATATTATAATCAATGATGAGTTTTGTTATATATGCTTGTATGAAACATATATAACACACTTTGATCATATCCCCCCATGACCTTCTCTTATAACCTTCCCATTTTTGTTGATTTCCTTTATCATCTACTGCCCCTCCCACTGTGTGTGTGTGTGTGTGTGTGTGTGTGTGAATGGATTCCTGTGTAGTCCACTGATTATTTTCATATGGTTATTATGGTTTCGTGCAGAACACCTTATCAGTGTCTACACCTCCAAAGAAAATATCCCTCCCTCCTTGAGAAACCATTAGGTGCTTGTAAGTCTTCACTAAGGGTGGGGTCTAATGAGCCCTTTCTCCTCTACTATGCCATTATTAGGGCTCATTAGAGCTTATCAATTACTTCTGCAGCATTTCTATGGTGTAAGAAAGGAATAACTGTCAATTGTTAGCTGATATGGAAGCTGTAGATGAGAAAGCATTCACCAACTTGTGCTAGGGCGTGCTGTGAAATACAGAGGAGCTGGAGCCCCATCTTCTTGCTGAAAGGCTTCCCTCTTGTACTATGCTGCCTGAACTGTGGAATAAGGGTTTTTAATTGGTGTATTGTTCATCAGTGATGAAAGAGAAAGCAGAAACATTACCTCCAGGATATCTAGATAGGAAAAAAGTCAAATAGATTAAAACCGTGATGAATTATTAAGTAAAACTGATAACTTAATAATAAAGTAATTAGTTTGGGTATGACTTTATTTTTTTTTTAATTTTTTATTAGGTATTTTCCTCATTTACATTTCCAATGCTATCCCAAAAGTCCCCCATACCCACCCACCCCCACTCCCCTACCCACCCACTCCCCATTTTTGGCCCTGGTGTTCCCCTGTACTGGGGCATATAAAGTTTGCATGTCCAATGGGCCTCTCTTTCCAGTGATGGCCAACTAGGCCATCTTTTGATACATATGCAGCTAGAGACAAGAGCTCCGGGGTACTGGTTAGTTCATATTGTTGTTCCACCTATAGGGTTGCAGATCCCTTTAGCTCCTTGGTTACTTTCTCTAGCTCCTCCATTGGTGGCCCTGTGATCCAACCAACAGCTGACTGTGAGCATCCACTTCTGTGTTTGCTAGGCCCCGACATAGTCTCACAAGAGACAGCTATATCAGGGTCCTTTCAGCAAAATCTTGCTAGTGTATGCAATGGTGTCAGTGTTTGGAAGCTGATTATGGGATGGGTCCCTGGATATGGTAATCACTAGATAGTCCATCCTTTCATCACAGCTCCAAATTTTGTCTCTGTAACTCCTTCCATGAGTGTTTTGTTCCCAATTCTAAGAAGGGGCAAAGGAAGAACCCAGATGCCCCTCAACAGAGGAATGGATACAGAAAATGTGGTACATGTACACAATGGAGTACTACTCAGCTATTAAAAAGAATGAATTTGTGAAATTCCTAGGCAAATGGATGGACCTGGAGGGCATCATCCTGAGTGAGGTAACCCAATCACAAAGGAACTCACACAACCTGTACTCACTGATAAGTGGATATTAGCTCAGAAACTTAGAATACCCAAGATATAAGATACAACTTGCTAAATGCATGAAACTCAAGAAGAACGAAGACCTAAGTGTGGACACTTTGCCCCTTCTTAGAATTGGGTATGACTTTATATAAAAGATACAACTCCTAATTTTAAGTTTTGTTTTTCTTTTCTATACAAATTAGAAAAACTAATTCATTACTCACAGTAAATAGAAATTTCCCATGTTCAGATTTCATAAATTAAATGGAGAAAGAAGCACAACTTAGTTATATTCCTAAATGTTTTCAATATGTCGCTTCTGATTTCCACAAAATTAATTCTAAGGAATTACCTTTCAAAGGTTATTGTTCGTTTACTTTATGTCTGTCCACCTATTCACTCGTGCACTCATTCAAGTGACATTTATGGAATGCTTAGATTGAGGCAAGCATCATGACAGATGTTAGATCTGCCTGAAGCTCCTACAGCTGCCTTACTTCCTTAGACTAAGAACTCCTTGAAGACATACAAATCTGTCATTCAGCACACAATATAACCAGGACTGTTTGCAGAAAATTACTTAACTACTTTTTGACAGTGAAATTTCTGGCTCCCTCTGCTACTCACTGTCCCTCCCAGACATATGGGAGCTAGGGAAAGAAACAGCAGAGTCTGCTTATCAAGTCTGACCTTTGGATAATGACTACAGTTCTCCCATCTGAGCTTGCTGCCGTTCTGCCTTGTGGTCAACAAAATGATTTGGCTCCAAATGGCAATATAGCTATACCTGCTTCCTACTGAGATTCCCCTCTAGCAAGATGCATTATTTTAAAAGAATTGTCGCTCCTGCCCTTCAGCATTGAGGTGTACTGTATCATCAAATGTTCGGAATCTGACATGTCAGATTCAATGAGAAGTTGGGACTTGTATACAAGATGAGGAGAAGCATGAAGCAGCTGCAAAAGTGGGAGTATTCACTTACCACTACAATTAAATTGATGTTTCACAATAGTATTCTAAAAACAACTTCCATTCAGAGATCACTACTGCTTTTAACTTTTCTTTCCACCTACACAAGAGCTACTCCATAAAGTGAACAAAGGGGGCAAGCTTGCACAGTTTAAACATGGAGCCTTAGAGGTAAGAAAGGCTAGGCGACTTAATTTTAAGATTTATTTTATGTCAAGAGGTGTTTTGCTTGCATAAATGTCTATGCATCTATAATGAATTTTCTTTTAAGGAAGGAATGCTCTGGATCATGGACAAAAGCAGCAAATTTCTGAAGCTTAGGCTAATCCTGCCCCTTTCTGTGAGAAGGGGAACACTCGCAATAGGCCAATTTGGCACTTTCATAATTCATTCACGTCTTCTTGCTGCTGAAGACTATCACTTCTATGAGCAAGTATGACTGAGTAAGAAATTATTTTCTGTAACTTACTGAAAAAATAAATCCAAATAAATTTAATACCATGTAAAAACAAAAGCAATTAAAAATAATTGTGTAACTCTTTCAATAAGGCATCGTGCAAAATAAGAACTGTTAGTGGTCTAAGCAATGCTAAGATATTAATACAAACAATGCATTATGAAAGAAATGTAAGAGTGGAAAGATTGTATACCCTTGTTTTAATCCCGATTTTAAACTTAATGTGATTGATTGTCCATGAAAATTCCAAAAAATAAATTAAAAAAAAAAGAATCTTAAGATTCGTATAGAAGTATGAAAGATGCCAAATTGATGAAGTAATTTACATGATATTTTTCAAACAGTGCTGGAGGTGACCACATTACCAGATCTAAAATTATATCAAAGAGCCTTAGTAACAACAATAACAATAATAAAATAATGGACCTGGCACAATGCACTGAACAATGGAGTAGAATAGATGACCCAGAAATAAACTTATACAGATATGACCAAATGATTTTCAATAGAGGTACCCAAAACATACACTAGAGAAAGGATACCCCTTCAATAAATGGTGCTGGAGAAACCGAATAAGTAAATAAGTATATGTTAAAAAATGAAACTCCATCTCTTTCACACAATATAAAAATCAATTTAAAAAAACAACAAAGGCATTAGTAAAAGCTACATAACTTTAAAATTTCTCCAGAAATACATAGGAAAAATATTTCAGAATAGGGACATAAGCAAGGACTTACAGAAAAGGACCCTAGTAACCCAGGAGAGAATAGTAAGAATACACGAATAGGAAAGTATGAAATATGAAAACCTTTTGTACGGTGAAAGAAACAAGTATCAGAGTGAAGTGCCTACTGTAACCAGATAGGAATTAATATGTAAAATGACAAATGTCATAAAAATAAACATGCAAAATATTAAATGATCTGATAAATATAAAGGCAAATGAACTGAACAGTAAGTTCTCAAAGGAAGAAGTAAAAACAGGCAATAAAATATGAAAAAAGATCCTCAGAGATCAAGAAACAACAAATCAAAATACACCAAGATGAGGAGGACAATGATGGCGATGAATCTAATGTGTGGAAGATGGGTGGTGGCTATGCTTCCTGTGTACATTCATGTGCACATTGTTGTCTGATATTGTTTCTGCTCACTGCTACATTTTTAAGGCAAGATCTCTCTATGTAGCCCTGATTACCCTGAACTTGCTATATAGACCAGGAACTCATAGAATTCTGCTTTACTCTTTCCCCTGACTTCTGGGATTAATGGTATGCACCAACACACCATTCCTGCAAACCCTTTAATTTTCAAGAAACTGACTCTCATTGAAACTGGAACTCGCCAATTCTGCAAAGCGAGATGGCCAGAGATATCTACAGATTCTCTTATCTCTGTCCCCTCAGGACTAAGAATGACAAGCACATGTAACTAGCTTTTCAAAGAGGTGCTAGAGTCTTTATGCTAGTTTGACAAGCACTGTGTTTATTGTGTTATCTCCCCAGCCCCCAAATCTAAATTTAAAAAGATGTTTACATATATACATGTGTATGAATATGTATATAATGTTTGTAGATGCATCGTTTTCTCTCACAGAATCTAGATCTAAAAGCTATATATATATATACACATATATGTTTATGTGTGTGTGCGTGCGTGCGTGTGTGTGTGTGTGTGTGTGTGTGTGTGTGTGTGTGTGTGTGTAGAGGGAGAACCTTGAAAGGAAGAAGTGGAACTATTTGCAAATAAGAAAGGGAGCAGCAAGGAGATGTGACCAAAAGCAGGTAATGGGAGGGCATGGGTATGAACAAAGTAATCTCTTCTCATGAATGCAAAGATCATAATGGAACACATAATTTCTTCAATGAATAGGCACAAATAAAAACATAAAATAGAAACCCAAGTTCTTAACCAGTATTTTTTGTCTATATGCACTTGCAAAAGTCACTGTCATTTTTATTCAACAGTAGGATTAGATACCTTCACCTTGTACATTGCATATTTACAGATTCTGTAGTACTGAAGAGACAATCCAAGAAAAATAATATCACCATATAACCAAGTAGTGAAAATGAGATAATGTGTACTCATTTTTTCTTAGCAACAGTTGCCTTGGGCATCTTGGCCAACACTGACCAGGTAAATTTGGTATGATTCTACTTTTGTTTAACTTACTACATGAAGGTCCTGGAAATATTACAGTGGACAATACAGGAAAAAGAATTTGCTTTTGTGAAACTCAATAGTCTGGTCAAAACCATAGAAAATAAACTATATATATATATGTGTGTGTGTGTGTATATATGTATGTATGTATGTTTAGGGAACTAAATTAATAGAAGAAAAGCTTCCAATGTTCAGCCACAGAACTGGTTTTTAAAAACACACATAAAACTGTATCAATTAGGCATAAAGCAGGATATATAAAATTTTCAAAAGAACTTGAAAACTTGAGAGTGTGAAAAACTCACAGAGATCTGCTATTTACTGTAGCAGAGAGAGGATGCTGTAAGATCTGGCAAGTGTGATTTAGGAAAGATGGTAACTGGAATAACAAAACTAAAAAGTCTCTGAGAAAAAGTGTTCATTGTAAGGGCCTCACTGTAATTTGCATTCTCTAAGTCCCTCTTACCTTATTGAACTGTGGATTGTATACGTTTATTTTGTATATTGCTTCTCACTTCACAGAATTAGAATATCAACTACTATTTTATGTCATTTAGCACACTATAGAGTAAGCAATTATAGGAGGTTCCTAGTTGCCCTTGTGTGTGACATAAAAATCAGTATAGTTTTTTAGTTGTTTTTAATTAGCTAAGACTGGTCAATCTTTTATTTTTGCAAAATATTCTGGCCTGGAAGTAAGTTCCTACTATAGTCCAGATGTCCAACAATGACAAGGATAAAGTGACAAAGGGGCATGGCAAGATGCTCAGGGGAGTTTTAGTAAGTTTATTAACAGAGATTACAATGCTTTCAATATCTGGAAATACAGAAAAATCACAGTTTGTTTTATCTTTGCTGGTAGCTGAACTAGCTATTCCATAACAGAGGAGGAACTGATTTATGTGAGGCTGTTGAAAACACAATGAACCACTCACCACAATTTTAACAAGGGTTGACGATGACATACCCACTTCTGATAGTGTCTATAATACTGGCATGAAAAGAGTTTACAGTACACTACCCAACGTAATGATGTTAATTCTCTACTTGCCAGGAGAGCTATCACTGCTACTGTCCTGGGTTCTCCCAGAGTGACAAGGAAAATTCATGATTTCATGGTCTTTAAACAATATCAAGGCATATCTCCAAGGTTACTAACTTTTATGCTCCTTAAAGTAATATTTCTGCTATTTGGATAGGGATAAATCAAAGTTTATTTTGATAGACACGATGAAGTTATATCTTTGGCTGGTCCTATTCATTTCATGCTTTATATAGTAAAGCTGTGAGAAGAAGAAATTGCAATGAAGACTGCAGCTACAGTTGAGAAAGAGGTATACTTGTAGCACAACTTCAAGTTAATTCCATACCCCAAGAATATTATCTTTGGTATATGTTTGTTGACTGTCAGGTTAGATATAAACAAGTATCTCCAATCTGCAAGAACTACTTATAAAAATGACAGCAGTTCTACATAAAAGTTTAGTCAAATGAGAAACCAGAGAAAGATGTTCAATAGGACTTTTGAGCATTCACATCCTGTGGTAGTTTGAATATGCTTGGTGCAGGGAGTGGCACAATTAGGAGATGTGGCCTTGTTGGAGTAGGTGTGGCATTGCTGGAGAAAGTGTCCACCCTGTGGGGTTGGGCAATGAGACCCTCCTCCTAACCACGTGGGAATGGGTCTTCTAGCAGCCTTCAGGTGAAGATGGAGAACTCTCAGCTCCTTTTACACCATGCCTGCCTGGGTGCTGCCATGCTCCTGCCTTGATGATAATGGACTGAACCTCTGAACCTATAAGCTAGCCCCAATTAAATGTTGTCCTTATAAGAGCTGCCTTGTTCATGGTGTCTGTTCACAGCAGTAAAACCTTAACCTGAGACATATCCCCACAGATAAATTAATTTTATATCTAAATACAAAAATACCTTCACAGGTGCCGAGGCAATCAGGGGTGAGATTATAGCAACTAGCATAAAACAAAAATTGAAAAGTGTCATTGGAGAGAATAAGTATTACAGTTTTTTTTTAAAAGATTTATTTATTTATTACATGTAAGTACACTGTAGCTGTCTTCAGACACTCCAGAAGAGGGAGTCAGATCTTGTTACAGATGGTTGTGAGCCACCATGTGGTTGCTGGGATTTGAACTCTGAACCTTTGGAAGAGCAGTCGGGTGCTCTTACCCACTGAGCCATCTCACCAGCTCAACTGCAGCTAACACAGAATGGAGAAAGATGCTATTTTTTTTTTTTCTGCAAAAGGAGAAGAAAGGGAGCAGCAGACTTTGCTCTAGATCCCAACATCAAGCCTGATTCAGTAAAACTCATCACATAGAAGGCACCCAAGGAACTACTCCAGCACCACTAAAGTTCTAGTCATCGGGCCAGCACTATTAGATACAGGACCTGCAACTGCCTGGTGCCAGGTCAGTCTCTCTAACTCCAAGATCCAGATGAGATTAACCATAGCCACTATGGTCCTGAAACATCCAGGCCTTTTACTTGCTGCAATATTAGTTCAGCACCTCAAGCATGAAGAATCAGACAACTACATTTCATCAGGGCTGGCAATGCTCACCCAGTAGTTTACCCAGATATAGCACTTATGAACCACAACAGTGAGCAGTATGGCACTATAACCCTAAGGATGCAGTACTGGCACACATATCTGGGTGTTAATCACCATCTCTCTAATTGAACTTAATATCCACTCAACAATAAGGAAATAATACCTGCTGCTGGAAACCTAGTGAACTACCAAGGGCTACTGAAGTCATAGATCTTAGAGGAGAACTTACAATCACCATATTTACAAAATAAATTTTATGCTCATCTCAACATACAGAAGAAAATATATTTGATTAAATTTATTATCCTTTTAGGCTTGGAGGCGACTGGGGATTGATCCCTTCCCTCAAACCCAGTTTTGTTCCTATTTAAGATTTAAAATATTACCAACAAATCCTGATTGGTTTTAAAGTCTGCTTCACTGAAGAAAATGTTTGCCTAGTACTATAAACATGGCTGAGAACCCATGGGTGAGGAACTCACAGCCCGCAGGAGTTAACTTACTGTTATTATTCTGCTACAGAAAATATTTCCCATGGAACTGGTCTACTAAATTATGAAAACAATGATCAATGTCATCAGTCATCTGGAAAATGTAAATTAAAATGACAACAAATTATAACCTCACACCTGTAATTATACCCAGTATCAAAAAGGTGCAATGTAAGTATTGGCTAGAATATAAAGCGAAGGGAGGCTCTTGCACACTGTTGGTGGGAATGTAAGTTAGTAGGACCACTTTGTAAAACAGCATGGAGATCCCTCAAAAATAAATAATTACTGCATAGTCTAGCAATCCCACTATTTTATCTATATCCAAAGAAAGCAAAATCTACATTTCAGATGTCTACTGTTATGATCATTAAAGCAACAGTCACAATGGCCATGATTCAGAAATAATAGGCACATACATAAATGAATGAATGTATAAAAAATGCAGTAAGTACAATACCATATAATTTTTCTAAAGGAGGAAGTACTAAAATTTACATTAATATGAGTGATCCTGGAGGACATTACAGTGAGGCACATGAAGACAAAGGCTGCATCATCTCACATATGCAATCTAAAAGGTTAAAAAGCACATAAGCATACATTTGAATGATGGCTACCAACTCTGGGAGTGGGGTTGGGAGGTTTTGTTCAAATGATACAAACTTTTAGTTAGATGAAGTAGCAAGTTCAAGAAATTTACTTTATGACATGGTTATCACAGTAACATATAATAAGAGTATATTTTAAGTATATTCATCACACAAAAGATAATTGACTTTAAAATATACTTTATTTAGCCATCAAACAATGTGTACATATTATTTCAAAACATTATGTTGTTAAAGTATTTACAATCTTTGTCCATCATATTTAAAAAAAAAAAAGAAAAGAGAGGAAGTGACTAATTCTTGAAGGTAGGCATCATTTGTAATGGCTTATGAGCTGGGTCCTCAGGAATTAGCAAAACAGCTGGAAAGGAAAGGGAGCAGCAAAGTAAGGGGGCTGCTGAGAAAAGACTCCTGTCCCGAACACTAAAGCACAGTCAAGGGAAAGCTCATGTTCTTATAGGCCTTACACACACTGGAAAATGGCACTGATGAGGAAGTAAGCATTCTATTCTGAATTCTACATTTGGAAATGGATATCAGTTTCAGAATTGCCTACAAGTGCATGTCCATTCCAGCATTACTTAACAAATCTTCCAGGAGAATAGCACCCACACTAAAGTCCTCTAACAAAAGCAGGCCTTTGTCAAACAGAAGGCAATTCAACTGCAAAATGAAAGAACTGGGAAAATGGAAAGTAGACATTGTTTAAGAAATCACTGGATATAATGGGGGAGGAGAAGAGAATGGGGGTTGGCGGCAAAGACAGAGATAGACACAAAGAAAGAAATAGTTATAAATACAAAGGGCAGTGGTTTATATGTCAGATACTGATGATGGATGAATTTGAGGGAAAACCCCACATATATGAAATGCCCCTGTGCAGATAATAGACATTACTTCCTTAAAACGCAGAGCTGTGGATCCCAGTCCCAAGTGACACATACAACTAGGGTTTCAATGCAGAAGTGGGGGCAGAGAGATGAGAGGAGCCCGAGGAACAGAAACCTCTGAATGAAGTCTGAACAATATGCTGAGTTTAACAATTAACAAGAATTCAAGAACAAGACTTTATGAACTGGAAAGAGAGCCAGAGATGGTGTACAAGGGGGGCGGGGATTGCAAAGAGAAAAGGGAAGGGAGAAATGATGTCATTATATTCTAATATCAAAACAGAAAACAATAATAACAACAACAACAAAAAAAAAAAACCTGTGAATTCTTTCCTCCAAAGACAAGGAAAAAAAATACTAGCCTCCTGAAAAACAACTAATATAACAAAAACAAAACAACTTTTCTGGCTTTGATTTTTGATCACAAATCAACTTATGGCTCTAGTATATCCCCTCTGAACATTCATCAGTATCCTTATTTCTTCTTTTTGCTGTGATCGTCTACAACTTGTCTGCCTTACGTAGTATGTTCTCTTTTCTTAGGAAATTTTCGTAAATATCAAGGACTTCCAGCATTCATGTGGGATTGTAGATGTGTAGTAGAAGCCTTTTTATGAGATACTAGTGGAATTTCTGAGAAAATCTGCATGATCTAAAATTGACAGAAATTCTTAATGAAAGTTTGAAGCCATAAGAATACCTCCAAGTCTAGAGACTGCCATATCTGGGATCCATCCCATAATCAGCTTCCAAACGCTGACACCATTGCATACACTGGCAAGATTTTGCTGAAAGAACCCAGATATGGCTGTCTCTTGTGAGACCATGCCGGGGCCTGGAAAACACAGAAGTGGATGCTCACAGTCAGCTATTGGATGGATCACAGGGCCCAAAATGGAGGAGCTAGAGAAAGCTGAAGGGATCTGCAATCCTATAGGTGGAACAACAATATGAACTAACCAATACCCCCCAGAGCTCGTGTCTCTAGCTGCATATGAATCAGAAGATGGCCTAGTCGGCCATCAGTGGAAAGAGAGGCCCATTCGACTTGCAAACTTTATATGCCTCAGTACAGGGGAACACCAGGGCCAAAAAGTGGGAGTGAGTGGGTGGGGGAGTGGGTGGGGGAGCATGTGGGGGACTTTTGGGATAGCATTGGAAATGTAAATGAAATAAATACCCAATTTAAAAAAAAGAATACCTCCAAGTCATTCATTAATATTTCTAATATCACACAACATTAAGAGGTAGAATATATATTAGAATCCACATTACAGAACTTACCTTATATATGAAAAATGGAGAGGAAAAAGTGACATGGCTAAGATGTATAATTATCAAGAAAGGAATTGACACTGAGATCAATTAGGACACTATTTTAGTTTAGCTTAAAGAAGATACTAAAGTATTTCCTTATTTTCGTCTCTCAAATTGAAAGCACTCAAATAATATGAAAGCAGTTTTCATAAATTTTAGCGTCTAAAACATATTATTGGTCTGGCTAGATGGGTAGAACTGAGTACTATGAAGCCTGAAAAACTGTGTTCAATCCCAGCAACCCACACAGTGGGAGTGGAGAATGGATTGCTCCAAGCGGTCATCTAACCTCTGAACATGTGCCATGGCAAATACGAACCCCCTTCCAAATACACAAACCAAAATATGTTAGCTGTATGTAGGTCTTCCATATCTTTATTTAGTTTTTATTTAGGGAACAGTATGGGAGATTGAACACAGGGCATTGTTCATGTTAACATTTATAGTTTTCTTTAATGGTCTTTTGAAGGTATATTTTCACTGATCAAAACTGTTGTACGTTTGTAACCAATCTCCCAACTTTAAGTTGCTTCATTTAATTTTAATGAGAAGTACTGCGGGTAATACACTCTTTTATAAAGTTTTCTATTTAAAGAATAAAAGGCCTGCTTAATAAAGGAAGCATTAAGTAAAGTTAAAAGACAAGCTGTGGAGTATGAAATGATATTTTTTAAAATAGGGATTAATATATAGAGTAGGTATATCATTTATGTCATAAGAAAAAACTGACCATAATAAAAGATAAAAGTTATGTTCAATAAATACACAGAATGATCATAAACCTCAATAATAAATATGAAATACACATAAGAAAATAGTGACTATTTCTTACTCACAACATTGAAAAGATGTTTCTATCTTATAATCTTGAGGACTACAGTATGTGGAGAAAGAAGAATCATAACATACTACTTAAGGAAGGATGAAGTACTACAAGGGCTTGGAGAACTGGCAGAATTGGCATTGTACATGCCACAACCCAGCAATACCACTTCAAAATGAAAGACATCTTGTGCACTTGAAAGAGACCGGTAAGAACTTCTTATGCTAGTTTAAAAACAAACAATCTAAAAATAGCCTATGGACAGAAAAGGAGGAAAGGATTGAGAAGCTGCTCAATCAGTGCTTGTATCAGTGTTTGTACAGTTGTTTAAAATGGAAGGGAACGGAGTTAGCATATAACACAGGTAAGTGTAAAAAACACAATGCTGAGTGAAAACAGGTTTTGGAGAAGGTACCATGAGGTGTTGAGAAGGAGGTATATTCTTTTGCTTTAAGATAAAATGTTCTGTACATAGCTGTTAAATCCATTTGGTTCATAACTTCTATTAGTTTCACTGTATTTCTGTTTAGTTTCTGTTTCCATGATCTGTCCAATGCTGAGAGTGGGGTGTTGAAGTCTCCCACTATTATTGTGTGGGGTACAATGTTTCTTTTATTTGGAGAATAGATGTTCAGAATTGAGAGTTCATCTTGGTAGATTTTACCTTCGATGAGTATGAAGTGTCCTTCCTTTTTTTTTGATAGCTTTAGGTAGAAAGTCAATTTTATTTGATATTAGAATGGCTACTCCAGCTTGTTTCTTGAGACCATTTGCTTGGAGCACTGTTTTCTAGCCTTTTACTCTGAGATAGTCTGTGTTTCCTGTATGCAGCAAAATGTTGGGTCCTGTTTACTTATCCAGTCTGTTACTCTGTCTTTTTATTGAGGAATTGAGTCCATTGATATTAAGAGATGTTAATAAATAGTGATTGTTTCTTCCTGTTATTTTTGTTGTTAAAGGTATAATTCTGTTCCTGTGGCTATCTTCTTTTAGGTTTGTTGAAAGATTACTTTCTTACGTTTTCTAGGGTGTAGTTTCCCTCCTTGAGTTGGAGTTGGAACACTCACAAAAAGGGACCTATCATGACTGCCTTCCAAAAGACCCAACAAGCAGCTGAGAGAGTCAGATGCAGATATTTGCACCCAACCAATGGACAGAAGCAGCTGACTCCTGTTGTAGAATTAGGTAAATGCTGAAAGAAGCTGAGGAGAAGGGAGATCCTGTAGGAGGACCAGCAGTCTTAATTAATTTGGACCCCCCAAGATTTTTCAAACACTGGACCACAAACAGAGAACATACACCAACTAATATGAGGCCCCCAACACACATACAAGTAAAAACTTCCAGTTCTGTGTTCATTCAGAGATGATGCACCTAACACTCAAGAGACTGGAGGCTCCAGGGAGTTTAGAGGTCAGGTGGTGTAGGGGGTGGGGGCATCCACATAGAGACAGGGTGGGCGGGGAGGAGGTGTGGGATGTGGAGCAGTCAGAGGGTGGATGGGGAGGGGTGGGGAATGGAATATGAAGTGTAAAAAATGAATTACAAATAAAATTAAATTAAAAAAGAAATCCATCAATGTAAGCCACCATATAAACAGAATCAAAAACAAAAACCACATGATCATCTCAGTAGATGCTGAGAAAGCATTTGACAAAATCCAAAACCCATCCATGATAAAAGGCTTGGAAAGATCAGGAATTCAAGGCCCATACCTAAACATAATAAAAGCAATGTACAGCAAACCAGTAGCCAACATCAAACTAAATGGAGAGAAACTGGAAGCAATCCCACTAAAATCAGGGACTAGACAAGGCTGTCCACTTTCTCCCTACCTATTCAATATAGTACTAAGTCCTAGCCAGAGCAGTTACACAACAAAAGAAGGTGAAAGGGTTACAAATTGGAAAGGAAGAAGTCAAAATATCACTATTTGCAGATGATATGATAGTATACTTAAGTAAACCCTTCAAACTAAACCACCAATCAAAGAAAACACATGGTAGAACTTGTGGCTCTAGCTGTATATGTAGCAGAGGATGGCCTAGTCGGTCATCAATGGGAGGAGAGGCCCTAGGCCCTGTGAAGGTTCTATGCCCCAGTATAGGGGAATGACAGGACAGGGAATGGGAGTGGGTGGGTCGGGGAGAATGGGGAGGGGGAGGGGATAGGGGATTTTCAGTGGGGAAACTAGGAAAGGGGATAACATTTGAAATGTAAATAAAGAAAATATCTAATAAAAAAAAAGTAACCCAAAAAATTCCACCAGAGAACTTCTAAATCTGACAAAAAACTTAAGCAAAGTGGCTGGATATAAAATTAACTCAAACATATCAGTGGCCTTCCTCTACTCAAAGAATAAACAGGCTGAGAAAGAAATTAGAGAAACAAAACCTTTCACAATAGTTACAAATACGATAAACTATCTTGGTGTGGCTCTAACTAAGCAAATGAAAGATCTGAATGACAAGAACTCCAAGTCTCTGAAGGAAGAAATTAAAGAAGATCTCAAAAGATGGAAAGATCTCCCATGTTCATGGATTGGTATGATTAATATAGTAAAATTGGTTATCTTAACAAAATCCACTACAAATTCAATGAAATCCCCATCAAAATTCCAAATCAATTCTTCATACAGTTAGAAAGAGAAATTTGCAAATTAATCTAGAATAAAAAAAAAAAAACAAAAAACCAACCAACCAACCAACCAAACAGCCAACCAAACAAAGAAACCCAAAATGCAGGATAGCAAAAACTATTCTCAACAATAAAAGAACCTCTGGGAGAATCACCATGCCTGACCTCAAGCTGTACTATAGAGCAATTGTGATAAAAACTGTATGGTAATGGTACAGTGACAGACAGGTAGATCAGTGGAAAATAAGTGAAGACCCAGAAATGAACCCACACACCTATGGTCTCTCGATCTTTGACAAAAGAGCTAAAAACCATCCAGTGGAAAAAAGACCGCATTTTCAACAAATGGTGCTGGCTCAACTGGCAGGTAGCATGTAGAAGAATGCAAATCAATCCATTATTATCTCCTTGTCCAAAGCTCAAGTCCAAGTGGATTAAGGAGGCCTCCACATAAAACCAAATACACTGAAACTAATAGAAAAAAAAATGGGGAAGAGCCTCCAGCACATGGGCACAGGGGAAAATTTCCTGAAGATAACACCAATGGCTTATGCTCTAAGACCAGCGATAGACAAATGGGACCTCATAAAAGTGCAAAGCTTCTGTAAGGCAAAGGACACTGTGAGTGGGACAAAATGACAACCAACAGATTGGGAAAAGATCTTTACCAATCCTACATCCAAGAGAGGGCTAATATCCAATATATACAAAAAACTCCGTAAGTTAAGACTCCAGAGACCCATATAACCCTATTAAAAATGGGGTACAGAGGTAAACAAAGAATTCTCAACTGAGGAATACCGAATGGCTGAGAAGCAACTAAAGAAATGTTCAAGATCCTTAGACACCAGGGAAATGCAAATCAAAACAACCCTGAGATTCCACCTCACACCAGTCAGAATGGCTAAGATCAAAAATTCAGGTGACAGCAGATGCTGGTAAGGATGTGGAGAAAGAGGAACAGTCCTTCATTTCTGGTGAGATTGCAAGCTGGTACAACCACTCTGCAAACCAGTTTGGCAGTTCCTCAGAAAATTGGACATAGTACTACAGGAGGACCAAGCTATACTACTCCTGGGCATATATCCAGAAGATGTTCCAACATGTAATAAGGACACATCCTCTGCTATGTTCATAGCAGCCTTATTTATAATAGCCAAAAGCTGGCAATCACAATCACAAAAGAACAAACATGGTATGTACTCACTGATAAGTGGATATTAGCACTTCAGAATACCCAAGATAATATTCACAGACCACATAAATCTCAGGAAGAAGGAAGAGCAGAGTATGGATACTTCAGTCCATCTTAGAAGGGGGATCAAAATATCCATGGGAGGAAATAGAGAGACAAAGTATGGAGCAGAAACTGAAGGAAAGGCCATCCAGTGACTGTCCCACCTGGGGATCCATCCCATATACAATCACCAAACCCAGACACTATTGTGGATGCCAAAAAGTGCTTTCTGACAGGATCCTGATATAGTTGTCTCCTGAGAGGCTCTGCCAGTGCCTGACAAATACAGAAGTGGATGCTCACAGCCTTCTACTGGACTGAGCACAGGGTCTCCGATGAAGGAGCTAGAGAAAGGACCTAAGGAGCTGAAAGGGTTTGCAGCCCAATATGAGGAACAACAATATAAACCAACCAGTACCCCCAGAGCTCCCAGGGACTAAACCACCAACCAAAGAGGGACTCAAGGGTCCTGCTCCATATGTAGCAGAGGATGGCCTTGTGGGACCTCAATGAGAGGAGGGGCCCTTGGTCTTGTGAAGGCTAGATGCCCCAGTGTAAGGGAATGCCAGAACAGGGAAGGGGGAGTGGGTGGATTAGTGAGCAGGGGCATGGTAGAGGGGAGTTTTCTGAGGGGAAATGAGGAAAGGGAATAAAATTCCAAATTTAAATAAAGAAAATATCTAATAATAAATAATAAAAAACATTAACACTATGCCTAGATGCATACATACATAGAAATATATTGATGGGAGTTTCACATCACATCCTCCAATTTGAATTATTATATTGCAATGTTTTACTAAAAATAGAGACATGCCACTTTCCCCGCCAGAGGAGAGGTTCCCGTGCGGGAGGGCTGCCAGAGCAGGTAGGGAGCCATGTTGGGTCCCAGGTACCTCAGAGACCAGTCTGCACAGGTCAGCTTGCAGAATGCAGAGGGTGAGCTAGCAGACTGCAGAAGCAACACAGCTAGGAAATAGAGAGGATACACTAGCAGCCTGACAGCACACCTAGAAGCTCTAGAACTAAAGGGAGCAAATTCACCCAAGAGGAGTAGAAGACAGGAAATAATCAAACTCAGGGCTAAAATCAACCAAATGGAAACAAAAAGAACTATTCAAAGAACCAACCAAACCAGGAGCTGATTCTTTGAAAAAATCAACAAGACAGATAAACCCTTACACTGACTAACTAGAGGGCACAGGTACAGTATTCTAATTAACAAAATTAGAAATGAAAAAGGAGACATAACAACAGAACCTGTGGAAATACAAAACCTCATCAGATCCTAATACAAAAGGCTATACTTAATAAAACTGGAAAACCTGGATGAAATGTACAACTTCCTAGACAGATGCCAGGTACCAAAGTTAAATCAGTGCCAGAGTAACAATATAAACAGTCTCATTTCCCTTAAAGAAATAGAAGCAGTCATCACTACTATCCCAACCAAAAAAAGCCCAGGACCAGATAGGTTTAGTACAGAGTTCTATTAGACCTTCAAAGAAGACCTAATTCCAATTCTCCTCAAACTATATCACAAAATAGAAACAGAAGATACTCTACCCAATTCATTCTATGAAGCCACAATTACTCTGATACCTAAACCACACAAAGATCCAAAAAAGGAAGAGAACTTCAAACCAATTTCCCTTATGAATATTGATGCAAAAATACTCAATAAAATTCTCGCTAACCGAATCCAAGAACACATCATAAAGATCATCCAACATGACAAAGTAGGCTTCATCCCAGGGATGCAGGGATGGTTTAATATACTGAAGTCCATCAACGTAATCCACTATATAAACAAACTCAAAGACAAAAACCACATGATCATCTCATTAGATGCTGAGAAAGCATTTGACAAAATCCAACACCCATCCATGATAAAAGGCTTGGAAAGATCAGGAATTCAAGGCCCATACCTAAACATAACAAAAGCAATATACAACAAATGCACTAAATAAAGATAGAACATTAAAAGCAGTAAGGGAAAAAGGTCAAGTAACATATAAAGGCAAGCCTATCAGAATTACACTAGATTTTTCACCAGAGACTATGAAAGCCAGAAGAGCCTGGAAAGATGTTATACAGACACTAAGAGAACACAAATGCCAGCCCAGGCTACTATACCCAGCCAAACTCTCAATTACCATAGATGGAGAAACCAAAGTATTCCACGACAAAACCAAATTCACACATTATCTTTCCACGAATCCAGCCCTTCAAAGGATAATAACAGAAAAAAACCAATACAAGGACGAAACCACGCCCTAGAAAACAGAAGAAGATAATCCCTCAACAAACCTAAAAGAAGACAGCCACAAGAACAGAATGCCAACTTTAACAAAAAAATAACGGGAAGCAACAATTACTTTTCCTTAATATCTCTTAATATCAATGGACTCAACTCCCCAATAAAAAGATATAGACTAACAAACTGGCTAAACAAACAAGACCCAACATGTTGCTGCCTACAAGAAACTCATCTCAGAGAAAAAGATAGACACTACCTCAGAATGAAAGGCTGGAAAACAATTTTCCAAGCTAATGGTGTGAAGAAACAAGCTGGAGTAGCCATTCTAATATCTAACAAAATCGACTTCCAAACCAAAGTTATCAAAAAAGACAAGGAGGGACACTTCATACTCATCAAAGGTAAAATCCTCCAAGAGGAACTCTCAATTCTGAATATCTACGCTCCAAATACAAGGGCAGCCACATTCATTAAAGAAACTTTAGTAAAGCTCAAAGCACACATTGCACCTCACACAATAATAGTGGGAGACTTCAACACACCACTTTCACCAATGGACAGATCATGGAAACAGAAACTAAATAGGGACACAGTGAAACTAACAGAAGTGATGAAACAAATGGACTTAGCAGATATCTACAGAACATTTTATCTTAAAACAAAAGGATATACCTTCTTCTCAGCACCTCATGGTATCTTCTCCAAAATTGACCACATAATTGGTCACAAAACAAGCCTCAACATATACAAAAATATTGAAATTGTCCCATGCATTCTATCAGATCACCATGGACTAAGGCTGATCTTCAATAACAAAATAAATAATAGAAAGCCAACATTCACGTGGAAACTGAACAACACTCTTCTCAATGATACCTTGGTCAAAGAAGGAATAAAGAAAGAAATTAAGGACTTTTTGGAGTTTAATGAAAATGAAGCCACAACATACCCAAACTTATGGGACACAATGAAAGCATTTCTAAGAGGAAAACTCATAGCTCTGAGTGCCTCCAAAAAGAAACTAGAGAGGGCACACATTAGCAGCTTGACAACACACCTAAAAGGTCTAGAAGAAAAGGAAGCAAATTCACCCAAGAGGAGTAGAAGACAGGAAATAATCAAACTCAGGGGTGAAATCAACCAAGTGGAAACAAGAAGAACTATTCAAAGAATCAACCAAACAAGGAGCTGGTTCTTTGAGAAAATCAACAAGATAGATAAACCCTTAGCCAGACTCACTAGAGGGCACAGGGACAGCATCCTCATTAACAAAATCAGAAATGAAAAGGGAGACATAACAACAGATCCTGAAGAAATCCATAACACCATCAGATCCTTCTACAAAAGGCTATACTCAACAAAACTGAAAAACCTGGATGAAATGGACAAGTTTCTAGACAGATACCAGGTACCAAAGTTAAATCAAGATCAGGTTAATAATCTAAACAGTCCTATATCCCCTAAAGAAATAGAAGCAGTCATTAATAGTCTCCCAACCAAAAAAAAAGCCCAGGACCAGATGGGTTTAGTGCAGAGTTCTATCAGACCTGCAAAGAAGATCTAATCCCAGTTCTTCACAAACTATTCCACAAAATAGAAACAGAAGGTACTCTACCCAACTCATTCTATGAAGCCACAATTACTCTGATACCTAAAGCACAAAAAGACCCAACAAAGATAGAGAACTTCAGACCAATTTCCCTTATGAATATTGATGCAAAAATCCTCAATAAAGTTCTTGCTAATCCCACTAAAATCAGGGACTAGACAAGGCTGCCCACTTTCTCCCTACCTTTTCAACATAGTACTTGAAGTATTAGCCAGAGCAATTCGACAACAAAAGGAGATCAAGGGGATACAAATTGGAAAAGAGGAAGTCAAAATATCACTTTTTGCAGATGATATGATAGTATATATAAGTGACCCTAAAAATTCTACCAGAGAACTCCTAAACCTGATAAACAGCTTCGGTGAAGTAGCTGGATATAAAATAAACTCAAACAAGTCAATGGCCTTTCTCTATACAAAGAATAAACAGGCTGAGAAAGAAATTAGGGAAACAACACCCTTCTCAATAGTCACAAATAATATAAAATATCTTGGCATGACTCTAACTAAGGAAGTGAAAGATCTGTATGATAAAAACTTCAAATCTCTGAAGAAAGAAATTAAGGAAGATCTCAGAAGATGGAAAGATCTCCCATGCTCATGGATTGGCAGGATCAACATTGTAAAAATGGCTATCTTGCCAAAAGCAATCTACAGATTCAATGCAATCCCCATCAAAATTCCAACTCAATTCTTCAACGAATTAGAAGGAGCAATTTGCAAATTTGTCTGGAATAACAAAAAACCTAGGATAGCAAAAAGTCTTCTCAAGGATAAAAGAACTTCTGGCGGAAGACCATCCATGCCAGACCTAAAACTTTACTACAGAGCAATTGTGATAAAACCTGCATGGTACTGGTATAGAGACAGACAAGTAGACCAATGGAATAGAATTGAAGACCCAGAAATGAACCCACACACCTATGGTCACTTGATCTTCGACAAGGGAGCTAAAACCATCCAGTGGAAGAAAGACAGCATTTTCAACAATTGGTGCTGGCACAACTGGTTGTTATCGTGTAGAAGAATGCGAATCAATCCATACTTATCTCCTTGTACTAAGGTCAAATCTAAGTGGATCAAGGAACTTCACATAAAACCAGAGACACTGAAACTTATAGAGGAGAAAGTGGGGAAAAGCCTTGAAGATATGGGCACAGGGGAAAAATTCCTGAACAGAACAGCAATGGCTTGTGCTGTAAGATCAAGAATTGACAAATGGGACCTAATGAAACTCCAAAGTTTCTGCAAGGCAAAAGACACCGTCAATAAGACAAAAAGACCACCAACAGATTGGGAAAGGATCTTTACCTATCCTAAATCAGATAGGGGACTAATATCCAACATATATGAAGAACTCAAGAAGGTGGACTTCAGAAAATCAAATAACCCCATTAAAAAATGGGGCTCAGAACTGAACAAAGAATTCTCACCTGAGGAATACTGAATGGCAGAGAAGCACCTGAAAAAATGTTCAACATCCTTAATCATCAGGGAAATGCAAATCAAAACAACCCTGAGATTCCACCTCACACCAGTCAGAATGGCTAAGATCAAAAATTCAGGTGACAGCAGATGCTGGCGTGGATGTGGAGAAAGAGGAACACTCCTCCATTGTTGGTGGGAGTGCAGGCTTGTACAACCACTCTGGAAATCAGTCTGGCGGTTCCTCAGAAAACTGGACATAGTACTACTGGAGGATCCAGCAATACCTCTCCTGGGCATATATCCAGAAGATGCCCCAACTGGTAAGAAGGACACATGCTCCACTATGTTCATAGCAGCCTTATTTATAATAGCCAGAAGCTGGAAAGAACCTAGATGCCCCTCAACAGAGGAATGGATACAGAAAATGTGGTACATCTACACAATGGAGTACTACTCAGCTATTAAAAAGAATGAATTTATGAAATTCCTAGCCAAATGGATGGACCTGGAGGGCATCATCCTGAGTGAGGTAACACATTCACAAAGAAATTCACACAATATGTACTCACTGATAAGTGGATATTAGCCCCAAACCTAGGATACAGAAGATATAAGATATAATTTGCTAAACACATGAAATTCAAGAAGAATGAAGACTGAAGTGTGGACACTATGCCCCTCCTTAGATTTGGGAACAAAACACCCATGGAAGGAGTTACAGAGACAAAGTTTGGAGCTGAGATGAAAGGATGGACCATGTAGAGACTGCCATATCCAGGGATCCACCCCATAATCAGCATCCAAACGCTGACACCATTGCATACACTAGCAAGATTTTATAGAAAGGACCCAGATGTAGCTGTCTCTTGTGAGACTATGCCGGGGCCTAGCAAACACAGAAGTGGATGCTAACAGTCAGCTAATGGATGGATCATAGGGCTCCCAATGGAGGAGCTAGAGAAAGTAGCCAAGGAGCTAAAGGGATCTGCAACCCTATAGGCGGAACAACATTATGAACTAACCAGTACACCTGAGCTCTTGACTCTAGCTGCATATATATCAAAAGATGGCCTAGTCGCCCATCACTGGAAAGAGAGGCCCACTGGACTTGCAAACTTTATATGCCCCAGTATAGGGGAACACCAGGGCCAAAAAGGGGGAGTGGGTGGGCAGGGGAGTGGGGGTGGGTGGATATGGGGGACTTTTGGTATAGCATTGGAAATGTAAATGAGCTAAATACCTAATAAAAAATGGAAAAAAAAAGTTCTTGCTAACCGAATCCAAGAACACATCAAAACAATCATCCATCCTGACCAAGTAGGTTTCATCCCAGGGATGCAGAGATGGTTCAATATACGGAAATCCATCAACATAATACATTATATAAACAAACTCAAAGACAAAAACCACATGATCATCTCGTTAGAAGCTGAGAAAGCATTTGAGCTCTCTTTTAATATCTTATTATGAGTGCCTTTTAAGATTGAATTCTGAAATAGCTAAGCCTTTGCCAGTGTTCCAACGTCCTAGAAAGTCCTTGAGCAGACCATGGGCTTGGAATTCAGTAAGAATGTTGCCTATTCAGTGACATTCAGAATTGCCTCTGGTATTACACTATCACTTTGAATAAAAGCTAAGTCACTGCCCAACACAGGAATTTACCATCATCTCGGAAGAAGGAAGTTTGAGACCTAAGGAGGAACCAGAGTAGATACTTAGAACTAAAGATAGCTGAGTTACACACACACACACACACACACACACACACACACACACGTATTTACAATGGCCTAGGGGGAAGGTGGACTATACAATAGACTAAAATAGGAACTATGGCAAGCGCATGAAGCCCTTGACCCTGGCTTCTAAGATTAAGTGGACCTTAGGTGGAGCTCATTTTGATCCCAGTTGTTAACAATGAATTCTATCCCAGGTGGTTCCTGGTAGACCTTTTGTGTTTGTATTCCTCTGTTTTGTGTAAGAACCCAGTAACCTCTTTGTACCTTGCTGGTGTGTCACCCAACTTCCCTATTTTCTTTTGTATAAAAAGTTTGATGCTCGATTTGACAAATTACATTCAGATTCTACACTACCTCTCCTGTGTGCATCTGTCTGTCATTCCATCCAACGCTTTGCCCACCTGTGACTAGAGACCCGTTCCACGCAGACAAAGGGGCTCAGAGGGTCTGCGGCACACCTTACACAAGTCAGAAAGGCTAAGATCAAAAATTCGGGTGAGAGCAGATGCTGGTGAGGATGTAGAGAAAGAGGAACACTCCTCCATTGCTTGTGGGATTTCAAGCTCGTACAACCACTCTGGAAGTCAGTTTGGCAGTTCCTCAGAAAAATGGACATAGTACTACCAGAAGATCCAGCAATACCTCTTCTGGGCATATACCCAGAAGATGTTCCAACTGGTAATAAGAATACATGCTCCACTATGTTCATAGCAGCCTTATTTATAATAGCCAGAAGCTGGAAAGAACCCAAATGTCCCTCAACAGAGGAATGGATACAGAAAATATGGTACATTTACACAATGGAGTACTACTCAGCTATTAAGAACAATGAATTTATGAAATTCTTGGACAAATGGATGTATCTGGAGGATATCATCCTTAGTGAGGTAACCCAATCACAAAAGAAGGCATTAGATATGCACTCACTGATAAGTGGATATTAGCCCAGAAACTTAGAATACCCAAGATACAATTTGCAAAACATAAGAAAATCAAGAAGAGAGAAGACCAACATGTGGGTACTTCATTCCTCCTTAGAATAGGGAATAAAATATCCATGAGAGGAGTTATAGAGACAAAGTTTGGAGCTAAGATGAAAGGATAGACTATCCAGAGACTACCCCACCTGGGGATCCATCCCATAACCAGCCACCAAACCCAGACACTATTGCAGATGCCAGCAAGATTTTGCTGAAGGGACCCTGATACAGCTGTCTCGTAATGAGGCTATTCCAGTGCCTGGCAAATACAGAAGTGGATGCTCACAGTCATCTATAAGATGGAACACAGGGCCCCCAATGGAGAAGCTATAGAAAGCACCCAAGGAGCTGAAGGGGTCTGCAACCCTATAGGTGGAACAACGACATGAACTAACCAGTACCCCCAGAGCTCGTGTCTCTAACAGCATATGTAGCAGAAGATGGCCTATTCGGCCATCACTGGGAAGAGAGGCCCCTTGGTATTGCAAACTTTATATGCCCCAGTACAGGGGAATGCCAGGGCCAAGAGGTGGGAGTGTGTGGGTAGGGGAGCAGGGCTGGGGGAGGGTATAGGGAACTTTTGGGATAGCATTTGAAAGGTAAATAAAGAAAATATCTAATAAAAAAGAATGGCAGAAAAATAGAGACATGCATTTCCTTTATAATTATCAATGGTCCATGTTATAAAACCCCAGACATTATTTCAACTATCCACTTATTCAGTGGAAACTTTAGAGCTTTGATGTCTTTTTTTTCAAGTTTCACAAAGGGCTTATGGCTCAGCTGTTCAAAGCTGGGCTCTCAACAAAAAAGACAAAAGAAAGTCTCACAGGGATGTGGATATATCTCAGAAGTAGTGTCCTTATCTGACATGCATGAAGACCAATATTTAATCCCCAATATGCAAAGAAGTCCCTTCCCCCTATGTATTACCCTGGGAGGAGTGACCCTTGAGTTAGCAGGAGATACTTGCTGGAACTGGGCAGCTTGATACTTTGGAAATGGTATAGAAAAGTTCTTTCAAGTCAACAAAAAATAGTTCTAACATTTAGTTGAAAGACTTTTGGTAACCCCCTACCCCCACCCCTAGAACTCAAGGATTAAGAAAACTGTAGAAATCTGGAGAGGGAAATGACTTCAACCTGCTTTTGAAAGTGGGTTACGTGGTTTTTTGCATGGTCCTAAAATAGTGTATAGATAGTTTATAAACAGATGGTCACTACCCAAATCACAGAGATCATTGGCTTATGCATCTATGTTAATATTAGTAAATTATACATTGTTGCTAGGCTTATATAGAAAAATCACCTTGTGTATTCATGGACACAATTCTTCATTAATAGATTAATTAACTGAAGTAAAATGCAGAAACATGGTAAAGGCATAGAAATTTTTTAAATGAAAATGTGAAATTATCTGTAGTTTTGATAAGACAAACACTTTTCAGAATTATCGCAAGAAAGCCATAAGATTGAGAGCTTGATTTTTCAGAACTAGACAAATCAGTTAATGAATGTGAGAAATTCCTATTGGAGAAGTGTTTCATTCATTCATTCAGTGAATCTACACAAAGAGTGAACAGTGCACATGGTTTGAAAGCTAGGAACTTCTTTCTAATTTAGCCAGAGCCACAGCTATCTTTGAGTGGGCTGGTTTCTAAAAGTGATCAGACCCACACACCAATATATCACACAGTTATATTGTCCCCCCTGGATGTCCTTTCTTCCATCTCTTTGTTTGGTTACAATGACTCATTCTCTAAGCCTTGGCATGAACATCAATTCTACCGTTCTACTTTTCCTTCATTTCCAGTCCTGTGTCCCTTCTAGGTATTCTACCTTTGACAACCATACTTACAGGTTCTTCAATAGTTTTATTATTTTTCCTTCCTCAATCATAAACTGTGAAAAAAGAATCTGTTTAATCTTGATTACTGTATATTTTCCTGAGCATTGAACCATACCTGGCATATGGTAGAAACTTGATAAATAATTATTGACCTCATGGCTTGATGCATAAATGGTCAGATATAAGTACATTAAATCAAATTATATACAATGCAATGTACCCATTTTTAAAATGTCGTATACTAGGTAACTTTAAGGTATGCATGTCTCTTTAAACTTTATGATGATAGCAGAATGAGTTATACATGTGTTAATGGGAAGAGAGGGGCTTTTAAGAACATAGATGGCAGTATAATTAAGTCCAGAGGAATAATCCCACAGTCATGAATTTATGCTCAAACTTCTTTCACCCCATGTTTCATTTAGTTTTACAAATTCTGACTAAGATAGATAAGGGCAGATATTATCACTCTCATTTTTCTGAAGAGGAAATGGATTGAGAAGTGAAGTGATCTTTCCCATCTCCAAATGGTACACCAATATCCGATTTGAAGCTCCAGCTGCCAAAACAGTGTACTCTGGGAGGATCACAATTATTATCACAACCTCTTAGAGTAAGAGAAACAGATAAGAGCAAATATCTGATACAGAAACTAAGTCCATAATTCATACTAACTAATATGTTTTGCTCTGGTAAAAGTAATTTAGCATCTGTGTTCAAATTACTTACTTAACAAGCACATATAAGGGTAAATTAGGGCTGGTATGGCCATTTATTTTCCATTTTGAGTTGATAAAATTTTGCATTAACATTAGTCATTAAGTTAACTAGAAGAAATTATCAGGCTAATAAAATGAAATGCATTTAACAAGAGTGACCAAGGTCTAAGCTAGAATAATTAAATCTAACATTTTTCTAAAATGCAATTAAGAAGAAAAAAAAACACTTTTGGTCTAATCTATATTTGTAATTAATACCATGTGTAATGTAACATTGCAATGAAAACAGCTATATTAATTAAGGTCCTTTTTAGCCTTATATGATGAAGTTTAATACTATCAAAAAGCATTTAAATGAGTTCTTTGTTATAATAATCTTATTTATTTAATTATATGTAAATATGTGCATACATGCATACGTACAGATGCCTATGGGGTTAAAAAAAAGGCATCAGATCCAATAGAGTTGGAGTTACAGGCATTAATTAATCATCCAAATTATGGTGCTGGGAACTAGGTCATTTTGCAAGAGCAATATATGCTCTTAACCACTGAGCCATCATGTTAGTGCCACAACCCCCTTTTGTAAAAATAAACAAACAAACAAATAAATAACAAAGTAAATCCCCCAAAAAAAACCCAACCAAATAAACAAACAAAAGACCCAAACCCCACAAGTCTGGAAGGTGCTTGCAAAGTCACTTAGCAATAGCTACAGCTCCCACTACAGTTTTGAAGAATGCCATAAATAAACATTTTATTATATTTTCCAGCTGCCTGTAACTGATGCCTTTTCATTGAGAAATTCTTGGATTTTCCAGGAATGGCCATTGTCCTAAAGCCTTGTCAGGAGGGCTCTGTGGGTGTCTTTGACCAGAAAGTAAAAGGCAAATGTTATGCCCCTGCATGAATTGCTAAACAGATTGGGCATATTAATTACAATCTTGGGCTCTATTAATCTGTTCTAAGTGGTATCCATCAAATCTCTAAAATAAGATATCAGGACATGCACTGTATATACTCACTTTTAAGAGGATATTAGCCACAAAATCAGGATGTTCATGCTACACTCCACAGACCCAAGGAGGCTAGACAGAAAGGAGGGCAAGCAAGGATGTTTCAGTCTCACTTGGAAGAGGAAATTGAATGGTCGTGGAAGGCAGATGGAGGGAAGGAACTGGGTGGGAGAGGGGATGGGAAGGGAAATCTGGAGAGTTCAGGGTCAGGTGTGGAGACAGGAGGGGATAGCCAAATGGCTATGAGAATGAATGGATATCTGCAACTACCAGAAAGGGGCAGGTAGGGGGCGTCTCCTGGAAGAGACAGAAAGCTAGAATATGAGAGGTGCCTAAGAATCAATGGAGGTGTCCTTAGCTATGACTCACAACACTGGGGATACACAGCCTGGGGAGGCTACCACCTGTGGCCAGGCAGGAACCCAAGTAAAGCAATAGGGTCACAAGCCCATCCACAAAACTTACAACCCAAAACTTAACCTGTCTATAAGAAATGAAGTGATTGGAGATGGAGCAGACACTGAGGGAACAGCCAACCAATAACTGGCCCAACTTGAGATCTATCCCATGGGCAAGCACCACACTACTAATGATATTCTGTTATGCTTGCAAACAGGAGCCTAGCATAACTGTTCTCTGAGAGGTTCCACCCAGCAGCTGACTCAGACAAACACTGACAGCCACAGGCAAACAGTAGATGGAGCTTCAGGTCTTTTATGGAAGAATAGGAAGAAGGATTTCAGGCCCTAAAGGGATAGGAATTCCATAGGAAGATCATGAGAATCAACTAACCTGGACCCTTGGGGCTCTCAGAGATTGAACCATCAAACAAAGAACATACATTGGCTGGACTTAGGCCTCCCTGCACATATGTAGCAGATGTGCAGCTTGGCCTTCATGTGGGTCCTGAACAATTGGAGCAGGGGCTATCCCAAAAGCTGTTGCCTGTAGCTGGAATATGTTCTAGCTGGGCTGCCTAATCTAGCCCCAGTGGGAGAATAACTGCCTAGCCTAGCAGAGACTTGAAGAACCATGGAGATGGTGAGATGGGAAAAGTGCAGGTAAAGGCACTTTTCATGGCAATATGGTGACCTGAGTTTGAACTGTGTAAAAAGTAGAAAGATAGAACCTATTCCACAAATGCTGTCCCTTAGCTTCTTCTACACATGCACTATGGCATGAGTACACATATAGTCATATATTAACCAATAGTAATAAATTAAAAGTAAATTAAAAAGTATGGTGCTCAGGTGGTATAGGCTCGGTCATAAGTAGAAGAAAATCCAAGCTTTCAGTCCTTTTGAGGCCTTTTAGGCTATCATTTATTTTGGGCATAGCATATGATGGGAACCCATGTTAACATTTCCACACACATTGACTCATTTTCCCTTCATAATGATCTTCCTAAGGTATGTGCTGTCATTATGCCCATAGCAATGAAAAAGAAACTCTGACACTCAATGATGAAATAACTTATTCAAAGTCACATGAATGGGAAATCCGAGATAAAATCAAGTCCAAGTAGTATGGCTGCAGAGTTTATACAGGTAACCAGGTAACCAAAGCATGGTACTAATGAGAAATTGGCTAAGATCCCCAAGAGAAACATGAAACACTGAGTTTAAAGAGTTAGAAAAAACACCCTTAAAGACTTAGTCTTCCTTATCTTCTTAGTGAGAAAAGAGAAATAGAGCAAGGTTAATCAACTTGTTCAAGATCATATGGTTTACAAGTAGCTGAGCCTGCCCCAGAGCCTAGGTCATCTGACCCTGTAGACAAGTGTGTGTTCTATTGTAATATATTATATTCTCTCTCAGATGCACTCATATGATAAAATATGGCTGAAGTCAGTTAAATCACCACTCCTGCACCTAAGCTACTAAAATTCACCGGAGGAAATGCATATAATGCTGATGGGTTTCACCTCCACTGAAAATATTCATAAACCTCATCGGAGTCCTCCTTTCTTCCCATCAATACTACTTTCACATCAAACTAGATTTCTCATGCTTCCACATGAAAGTATCTTCATCTCTCTCCTCAATATTCCTAAATCTTCCAGTCCTCCTTGCTGCATTTAGCTAATAAGTTTGCTTTATACCATATGAAGAAAACAATAGGCTTACAGAGAAGCTAAATCAGAATGGCATCCCACAGCCAATTACAAGGCTATTTACTTATTTCAGGAGTCTAAGTAAGAAAGCATATTAGCTTAAATGGTATTAGCAAAGATGAAGAGCAAGCAAAGTAGCTTTTATATGAATAAAAATCAATCAAATAAACAAAACATGAAAACTTTTTTTTACATTATTCATATCTCTCCCCTGCTTAAAACTTCTTCTATGGGTTTTCACTGCTCTTAGAACAGAATTCAAACATGTTGTAGCCTGTGTGCTCCTTATGATATGGCCCCCATTTAGCTAAGTCAGCTTCACCATGCTGCTCATTCCCCTGTCCCTGTAACACACCAGCCTCTTCCGGTCTCAGAGCCCTGTGTGTGTGTTTTCCCTAGCAACTCTGCATAATGAATGTCTCCATTTGCCAAGTCTCAAACTAAATTCATCTTCTCGGGGAAATATTCCACGAGAACTAAGCAGGTCCTCCCCCATTTCCCTGAATTACAGCTGTTCTGGCACATCCTACAACCAGTTAGTATTATATATGTGTAATGATGTATTTATGCTATCTGTCTATTTCAAAGCTCACTGAAAACAAGGACCCTTGTATATCTTTCTATTGTTACTCTTACAGTGTCTAACAGAATGTCTGGCACCAAACACGTGTTCATTAGGTAATTGCTGAATTAGGAATGGGCTAATTCCTGAATCCCACTGAATAGTATCTGAGACAATAGTTAAGTAGACAAAGACACAGTACTCAGAATAAACCAAAAAAGAAAGAAGAAAGAAATAGTCCATTATTAGTGCCAGCAAACTATAAAGTTAGAATCCTTCACATGAGCAGCATTTTAATAGGGACTTTATAAGCATTTATCATAGTATGACAAATAAAAACAATTCTGACATTTTTAGGGAGAGATTCTGGTTTATTGACAAATGGTAATCAAAATGTTCTTATCAGCTTGAGAGAGAGAGAGAGAGAAAGAGACTGAGAGAGAGAGAGAGAGAGAGAGAGAGACTGAGAGACAGACGATACAGAGATAGAAAGACAGAGAGACAGAGACAGGGAGGAAGAAGGAGGGAGACAGACAGATAGAGGCAGACATGCACATAGAAACACTGACAGAGAGTATGAGGCATGGACAGAGATGCAGAGTCAGGCAGAGACACAGAGAGTGAGACAGTGTGAGATACAGAGCGAGAGAGAGCGAGAGAGAGAGAGAGAGAGAGAGGAAGAAGAAGAAGGAGGAGGAGGAGGAGGAGGAGGAGGAAGAGAAGAAGAAGAGGAGGAGGAGGAGGAGGAGGAGAGAAGAGAGAGATAATCTGGAAGATTAACTTTGATGAAAGAAAAAACCTTGAGACAGAGAGTCAGACACACACACACACACACACACACACAGAGAGAGAGAGAGAGAGAGAGAGAGAGAGAGAGAGAGAGAGAGAGAGAGAGAGAGAGAGAATATGAGAATCTGGAAAGTTAACTCAGATGACAGGAAAAACCTTGAGGGCTGTAAGCATTTAAGTGTCTTTTATCAGGTCTTCTGCCTCTCACTATCCAGTTGAAAGAAAGTAGTAGACATATTTTACTTGGTTATTTTTACCTCAAGCCATTTATTCCTCTGCTAAGTAGTTTATCGATTGTTCAATGTCAATTTAGAGCAGCAGTTTACAGCACTCTCATCAGAAACCTTATAGTGTTCCAAATAAATGACTTGCCCAAACAATACCATATCAGTTGTTGGAGAAGTAACTCAAGAAAACAAATGTGCCTAAGGACAGAAAATAAATACAGATATTACCATACACACACACACACACACACACACACACACACACACACACACACAGGATGTGGTGTTTGTAAGAACAAAAGGCAAAACTAAAATAGACAAAAATCTAAGCATGAGAAAATTTCAGGAATATAAGAATCTGACAAGAAAAAAAAGTTAGAACCCACTATAGCCTATTGCCTCCCACTATAGCCTATTGCCTCCCACTATAGCCTATTGCCTCCCACTGATGTTACACAGGAAGCACAAGAGTGCCAGATGTTCTTGCATTTCCTGAATTAGTTTTGCATACTCTACATCTAGCCCTATTATTATTGTCCATGCTTGTTTATTTCCTGGTTTCTAGAGAAAGAATATCTCAGACTTACCTATACTTCTCCAAATCCTAAGCTACATTCCCTAGAAAGCATGTTTGACTTTACACCACATTCTTTTTTTTCATAAGAAAAATATTTATTTGACTTATACTCCCAGATCATAATCCATCCACTGTGGCTTTTCCCCAGTCTATTGAAGGAAGTCAGACAAGGAAATTTATGAAAGAGGAACCAAAGCAGAAGCCAAGGAAAGACTTCGCCGGTTCCTCTCAGGTTCATGCTTAGCTAGACTCATATGGAACCCAAGCCTACTTAATCAAGATGGAACCATTCACCATAGGCTGGGTCCTCCCACATCAATTAGGACTAAAAGTGTTCAGTCACTCACAGACCAGTCTGCTGTGGGCAGTCTCACAACTGAAACACCTCCAGGCGATGCTAGGCTGGGTCAACCTGGTAGCTGAAGCTAACTAGGACAAACACCACATTCTTTATTAGCAAAAAGTTGGTTGGGCACAAATATTTTGGGGTTAAGGTTCAAAAAGTCTTTATTACATACTTAAGTATAGCTCCCATAGTTGGTGAGCCAGAGAACTTCAAAGAAGTCACAAATGTTTGAATGCTGCCCTATGTATATGTATATATGTATATATTAAAAAAGAAAATCAGTATTCATTAAAATGGCATATAAGGCAGTACTGTTTCAATTCCACTCTACAAGACAGTAATTGCTGAACTTTCTTGAGTCTTCGCATCAGCACATTTGAAGTAAGTAACTTCTTTACAGAATGGAGCAGTAACTCATCTGAGAAACATAGATTTCCCAAAGTGCACAGGAATCTGAGAACATCTGAGATTGTAATCACTTTCCACCCCTCTTCTCTGATTTCTCCATAACTGTTCTTCCTCATACGCTTCTGTCTTCTTGAGGGAACTAAAAAGTGGTGCAATATACCAGGTGTCCTTCAAAAACACATGACCAGACAGGGTCATATAGTCAACAAATATTTATTTAGAGCCTATTTAGTACCAGGTGCTGTTTGAGGAGCTGGCAGTAAAGAGCCCGAGAACAGCTTCACAGGCTTGTCTAACAAGAAGAGAAAAGTGTGTGTGAGTGTGTATGAGGTGTATCAGGTTTCTGATGTGTAAGAGGCTGTTCCCTTTGTTGTTTTAAATCATGTAATAGAAAAGAAATGGTCATAGGCTGCTAGCAGCAAGGGAGATAGGAAAAAGAGAGTCACTTCTTCAGGGCTCCCTGATTCTACCTTTTCTCCTTATTAGTTCCAGCATAACATATCTCAGGTTCCAGTGACAGATACCTTAAAAGGAAAACCAATTTTGTGCCAAGTAAACTGAAAGAAATAAAACTTCCTCTAAAGTACTCCAAATTCCACGTGCCCTGAGCCCAGACCTCTGTTGTTGCTTGGTCTATTCGGCAGACCTAGGGTCTTTATCTTTGTCTCCTCAGCCAAGGAACACAGAGGCAGTGCAGTAAATGAAGTCATCTCATTTAGAAGAAAGAAACCCCAAAGTGATTATCTCCATAGATCATTCATAGGTTCAGCAGAAGTGTACTAGGCCCATCTATCTATATACCACACATATGGCTCTTAAATGATGGAATCTACTAGGAATCAACCATAATAAGGCTGGCTGCCACAAAGCTTACATTTTAAAATGGAAATTGCTTAATTGAGTTATTAAAAACTGCAATAATCATGCAACATAATGCTAGTGTACTTGATTAAGAACTCCTTTTTTAAAAAACTGTACTATCTAGCTTCTCATGGGCTCAATGTGAGGGAATATTTTTTTTTTCTGTTTATGAAATTTTTTCCATCCCCATACCAAACCTTAATGACCTCTTTCAGTCAGCTTCACTTCCCTTATCCCCTGTAGTTGTTATTAGCACTAATGAAGAAAACTTTCATTACAATGATACTCCATGTCTCTCAGATCCTGATGTCATAAATTTGGTGAAAATCCCTAAGGCACTGGTCTCTGGCTTCTGGTTTTGTGCATCTCTAATTAGTCTTCCTCAGACTCTTAGGTGAGGCTCCAGCTCCATTTATAATTCTTGCAACCCTTAACCCTAGAGTCTTTATGCAATGTTTACTGTGCACACATTTCTTCCTGATAACTTCTCAATCAAAGCAAAAAATTGAGGATAGTTGAGAATATGAATTAGCATGGTCCAATTTCATGAAATATATTTGTTACCAAAAAAAAAAATCTGTACTGTCAAAGATGATATGAAAAAGAAATCCTCTAGGACCAGGTACAATATCTTCATAAAACTCTGCTCTCATATATGTGCATACATACATATATACTGTTCCTTCCCTTGATATTTCTGCAAGCAAACAAAAATTATTTAAAATAATTGTGTTGTGCATTCCTTGGCTCTTAGGGGGGTCTTAACATGTTGAAACTCCAGGAGCAAGTAGGAAAACCTCAAAATATGATTACTCAATAGTCAAACGAAATGTTACAAAAAATTTTCTCCATTTTTCACACCCTCCAATTTTTTCCACCTCATCTGAAAAATTTTCAGCCCAATATGAAATAGATAAGCACCAAGGAACAGAGGCTTTTGATGAAATTGTGTCCCCCACCATAGAGCACTACTTGCATAATTCAATAACATTTATAAAACCATCCCTGACAATCAAAATATACAAAAGACAATTTACTGTTTTTAGAAATAGATGCAATACTGAACAGAACCAAATCAGGCTGCAATTAGCTTAGGGAAAAAAACTGATCTACAGGATTCAGTTTAGGAGAAAGAATGTGGCTGTTTTTCAGTATTGTTGCTTGCTACTTTAATAAAACCAAATTTTATTTTAAACCTAAGTTAATATTCTCAAGAGAATTTTGCAGGAAGGAGAGGAAGTGGCTACAAATGAAGCATGCAGGACGAAAGTAAATAGCCCAATGAACATCTACTATCTGAATGGCACCTTTGCAAAGTGTTTCTCATACATTTTCTTGCTCAACTTTCACAATAATTTAGACAACTGGATATATAGTACTCTTATCAATTTAGTTAAGGAAATAACTGGGGTCAAACATCATGTGAGATGCAGAAATCCAGGCAGCAATAAGGAGAAGAATTCAGATCCAAGTTTGCTATGAATTGCTAGGCTATAATGCAACACTCAGAAGATACAGCAAATAGTTCTGTCTAGCATCTATTCTCATGTCATAAAAATACATATCTAGAAAGTAGCCAAGGAGCTAAAGGGATCTGCAACCCTATAGGTGGAACAACATTATGAACTAACCAGTACCCCGGAGCTCTTGACTCTAGCTGCATATGTATCAAAAGATGGCCTAGTCGGCCATCACTGGAAAGAGAGGCCCATTGGACTTGCCAACTTTATATGCCCCAGTACAGGGGAACGCCAGGGCCAAAAAGGGGGAGTGGGTGGGCAGGGGAGTGGGGAGGAGGGTCTGGGGGGACTTTTGGGATAGCATTGGAAATGTAAATGAAGAAAATACCTAATAAATAAAAAAAAAGAAAAAAAAAAGAATATCAGAAAGAGAGACCATGGGGCTTTGTTTACTACTCTGCTGTATTGCTACCTTATGTGACCTCTTTGCTTACTGCTTTACTTAGTTAGTATCCTGTGTGATCTCCTTCTTTACCACTTCACTTGATGACTTTGTCTTTGATCTAAGAACTGACCATGGTTTTTGGATGGACCTAGGATGATATAAAAGCAGACTGGAGAGACATAGAGCTGCTTCAGCCTCAGCACTGGCTGGAGTCAGGTGATAGAAAAATACATATCTATAATAGATAAATTCCAAATAAGTCAGCAATGCAGAATGTGGCTTAGTGCAGTAGAAACAACATCCAAGTAGAAGCTCTGAGAAGTGGGTTCAAATCTAGAATCTAAAGCTAAGCGTTGTATGATACTATATGAGTCATTTAACATCTCTGGGTCTCCGTTTTCCCACATATCAAACAAATATATCAAGTTAAGGTATCGAAAGATCCCATTCAATCCCACCACTTTATTACTCTGTTTAGTAACTTATGGCACATGAATCATCATAAATGTTTCCCTGTTGGAGATAACTTAATCAAGGAATGAATTCTCCTAACTGATTTACCCTCAACACTTGCTGGAGCAAGGAATTCAAAGGGAACCCCTTTTTTGATAGCTCATGGAGCTGCCAGCACAGTCTTTGAACTCTCCTTCACCATCAGCCAAAGAGAGACTTCACTTAATCTTCACTAAAATTGGCAGTCTTCAAGGATCTTGGACCTCCAGGTCAAGGCTAAGTTGGCAAGAACTAAATGGAGAGAAAACCATTTTACAGGGTCAATGCTAAGCCCAGAATCATGAGATTTCTGAAGAAAGTGTATATGGGTGACTAAATCAAAGGCCTCAGTTAGGTCAATAAAAATGGCTCTAATAATGTAAAAGTCTCATATACTGTTTCTGAAATACTACTGGTGATTTAAGTCAAGCTGAACTGAGAGAAAGGCTAGCTGGGAAATGCAACTAGACTATAGAGAATTCAGTTTCCCAGGGAAAACTTCAGCATTAACTTGGATAAGACATAAAATCACAACCAGCATAAGCAGCCTTTTGACTGCACAATGCATAATGTTGAACTGATCAATGAGTCATCAGAAAGAATGGACTCACTGAACAACTCGACCCTCTATAGGGGCTCCAGTCAGTTCAATGAGCAACTGTTCAAGTCTTGAGATTTTTCAGTCATCTCTCTCCAGAGCAGCTCCTGGCTGGCTTCTCTCTGCCTGTTGCCTTCCCAGGTGACTACCTATTGTCATGTTTGACATAGAAACAATGATAAGCCACACTCCTAGCTGCTTTGTCAAAGCTCTAAAGAGCAACTGAGCAAAAGGAGGTTAATGATAATGTCTCCTTGTGTTTGCCTCTGACAGTGATGGAATTCCCAGAGAGCTCATTTTTTTCCTGAGTTACTTTATTTTATTTTAGAAAAGTCGACAAAGAAAAATGGATAGAGGCTACGGCAGAGAGAGAAAGACTTAGCTATTTATTAAGTTATATCTCTGTGTTATTTTTCTCATGGCATGCTTGCTGTTCATGATTTTAAATTATATGAATCCCTTATGCTTCTAGTGAGTATGCTATATGACTTCACCGATGGCTTTTGTAACTGACTAATAATAAAAATACAAAAGTATCTGAATAGTACAGGATATTATTGCAGGACTGGAAATGAAAGAATCATATGGCAGGTTAATGCAAGGAATTATTAATATAAAATGAGAGAGTTGGAGTTTAAAAGAGGGTACTTAATTCATTTGGATTATAAATTATTATGATTAGAAAAGAGAACCCCAGAGGTTAATTAGTTTTTATCAGTGGGTTTCTTTGGACTTTGTCTACTGGTTTCTCTGTTTCTTCAAACACCTGCTTTTTTCTGTCAGCTTATAATTCCCCATGCCTAGATCTCATTTACGTGGTAAGAAAAATGAAATCTAAAACTGATGACATTGCCCAGTTGGCACAGTGCTTTCTGGGCTCACACAAAGCCCTAGGTTACATCCCTAGCACTGCATAGACAAGGTGTGATGCTATCCACCTGGAAGAGGTGAAAGCAGACACGTTAGGAGTTCAAAGTCATCATCATGTACATAGTGATTTTGGAACTAGCCTAGGACTCATGAAAGCCTGTCTTTGAAAGAGTATAAATGATTACTAACATACATGTATGCCCAGCACTTTCATAAGGTGAGTTATAGTCTTCTAAAGTTATCTTACTTTTAACTTTGTTCTTCACAGCATGCCTGACAATAGCACCTAGATGTTGCATAAATATATTTAGGTGGGGAATACCTCTCTTTTTAAATTTTTTTTACACTCCATATTCCATTCCTGGCTCCCCTCCCATCCACCCTCCAAATGCTCCACGTTCCACACCTCCTCCACACTCTACCCCTTCTCCACATGGATGCCCCACCCCCACCCCACCTGACCTCTAAACTCCCTGGGGCCTCCAGTCTCTTGAGGATTAGGTGCATCATCTTTGAATGAACACAGACCCGGAAATCCTCTACTGTATGTGTGTTGGGGGCCTCATATCAGCTGATGTATGCTGTCTGTTTGGTGGTCAAGTGTTTGAGAGATCTAGGGGGTCCAGATTAATTAAGACTGCTGGTCCTCCTACAGGATTGCCCTTCTCCTCAGCTTCTTTCAGCATTTACCTAATTCAACAACAGCGGCCAGCTGCTTCTGTCCATTGGTTGGGTGCAAATATCTGCATCTGACTCTTTCAGCTGGTTGTTGGGTCTTTCAGAGGGCAGTCATGATAGATCCCTTTTTGTGAGTGCTCCATAGCCTCAGTAATAGTGTCAGGTCTTGGGACCTCCCCTTGAGCTGGATCCCACTTTGGACCTGTTGCTGGACCTTCTTGAATTAATTCTTATCATTATGAAATGCCAAAAAAAAAAAGACAGAATGCCCACAGAACTCAAAAAGTTCAACAAGATTAAGTGTACAAGTGAGGACGCCTCAGTCCCACTTGGGAGAGAGAAGAAAGCGATCACAAGTAGGGAGGGAGGGATCTGGGAGGGAAAGTAGGCAAAGCAGAGAGGTGGGGGTTGGGAGGAGAGGGGAACCTGATCTGGTATTGGGGGAGGGAAAAGGAATGAGCTCTGAGGGCCAGCAGAAAGAATAGAAACAGGCAACCTCGGGAGATAGGAGGTTGGGAGAACCCTCCACAGTACACCAGAGACCTGGGAAGTGAGGGACTCTCAGGACTCAAAAGGAGGGACCTTAAATGAAATGTCCAACAGTAGGAAGAGGGAACTTATAGAGCCCACCTCCAGCAGGAAGACAAGACATAAACTGAAGGATGGGGTTGCCATCCCACAGTCACATCTCTGACCCATAATGGTTCCTGTCTGAAAGAATTATAGGGATGTAAATGGAAAGGATCCTTAGGAAGGCTGAAAGAGATGATGCACCTAACCCTCAAGAGACTGGAAACCCCAGGGAGGTTAGAGGTAAGGTGGGGTAGGAGGTGGGGGCATCCACGTGGAGACAGGTGGGTGGGGAGGAGGTGTAAATCCAAAACAGTGAGGAAGAAAGATACCTTGGCTTAGGACAGTGGGATTTAGATTGGTACTTTCAGAGGTTGCAATACACATTTTGAGTAGAGCTCACATCCTTCCTGAATTCGCTCTAACATGACAAGTACTTCAAAGACGGTATATGTTGCCTCCAAATAATGTGTTGCAAGTCTAGAGAGGGGGAGGCAGTAATATTTCTTAACCACTGAGCTATCTCTCTAGGACTGGCAGTAGTATTTCTAAGGGGCTCTGTTGCTACTCAGCTTTCTCTAGGTGGGGTCTTTGCTATTGTTCCTGAACTGTGACTACTGCACAACAGATGGTAAACAAAGAACAACTAAAGTTTAAACTAACAACCATCACTAACCCACATTAAACTTCCCTTTGAATCAACAGAAACTGTGAAATCTGAGTCTACATTTCTGTTGCAGGGTCTTCTTAGGAAAGACAGCATTTACTGCCTTGCATACACCAAGCAAGAATTCATCAAGCAGAAGATAATAGTGCATCAGTAATGCAGCCACTGTCATAGGACTCTTTCTTTCTCCTCAGTGAAACACTTAACAGGGAGCTGGGATTCACACACAAAAAAGAAATTCCTTCCTAGTCCTCCCCTCTTTCTGAGTTTGATTTATGCATATCCCCTAGAGACACAAATTAATGTCTTCATAGACCAAAAGCCACAGCTGTTTAGGAAACCCATGACAAAGCTTAACTAAGGTTCACACATGCAAACATAAAGCCCCCGTAATTACTAAGCTGGGTATTACAAAGCAGGCTCCTGACTGAAGGGTCAAAGGCCAGCCTTACTGGCTCTCATATCCAGCAAGGACAACCTGAATATACATACTACAGTGCTAATGTAGTGCATTCCAAGGAATTGTGGATTCTGAGTAGACAAACTCCTTAAACAAAACCAAGAGAGATATAAAGCTGTAACAATGTGTACCCACAATTCATTTACTAATGTTTGGCATAATCATTAGACATTGATAAAAACCCATTTCTTATGCAGTCCACTCTTTTAATGATAAGAAATCAGAAAATTAGGTAGTTCAAAGAAAATACCAAAAGAAACTCTCAGCATGCTCTATAGGGCCCTAAATTAACAAAAACATGCCCCCCACCCCAACCTGCAAACACTGCTCCCTTGGAAGCAGATGGCCCACACTGACTCTTCCTACTTCCTCCCTCCTCAGCCCTGCTTCAATCACTACATTCGGAATTCTGTCCACAGCAATTTACTGAAGCCACTGGAAAGGTCACTGTCACTTTCTGATGAAAGCCAGTGATCACACTGTATGTAGTCTTTACCTAACTTTTAACTTTGCCATCAAAGTCTATGAATCAGTCCTGCTTTCTTGAAACTCTTCCCTTGCTTTCTTTAATATATGGGGACTCCTGGCTTCCTCTTTCTCAGTTTCTTTCATGGACTTCATGTCTACCCATTCTCTGTACAGTGTTTCCCAGTGTTCCATTTTTATGGCACTCTTATTCTCAGTCTACATTCACAAGTTTTAAGCTTGGACCGCAGAAAGGTTCCCGGGTATGCTTCAAGTCTGTGGACTTAATTCAAACTATGTGAAGAGCTGTGCATACAACTTCTATGGGTGGAGGGTCTATAGTTATCACCTTCATAAATGAATATGAAAGAAAAGGAGATAGAAGGTAAACTGATTTTACAATTGACAGTGATTGACCCCAAACTTCAAATCATCTCTCCAGAAATTCTGCTAGTTCTAAACTCGTATCTTTAGTCACAATTATTCTCAATATGGACATCTTATGGTGTACTGGCTCTTTAATTTCGACACTCTATCGCATTCTTAGTCAAGATGAACTATTTAAATAGCCTCCTTGTATGTCTCTCTGTCACTAACCCTCAGTTGCAGAGTGACACTTCTAAAACAAAAATTTGACCTTATCACTCTCTTGACTTATTTACTGCTCTCAGACCTTAGGCACTCAAGGGCCCTGTCATGGCAAATAAGGTGCTTCATTGCCTAGTTCCTTCTCATCTGTATAGCTCGTATATGTTGCTTGTCAAACCCAGTCCTTGACTACTCTACATGCTCTAGCTGAATCCTTGGCTCCATTTGCTGCTTTGTGAGGAATGCACCCAAAATACCTCAACTCTCACCCTACCCTTACTTACTGTCTTCTAACAGCATTGTGATAATCTAGTTTAGACACTTGAAGGTAAGCTGCATAAAGGCTAAGACATAATACATTTCTTTGGATATATGTGAGAGAAAGGGAGAGAGAGATCTGAGAGAAAGAAAACAAGACTCTGAATGAAAGACAGACTTAGGTAAGAAGGGAGGCAATATATTTCACTTTTGTTGCTGTCATCAAAATACACTAACAAAAAGTAACTTAGGGGCAAAGGTTTATTCAGCATACACTCATAGGTTGTAGTCCACCACTGCAAGGAATTTAAGAGAGGGATTGGAAGCAGCTAGTCAGATTACATCCAGTGTCAACAACACAAAGAAATACATGAACGCACTCATACTTCTTGTTCGGCTTTTATTGTTGTTGTTGTTGTTGTTGTTGTTGTTGTTATTTTACACAGATCAGAGCCCAGCCAATGAAATGGCACCATGCACATTCAGAGTGAGTCTTTCGAATTCACTTAAACCCATTAAGAAAAGTCCCTCACAGGCAAACGTGATCTTGACAGTTCTTCATTGAAAGTCTTCCCAGATAATTCTAGATTGTGGCAGTTGACAATTAAAACTATCCATAACAGGAATATGTGGATAGAGACAGGGGAAGGAGGTCTTTTAAAAAGGAAACACATTTCTAGGTTTTATAAAAATAAAGTTTTAAGAAGTTCATGATGTTAAATTACATAATGGAATGAAAGTTACTAAAATTATATAAGAGCACGTCAGTACAGGCAAAGTTGTACAAGTGTAAGAAACAAGTAAGGTTATTTACCTTTTAAAGTCTGAATCACAATAAACTGGCATAGGCGTACAGGAAGATGAAAACAAAAAGAGATACTTCTTTCAAAATGAGCTTCAACCTGAAATTCCCTAGTCAAGACAAGTAGAGAAACTATAGTTATAGAACCATTTGAAGTTACTGCAAAACTATGAATGCATGTAACAAAAACCAGCCCAAAGAGCAAAATAATGAAAGGACCACATCTAATGGTCTCTGGGGGTGGAACCAGATGGCCCACAAAGCCAATTCTCATCTCCTAATTTGCTTGATTGTTAAGGAAAGATATGCTTCCATTTAGTTCTCATAAACAGTGACCCTTCTTCTCTGTGGACCAAGTGGATACAGTACCACTTTTACTTCCCATATTTAATGATATGTGTGCTTGGTAATGTATGCATTCAAAAACTTATGCTGACAAAAATGGCCCTGCATTCATCTCTTTGTCTTTCAGTTGCACACACAAATGGAGCACGGAAGTAGGGAATTTAAATACACAGCAGACAACTGATGTATTTCCCCATAAACTGGTCTACATATCACAGTAAAAGCAAAAGCCAAGAAAGCCTTTGATGCATTCTTCCCCATAAAGAAGCAAGTGGGACCAAGGGAACAAACTTGTAAGTAGGGAAAGGAGAAGAAAAAGGGAGATTACCAGTGCATAGCCATTTAAAAACAAATCAAAAGGACCATTATCCTTTGCTAACATTGAAGATAGGCTAACCTGTTTCAGTGTCAAAAAAGAAAGATGAGTGTCACTTTTTATTGTAAACAAAGTCAATAGAACTTTTAACATGGTCACACAGCTACTATTTCACTTTAGAAGTTGTTATACCTAGTAGGGAATACAGTAGTTCATATGATGTATAAAAAAATTAAGAGAGGAAATAAAAACTTAGTGTAAATAACAATATATAGAAGAAAATAAACCTTAGCAATGCATACTATCCCCAGTGATCTTAGAAAACACTGTATAGAAAAAAATGCATATTTCAAAGGCTCCTGTACAAATTTCTCCTATATTTCATATATAAATGTATACGTATTTTGAAACATAATACCTAACAGCAGAGCAGAGATCAGGAATCAGGAAGGTACATCGGAATCAGTGAGCTAATGAAGTACAGTGAAATCTCAGGACCAAGAAAGCGGGTGGACAAAACAGTTGCTTCTCAAAATAAGAACTCTGGGTACAGTGCATTGTACTTAAAGAAGATTCATTATTCCTTTATTTAGTCTAAAACCAGAGAATATAGGAAAGGGTATTTGTATTACAGAAGTATTCTGTATGGCAACCTACCTTCCTTCCTTCCTTCCTTCCTTCCTTCCTTCCTTCCTTCCTTCCTTCCTTCCTTCCTCCCTCCCTTCCTTCCTTCCTTCCTCCCTTTCTTTTTGTAGAGTCTCATTGTGTAGCTTGGGCTGCCTGGAACTTGCTATGGAGATTGCACTGGCCTTGAACTTACATAGATTTACCAAACTGTCTCCTGGGTGCTGAATGCACTTTTTAAAAATTAGATATTTTCTTTATTTCCATTTTAAATGTTATCCCCTTTCCCGATTTCCCTCCCTCCCAAAATCACCCTATCACTTTTATACCTGGCTTTATTTGGGCTTTCTTGAACTAGGAAACACCCTACATTTAAAAGACTGAAATGAGGAAATCTTATGCCTGAACCCCAGTGTCATCATAACAACCCCATCCCTCTTTCCCCTCCAATGGGCCTCTCCCCCTCCCTTGAAACAGCCTGAAAGATACTTACACAGATCGGGAACACAGTTTGAACATTTTTGGCCACATAATAAATTTTAAGGTTCTTTCCAATGCTTGTATTCTAGGAGGAACTAAAACTTTCCTCATTTATAGCTTCCAAAGTCTTTCCTCTACCCAGTTCACTAAGTATTTGTTGAATATACAGTACAATAAAAAACATGAAATAATAATTCTACCTTTAAAACAGATTTCCATCTTGTTGAATAAATCAAAACTAAGACTATGAGGAGGCCCTTCAAAAGGGATTTTAAGGACTAGGATACTACTTATCAAGTGCCCAGTGGCGTAAAGGTCTAGTTCTGTATCTTTTTTGTTTTCTGTTATTTCCTTGGAAGCAACCGTTCAAATGAAGTAAATGAATGCCCATCTATATTCCCTGAAATTCATTCAAAAATGTGAAGATTTTAAAGTACATTCCATATTTTACAGAATGTTTTCATGTATGTACAGGGTGCCAGGAAAAATAACCGCATTTCTCCATTATTCCATCTACCATCACAATTACAAACAATGATGTTTTATTAGAATAAAAATAAGGCAGAAAAACCTTACCCAATCATGTTAGCCCCTATAGTTGAGTCATCAAAGTAAATGTAAAATTCTTCTCTGCTACTTGAAATATCATTTTGTTGGAGGAAATAATTATACTGACTTTGGCTTTGACAGGAATTTTTTTCATGCAATGACCTTCTTTATATGTAACTATTTCATATGATGCAAGTCTTCAACGTAGGTAAATCAAGTTTAAATAAAAAATATTTTCTCTCTCTTCCTCTCATCTTCATTAGCAGTGAGAAGAAGGCAGGAAGGTCAAACAGAAGGCAACTGTTATTCTTCTCCTCTGAAGCTTAAATACTGCCCAATAATAACATTCTTTTGTCTCTGGATTCAAAATCAGCCAGCCAGCACATTAAATGAAATTAAGACAACAGCACCAATGGCAGTGAATTTGATGGAGAGTTTATTGGAGAAAGAGCATTTTAGTAAAAGCTTTTTCTGTTCAAAGCACAATAGCACTTCTGGGAGAAATCTTTCTGGAAAGGACCAGGTGATCAAAGTTATCCAGGACAAGTGTTGTACATAACTGTTCTGAAATCTCAACTGTGTTTCCCTTGAAGGCTACTATGTTTAAAAGAAAATTAAGTCAAATTTAAATTTCATTTTGTGTGTGTGTTAGTACATTCAATATTTTAAATATGTCATATAAGTGGACATATTTTTATAAACATCAGCAGGTATAAAGCAGTATTTTTTTTAAATCTACTGTGCTCATTTAATATCAGAGGAATTTACAGAGATATCAAGTTAATGGGATAAATAAAATAGCTCAACTCTTTCTAGCTTTTTTCCATGGTCCAATGACACCTTATGAGAAAGGCTGCATCTTTGCATCTGCTGTGACAGCTATAGAGATTGTAGTCTATGGAGATGTCCATAAGTACCTGCTACAAAGGCATGCTGAGGGGAAAACAAAGTGGGTAGCCAAGTTCACAGATGACATCTATAACTCCTCTTATTAATTTTCACAGTGCCTCTGTAAAATAGAAATGCAATTCAAGGTCTTGAGCTTCATCTGGGAGACTTGCATTTGGAATGGTTCCAGCTATTGAAGGACCATATGAGTTATAGTGCATCCGCGGCAGCTGGCCAAATTGTTAACTGCTTCTATCTTCTAAGCAAAATGTAGACATTTCTGGCCAAGACTCTTCAATAATACCAAGCATTGACAACCAAGGTAACATGGCATCTATAGAACTATGTGAAACAAAGAAATTAATCAAGAGTAGAGGTAACCTGAAGAACAGGAGCAAATCTTTCCCAGTTGTCTACCTGATAGAGCATCACTACCTAATATATATATATATATATATATATATATATATATATATATATATATGAGCTAAAAATCAGAAATCAAACAACACAATAAATATACTAACGAAATGAATTAACAGTCTTTAGTAGATGAAGTACAAATCATGAATTAGCATATGAAAATGTTAAATATTCCTAGACATCAGAGAAATGCAAGTAAAACATCATACTGAGATGTCATAACATTCCATGCCTATCATTAAGGAAACAAGCAACAACAAATGCTGGTACAGATGAGGGAGAAAGGGAACTCTTATACGTTGCTCATGAGAAGGCAAATTGGTCCAGCCACTGTGGAAATCATTATGGAGATTCCTCAAAAGAAAAAAATAGAACTATCACATGACCAAGCTATGCCATTTCTGGGTATATGTAGTCATCAGGCACAAAGAAGAATAAATAGATGCCATGTGCTAGAAACTTGATAGACTTGGAGATAAGGCTGAACAAATAAGCCATATGCAGAAAGATAAAAAATACATTTTCTTTCATTTGTGGGCACTAAAATTCTTTATAGATATACAAAAGCGTGTACATGCACACACACACACACACACACACACACACACACAACATGAAAGCAGAAGTAAGACTGGAAGGATGAAAACTAGCAGAAAGAGAAGGGGGTGAAATAAATATCAAACTGGTACTGACCTGGAAACTACCTAGCTTCCATTAAGCTTTCTTTATGCATACTCCTGGAGAGGAAAAGTAATCTTGTCCTACTGTAAACCTGGCAAGCTGAAAAAATGACTAGCCTGGCCAGACATGCCCAATTGTACAAGAGTGGCATGAACATCACGGGAGTAATCAACCACTTTCTTATTCGATTCAAGTTCTGCTAATAAAAATTTAAAATGCCATTGCTTCCCTAGGATGTAGTTTTATTAGTTTTATTACAAAGTATGTATGGGATACATTACATTATTTATCATCATGGCATGGATTAATTCAAGGAACTCGTGTTACAGACTATGCAGTAAGTTCATGTTTCCAACCATCCTGAAGAGGTAGACTTGATGTAACAATAAGATGTCTTTTTGAAGACTAAGCTATAGCACCGATTAATAGGCAATGTATTCTAGTAGTGTCTTCCAGGTCTCCTAGTTAATATCTAATATATGGTTGATACTTATTCAACACCATAATTCATGGGTATGTAAATAACTATTAGGGGTGAAAATGAGAGCAACTTGGTTAACTATTCTCCAAGTGTCTTAAACAATATTTCCCAGTTCCCAAGACATTTTGGCTCTACTATCTAAAGATCTCAGTTCCATAGGGAACTAAAGTTATAGTTCCTAAAATATCATAGCCCGTTCATGACAGGTTCTATTCACGTCATAGCATAAAATTTAATAAATTCAAACAACAGAACACATATATTTTAGCACAATGGAATTGTTTAGACACCAACAGAAACATCCAGAAACTATGAATGGTTCTTGGGTCAAAGAAGAAAGCTCACAGTATATGAAAAAGGCACTATAGTCTAAGTTAAAATAAAAACGTACTATATGAAAAATTGTGATATGATACAAAGAGTTGTTTAGGGTACAATGCATAGCATTAAGGGATCACCAGATCATAGACTAATTCATAATACAAGAAAAATGGAAACAATAAAAATGTTTATCAGCCGGCCAATGAATATGCTAGCTGTAGATAATTCAAATAATGAGACACTTCTCCAAATGAAAAGTGAACAAACTACCATAGTCTATCACAAGGGCATCATGAATTTTTCAGGCAAATAGATGGAACTAGAAAATATCATCTTGAGTGATGTAACCCAGACCCAAAAGTACATGTATGGTATGTATTCACTGATAAGTGTATATTAGCCAAAAAGTACAAAATACCCACGATAAAACCCTGAGTTCCAGACACCAGGACTCAATGTGGGTGGCCTTAGCAGAAATGCCTAGCACTGTGACGAAAGGATGGACCATCTAAAGACTGCCATATCCAGGATCCATCCCATAATCAGCTTCCAAACGCTGACACCATTGCATACACTAGCAAGATTTTGCTGAAAGGACCCAGATATAGCTGTCTCTTGTGAGACAATCCCGGGGCCTAGCAAACACAGAAGTGGATGCTCACAGTCAGCTATTGGATGGATCACAGGGGCCCCAATGGAGGAGCTAGAGAAAGTACCCAAGGAGCTAAAGGGATCTGCAACCCTATAGGTGGAACAACATTATGAACTAACCAGTACCCCGGAGCTCTTGACTCTAGCTGCATATGTATCAAAAGATGGCCTAGTCGGCCATCACTGCAAAGAGAGGCCCATTGGACTTGCAAACTTTATATGCCCCAGTACAGGGGAATGCCAGGGCCAAAAAATGGAAGTGGGTGTGTAGGGGAGTGGGAGTGATGTATTGGGGACTTTTTGGATAGCATTGAAAATGTAAATGAGGAAAATACCTAATAAAAAATTAATTCTAAAAAAAAAAAAGAAAAAAAAAGAAATGCCCAGCACTGGTGAGAGGAAACCTGAAGAGACCAGTAGATAGACAAGGCCCCCAGTGGAGTGATGTGAACATCAACCCACCTTCAAAGTATTTGACCCAGAATTGTTCCTATCTTTTAAAAAAGATGCAGGGACAAAAATGGAGCAGAGAATGAAGTAAAGGCCATCCAGTGACCAGCCCAACTTGGCATCCATGCCATGGGCAGGCACCAATCCCTGACACTATTACTGATGCTATGCTGTGCTTGTAGACAGGAACCTAGCATGGCTGTCCTCTGAGAAGCTCTACCAGCAGCTAACTGAAACAAATGCAGATACCCACAACCAAGCACTGGATGGAGGTTGGGCTCCCCTATGGAAGAGTTGGAGGAAGGATTGAAGCAGATGAAGGGGATGGCAACCCCATAGGAAGATCAATAATGTCAACTCACCCGGGCCCGAGAGCTCCAAGAGACTAAGCCACAAAGCAAAGACTATACAAGGCCTCTGGCACATATGAAGCAGAGGACTGACTGCTTTGTCTGGCCCCAGTAGGAAAGAATGAACCTAATTCTGTAAAGACTTGAGAAGGGGGATACAGTGGTTCACCCTCTCAGATGTAAAAGGGATGGGAGATGGGGTGAAGTAGTCTGGGAGGGGGAAATGGGAGTGGGCAACATTTGGGGTGTAAATAAATTAAATAATTAATTTTTAAAGAGGAAAATGAATGAAGTGGATAACATAGTCTAACATAGGCTGATTAGTAGTGCACAGCTTTAATCCCAGCACTTGGAAGACAGAGGTAGGCATATCTCTGTGAATTCCAAGCCAGCCTGGATTACACAGGGAGTTTCAGATCAGCCAGAACTACATTAGTGAAACCCTATCTCAAAACAAAGTAAACAGGAAAGCGGTCTAACTCATGAAAGTAGAAAGTGGTAGCTGAGGACTGGAGAAGGAAGAAAATGGGAAGTCAAATAAGGCTACAAATTTTTGATTATATAGATTTTTAAAAATCTGAAAGATTCACTATGAAGCCTACTGACTAGTTAACCATTTTGGCTTGAGTGATTAAATTTTTCTTTTGTGTGTGTTGTGTCATTTCTTATTGGATATTTTATTTATTTACATTTCAAATGTTATTCCCTTCCCCAGTTTCCCCTCTGAAAACCCCCTATCCCATCCTCCCTCTCCCTACTTTTATGAGTGTGCTCCTCCACCCATCCACCCACTCCCAACTCTCCACCCTGGCATTCCCCTACACTGGGGCATCCAGCCTTCACAGGACCAAGGGCCTCTCCTCCCACTGATGCCCTACAAGGCTATCCTCTACTACACATGCAGCTGGAACCATGAGTCCTACCATGTGTACTCTCTGGTTGGTGGTTTAGTCCCTGGGAGCTCTGGGCAGTCTCATTGGTTGATATTGTTGTTCATCCTATGGGGTTGCAAACCCCTTCGGCTCCTTGGGTCCTTTCTCTAGCTCCTCCATTGGGGACTCTGTGCTGAGTCCAATGGTTGAGTGTGAGAATTCATCTCTGTATTTGTCAGGCTCTGGCAGAGCCTCTCAGGAGACAGCTGTATCAGGCTCCTGTCAGCCGCACTTCTTTGCATCTGCAATAGAGTCTGGGTTTGGTATATATGGGATGGATCCCCAGGTGGGGCAGTCTCTGGATGGCCTTTCCTTGAGTCTTTGATCCACTCTTTGTCTCCATATTTCCTCCCATGAATATTTTTTCCCTTCTAAGAAGGACTGAAGAAGCATCAGCATGGCGATGGACTCTTGTAATAACAGAACTCTGAGGCTAAAGCAGGGGAAATTCAAAACCAGCTGAGACTATATAGCCAGGTCTCTTCTCAATGAACAAACCAGAAAAAAAAATCCTAAAAGGGATAGATTTTACATGTAGTACTCTTATATGTGGGACCAAACAAATTAGTAATATTAATATTTATAAAAGTGAAAGGGCAAGAGTACATTTCTAGAGTTGATGGATAAGTCTATGGCATAGACTTTGGATGCTTTCATGATATATGTTATACTTATACTCAAACTTACCAACTTCAACTATTAATTTTATACAGATATTTACATGTCAAAATTATAAGGTAATTGAAATTAAAATATTATGTAGACAGTAAAATGTAATTAGAAAATTCCTGTTTCAAAATATGGAATTTTTAAAATTACAAATGAACACATCCTATTTTGGCTAAAATCACAGGCAATAGATTCATAATGGATTATTGAATTCAGTTAGAATATTTTTATCCCAAGGACATTTTCACCCACTTGAGGTTACTAAAAAGACACAAGCTTTCTTATTAAGTCTCTTTTTTTGGAAAAAAAAAGTACTGTTTTGGCTAGATGTATAATTCTTCATGGGCACTTTCACATTTATATGAACTATAGTTCACCAACTAAAACACTAACTTTTTTTTTTAGCTTCGGCATTAATGATCTCTTCTTTAAATAGCCAAAGGTTTTATACAAAACAGCATACAATAAAATGAAATACAACCCATATAATGAGAGAAAATATATGCAAAACAAATATCCATCTGATAAAACATTATTATTCAAAACATACAAGGATCTCCTACAGCTCAGTAACAATTAAAAAGAGTGACTAAAAACTGGAAAAAATGCATGAATGAACACTTCTCTATATTAAAAGAGGTTCCACATCACTGATCATTTGAAATATGCAAATCAAAAACATAATAAAGTCATTACTGCATAGTCATAGGGGTGGTTACAATTTTGAAAAGATAGAAAGTGTTGCCAAGAATAAGGGGAAGAAATAGTTATATATTTCTAGTGAAAATAAAATTGGTACAGTCAGTATAGAAAATAGTATGGCGTCCCAATCCCACTCAATTAAAATTGAACTGCTAAAATGCATTGGTCCCATTTCTGTACACACAGCCAAAAGAACTGAAATAAGTATCTTGAGGGGGTATCTACAGTGCTAAGATCACTGAAATAGTCTAACCAAAAGCTGAGACATGGAGACAAATACAATTGCCATATATGGAAGAATGGATTAAGAAAAATATATATCTATAAGACTATACATATTATATATTTATATATAAAAAAGCAGAATATTAGTCAATCCTAAAATGAAAAAAACTACCATTTAGGACAATGTGAGTAAACCTGGAGAATATAATCCTAAAGGAATGAAGCAGACACAGAAGGGCAAATACAATGGTAGGAGTTACATTATGATTCAAAGGTAGTCAAACTCAAGGAAACAGGGACTAGAAGAGATAGTGGTAAGGGATTGAGGGGAGAAAGCAGAGGGGAGGGTATTATACAAGAATATAGTTTCAGTACTACAAGCAGGTTCAGTCTTAGAAAGCTAGTATAATATTAATTGTTAAAATACTTTAAGAATGAGTCAAAAGTTTGCTAAGACAGTATATCTTCTGGTAAATACTCTTGTCACACATACAAATAGGAGGAAATTCTGTATGATGGTTGATGGGATCATAGCAGAGAGTGACATGATTTTATGATATACACTTATCTCCAATTTCATCAAGATGTACACATTAAATAACTATACTTCAATAATTTGGCTGAAGCAATACAAATAATGCCAACCAGGACTGTGGGTGGGTGGGGTGGGGTGGGAGTATGAGTATGTACATGCATGTGGTAGTATGTACTCTTGAGTGTATTGCTGACACTAAAGGAAGATATCAGATGTCTTCCTATCACCTTCTACATTATCCACAGTGCTGGGGTACAGGTACACACATGGCCACATGGCACTAAGGTCCAAACTCAGCTCTTAATGCTTAGACTGCAAAAGGAAATGCTCTTCCCAATCAAGGTATCTCTCAAGGTTCCCCAAAGCATGATCTGTTTAAAAGCTAAATTATATCACTTTATACACAAAGTTCATCAGAGAATTATTTTACTTAAATCACAAGGTAAATCTAACTGCTCGTTCTATTACAGACTTTCAAATTCAGCTCCTAAAACTCCCCTTTCTCACTTTGATATACACCAGCCCCTTCAACCTAAGTTCCTGGATTGTCTCTGGTACTGGTTATTTTCTTGGTTTCATTGCTCTTCCCCCAGATAGCCATTCTCCTCCAGCCTCTTCCAAATAACTGCCTAATGGCATTTTCCAACGAAGCAACCTAGGACATCTTAAATAGCTCCTAAACACACAATAAGTATATATGATCAATAAATGAATAAGTCCGAAAGAAAAATCTCTGTGGTAGTTGAGAGAATTGAGAACAGCAACCTTAGTTAAACCTGAGAAGGAAAGGAGACTTTAAGAAATATCCCCTACGGAAGGTAATGGCTCAACTGTCATCAAGGCAGCTTCTGACAGTAGATGCCGATTAAGACATACAACTAGACAATGTACAGAGTAAGAGTCATTGGGGCACTCATCCATAAATGGAACATTTTTTTTTATCACATTCCTTCCTCCTAAGGCTCGGGATTTATACGGAAGAGGACTCAGGAAAACTATAAGCTCCAAGGAAACATCGTCTTGCAGACATGACAGGAAGATGCATATATGAACTCATAGATACTGTGACAGCACTCATAAGACCTACACATGTTGAAATCAGACAAAGTGCCAACATGGAGGTGGGGAAGTATTCACAAAGTCTCATTTCTACCTCAGAAGTATTGACAACTGATAGCTAGTGGAAGAGGGGAAATTAGGTTTCTTTAGTGGTTGATAATGGGTTTATTAGCCACTCCAGGGCAGAGCCCTTATACGAGAGTAGCTGGCCAAAACAAAACAGACTCTACTTTTTCAAAGAGAAAAAGAGCATGACGTCAGGTGGGTAGGAAGGTAAGGGAGGATCTGGGGTGGGGGAAGGAAAAGAATATGATCAAAGTATATTACATGCAATTCTCAAAGAATATGTTGAAACAGTTTTAAAATCCACCAACCTTTCTAAAGCTTATTTTAGAAGAATGTTCATCTGGCAAATTTTAAATTAAAAAAAATCTATTGATTTAATTTTGCATTCTTCTTAAGAAAAATAACCATGAATTACAATTATACCTCAGATTATCTAAATTGAACAAGCATCCCAAATGTTAAGGCTAGGGAGCCTCCTGAAAGATCACCTAATCCAAAAATCTCCTTGTTTTTAACTTAATATTTTCCTTTGTGATATAAAATATGTCTCTACTTCCAAACAAGGAATTTCTAATTCAGAAGTATATCTCTTTTGAAATGAACATACACAAATTCATGCCCTACAAATGTTAAACATAATTTCTTCCTCAGATTCAAACAGTCAGGTTTTATAATTAATAAGACACTTTTCTCTTCCTTTAATCCTTTCCTTTTCTCTGTAGACAAGTACAGGGTTGTATCTTTTATTTGGAATAAATGGGATATGGTTTGTGAATCTAAATTAATACCTATAATTTTAGAACAGCCTAGCCCTCACAAAATTAATTTAGTTAAAAATTGGATTTAAAGATCTGCTGAAAGACAGCATTGTTCTGCTCCCTTCTAAATTACCAACCCATCATCAAAACTGTGCAGTTAATGATTTCACTTGTTAATCTAAAATATAACATAGGAAAAGGTAAGAGGAAAAGATAGGAACTATTAGCAAATCTGTATCTGTATAGATTTCGACTTTTTATAGGATCAGTCAAATTTTCTCTGTCTCTACCTTCAAATATCCACTAAAAGCAGCATGCAATGGCTACATTCAACTGCAGTCCGTATCTTAGTTCATACTAACTTTCATTAATTCAATAATAGTATTGAAACGTACATAGGGCTACTGATAATATCAAACATTTTTTTGCTGTCTTTGGGGAAATTATAAGTACAGATGTAAACTGAAAATTATTTTTATTACCTTATGTTGACCTCTTTCTAATTCAACTTCTCAGTTTTTACTCAGTCTGTATTTTAGCAAGTATATGATGCCTTTAAAGATTGGATACAAAACTTAGGCATAGCTCTGTGAAAGAGCACTTGTCTAGCCTGATTGAAGCCTGCTGCTCAATCCAGCAATAAAACAAAATTAAAAATTATAAATAAAATGTCTACATATATGATATATATCTTAGTAAATATATTAATATATGTATATAATTATATATATACATAAAATTACACACACACACAAACACACACACATACACACACACGAGCTTCCTGCAAATTTGTAAGTTCTTTTTTCTTTATAGCACACATTTTAACATTTCATGCTTCAGTAGACAGAATATGTTCCTGGTTTCATTACTAAAGATCCATAATAAACCTATTATTTTGTATGCTAACTAAAAAATAATGAAAAAGATAAAATCGTTAAAAACAGATGTACCAAGGAAAAATGGGTCTGTATCTTTTCTCTTTTCATAACCTTAGTTATATGCTTTAAAGGTAAATCTGTCGCCAACAAATCTGTAGTGGACAACTTCTAAGGTGACCCCCAATGACCCTCACCTCCTGGTACTAACACATCTTTGATTCACTTCAAAGTGATGATATATCATTTCTGAAACTAGGTTGTTAAAGGCCTCTGGCTTCTGTCACAGGTAGTCTTTCCTGAGTTATAGTCTCTGGAATGGTCCCTGCCATTCTTTTTTGTTTGAGCAGTCCTGTGTACAGTTGATGAATAAGGGACTATGGTCTAGAGGAAGCATAACTTTGAATTGAAATTCAAGAAGAACAAAGACCAAAGTGTGGACACTTTGCCCCTTCTTAGAAATGGGAACAGAACACCCATGGAAGGAGTTACAGAGACAAAATTTGGAGCTGTGACGAAAGGATGGACCATCTAGTGATTGCCATATGCAGGGATCCATCCCATAATCAGCTTCCAAACGCTGACACCATTGCATACACTAGCAAGATTTTTCTGAAAGGACCCAGATATAGCTGTCTCTTGTGAGACGATGCCGGGGCCTAGCAAACACAGAAGTGGATGCTCACAGTCAACTATTGGATGGGTCACACGGCCCCCAATGGAGAGCTAGAGAAATTACCCAAGGAGCTAAAGGGATCTGCAACCCTATAGGTGGAACAACATTATGAACTAACCAGTACCCGGAGCTCTTGACTCTAGCTGCATATGTATCAAAAGATGGCCTAGTCAGCCATCACTGGAAAGAGAGGCCCATTGGACTTGCAAACTTTATATGCCCCAGTACAGGGGAACACCAGGGCCAAAAAGGCGGAGTGGGTGGGTAGGGGATTGTGGGGTGGGTATGGGGGACTTTTGGGATAGCATTGAAAATGTAAACGAAGAAAATACCTAATAAAAAAATAAATTAAAAAAAAAAAAGAAAGTGCACCCGGCTAACGGTCTGGGTGAGACCGGAAGCACACCAGTCACTTTAGCTGCGTCCTCACGAGGCAGGGCCATCTAGCTAGACTATTTCTAGATTCTGAACCCTTAAAAACAGTGAGATGTTTACCTCTTTAACATACTACATTTTGGCATAATTTGTTACAGAATAATTGACAGCTAATAAAAAAATCCTAGCCCAAAATGCTAATACTCATATCATTAGCTTGTAAAGGAATAATAAAATGTCAGATAACATGATTTCTACTAAAATCACTTATTTTTTCCTTTTATATCAATTATGCTTACTAACATCTAAGCTGAAGTAAATAAATTACCAAATTAGACATTAGTTTTGTTAAAAACAACAACAACAACAAAAGTTTGGTTGACACAACAATACAGCTGAAATTTATGAACTAGTATCAAAATAATTTGAAGCTCAAAGCCAATGTCTTAATGAATGTAATTACAATTATTTCAACTCTTAGGCATTCTTTACTTTGATGCAGGATGCATAAGACCACACAAGAGTAAGGTTATATCCTACTCAGATGAAGAACAGAACTTAAAAAGACTAGAGTGTAAGGCGAGCAGTTGGGCAGTAGTCCTATATTGTCCACTTTACTGTTGCCTTATATATGAGTTAGCAAAGCTGAACGATCTTTCCTCTTTTCACTGTGCATTTCAATAATGCTATGCTGGATTCTAATAATAGGTCCTGATAAACAAACAGAAACAGTCAATGTATTGAGAGAATATTAGATCTGAAGACATTCCCACTAATTAATTTTCTTAGATGTGTTTATAAGGTTTACTAAAAAATTTTAGCATTTGGTAGCCACGTATATATTTCTTCATTACCTATTATTCACCAAATCTACTTTCAGGCATTTTGGAAATATCACCGAGGAAAACAGAGGACATATTAACTTTCAGAGAACTTACATTATATGTGAAACACCCTATTCTGTGTAGAACTTTGCTCATCCAATCTTCTTGAAACTCTAGAATTGGTGTGTATGATATAATATTATTTGGTTCTGAAAGTCTCCAGCCCTGTGTTTATTTAGCCTTCTTCACTGGCTGTCCCAATTGAAACCGAATAAGATAAGAACTTATTTTACATTGAGATGTAAAATATCACCTTCTTAATACCCTCATACTGAATTATGGACCTTTAAGAGATTCCCATTGCCAGTAAGAACTAAATCTCTTACCTTGGTCTTTAAGGTTTTTTCATAATGTGGCCTAATGCTGTTTATCCAATAGAACTCTCACTAGTAACCAACATAAAGTATTTAGTCTGTCATAGATAGTCTACTTGCTCTTCCTTAAAGGTGCTGTGTATAGCTGGGTGCTGGTGGTGTTTTATGCCTTTAATCCCAGCACATGGAAGGCAGAGGCAGGCAGATCTCTGAGGTCAAAGCGAGACTGGTCTACAGAGTGAGTTTCAGGACAGTCAGGGCTATACAGAGAAACACTGCCTCAAAAATAAAATAAAATAAAATAAAATAAAATAAAATAAAATAAAATAAAATAAAATAAAATAAAATAAAAGTATTACATTTAATTTAATATCTGGAAGATTCTTCATATTGGTCATCATGCTTGGAATGTACCTTCTCTTTTCTTGTGCTACTAAAATCTTAGCTATGATTCTTAATCACTCAAATTCACACTAGTTTTCGACTTACTTTAGTGCTGTCTCTCTCTAGGTCTAGTGATAGTTCCCATGTTCCGATTTTCCATTGTCTCCATTTCCTTATAGAAAATGCAGCTGCCTAACAATGTGTAGTTTTACCACATATTTTCCTCACAACTTTCAGTCCTCTATGACAATAATTCAATTCCAAAGATTTTTGGTCCTGAGACCCCTTTCTACATTTCAAGGATATGAAGGACACCCAGAGACTGTTTTGGGAAGACAGCAAGACGGTCCAGAGGGTATCGATTACCAAGTCTGATGACCCGATTTCAATTCCTGGGACCCACATGGTAAAAGAGAAAAAAGATGCCTGCAAGTTGTCCTCTGACCTCCAAATTTCTACGATGGCAAGCCCTCTTCTGATAACCTTTTTTTGTGTGTGTGGTTTTTTGAGACAGGGTTTCTCTGTGTAGCTCTGGTTGTCTTGGAACTCACTCTGTAGACCAGACTGGCCTAGAACTCCGAAATCCACCTGCCTCTGCCTCCCAAGTGCTGGAATTAAAGGCGTGTGCCACGACTGCCCGACCTGATAAATTTTTTAAAAGTACTTTGGTTTTGGTTGGTTATATATACGGTAACTTACTCCATTCAAATTATAACTATGAAATTTTATGTTCATTTTTAAAAATATAACAAATCTAGTACATTAATATAACTCATTTATAAATATAGCAATGTTTTACAAAACTAGTAAAACCAGTGAGAGCTATTGTACTGTTTTACAATTTTAGTTTTATAAAAAACAGTGAGATTCTTTTTAAAATTATTTTTTAAAGTTGTATTATTATACATTAGTTATACATAATATTGGTTTATTATGACGTCTCATGTAGGTACTTAATATACTGGCATTAAACCTGTTGTATGGGCTTCCATTGAAGTGTATAGAGAAAATCTAGCCTCACAAACAGAGTTAGATATTGGAGAAATATTTGAGTAAGTTTTTTTCAGATAATTTTGGTATTCTTTACTAGTGCATTAAAATTTGACAATGGTAGTTTCTTTTAGAAATGGGGAATCTGAATCTATATTAATGAACTTTTAAGACTTAGTTATATTAAAATCAGTGTTCATCTCTGCACTCTAATAGATTTTTTCCAAGCATGATTTTTATAACATCATATATTGATCATTTGACAAATATTGATTTGCTTAGTTACAAAAATCTTCCAGATGGTGACACATTTAATTACAGAAGATTTGAAAATCATGTTGGTTTATATTACCACTGGCCTCATCAAAAAGTCATGAAGTATTAGGAAGCTCTCAGGTTCATGATGGCAGAAATAAGTGTCAAAAGTCTAATTTGAACTTAAAAGTTTATACTTGTCGTTGGCAAGAAATAAAAAGTTAGTTATTAAAATTGCAGGCCCACTTTTTGGGGGGATTTTGTGCCTGCCAAAAACCCAGTAACATAGTCGAACCATACTTTGTCAGTTTTAAATGATGCTAGAGTCCCATGTAAAACTCTGTGAGCTGGGATTGCAACTCAATCAGGCAAGTGGTTTACACTCAGAGTCACCATCATATTCTAGAGCACATCAAAAGAATCAGAAATACTTCCTGTTTTTATATACAGGAAATTAAAATGTTGCAAAGTTACAATTAATAAGATCAGTACCTATCAATTATAAAAAGCAATATTACTAGGTGAAAATAGCTTTCACATTTACATTACTGAGTCCAGTTTTGTTTTCCTAACATTGAGTAGGTAATAGCCAAGAATAAAATTATTAAATAATGTAGAATAATAGTTCTTGCCAATCACTAGCAATCTTATTCACATGTACTTTGGTTCCATCAGTGAATTGCTAACACAGCAGATGCAGCAAGAAAAATCTTAGAATTATTTCAAAAATTGCTTTGACATTTCAAAGCCTGTGGGACAATCTTGGGGAGCTCCAGCACCCATAAACCATACCTGGAGAGCAAGTGGTCTATGCTATGTCTGAAATTCTCTCTTCATTCAGAATTACTTCTGGGCCCTTCACTGGTTTAGTACCGAGCTCAGACTATTCTTCCCAGCATTGTAAACTATTCTTCCCAGCATTGTAAATGCAAGCTGTGTTACTTACTTTTCTTGCTGCAGTGACAAAACAGCTGACAGAACTTGAAAAAGGAAGAATTTCCTTGGCTCACTGTTGAAGAGGGTACAGTCCATCCATCATGAGAGGAAAGGAATGGTGGAGTTCATGATGATGGGAGCAAGTGGTTGGAACATCTCATATTTTTGGTGAACAAAGAAACAAAGAGAGACTTTGGCCAGCACCGGGGCAAGCTATAATCCATAAGCCCCGCCTTTATGGCCCTTCAACCTTATGTCTGCTAGGCAGGTCCCATGTGCAAAGGAGATACACAAGTTACCAAAGAGCACCACCAGCTATGCATCAAGTGCTCAAAATCATGAACATGAGACCGCCCTCTCAGATGGTCTTGAGCAAAACAATTTGTGCACTTTATTCCTTGTGGATAGGACCTTATAAACATTTGGGGGTGGTTTGGAGGCTAAAGGCAGATTCTTTCTATTGGCTTGGTCTGAGATGTTAGGGATGCCTCATCTGCATGTAGAAGGACTTCAGGTGTTGTCCTTTGTGATGGATTGTTTCAGTCCTCTCCATGGGGTATCATGGACAAGAACATGGTCAGGAGTAGATTTAAATGCCTACTATTCTCGATTATGAGAATTACTGAGATCCTGAAACCCCTTGACCTTACCAGGTTTTCTGTCTGGTGGCAATGCCCCATATTATACCATTGACTGAAATTGTTTCAGCTATCATGTAAGCTCATAAATGATTCCCAAAGCTGTGCCTTTAGTAGAGACATCTCTTCAACTGCAGGCCTATTTCTGATATTTATAAATAAAATAGATACATTTTCTTTCAAATTTGTTATGGCTTATCCTTCTCTCCTGATCCTACCTTCTACCTTCCCTGCATTCCTTCTGGTGGTCTGCTTTCTACCTAACTCCTATCCTCTTCATTCTGTGCACATTCACTTACCTTCCCCATCCCCAATCTACCCGTAAGATCTCTTTTTCAAGCTGCTGAGATGACTTAGATACATACATGCTTGCCATGTAAGACTGAGGACCCGACTGCAATCTCTGAGATCCATGTAAAGGTAGAAGGAAAGAACCAGTCCCTGGAGATTGTCTGCTGACTTCCACAGGTGTGCTGTGAGAAGAGTACCAGAGCACCAATATGCATCATATAATGAGACTATGGTGGTTTGAAAGAAAATGGCCACAATATGCTCATAATTTAAATGTTTGGTTACCAGGAAGTGGCACTATTTTGAAAGGATTAGGAGATATAGCCTGGTTGAAGGAAGTGTCTCACTGAGGGTGGGATTTGAGGTTTCAAAAGTCCAAGGCAGTCCCAGTGTGTGTCTCTCTCTCTTCCTGCTCCCTACAGACCTAGACATCAGCTCTCATCTTCTCCAGAACTATGTCTACCTGCATTCCACCATGCCTCCTGCTATGATGACAATGGGCTACACCTCTCAACCTATAAGCTAGAATGAATTAAATTCTTTCTTTTATAAGAGTTATCGAGGTCATGGTGTCTCTTCAGAGCAATAGAACACTGACTACAATACCCTCTCTCATGAATTTTCTAGTTTCATGACATGTACTATACAAACATGTATCAAAATAAAAATCTAGGATCCACATATGAAAAAATAAAAACATTTTATCACCCCAAGTGTGGGATAGTTCACTTAATTTCCACTTTTTTCCATTCTCTTGCAAATGCTATGATTTCATTTTTCTTTTTTGATGAATTATATTCCATTGTATATGTACCCCATTTTCATTATTCATTCATCTACTGATGAACATTTAGGTAGATTCCACATCTTGGCTATTGTGTATAGTTCAGCAACAAAAAGGTATCTCTGTGCTAGGTCTTAAAGTTCTTTGTTATATACTCAGGAATGGCATATGTTGCTCAGAGGGTAGCCTTTTCTCTTCTCTCTTTTAGTTCTTCTTCCCTGTTTATTTTGTTTGGAGACAGGGTCTCACATATATCAGGCTGGAAATCACTTAGATTTGTGATCCTCTGGATTCCACCTGAGGAGTGCTGCAACTGCAGATTTGCACTACCATTTATGATTTTTTGGGGTGCTGTCGACCGAATCCAAGGCTTCATGAATGCTAAGCAAGTAGTTTAGTAAGTGAACTACATCCCCAGCACATCATTTGTTTCATGATATAAGCATTGTGACTGTGATAGAGAAAGGATGTCAAAGTAAACTTTTAATTTGCCTTTCTAGGACTCATTTTAAGTACTTTGAAAATTTCATACATGTATAGAGTATATATCTTGATCATTTTTAACCTCTCTGCAGCTACCCCTACAGCAGCCCCTAATTCCCTCCCAATTTCATGTCCGTCCTCTCCCTCTCTCTCTCTCTCTCTCTCTCTCTCTCTCTCTCTCTCTCTCTCTCTAATATTAGGGGTCTTTTTTTTAATGTTTTTCTTTTCCTACCCCTCTAACAGAAGAGCCAGCCAAGCATTGCAAATCTGAAATATAATAAATTAAGGAGCCTAGGTCAAACTGAAGAACATACATTCCCTTTAAGGTTATTCAGTTTAAACATTGTAGGCCAACCACAGCACATTTGCTCCATCCCATGCAGACACTGCAACCATCTTTCATTTCTACCACCACTCCTCTCATTTCCATCCTCCGTTGTCTTTTACATGGAATGCTTCAAATAGTTATACCCGACCTTGCAGACGCCATTTTTCAAAATCTTTCTCCCTTCTCTCTCTATCAGAAGGCAAAAAGAATGGTCTTTCTAAAATTCAAGTCTGGGCATATATTTGAAATTCAGAACAAAGCTCCATAACAGTTTTTCATTGCCTAAAAGAGGAAAACTTCACCCTTAGTATATATAGTATAAGTAAATAATTTGCTCCCTATGGCACACTAATTACTTCAACTTCACATTGCTCCACTTTCCTAACCACAGAACAAACAACAGAAATCAAAATCATAAGAACTATGTCATTTACCACGCACAAGTAACTATTCTAAACTACATATATTAAATCATTTCATCATTATAAATACATCAACTAGGTGTTGTTACTACATCTATTTATAGATAAGGAACCTGAGATGCAAAGGCCCACTGAATCACTGAGAGTTTAAAAGTCCTTCATACTGTTTCGGATTCTGTAGTTTTGCATATTCTGTTCCCTCTGATTGAAATGTTTCTTTGTCTGGTTGGTTTATTTTGTTCCCTGTCCTAATGAACTTCTACCATCTTTCAAGAACAGGACCAAGTATTATGTTTTCTCTGGTACCACCTTCCCCATGTAAAACTAAGAATTTTTTCTTATCACTGGAGCATAAAGTTCATATTTAACTTCCCTAAAGAGAACAACTAATACTTAACACCTCAGATCAGTGACTTAGCAGTGTGCAGTCAGCCTTGCTGAAAGCAATACAATGCATCAAGAACTACCTACTCTAGGCTGGATAAATAATTCAGCAGTTAAGAACATGTACTATTCTTGGAGAAGACAAGAGTTTGGTTTCCATTATCCATGCAGGTAACTTATAACTGTCTGTAAATTTGGCTCCAGAGGAAGCCAACACCTCTGGTCCCCGCAGACACATTCATGTGCATATACTCCTCCACCCACATACAACAATTAAATATAATATCTTTTTAAAAAGAACTACCTACAGTGCTTAGCGTGGTGAGCCATTCCATCACTTAAAACAGCAGAAAAGCTTACATTTGCTATGAGTATGGAAGAGTCGCAGGATGATAAAGGGTGGTCTTATTGCTAATCTCCCTTCGCAGCTCCCTACAATCATTATCACATATTCACACCACATCTTCATATACAGGTGGTCCAAGTAAAAGCTATAATTTCCACCTGTGGAATCCCCCTATCTGGGGCTAAATAAAAGCTTAACCCCACTTCATAAGCCCCAATAAAGTTATGTCGCTTGGATAATTGGACCTGTGAAAAGCAATAAAAGAAGTTTAAAAACGGTCATGACAAGCGACATTGAAATGAGGACGAGACTGTAAGTCCCTGATTACTATGATTGTCACTGACAAAGTTAGATAGCCTTTCCTAAATTGAGCATTAAGGGATAAAAGCTCCTTATTCTCTAACACATTTAGAGTTTGAACACATGTAGTCCAGCATCTTTTACTAGGCAGGAACTTAATGAACAGTTTGTGAGAACATCTGTTTGTTATTTATCTTTGTCTCATTTTACACATCAGCAAATCCCATTTTACCACCAGGACCGAAGAAAAATCACCATTTCATTATACAGCACTCATAATTTTAAACTTCAACTGGGGGTGGGGGTACTTGTCAGCACTGTATTCTACCTGCTGTTACAAGGAAGATGTACAAGGCTGGGGAGTGCAGGGGGAATAATTAAATATATAAATCCCTTTAACACACACTCTGCTAATGGGTATTGTGTTTTGCTGTTCCACCAACTGCTGAAAATTAAAAGCTGCTCTATTTTTCTAGAAGGGTATTCTTATTTTTGCTCTCTTAAGTCTATGTCAAATAAATTTGTTATATCGAAAAAAAACCACATTTTCCCTCTATATTCTACAGAGAGGATTTGAGAAACAAGAAAAACGAAATAGCTAGTATGCTTATAGATCTTTGTCCATGTCCCTATGCTACCGTATACTATGTGGTCCTCTGAGGTGCTCCAAGTAGTCCCTGTGAGAAAGAGACAATAGCAAGGCCACAAGAAATGGCTTGTCACATGAAAAGCTACAACTACCTTCTTTGCTGCAAAAAGCTTATAATGATCCAGAATAGAATGCTGCCTACTTAAGCAGAGTGACTACAGCAGCCATTTCTGTACAGCATACTCATCATAGCACTGTAGGCTACTCGCAAATGTAGTATGGTTTAAGGTGGATGACAGCATTGAGTGAAAACTTAATTACAATAGCAATTTGTTGATTTCTCCATAAATCTAAATGTATTGATTAGTATGTCATGATGAATACCAAAGCAGGAAATAAGAAAAATACCATTCTTGCTTGCAAGAGCTTACAATCATTTATTAGTTCCTATCTACTGCAAGGAGCAGCTTCATTGATCATCTCTGAGTCAGACATAGATATATGGATGGATCAGAATGCCATTAGGAGTTATTTTATTGCTTCATTCCTTTGGCAGAATAGTGACATTTGGTTTCCCCCTAGTTACTTGGCCACCCAAACAATGTTGGGCACAAGCAGCATGCAGATGGCCTGCACAGATCTGACCCTGATGGGTTCCCACCATTGACAGAGGAAGTGAACACAAGCCTACATCCTTAACCCAGAAGTTATCTCTAATGGCGAACCATCTGCAAATGAAAACCTAGTTTTCTCCAATAGAGCACCACTGGGGAGTGGCGGGGCAAGATACAATCGACTCTTATGACCAGGTCCCATGCTGAGCAAAAGATGGCCAACACAAAAGGAACTCAATAGAAGTTTTGGAAATTCTTTGCTTTATAATGCTTAGTCAGGCCCCGCCCACTTGGTGTTTTTAGGGGATTTCTGGGTGTGGTTCTTGAGCATTACCCTTGGTTCTTTTTCCTTTGATTGTGTGTGTGTTTGCTTTGTCCTATTCTGGTTTACTTGGTTTTATTTCAGCTAATTATGTTTGGGGGGCACCTGTGTGCATCCTAATGAAAGAGAGAAAGAATGGGTGTGCATTTGGGTGGGTGGGGAAGCAGGAAGGATCTGTCTGAGAGGAGCTGAGGAAGGGAAACCATAATCAGAATATATTACATTTTAAGATCCACTTTCAATTAAGAAAAGAGCTTAGAATCATTTCCTCCAATAGTACGTTATACTGCAAATCTACCACCAGTCTCACATAAAGAAGTACGGTCACCACATCTAAGCCCATTAAAGAACAGGAGACTAGAATACTTAATCAAATGTTAGATTGGGGGTAGAAATAATAAATACTATTACAGTTCAGAGAAGGGAGAAATTAAGATAGACTATCCAAACAAAGGGAGGCTTTCCTATGAGGTATAGGATTTATGATAGGTCAAGTGGTTTGAAATTTGAAAAGCTGAAGAAGGGGACCGATAAATCAAATAACTCAACATCACGTACCCTATCCCGACTCTTGAGGTCCATTTTTGTGCCTGGATCAATCTCTCTCTCTCTCTCTCTCTCTCTCTCTCTCTCTCTCTCTCTCTCTGTGTGTGTGTAGGCCAAAGATGACATTGTTGTTATTCCTCAGCTGCCTTGTGTTTTGAGCGCTTCTCTCTCTGGACTAGTGGTCACCTAGCGTGCTGGCTGGCCAGCACATTCCAGGACTACCTAGCTCCACCCTCCCAGCAGTGGATTACAAGCATAAGGTACCTCATTTGCTTTTTAAACATGGGTTCTAGAAATAGAACTCAGGTCTTCATGCTTTCCTGGCGAGCGCTTGACTAACTATCTCCCAAGCCCAAAATGAGTTTACATCAAGAAGCATTCTGAAAGTGGCCCCCCCAGGTGTCATTTCTAACATAATCGGCAACAGAAACCTTTGATAGAAACTGATCTGAAGTATTTAATTAAGGTAATAAGTGCTGAAATATGCCTGACACTTAACCTTTCTATAAAACATTTGCATATTAGAGAAAGAATAAGATCAAAATAGAGAGAAAGAGAGAGATCATCAACCAAGTGTTGTAATTATGTGGGGAAAGAAGTTGATTCTAGGCAATCCCTCACAATGCATTTTTCTGCTCTTTACCCATTTGAGGCAAATGTGGTTTCTTCCCCTATACAAAGCTAGAGCTAATGAAAAGCATGGTCACATGCTTTGCCTTCTTATTTGTGAGAAATTTTAACCCTCATTTGATATATCATAATTGGTGGATATTATGAATTGCAAAAAGTGGAAATAACCAGAGAAGTTGTTCTAGGCAACTTTCCATTTTCTTTAGCAGTAGGTCTGTCCTGTTTCATTTTATAAGACAAAAGCATTTACTAGGATATAGCAGGCCACTGTATATTGCTAAAAATATAAAATTCTCATTGGTAATAGGGAGTCATTTTATTTCTCTAAATGATTCTCAACAAATATGGCATAGTACTCATGAATGTTCATATGAGGATATTTAAGAAGTATTTTTTCACACTATGTCTCTACAACTTCTAACTTTTCCCAAGGTGGCATGCCCCCTCTACCTGATTTCAGTATTAGTCTAGACTTCATGCTTATAAGCTATTATGAACCTTCATTTCTAAATTTCCTTTGAATGGTAGATCATAATGCTAATAAAAAGAATGAAGGAAAGGGGGGAAAGGGCAAGCAGCCAAAGTGAGCTTTTAAGCAGTGGTTCTCAACCTGTGGGTCTTGACAGCATAATGGCCCTTTCACAGGGGTCACCTAAGACTATCACCATCGGAAAACACAGATACTTACATTATGATTCATAACAGTAGCAAAAATACAGCTATGAAGTAGCAACAAAAATAATTTTATGGTTGGGGGTCACCAGGTCACCACAGTGTGAAGAACTGCAGTAAATGGTCGCAGCATTAGGAAGGTTGAGAGCCAGTGTTTGAAAGCTAAAGGGAACAAGATACCTCTGAGTTTACAGCTGAGTCAGTCCAAAGTACTGACTAAATGCTATTCGTTTTTAGGGATTCATTATCTCTTCTCTATTCTCTAATAAATGTGTTAATTGCTATAGCCTGAACTTTTCCTAAAATCACTGTTTTTTTCTATTCTTCTCTCATACATCTCCACTACAGCCTCCCCTCCCTTCCATCCTTCCAGCCCCCCCCCCCCACACACACACATCTCCTCTCCCCCACATCCATTGCTTCTCCATTTCCCTTCAGAAAAGAGCCTCCCAGGGATATCACCAGAATGTGGCATGACAAGTTCCAATAAGACTGGGCACATCCCCTCATATTAAGGCTGGATGAGGCAACCCAATAGGAGAGAAAGGGTCTCATGAGGGAGCAAAAGAGTCACAGACAAGGAACACATGTCCTTAAAAATTGGGTACCCACTGAAGCATGGGATATGAAAGATCTAGAAAATTTTGAAAAACAATTGAACACTGTTTTAAAAATGTGAGGAGGAAAGGGCAGAATTCAATAATCCATCATCACAAGACTGGGAGAACAGACAGTCAAAGCTATGTGTGTGCTATGAGACCACATAGAGGAATAGCTTCACAGAGAAGCAAATGAAGAAACTTTTTTGTTTGTTTGTTTTTGGTTTTTCGAGACAGGGTTTCTCTGTATAGCCCTGGCTGTCCTGGAGCTCACTTTGTAGACCAGGCTGGCCTCGAACACAGAAATCCACCTGCCTCTGCCTCCTGAGTGCTGGGGTTAAAGACACGCACCATCATTGCCTGGCTAAGAAACTATTTTCAAAGAAGGGGAAACACAGAAGAAGAAAAGCAGAGTAAGGAAATACTTTCTTGACAAAGAAATTGAAGGACTCCCACTTCCTGAATTCAAATATTACTATGAAGGTTGAGATTCAAGGCAGGATGATACTAGCATAAAGACATACATAAATCAGTGCTAGAAATAAACTCTTAGTGGAACATGAGTAATATGATGGCCAAGACACTCCAATGATCTCTCCACAAACACATCAAGTGCCTAAATAGCATCACCAGAACTAAGGAAATTAGGTAAGAGATCATTAGGAGTAAATGCATCAGAAAAGGCAAGGAAGTTCTAGGCCCTATTCTTTTCTACCCTTCCTGACAAGCAATGCCAAACAAAGGCACCTCCCCTTTGAGGGATGGGAATTAATTAAATCGAGGTGTTAAAGTTAAAACCCGGTACACCCCCTATTGTGGTGAAACTCAATGCTATACTCTGCTCCTTTTCCCAGGCCAATATTTGTATGAACAGTGCTGTTCCAACTGCACTAGGCCAAGAAGCAATGGGATCAATCTACTACACCTCTTTCAACCTCCTGCTGTAGAGCTGAGGACAATACTAGAGCAACTGAAGAGGCAGAGCATGAAACCTCATACAGAATTGTCTTGGAGACAAGTCTAAGGTCTGCTGTGATGAGAGGGTATCCTGGAAAAATAAATGGCATTAGGCATAGGCCAGAGCTCACAGACTGGTCTCTAGCACCAAAGGAGTTGCTTACATGTGACACAGGTAAAGTACAGTTTCAACTGTATTATTTGACACTTTAAAGTGAGCCTGGGCCACCAGCAGACTGGAAAAGGATTTTTACCAATACTAAATCTTATAGGGGACTAATATCCAATATATACAAAGAGCTAAAGAAGCTGGACTCCAGAAAATCAAAAAACCACATTAAAATACGGGATACAGAGGTAAACAAAGAATTCTCAACTAAGGAATACCAAATGGCTGAGATGAACCTGAAAAAAATGTTCAACATCCTTAATCATCAGGGAAATGCAAATCAAAACAACCTTGAGATCCCACCTCACAAAAGTCAGAATGGCTAAGATCAAAAATTCAGGTGACAGCAGATGCTGGCAAGGATGTGGAGAAAGAGGAACACTCTTCCATTGCTGGTGGGATGACAAGCTGGGACAACGACTCTCGAAATCAGTCTGGAGGTTCCTCAGAAAATTGGACATAATACTACCAGAAGATCCAGCAATACCTCTCCTGGGCATATATCCAGAAGATGTTCTAACTGGTAATAAGAACACATGCTCCACTATGTTCATAGCAGCCTTATTTATAATAGCCAGACGCTGGAAAGAACCCAGATGCCCCTCAACAGAGGAATGGATACAGAAAATATGGTACATTTACACAATGGAGTACTACACAGCTATTAAAAACAATGAATTTATGAAATTCTTGGGCAAATGGCTGTATCTGGAGGATATCATCCTTAGTGAGGTAACCCAATCAAAAAAAAAAAAAGAAGTCATTAGATATGCCCTCACTGATAAGTGGATATTAGCCCAGAAACATAGAACACCCAAGATACAATTTGCAAAACACAAGAAAATCAAGAAGAGAGAAGACCAACATGTGAATACTTCATTCCTCCTTAGAATAGGGAACAGAATACCCATGAAAGGAGTTACAGAGACAAAGTTTGGAGCTAAGATGAAAGGATGGACTATCCAGAGACTACCCCACCTGGGGATCCATCCCATAACCAGCCACCAAACCCAGACACTTGCATATGACAGCAAGATTTTGCTGAAGGGACCCTGATATAGCTGTCTTGTATGAGGCTATTCCAGTGCCTGGCAAATACAGAAGTGGATGCTCATAGTCATCTGTAAGATGGAACATAGGGCCCCCAATGGAGGAGCTAGAGAAAGTACCCAAGGAGCTGAAGGGGTCTGTAACCCTATAGGTGGAACAACAATATGAACTAACCAGTACCCACCCCCCCAGAGCTCGTGTCTATAGCTGCATAGGTAGCAGAAGATGGCCTAGTCGGCCATTATTGGGAAGAGAGGCCCTTGGTATTGCAAACTTTATATGCCCCAGTACAGGGGAACGCCATGGCCAAGAAGTGGAAGTGGATGGGTAGGGGAGCAGGGCAGGGGGAGGGTATAGGGAACTTTCAGGAGAGCATTTGAAATGTAAATAAAGACAATATCTAAGAAAAAAATAAAGTGAGCCTGGCAAATGAACACCCTCCTCCTAAGACTGCAAAACAGTTTCAATGTAAGACGTAGGTCAACCAAGCTTAGCACTAGCCTTGGTGGCCAAGGAATTGTCTCTACAGCTAATCCTCCAACCTCATACAACATAACTATTGTCCTTTCAGTGATCACAGATAGGGATTTGGAAGGAAAGAATGTGGTACCAAGCAGAGACCATAATCCAATGGGACAGATTCATATTTTGGTGCACCACTAAGACTGGGAGTACTTGAAGCTATTAGGTTATGGTGTGACTCAGAGTAAGATCAGTCCAGGTGGCCAAGGAACTGCCTTTATAAACGCTGCCTCCCCGTGAGCCTGAATAGTACACACTAGGCTTCATTTGCTAGGTTAGGACTTTGCTTTACAAATGGGCACTGGGCTGCTGAAATGTAACAGTTGGCAGATCCCAAACAACCCCATTTCCATTTCCAAATAGTTTGCTATAATCAAGCTACAAAGCAAGTTTCTAATGGACATTTTTGTAATGGACCAATTTGTAACAAGCATGGAATCTAATCCACACTACTAGAGTCACTCACGTAAACACACAGGCAGAGTAAGAAAGGGAAACAGGAAGAAAAGAACTACAGCAAAGCTAGTAAACAAGTTTCATAGTGAACGCAGTAAGAGCTACTTATCAATAATTACCTTGAATACAAGTGGATTAAATACTCCAATTAAAAGACCTGGAGTGACTGGATGGATAAAAAAATAAAACCAACTAGCAAGAAACACACAATCCCTTGAATGGCTGAAAGTACATGGGTGGTGGAATGGTGCATACAAAGGGAAACCCGAAAGAGAGCAAGAGTGACAGCCATAGTAAGACTAAAAGGAATTTATATCAAAAGCAATAAAAAGAGACTAGAATGTTCATTATAAAATGATAAGGGCTTAATATAGCAAGAAGAAATAAAAGTCTAAATATGTATATGAAACATTTAAGAGTACCCAAATATGTAAAGCAAATATTAATGATGTAAAGAAACTGATAATATTGAACATAATAATAGCTGGGCATCATCCTATCTTTAGCAATGAACATCCAGACAGAAAAATCAACAAAGAAACATCAAAGTTAAATTACAGCCAAAGAAGACATTTTTTTTTCAACACAGGGAATATTATCCAGAAGAGATCAAATGGAAGGACCCAAAACAATTCTCAACAATTTCTTAAACACTGAAGCATGTGTTAGTTTCTACATAAAATCCTTAGTACACTGGTGTGTGTGTGTGTGTGTGTGTGTGTGTATTAGAAAAACAGACTTAGGAGGGAGAGGAGGTCCAACGTGGGAATCACTAATTATATTAAGTATATTTCTGACTACAATGCAATAAATCTATAAGGAAAAACAGGAAACTTACAAATACATGTAATTTGGACAATGTCCAACCAATAACCGGCCCAACTTGGAACCCATCCCATGGGCAAGCACCAATCCCTGACATTATTAATGACGTTCTTTTTTTAATTAGGTATTTTCTTCATTTACATTTCCAATGCTATCCCAAAAGTCCCCCATACCCTCCTCCCCACTCCCCTCCCCACCCACTCCCACTTCTTAGCCCTGGTATTCCCCTGTACTGAGGCATATAAAGTTTGCAAGACAGATAGGCCTCTCTTTCCAATGATGGCCGACTAGGCCATCTTCTGATACATATGCAGCTAGAAACACGAGCTCTGGGGGGTACTGGTTAGTTCATATTGTTGTTCCACCTATAGGGTTGCAGATCCCTTTAGCTTCTTGGGTACTTTCTCTAGCTCCTCCATTGGGGGCCCTGTGATCCATCTACTAGCTGCCTGTGAGCATCCACTTCTGTGTTTGTTAGGCCCCGGCATAGCCTCACAAGAGACAGCTCTATCTGGGTACTTTAAGCAAAATCTTGCTAGTGTATGCAATGGTGTCAGTGTTTGGAGGCTGATTATGGGATGAATCCCCGGGTATGGCAGTCTCTAGATGGTCTATCCTTTCATCTCAGCTCCAAACTTTATCTCTGTAACTCCTTCCATGGGTGTTTTGTTCCCAGTTCTAAGAAGGGGCAAAGTGTCCACATTCTGGTCTTCGTTCTTCTTGAGTTTCATGTGTTTTGCAGATTGTATATTGTATCTTGGGTATTCTAAGTTTCTGGGCTAATATCCACTTATCAGTGAGTACATATCATGTGAGTTCTTTTGTGATTGGGTTATCTCACTCAGGAGGATGACCTCCAGGTCCATCCATTTGCCTAGGAATTTCATAAATTCATTCTTTTTAATAGTTGAATAGTACTCCATTGTGTAAATGTACCACATTTTCTGTATCCATTCCTCTGTTGAGGGACATCTGGGTTCTTTTCCAGCTTCTGTATATTATAAATAAGGCTGCTATGAACATAGTGGAGCATGTGTCCTTCTTACCGGTTGGAACATCTTCTGGATATATGCCCAGGAGAGATACTTCTTGATCCTCTGGTAGTACTATGTCCAATTTTCTGAGAAACCGCCAGACTGATTTCCAGAGTGGTTGTACAAGCTTGCAATCCCACCAACAATGGAGGAGTGTTTCTCTTTCTCCACATCCTCACTAGCATCTGCTGTCACCTGAATTTTTGATCTTAGCCAGTCTGACTGGTGTGAGGTGGAAGATCAGGGGTTGTTTTGATTTGCATTTCCCTGATGATTAAGGATGCTGAACATTTTTTCAGGTGCTTCTCTGCCATTCGGTATTCCTCAGGTGAGAATTCTTTGTTTAGCTCTGAGCCCCATTTTTTTAATGGGATTATTTGATTTTCAGGAGTCCACCTTCTTGAGTTCTTTATATATATTGGATATTAGTCCCCTATCTGACTTAGGATAGGTAAAGATCCTTTCCCAATCTGTTGGTGGCCTTTTTGTCTTACTGACGGTGTCTTTTGCCTTACAGAAGCTTTGCAATTTTATGAGGTCCTATTTGTCAATTCTCAATCTTACAGCACAAGCCATTGATGTTCCATTTAGGAATTTTTCCCCTGTGCCCTTATCTTCGAGGTTTTTCCCTACTTTCTCCTCTATGAGTCTCACTGTCTCTGGTTTTATGTGGAGTTCTTTGATCCACTTAGATTTGACCTTAGTACAAGGAGATAGGAATGGATTCGAATTCTTCTACATGATAACCACCAGTTGTGCCACCACCATTTGTTGAAAATGCTGTCTTTTTCCCACTGGATGGTTTTAGCTCCCTTGTCAAAGATCAAGTGACCATAGGTGTGTGGATTCATTTCTGGGTCTTCATTTCTATCCCATTGGTCTACTTGTCTGTCGCTTTACCAGTACCATGCAGTTTTTATCACAATTATGATTTTTGAATCTGAGTCTTGCTTTTCGGGTATGTTGGGGTATCCAGGACCGGCTGAGATGGGAGTGCTGGGTTCTGATGATGGTGAGTGGACTTGGTTTCTGTTAGTAAGATTCTTAAGTTTGCCTTTTGCCATCTTGTAATTTCTGGAGTTAGTTGATTTAGTTGTCTCTGGTTACAGATTGTTCCTCTCGTGATTCTGTTAGCCTCTATCAGCAGACCTGGGAGATTAGCTCTCTCCTCTGAGTTTCAGTGGTCAGAACACTCTCTGTAGGCAAGCTCTCCTCTTACAGGGTAGGTGCACAGATATCTGGTGTTTGGATCTGCCCCCTGGCAGAAGATGAAGGCCCGAAACAGGACCTGTCCCAAAAGTTGTGTTGCTCTGACCTGTCACAGAAGCTGTAGCTTCTTAAGTCCACACTCTCACCTGCGCAGACTAGTCTTAGAGGGATCCAGGAACCAAGATGGCTCCTCCAGGTGCTCAGGCAAAGCCCTCCCGGGCAGGGCAGATACTTCTCCTCTTGCAGGAAAGGCCCGAATGTCTGGAGCCTGAAATGGGTTCTGCCTCAGAAGCTGTCCTCTAGGGACCTTGGGGATGTCCACCGACTCTGCACCCAGGTGATTCGGTGCTGGCGCCGACCGCAAGGGATTTGGACCCTGGTCAGGCTGGGTTTTCTGCTTCCCTAGTGCTGTCTCAGGTCCTGCGTGATTGGATTGGAACAGAAGTTGTATTCCACTCACTGGTGGTCCTAAGATCACGTGGAGAGTCCTCTAGTGGACATTAGGGGTGTCCACCAACTCCGCGCCCAAGGTGACCTGGTCTATTAATGACATTCTGTTATGCTTGTAGACAGGAGCCTAGCATAACAGTCCTCTGAGAGGCTCTACCCAGCATCTGACTCACATGGATGCAGACACCCACTGCCAAACATTGGACAGACCTCAGAGACTCTTATGGAAACATAGAGTCTATTCTTAAAAAAGAAATACACATTTCAAAAGAAATAGCTATTCAAACTAGCAAAAGTAAAGATTTAAAGAAAATATTATAACTCACATCAGAGTTAATTGTTGTCAATTTTGTGTCCACAAATTTAAAAATCGAGGATAAATGAAAAAAATCCTAGATATACATACCTTAGCAAGACTGAATCATGAAAAAACAGAAAACGCAAATAGACTAGTCCCAAGTAATGTGACTGAGTCAGTAATGGAAAGTCACAATCAAAAGAAAGCCTAGGAGCAGCCACTTTCACAGCTGAACTCTGCCAAATATCAGAGCTATGATACCCATTCTCCTTAATCTATTCCAAACAAGCAAAGGAGGAAGGGATTCTTTCAAACACATTCTAGAAGATTAACATCCCCAAACCAAAACTCAGCACAGAAGAGGCTCTCTAAAAAGATAAATCTCCCAGCTAGACAACAAAGGCCAGGGCCACAGATTTATGATTTAATTCATTTGGGGGTTTCTAAAATAGGTAAATTTATTGAAACAGTGGGATGTGGTTGCTTAACACTCAGTCCTGTAGCAAGGAGATATAGATGGTTGAGAGGTAATGGCTAAAGGAGATCAATACTTGGGTAATATTGAAAATGTTCAAAAACTAGAGTTTTGGGGTCAGCGAAATGGCTCAATAAGGTAAAATAGTCCTGACTTCCATGCATGCACCATGGCATGCCCAAACATGTGAGTGCACATACAACACATAATAGATTCAGAGAAATATATAATTAAAAATAATTATGGTGATGGTGAGACAACAACTATGAACACACTAAAGATCTGATTGAATTATACATTTAGGGGTTGGGGATTTAGCTCAGTGGTAGAGCGCTTGCCTAGCAAGCGCAAGGCCCTGGGTTTGGTCCTCAGCTCTGGAAAAAAAAAAAAAAAGAACTATACATTTAAAATGGGTAAATTCTGTGGTATGTAAAAAAATACCTTAATAAAGCTTTTAACAACAACAAAAATCAGTAACTTGGAGTACATATACATGATTCTTTCCCAACATTGATGGAAGTCTTAGTGGGAGGGTGGTCCTGTTGCTGTAAAGGCAACTTAAGGGGAAAAGGACTTATTCTAGCCTACAGTTCAAGAATACTATGTATCATTGCAGGGAAGTCAAAGTAGTAGGAACTTCCACAGTTAAAAAGTAACATGCATGTTACTGCTTAATTCCATTGCCCCAGTTAGGTAAGGGTGACACCCACATTGGGTAGGTCTTTCCAATTCAGTGTAAACAATCTTTCCAACTCAATAAAGTCAGTCAACATAATGCCCTAGAGACATGCCTAGAGGCCAAACTACCACATGATTCTAAAGTCTATCAAGTTGACAATGAACACTAACCATCAGAAGGGGCGACCATGTGGGAGCAGAGCCGTTTGCTAGGTATGCTCCTAAGGGATATGCTGAAACAAGGCTATACCATACTATACAACAGAGTAACCAGTTCATACAGTATTTTGTGTGGCTTTGCTACTATGCTTAAGAAAAGTGAAAGATTTTGATTCATTTACATAAATGTTCAATAACTGGAGCCATTCAAAGATCAAATTTTTCATCTTAGAGTTGGGAAAAAAACAATTATTGGTAGTTTCCAGACACAAACATAATTGACCAGTTAAGGATAGATTAGATGGGTATAATATATGTATATGTATGCGTGTATGTATATACATATACATATATAATAGAGGGGGCACATGATTTGATAAGATTTAAGGTTTTGTAAAACCCTATAATTTTATTAAAATTCATATTACAAAGTCCATCAAAACTTGTATCTATAGTTGCCCCATGTAGTAATTTCAACATTAGCCAAAATTCAATGAATACTTATATATGTTTATACAAGTCATAATCACAATAGTAATTTCTTATAAAATAAAATAAAAACTTGATCTTGTGGTTTAGGTTATCTCTAATCTACACAAGTTGTCTCTGGACCAGTCATTTCATAAAGAACCTATGCATTAAATTGCATTTATTTTTCCATCTACAGCTTTGAGGGTAACATGAATTTCAACAAGTAAAACATCTACCCTGTACTTAAGACTAATAGCAGTTAATGAATGCAAAGCACTATGGATTGTTTCCTTTCTTTATACCAACTTCTAGATTTTCCCCATATATGGAATATGCAGGCTGTTGATTTTTATAAGTTGCTTCTAAAGCTCTAGAATGAACCATTTGGCCGATCATCTAAAATATTTTGGCATAAATACATAAAGCCATAAGAGACTGGCATTTGGACCTCCTGCAATACTTTTGCTCTATGTTGAGAACCTTAACTTGAGATCATAAAGGGAAGTCATTTGGCCACTATGGTCTACAACTTAAAAACTTATAGGGCAGCAGTCTCTTTTAAAAGTACTTGGAATTGTTCTGTACTGAGAAGATTCAAGTCCAGACACTATGAGAAATCTGCTTATGCATTTATCATGTTTTATAATACCAATAGATAGTCTAATATTGTGTTTGGAAGTCTACCAATAGCACCTAGGGGATTAGAAATGACAAACTAACATCAAGTTCTTCCTGTGCTAGACTGGTCAAAGGGAATCAACATATGTAGCAGGTGCTAAGCGGTGCTGAATTATACTGGCTTACTGACAGCTTAGGCATGCAAAAATACTCTGTATCAAAATTTTTAAATGGAAAACATCTACAGTGAAATTGTACTCATGTCAACCTTGAAGTTCATGCCTTGGAACTGTGTGTTAATGTTCTGACACAGCCCTTTGCTTACTTCCAGTAATAAATCCCTGTGGAGAACGTCCAAGAAGGGCATTGACTTAGATCACATTTCATGCTAGAGTGAAGATCTTCTCTACAGCTTATCTCCACGAGAGGCCAGCCAAAAAGAATGTTCTGCAGAATTTGTTGCTGGGTTAGTATTCATTTCATTTGAAATACATGCAATATTTTTCATACTGATAAATTAAAAGATATACATGTTAATGTTCAACACATGTATACACTGTATAATGTTTACATCAGAATAGATATATTTAGCTTCTCAAACACTTACTACATCTCTCTGTAGAAAAAAATCCCAGTGCTTTCTTGTAGCTATATGAACCATATAGAGCATAACTTACATACTCTCACTCTGCTGTGCCACTGTATCACAGACGGCATCTCCTGTATACAAGTGTCAATTCTGGTCTCTTCAGTAATTTGTATGTCTGGTCTTCAAGTGTTGGAGATAGAACCCAGGACTGCCTGCATACATTCTTGTTAAGCACTCTACTAGTGACCTCCACTGTCAGCCCCTAAACAACACTTGCTAAAAATTATGCCTTTCTTACTTCAGTCCCAAACCATTTGTTTCCTTTTTGTAAAATGCCTCAGTGGGTCGGGCACTCAGGGAACTGAGAGAGGGAAAGATATTATTGTAATCCCAGGCTTATTTTACCAATGATCATATTTCTGCCCAAGCTCATCCCCTTTCTGCCAGATTGTGCTCTTTATTGCTCACACCATTCAAAATAGCCATGAGTGCCAATATTCACGAACTACTCAAGCTATCTTTATTGTATTTACTTTGTGTCCTACCCCCCGTAACCCACTCTCCATAAATCCCTGAAGCATTCCAATTCATCTTTTTCCATTTCAAGAAAAACAATTGTAGAGAAAGCAAACTTCAGCATGGACTTATGATTTAAAATGGGATTCTCATTACTTGGATCTAAGAAATTGTCTTAGATCCAAGAATGGCCATGTCAGTTATTCAAAACTAGGCTGGCTTTTAAAATGCTATATCATATTACATACCTCTAATATACTAAAGGCCTGTCACCCACAGACTTATAAAAGCATAAATCAAATTTACTTTTAATGAGCTGTTTGAAATCAATTCATTCAATATTTAATAATCACGATAAAATGTAACATACAAGCAAAGAAGAAAAATCTTTTCCAGAGTAGTCAACTTACTACTCTGAATATTATCAGCCTTATTAAATATGCACTGCCATAATTATTTTATATTCATTTCATTCTGTATCACAAATCGAGATGAATTTGGATTGTACAACTTCCACTGAATAAGCTGGGAAAATTTCCATGACTCAGTTAAGTATATAAAAGCTGACGTTCTTCATACCTCTTCTACCCCCAAACCCAAAGGTGACAGGGTTTAAGAGAATGCCAACCATGTTGGTGGGAAGAGCCAGCAGAATAGGGCAGAGGAGGGGCAATGGGAGAATATATAAAGAATCGAAACGTTCTTTACAACCTCTAAGAGGCACTGACTGAACACATCCCAATTCTGGTTTAGTAAACAGCTAAATTTGGGGATTTTTTCTTTACATTTCTCACTTTCACCAATCTGAGATTTCTGCAAGGAAACACCTTTACAGTGATTACCCTCTAGCCACTTCTCCTCCTCCTCTTCCTCCTCTTCCTCTCCCCCCTCTTCCTCCTCCTCCCCCTCCTCTCCTCTTTCTCCTTCTCTCCATGCCCAACACAGACACAGTGAGGGAGTACAACCATTCACAATTACACATGAGTAAGATATCTACAAGAATGCAAACTTTGCACTTTTAAGCCAGAGCTGTAAACAAAGTGATTGTTATAGCCATCTTGAATGAGAAGAACCAGTAACATTTGTTGGGGGTGCTGGGCAGTAAATAAAAATAATTTGTGAAAGAATCCTAGCAAAGTCCTACAGTATACCTTTAAGACACATTTCTTGTAAACTTCAATCATGAAGGGGCTTGATCAGACAGAACTTTTGTTAACGAAAGCACAAATGTCTCAATTTCTTAATATAGTTTCTTTATTCAAGTCACCGAAACTTAGGGCTGTAGTGTAGAGGAAGGAAGAGAGAAGTGGTTGAATTTTTTCTTTAGATTCAAATGTATTTTGACTTTACATATTTCTCAAAACTGTAGTTGAGTTACACTCTTTTTAGTTGTCAAAACAAAAGAATGTATTTTCTGAGTGCTGCAGGGGGTCTTTGGCGATGCTTAAAAGCTTTAAGAAAAACTAGTTTGAACTTCCCTAGGCAACCCAGTGAGGATAGATACAACAATGAATTCTAGGAATGAATTTAAATGGTACAAAAAAGAGGAAGGTTCTTCTGTTCATTGAAAACTGAAGGCCTACAAAGAAAGTGAGCGATGCCAAGGGAGGGAACAGGAATTTCAGGATGTGCATATTTTTCAGCATTTGAAAAGGATACAAAGAACTAGGATCCAGGCAACAAAGGGCAGGTCAACCAGCCATAATCATCACCACATAGATAAGAAAAGCAGACGGCAACATTCAAGTATATTACCATGTGTTTTTTGTAATACTATAATCTTCGAAGCTGGGCTTCTTTTAAAGCACCAAGCACAACTAATATACATGAGCTCACATAATAATAAAAACAGAGATAGCATGTCTGCGCACAGACCACAGTGTATTTCTCATTCAACTGCTTCCAAACTTTTAACGCTATTTGAAGTAGTGAAATGATCTGGAAAGGGCATAACATGTTCAAGGAAGACTTGTCAGAGGAAGAAACGGAACCGGGAAAGTAGTGAGCCATGAGTGTCTGAAGGGTGGAATAATCTAACAGAGGAACCTGAAAGGGTCTATGAGAATTAAAATACATGCAAGTATCCATGATCTAAGCAGTGGAGCTAGGAGCTCTTTCTTCTGATTAACTACACTTTAGCTTAGAAATCAAGGCTTACAGCCAGAGCTCAACAGCACCCAGTATGATGAGAAAAACAGTACTGATGAGAAATGCAGTGTAGCTCTCATTTAAATTTAATTGAGATCATAATTTGTAAATCACTTCTGAGAATAAATCATTTTAGGCCATGTTTAAAATTTAAATTATCCATCAAAAGAAATGCAATTCCCTATATGTCAAAGGAGTCCCTGTTTGATTTGCCACTGATACAATCATCACTGATGCCATCACCAAGGAGTCTCCAATTGCACTCTCAATACTGTATCCAACAGCTAAAATCCAATAAAATAGCGCATTCAGTTGAAACAGCCATCCTTCTAAGCTCATGAGCCACGTGTCCCTAGTGGCTAGTGTGCTGGAAGGGGATGGGGCAGAATCAAAGGCATATTTCTCAGATTCTACTGGGTTAATTCAGCCTTGCAATGAGAGATCCAATAACCTAACTATCTCAATTGCAAGTTAAAATAGTATAATTAGTGTTCATACCCATAGGGAATTCAGATCTGCACTTAACATGTTATGTTCTACTTTGAAAGTGTTTATCAAAAGTGAATTGTGCAGAAGAACCATTTGAGGGGTTTTATTAAATGGTTATTACTAAGAGAATGACAGGTCTGGATCCAGGAATATGCATTTAAAACATGTTCTAAATAATGTAGTCACAGATAGTTCCTAAACTATATTTTGAGAAATGTTATGATTGCACATCAAATGACTTCAATTCACTTTAACAACTGATAAGTGGATAAAGAAAATGTGATACTTACATACAATGGAATACTATTCAGCCACAAAGAAGAAAAATGCTGTCATTTCCAGTAATATGATGGTTGTTCCTTTTGTGAGGCATAAAAATCCTGACATAGAAAGACAAGCACTGCATAATCTCAATCAGATGTAAAATCTAAAATAATTTATTCACCTGAAGTTTAGAATGGAATGTTGGTTCCCAAAGTCTTCTCAGAAGAGCAGAGTAAGGGGCAGAGCAGGTAGAGATTGATCAGTGAATGCTAAGTTATAAGTAGGGATAAAGACACTTGGTGTATTATTTCATAATAAATAAGCCATAGATAACAACTGTGTGCTGTATATTTAAAAGGTCTGGAAGGAAAAAATTGACAGAGTTTTCACCATCAAGAAATGATAAATGAGTCAGGCCTCTGGCCAAACCTGTAATCCTAACACTCGGGAGGCTGACCCAGGAAAATAATGAGATGGAAGCCACTGTGGACTACATAGCAAGTGACAGACCAACCTGGACTATATTGCAACCCACTTCCCCTCTGTCCAAATGGAAATAAATGATAAATTTTTGTGGAGATAGAGTTAATCTTATTTGAACATTACATAATATATGGATATGCTAACATTAATTCACATAGTACCCCATTAGTTGGTAACATTTTTTGGCTTTTATGTACTAGTTTAAAAATAAATGAATGGGCAATGGTGGTGCTTACCTTTAAAAAATAAGTGCAATTTAAATTTTAAAAGTTTTGCATGGAAAAAGTCCAATTATCTTTATATGTGTGTGTATATATATTGATTTGTTTTCTTAAATATATATCTATATACATATATATATATGTGTATATATATATATATATATATATATATATATATATATGTATATATGTTACATAGACCTTCTTTGTAAAATTGCCAAGTGTTCGCCACAAACATTCAAGGTACAGTGGATCTGTGCAAAGTCTAAGCACAGAGAAAAAAATCAAGCATTAGGAATAAATCTGTTGAACAGAGTATCTGTGTAAAATAGAAACATCTATTTACCCTTGAGCTTAGTAGGAGAAGGGAAAACCTTGGTGCAGCTGCAGATGGCCTAATATTATATGTCAAGGCTTATGTGTGAGACACTAGACTGCACTAAAGATGGGTGAAAATAGTTAATGACTTCAAGAACTCAGTCTACCAAGGGAAGACAGCACAAAGATACTTATTATAATACAATAGCAGGTGTGATTTGAGCTGAATCTTAAGTGTCAAGTGATTCTAACATTGCTGGAGATGTGAAAAGGTGAAATGTGGAGAACAGCATGGAAGAAGCACAAGAGCTGTACACTACGGAGTGCCCTGGGTAACTCAGAAGTAGCCTAACTCATAAATATGTAGGATATACATATAGTTGTATGCTGCTACATCAAGGTACTACAGCATTCCTAGGTGGGTAGGATATGCCTAAAGATTATCTGAAATGTCTCTGTGGTTAAAGAAAAAATGATTTAGCAAAAAAACTGAGATACAAAGTGATAGTATAAGATCTGCATTTAGGGAACTAATATAATATCTGGGCAGAGAAGGTCGAGGGGCAGGTAGAAGAAGCTGAGATGATGTTCTATGATTGGTCATTTGGCTGCATGGAAGAAAAATTAGGCTCTACTTGACAATGGTTCCTGTTGCAATAAAAGCTAAATATCAAGAGTAAAACAACAGAATATGAATGATTTCTTAAAACAAAGCTGAAAATCTTAAGAAACAACATGAACAGTGTCAGCATTTAGAAAATGCTGGAAATTCAGTGATCCTTTGTGACTCTATCAATAAAGAGTATCTGTGACAGAAATCAGAAAGAAAGTAAAAACAAAATTTTCAGTGTCTAGTGAGCAGATGGCTCTACACTGCCTAGGCCTTCTGGAGTCATGGACAATTGAATACCAGCTTTTGACTGCACACACAGCTTCTTCAATGAAGTACACTTAGATTCTCCACAGATTGCATGTGCTTAATAACATGGGCTCTGGGGCAAACCTCAGTGAGCAAATCTTGAGGCTATATAATATATGTGGTGGTGCATACCTGATAAACCCAGTACTTGAGAAGGAGGAAGCAGGAGGATTCTAAGATCTTGGCTAGTCAGTGTTCTGAGGTAAATAATAAGACCATGTCTCAAACAATAGTGATTTAAAAAAAAAAAATCACTTACAATGTCTAGTAATTTTAAGAGCTGCTAAGAAGGTTACTTAAAAGTCTCTACTGGGCTACATTCAATTCAGTTGTTTGCCAAAGGAGTCCCATGGAAGTCCCCAAACAACCCAAGAGGAAAAAAAAAAAAAAGAAAAAGAAAAAATAGGTATATGTCTCAGTTTTTTAAACATTGAAGTGGAAATATTACTATCTAGCTAATGGAAGTATTGTAAAGGTTTATGACTGGCCCCATACATATAAGATATTTATTTCAAACAATAACCTGATACACAGTAATGATTCAAAAATGTGTATGCCTGAGTGGAAATCCCACAATGAACTGAGCTGTGCACAGAAACCCTTAAAAAGGTCCAAGTACTATGTAGCGAGGATGTCATTGATTCTGTTTAGCAGCCCAAGAACCATCGGTAGTATATTGTCCTGCATAAACAGCATGCCTTGATTATTATTGCTTTTTAAATTCTTTTTACTTATTTTTTTTGGGGGTGGGGAGGCATGTGGCACATGGAGTATGTGGCGATCAGAGGATAGCCTGTAGAAACAGGTGCAGGAATGGGTTCTCTCCTTCCATTATGTGAGTCCTGGGGATCAAACTCAAGTCACTAGGCTTGGTGGCAAGCACCTTCACCTGGTGAGCCATCTGGCCAGCCCTTGAGTATTATTCTTAGTGAGCATACTAAGTCATTTTCTAAAAAGTAGTGATTACATCTGTAAGTATTTGCAGTGTTCTTCTTGACTGAGCTAGGCCTGCCCTTTACTTCACTAAACACATTTAACAAGTCTACTGACATCATCCATCACACAACCCCGCTGGACAACCCCGCATAGCTGAAGTCTCAAATCGGACTTTCTAGTTTTTCTTGGGCTCAGTGCAGGGACATGAATATTATACAGATCAAAGGTTCTTTTTTCCTTCACCAATTTAAAAAAAAATACCGATTTCTTTTAAAAGCCTCTAATAAGCTCATTTTTATTTAAATTCAGTGGGCTCATTTCCACAAAAAGGAATCAGTAGGTGTTGGGGGTAGGGAAATGGGGTATTGTTCAGAGCTTCTAATAGTGCAAGAGATTTTCCACTAAAATTTTTTTAAAAAAAATATGGAGCCTTAGATTTCCCAACTCACCTTTCTGTAATCTTGATCTATCCCCCCAAATTTCCTCCTTTTTAAACTACCAAATCTCATTATATTCCTATTCTCCTTTAACCAACCAGGACATACATCAAGGACAAAACATAGGATGAAAATAAATTCTAACCACATAGAGGCTGAAGTAATATCATCATTGCCATCTTCCTATGCCACTTTTCTAAACATTGAATGATACATCATAACAATAGTTATCCTACCTCTGATTCATTTTATTTCCTGTTTTGTTTGGCCTTGAGTAAGGTCTTGCTCTGTGTTACTGGCTAACCTTGAACTTTTGCTGACCCCCGTGCCCCTGCTCCTGCCCTGCTCCTGCCCTGGCCCCTGACCCTGCCTCTGGAGTGCTGGGATTACAAGTGTGTGCCACCTGGTCTGACTCATTTCCTTAATAACATTTTTGAATGCTGTCAAATGTGGGAAAATTGTCTATGGCATTAGTGCACAGTCATTTCTCCAGTACATGGGATCTTCAATAAGCTGATTCAAGAATGATCCCTTGAACAATGTCTTCTGAAAGGATTTTAAAGAAAAGTTTGATCAGATTGCTAGAGCTAGTCGGAATTACTCAATGTTATATCCCTTTGCTGAATTCCTAACAAATCTTTAAACAGCATTCCCTTCTTTGGTGGTACACAAAGTATGGCTTTTCATTACAACAAGCAAATTGAAAAATCTATTTGATAACTTTAAAAGGATAGTAAGACTGACAAGAGAGGAGTGAGGAATGCAGGGAGGAAGGGAGGATGGGAGAGAGAAGAAGGATGGAAGGAGGATGGGAGAATGAGCTACATATTTTTCTATTATCTGTACAAAAAATATTCTAATTTTGAAAACGTCCATAGCCAGGATACAAATTCACATTCGTAGCCAGGATATTTTAAAATATATACACACTTATGAAAACCATAAGCCCATTGAGCCAAATATTACAACAAATTAGATTTTAGATGGAAAAATTTTCTTACCTTACCCTTTAAATCAGACAGTAATTTGTTTCCTCAAAAATGAAAATTTTTACTTTTATTTATATTGGTATATAAATTCATCAAACACTAGTATGTGATCAAAAAATAGATTGTTTCTGTAAATAACTAAACATGGTCTTTATCAACTAGTAGCCTATGTTCAATTTACTTGGGACCCATTATCTAAGAGGCAGTGTGGTACAAGGGAGAAAAAAAATAAACACCGGTTTTTTTTTAATCACATGATAATCACCTATAAATTCAGGCTCTGGCACTTAGTAGGTGCAAGACCTTTATACTTTGAGTCTCAGGCTCAGCTAGCTGCTTATTCTCCAGTCTCAGTTTTCTTACCTATAAAATACAGATCACATGGCCACTGTTGCCACATAAGATTGTTAAGAGCTTAAACTAAGAGTATGAGTTAAATCATGATGAAAATGTTTTATACATCCACTGTATTGCGATTATAACTTTAACAGAATAAAACCATTAGCGAATTAAGCATATCCACTAATGACATACAAATAAAATGTAATCACTAAGGCCACCTGATTGAATTTGAGATTGTTCATGTGCTCACTTCAGTTGAGACATGGCAAAGGGATGTCACCATACCTTTTCATATAAACACTGTATTCACACAGAGAAATGTTTTCTAGATTCACTATTTCCAGGAGCATAACAAAGTCCAGTAGTTTTCACTGCAGACATCTAATCCAGTATCACCAGCACACAAGAAACCTCTAGGTATTGAACAAAGCAAATGGTTTGTGTGTGTGTGTGTGTGTGTGTGTGTGTGTGTGTGTGTGTGTGTGTGTGTGTATCTATTTAATTTATAGTGAAAAAATAGACATCTCTGGATTTAACCAGAGGAATACAACCTCGGCAATTTGGCACATTAAAATGTACAGATACAGCTCTTTGGGAGTCATATCTACATTGGTATATGGAGAAAACATCTAGCAAGCACAACTTTCCAACACTTAGAGAAACAGACCAACTAATAGTCTGGAAGGAGACCAAAGCCATAAATTCAAAGAAAAGGGCTGCAGGGAGACTCCACAAAGCTGCTGTTGCTTTAATTGCAGACAATTCAATTCAGCAGCTGTTGGTCCAGGGCCTAAGGTTCACTGTATGCTCTTCAATGCAACCTTGAAATACTGTCACTCACTCCCTTCACTACATCATCTGCATGCTGCCCAATTAATGAGGAGCGAAATCAACTGACAAAGCACGCATCAAAACAGAATATGATCTGTTAGCTTTTCAGCACACAAGCACATTATTTTAAGAATGAAATGGGAATGTAGATGAACATCCTTGACAATAAACAATATCTAAAGTTATCAAAAATTGTGGCAAGAGGAACTAAGCTTCTGCTCTGTTCAGTGGAAAAGTGAAACTTTCTCAGGGTCTCTTATTGGCAAGGATCCTTCTCATCTAACAGCTATATAATAACCTTGTAAAAGAACATACCTAAGTATCTGATCAGAGCCCAAAAGTTTATTAGTATACACGAGTATTTTTCTGGAAGCTCAATCAAATACTTAAAGGACCATTTTAGATCTGATGATATATTACAATACTGTGTCATGGGAATGCATTTTTATCCTTGCTGTTTCCAGCACTTTTTGTTTTTACCAGGAGAATAAACAACAATACATGATATTCATCAGCCTGAGTTCAACACTGATAGGAATATAAATTGATGTGAAAGATGGACCCTGGAATGCCTCCCATTAGAAGTTTTCTCACTCTTAAGTACATGGAAATCCATACAAGCAATTAACAAATACAGCAGCTTAAAAACTCAAGAGAAAAACAACATACTGAGAGTTTAAAAATTGCTTTTTCCTTCCAAAACACTGTCTTGTGTGCAAACACTGTAGACATTATCACATACTACCAGTTGCAGATGTAAGACTTGAGAAATTCAATACAAGAATACAGCAGAGTAGCATGCACAATTAAGGGATCGCGACTACCAATTTAACAGAAAACGCAGATTTCACACAACAATCTACCACACATACAGCTAGGGACAGGCGAGTTTTATGCAGCTTTTTTGTTTAGCTTATTAGAAGCCCATTTGTCTTTCTGTCCAGTAAAAGAGGAAGCGAAATAAAAGAAAGAAATTCACTTTGAAACCACAGGGAAATTTCAGAGAAAATAAAACATACTATACCTGTATATTGTACCAGGAACATTGTGACACTCTTCAGGGAACTGTTTCACGTTGTATCCTGCCGGGAGTTATTCTCTCCTGACCCTCTTCTGTGCTCAGAAAGAAAAGCTAAAACAACCTAAGCCCCCACTACACACTACTATCCCTAACCCACCCCCATTGACGGGGGAGAAAATCACTGCCACAATTCCGCTCAGATCCGATGCTTCTGTTAAGCTCAGCTCCAGCCGAGCAACTGAGCTCTAGCGACGGAGCATGGGGAGGTGGATTCTGATGCCAGTAGCACTTCCATCCACTTCACTTACACAAAAGCAGGCAGTGGAAAATCCAGGAGCCTTGAAGACAAGGGCTGGAACTGCCTTTTATGAATTGCTATTACTGCATGTGTCACCATCCATCTCCAATGACGGACACTTAGAGGCTGAATTGAGAGTGGAGGGGGTGGGGTGGGGGGAGGTTGGAGAGCAGGTGGAGAAGCAATTAGCAGTATGTTCATTGGAGAATTCGTTCAGGATTTCATACATCAGTGCCTAAAGAAACAGCGTGCAGTTGACAAAATCACAACTTTACCATTTGCATGCCTTAAAAGAAATCTTAGCTCGCAGCTCCGTACAAAATAACACTTACACTTCAGGGTATAGACAGTCACCCCTATACTTTCTCTTTCCTCTGGCTACCCTAGTCCCTGACAGGTCAACATTCTCAGTAAATATTTGCTCCTTTTCCCTAAAAAATTATATTTTAAAAGCTGAGTGCATGGGAAGTATAAAGAAATTAAATTCTATTAAACATAGCATCTCTTAACAAAAACACAAGAAGCTAATTATTTTATGCCAACTTTTCATCCCTACTCCCATTCTCCAGGTGCAGCCTCCACACCTATAATCATATGAGTTTGGTGCATCTATTTAACACTAAAAAAATCTCTCACACAATAATTCATTTAAAACAAAGCAGAAAAACAAAAGCTATTTCAGGACTCACTTGATAAGTGACCTTAAGGAACTGCTTTATCTGAAAGTGGTTTGGTTTTGTTCATCTGCTAAAGTGAAGCGCACTTCTTTAGACTGATTTTTCAAATGATCTATCTATGAATAGAAAAAACAAGGAAGGGCTTTCTTATGGAGAAAATGACATATTGCAGGAACATCTAGGGGCGGGTTTCAGGGAAAGTGGGGATTGCATTTCTACAGCTTTGTGAAACAGACAAGAAACAAAACTGCTCTGAGTCTAAGCTTCCCTATTTATCAGTTGCGAGATGATGGTCCAGAGCTAGCCTGCTTTACATATCCTAAGAATCTTATGAGATAATGGTTACGGCTCTTCTGTGAAGTGGAAGGGGACAGGCACCTGAATAAGGTTCACATTAGTGCACTAGGAGCTTACTCTAGCTTGAATGCGCAAGTCAAGCCTCTCTCTCTCTCTCTCTCGGAAAGTAAATAGACAGAAAGGAGCAATATAATTGTTTTAAAGCACCATTCAGATCTTTACATTTTAAAATTAGAATAATTGTTTGTTCTTAGAAGTCTCCAGAAAAAAATGTTGTCGAATGTAATCCACAGTACATCAGAAGTTTGTCAAAGAAACTGGAGAGTCCTAATTCTCTTTCCTTTCCAAAAAGTTCATTTTCCTTCATAGGATCTGAGTTTATGTCCTATCTAGAATGCTAACTATTGCAAAACAAACATCTCCTTTTGTTAAATCTGTCTATTTACCTGGCTTATCTTCTATGCCCAGTATGTGGGGAAAAGATTTGAGTTGATTAAGTCTAAATTCACAAGGTAAAAATTAAAAGTCATGTTTTCTAAGGCTCCAAGTTGCCTTGATACTATATATATAGTGACCAGCTGGCTTATACTGGGACACAATTTTAGCACATGAAGTCCTGGGGTGGCCACACCTGGGGTACTAAATGATCCAGGCAATGTTTTGGGACCTCTGGTTCAGCCAAATCCCACATGTCCTGATTTCCATCTGTATGGTAGTTACCCAAGTGTGTGTCTGTCCACATGAGACAAATGTAAAACAGCCAAAAAAAAAAAAGCAGAAATATCAGATGTCAGCTCATCTTGGCCCCCTCCAGTGCCATCTGTGACTTCAAACAAGTGTTTAGGCCAGTCCTTGCAATACGAAAGAAAACTTTCTAATTGTTCTCTCAAATACCACTGCCATTGCTAAAAATGCCAGTAAACTATTTATCTGAAATCTATTTTAAATCAATGGGGGAAAGTAGATAATATGGAACACAAAGGGTTACCTGACTAGTAGCTAAGACTAAAAGAGCCATTTAAGGGAAAAGGAAGGAGAGGCTAGAGAGATGAACAGAAGAAACCAGCCAGCAGGGGGAGAAAGAAGGGAGAATAAGTGACTTTTCTTTCTAATCACACACTTGCTGGGTCATGGCAAATCTCTTCTGCTTCCCTTTGGAAGCATTGTGAATGATAATTTTTTTATAACCAACGCTGCAACCTAGCCTTCCAGCTGCTTATATGGGTAAACAAGAGCTTGAAAACTGGAGGCCCTACCACCAGAGTTTACTTCCTCTGGCATACACAGAGCCAAAAATGTGGAGCCCAGATCCCCAGATGCCTCCTAGCTACAACCCTTCATCACAACCTCACCTCTGGTATGGCTGGCTGCAAAGAAAGGTGCCAGCCCTACTACAGACTCCACAAAAGGGGGTTTCTGAGGCTTTAAATTGGGCATGGTAGGAATGGAATAATGGTTGTAGTTCAGAATCAGGGTATTCCACCTTTGGCATTATAAAAACTTATATACATTCAAGTTTGAAATTCAAATCCCTCAAGTTCCTCAAAAGTGCCACACAAACTAAAAGAAAAAGGACTAGCAAAATGATTTCTTTTGTCAGCACTGTCCCTTCAGTCCAAATATAAAGGCCCTATATAGAAGATGACTGACAGACTATCCACAATGACAATGATGTGTGTTTATGGGGGGTGGGGGGAGGGGCAGCACCTTCAACCCACATGAGCAGAGATGGAAAATCCAAGTCTCCTGAGGAGAAGAAATTCACAAAAATATGAAAGGAGGAGACTAACCTAAAATATGGTGATTATCTTTGATATGCTAGACATGGCACGGTATTTTACATATTAGCATTAGTCAGTCCCCACAATACAGTGCTGTTTAGGTATTATATACATTTTCTAATCAAGAAACCTGCCCAACTTGTGATAAATGACTACTTTCTAATCAACTACCATGAAAAGATTGAGATTTGAACTCAAGCAACCAGAATCCTTACTATAGCAACATCTTACTGATTAGGGCATACTTCCTAATTCAATCATACACCTGAAAATGCTTAATGAATAAATCGCATGCTGAGCCACCAAGGAAAGGTAGAGTTCCTTATATTTCTATTTGTCTTTTTTAACCTTTGTTTATTTTCTCTGTGTGTGCCCAAGTGCACCTGTGTGTTTGCATATGAACATAAATATCACAGCACATGGGAGGATCAAAGGGAGTGGTTCTCTCATTCCACTTTGTGGATTCCAGGACAAAAAGTACCTTTACCCATTAAGTAATCTCTCTGGTCCCTTGTTCTGCTGTTGTTATTTGTTAATTGTTGTTTTGAAATGTCATCAGATGATGTCATGTAATGCTTGGGACTATTAGGTTCTCCAAGTAGACAGACTTGACTTCTTGAGTTGTCTTTGTGGAGGAGCTCATTGTGCTACATCTTGGTGTTTTGTTTTGCTATGTTTTGTTGGGGGGTGGAGGGGAGGGTGGGTCTGGCAAATGGAGAAAGAAGTGTATTGTCAGATATTTGTAAAGTCTCATTGGTGTGATAGCAGCTAGTACAATACTTGGCACAAAATTACTACTCAATCAAAGCAGATTTAACCTCTTTTTGTGACTTAAGTGGCACAGCAAAAGAGAAAATGTTATAAGGAAAAATGAAACTACGGTTACAGAGCTCAGGTGCCCTAAGGCTATCGCACAGATAGCCATGCACAGCCTCCAAAATCAAGTTGCATCAGATAATAAAAGATAGCACAGTATTAAATGGTGGTATTTAACAACAAGGAGACTTACTATGTCCTATACCACACAACAATATTCTCTAGTTTTCCTAGAACCACTGCTTCTAAAGAGAGAGCTAAGGAAATAGAGGTACTGCTGGGAGTACTTAGTGAATTTTAGCATCCTTCTTCCCAGAACTCTTCAAGTCCAAGTCCTGACTGACTACCTCCCATTCAACTGGAACCTTCTTTTATTTATTTATTTATTTATTTATTTGTTTGTTTGTTTGTTTGTTTTTATTAGGTATTTTCCTCGTTTACATTTTCAATGTTATCCCAAAGGTCCCTCATACCCACCCCCCCAATCCCCTACCCACCCACTCCCCCTTTTTGGCCCTGGTGTTCCCCTGTACTGGGGCATATAAAGTTTGCAAGTCCAATGGGCCTCTCTTTCCAGTGATGGCCAACTAGGCCATCTTTTGATACATATGCAGCTAAAGACAAGAGCTCCCCGGTAATACACTCCTTTCCCCCTCCCTTCCTCTGTGTATTCTGTCTTTTAGTATTTCTTCCCCTGACCTAACTCTGTCTCCGCTCAACAGCATCAAGTGGTATTCATAGACTATGTGCCTGGCACGGCACTAGATGAAACAGGAGGACTTTTCAAAATTAGTCAATGAAATACATGTTCCATTGAAAAACAGACCTACAACATTCAAGCAGATTAGAGTTCTGGCAGCGTATAGCAAATTCAGGTATAATTGGAGGGTTTGATTGGTTTCAGAGCACAAAAACATTTCTTTATGTGGCTAATGATATGAACACTAAAGTATTTAGAAAAAGTATACTGATGGCAAAACTTAGTTTGAAAGGCATAAGAGGATAGATAGGTGGCAATGCAGGTAATAAATACAGGGACTGACAAGATGTCTTAGCAGACACTTGCCACCTAATCTGATGACCTGAGTCTGATTTCCACAAGTTGTCTTCTCACCTGAACACATATGCAATGGTACACATACACACACACACACACACACACACACACAGAGAGAGAGAGAGAGAGAGAGAGAGAGAGAGAGAGAGAATATAAATTCAGAAATCAAGTACAATAACATGATTGATTAATATCAAGTGCTCACAATATAATTTTTTCAACTTTTCTCTTATATTTGATATTTTTCGTAATTAGATCTTAAGAATAAAACATGTATATTATTAAACTTCAAGTTTCCAGAAGAAAACAGTCATACATTGTAAAAGCATAAGACAATTAGGGCTAAATTAAAGTGAGAAATTTTGTTTCTTAGAGAAACAGAAAACTATCATAAGAATGGGTTTTTGTTTTATCCCAGATATGGGGTAGGTTCTGCTTCATATTGCCCACAGCAGCTAATGATGATCTGCCTTGTGTTCTAGCAGGAGCATGATTATGCTATCTGCAGAAAGTTCCTATGATTTGGTGACATCTGGAATTCTGGGGACTTTTCAGAGGGTTCATAAATGCTATGGCCCAGAGAAGTGGGGGTGGGGGTTGTTGCTTAGCTGTGGTTTGTAAAGTAGTCAGTCCTGTGCAAAGACAAAACAACAAGAAGAAATTAGAAATCCTGATGGCAAAGATCAAACTTGCCCCTAGTCATCAGGAAGTAGTCTGCCAATGAAACCGCCCTCTCTCCCTTCTATCCTTTCTTCTTTCTCTTTTATTTAGTGTTAGAGGGTTGGAAAGGTAGACAAGGAGTGTAGATGAGTGGAAGAAAGAGGAACCCACACAGTAGCCAGATGCCAGGCTACACAAAATTGGTAATTCTGAATGAATAGTATGTAAGTCTTATAGGACCAACTTTTTCCATATTTAAAAGTGCTTAAGAGACTAGACAGATGGCTATTGTCAGGGGCCATAGCTTTGGGAGTGGGCAAAAGTAGGAGGCTCATTGGGGCTTTCTGCCTGCAGGACTATCTGAAAAATGTGAATTCCAAGTTAAGAGAAATAGCCTGCCTCAAAGACATAAGGCAAAGTGTGATACAAAAGAACACCTGGCCCCCTTCTCTGGCCTCCACATACTCACCAGTGTAAATACTTGTGCATGACACATACACACAAATATACACATACATACATACTACAAAGTTACATGGCACTTTGTTGAGCAGTGATCCATTTCGTTTATTATGGCATTTGTCATTTTAACATGTTATTGGGGTACTTATTGCTTGGTTGGTTGATTTACTTTTTTATTCTTTTTGAGACAGTATCTCATTATGTACCACAAGCTGGCCACCGGACTCACTATATAACCCAGGATGGCCTCAAAGTCATACTCAGGATCATGCCTCAAGCTCCCAAATGCTAAAATCACAGAAATCTGCCCCTTGCTCTTATAGTTACCACTTTCAGTGAGGTCTACAGTGGTAGATGCTAAAAAGAATGTCAGGGGGGTAGGAAAACAACAATCATCAACCAAAAGAAAGACTGTGGCTGCACTCCTACATTCAAGACACTATAGTAGATACTGTTTGAAAACATTAGTCCTTGCCCAGTGCAGGCTAACAATATAGATGAAGGAATGCCGAAGTGGAATCTGAAAGGGTCACTGGCTGGAGCAGAGTTCTGTTAAGAGAGAAGTATAAATATTGGAAACAGGCTGGAGCCAAATTGCAGAGAATGCCAGGCTGAAAAATCTGCCCTTCCTCCTAAGGACAACAGGAAGCTATTTATGGCTTCTGAGTCAGGGAAAGAAAAGGAACTAAAACTGATTAGCTAAATAGTACAATTTGTTTAGGCAAATGTACCTTCAACATGCACTTGGCTTATATCTATATACTTCTGTTCCTTCTATTTCCCACATCTGAACATGGCCCATAGAAGTTTCCAGCATTGTGGACACTGGCCACTTTCCAAGCAGCCTCTTCCTTGCACATATTCAGCCTATGTCCCTTTCCCACCTTGTGTTCACAACTTGCCTCAGTCTTGCTGACTCAGCAAGCAATAAATAAGATTCCCATAATGTTTTTGAAATGAAGCTGTTGGGCTCTGAAACTGATTTCCTTTGTAATAATCAAACCCCAATTGCTGCAAGGATCACTGACTTGAGGTGGAAAACATGAATATTCAACTAAGTGACATATAAAGAGGTGCAGGAATGTATGACCCGTGTATATATAAGGCAACAATATTACTCTCTGTATACTGAAAGACAAGTTCATGGAGATACCACTGCTGGAAAGTGGTAAGTAATTGTAAGAACACCTCTTTAAAGTTGGTAAATTACAGTAGACTTTGTCTCCGTCATTTCCCATTCTCTAATCCAGTCATGTTACTCCCCTACTTAAAACTCTGTGCTGCCTCTACCCTGCCTATGAGACAATGACCACATTTAGTAGCAATTCTATTAACTTGCCACAGGATACCTTTCTAAATTCCTCTTCTGGATCCCTCTGTCACATTCCTTGTAGAATACATATAGCATCAAGCCTTTACTACAACTCTCCACGTTTATCCAAAAGTCTTTTCATGTGTTGGTCCTCCTGCTAAGACCCTCTGCTAGCCACTTCTTTATCTACCTCGAATATAGGCAACCCCCATTCATTCCTTAAGGTGCAACAAAGCCAAAGCTTTCATCTACAGACTGCCCGTACCCAGCAGTAATTCCTTTCACTGTGTTCCTAGGAGGCTGGGAGATCTTGCAAATACCTCTCTTTTTGAGTAATATATATATAATTATTTCTTTAAGTTCTGGCTCCCCTGATAGACTGTGAGCTCATTAGGACTATATATAATTCCATATTATATTTCCAGTGCTTAGCATGAGGTCCAGACCTTTGTAAGTGATCAAATGTGTATGAAATGAATGACTCTGAATACAGGAAGTTCCTTGATTTCAAATACAGCACATTTTAAAAAATAAATTCTTCTTCGTAGAGAAGGAAGTGGGTATTACTGTGGCATTTTCATACATATATCATATTATATCATATTACACTTTGTTCTTCTTTGCTCCTTAGCTATCTTCTTCCCCCATTTCTGGCCAGTTCCCTTCCTGACACCCCCTTTCTGTTTTCATGACACACTCATTCCATTGTTGCCGGCATTTCCTGAAAGGTGAATGTTAGAATATCATGTGAAGGGTATCTGAGGACACAACTAAGGAAGAAACAATAGGAAGACATATCATGAAGTCTTCCTGTAGAATAGTTTCCATCCCAGGAAATTCTTCCTGGCAGTTGTTGTTGCTAAAAAGAGCAGCTGGAGCAGATGAGAAGGGGCCTTACCAGGGGGTTCTCCATCTTTGTTTTTCACAGTACACCACAGAAGCAATACTGTTTATACAACATCCTCCACATAATACTTTAGTTTTTCTGAATTACAGCCAAACTTTCACTTTTGATCTGCCTACCAAAGCCTTTTGACCAGCCCTGTTAATGGATAATCATTGACTGCTCTCCAATTTTTATTCTCACCTATCATTTTGATGCCAAGAGCACTAATTTTTTAAGAGACCAGTAAACACAACATCACAAAGAGGAAGCAAACAGAGCTTTAAAAGTCTTTGTTCATCAGACATCACCAGTGCACTTCACTACCTCTCCATTTTACAACATTTTATATGTTGTTATCAGTAAAGTTTAAAGAAGGAAAATTAAGACCAGCTCAACATCAAACTTTGTACACACACACACACACACACACACACAAAACAAAAACCCCAAAAAACAGGAACAAACATAAGCTGAAGCCTATAAATCTTCAGCTATATGATCAGGTGACTTCTGAAAAGTCCACATTGGGGCTGTTTCTTAAAAGCTGGCACAAAACAATTATCTTTATCCTTTTCTTTAGACAAAACTAAAGTGTTTTGCTGAACTTAGAAAAACAACTGAGTCTGTTTTGATCTTCAAAAATGTCAAACAGGTAAACACTTTGCTTTTTTTTTTGTATATATAAATCTAAGGGCCAAGCCTTGCTTGAGGAAGATTTAAGAGACATAAAATTTGTCTGAGGTGTCTGCCAAATCTTTGCAGCAGAGACAGAAACCCTGGAAAAGCTGACACAATCATAATTCTCACATCACTGGCAAGCTCGTACTGGGCTGGCGCTGCAGAAACCCACCCTTTCTTAGGTAATACTGTTTACAAACAGACAAGTATATCGTTTGCTTATCAGCTAGCTGCTGCCTTACTTCTGCCTAGTTATTCCACAGAGGGAAAAAGGGGGAAAGAAACGTAAACTCTTTTGGGCACACAGTCCAATTTTCAGCTGGATGAATTTATACTGAGAGGATGGGCTTGCTTATTAAGTGTTCTCTTCCTTTCAGTAGCTCTTGAAGTTCACTCACTAATATCTCTCTGTGTCTCTCTGTATCTCTCTCTCTCTCTCTCTTTCTCTCTCTCTCTCTACACACACACACACACACAACCTCTGAGGCATCAAAATGAGTATTTATGAGTATCTAGTATAAAGCCTAGAACAGTAATTCCACATAATAAGCCTGCAATAATTCACTGAATAATTTGAAACCTTAACTGTAATTTTGATGTTGAACTGGAGAATTACAGATTCTTTTTTATTAGTACAAAGGCATATTAATTGTAAAACTAATGGTCTTAAAAGGGATATCATAGTCTATGCAAAGTAATATTATTTCATTCCCAGATGATTTAATGCTCATAACTTCTGTCCTCTAAAGATCATCCATTTTTGCGCAATGGTTATTATTTTGTACGGAAAATGAAGGAAAGATAATGCTGCAGGATACTAAGTGACTATATGACAACCAATATACTTTTGTAGAGAAAATTTCGATACCAGACATTCATGTAATTGTATGTCTTTATAGTAATCCCCATATATATGTCTAAGATCACTTAACACAAGAATATAGTGCATGCATGGGCTATATTCTGTAAATAGGAGTAACTGTAGAAACCAATCAATGTCTTCCCTGGGGACACATCACTAAAAATGCATTTATATTGCATTTAAAAGTAAATTAACTAATGACATTGGGCCCATGGTATACACTCCTCCTTATAGACTCAATTTTATCCTGATTTTCTCTAGTTTTCTATCAGCAACCCAGTTCCTCCAAACACAGAATTCCAAGGAAGAAAGAAAAAAAAAAAACAGAGACATTGGAGCTAGTCCACTTCCCTTGTCTGAAGTGTTGTGCAAGTAAGGAAAGGTTTCTATACATTAACACAACCCAAAGCACTATGTGCTAAATCCACATCAGTTTTGGACTGTTCTTGTCATGCTATGATCACATACAACTTGCCAGAGGGAATGTAAGAAGTCTAGGTAGAGTGACAACGACCAACAGGTGATTTCAGGAAAATGCAAAACACTAAACCACCCAAGGGGGTTGATGGCTCTTCCTAACAGAGTTCCTTATGAGAACTTTGCTTCTATCATTTATTTAAATTAATCTTCATCTGTAAAATAGTAATATTTTTTTTTCCGAGACAGGGTTTTACTGTGTAGCTCCAGCTGGCCTGGGACTTAGTATATACATTAGGCTGTCCTCAAACTCACATAACTCTGCCTCTGCTGGTCAGCTTAAAATAGTCATAACTATTGAATGTATTTAATATGCTGTTCTGAGGATAAAATATCAGTAGTTTGTGTGTTATAAAAACAGTTATCCTATATAATCCACATCAACATTTGGTCAACTATAAACATTTCACATCTGCCTGCCAGTAAGCCTACAGTTCCAAGAACAAATAAGTTCTATGAAGTAAAATTTATGCTAGTGGAGGTGATTTGCAAAGCTTTCATCAGCCAGCCGAAAAAACTGGATATTATCCTAAAGATGGTGGGCAGCCTTTGAACTATTTATATGGAGGCCAAATAGCATCAGAGTTGTAATTTATAAAACATCTTTTATATGTAAAACAGATGGGAAAGAAGTTAGTCTAGAGGTAGTAGAAATCCAGTATTACAAAATTATTTAAAAATAATAAACAAATGTTTCTCTGTAAAATTAGGATAATAAATATATACAACAGATAAAAAGTACAAGTCATATGTAATCTTATCATTTGTGGTAAACCCCTATTTGTATATATTTAATACTGCAGCAATTCTCCTGTGTGTACATACACAGACTTATGTGCCATGTGTAAGTTAAGTAAACCTTTAAGTTAGAATATTTTACACTCTACTGGGAGTTGTATGGCCTGAAAAAGATAACAAACATGTCTACAATGTTAAAAAGTGAAAGTATGAGTGTTTTAACTGTTAGGTTCAGCAAAAGTAACAAATGTGGGAAAACTGCAGTAGCTGTCAATTTACCTTTTTCCGTACTTTTGAATTTCCTGCATTACCAAGCTCCACAGTTGGATTCTTGGGGATGTTGTTATGGTTTGCCATACAATAACCGCTTCTTAGATGTCTTTTGTCCCAGGTGCTCTTTCTAAGTGTATAGAGACAACCAAGATATGGATGGTCCCTGCCCTCGGGAGCTTACAACCAACTGAGAAAGCAACATCCAGAGAATGATACTACAGCATGAGCTACTGTAGACTAGAAATAGTATGGGTCCTACAGCAGGGAGAACACTAACCCTGCCTTGTGTGTGCATTCATGCATATGTGGGTTGTTTCTTGGAAAGGCTTCCCAGAGATGGTCATATGTCAATTGAATTTTGAAGAGTCTCAGTAGCACTCAGTGAGGTAAGAAGTATGGTTTTGCATAACCCAAATCCACTCGCCTGAAGAGTAACCATCACCCGGCTGCCACCTTAATGCATGAAATAGCATGCTCTGGCAATATTATGCTCATCATAAAAGATAAATACCAAGCAAGTAGTAACACTAATAGAATAATATTTACATGTACCAATTCCTCCTAATTCTAACTAATAAGTAGCTCCACTCTGTCCTTTCCCCTGTCACCTTAAAAATGTGAAAATGTGCTAGTGATGCACCCTTCCTGAAAATGTCACGTTATTTTCTATTTCCTACTGGATTCCTTATATCTAATTACATGAGGTTATAACTTGGTGATGCTGAACATAGTCACACTCTTACTGAATATTTGTCCTTAGATCAACTTAAGACTAATGTAGTTTCTATTTTTATTAGATCAAGTCCTATGCAACCTTAGGTTTGATGAGCTAATCCAGATGTTTTTTTTTTTCTGATACATTCAAGTATGCAACAAATGAACTTTTAAATGTGAGTGAGAGCACCACATAACTACCACTGGTCTATGCACCCCATTTGGACAGCCAATGGGCCTGTGTATTCATATTCAGTACCATTACAGCTGATTCTTCAAAAATCATGCTCAAAATGCTGTAGCGTGCTTTGCTTGGACCTTCCTTATCCTAGACATCTGTACCCAGCTGTGACGAACTGTTCACACTCTACTCTTATAGAGACACACATCGTTCAGAGTGATTCCTTTATCTCTAATGGCTCCTCTCTACCCTTCTTTGCCCTGCAAACTCCTTATTCCCTCAAGGCCTGTCATGTCACCTCCTCACAAAAGACGTTTCCATAACCTCCTCCTCTGATTAGCTACTCTTTCCTCACCATATCACAATGCTGTCTACCTGTTTCCATTCTCCTACAATCTTCTACTCCATGGTACCTCACAACTGTGGTCACCTAGCTCCCCGAAATCCAGTGAGGGTTCAGGCCTTGTATTCGATTGTATCTTCTTGTATTTCACGTGTACTCGGGTCCCAGAGGACATCTAGTAACCTGGGTCCCCTTGAAAAAGCTGAAATGAAATAAAACCCAAAGAACTGTCTACACCCAAATGATGTAAAGGTTGGACATAATTTTTTGTATAGAATCATCTAATTTAGAAAAAGAAACATTGACTATAATTTTGGCAGGCATAATCAACTATGGTTATAACAGTTAATCTAATGTGGTATTGGCAACGACTTTACAGCAGACACACTCTGACACAAAAATCCAAATGACTCATTTGGGTTTCTTCCAGGATGAACAATTGTACCTTAATCTTTCCTTGCCACAGTTGGAAAATCATGAACAAAAATACACATCAGAACTAGGAAACCATGGGCGAAGAGCATGGGCGTTCAAGTCAGAAGTTTGTACATCAAAACTCCACCTCGATTATCTCTAATCTATTTGTCTTTAGATATTTGCTTAAAATACCCAGTTTAGTTTCTTCTTCTAGAGAAATAGTGGAAATAATAGTACATATAAGACTCTCAGACAGTGTCACTAAGTGCTTATGATTCTTGGACATTATGTGGGCTCAATAAATAGGAGTCAATACTGTCTTCTAATCAGATGGTTACAATTCAGGTATTCTGCTACACAAGGACAGCAAACTCATTTCTTATTATGTTTATGGCACTTTGCTTTCTAATTGACAGATACAGGTTGTGGCGAAGATTAGCCACAAATAAAACATCTACAAGACAAAAGTTTCTCCTTATATTTAAACTCACACCTGGAACATACCACCACACTTCTTTGTGTTCTCCAAGAATTGATCTCAAATCAGGTTCCCCTAGGATGAAAAGGAAAATCACCCAGTCTTAATTTTTTTGTCTTTAATTTTATTCAATACAGAATAAATTCAAACTTTGCATATTCTTCTACCTGTCATGTCACTATGATCTCCCAATATTATCCTAGTATTATCTCCCAATATATCCCTGCTGATACCTCTTCTAGAACCATGTGTGCCTCTGTCATACACTCCTTCCTTTTCCATCCCCCACTTCTTATTCGCCAAGTCCTGCATCATCAAGAAGCATTTTCTTCCTCTTATGCTCCTTTTGAATCTCTTTTAAACCACTGGAGCCCAAATGAAAGGCAACCTCTTCCACAAAGCATACTAGGATTGTTCTAAGGAAAGAGTAAGTTTCAAGACGTCAGGAAGCTCTGAGTTAGGCTAGAACTTTTACAAAGCAGCCTCTCAATTCTATCTATTGGTGTTAATCAGATTTTGCTGGAAGCCCTTAATATGCTCCAGGTTTTTAAATGGTCCAATTTGCCCTCTACCCTCACTAGAACACTGTACTGAACCTTAATTGTGTATTTCTCAAAAGTAAGATTCTTTTTTTTTCTGCTTCCTATCCCTTCTGGAAATTGAAGGACACCTTTTCCACTCCAATGACTAGTTGAAAAAGGCCAGTAAAAAGAGATGAGCCAAGAGAAAGAGATTGAGAGAGAGAAAGAGAGAGAGAGAACACCTCATTATCAGGAAGCAGAAATGGAAATTGACAGAAAATCAAGCCCTGGGTTTAGCAAGGAATTTCCACTCGCCTAGAGGAAACGGGGGTGCAGGGTGGGGTCGAGTGGGGTTTGTGTGTGTACTTGCAGTGGTAGGTGCTCAGAGCTGAGCAACAAATTAAAGGCGGGAACAGAGCACCCAACTCCTGCCTGAAGGGGAATCCAGATGCCACTTTTTGGAGGCTCTCTCATCCTAAGAAGGAGCCTGCGCTGGGTGGTGGGGAGAGGGGCGGGTGGAGGTAGGAAATAAGAGAAGAGTTGGGAGGAGGGGGGACGTGCTTGTGCTTTGGATGCTAAGGCAACTGGTGCCTGCCCCCCAACTCCAGTCAAGGCACCCACCACCCATGAAGAAGCGGGCTGGGCGGAGTTAGGCGCCAAAGATTGCGGCCCCGGAAGCACCCTCCTCCCTAGACCCCCTCGGTCCCACAGTCCCCGGCCACTGCCACTCGGGCTTTCTGCCTCGCTGACCTCCAGCTCCCCGGCTACCGAAGCGCTACTCCTTAAACAGCCGCGGAAAATCGGACCCGCTCGGAAGTTCCTGGACCCGGAGTGCCCTCAGGGTGGGGTGTGCCCCACAACTGTCTTCCCAACCGTGCACCTTCTACTAGATGGCCTAGGCCAGGCAATGGGGCCCAATAGCTGGACTCTAACCTACCAGGTGACTATTGAAGCCTCTCCCATTGGCTAGGGCATCAGAGAACCGCGAGGCCCGAGCATGTGTCTTCATGGGAAATGTAGTTTGAGGTCACAGGAAACTGTTATTCCTCAGAAGTATCCAATATTTGCTTAGGTATCAAGGGATGCTAGAGGATTCTGGGAGATGAAGTCAAAATGCTTTCTTCTAGATACCCACAATTCCTCTCACACCAAGCTTCCTGAAAACCCTGAGTTGAAATACAGGACAGTGTTATGGGTATTGTAGTTTAGTGTGCAAGGACCCTCAAGCTTAGGTATAGAGAGCTTGTAGAGACAGATAAATGTTCGAGATTCTTTTGAATACTAGAAAAGTATTTATGTTTTGAGAAAGAATGTTTGCATTGCATTATAATTTGACATTTTCATTTGAAGTCTGAGTATGGTTGATTTTTTTGTTTAAGGAAGAATGCTGCTATCTAGCCTAGAACTGGCTTTGAATTAAGAATCCTACTGCCTAAGCCTCTTCAAATGCATAATTAAACACATGTGCTATGAACATATACATTTCCGTTTTGTTAAGATTAAATTTTTAATTAAAAATATACCTTGTAAAAGTTTGCCTTTTGTTAGAGTCATTAGAAAACTAGGTACTTCTAATTGGGAATTATATTTTCCTTTAGGACTTGTCATAATTAAATATGTAAATGTGATGTGGAGATACCAAAAGAAATCTACTAAATAGATAGGCAGTTAAGCTGTATTCTTGTATTGAAGATTGATGGCTTTGCCATATACTAGTATAATGCTATAGCTCATAACAGATGCACAATACAACTAGAAAAATATCTTACATATCTTCAAGAAAACATCTTTTAAGTAAAACTATGTAACAAGAGACCAGTAAATAAATGGGTGGATAAACACCAGTAGACCCAACTTCATAAAAGACACATTAGATCTAAAAACACATACTAATGCAAACACATTTAAAGTAGGTGACCTTAAAACCCCACTCCCACCAAAAAGCAGGACGAAAACTAAACAGAGAATTTCTAGAGTTTACACAACATCAAAAATCAAATAGACTGAACAGACATCTACAGAAATTACACTCAGACACTAAAGAGTACATATTCTTCTCATCAGCCCATGGAAACTTCTACAAAATTAACATGTTAGGACACAAATCAAGACTGAACAAACAAAGAAAAGAAAATTTGAAATAATATCCTACATTTTATTGAATCACAGTAGAATAAGGGTAGATATTAACAGCAATAGAAACTATAAGAAATACACAAACTCAAAAAAGCAAAACACACTACTGGATGATAATTTGGTCAAAAAACTCAAGGAGACAAATTTTTAATTCTTAGAATTGATGGAAAAGGAAAACAACACATCAAAACAAATAGCACATGATAAAGGCTAGGCTAAGGGGAAGTTTTATAGCACTAAGTGCCTACATTAAAAGCAAAAGAAAACAGAGAGCCAGGTGTGGTGGTCCACATCTTTCTCAGTACTAAGGATGTAGAAGCAGGCAAGCCTCTATGAATTCAAAGTTTGACTGCTTTTCATAATGAGTTCCAAGCCAGCCAAAGATACATAGTGAGACTGTGTTTCAAAGCAAACAAACATTAAGGGATTGTAAATTAATTAAAAGAAAGAGAAAGATGATACAAATTAATAAAATTAGAGATGAAAGGGGAGAAATTACAACAGATAGTGAGGAAATTCAGGGAATCATGAGGACATTACAAATTCGTGTTCCACTAAAAAGAAAAATCTAAAATAAGTGGATAAACTTCTAGATACATATGACTTACCAACCTTAAGCTAAGGTGAAGTAATATAAAGAAACACATAGCAACCAATGAATTATAAGCAGGAATAATAAATCTCCCTGCTAAAAAATTCCCAAGACCAGATAGATTCAGCACAGAATACTACCTGTCCATTAAAGAAGAACTAATATCAATACTCCTTTCATCATCCCATAAAATAGGGAAGGAAAGAACGTTTCCAAATTATTTTTATAAAATCAGTGTTACCCTTATTCTAAAAAGGTGATAAATAAATCCAGACCAATCTCCCTGATGAACATAGATGAAAATACTCAATAAAATATCTAGATAGCTGCCCATCAAAAAGTTATCCAGGAATACTAATCAGGTGTACGCTCAGTGATTCATTAAGTATATCTGATTGGTCCCTTTATATTACTTACTTCGTTTTAGCTCGTTTGGTAAGTCATATGTATCTAGAAGTTTATCCACTCATTTTAGATTTTTCTTTTTAGTGGAATATGAATTTGTAAAATTCAAGAGCACATCAAAGAGTTCATCCACTACCGCCCAGCTGGCCTCATCCTAGAGATACAGAGATGTTTCAACATATGTAAACCAGTAAATGTAACCCATGACCTAAGGAGACTCAAGGGTTGTAACCACATGTTTTCTCACTAGATACAGAAAAGGCTTCTTATAAAATCTAACATCCTTTCATGATAAAATTCTTGGTGTGCCTACCACAGTCAATATCATGCAAAACAGAAAAGACCCAAAGCATTTCCACAAAAATTATGTAACAGACAATGATGTCCATGCTCCCCCTCCCCATTCACATAGTGCTTGAAGTCTTATCTCAAGTAGTAAGAGTAGAGAGGGGGATAAAAGGGATACAGACAAGACAATATACTAATTAGGGGCATATAAAGAAACAAGACCAATGGGTATATGTGTGTGTATATGTGTATGTGTGTGTATACATATATGTGTGTATGTAATATGTGTATACATATACATACATACTTGTATATGTATGTGTGTATATATGGATATATGTATATGCTACTTGTTCTGAGTATGTGTATATGTGAATATGTATAAATTTCCTTCGTGTCTTATTAAAATGTGTGGGCAGGCATATGTAGAAAGTCTATACTCTTTGATTCACTGTTAGTATACTTTTTGACACACTGTTGTATAGCTGGGCAAATTTATGAAGTGGTGGCCCTTTTCTGAAATATTGGTAAATAATGCTTGGTAAATAATGCTGGATGGATTCAGAGAGAAGTTAAAAGGAAAACTTTCAAACTCTCTACAGAGCCAGTATAGACCTCATGACGTTACAGTTAGATTCAGGTTTGCAATGTGAATGTTTGATTTAAATCTTGTCTCAGGATAAGTTGTAGTTTATCTGTAGCTATATTTACAGGCCATTGTGTGCCATGGTAGTGGGCCATCAAGTAAATATTACTATTGAACTTGATACTGATATTAGACTCCAAAGTTATAGTTTTAGCCAATGGACCAATTTGATGCTTTGATAAGTGTAAAAACCCACACTGAGGTGGACAGTCATCCAGAATGGCCTGGGTTATACCTCATTGGAAACACAATGCATAAGAACCCTGGTTCTAAGAGTTTCACCAGGGCTCAGTCTGTAGACCAGCTTTTTTATACACCACATTAAATATTAGTTCCCAAGGTTCACTTTAGCTTTTAGTCAATATTGCAATCACTTTTATTTCTAGAATTGAGACTTAGTAAAAGCCAGGATTATCTCTTGTTTTGGAGTTCATATGCATAGTGATTTTGCTGCCTATAGAAAGGTTATGCAACAATATGAATAGTATGTGTGCTCAATGATTCATTCATCAAGTTGTTTCAATTAATGTGTATGATAATGGATTATGCTTAGTCTAATAATTAGATCTCGGTCTATAGCCAATGACCCAGGCTCATCCAGTATCTCATATCCAGTTTTGTGTCATGTTAGGACATGGTCTGTGGTGTACCTGTGTTAGTAGCTTTGTGTCATTGCGATAAAATATGGAAGACAACACAGTCATGGTTTATTTTGCTCATAGTTTTGGGCTTAATTCTAAAATCAAATAGCACAATTGACTAAAGCTTTTTGGCAAATTCACTAATACAAATGATTGGAACTCTTTCTTTAAAGGATTTATTATTTATTTTATGTATATTAGTAAACTATAGTTGTTTTGTCTTCAGACACACCAGAAGAGAGCATCAGATCATATTGCAGATGGTTGTGAGCCACCATGTGGTTGCTGGGAAGTGAACTCAGGACCTCTGGAAGAAAAGTCAGTGCTCTTAACCACTGAGCCTTCTCTCGAGCCCTGGTTGGAACTCTTAATGAACTGGGAATTTGCATTCCAAACCAGGAAACAGAGAGGAGATACAGTTTTCCATGATTACTTTTAAGCTCAGACCTCACCAAGAACCTCTCATAATGCCTCAACTCCCTATACTGTCACTTTGGGGAAATCACACCTTTACATTTGGATGTTTGGATAGATGGCACATTACACCAAAGCCAAAGGAATGCACTGCATTCCTTTAAAACCACAGCAAATATTTCATCTATGGACAACATGCATTTGTGGCCAGGATTTCAACTGTGAATATGAATAGGACTGGAGATGAATATTTGGCTGGGTTCAATTTGTGATTTCTGAATTTAGTCATTGTTAAGATTTTACCTCCATTAGGAATCGTGTTTCAATGGCTAGTATTGGTCTTCATTCAGTTGACAAAACATGACTCTATTACTGTGATCTCTGCTATTATTTCAATTTTGTTTCTAAGTTGGTTTCTTTTTCTGTTGCTCTGATAAAATACTCTGAAAAAAGCAACTAAAAAAAGAGAAAGGGTTTGTTTTGGCTCGTCATTAAAGGTATAGTCCATTATGACAGTGAAGTCAAGATATCAGCAGCACAAAGAAACTGGTCATCTCACATTAACACCAAGAAGCCACTGAGATAAGTGTATGCTGCTCAGTTCCCTTTCTCCACTTACATATATTACAAAATCCTAGCCATGGAATAGTACCACCCATGGTGGACAGGTCTTTCCATCTCAAATAACATAGTCAAGATAATTCCTCAAAGCATGCCTAGAAATCCATTCTGTCATGTTGACAGTTCTAACCACCATAGTCCTGTAGAGAAATAGAATATGAAGGTAGAGGTTCACAAATTGTATCTTATATCTTGGGTATTCTAAGTATCTGGGCTAATATCCACTTATTAGTGAGTACATATCATGTGAGTTCTTTTGTGATTGGGTTATCTCAGTCAGGATGATGCCCTCCAGGTCCATCCATTTGCCTAGGAATTTCATAAATTCATTTTTTAATAGGTGAGTAGTACTCCATTGTGTAAATGAACCACATTTTCTGTATCCATTCCTCTGTTGAGGGGCATCTGGGTTCACAACCTTTTCTAGAGTTTCTGTTTACTGAGTGTGAGAGGTTGTGTTATCTGCTTAAACTTCCACCAAAATTTAGGAGTTAGCAATAATTAGAGTAAGGTTTAATATGAAGACTACTTTAAGAGCTAAAGGAGTCCAAACTACTTTTTAGAACTTCAAGTCTCTGAAGAAAGAAATTAAAGAAGATCTCTGAAGGTGGAAAGATCTCCCATGCTCATGGATTGGCAAGGATCAATATAGTAAAAATGGTTATCTTGCAAAAAGCAATCTACAGATTCAATGCAATCCCCATCAAAATTCCAACTCGATTCTTCAACGAATTAGAAAGGGCAATCTGCAAATTCATCTGGAATAACAAAAAACCTAGGATAGCAAAAACTATTCTCAAGGATAAAAGAACCTCTGGTGGAATCACCATGCCTGACCTAAAGCTTTACTACAGAGCAATTGTGGTAAAAACTGCATGGTACTGGTATAGAGACAGACAAGTAGACCAATGGAACAGAATTGAAGACCCAGAAATGAACCCACACACCTATGGTCACTTGATCTTCGACAAGGCAGCTAAAACCATCCAGTGGGAAAAAAGACAGCATTTTCAACAAATGGTGCTGGCACAACTGGCGGTTATCATGTAGAAGAATGCAAATTGATCCATTCCTATAACCTTGTACTAAGGTCAAATCTGAGTGGATCAAGGAACTTCACATAAAACCAGAGACACTGAAACTTATAGAGGAGAAAGTGGGGAAAAGCCTTGAAGATATGGGCACGGGGGAGAAATTCCTGAATAGAATAGCAATGGCTTGTGCTGTAAGATCGAGAATTGACAAATGGGACCTCATGAAACTACAAAGCTTCTGTAAGGCAAAAGACACCGTCAATAAGACAAAAAGACCACCAACAGAGTGGGAAAGGATCTTTACCTATCCTAAATCAGATAGGGGACTAATATCCAATATATATAAGGAACTCAAGAAAATGGACTCCAAAAAAAATCAAATAACCCCATTAAAAATGGGGTTCAGAACTGAACAAAGAATTCTCACCTGAGGAATACCGAATGGCAGAGAAGCACCTGAAAAAAATTTCAGCATCATTAACCATCAGGGAAATGCAAATCAAAACAACCCTGAGATTCCACCTCACACCAGTGAGAATGGCTAAGATCAAAAACTCAGGTGACAGCAGATACTGGCAAGGATGTGGAGAAAGAGAAACACTCCTCCATTGTTGGGAATGCAAGCTTGTACAACTACTCTGGAAATCAGTCTGGCAGTGCCTCAGAAAATTGGACATAGTACTACCAGAGGATCCTGCAATACCTCTCCTGGGCATATATCCAGAAGATGTTCTAACTGGTAAGAAGGACACATGCTCCACTATGTTCATAGCAGCCTTATTTATAATAGCTAGAAGCTGGAAAGAACCCAGATGTCCTTCAACAGAGGAATGGATACAGAAAATGTGGTTCATTTACACAATGGAGTACTACTCACCTATTAAAAAATGAATTTATGAAATTCCTAGGCAAATGGATGGACCTGGAGGGCATCATCCTGACTGAGATAACCCAATCACAAAAGAACTCACATGATATGTACTCACTGATAAGTGGATATTAGCCCAGATACTTAGAATACCCAAGATATAAGATACAATTTGTGAAACGCATGAAACTTAAGAAGAACGAAGACCAAAGTGTGTACACTTTGCCCCTTCTTAGAATTGGGAACAAAACACCCATGGAAAGAGTTACAGAGACAAAATTTGGAGCTGAGATGAAAGGACGGACCATCTAGAGACTGCCATATCCAGGGATCCATCCCATAATCAGCCTCCAAGCGCTGACACCATTGCATACACTAGCAAGATTTTGCTGAAAGGACCCTGATATAGCTGTCTCTTGTGAGGCTATGCCGGGCCTAGCAAAAACAGAAGTGGATGCTCACAGTCAGCTATTGAATGGATCACAGGGCCCCCAATGGAGGAGTTAGAGAAAGTACCCAAGGAGCTAAAGGGAACTGCAACCCTATAGGTGGAACAACAATATGAACTAACCAGTACCCCCAGAGCTCGTGTCTCTAGCTGCATATGTATCAGAAGGTGGCCTAGTCGGCCATCACTGGAAAGAGAGGCCCATTGGTTGTGCAAACTTTATATGCCTCAGTATAAGGGAACGCCAGGGCCAATAAGTGGGAGTGGGTGGGTAGGGGAGTGGGTGGGGGAGGGTATGGGGGACTTTTGGGATAGCACTGGAAATGTGAATGAAGAAAATACCTAATAAAAGAAAGAAAGAAAAAAAAGAACATGCCAGTCTGTAGGTAAAGCTGGAATAAGAGTTTAAACTCACGGGATCCAGCTTGAATTCAATTTTAGAAGCTTCACTACCATTGGGCTTTGGGGGTCAGCCTACTGACTTGATTAGAACACCAAATTTTCATGCCCTATTGTCTGTTGGAAACTTAGGGTCTCATGAATGTAGCAGGAATATGAATATCAGTACTAGACTTCAGTCTGTGCTGTCTAGAGTGTTAATGTCCCCAATTTCGGGGTAAGTTTGTACCCAGATGGATTTTTCAATCTCTAGCTAGTGCCTGAACTCAGTCTGTGGCCACAAATAAATGTGAACTTTATTTACTGGCTTAAAACTCTATGATGAATATTAGTAGTCAATCTAGACCACTTAAATACTGTGAAGCAGGTTATGACTTAGCCCGACAGTGTTAGGAAATATTCTCTAGCCACTATTGGAGGTTGGTTTTTAGGCCTTTAACTGTGGTCATGGTTTAAGGGCTTTGTCTTGGGTCAGTGCTCTGGATGTTGCCAGTGATATCATTTGGTTCTTCACTATAGTGAATTTAGTCTGTGCTTAGATATAGATTTTAGAGCGGTCGCCATCTTGGTCCGGGACCCGCCGAACTTAGGAAATTAGTCTGAACAGGTGAGAGGGTGCGCCAGAGAACCTGACAGCTTCTGGAACAGGCAGAAGCACAGAGGCGCTGAGGCAGCACCCTGTGTGGGCCGGGGACAGCCGGCCACCTTCCGGACCAGAGGACAGGTGCCCACCCGGCTGGGGAGGCGGCCTAAGCCACAGCAGCAGCGGTCGCCATCTTGGTCCCGGGACTCCAAGGAACTTAGGAATTTAGTCTGCTTAGGTGAGAGTCTGTACCACCTGGGAACTGCCAAAGCAACACAGTGCCTGAGAAAGGTCCTGTTTTGGGCCTTCTTCTTCGGCCAGGAGGAGGTCCAAATACAAGATATCTGCGCACCTTCCCTGTAAGAGAGCTTGCCAGCAGAGAGTGCTCTGAGCACTGAAACTCAGAGGAGAGAATCTGTCTCCCAGGTCTGCTGATAGACGGTAACAGAATCACCAGAAGAACAATCTCTAAACAGAGTCAACTATAACTACTAACTCCAGAGATTACCAGATGGCGAAAGGTAAACGGAGGAATCTTACTAACAGGAACCAAGACCACTCACCATCACCAGAACCCAGCACACCCACTTCGCCCAGTCCAGGGAACCCCAACACACCTGAGAACCTAGACCTAGATTTAAAAGCATGTCTCATGATGATGGTAGAGGACATCAAGAAGGACTTTAATAAATCACTTAAAGAAATACAGGAGAACACTGCTAAAGAGTTACAAGTCCTTAAAGAAAAACAGGAAAACACAATCAAACAGGTAGAAGTCCTTACAGAAAAAGAGGAAAAAACATACAAACAGGTGATGGAAATGAACAAAACCATACTAGACCTAAAAAGGGAAGTAGACACAATAAAGAAAACTCAAAGCGAGGCAACACTAGAGATAGAAACCCTAGGAAAGAAATCTGGAACCATAGATTTGAGCATCAGCAACAGAATACAAGAGATGGAAGAGAGAATCTCAGGTGCAGAAGATTCCATAGAGAACATCGGCACAACAATCAAAGAAAATGGAAAATGCAAAAAGATCCTAACTCAAAATATCCAGGAAATCCAGGACACAATAAGAAGACCAAACGTACGGATAATAGGAGTGGATGAGAATGAAGATTTTCAACTCAAAGGTCCAGCAAACATCTTCAACAAAATTATTGAAGAAAACTTCCCAAATCTAAAGAATGAGATGCATATGAACATACAAGAAGCCTACAGAACTCCAAATAGACTGGACCAGAAAAGAAATTCCTCCCGACACATAATAATCAGAACATCAAATGCACTAAATAAAGATAGAATACTAAAAGCAGTAAGGGAAAAAGGTCAAGTAACATATAAAGGCAAGCCTATCAGAATTACACCAGATTTTTCACCAGAGACTATGAAAGCCAGAAGAGCATGGACAGATGTTATACAGACACTAAGAGAACACAAACTGCAGCCCAGGCTACTATACCCAGCCAAACTCTCAATTATCATAGAGGGAGAAACCAAAGTATTCCACGACAAAACCAAATTCACGCATTATCTCTCCACGAATCCAGCCCTTCAAAGGATAATAACAGAAAAAAACCAATACAAGAACGGGAACAACGCCCTAGAAAAAACAAGAAGGTAATCCCTCAACAAACCTAAAAGAAGACAGCCACAAGAACAGAATGCCACCTTTAACAACTAAAATAACAGGAAGCAACAATTACTTTTCCTTAATATCTCTTAACATCAATGGTCTCAACTCGCCAATAAAAAGACATAGACTAACAAACTGGCTACACAAACAAGACCCAACATTTTGCTGCTTACAGGAAACTCATCTCAGAGAAAAAGATAGACACTACCTCAGAATGAAAGGCTGGAAAACAATTTTCCAAGCAAATGGTATGAAGAAACAAGCAGGAGTAGCCATCCTAATATCTGATAAGATTGACTTCCAACCCAAAGTCATCAAAAAAGACAAGGAGGGACACTTCATTCTCATCAAAGGTAAAATCCTCCAAGAGGAACTCTCAATTCTGAATATCTATGCTCCAAATACAAGAGCAGCCACATTCACTAAAGAAACTTTAGTAAAGCTCAAAGCACACATTGCGCCTCACACAATAATAGTGGGAGACTTCAACACACCACTTTCACCAATGGACAGATCATGGAAACAGAAACTAAACAGGGACACACTGAAACTAACAGAAGTGATGAAACAAATGGATCTGACAGATATCTACAGAACATTTTTCCCTAAAACAAAAGGATATACCTTCTTCTCAGCACCTCATGGTACCTTCTCCAAAATTGACCACATAATAGGTCACAAATCAGGCCTCAACAGATTCAAAAATATTGAAATTGTCCCATGTATCCTATCAGATCACCATGCACTAAGGCTGATCTTCAATAACAAAATAAATAACAGAAAGCCAACATTCACATGGAAACTGAACAACACTCTTCTCAATGATACCTTGGTCAAGGAAGGAATAAAGAAAGAAATTAAAGACTTTTTAGAGTTTAATGAAAATGAAGCCACAACGTACCCAAACCTTTGGGACACAATGAAAGCATTTCTAAGAGGGAAACTCATAGCTATGAGTGCCTTCAAGAAAAAACGGGAGAGAGCACATACTAGCAGCTTGACAACACATCTAAAAGCTCTAGAAAAAAAGGAAGCAAATTCACCCAAGAGGAGTAGACGGCAGGAAATAATCAAACTCAGGGGTGAAATCAACCAAGTGGAAACAAGAAGAACTATTCAAAGAATTAACCAAACGAGGAGTTGGTTCTTTGAGAAAATCAACAAGATAGATAAACCCTTAGCTAGACTCACTAAAGGGCACAGGGACAAAATCCTAATTAACAAAATCAGAAATGAAAAGGGAGACATAACAACAGATCCTGAAGAAATCCAAAACACCATCAGATCCTTCTACAAAAGGCTATACTCAACAAAACTGGAAAACCTGGACGAAATGGACAAATTTCTGGACAGATACCAGGTACCAAAGTTGAATCAGGATCAAGTTGACCTTCTAAACAGTCCCATATCCCCTAAAGAAATAGAAGCAGTTATTAATAGTCTCCCAGCCAAAAAAAGCCCAGGACCAGACGGGTTTAGTGCAGAGTTCTATCAGACCTTCAAAGAAGATCTAACTCCAGTTCTGCACAAACTTTTTCACAAGATAGAAGTAGAAGGTATTCTACCCAACTCATTTTATGAAGCCACTATTACTCTGATACCTAAACCACAGAAAGATCCAACAAAGATAGAGAACTTCAGACCAATTTCTCTTATGAACATCGATGCAAAAATCCTTAATAAAATTCTCGCTAACCGAATCCAAGAACACATTAAAGCAATCATCCATCCTGACCAAGTAGGTTTTATTCCAGGGATGCAGGGATGGTTTAATATACGAAAATCCATCAATGTAATCCATTATATAAACAAACTCAAAGACAAAAACCACATGATCATCTCGTTAGATGCAGAAAAAGCATTTGACAAGATCCAACACCCATTCATGATAAAAGTTCTGGAAAGATCAGGAATTCAAGGCCAATACCTAAACATGATAAAAGCAATCTACAGCAAACCAGTAGCCAACATCAAAGTAAATGGAGAGAAGCTGGAAGCAATCCCACTAAAATCAGGGACTAGACAAGGCTGCCCACTTTCTCCCTACCTTTTCAACATAGTACTTGAAGTATTAGCCAGAGCAATTCGACAACAAAAGGAGATCAAGGGGATACAAATTGGAAAAGAGGAAGTCAAAATATCACTTTTTGCAGATGATATGATAGTATATATAAGTGACCCTAAAAATTCCAACAGAGAACTCCTAAACCTGATAAACAGCTTCGGTGAAGTAGCTGGATATAAAATTAACTCAAACAAGTCAATGGCCTTTCTCTACACAAAGAATAAACAGGCTGAGAAAGAAATTAGGGAAACAACACCCTTCTCAATAGCCACAAATAATATAAAATATCTCGGCGTGACTCTAACGAAGGAAGTGAAAGATCTGTATGATAAAAACTTCAAGTCCCTGAAGAAAGAAATTAAAGAAGATCTCAGAAGATGGAAAGATCTCCCATGCTCATGGATTGGCAGGACCAACATTGTAAAAATGGCTATCTTGCCAAAAGCAATCTACAGATTCAATGCAATCCCCATTAAAATTCCAACTCAATTCTTCAACGAATTAGAAGGAGCAATTTGCAAATTCATCTGGAATAACAAAAAACCGAGGATAGCAAAAACTCTTCTCAAGGATAAAAGAACCTCTGGTGGAATCACCATGCCTGACCTAAAGCTTTACTACAGAGCAATTGTGATAAAAACTGCATGGTACTGGTATAGAGACAGACAAGTGGACCAATGGAATAGAATTGAAGACCCAGAAATGAACCCACACACCTATGGTCACTTGATCTTCGACAAGGGAGCCAAAACCATCCAGTGGAAGAAAGACAGCATTTTCAACAATTGGTGCTGGCACAACTGGTTGTTATCATGTAGAAGAATGCGAATCGATCCATACTTATCTCCTTGTACTAAGGTCAAATCTAAGTGGATCAAGGAACTTCACATAAAACCAGAGACACTGAAACTTATAGAGGAGAAAGTGGGGAAAAGCCTTGAAGATATGGGCACAGGGGAAAAATTCCTGAACAGAACAGCAATGGCTTGTGCTGTAAGATCGAGAATTGACAAATGGGACCTAATGAAACTCCAAAGTTTCTGCAAGGCAAAAGACACTGTCTATAAGACAAAAAGACCACCAACAGACTGGGAAAGGATCTTTACCTATCCTAAATCAGATAGGGGACTAATATCCAACATATATAAAGAACTCAAGAAGGTGGACCTCAGAAAATCAAATAACCCCCTTAAAAAATGGGGCTCAGAACTGAACAAAGAATTCTCACCTGAGGAATACCGAATGGCAGAGAAGCACCTGAAAAAATGTTCAACATCCTTAATCATCAGGGAAATGCAAATCAAAACAACCCTGAGATTCCACCTCACACCAGTGAGAATGGCTAAGATCAAAAATTCAGGTGACAGCAGATGCTGGCGAGGATGTGGAGAAAGAGGAACACTCCTCCATTGTTGGTGGGATTGCAGGCTTGTACAACCACTCTGGAAATCAGTCTGGCGGTTCCTCAGAAAATTGGACATAGTACTACCGGAGGATCCAGCAATACCTCTCCTGGGCATATATCCAGAAGAAGCCCCAACTGGTAAGAAGGACACATGCTCCACTATGTTCATAGCAGCCTTATTTATAATAGCCAGAAACTGGAAAGAACCCAGATGCCCCTCAACAGAGGAATGGATACAGAAAATGTGGTACATCTACACAATGGAGTACTACTCAGCTATTAAAAAGAATGAATTTATGAAATTCCTAGCCAAATGGATGGACCTGGAGAGCATCATCCTGAGTGAGGTAACACAATCACAAAGGAACTCACACAATATGTACTCACTGATAAGTGGATACTAGCCCAAAACCTAGGATACCCACGATATAAGATACAATTTCCTAAACACATGAAACTCAAGAAAAATGAAGACTGAAGTGTGGACACTATGCCCCTCCTTAGAAGTGGGAACAAAACACCCATGGAAGGAGTTACAGAAACAAAGTATGGAGCTGAGATGAAAGGATGGACCTTGTAGAGACTGCCATATCCAGGGATCCACCCCATAATCAGCTTCCAAATGCTGACACCATTGCATACACTAGCAAGATTTTACTGAAAGGACCCAGATGTAGCTGTCTCTTGTGAGACTATGCCGGGGCCTAGCAAACACAGAAGTGGATGCTCACAGTCAGCTAATGGATGGATCACAGGGCTCCCAATGGAGGAGCTAGAGAAAGTACCCAAGGAGCTAAAGGGATCTTCAACCCTATAGGTGGAACAACATTATGAACTAACCAGTACCCCTGAGCTCTTGACTCTAGCTGCATATGTATCAAAAGATGGCCTAGTCGGCCATCACTGGAAAGAGAGGCCCATTGGACACGCAGACTTTGTGTGCCCCGGTACAGGGGAACGCCAGGGCCAAAGGGGGGGAGTGGGTGGGTAGGGGAGTGGGGGTGGGTGGGTAAGGGGGACTTTTGGTATAGCATTGGAAATGTAAATGAGCTAAATACCTAATTAAAAAAAAAAATCCTCACCAAAAAAAAAAAAAAAAAACCTCAGGTGACAACATGTGTTGGTCAGGATGTGGAGAAAAAGGAACTCTTCTGCATTGCTGGTGGGTTTGCAAACTGGTATAACCACTCTTTAAATCAATCTGGAGGTTCCTCTGAAAGTTGGAAATAGATCTATCTACCTAAAGACCCAGAAATACCACTCTTGGGAATATACCCAGATGATGTCCCACCATGCCACAGGGTCACATATTCCACTATGATTATAGCAGCCTTGTTTGTGATAGCCAGAAGCTGGAAATGACCCAGATGTCCCATGACAGAAGAATAGATACAGAAATTGTGGTTCATTCACACAATGGAATACTACTTAGCTATTAAGAACAAGGACTTCTTGTGTTTTGCAGACAAATGGATGCATCTAGAAATTATCATTCTGAGTGAGGTACTCAGACCTAAAAGGACATACATGGTATATACTCACTAATAAGTGGATATTAGCCAAAAATAAAAATTGAATTGGGGAAAAGCTGGAAGAATCTGAGGAGGAGGGCAACCCTGTAGAAGGACCAGCAGTCTCAGTTAACCTGGACCCCTGAGATCACTCAAACACTGAACCACCAACTAGGCAGCATACACCAGCTGATATGAGGCCATAAGACTGACCCAGAGGACTACCAAGTCTAGGTTAATTCAAAGAAGAAACACCTAACCTTCAAGAGACTGGAGGCCCCACGGAGTTTAGAAGTCTGGTTGGGGGAAGGGTGGGTGGTAGGGACATCCTCCTAGAGACAGAGGGGTGGGAAGGAGGTATGGGATATGGAACAATCAGAGGGTGGAACCGGGAGGGGGTAATAAAATCTGGAGTGTAAAAATAAATAAATAAAAAATAAATAATCATATCATGAATAATCAAAAAAAAAAAAAAAAAAGATATAGATTTTAATCTGTTGGTAGATTTCAGGCTAAAAATATGAGAAATATTTGTTCTATCTTTGCCAGGTTTGTCTTTAATTTACATTTAAATTTTTGGTTCAGCTCCATCCTAGTTCTGGCAAGCAGTTTAGATTCTGCTACTAAAGATTTTTCCTAGGTCAAGGGTCAAGTTTAAATCTGTAGTTTGTTGGAGTTCAGATCCCTTCTGGAACTAATATTTAACCAGAGATATGATTCACACTATCTTAAAGATAAAAGATTGTTCATTAGATATTTGGCTGAGTGTGTGTGTCCAAAAGAGGCGGATAGATTTACTTTCAGTTTCAAAAATTAGGTTGGATATTAAGCTTATAAATTCAGTCTATGATAAAAATTATAGATTGGTTCTGTGGTAAATTTTGAGATCTACTCTATGACCAGTTTGAGGCTTTAATGTTTAGGACTTAAATCAGTGGCTAGTGATAGGTCTCAGTCTATCCTAAGAAGATTGGATCCATGGTCAGATTTGTTAGCCCTTTCCTAGCTAGATTTGAATTTAGACTTTAAACCAGGTTAACTCTCAGTCTGTGGCCATCCTCAAGCTTCTATCAGTTTAAGTCATCTCTGTAGTCAGAATAAACCTCAGGTTTCATAGAAGATTGGGTTGTACTTCTTGGCCATAATCACAGCAGTCTTAGGCCAAGTTTAGAGTTGGGTTTCTGTACATGTTTTCGTCTCTGTCTGAGTCCAAGTTTAGTAGTCATTTGCTTGCCAGTGTTGGAGTTATGTTCTGGTTAGTGCTAAGTCTGTCGAAATTGTAGCTGGTTTAGTTTCCAATATCAGATCTCAGGTTGTGGCTGAGTTAGAACTGTGCTGAGGGCTCACAGTACCATGCTGAACCCTCATTTCGTGTGTGTGTGTGTGTGTGTGTGTGTGTGTGTGTGTGTGTGTGCACGCGCATTCGAGTGTGTGCTTGTGTGAAATACTAACTATATTCCAGGGGTAGTTCAACCTGTAGCTTAGGCTAGTCATTCAGCCAGGAGGCAAGTTTAGGTGATGTGTCTGATACTATATTGGATTCTTATTTAGGGGGTCATGGTCAGGCTACAATCAGGACTGAAGATTAGATATTTTTTCTGGACCAGCTATAGGCATTTATAATTGGGCCACAATTTTGAAGTTAGTATGGAATTAGGTCTAGAGGCTCAATTTTTTCAGGGTTAAGAATTTGGAGTGTGACCAGAAAGAGATCAGTTTATGACTAGAGTTAAGATCTCTATCTTTGGCTAGGTCAAGAGATTGGTCCAAAATGAAGTTAAATCTCTAAATCCAGAGTTAGAAGTCTACATATAAAACACAGGCCAGTTGTGGCCCTACCCACAATGGATGGAACCTTCCCATCAATTACTAATTAAGACAATGCCTTACAGGCTTACCTGCAGCCTGATCTTATGAAGACATTTTCTTAAATTGAGGTTCTGGCCTCTGAGTTGGCTTTAGCTTGTATCAAGTTGACATAGACTATCCTCTACAGCATGCATGCTTATTTTCCTTCTTGTTTGATTGTTCTTTTGTGAGATGAGATTTCATGACTCAACCAGGCTAGCCTTGAAATCTTAATCCTCTTGTCTTGTCTCCCAACTGCCATGGTTACATGTGTATAACCCACTCTCCGGGCTCATCTTTTCTCTCTCATTCTCCCATTGTAGCTTCATGACATTTATGTGAGTGGTATTATCTCCACTGTACAAATAAGGAAACCCACTAATCTGCTTAAGAAGCTTAAAGGGGTTGATATAGGACCAGGTTGAAAATCCAATGTTATTCAGACTCCAAGCTTCTATGGCTTTGTATGATATTATTTCATCTGTATTATAGAGGTGAGATTTACATCTTACTTTGACTTTATTGTGTCTTTTTTTATTTTCACAACTCTGAAAACATAGTTTATATTTTTATTTTCTCCTTTATCCAACTGGGGAAGTTTGTTCCGAGAGGAAGTATTTGCAATGTCACACAGTTTATAAGTAGCAAAGCAAAGATTACAACTCAAGTAGAACAACCTCTCTGTTGAAGCCTTTTCTTAATTTATCACCAGGCATGAGCTTTGATAGACATTGGGACTTGATGCAAAGTGAAGCAGGGAAGACTTTAGGGGTAAGCAGCCTTGTGCCATTCGCCACAGTGATGTGAACCTCAGAGAGAGAAGCCCAGAAGAAGGGTTGACATCATAACCTTCCTGGTAGCTGGGCAGGACATCAGTGTGGTGAGGTTTTGACTGTGTAGAAAGGAGGGTCATTGAACATTCCAGAGAAAGCACATAGCCCAGTGGTTCTCCACCTTCCTAATGCTGTGACCCTTTTACTGCAGATCCTCAAGTTGTAGAGAAATAGAAGCCAGCCATGGCCATGAGCACATGGAGCGTGGGGAAAGGGAAGGGGAGAGCAAGAGCAAGAGTGAGAAGCAAGAGAGCAAGAGAACAAGAGAGGGAGGAAGGGGACAAGCATCCCCTTTTATAGTGGGTCAGGATGAAAAGACTTCCAGACAGCAGGAGTGAGAGTCAGGGTAGGATCAGAAATATCTAGCCCACGTCAAGCCTGCATGCTATCCTTATGTCTTCCACAGCTCTGACCACAACGTAAACAGCAGCTGGTGGTGCGGACTGGAGGACAACAGGTCCTGTTTTGTAGGGAAGGTGTGGACTTTAGCAAGTCCTCTCCTTTGTCTGGGTTGAAGTGAGTTCCTTTTTTGTCACAAGGTGGTTTGCCACTTAGAACTTCAAATGTTTGCTGTTTCCCATTGTCGCAGAAAGCAGCACATGACACAGAGTGACAGAGTGAGGCAACAATCACTTTAGCCAGTCTGGAAAGGCTCTAGAGAGACACAATGGCTTGAACTACAAGCAAGAAGGGAGTAGGAGATAGGATAGGGCAGTGGTTTGTGACCTACAGTTTGATGTAAATGGGAAGGGGGGAGGTTGTTAGAAGTGCAGGTAGAGTAGATGATCCCAGGAAATATAGTTTAAGAGATTCAATGGAAATTTAGGCACCTTTTGAAGGAATTCAGGGGGAGGGGTGCTTGCTTTAAAACAAAGGCCTCTCTGAACCCAAGAATGGGAAAAGGAAATATCAAAGATGAAAAGTCCAGGCAGGGTAGCAACCTAACTTATGGGCTAAGATGGTCCACGCACTGAAACACAAGTTCAGGTTGACCTTAAGCAAAACTCTTCAAATTTCCTTAGGGAAGAAAGTACCATTTATTCCTCCAGGAAGCCCACCTCCTAATTCAAATCATTCTGTAGAGTCACAGGAAGCCGACTGGCTTGTAACATTCTCTGTCGCCACCTGGTGGACAAGAAGAGGAAGTGACTCACGATACAAAAAAAAAAAAAAAGGGGGCAGTTAAGTTTGGAGGGGAAGAGAGGATATGAAGTTGAACCAGGGTGGGTGAGCATTTGGTGTTCAGGCACTGAGGAGAGTTAGGATCAACTACGGGCCTCAAAAGACTGGACAGTGTGGAAAATTACCCAAGGAATGTGGAATGTGCCTGGTCTGTAAACGCATCAGATAGTTCACAGTAACGGCTTACACCATGCCAATATTGTGCTAAAAAATTTATGTGCATTTCTCTCCCATTTGAGACTAACAGCCACTTATCACAACATTTCCATTTTCAGATATGTAAAGTGAGACTTGGTATGGTTCAATAACTTTTGGAACTATTCAGTAGCAGGCTGTTCAAGCTTTTAATCACTATGCTATAAATTATAGCTGTCCATCACACTTGTGATGACACGATGGAATTTGAAATACCAAGAAGGTGCCTGGAGTACTTTGAGTCTGAGTCAAGGAGGCTGCGGTGCCAGTGGAGGAAAAGGGAGGGAGAGGTGACACACAGACCATTGGCTTGGACGTCTCTACCTTAAGCATTCAACCAAAGGAAAAGGTGGTCTAGTGAATCTAGTTTTTCAGCCAGGAGGAACATTTTAGTCACAAGCTCTACCCAGGACTTGAATGACAAAGGGCATCAGCAACCCACAGCACTGAACCACTATGCTAGCATTACTATATCACCTCAAACTACACATCACATCCTCACAAGTCTTTAGGTGGGAAAGTATATTGGTATACATTTTAGAACACACTGCTCCATAGGAAGCAAAAGGCCAAATGCTATGTGTACTGACCAACTAGAGAAATCAGAAAGAGCTTGGTTGAAAGAATCAGGGGCAAAGACAATCAGTCAGTATTGAGCACCTGATGTACGCCTGCTAGCTATTATGCTAAGTGTTTAAGAGCATCTTATGGGACTGTCCTAGATTCTGAGGGGAGTTGTGTAAGTAGTGCCACTTTTAGAGGAAGAATGGAGATAAGGCAACTTTGCTCTCTAGTCACAAAGCTATTCAGTACAGGAGCACTCTGTGATTGCAAAACCTGGGTTGTTTTGTCCAAATGATGGAAGGTACTTTTTTATTATGGAAAATGTTCAGTTAAGTGAGAAGTGAAGATAATAAGATAATGCAACCTCTTTACTGATCATCAAGTTGTAATTATTACACACACAAAGTCCATCTTATTTTATGTGTCCTCCCATCAAAATGGATTATTTTAAGCAAATCCCATACTTCAGAAAGCATTTAAAAAAATACAGAATTTTAAAAGAACATTTTAACCAGATTTATGAAATTAATTCCAATAATTTTATATTCACACATATACATTTTATTAAAATTTCTCTGCTATTTCATGTAGTTCCTCTTTTCTTATTTCTTGATATGTATCTTATATATGGAAAATGTATACATTTCATATATAGCCCTTGGCAGATTCATTATATGCATATACATCTGTATAAGCAAAATATATTCTAATGTGGTCATATCAGGTTTTCATCCCTTCCTGTATGTATGAGGCTTTAAATAGTTTCTTGTTCATAATGCCATTTCTTTCTTTCTTTCTTTCTTTCTTTCTTTCTTTCTTTCTTTCTTTCTTTCTTTCTTTCTTTCTTTTTTTGGTTTTTGGTTTTTGGTTTTTGGTTTTTCAAGGCAGGGTTTCTCTGTGTAGCCCTGGCTGTCCTGGAACTCACTCTGTAGACCAGGCTGGCCTCGAACTCAGAAATCCGCCTGCCTCTGCCTCCCAAATGCTGGGATTAAAGATGTGCGCCACCACGCCCAGGTCATAATGCCATTTCTGTTGATGTTTTTCTTGTTTTAGCTATTCTAATTGCTGTGTGTGAGGGTGGAGTAGATGTATCACTTTGTAGCTCATATTTTGTCTGATGAATACAGATGTTGAAGAATAACTTTTTGCATACCAGTTTCGGATGTGCACCTTTCCTTTGTTTATATTATTTCTCTATATTTTGGATATATAGCAGATTATATGTCTTCTCTTAGTTAATCACTGACCTTTTGACCTTTATGTTTTAAAGACTTTAATTCTTCTAGTGAAGGCAAGAGTTACAAAAATACACATATTAATGGGGTACTGTGTAATACTTTGTATATGTACACACTATTTAATGCTTAAACCATGTTAGACACATTTGTATTCCTTAAATATTTGTCAATTCTTTGTTGTGAAAATGTTTAGCATCCTTCCTTCTGTTTTTTGAAATGTTCAAACATAATTGCCACATGAAGTCCCTGTACAACAATACACCAGAATTGTTCCTATCTGTAACTTCTCATTAGTTTTCCTATCTCTGTCCTATTGCATTCCCCCCTGCCTCTGAGAACCACACCCCCATTTTACTCTTATCATCTACAGAACCAACATTTTAGCTCCCATGATACTGGTCTTTCTGTGTCTGGTTAATGTCGCTTAGCATAATGATTCCCTACTTGTATCTATGTTGCTGTGATTTTGTCCCCTTTAGCTTGAGAGAATTTGTAATGCCATACAGACTGTGCTCAAATTTATAAATCACAGCTTCTGCCTTTTTTTATTCTTGAATTTTTCTAAACTCCAGTATGTTGACAAATAGTTTTTGATAAGGTTGTTGAGCTTCTATAACAACCTTCTGTTTTATGTTTTCTTTTAATTAAAAAGTATTCTTAGCTAGAAATTAAGTTGAATTCATCTTTCATTTTTAAGGATATGTTTATTTTTATTTCATGTGTATTTGGTCTGCATAAATGTCTGTGTACTATGTGCATGCAGTGCCCACAGAGTCCAGAAGAGGGCACTATATCCTCTGGAATTGAGTTACCAACCCTTGTGTGGCATATGTAGATGCTCACAATTGAACTTGCCTCCTCTGAAAGAGCGACTAGTGCTCTTAAACACTGGGCCATAACTCCAGCCCATGTTTAACTTTTTGTTTTACTTGGTTTTCTTAAGTAATATTTGTTTCCTTGAATAAAATAAAAACATTATTCTATTTCCTCCCTAGAATCAGTTGATGTTGGTTTCTAATGGAAGCTGTTAGTTAATTTCTCCATCCCAGGATCAGTTGAACGAGCTTATTTTCCCACCAGCGAGGAATAATGGTATCTGTAATAAACATGCGACTGTTTAAGTAGACATGTTTCTTAGGCTCTATTTCAATATTCATTTTATCAATTTTTAGGATCTTGACTAGTGTCTAGTGGATAGCATGGGAAAGAAATTACACATTTACAAATTGACTCTTCCCATAAAATTCAACTGAAATAGGCTATATATCATTTAGGTCTGCTTTTAGTTTCCTCTTGCTATGTGGTTGGTTTTTTTTTTTTGTTTTTGTTTTTGTTTTTTTTTGTTTTTTGTTTGTTTTGTTTTGTTTTGTTTTTGTTTTTTAGTTTTCATTTTATGGATCCTATAAAATACTTTTTTAACATTGATAACTGTGTTTCCTTCTATATTCAGATCCTATTGTAAATGGAATTATTTCTAAGATCACGTCTACATTTCCATTGTTATTATACGATTTGCAATGGATACTTTCATATTGGCATTTTGGATGTTTGCCTCGCTAGTGACTCAATAGTTTTAGTAGCATTTTTCTTTAGATTGCTTCATATTTTCTGTAACAATAATCATAATGTGTGCAGATAACACCATCCTTTCTAATATATATTTCTCTTATTTCATATTGTTGTCTCACTTTTTTTCTGACTGAGATTAAATATCTCAACAAAAGCAATGGTGTCTATTACCATTATCAGGAAAAAGCAATGGTAACCATTGCTTTTTCCTGATAATAGGAAGAGAATGTTCCTTCTTCCATCAAAAAATGTTTCTCTCTCTCTCTCTCTCTCTCTCTCTCTCTCTCTCTCTCTCTCCTCTCTGTGTACCCTTTGTGAAGTTAAGGTAGTTGTCTTCTCCTCCCAATTGCTCAGATAAGTTTGCCAAATTTTACCAAGCATGTTTTCTGCAAATATGTAGATATTCTCTTTTATTCCACAAACATGGAAATGTCACTGTCTTTTCTTTTTTTAAAAAAAATTTATTACGTATTTTCCTCAATTACATTTCCAATACTATCCCAAAAGTCCCCCATACCCTCCCCCCCCCCACTTCCCTACCCACCCACTCCCCCTTTTTGGCCCTGGCGTTCCCCTGTACTGGGGCATATAAAGTTTGCATGTCCAATGGGCCTCTCTTTCCAGTGATGGCCGACTAGGCCATCTTCTGATACATATGCAGCTAGAGTCAAGAGCTCTGGGGTACTGGTTAGTTCATAATGTTGTTGCACCTACAGGGTTGCAGATCTCTTTAGCTCCTTGGATACTTTCTCTAGCTCCTCCATTGGGGACCCTGTGATCCATTCAATAGCTGACTGTGAGCATCCACTTCTGTGTTTGCTAGGCCCCGGCCTAGTCTCACAAGAGACAGCTCTATCTGGGTCCTTTCAGCAAACGCTTGCTAGTGTGTCACTGTCTTTTCTATGATAAAGTGCTCTGTCATGGGATACACCTCATGTGGTGGTTTGAATGAAAGTGCCTTGGACTGCCTGTGGTTGGTTGTTGCTGTCATAGTTACTGCTCCAATGCCATAACAGTCTGCCTGTTGCTGGGCTCCCCGCCGTGATGGTCATGGTCTATAACTCTCTGGAGCTGTGAGCTGTAGATTAAATGCTTTATTTTATAACTTAATTTGGCATGGTTCTTTGTCACAACATTTAAAATGAAACTAAGACACTCCATTTTATATATGCCATAATGTATATAGTATATGTATCACAGATGTATGCAAAGTATTTATAAATATCCACCACCTACCCCTTAAACTTCTCCAAGACCTTGCCATATTCCACTCCCAATTGCACAGCATCTTTTTTTCTTAATTAAACCACAGATTTCAATTAGAGCTTTGCATAAGTGCTTAGGTATAGTACCATCTATTGCAGCATGGGGGACCACTAACACTGATAAATTATTTTAATATTGTTGCTAGATTCAAATTCTTCAACTTTGCTAAGAATGGTGATCTAATATTCTCTTTTCTTACATTGTTGTCTTTTGTTGCTGCTGCTTTTTAGAAGTAGGTTCCTATTTAGTTCAGGCTGATCTCGAACTCCCCATTTTCCTATATAAAAAGACCCTTGCCCATGGGCCACACATCAGATATCCTGCATATCAGATATTAATGCTGTGATTCATAACAGTAGCAAAATTAGAGTTATGAAGTAGCAATGAAAATAATGTTATGGTTGCGGGTCACCACAGCATGAGGAACTACATTAATGGGTCACAGCATTACAGAAGTTGAGAATATTAGGATAACATTGACTTTATAATGTTAATTGGGAAAAGTTACTTCCTCCTCTGGCTTGGGAGAGAATATGTTTTAAAATTATATTTCTTTTAATCATATGAATAGCCAGAGGTCAAAATAAATTTAAATTTATGTACAAAACTACCTGAAATTGAAAATTTCTTTGTGGAAACCATTTTAATAACAAAATTACTTAATAGAAAAGACTAAAAATATCTCTCATTTCTTTTAATACCATTATTAATGAGTAATGTTTCTCAAAGAATATTTCCATTTTATCTAAATTATATCCATTAAGTAGTTTTTTTATAGTATTCTCCATTTCAGGGCATGTATTAAAATTCCTATATAACAGTCTACCATGTGACTGTAGCACTTGTCCTAGCTACTGTTAATATGTTAATAGAATTTTTCTTATTTTCCTTTTGAGACCCTTAGGAGTAAAACAACTGAAATATTTCTTGTATATATACTTTTTGTACACACTGTGGTATGAGGCCTTGTTGGAGGAAGTATGTCATTGTGTAGGCGGGCTTTGAGGGCTCCTAGAGAGCTCTAACTCTGCCCAGCAAGGAAGAGAGTCTTATCCTGGCTGCCTTCCAATCCAGCACCATGCCTGCCTGGAAGCTACCAAGCTTCCCACCATGATGATAATGGACGGAACCTCTGAACCTGTAAGCCAGCCCCAATTAAAAGTTCTCCTTATAAATGGTCATGGTGTCTCTTCACAGCAATAAATCCCAAACTAAGACACACACACACATTCATTTCTTTTTTTAAAAACTTTATTCTTTCACCGGTTCATACAGATGTTAGTTGACTAATATATATATATTACTGTAGCTCATCCTCTTACTTGAGTCCTCCTGTTTCCCAAGTCCCCATTAAACATCTCTCTCTTCCTCCTTCTTCCTTCCCTCCCTCCTTCCCCTTCTCTGTCAGTCTCATGTGTATGTGCACATGCGTGCATGTGTGTGTGTGTACATGCACACACACACACACACACACACACACACACACACACACTTAATTAGGGTTGCCTGCATGAACATAGGTGGGTGGTTATTTATTTGAATGAGGGCAATGTTCATGCATTCTTTTTTTTTTTTTTTGAAAATCTCTTAGAAGTGGAATTACTACATTATGGTATAGGCTTATTTTAGAGCAATTTACCAAATGATTTCCTGAAGTGGAAGAAATAACCTTTGCTCACACCAACAACATATTAAAGTTCCAGCTGTTTCACTTCCATGGTGACACTTGCTATGGTAATTTCTCTGAATTGGAACTTTTTTAATGCTTATATTTATTTTTGAAAACGTGGTACAATATATTTTGGTAATAGTGTTTCCCTGCCTTCAGCTTCTCACAGGTCCTCCCCACCTCTGTACACATGTAACTTCATGTTCTTGTGTGATCTTTAAATAAACCAAAGCACAACAACAATAAAAAGAAGCACAAACAAGCAAAAAAAAAAAAAAAAAAAACACCAAAAACCAAAAACCAATAAAACAAAGTCATGCAGTCTGATTTGTGTTTGCCATGCATAGGTCATGGTCTCAATTGTTGCTTATATACCCAGAGTCACTTCAATGAAGGAAACTGATTTTCCCTCTCGTATAGATTCCATTGCAAATAGCTTCTCGGCTAGGAGTGGGATGTGTCCATATCCACTCCTCCCATTGCCTGGCTCGATTCTGCACAGGTCTTGTTCATGTTGTCATAGTCTTTGTAAATTTATGTGTGTATTAGCCTTGTGTGTTGAAGAAGCAGTTTCCTTGATGTTGTCTACCACCTCTGGTTCCTACAGGAATCCTGGACATGATGGATTGTATTGGCTTTAACTATAAGAAAAACAATGTTCATCCTCTGCTAAGGTGCATCTTGTCAGGGATTTGGTCACAGATAGATGAGAGTAACTCTTACAGACTCTTTTATCAAAACCGAATGAAACAGATAAAATGTCTCATGATGTTGTGAATACTTGGAATCTGAGTCTTTCATACATTACTAGTATAATTTCATACATTTCTGGTACAAATTCACATATTCTTCTAGAAAGTCACTTCTCTTTCATGTCCAGAATATAACAGAGCACTACATGCTTCCATGTAAAAGTATCACAAAAGGCCCCATTTTCAATGCTACCTGGTCATTCCTGAGATTATATACACACCAGTAACATTATATGGACTTTTAAAGGTGTATTTATATATTTAGGGATACATACATACATAATACACACACATATATACACATATAGGGTGCTTGTGTGTATGTATGTGTATATATATATTATATGTATATGTATGTGTGTGTATATGTGTGTGTGTGTGTGTGTGTGTGTGTAACTGGGAAAGATTAAAGAAGTAGTGGGGGAGAAGTGATGATGAATATAAAAGTATATCACAGCCAATCATCAGGATGATGCAAATGTTGTATATCTTGTCTGTCCATGTCAATATCCTAATTATTCTGCTTTTAATATTTCTTCAACACAATACCAGTGGGGGAATCTGGGGCAAGGGTACACAGAATTCGTCATCATTACTCATTGCCCAGGCATATGAAAGTACATTTATCTCAAAATGAGAATTTAATTATAATGCTCTTGGGAGCACAGGAGGAAGCTTCATGAAACTCCTACTTGTGGGAAACTGTCAAGTTCAAGGGAGAAGAACAGATTAGAGACTTGCTGAAAGGAAGAAGGGTGTACTATGGAGATCTTTAAGCTGCAGAAAGAACAAAAACAGAATAAAAATTTTAATGAACTTCATTTCTTTTTAATTTTTCATATATGTTTTGGTCATATTCATTTCCTTCCTCCAACTCTTGCCAGATCTTCTCTCATCTTCTTGTTCTTTTTATCTCTTAAACAGAGAGCATCTTTGTTAGATGTGGGCCATTTGTGTCCACTTTTTCTCAGGGCTGGGATTCTGTTTGAACCTGTGCAGGTCCTAAATGTGTTAGTGTTTGTGATTTTTATGTGTTATTTCTGTTGTGTCTGGATGCTGCTCTCTTGGCATTGTCCTTTACCTCTCTCTTTGACCAATCTTTCTGCCTTCTCTTCTGCATAGAGCCCTGAGCCTTGAGAGTCCGAGTCTGACTGGTGAAGAGAAGTTTGAAGTCTTTCAGAAGACCTAGGTTTGTTTCCCGGAATACATATAGTGAGTGACTCATAACTGTGTTTAACTGCAGTTCCGGGGGTATCCAAATGTCCTATTTTGGCCTCCAAGTGCACCAGGAACAAATGTGGATGACTAAACATCAGTAATATTTGTATAATATTTGCATAATTTATTCGGATAAAACATATGTATTAAAATTAAAATATAGTGTTTGTAGAGTCATAGTTTTGCTATGTATCTAAGGCTAGCATTAAACTCATGATTCTCTATACTCTAGTCTCAGCTTCTAAGTACTGGGATTACAGACATCTACATGCCCTATTTCTTGAAAAACATTTCTTGTCATTGCAACTTTAAATAATATGATTTTATTATTGCATAGTTAATACATGGATATAAAGTATAACAAACGCTGAGTCTTAATATTCAGGTGATAGAAGATTAAGCAGGGAAGAGAAGAGGGGAACATTATGAAAGGCACTGGTACCAAGGTGTCCACTGGTACAAAATGAAAAACCAGGTTAAATACAGACAAGCTGCCAGTAAATGCATCACAGAATGGTTGTGATGTGTCAATTTGGATAAGTTGCAGTCACACTATTCTTTCAAACACTAATCTAAATGTTGTTGCTAAAAAAAAAGAAATCTTTCACATGCAAATTAATCTTCTAACCCACTGACTTCAAGTAAGGGAGATTACCATGGATAAAGGCAATGGGCCTGACTAAAATCAGGTAGGAATGCAAGTCAAGGTTGAAATCTCTCAAAGAAAGAAGAGGCTATGCTTCTAAACATCTGCATCAGCCTCTGCCTGCCTGGCACCACTCTTCTCCTTATGAAGTATTGACTTAAGGGTCCTAGGATTGCTTATCTAGCTCCATAGCTGCATAGGCCATGCCATGTAACAAATGTCTGTGCAAATACCCCCATGCACCCTATTTTTCTCCTTCTTTGGTTTATCTTGAATGATGTAAATATTAACTGTAAAATAGAATTATATGACAGAGTTGAACATAAATAAACAGATCATCCATATCAATAACATGAATGGGACAACAACATTTGAGAAATGGTTCAGGCAAAGTACAAGATGAATGTGAAATATTTTGTAGCGCCAGAAAGTATAGTTTAACAAGACAGCTCATATCAAAGGACCATAGAGACCAATAACAAACAACTTTCAATTGGCTAGAGATGGCAAGTTCTAAGGAAAGGATTACAATTAAAATATGAAGTGAATATATGTGGATCTTTAGTTGTATGTAAATGTTAGCATTCAAATAAATGAAGAGGAGAATGGAGACTATTCCTCTTTATGAGATAGCTCTATGTAATTTAATTTTTACAAACTCACTCTGCAAGGAGTTAGAATATAGTTATCAGCACCTCTATCCCCTTGAGTGTGGATAAGTTGTAGTGAATTCCTTCTAAATGGTGGCAAATCACCCTTAGAGTACAAAAGCCTTCACAACGAATTATAGCCAGCAGCAGGATTCCTTATGCCAATTCCTCTCACACATATTTCAAATCCATTTACCTTCTAATTCTCCTGCTAGCTTGCCTCCAAAGGTGCTCATAGGATTTTTTAGCTTCATCTGAATAATCTTCTGATTTGAAGATCATCTGTGTCATATAGAACAGAACCATAATAAATATTTCTCACCATATCCATACATATTGACACAGGTTCTATGATTAAAGCATTGATATTTTAGGAACTATTTTAAAACTCTACCCAGAATATAATTATATAATTTCATATATATGTATATATATGTATATATATATATATATATATATATATATATAGCAAGTATATATAAATACTTGTATATATATATATATATATATTCAAACTTAAAAAAGAAACTAATTCATTCAAAGCACTAGATCTTTACTGAAATTTTTTTCTGTGATGGGCATGGTGACTCACAACTGTAACCCCAGTACTTTGGGATCTGGGATGGGCAAATTACATGAGTTTGAGACCTTCTTGGGTATATATCTCTACTTCAAAAATTGACTTGTGGTTGAGGAGACAGCACCATCTACAAAGAGCTCATCATACAAGCATGTAGACCATAATTTGATCCCTGGAATCCATGGAAAAAGCAAAATGTGGTAAAATATGCTTGTGAAATTCAGGTGTTGAAGAGGCAGATCTCTTGGTCACTCTAGTTAGCCAGCCTAGATTACATGGTGAACTCCAGGCCACTCATAGACCGTCTCAACAAACAAGGTGGATGTCTTCTGAGAAATGGCACCTGAAGTTGATCTCTGTCCTCCAGACATGTTTACACACATCTACATACATCCTTACAGTCACAAGTACATACACATGTGCAAGCACACAGAACAACACATAGCCAAATGCTACTTGTCTTTTTTAAAGAATAATCACTTATATTTCAAAATAATATATGAGAAATATATTACAAAATTATCATGGTCTCAAAATACATTTTCATTATATCAGTTGAAAATGTGGTTGCCAGCACATGACCAACTCAGGGTTGCTCCAGGTCCTCTGTGTATATATTTTATCTCTCAGTTTCATGTTTTGTGGGAACTCTGAGTGCAAGAACTTTACCCCAATAACTTTAATTTTTATATAAAGGAGAAAAATAATTTGAAAAATATAATTTGTGTAAATCAACACAATAAAATTGAAAGCTAATGAAGAATCCTATTCAGTATTAAGTAAATACAAAAGTATTAAAAATCTTGCCACAAGACTGGGAATGATTAAGTAGTAGAGAACTGTCAACAAGATGAGAATGTGTTTGGCTAAGTTTCAACCCTATGTTTTGAAGATAAATCTAGAAGACAGTATTTAAAGAAAAAGCTCATATTTTAATAAGTGATAAAATTATAACCAGAAGAATAATATTTTATAATGAATAATTGTTTGCCATTTGCAAAGATTTAAAAAAAATTAAAATTTCTTTGAAATGACAATCATCATTTACTAGTGTCTTTATAATATGCTAGATAAGGAACCATGCTAAATGTTCAATTTTCACAGTGATCTTATAAGTATTATTAACCCTCACTGGCTATTTTTGGTTGTCAACTTGACTACATCTAGAATCCACTAAACTCTGAACTTCTGAGCATTCCTGTGAGGCATTTTCTTAATTAGAATTCTTGAAGTGGGAAGACCCACCCTACATCTGGACCACACCTTCTGGTGCAGTCTATACAAAAGAATATGGAAGAAAGACGCTTTCATATTTTGCCTGCTCCCCCTCACTCTCACTGTCAAGTTTTTCTATCCTGTTGCTAAGTCATCCTGCTTCTTTGAAATTCTAACATACAGTTAATATCACCAGCTTTTCAGGAACCCTTCAGTATTCCTCTGCCAGATTTGTACTGCTGAGACATCAGCCTCCTGGACTGAACAACTCTGGGTCCTTGGTCTTTGGAAGTTGAGATAACCATTGTTGGACTACATGAACCACACACTATAAGCCACTCTTATATATGTATATATAACCTATTTCTGTTCATTTAGAGAATCCTACCTAACACAAACTCCATTTGACACAACAAAATCCATAAATAGAATTAAAAGAAAAATTTATTTAGAGATGTATAGCAGAAATTATAAAGAAAGAATAATTATAGATCAACATCTGTTTAATATATAAATAGAAAAATTTTCAGCAAATCAAATCTGGCAATGTGTAGAATACCATGCTATAAATACATAGTTTAATTTCTTTTAATAGAAGCATTGTTTCTATATTCATGAATTCAATGTTAAATATAACTTTACAGACAATAAAATTGATTATAAACTTTTATAATTGCACTTTGCATTTTAATCAGTTCAGGTGATCTGTACACAACGTGTTCCTATTTTTTCCCTGGGTCTTCCTTAGCCTATAACATAATTGTATTTGTATTATTGCTAATGTATAAATAATGAGATCCATTATAGTGTTTTCATATATGTATATTATATACTTTGATTATAGTTAACTTCCAAAACCTTCACTTGTTCCTCCATTTCTCCTATTGATCCATTTCTTTACTCTGGTAAATAATTGTTAAAATTTATTTAAATTTAGAGTCTATCAGGCAGGTATAAAATTTGCTTCACATATTACATATACTTAAAATTTAAAGGAATAAGGAAAGTCTGATATTTAACCACACTTTCCCTTTTGTGGTTTGTTTGTTGATTTTCCAAGGTAACTTTCTCTCTCGGTCATTTCCTTTTCCATTTAAAGAACTTTAAAAACCCATTCTTTTAGGATAGTTCTGACACTTAAAATTAAAGCTAAAGGAACTGGAAAGAAGGCCCTGTGGTTGAGAGAGTATACTGCTCCTGTAGAAGGCCTGAGTTTGGTTTCTAGCATCTACAATGTGGCCTGAGATCACTGCTGAGCATGAAGGATGAAAGTCTTAGCCTTCTTTTGTGCTGCCATGATGGTTGAGATTGAGTTTGGAAAGCTTGATTATAACATAGCAAGGGTGGAAGGTATTTTTTTTAGAATTTCATACATTAATATAGTATTTACATTATTTCCACCTCTCCATCTTCTCCTCTAAGTTCACCTGTTTCCCCAACTCCATCTCAACTTCATTATTGCTGTTTGACAGAACACACACACACATACACACACACACACACACAGAGAGAGAGAGAGAGAGAGAGAGAGAGAGAGAGAGAGAGAGAGAGAGAGAGAAACCCCTTACTGAGTTCATTTAATTCATAATTCTTATGTACATGAGCTTATGGCTGAGCACTTGAGATTGGACCTTATCCCTTGTCCCATCCCTGAAGAGAGCCTATTCCCCCTCTCATAAAAGCCATTGATTACCTGTAGTTCCTCATTTAGTTATGGGTGGAGCCTTGTGAAATTTCCCTGATTCATATTGGCATGTGGACTGGTGTTGCCGTTGTGCAGGTCTTGTTTAGCCAACCATATTGTTAAGATTTCATCCCTGTCATGTGTAGCAGACCCCACCAAGTAGTAAATATCCTGGTCTCCTAGTTAAGGCTATAGATTTTGAGTGAGGTCTGGCTAGAACAGAGTGTATATTGTCTTATATCCTCAAAACTTCAGTTTCTGATAACAGTTATAAAATTATTTATTTACTTTATCCTAAAAGTATTCAATATATATACATACATATATCATATTCATGTAATGCTGTGATTGACACATTATATTCTCTAAAACACATATGTTGAAATACTAATTCCCATTGAGATGGCTCTGCTAAATAACTAGATCATGCCGATGAAGTCTTAAAAATGGGATGAGCTCATTTATAACAAACCAGAGAGCTAGAGCTCTGTCTGATGGGGACACAGCAAGTAGCTGCTTGTATACAACACATAAGTGACCCTTCACCAGAACCTAAACCAAGTTGACACCTGGATCTCAGAGTTTTTGGCCCCAAGAAATGTTACCAATGAATTTCTGGTGTTAATAAGTTACCTGGTTTATGATATTTTCTTATCGCAATCTGAAATAAGACCTAGAGTTTCATAACATTCTAAATATTATTATAGGTAATATGGTGATTGAAATATATCTGAATTTATTTGTAACTGCTTTTGTTCCTGAGGTATAAACTATTAAGAATTTATAAACAAATTATGTGTTAAAATCATTTGAAATGATTCTCCTTACATGAATAAGGTCAGTTATCATCTCAGGATACCATTAAACACATCTATTTTATTTTTGTTTTGATCTTAGTAATTGTAGTGTCATTTTGTTTCATTTAAATTTTTGATAATTTGTGTGAGAGCTACAACACTCCAAAGATAAACATACAAATGAATGATGTTTATATTAGTTAATGCTCATTTGTCTTTTGGAAAACCTACCCTCTCCTTCCTTTTATAGGTATCCAGTTTTTGCTTATCTTTTTGGGTTTGACTTCAAATGCAAAAATAACTCTACATTCCTATTCCTACCTTTCCTCTTACCTAAAATATACAGAAAACACTATTTTTAACTTAGTTATTCAACCCATCAGTAGACCCTGTAATCCAATGAATAGCAGTACACAAAATGAGTTCTAATTCCTTTATACAACTACATAATTCTTCACCGTGAGACTACAAGTTAATGGCTCAATCAGTCCCTGAAGAAAGGTCTTTAAAAGAAACAGTATCACGCAGCAGACCTTAGAGTGTGGCAAGCAGAGAATTAAGGAAAAAAAAATGTCTATTTCGAATTATGGGCAGTTTCTGGTTCCATGAGAAAATTGTTCAAACAGTGAGTTCATCATTTCAGTTCTGATCTGTTTGCAGCAAAAAGGACTTGAATGCTCAAACCTAAATTGAAAGGAATTAATATGATAGGGGAAAATCACAACTATTTGACAAGAGTGATGCTTTAGTACATTAGGAAGAAAAATCTCTGCTTTGACATAATAATTGCTAGTTTCAAAACTGGAAAATGGGGGGGGGGGCTGGATGAAAACCCTGTTATATTAAATATAACTACCCTTGAGTCTAATTTCATCTACGAATATGGGAATTAATACTAATAATATATCTTTGAAGAAGTCAGGAGATGTTTGTTCACATGGCTGAGAAGGACACAAGTGTTACAGGAAATTTGATGTTGTCCCGACTTGGCTGATTCTGCCACTAGTTTCCCCATCTATCATCTCATTCCATCTTCACAATTATTCCTTTCAGTAGAGAGGGAAGATATTAGTTTTCTTATTAGAGATATGAGAGTGTTCCAGGATATGAAATGACTTATCTAAGATCACACAGATACCTGGGGCACAGAGCATGGCTGCCATTCCTAGTAAAGTTCTCTACATTATAGCAGAATTATTAAAATAACAACTAAGTAAGACTTACTTAAGACTTTGTGTCAAATTTTGAATCATACTTACTGCATATGCTTATGTCAAACTCAGAATTCCACTAATGAAGGCCTAGGTATAGAACAGAGAAAACAGGATTGATTAATAAAGAGGTAAGCCAACAATTTTATTTAATGACTATATTAATAATCTATTGTTTTACACTTGGGAGAGAGAAGAAAGCAATCACAGGTGGGGAGGGAGGGAGGGACTTGGGAGGGAAAGTGGATGGGGTGGGAGGCAGTTGGGGGTAGAGGAGAACCTGATCTGGTATTGGGTCAAGGAAAAGGACTGAAGCCCTAAGGGCCAGCAGAAAGAATGCAAACAGGCAACCTCAGGAAATAGGAGGTTGGAGGACCCCCCAGAATGCACCAGAGACCTGAGTGGTGAGAGACTCCCAGGACTCATAGGGAGGGACCTTTGATGAAACACTGGTCAGTAGGGAGAGGGAACTTTGAGAGCCCACCTCCAGCAGGAAGACAGGGCATCAATTGAGGGATGGTGTTGCCATCCCACAGTGAAATCTCTTGTTCCTATCTGAAAGAATTACAGGGATGGAGATGGAGGAAAAGAAGGTCCAGCAACAGGCACAAAGTGGGATTCAGCTTAAGGGGAGGTCCCAAGGCCTGACACTATTACTGAGGCTATGGAATGCTCACAAAAGTGATCTAACATGACTGCCCTCCAAAAGACCCAACAAGCAACTGAAAGAGTCAGAAGCAGGTATTTGTAGCCAACCAATGGACAGAAGCAACTGACCCCTGTTGTTGAATTAGGGGAGGCTGAAGGAAGCTGAGGAGAAGGGCAATCCTGTAGGAGGACCAGCAGTCTCAGTTAATCTGCACCCCTGAGATCTTTCAAACACTGGACCACCAAACAGACAGCATACACCAGCTGATATGAGGCCCCCAACACACATACAGGGAGGACTTCTAGGTCTGTGTTCATTCAGAGGTGATGCACCTAACCCTTAAGAGACTGGAGGCCCCAGGAAGTTTAGAGATCAGGTGGGATGGGGGTGGGGGCATCCATGTGGAGACTGGGTGGGGTGGGGAGGAGGTGTTGGATGTGGCGCAGTCAGAGGGTGGATGGGGAGGGGCGAGGAATGCAATATAGAGTGAAAAATGAATTACAAATAAGATTAAATTAAAAAATAAAAACAACAAAAAACAACAACAACAACAAAATAAGTGGCCCAAATAACAAATATTTATTACTTCAAATGACTTTTATGAGCCAGGAATCCAGGAGCAGCTCATCTGAATAATTCTGGATAAAGATTTATTTTAATGAGGTTTAAGTCAAGCAATGAGGGTAGCAATTCTGCTGCCAAGAGCAGTCATTTGGTTAGGTGAGAGAGTGAAGTTCATCGCTTTCTCCATAGGGTTGTTTGATATGTTAATGTACTAACCCACAAGTCAGTTACCCAAGGGAAGTGGTGAGTACAGATGAGTGAGAATACCCAGGATGAAAGATGAAGTCTTTCATATCCTATCTCAGAAGGGGCATTATTACAAAATAGATCATTTATTTGGAGATTTGTGTACAGTTTTAGATGTTTAATCCGTGACCATCCCATGATCTTCATTCATGGCAGGAAGCAGACAGGCATGATGCTGGAGAAATCTGGATCTGCAGGCAGTGGGCAGTGAAAGAGACAGTGGGTTTGACGTGGGCTTTTGAAACCTGAAAGCCCACCACTAGTCACACACCTCCTCCAACAAGGACGGAACCACACCTTCTAAACTTCCCAAACAGTTCATCAACTTGGAACTGCATACAGACACATGAGCTTATGGTGGGGGGGGGGGCATTCTCATTCAAACCACGACAGTGACGTTGACAAGTTATTTAAATTCTATATAATAGACCCAAAAGTCTGTACCATATGGCAGGGAGCACTAGAGGGCATCCTAGCCCTAACCCCATCCTCACCCTCATCCTAACCCTAACCTTAATCCTAACCAACACCTAAGCCTAATCCTAGCCCTAATCCTAACTCTAACCCCAACCGTGGCTAACTTAGATCTGAAAGCACAAGAGCTAGCACTGACAGAAACATCTTATTATTGTGCTCCAGAGTCCACGCTGAAGAGGACTTCACATATACTTACAACACTTTGCGACACATTATATTCATATATTCACATTACAGAGCAGGAACCTGAAGCAAAGGATACTTAAATAACTTGTCAACGTCACTGTCGTGGTTTGAATGAGAATGCCCCCCCCCCACCATAAGCTCATGTGTCTGTATGCAGTTCCAAGTTGATGAACTGTTTGGGAAGTTTAGGAGGTTTGCTCCCGTCCTTGTTGGAGGAGGTGTGTGACTAGTGGTGGGCTTTCAGGTTTCAAAAGCCCACGTCAAACCCACTGTCTCTTTCACTGCCCACTGCCTGCAGATCCAGATTTCTCCAGCATCATGCCTGTCTGCTTCCTGCCATGAATGAAGATCATGGGATGGTCACGGATTAAACATCTAAAACTGTACACAAATCTCCAAATAAATGATCTATTTTGTAAGAGTAGCTATGGTCTTAATGCCTCTTTACAGCAATACAACTAGGTTAGTCATTGTGTAGCAACTGAGAGAGACAGGTTTCAAACCTAGGCCATTAGGCACTCTCCTACTATATTGTCTCTATGTTTAGATATTGGTAAGTACCATAAAAAGTTAAAATGAGATATAGTGACTAGAATGGGCACAACTCAGAAGTTTTTAGTTGGTTTTATTGTAAATTAAAATTTCACTCTTCGGAAATTATATTTAAGGTGTTACGAAAGGAATAATATGAAAACAAAAGTTATGGAAAAACTTACAAAGCCATAAAAATATAGTTCACAAAGTCCCCAAGCTACAAAAGTGTTTGTGTGTTCAAGGAACACATAGAACTCAGTGTGCTTTGAGTGTATTGAATGAGAAAGAAAGAGTATTAGTTTTTAGGTGAGTTTAAGTGATAAGCAGAGGCAAGATCATATTTATCACCTCTAGAACCCTGGAAAGTCATCAATATCCTCATTTTCAAGAGGAGAAAAAAATGACAATGAAAAGATAGATGTCTTCTTGATCAAGATTGCAGAGTTATAAAGGACTAAGGCAAAGCCTCGGAGACGTGTGTGTGTGTGTGTGTGTGTGTGTGTGTGTGTGTGTGTTTGTGTGTGTGTGTCTTGACTTAATTCTTGTTTGCCTCACTATCTCATCAGATCCATGCAACATGGAGTCACACTGTTGATTTCTACAAGGTGTGTTTTCATACTGCACTCCAGCAAACTAGGGGAAAACTCCACAAATATCAGACTAAGGAACGACTAAGGGTCTGTTCCTCCTCCCAGTGCTGGCCAGGAAAGTATATGTGTTGGCTTTAGTGAGGGGAGGGAGTGAATTCAAAGGGAACATCCTGCTTCAGCATAGAAAGATGCTGTGTGAGTTGGATAGCTTATAAGTCTCTTCTCAGGTATACAGACAGAGCCATTTGTGACATCTTGAGACAATAAAATAGACTTCAAGCCAGCTTAAGGATGGTTATAAGACATATATTTTGCATGCCATGGCTGATTTTTCTTCCTGTCTACTTCTCTATTGATCCAGACTATTAATGATGGCAACTTTTATTTTTCCTACCCAACCTTGGTTTTGGTTCTCAGTCATCAAGCCTCAACTGTGATTTTGATCTCAAGGCTTAGCGAAAACAGTTTGCAGTTTCTTCCTTGGTGTGAGCAATTCAAATAATCTATTCCCCCAGAGAGAAAACTGTGAAACCGGTTAAAGTTACCAAAGAAAACATTTTTCAAGTCTTTGGGGATGAACCAAAATTCAGGGATATCTATTCCATAGCATCTAAGTCAGAGATGGTACCCACCACAACCCCAAGTGGATGGGCTCTCTCAGCCAACTGAACAGCTCTGCGTGCACAGCTGCAGCTAAGAAGACAGCTGTTGTATTTCCCTGATTTGAGCGATCAATTAGCATATTGGAAAGGTAATGGTCTTCATTAAACCCTCTTGATCCTATCTCCATACTGCAGACACTTCACTGATGAGTAGCAACAGTCCCAAACATACAACACTCAAACCATAAAAAGGACCCAGGTCAAGAACTAGTTGAAGTGTCCCGAAAGTGAGATTATTCCAGAGAGAAGTAGAAATAATGCAAAACTGATGTGTAAGACTTTTTTGGAATAGAGACTAGAGGAACTCATGTCCTGGAATGCTTTTGAATGAACACACACACAAACACACACATACACAAAGTGAACAGTATCTGGATGAGAACAGCTCCATGATATTGATAGAGACAAATCAGCTATAAGTTTAAAAGATCAGGGGAAAGACAGCTTAAGAGGGCTTTGCTAAGTTCACACTCACCTCAGATGAGTAGCAGGAATTCCATGTCATAGAATACATTTACTCAGAAATAAAGTACTTAGAAAACATATAGTTCCTGAATGAACAGTTTCCCATTGATCTGTGAAAGCAGTGTCCCAGCTACACACTCATTCAAAGGTAAGGATGAATGCTTTGAAAGATGGAATTTAGAACCAGTTAGTATCTAACCATCATACTATTGTGACTGGTAGGCAATCAATCTCACAAATAAACACAAGGTAGGAGATCTTAAGCTGTGGACTGTAGGGATAACAATTTACCCAAAGTCACATAATTAATTCAGCAGAGTCACTAAGTAAATAGTGTGAATACCAAGCCCCAGAGAAGAGATGCATCTCTGAAATTGCTATAGTATTTTATTTAGAATATCCAATTTTCAATGAAAAAAATAGAATACACAGAAACAAGAAAGTATGACCTGTGTACCAAAAAAAGACACTCAGTGAAAACTCTCTCTACATGGCCTATGCTTATGGAGACCAACTTCAAAGCAAATATTATAAGTGTGTTCAAAGAACTGAACAAAACCATATTTGGAAAGTTAAAGACAAGTATCATAAGGATTTCTCATCAAGTAATGCAGGTTAATGAAGAAATATTATGAAAAAGAACACAGTAGAAAATTTGGCAGTTGAAAAGCATCATCACTGAAATGAAGAAGTAGAATGGCTCAACAACAAGCTCAAAGATGAAAATTGTGTAGTTTGATAAGGAGTTAAAGACAAACAAAGCCTCAGAGACCTGTGTACTATCCATACATGCACCACTATGTGCGTAATAGGAGTCCTTGGGAAGGCAGAGAGAGATGAGATGACTTTCCCACCCCCTGCAAAAAAAAATTAGGGCTGGAGCGATGGCTTACCGGTTAAGAGTACAGGGTTCTAATCCCAGCACCCACATAGTGGCTCACAGCTGGCTGTAAATTAAGTTCAAGGGGAACCAGTATCCTTTTCTGGTCTCTGTAGGCACCTGATGCTTGCATGGTACACAGACACACATTTAGATAAAGAACCTATACACATAAAATGGAACTTAAGCCTCTCACTTGTTTTCTTCTTCAGCTCTCTAAGATAGGACTGGGATGTTAACTACTGTGTATCATGGAGAGAAAGTGTTTTGTATAGAGTAAGGAGGTTGAGCTTTGCGCCAGAGTATAAGGCCAAAGGAGTTCAAGTTCAACGGAGCATTTTGAAATGAATCCGTGGGCCTCAGGCCACAGACAGCAAGGATGGTGAGTCAGGCTGAGAGGCTGAAAAACTGCCTGTCAAAAAAATCTGTCCCCACCAAAGTCCACTTCCTTTGTCTCTCCTTACTTGCTGGTATCATTAGATTTGAGCTTTGGAGCTACACTAAAGAAAGCAATTCACTCCCTCGTTCATATGTCACCAATAATGACAGCTCTGCTTTCACCACGAGAAACTGCTCCTGTCTCCATCTTAGCCCTCTCTACTCTTAGTCTCTCCAGACTGAGCAACCTTCCAGTAAAGCTAAGCGGCTCAGAGTGCTCATTGCCTCACAAGGGGCCGAGGAAACTGAGCTCTTGCCTTTAGCTTTCATTGCTTGACCAGGCATGGCAGAGCAGCAGTAAGGGGACAGCTATATCCCCAAATATTCCCATCGTCTTCTCTTCCTCCCCCCTTTCTACTCCCACGTGTGGTCCTGTCCAGAAGTGACAGGTGTTCCGGGAATTGTGCCAGTTTGTTGTTTTAGTCTCTCAACACCACACATTAAACATTGCTATATGTACTTGATACAGAGGGCACATCCGTTTTGCTTGATGTGCTTGCCCTAATTGGGTTCCCAAAAGGGAATTTTAGTACATTAGCCGAGAATTAAGAATGAGCTAACAGATGGGGTTAGAAACATGATGGAGAGGGTAGCAGCCAGAGCTATATCTCCTGAAGTCTCTTATCAAATCTAAGACTGACGGGCTGGGCCTAGTAGCAACAGCCAAGCTCCCAGTGGAAAGAACTGTTCAAGTGACACAGTGAAATCATTCTTTATACAGCCTTTAGCAGAATGTCTCTGCCCCCAGACAGTTTTGCAACAGGCAGTGCTAGCCACTTTGGGTCTGCTTTGTTTGCTGGCAAAAGGGAAACATTTTCCTCTTGCTTTTATTAGATATGACTTGATCTCAAGTCCTAAGGCCCATGTTCCCCAAGACACCATGAAGATGCACTATGGCAGGTAGTCTGTAGATTGTCATATCTGGAGAGGGAGTACTCTCATAATATAAAGTTTGAAGGACATATTTTGGTCGCCAGTCTTTGGGGATATTTCTTCAAGTCTTAGTTTTTAGGTATTTTTCCCCTTTTCTTTTCTTTATTTGTTGATTTGAGGATATTATCCTGGCCCTACATCGTATAATCTCCGTTTTTCTCTCTTTCCCTACTTCCAAACGTCCTCCACCTTCAGCTTAACACTCTGATGCTATTATTATTTTCTTGCACCCTACATGCAACTCTAGGCAAAAAAAATAATAATAATTCTGTTTTCAAAATACTCTCCCTCTAAACCCCAACCATGTTTCCCTGTCTCTACTGCAATGATTCTAACCATTCTCCCTGCTTCCACTTTGGTCACTTAAAATGATTTTTTAACAGAATAGTTTTGGGATGGTTCTTTAAAATGAATTTGTATACTATGGCAGTTGTGGGCTCATTGAGTTGATAAATTAATCCATAAGCTCACGGACACTTTGTCTCGGTTTCTTAAAAGATACAATTATGAGAAAGTAAACCGTAATATTACAATCAGAATACTGGCATAATTTATTGATTATAATTTCAGTTTTATTTACTATTATATATTTTAAATCTTACACATTGTACCATGTATCATGTGTGTGTATGCTTCTATATCCGGGACCTCAGCCAAGATTCACAACATTTCCAAAGGGACTCCTTTGTTTTGGTTTTTGTTTTTGTTTTTGTTTTTCTTTTATAAGTATATCAATCATCTTCCTGCCCTATTCACAATTCCCACCCAAATCCTAGGCTGCCTTCTCTTTCTAAAATTTAGTCATTTCACAAATATTGAATAAACAGGATTATACATGTAATCTCTTGGGCCTGGATTTTTAACTCTTATATATTTTATTTTATTATATTTTATTTGTAGTTTTGTGGTGGCTAATCTTGTCATCTTGACTGGATTTAGGGTCCATATGGAAACAAAATCTCTGGACTTGTCTGTGAGGCCTTTTCTAGATTAAATTAAATGAGGTAGAAAGATTCCCCTGAAATGTGATGGTGCCATGGGCTGAGGTCCTGGACAGAATAAAAAGGAGAAAGGGAATGAAGTGGTGCCTGATGTCACTCTTTGCTTCTTGACTATAGCTCCCTGTGAGCATCCTCTCTTTGCTCCTGCAGCCATTTCTGTTATCATAGATTGTAACCATAAACTGTGAGCTAAAATAAATTCTGTTTCCTTAAGTTTATTTGTTTGTTTGGACAGGGTTTCTCTGTGTAGCCCTGGCTCTCCTAGAACTCACTCTGTAGACCAGGCTGGCCTTGAACTCAGAAATCTGCCTGCCTCTGCCTCCCCAAAATTTATTTATTTATTGTATATGAGTAAATTGTAGCTGTCTTCAGACACACCAGAAGAGGGCATCTGATCACATTACAGATGGTTGTGAGCCACCATGTGGTTGCTGGGAATTGAACTCAGGACCCCTGGAAGAACAGTTCATGCTCTTAACTGCTGAGCCATCTCTCCAGCCCCTAAGTTTTTTCCCCCTGCACCTAGACACGTGACACTGAAGTTCAGCACTCAGAAGTGTGGACTGGCTCATAGGTCGCAATAAACCAGACCTGTGCTCCAGAAGGCTTTGGGACTGAATCATGGAATTAATGTGGAAGAATTTGGGACTTTGAGCTAGAAAAACCCCAGTAGACTCTAGTAGAATCATTCTGATTAAAGTTTGGAAGACCAAAATGCCTATAGAAAAGTGTCCTGGCTTATGACATTTGGGACAGGGAAGAGACTCTATTGGGAACTAGGCTAGAGGATATTCATGTGATATTGTGGTAAAGAATCTGATTGCATTTTGTCCATCTCCTGGGGACATGGGTGAGGCTGGATATAGGAGTAATGGAAAAATTTGTTTAGTAGAAGAAATTTCAAGAAAGGCTAGCACTCAGTCTGCTAATGCTTTCATGTAGGGTTATAGTGAATGAAAGGAAAAACTGGAATAGATATGAAAGCGTGAAATGTAACGAGGAAGAGTGTGGGTCAGTTAAACCTTGTACACAAGGCAAATTTGAAAGCAACGGCAATTGTTAAAGAGGTAGCAACAAAGAAAAATCTCCTGCTCTGCATTGGGGCAATAGGAAATGCCCCCCCCCCCCCGCAAGGGAAAGGTCTCACTCATTATGAGACTCCATCATGAGAAAATACAAGTTCTATTCAAAGGAGGGACCCGTAAACTGACACTGTTACTAAATACACTCCTCACTCCTGAAAAGTAGCTGCCTAGGGATCAGCACACAGAAGCTGATGTAACTGAGAACATAGGGCTCAGGCTCCATGCCAAGGTGGCTTCAGAACTTGGTAGCATTACTCATGCACTACTTACTGGCTTTGCAATCATAAAGAATGAGAGGGTCACTGAATCTTGCAATGTATTTCTGAAGAACTACTCAAACAAGGCAACATTGAAGTTCCTGCTAGGAGGCCATTAGAAGCCACAGTATGAAGATATAAAGGTGAAGTCTAAGTTGCAGTGGGGGCCGCAAGACACGGGAGATAACCGGACTGGAGGGGTGCTCTGAGGCAAGCTACAAGAGAGAGATGTTTTGTGTGCTGCAGGAGGCAGACCTAGAGCGAAGAGGATATTACACATCTTTAGTGCCTACATGATTCTATCATTATCCCTAAATACCAGACATGACGACTTAGACTTGATGTTTTCATTGTGGAGTTTCAGTCTTGCTTTGACAGGATTATTTGCTGTTATGTCCCAATCCTTCCCCTTTGGAATGGCAATGTTTATTCTGTGACGTTGTATGTTGTATTAGTTACTTTTTGGTTGCTATGATAAAACAGCATAATCAAAAGCAACTTACAGAAGGAAGTGCCTGTGTATTCTGGGCTTAAGTTTTGTCTACTTACTTTACTATTGCTGTGAAGAAACATCATGACCAAAGCAACTTACAGAAGAAAGCTTTTTTTGTTTGTTTGTTTGTTTTTGTTTTTTTTTTCCGGTCCCTGAACCTAAACATATAATTCTTTTTTCTTTTTTTCTTTTTTATTAGATATTTTCATTATTTACATTTCAAATATTATCCCCTTTCCTAGTTTCCCCTCCAAAAATCCCCTACCATCTCTCCCCTCCCCCTGTTTCCCAACCCACCCACTCCTGCTTCCTGGCCCCGGCATTCCCCTATACTGAGGCATAGAACCTTCACAGGACCAAGGGCCTTTCCTCCCATTGATGATCTACTAGGCAATCCTCTGCTACATATGCAGCTGGAGCCACTAGGTCCCTCCATGTGTACTCTTTGGTTGGTGGTTTAGTCCCAGGGAGCTCTGGGGGTACTGGTTAGTTCATATTCTTGTTCCTCCTATGGGGCTGGAAACCCCTTCAGCTCCTTGTATACTTCAGGAGAAAGCATTTAATAAACTTTCTTACATTTTTAGAGGGTACGTCCATGATCATCACGGTGGGAAGCATGACAGCAGGCTGGCTGACTTAGTGCTGAAACAGTAGCTAAGAGATTATATCTTGATCTGCAATTATAGTGCAGATACAGAGAGAGAGAGAGAGAGAGAGAGAGAGAGAGAGAGAGAGAGAGAGAGAGAGAGAGAGAGAAGAAAGTAAGAATGTCTTGGACAAACTTCAAAGTGACAGACCTTCTTCTACAGGTCATATGTTTTAATCCATTCCCAAACAGTTCTACCACTTAGGAATCAAATATTCTAATACATGAGCCTTATGAGGGCCATTCTCTTGAAACAGCTACAGGGTTCCAGAGAGATAAGAGTCCATCACAGCAGGGAAACATGGCAGCAGGCAAGCATGGTGGCTGTAGCAGAAAGCAGGGTAATCACATCTTCAACCAAAAAAAAAAAAAAAAAATCAAGAGAAAGTCAACTGGAAGTAGGAGAGGCTATATGTACTCTCAAAGTTCACACTCACGACGAACATGCTTTCTCCAGCAAGACTGCATATCCTAAACCTTGCCAAACAGCTCCATGGGCACTACATGTTCAAATGCATAATGCAATGTGATATTTTTCATTCAAAACACACAGACATACATGTAACTTGTTGATTTTTGTCTTGGATTTTGCTGGGACTCACAGTTAACACACTGACTTGATTTTCAGCTGAGACTTTGACTTTGGACTTGTAAATCGTGTCAGAACTGTGAAATTCTTGAGGACTTTCAAGTTGGATAAGTGGATTTTGCATTATGAGATGGCAATGGGCCTATGGGGTCAAGATGGAATGTTATGGCTTCAAAGCAATATGTTCCATTGTCAAATTGACAAAGGGTGGAGTTGTGATGGTTAATCTTGATTGTCAGCTTGATAGAATTTAGAATCACCATGGAAACTAATTTCAGGGCATGCCTTTAAGGGATTTTCTAAGTTGTCTGAATGAAGTGGAAAGATCTATCGTAAATATGAGAAGCACATAGGTTAGAGTCCCAGAGTGAATAAAAAGAAGGAAATGAGCTAAATACCACCATTTCTTATTCTCTGCTTCCTGATCCGATGTGACCTTATGCTCTTGCTATGGTATCTTTTCTCTCAGGATGGATGCTGTCTTTTTTGTTTGTTTGTTTGTTTGTGTTGTTTTTTTTTGAAGATGTTGTCTTAATTAGGGTTTTACTGCCGTGAGCAGACACCATGAACAAGGCAAGTCTTATAAGGACAACATTTAATTGGGGTTGGCTTACAGGTTCAGAGGTCCAGTCCAGTATCATCAAGGCTGTAACATAACAGTATCCAGGCAGGCATGGTGCAGGAGGAGCTGAGAGGTCTACACCTTCATCTGAAGGCTGCTAGCAGAATACTGGCTTCCAGGCAGTTAGGATGAGGTATAGCCTATACTCACAGTGACACACCTACTCCAACAGGGCCACACTTCCTACAAGTGCCATTCCCTGGTTCAAACATATACCAACCATCACAGATGTATCCTCAAACTCTGAGCCCGAGCCAGAACAAATTCCTGAACCCCAGTTTCACTTTGTTACTTCCACACAATATCCTGACAAAAAGCTACTTAGTAGAGAAAGGGCTTGTTTTAGTTCACAATTCCAGGTAACAGTTCATCGTCTTGGGAGAGTAAAGGCCACAACTGCGAACACTAGTCACATCATATTTATAGTCAAGAGCAGAGATAAATGAATGCATACATGCTCACTTGGATGTTAGTTTCTTGCTTTATCCACTCATATTCAGGACCCTTTGCCTGGGGAATAGTATAGCCCACAGTAGGGTAGGTCTCTTGATAGTTGGCTGCAAGCATCCACATCTGTATTGGTCAGGTGCTGGCAGAGCCTCTCAGGGGACAGCTATATCAGGCACTTCTTGGCATCAGTAGTAGTGTATGGGTTTGGTGTCTGCAGATGGGATGGATCCCTAGGTGGGGTGGTCTCCTCTTAATTGCTAAAGATAATACCTTTTCTGTGCTACATTGTAAACAATAGTATATGTAAAAACCTAAGATGGATGCTGCAGGATTTTTGCTAGCAAGTTCATCCTGGACTGCTGTGAAGAAGTACATATACAACTTATGGCCAACATACAATAGGTACTTGGCTCATTTATATCACCAAACTTTTCCATAGTGGCCATATGTTTCATTTGCCATCTGTAATGTATGAGTGTTCCAGTTTTTCCAGGGTTTGGTATTACTACTATTTTTTAAAAAGTTTAGCTCTTCTGATTTCCTTTCCATTTCACTAGTAGATAATGACATTGAACATGTTCTTGTGTACCTTTTTGTCATCCATGTAGTAGGGAAATGTTTGTTCATTTTCTGATGGTCTAGATATGAGATCCTCCCAAATAGTCATGCGTGGCTTGGATTCCCGTGGAGTAGTGTTGAGATGTGGAGTTTAGGGGGATGTGATTGGATCATGTCATTGGGTGCTTAATCAGAGAATTCATCTGACTAACAATTCATTACGTTATATCATTTTGGGTACTGTGTGGACTGAGAGGTAGGGCCTATTTGAGAGGAGTATGGCATTGGGGATTGCCCTGGAAAGATACTGTCCTTTGTTCCTTTCTGTCTTTCTGTTTCCTGAGCACCATGAAGTTAGGGACTTTGTTCTGCTAGGTGTTCTTTGTTACGATGTTCCACCTGATAACAAGTCCAGAAAGAATGTATCCAAGTGGCCTTGGACTGCAGGTCTATGAAACTGTGAGCAAAAGGAAATGTTTTCTGTTTGAAATGGTTTCTCCCAGGTACTTGTCACACTTATGGAAAGCTGGCTAACATATGCATCATGCATCCATTATTAAATTGTTCTTTTCTAAAAATAGGTTTTGTGAGCTACTCATATATATTACATAGTGTGCTTAACAGCTATGCATTTTGCAAATATTCTCTCCCCATTCTGTAGCTTACTATAACATCATTTTCAGAACATTCTTTTTTCTTTTGTTGAAATCTTACTAGTCTTTCACAGATTGCACTTTCAGTGTCAAATGCAATAAATCTCTGGATCGTGAATGTACTCTTCCATTTAAAAAGTTTACTAGGTTTCATGTCTTACATTCAAAGCCCATGATCCATTTTGAAATATTAAAGTGAATTTCCAATGATTCTAGTGCCATTTATTTAAAGTGTTTTTCTCTTCCTTTGAAATAGTTTGGTCATTGTGTCAAAAATCAGGTGGAAGTATTTGTGTGGGTTATTTCTGGTGTCTTTATTTAGTTCTATTGATCTCTGTGTGCCTACTCTGTCAATATTACATACTCTTGATTACTATACTTATATAGTAATCTTCAATATTGGATAGACAGTATTGGGAAGGGTAAGTCTTCATTTTTCTTTCCTCAAGATTGATTTAGCTGTTAGAAGCCCTGCTCCTTAATAAAGTTTTGAAAAAGTTCATTTGTGTTTAAAAACTGCCTTGCAGATATTTTTATTGGGATTGTAATATCCTACAAATCATTGTTAGGAGAATTGACATTTTTATTATGTTGAAACTTCTAAACTTATTTGTTTTCTTTTATTCACATTTAATATTTTATTTAAAATGCAGTTCCCATTCAATTTTTGCGTAAGTACTTCAATTTCTTTAGCACGATTGCAATATATACTTAAATTTCTTTAGAACTATTGCAAAATGTATACTCTAAATAATTTATTTATTTCTATTTTGTGTGTATATTTGATTCCTTGCATGTATATATATATGTATCATATGTATGCCGGGTGTCCACAGAGGTCAGAAGAGGCATCTGATACACTGAACTAAAGTTACAGGTAGTGTAAGCCATGTGATATAGGTTCTGGGAAATGAGCATGCGTGCTCTTCAAGAACAGCAAGTGGAACTGGAGGGATGGCCCAGTGGTTAAGCACACTGGATGCTCTTCAAGAGAACCAAGGTTTGATTTGCAGCACCCATGTGGTAGCTCACAGATGACAGTAACCCTTGTTTCAGGGGGATTCAGAAGCTCTCTTCTGACCTCTGAGAGCACCAAGCATGCATTTGGTACACAGGCATATATGCAAGCAAGGTACTCAGACACATAAAATAATAATGAAAACTGAATTTGGAAAAAGAACAGTAAGAGATTTTCATCTTTTATCCTGAAACCACCCCAAATTGCCTATTAATTGTAAGAATTTTTAAAAAAATGATCCACTTATGCTGAGTTAACACAATATTTCATTTTTATTCTTTCAAATTTATTTAATTTTATTTTATGTGCAAAATATTATCTATCTTTGTGACTACTACACAGAATTTTGGGAAGAATATGTATTCTGATATTGTTGGGTGGAATATTTTATATATTTTTATTATATTCTATTGCTTAGATATGATTTTTGTATCTTGTGTCCTTAATTATATCTCTTTCTGTCTCTATCTCTTTGTCTCCCTGTCCACCTCCCTCATTCTCTTTTGAGACAGATTCTCATATTGTCAGGGCTGACCTTGAACTCCTGATCTCCCTGCTTCTGTCTTCCACGAGCTGGAATTGCAGCAACCTTTGACTTTGACGCTGAGTTTTATTTTGTCACTAATTTTATCCATTGTTGAGATTGAAGAATTTTGAAATTGTAAGCTATAATTAGAGCTTTGGTACTTTGTTTAGCTCAGTTCAATTTTTATTTGATAAATTTTGATATTCTGTACATTAGTACATATAGAATATGGCTTCTAAATCCTATGATAATGCTTCTCTGATACAAAATGTCAATGATGCTGTAGTTCATTCAAAACAGATAGGGATAGTGTGGTAAGCAAAGACAAAAAAAAATTGCAGGCAAAGTTTTCTGAGTTCTTGGTTTACCCAAGAGTAAGGTCCTGAGATTTATCTTTTTTTTTAATCTATTTCTTTTCTCTTTTTAATTTTTTTTCAATTTTTTATTAGAAATTTTCTTCATTTACATTTCAAATGCTATCCCAAAAGTCCCCTATACCCTCCCCCCTCCCTGCTCCCCTACCCACCCTCTCCTACTTCTTGGCCCTGACATTCGAGATTTATCTATTTCTGTCTAACAAATGACCCCAAAACTGTGCATCTGAAAAAAGCCAATCATTATTACCTCTAGTACTTCTGTGAATTGTGTGGGCTCATCTGAGAAATGCTCATTTCATTTCTCTCATGAAGCTATAGTGAGATGGAGCTGAATTTACACTCATTGGCAGTTCACACTAGGATTCATGTAGAAGTTCAAAAGGAGCATTGACTAGAAGACCTACATGTGCCCTCTCCCTTTTACTTAGATTTCCATTCAATGGCTACATGTTGTCCACAGGAGACCTTTGAAGAATAGGAAGTAGATAAAACCTAGCTTTGGAACTGGTGTGGTGAAACTTGTATTCTTTTCATTTGATCAAAGCACTTAGAGGAGAGTGCAAACTCAGCCATTGTGGTTTGAATATGCTTGACCCAGGGTGTGAACTGTGATGGTGTGAATATGCTTGGTCCAGGGACTGGCAATATTAGGAGGACTTTGTTGGAGTAGGTGTGGCCTATGTTGGAGGAAGTGTGTTGCCATAGTAGTGGGTTTTGTGACCTCCCCATAGGCAAGTGGGAGCCAGACTTCTCCTGTTTGTCTTTGGAACAAAATTTAGAACTTTCAGTACTTCCAGCACCATGTCTTCCTGGACATTGCCATGATGATAATGGACTGAACCTCAGAACCTGTAAGCCAGCCCCTAATTAAATTTTGTCTATTATAAGAGTTGTCTTGGTCATAGTATCTCTTTACAGCAACGAAAGAATAAATCCTAACTCATATAGGGGAAGAACAATAGTGGACATAGAAAGATATAATGTTGACTGGGTTAAGCATGTGCTACCATCATGGAGAAGCAATAGGAAGTGATTGAGAATATAGAAGTCTTTTGTTTTCATTTTTGTTTTTGTTTTTGTTTTTTTCTGGAAAGGACTCTCAGGTTGCCTGATGCCAAGTCTGGTTTCTATCCATGGTTATTTTATAAGGAATTACATTTGTTTTTCCAGTATTTGTTACAGCCACTGAAGGTTAGCTTTCATGCCACAGTCTCAACAAGGATGTTAGCAAGCTTGCTAGTGAATTGTAATTAATACTAAATGATCACTAATACAATGAAACAATGGGATCATGATATGAGGTAAGTGATGGAGTTTGACTCTTTGATTAATGCCATTCTTTCGTAAACCCTTTATTTACCAAGGTTTATGTAAGAGCCACAGCTACCTGAAAATTTCTTACAGATATCTGAGATTCCTAACTCCATGACTTGTAGACTTCTGAAACCTTTTTTTCTTTTCTTTTCTTTTCTTTTCTTTTCTTTTCTTTTCTTTTCTTTTCTTTTCTTTTCTTTTCTTTTTTTCTTTTTTCTTTTTTTTTTTTGAGACAGGGTTTCTCTGTATAGTCTTGGCTGTACTGGAACTCACTTTGTAGACCAGGCTGGCCTCGAACTCAGAAATCCACCTGTCTCTGCCTCCCAACTGCTGGGATTAAAGGCATGTCCACTCAATACATTCTAGACCAGTGATTCTCAACCTTCCTAATGCTGTAATTCTTTAATATAGTTTCTCATGTTGTGGTGAGCCGCAACCATAAAATTATTTCTTTGCTATGTCATAACTCTCATCTTGCTTCTGCAATGAATCATTATGTAAATATCTGACATGCAGGATATCTGGTATGTGATCCCTGTGGGGATCAGGACCCACAGGCTGAGGACCACTGTTTTAGACAAATTCTAAACACCTTGAAGATAGGGAACAACATACACACACACACAAACAAACACACACACCCTTAATTCTTCTGGCCTTGAGATATCTCATGAAGTTGCTATATGCATTACATCTGGTGACAATAAAAAAAAGCTAACACTACTCAAATATCTCTAATTTTATATATTCTCCATACTGGTGGAATCCCACTGTCTAGTCCCTGAACCCTATGCCAGTTTCATCTTTGAATTTAATCTACACTCACTGGTTAGTGATGTGTGTGTGTGTGTGTGTGTGTGTGTGTGAAAGAGAGAGAGAGAGAGACAGAGAGACAGAGAGACAGAGACAGAGACAGAGAGAGAGAGGGACACAGAGACACAGAGAGAATACCATTATTCCATGTTGTTTCCTTTTTTTTACTGTTTCACTCTGTGTCTCCCTCTGGCTGGCTAGATATATTGCTCTTCAGTGATTAGAGTATCCTCTTTCACCTACCTTTGCTTGTGTACAAACTTTTGTATGCTTCAGAGTACAATATCTGTTTATTATATTGTTTATAAAAACATAATAAAGACACTATGGCAAAACCAGGCAGTGGTGGTGCATGCCTTTAATCCCAGCACTCAGGAGGCAGAGGCAGGTGGATTTCTGAGTTCCAGGCCAGCCTGGTCTACAGAGTGAGTTCCAGGACAGCTAGGACTGCACAGAGAAATTCTGTCTTGAAAATCCAAAACCAAAACAAAACAAAAAATACACTAAGGCAGACTTTCAGGGGAACAATTGTGTCAGGTATAAGGTAGGAGTTTCTGCAGTAGATGGATTGAGCTCAACTTTAAATACAATAAAGAAATATGGGGGTATTGGATATGGACAAGGAATAGGGGAAAATGTCAGTAGACTAAAACTGATTAGGAGGAGACATCAGGGACAAAGGGGCATTTTGACCAAACTGCCTTAATGGGATTTTTCCTTCTAGACAAAGCAAGGTGGTCAGCATTACTTGTGAGTTGTGAAGAATGAGAAACATGAAGAAAAATGGAGTGTGGTGGTCCTTGGTAAGGTGAAAATGTGGCTACTTAGAAACAGACACAGATGTCAGAAGATTAAAGCCTATCTAGGAAGTGTATCCCAATGAGTCTGACTAACACTAATTAAAGAGACACTCTTTGTCAAGTTCTGCTTCCTCCTTAATCTTTCAAGACCAGAGCAGGGGCTTCTCTCTTGTGTTCTCAAGGCATCCTGTAGTTGCCCAATGATGGTAATTTTTCTACTGTCTTCTGATGTCATTATGTATTTTTCTCCCTGATCTTTGTCTAGCACTTTTGGGCATACTCCATGAACAAGATTGTACTCTTCATTGATCTCTACCTTACAGTTTTGCTAGGACCAGTTAAATAATGGGTAGACATTGGGAGAATAAATATGAAATGTTTGCTCTCTGGATAACTCTGAAGATCTATAACTGGTGTGGGGACATAACACTGCTTTCAGGAGCCAAAGGGCTTCTTGGTAAGGCTCCATACATACCATACTCCATTTTTCCATCCTCCCACCATCAACTCTGTAAGGACTGCAAGTCCAGCAGCTTTGTTCTTGCTTCAACTCCTCCAGACACATACGAGCGGGGGCATGATACTGCAGAATTTTGGTCAACTTATCTGGACTTTGTGAGAAAAGAGAAAAAGTACATTAGCAATGGGGTGCAATTCAACTAATGTTCTTGGGACATGACTGGCCCCCTAAGGTCATTTGCCAAGCAGAATGCGTATGACTAAATATAACTTTCCACCCTCTAAGTGGCTCTCAGCAGATAGGATCCAGCAGGACATTGCATGTTATGAAGCAGCCCCAGGGTAGCAGACGTCAACAGCCTTGTTCGATTAATCCTTGGAAACACAGTCAGAATTCATGGGGGGAACTTGTTGAAAGTTGATCGACACCTCTTGAAAGGTGAAATTCTTTTCTGTTCCCATTAAGTGTTGTTGAGGCCATTAGCAGAAATTGGAATAGAAAAATATGACCTTTCACGTGGTAGATGCAGAGGCTGAGAAGATGGACGAGATGGAAATAGACTGGCGGCTTATAATAAGCACCTGGGTGGGGAGTGATAACTAAAGATTGGAAATTGACAAATGAGTCAGACTGACAGCGATCAAAGACAGAGAAGGATGGAGTGCCGTTTGCATGAGGGGATGACGGGGAAGAGGAAAGAGAGCATCAATAATTCAGCAAGGTTGCCTCCCCTGGGGACCAGATACAGATTACTCAGAAAGGGAGTAAAGTTTCCTAAGTAGGAGCAAAGGGAACTTTTGGTGGAAGATGAAGAGATTGTTTTCCAGCTCTTGAAAGGGGTGGACTGTATAGTGTTCCTCAAAATATTAGGATAATTGAGTGATATACTCCAGGGAGGAGTCAGGAGGTCAGAGACAGTTTATTGCAGTGCCAAGTTACTGAATGATTCCCACCCACCCCCCTAGTCCCACAGTTGGTTTTATTCTTCCAAGCGACTAATATAAAATTTCTTTGAAAGCTATCAAGCTATAAGGAATTCTCATCATGGCCATTCAACTGAATCAAATGTAAAAGAATATTGCTCTAAGGAAGTATGTGAAATTTTAATTATTTCCTCTGATGGAGGCGAACTTGTTTGCAGACAATCTTAACAGCAGTGCTTGAATGATTTATCTTGGACTTTGGAGACAATACATCATAATATTTTGATGGGGGGGGGGAAAGGGAGAGAGATGAGATGCTTATCAGAACATAGAATGTGACTTGCAGTTCCCTGACATTTCGGCTTTGCCTCAGGTAGTAAAGCCGTGACAAATTGGAGGAGGAAGGCCACCAGGAAGCAGCGAGGAAAAGACCATGGAGACCATCAGCTGCAGAGACATCCACAATCTCAAAACCAGGAGAGGTGTTTGAGAGTTGACAGTTTTCTACCTATGGGCCTCAGTTGCCATTAAAAGGCAGTTAATTTTCTAGGTCCTACCAGTGGATGGAAGGCTGGAATACGGTTGCCATTCTCATACTGACGCTTGGATAGGTGCTAAGCATTTTACACGAAGTGTTTCACTTAACCCTGCTGAATACCCTGTAACGTTAGACACTATATTGTCCTTATTTTACAGTTGAGAACAGGCTAAGGAAGAGTACCATTTTGGTCAAGGTCACACTTCTGAGCAAAACACGAAACCTGACATTAAGTCCAAACACCTACACATGGGGGGTGGGGGGAGAGACAGTGTGCAACACTTCTCTATGCATGTATGAAGAAACTGGGGCTATGAGAAGGAAACAGATGTGATCTTCTGCCCAGTGTGAGTAGCACTGCTTGTAGAGGGGATTCAGTATAATTCCAACAAGGTGACAGGTCTGTTAGCTGACCATCTCATGTTTAAAATTCCTTCATATAACTTGTTCTGTCTAAACGTGACTTTCCCGAATCTCCTGACACTGTGGATGCTCCTCCCAAATTATCACATTCACTTGTTTAAATGTGTCCCCTGAAAGCTGTGATGAAAACTTAATCCCTTGAACAGCAGCGTTAGGAAGTGGGATGATGTCATCCCACCCTTAGGATAATGTCCTTAACATGGATTAAAGGCAATTATAAGAAGCCTTGAGGATGAATGTTTGAGTTCTTGATCCCTCTTGCCATATAGACTTCTGCTTCAGGTCACACAGCAAAGACTCCCTATCACACCACAAGTATTACCTCAAGTTTGGACTTTTGTAGACCTCGAAAATATGAGGAAATACATTTCTGTCCTTTGTAAATTAGTCAACCCATGGTATCCTGTTTCAGCTGGGCAAGATGGACTTAACAAAAATCTACCACAAACTGTACACAACGATTTCACTCCAAATGAATCAAGTAATTAAACATCACTAATGTCAAACACAAAACTTTTAGAAGGCAATGCAAATACGATCGGCATTCTTTTAAATTTGATGATCCAGTTATCATAGCACCTTATGGAAAGTATGCCTCATTGATTTGTTTGGGTTTCCTTGTTAAAAAAAAGTTTTAAAAATGTTTCCCTAGATATTTCATTTCCCAGATTTAATTTCAAAGATCTTTTCATTAGTTTACTGTCTGTTTGGGGTGTTTCATGGAGCAACAAATAGAATTGTGCAGAAATGTCTTTGACAAATGCTCTGAGGCAAAACGATTTTTACACTGACAGAACAATTAGGCACACACACCCTTTTCAAAGGGACTCTGTTCCAAGGCCTCTCCAGACTGGTTAAGCAAGGGCACTGATGTGAAAGGCATCGACCAAGGAGGTCCAGCCTCTTTCTGCTCCGTGCTGCCTCCCAGGGTTTTCGTTGTCACTGTGAACATAGATGATGAACTTTCAGAACTACTTTGGAGCTGGAGGGTATGAGATTGAACTTGGGCTAGACACAATACCCCAAATATCATGAATATCCTCATTGAGATCTTCCACCATTTTGTGTGGATAAATTCACCTAAGCTTGTTGTAAACCCTTAGCTTCTTCCTCCTTAGGGGAATATTGATTAGGGCAAATGTTGCTAATTTTCCCATTGCTTAAAAAAAAAGATTTGGGAAGGCTGCTCCATTTCTTTCACTTCTTTGCACATTGTTTCTTTTACTTCTTTGAATCTATTTCTAATGGCAGCTTTGAAGTCTTGGGCTTAGTCAATGCTGGAGCATGCTTATTGTTTCTGGGTGCTTGCCTTGTCTTCTGCACATTGCTCTCTCTTTTCTGTTTCTTCCCTTGTCTCCTAATTCTTTCTGTTGAAAATTGGGCATGTAAGGTAATATGTTGTATCAACTAGATATTGATTTCCACCTCCCATTTCCAAGGCTTACTTTTGCTGTTACATTCTTGTTTTGTGGTTTAATTAAACTATTATGTCGAGGCAGAGTTCGCCTCAGTGTGAAGTCTTCACACTGATATGGAGAGATCACAGCCTCCAGCATAAGCACCATCACTCAGAGCTCTCTGTGACTTTCTCTGTTCCTGATCTTTCAGTTAAACTGAACTGTGCGTTTGTGCCAATCACACCCAGATGTTAGGCTTTGCCACTTGCTGGGCAGGGCTTGCTTTATTATTTTTGAACATGTCCTGGGGTACCAATTGTTCAACAGTCAGCTCCAATTAAATTTGGTACCCTTCCAACTTGTAGTATTTGAGGTTTGTTCAGATCTCAGGAGAGCTCTTCACCGCTGTCTCTTTCCTTGACTCTTCTCAGTAAAGTCCTTTATTTGTGGTTTAGACTGTGGCTCTTAATTAAAAGACTTCTCAGCAGCTTCTTAATTGTTTACTACCAAATATACCTTGTTACAGAGAGTTACTGCAGTCTTTTCAGATAAAGCCACCTTCTTTAGGAAGAGCTTTGGAGACCCCTGTTTAAAGGTCTACCCCTGTTGCTGAAGCGGAAAAATATCCGAGTCACTCTCTATAGTTGGGTGTTGAGACATTGTCCCATTTTTCTTGGGATTTTGCTCATGGCTTTGTGACTGGGATCATAGGAAAGGGTGGTAGCCTGTGGTCTTCTCAGCTTGGGTTTCCTAGGACTGGAGCTCTGCCTATGGGCGAGCTGGGTTAAGGGCATCTGGTGGACCAGTAATACTCAGCCATCCTTGGGTGTAGAGTCTCTTCTATATGATGAAATCTGATGTAAAGAAGACACATTCCACCATCCTTCTTGACCACAATTTTGGTTGCCAGGAGCTTGTGAGGTGGAGGGCAATAGTGGCTGATAGCTCATCTCTCTTAGTGATCTCTCTTGGTTGGTGGCTATGGGAAATAGCCTGTGTTCTCTGCCAAGCCCACCCAGAGGGAAGTTTCTTTTTTAATTTTTATTTTTATTATTGTGTTTATGTAAGAAGCATGCATTCAGTCAGATTCAGCTAGATAAGGAAAGAAGAAGCTCATGGCTCAGTTGCATAGATTTCTTTTGTTCTTGCCCAGATTAAGTAGATTCATTTAATAAATATTGCTTTACTTGATATCTTGCCTTTAAGCAATTTTATCAGGCTTTGAGTAGTTGGCAGTTTTTCACCGAATTTATTATAGTTTTAAAATTTGCAAAAATCACCTAGAAATTTCATGTATATTTCATAAAATATAAATGCACTTTTTTCTTACAATCATTTGTTTGTTGTGTGTGTAAACATGTGCACACATGTATGTGTACACGTTTATTAGATTGCATGTGGAGATTAAAGGACAACTTGTGGGAATCAGTTCTATCATTCTTCCATGTGTGTCCTGTGGATTTTACTCAAGATTGCTGGGCTTAAAGCAACCTTCTTTACTCACTGAACCATCTTTACAGCCCTAATGGATTTTAACAATTTTAATTCACTATAACATGGTCATTGCAATCATGAACACAGAGTAGCTGTGGACACTTACACACAACTGGGCCTATAGCTTTCCATCATAGATATGGGTGGGACTTCATGGGGGTACTCTAAAAGCTATTGGTAGTTGCTGGATGCTGGGAGAATGGCTGCCATTGTCTACACTGCAGTAAATAAGGTGCTACCCATACTTGTACAAGCAGTCCTAATTCAACTCACTGCTTACAAAAAAGGATCTGAAAGTGTTTCTTCTACTTAAAGGTGGATATCCCTATGGTCACTGAATTTCTTCATGCCCATCTTTCTCTATAACCTAAAGAGGATGCTGAGTTCCGAGAAAACTGTTACTTGCCAATATCAACATCTTGCCTATCTTGATGTGGTGTGTTAAGAACCGCACTTGGCCTCTGAATGCTCCCTGACAAAAAGCATGTGACTACAGTTTAAGCACCAGGCAAACATCAGGCATGTATCAGTTAACAGACATTACAGAAAATCTATAAAACACGTCTACAAAAATATTTAAACTGGCATGATAGTATATGCCAGTAATCCCAGCACTGAGCAAGTATAGGCAGGAGGTCCACAAATTCAAATGCAGCCTGAGCAAGAGAGTAAGATCTTGTCTGAAAAACAAAACAAAACAAAACAAAACAAGGCAACCCCCCCCCCCAACCCAACAAAACAATCTCACAAAACTTTTTAGGTTAAATCAAACAACAAACAACATTGCCAAGTCTGAGAAGCATTCATAAAGGAGTGCAAAGCCTAAGAGGGTAGGCTGGGTAAACATCCTGGAGGAGCCTGGATAAAATCCTGACAGCAAGGGACCTTAGCTCAAAATGAATGAAAATTGAATCGATTATGAATTTTATTTCATTAATTGTAACAAAAGACCGTACTACTTTGGGATGTTAATGACAGGGGGAATTGTGTGGTGTGTCTATGGAAGCTCCCAGTACTATCCAGCAGTTACAATACTAAAACTTTTTGCAACTTTTCATTAAAAAAAAAGCCTGCTAGTTTAAGCAGATAAACTGGTCTGAGAAGGAATAAACTCAGCTGCACTGAATTTTTAGTTCCAGAGTGCAGAATCAAGATCCTATTCATTTTTGTTTGTTTTTGAAGCACGTTTATTTTATGTTTTTCACATATCTCAAACTGTCCCGAAACTCTGTATGTATCCAAGAATGAGCTCATGTATCAAACAAAAGGCTTTTTGAATCCTAGGAACTACCATTTAAGCAAAGCAGCAAAGCCAGCTCCAGAACTCTATTGTTCTGTTCAATGCTTTGTTTTAAATAATTTCTTCTAAGGAAAACACCTGGTACATTAATATTTTTTAAAGGCAACATTTTAAATGACCACCAGAGAGCAGTATCTTCCCATATTTGTGACACTGGCCAATGTTTTGTGCCTTAGATATATATCCTTTGAATTAAATGAAAATGTTATACACATTGGTATAATAAAGCAAACTTGTGAACTTTTGTCAGAAAAAGAGCTTGCAAATTCATTCCATTATGGACCATTTTCTTAGGGTTATTATTTATTTATATTTTTTGTAAATGATAATAGTGTTTTCACACTTGGAGATTTGTTAACAAGAATAGAGCTTATATTATAAAGATTATAAAATATGTATCTGTTGGAGTTTTACATAGTAGTTAGATAAATCATGGTTTTTGAGACTTTTGAAATGTTCACATGTTCATATAGGAAATATAAAGAAATATTTGCATATGTAACACTGCCTATATTATTTATGTTTTTGTATACTTTGGAAAACAACAGTAGAGAAACTGCATGGTTTATGATGGTTATTTCATAGATTTGGGGTTAAAAGTGATCTTAATTTCTGCTTTATGAACTTATAGTTTCCCAATGTTTACACATAAAATATATTATTAAACTAATCAGAGAAGAATGCATGAGCCTGTATTTTGTAAGCCAATATTGTCTTTATACATTCTAAATTTATTTACTTTTTGAACAAACATTTACACTTTTTTATTGATAAGTAATTTGATCTTTGAGAAGGGAATTATAAGATGCCCTGGATGGTCTTTGATGGTTTCTACACGCAGAGCCTCACTCTCCAGCAAGCCCCAAGGAAATGATTGCAGAAAAAACAACAACAACAACAACAACAAAACCCAGCATCAGGCCAGGCTGCTGTTGTTCCTTTAGCTCCCGCTGAACTGTGGAGTCTCAAGGTCTGAGGTGGCATTCAATAGCTAATCAGTAGGATTTTTTTCCTCTCTTGCCATGAGGGGGAAAAATGATAGTTGTATTGGCTTTTGACTAAATCTTCGTGTCAAGATGACCTCTGGAAGACAGATGCTTTATCTTTCTGTGTGTGTTTTGATACAGCTTATGGTTTCTTCTTCCATGCCAAGTACATGATACCTACTTGAGCGGGAATCCCCACTCCTTCTCAGGGAGCTACAAGGAGGCTTTCAGTTCCCCCTGTGCAGGCATGGTGGCGCTTACCCACAGCGAGGCACAAAGCCAAGCACAAGCATATACCCAGAAAGGGTTCCCAAATTAAAAAAAAAATTCAGAAATTTCTCTCAGGTACTCAGTTCCATACAGAGCCACAAACAAACTTCAAGATGCTAGTGACTGAAGACAGCTTGATGTTAGTCCCAGCTTTGCTAATAACTCTTCGTGCCATCTTGAACATGTGTTTCCTCTCAGTAGACAAGACCTTCGTTGCCCTATTTAAAAAAAGAAAAAGAAAAAGAAAACAAACACACTAAGCAGTTGGTCTAAGAAATTACAGCTTCTTGCTACGCTTGTGATTAATCTTCAACTCCATTATGAGGAACCCATGACTGGCTCAAAATGACCAGGTCTCTCTATCTCTCTTTTCTCTCACTTGCTACTGTGTCTGCTCCTCTTCCAACCACACCGGGGAAACTGTGGGCCATTTATGGGCTTTCTCTGGAAGGCTAGCTTCTAAAATCTGGCTGCTTTGCACTAAGGTCTCAGCTTAAGCATTGCCTTCTCTGTCTTGTGGAAGAATGGAAGGCATGTTCACCCCACGACTCTTGCCCTACAACTTTGTTTCATTTTCTTCTTAGAAATTATTGTGACTACTTTGTTTGGCTTATAGTTGCCTTATTTACTGCATGTCTTCCTTAGATGACTCTAAGCTCTACAATAGTAGAGAACCCTGTAGAGTTGGTTCATTTCTGCATTCCCATTGATTCAAGCCACGCCTGCCAGACAGAAGGTATAGAATGGGTAGAGAAACGGATATTCATCAATTTAATAAACAACTACAGGGCACTTACTTGGTGGTAACACTTGTTCTAAGTGCTTAACAAATGCAACCTCATTTAATTCTCACAATATCCCTCTGGTTGGTACTATTATCCTTCCAATTTTAAAGCAAAAAAGTCAAGGCAGAGTAAAGCTGGATGTTTTGTCCAAGATTATGCTATAGCTTTCAGAGATTGTTGTTTTGAATTCTACCAATGATCCTGTAAAACTAGGTGCTATTTTATTACAACTTACCATGTTTATAGAGGAAATCAAGATGCAGTCAAGTTAAGCATTTTCCTCAGTATTATATAACTAGGTATGTGGTGCAGAAGGATCTGGAAAACAGATTATCTGATACTAGAGTACTGCTCAATCAAGACTCCATGGTTGTAGTTGGCTGATATTTGGTAGAGCACACATGATCCTTCTGTGCAAAAGTCTGAAGATCAGAGAGGCAGGTATTGGGCCCTAATATGTCACTTAGCTGTTTCAAATGAGTGGGGAGCCTGGAAAGAAATTATGGTTAGTCCTATGGCCCAGCCTGCCTGGACCATGATGGAGTGGGCTGAGCTTCTCTCAAGCTGTCTATGCTCTTGCTTCCTATCGAGATGATTTCTTTAAGGATGTGGGTCAAAGAAAAATTGCTAAAGCCAAAGGAGTCTCAGCAAGACTTGTTGAGTCACTTCCAATCTGTCCTTGTTCCAGGATCAAGTAGAGTCGATCGTGGTTCCTGTTCAGCTTCACAGGCATCCTACAGGCCTAGGAAAGGTCCAAGAAAGATCTAGAGGTACAGCCCAGTATCTAAGATGCCTGGATGCACTCTCCTCTCTGGGCATAAAACAGACTAGAAATATGGAGCACTCTGGAGACAACAGCAAACCCAGATGAAGGAGGTGGCTCTCCCTACCAAGTAAACTCATGAGCTGGTCTAGACTGTCCTGGTCAACCCAGGCAAATCATGCTTTGACTAATATCTTTTCTATGTGTTTATCTTCTTCCTATTTCCCAAGTATGCACAGGACCACCATACTGTGCAAAGCCAGAGGGCGCTGTTCATTTCACAGTCTTTGGAACTTGTGATTCTTGGGTGTGCAGGAAGGTGTACAGAGTCCCTCTCTGCTGTTCCTGCTTCATGTGTGGGTCTTTGGATTCTCTCTTTCTTTCAAAGACAGAGTTTCAGTATGTAGCTCAAGCTGGCACAGAACTCCGGGAAATCCTCCTGACCCAGCATCCTGAGCACTGGAATGGCAGAGGTTGGCCAAAATATCTGATGCTTAGTCTTATTTTGAATTATGCCACTCAGATATGTCCAGCAGTTCCCTGTAGGTCCAGCTGTGATTACTAAGAACACCTTCAGTGCCATTTGCTATCTTGGAGCAAAATTAAACACTTGGCTGCAGTTCCTTAATATTCATCTAGGTTAAATGATGAAGTTTTCACCTACCTCTTCAAACAATGTGTACCAGGCATCCAGTAGCCATGAAAAAAAAAAAAGAGGAGAGTTTCCATTTGTAAACATTGGCTATGAAAGATCACAGATATAAGACTGTAGTCCTTTGAAGCCATGCTTTCTTGTTTCAAAATCAACCACAGGATTTCTTCATAGTTTTCAGTGTTCAATACACTAAATATACTACTGTTTATTATTTTTGCAGAGTACTAAGAGCATAGAGACATGCTTTCCCCTGCATGGGATTTCAGAGTGTGTCACAGGTACTGATGGTAGACAGAAAGTGTCTATGCTTTCCTCAACCCATCTCTTGTCATGGTAGACAACTCTCACTGGAGTTTGATCACTCAGAAATTTGATCATTTAGGCTCACTAGGGATTGCATCTGAACAGGATAACATTGCTAATTGTGTTTACAATGAAATGTCTGAATAAGTAAATGGAACCTTTTAACACTTGATTAATAACTATTAAGATCTGCTGAAACAGGATGTTAGGCTAGGTACAGCTGGTTATGAATAACAACAACACATGTCTACCATGTACCAGGTACCTGCAAGAGTGCTTATGCACATTAACTCTTCATTTAGTCAATGCCCATGAAAGAAAAGGGATGATGGTCTCCATTTACAGATGTCCAATCTGAAGATGGGGGAGAAAGTGAGCAAGGTAAATGATAAAGCAATGAGGTAAATATTTCAGGTCTAGGTCTACTTGGAAGATTTAGAGACCTTATTAACCTGGATTAAAATGTTGTGCTACAATAAACACTAAGTCTTTTAGGAGTTGAAATCTTTGTTGTTCAACTTGCAGCCAAGTGGTTGATCTTGCTATAGAGTGTTACTCAAATCCCTGTGCTGTAATCCTCTTGTCTGTCTCCACAGAGTAGCTGGGACCACCAATATGTAGGTATCATGATGCCTGGCTTCATTAAATTATTTTTAACCCATTTTATGACTTTCCAATGGCTTTGCAATATTATTTTTCATCTCCTGACTTTGGGGTTCCAAGAGAGAAGGGATTCCAAAACAAGTAGTCCTTAAACATCACTAGACACTAGAACAGTAGTTCTCAACTGTCCTAATGCTGGAGCCCTCATGTTTTGTGACTCCCAATCCTAAAATTACTTTTGTTGCTACTTCATAATTGTGATTTTGCTACTGATTTGAGTCACAATGTAAGTATATAATATGCAGGATATTTGAGATGAGACCCCAGTAAAAAGGTCTTTCCACCAAAGGGATTGGATCGTGATGCACAGGTGTGATCATGAACATGCTGCAAATCAGAGGCTGAATGGGTGGCATAGGGACAGAGAGTGCTGGGCCAGCAGAGCAGAGCCCTGGACATCTTGCCATGACAGCCAGCTGATTATCAGGAACTATCAAGAGAGCCTAGCAGCATCAGAGTTCTGTGGTCTGTTACTTTTATTTTTAAATCGAGATGGCGAGATGGCGTTTCAGTCTATAGTCCAGGTTGGCCTTGAACTTGTTGCTATTCTCCTTGATGCCTTAGCTTGCTTGATCTGGTGCTTTTACTGGACAGAAGAATCATGGACTTTAACTCCATTTCTTTATGCACACTTTCCTGTTAAGCTTCCCATGTTTGCAGCACAGACAATTATGGTATAGTAGAAAGAACAGGCGCCCGGCTGGGGAGGCGGCCTAAGCCACAGCAGCAGCGGTCGCCATCTTGGTCCGAGACCCGCCGAACTTAGGAAATTAGTCTGAACAGGTGAGAGGGTGCGCCAGAGAACCTGACAGCTTCTGGAACAGGCGGAAGCACAGAGGCGCTGAGGCAGCACCCTGCGTGGGCCGGGGACAGCCAGCCACCGTCTGGACCGGAGGACAGGTGCCCGCCCGGCTGGGGAGGCGACCTAAGCCACAGCAGCAGCGGTCGTCATCTTGGTCCGGGACCCGCCGAACTTAGGAAATTAGTCTGAACAGGTGAGAGGGTGCACCAGAGAACCTGACAGCCTCTGGAACAGGCAGAAGCACAGAGGGGCTGAGGCAGCACCCTGTGTGGGCCGGGGACAGCCGGCCACCTTCCGGACCGGAGGACAGGTGCCCGCCCGGCTGGGGAGGCGACCTAAGCCACAGCAGCAGCGGTCGCCATCTTGGTCCGGGACCCGCCGAACTTAGGAAATTAGTCTGAACAGGTGAGAGGGTGCGCCAGAGAACCTGACAGCTTCTGGAACAGGCGGAAGCACAGAGGCGCTGAGGCAGCACCCTGCGTGGGCCGGGGACAGCCGGCCACCTTCCGGACCAGAGGACAGGTGCCCACCCGGCTGGGGAGGCGGCCTAAGCCACAGCAGCAGCGGTCGCCATCTTGGTCCGGGACCCGCCGAACTTAGGAAATTAGTCTGAACAGGTGAGAGGGTGCGCCAGAGAACCTGACAGCTTCTGGAACAGGCAGAAGCACAGAGGCGCTGAGGCAGCACCCTGTGTGGGCCGGGGACAGCCGGCCACCTTCCGGACCAGAGGACAGGTGCCCGCCCGGCTGGGGAGGCGACCTAAGCCACAGCAGCAGCGGTCGCCATCTTGGTCCCGGGACTCCAAGGAACTTAGGAATTTAGTCTGCTTAGGTGAGAGTCTGTACCACCTGGGAACTGCCAAAGCAACACAGTGTCTGAGAAAGGTCCTGTTTTGGGCCTTCTTCTTCGGCCAGGAGGAGGTCCAAATACAAGATATCTGCGCACCTTCCCTGTAAGAGAGCTTGCCAGCAGAGAGTGCTCTGAGCACTGAAACTCAGAGGAGAGAATCTGTCTCCCAGGTCTGCTGATAGACGGTAACAGAATCACCAGAAGAACAATCTCTAAACAGAGTCAACTATAACTACTAACTCCAGAGATTACCAGATGGCGAAAGGTAAACGGAGGAATCTTACTAACAGGAACCAAGACCACTCACCATCACCAGAACCCAGCACACCCACTTCGCCCAGTCCAGGGAACCCCAACACACCTGAGAACCTAGACCTAGATTTAAAAGCATATCTCATGATGATGGTAGAGGACATCAAGAAGGACTTTAATAAATCACTTAAAGAAATACAGGAGAACACTGCTAAAGAGTTACAAGTCCTTAAAGAAAAACAGGAAAACACAATCAAACAGGTAGAAGTCCTTACAGAAAAAGAGGAAAAAACATACAAACAGGTGATGGAAATGAACAAAACCATACTAGACCTAAAAAGGGAAGTAGACACAATAAAGAAAACTCAAAGAGAGGCAACACTAGAGATAGAAACCCTAGGAAAGAAATCTGGAACCATAGATTTGAGCATCAGCAACAGAATACAAGAGATGGAAGAGAGAATCTCAGGTGCAGAAGATTCCATAGAGAACATCGGCACAACAATCAAAGAAAATGGAAAATGCAAAAAGATCCTAACTCAAAATATCCAGGAAATCCAGGACACAATAAGAAGACCAAACGTACGGATAATAGGAGTGGATGAGAATGAAGATTTTCAACTCAAAGGTCCAGCAAACATCTTCAACAAAATTATTGAAGAAAACTTCCCAAATCTAAAGAATGAGATGCATATGAACATACAAGAAGCCTACAGAACTCCAAATAGACTGGACCAGAAAAGAAATTCCTCCCGACACATAATAATCAGAACATCAAATGCACTAAATAAAGATAGAATACTAAAAGCAGTAAGGGAAAAAGGTCAAGTAACATATAAAGGCAAGCCTATCAGAATTACACCAGATTTTTCACCAGAGACTATGAAAGCCAGAAGAGCCTGGACAGATGTTATACAGACACTAAGAGAACACAAACTGCAGCCCAGGCTACTATACCCAGCCAAACTCTCAATTATCATAGAGGGAGAAACCAAAGTATTCCACGACAAAACCAAATTCACGCATTATCTCTCCACGAATCCAGCCCTTCAAAGGATAATAACAGAAAAAAACCAATACAAGAACGGGAACAACGCCCTAGAAAAAACAAGAAGGTAATCCCTCAACAAACCTAAAAGAAGACAGCCACAAGAACAGAATGCCACCTTTAACAACTAAAATAACAGGAAGCAACAATTACTTTTCCTTAATATCTCTTAACATCAATGGTCTCAACTCGCCAATAAAAAGACATAGACTAACAAACTGGCTACACAAACAAGACCCAACATTTTGCTGCTTACAGGAAACTCATCTCAGAGAAAAAGATAGACACTACCTCAGAATGAAAGGCTGGAAAACAATTTTCCAAGCAAATGGTATGAAGAAACAAGCAGGAGTAGCCATCCTAATATCTGATAAGATTGACTTCCAACCCAAAGTCATCAAAAAAGACAAGGAGGGACACTTCATTCTCATCAAAGGTAAAATCCTCCAAGAGGAACTCTCAATTCTGAATATCTATGCTCCAAATACAAGAGCAGCCACATTCACTAAAGAAACTTTAGTAAAGCTCAAAGCACACATTGCGCCTCACACAATAATAGTGGGAGACTTCAACACACCACTTTCACCAATGGACAGATCATGGAAACAGAAACTAAACAGGGACACACTGAAACTAACAGAAGTGATGAAACAAATGGATCTGACAGATATCTACAGAACATTTTTCCCTAAAACAAAAGGATATACCTTCTTCTCAGCACCTCATGGTACCTTCTCCAAAATTGACCACATAATAGGTCACAAATCAGGCCTCAACAGATTCAAAAATATTGAAATTGTCCCATGTATCCTATCAGATCACCATGCACTAAGGCTGATCTTCAATAACAAAATAAATAACAGAAAGCCAACATTCACATGGAAACTGAACAACACTCTTCTCAATGATACCTTGGTCAAGGAAGGAATAAAGAAAGAAATTAAAGACTTTTTAGAGTTTAATGAAAATGAAGCCACAACGTACCCAAACCTTTGGGACACAATGAAAGCATTTCTAAGAGGGAAACTCATAGCTATGAGTGCCTTCAAGAAAAAACGGGAGAGAGCACATACTAGCAGCTTGACAACACATCTAAAAGCTCTAGAAAAAAAGGAAGCAAATTCACCCAAGAGGAGTAGACGGCAGGAAATAATCAAACTCAGGGGTGAAATCAACCAAGTGGAAACAAGAAGAACTATTCAAAGAATTAACCAAACGAGGAGTTGGTTCTTTGAGAAAATCAACAAGATAGATAAACCCTTAGCTAGACTCACTAAAGGGCACAGGGACAAAATCCTAATTAACAAAATCAGAAATGAAAAGGGAGACATAACAACAGATCCTGAAGAAATCCAAAACACCATCAGATCCTTCTACAAAAGGCTATACTCAACAAAACTGGAAAACCTGGACGAAATGGACAAATTTCTGGACAGATACCAGGTACCAAAGTTGAATCAGGATCAAGTTGACCTTCTAAACAGTCCCATATCCCCTAAAGAAATAGAAGCAGTTATTAATAGTCTCCCAGCCAAAAAAAGCCCAGGACCAGACGGGTTTAGTGCAGAGTTCTATCAGACCTTCAAAGAAGATCTAACTCCAGTTCTGCACAAACTTTTTCACAAGATAGAAGTAGAAGGTATTCTACCCAACTCATTTTATGAAGCCACTATTACTCTGATACCTAAACCACAGAAAGATCCAACAAAGATAGAGAACTTCAGACCAATTTCTCTTATGAACATCGATGCAAAAATCCTTAATAAAATTCTCGCTAACCGAATCCAAGAACACATTAAAGCAATCATCCATCCTGACCAAGTAGGTTTTATTCCAGGGATGCAGGGATGGTTTAATATACGAAAATCCATCAATGTAATCCATTATATAAACAAACTCAAAGACAAAAACCACATGATCATCTCGTTAGATGCAGAAAAAGCATTTGACAAGATCCAACACCCATTCATGATAAAAGTTCTGGAAAGATCAGGAATTCAAGGCCAATACCTAAACATGATAAAAGCAATCTACAGCAAACCAGTAGCCAACATCAAAGTAAATGGAGAGAAGCTGGAAGCAATCCCACTAAAATCAGGGACTAGACAAGGCTGCCCACTTTCTCCCTACCTTTTCAACATAGTACTTGAAGTATTAGCCAGAGCAATTCGACAACAAAAGGAGATCAAGGGGATACAAATTGGAAAAGAGGAAGTCAAAATATCACTTTTTGCAGATGATATGATAGTATATATAAGTGACCCTAAAAATTCCAACAGAGAACTCCTAAACCTGATAAACAGCTTCGGTGAAGTAGCTGGATATAAAATTAACTCAAACAAGTCAATGGCCTTTCTCTACACAAAGAATAAACAGGCTGAGAAAGAAATTAGGGAAACAACACCCTTCTCAATAGCCACAAATAATATAAAATATCTCGGCGTGACTCTAACGAAGGAAGTGAAAGATCTGTATGATAAAAACTTCAAGTCCGAGAGGCGAAGAGGCGCTGAGGCAGCACCCTGCGTGGGCCGGGGACAGCCGGCCACCTTCCGGACCAGAGGACAGGTGCCCACCCGGCTGGGGAGGCGGCCTAAGCCACAGCAGCAGCGGTCGCCATCTTGGTCCGGGACCCGCCGAACTTAGGAAATTAGTCTGAACAGGTGAGAGGGAGCGCCAGAGAACCTGACAGCCTCTGGAACAGGCAGAAGCACAGAGGGGCTGAGGCAGCACCCTGTGTGGGCCGGGGACAGCCGGCCACCTTCCGGACCGGAGGACAGGTGCCCGCCCGGCTGGGGAGGCGACCTAAGCCACAACAGCAGCGGTCGCCATCTTGGTCCGGGACCCGCCGAACTTAGGAAATTAGTCTGAACAGGTGAGAGGGTGCTCCAGAGAACCTGACAGCTTCTGGAACAGGCGGAAGCACAGAGGCGCTGAGGCAGCACCCTGCGTGGGCCGGGGACAGCCGGCCACCTTCCGGACCAGAGGACAGGTGCCCACCCGGCTGGGGAGGCGGCCTAAGCCACAGCAGCAGCGGTCGCCATCTTGGTCCCGGGACTCCAAGGAACTTAGGAATTTAGTCTGCTTAGGTGAGAGTCTGTACCACCTGGGAACTGCCAAAGCAACACAGTGTCTGAGAAAGGTCCTGTTTTGGGCCTTCTTCTTCGGCCAGGAGGAGGTCCAAATACAAGATATCTGCGCACCTTCCCTGTAAGAGAGCTTGCCAGCAGAGAGTGCTCTGAGCACTGAAACTCAGAGGAGAGAATCTGTCTCCCAGGTCTGCTGATAGACTGTAACAGAATCACCAGAAGAACAATCTCTAAACAGAGTCAACTATAACTACTAACTCCAGAGATTACCAGATGGCGAAAGGTAAACGGAGGAATCTTACTAACAGGAACCAAGACCACTCACCATCACCAGAACCCAGCACACCCACTTCGCCCAGTCCAGGGAACCCCAACACACCTGAGAACCTAGACCTAGATTTAAAAGCATATCTCATGATGATGGTAGAGGACATCAAGAAGGACTTTAATAAATCACTTAAAGAAATACAGGAGAACACTGCTAAAGAGTTACAAGTCCTTAAAGAAAAACAGGAAAACACAATCAAACAGGTAGAAGTCCTTACAGAAAAAGAGGAAAAAACATACAAACAGGTGATGGAAATGAACAAAACCATACTAGACCTAAAAAGGGAAGTAGACACAATAAAGAAAACTCAAAGCGAGGCAACTCTAGAGATAGAAACCCTAGGAAAGAAATCTGGAACCATAGATTTGAGCATCAGCAACAGAATACAAGAGATGGAAGAGAGAATCTCAGGTGCAGAAGATTCCATAGAGAACATCGGCACAACAATCAAAGAAAATGGAAAATGCAAAAAGATCCTAACTCAAAATATCCAGGAAATCCAGGACACAATAAGAAGACCAAACGTACGGATAATAGGAGTGGATGAGAATGAAGATTTTCAACTCAAAGGTCCAGCAAACATCTTCAACAAAATTATTGAAGAAAACTTCCCAAATCTAAAGAATGAGATGCATATGAACATACAAGAAGCCTACAGAACTCCAAATAGACTGGACCAGAAAAGAAATTCCTCCCGACACATAATAATCAGAACATCAAATGCACTAAATAAAGATAGAATACTAAAAGCAGTAAGGGAAAAAGGTCAAGTAACATATAAAGGCAAGCCTATCAGAATTACACCAGATTTTTCACCAGAGACTATGAAAGCCAGAAGAGCCTGGACAGATGTTATACAGACACTAAGAGAACACAAACTGCAGCCCAGGCTACTATACCCAGCCAAACTCTCAATTATCATAGAGGGAGAAACCAAAGTATTCCACGACAAAACCAAATTCACGCATTATCTCTCCACGAATCCAGCCCTTCAAAGGATAATAACAGAAAAAAACCAATACAAGAACGGGAACAACGCCCTAGAAAAAACAAGAAGGTAATCCCTCAACAAACCTAAAAGAAGACAGCCACAAGAACAGAATGCCACCTTTAACAACTAAAATAACAGGAAGCAACAATTACTTTTCCTTAATATCTCTTAACATCAATGGTCTCAACTCGCCAATAAAAAGACATAGACTAACAAACTGGCTACACAAACAAGACCCAACATTTTGCTGCTTACAGGAAACTCATCTCAGAGAAAAAGATAGACACTACCTCAGAATGAAAGGCTGGAAAACAATTTTCCAAGCAAATGGTATGAAGAAACAAGCAGGAGTAGCCATCCTAATATCTGATAAGATTGACTTCCAACCCAAAGTCATCAAAAAAGACAAGGAGGGACACTTCATTCTCATCAAAGGTAAAATCCTCCAAGAGGAACTCTCAATTCTGAATATCTATGCTCCAAATACAAGAGCAGCCACATTCACTAAAGAAACTTTAGTAAAGCTCAAAGCACACATTGCGCCTCACACAATAATAGTGGGAGACTTCAACACACCACTTTCACCAATGGACAGATCATGGAAACAGAAACTAAACAGGGACACACTGAAACTAACAGAAGTGATGAAACAAATGGATCTGACAGATATCTACAGAACATTTTTCCCTAAAACAAAAGGATATACCTTCTTCTCAGCACCTCATGGTACCTTCTCCAAAATTGACCACATAATAGGTCACAAATCAGGCCTCAACAGATTCAAAAATATTGAAATTGTCCCATGTATCCTATCAGATCACCATGCACTAAGGCTGATCTTCAATAACAAAATAAATAACAGAAAGCCAACATTCACATGGAAACTGAACAACACTCTTCTCAATGATACCTTGGTCAAGGAAGGAATAAAGAAAGAAATTAAAGACTTTTTAGAGTTTAATGAAAATGAAGCCACAACGTACCCAAACCTTTGGGACACAATGAAAGCATTTCTAAGAGGGAAACTCATAGCTATGAGTGCCTTCAAGAAAAAACGGGAGAGAGCACATACTAGCAGCTTGACAACACATCTAAAAGCTCTAGAAAAAAAGGAAGCAAATTCACCCAAGAGGAGTAGACGGCAGGAAATAATCAAACTCAGGGGTGAAATCAACCAAGTGGAAACAAGAAGAACTATTCAAAGAATTAACCAAACGAGGAGTTGGTTCTTTGAGAAAATCAACAAGATAGATAAACCCTTAGCTAGACTCACTAAAGGGCACAGGGACAAAATCCTAATTAACAAAATCAGAAATGAAAAGGGAGACATAACAACAGATCCTGAAGAAATCCAAAACACCATCAGATCCTTCTACAAAAGGCTATACTCAACAAAACTGGAAAACCTGGACGAAATGGACAAATTTCTGGACAGATACCAGGTACCAAAGTTGAATCAGGATCAAGTTGACCTTCTAAACAGTCCCATATCCCCTAAAGAAATAGAAGCAGTTATTAATAGTCTCCCAGCCAAAAAAAGCCCAGGACCAGACGGGTTTAGTGCAGAGTTCTATCAGACCTTCAAAGAAGATCTAACTCCAGTTCTGCACAAACTTTTTCACAAGATAGAAGTAGAAGGTATTCTACCCAACTCATTTTATGAAGCCACTATTACTCTGATACCTAAACCACAGAAAGATCCAACAAAGATAGAGAACTTCAGACCAATTTCTCTTATGAACATCGATGCAAAAATCCTTAATAAAATTCTCGCTAACCGAATCCAAGAACACATTAAAGCAATCATCCATCCTGACCAAGTAGGTTTTATTCCAGGGATGCAGGGATGGTTTAATATACGAAAATCCATCAATGTAATCCATTATATAAACAAACTCAAAGACAAAAACCACATGATCATCTCGTTAGATGCAGAAAAAGCATTTGACAAGATCCAACACCCATTCATGATAAAAGTTCTGGAAAGATCAGGAATTCAAGGCCAATACCTAAACATGATAAAAGCAATCTACAGCAAACCAGTAGCCAACATCAAAGTAAATGGAGAGAAGCTGGAAGCAATCCCACTAAAATCAGGGACTAGACAAGGCTGCCCACTTTCTCCCTACCTTTTCAACATAGTACTTGAAGTATTAGCCAGAGCAATTCGACAACAAAAGGAGATCAAGGGGATACAAATTGGAAAAGAGGAAGTCAAAATATCACTTTTTGCAGATGATATGATAGTATATATAAGTGACCCTAAAAATTCCAACAGAGAACTCCTAAACCTGATAAACAGCTTCGGTGAAGTAGCTGGATATAAAATTAACTCAAACAAGTCAATGGCCTTTCTCTACACAAAGAATAAACAGGCTGAGAAAGAAATTAGGGAAACAACACCCTTCTCAATAGCCACAAATAATATAAAATATCTCGGCGTGACTCTAACGAAGGAAGTGAAAGATCTGTATGATAAAAACTTCAAGTCCCTGAAGAAAGAAATTAAAGAAGATCTCAGAAGATGGAAAGATCTCCCATGCTCATGGATTGGCAGGACCAACATTGTAAAAATGGCTATCTTGCCAAAAGCAATCTACAGATTCAATGCAATCCCCATTAAAATTCCAACTCAATTCTTCAACGAATTAGAAGGAGCAATTTGCAAATTCATCTGGAATAACAAAAAACCGAGGATAGCAAAAACTCTTCTCAAGGATAAAAGAACCTCTGGTGGAATCACCATGCCTGACCTAAAGCTTTACTACAGAGCAATTGTGATAAAAACTGCATGGTACTGGTATAGAGACAGACAAGTGGACCAATGGAATAGAATTGAAGACCCAGAAATGAACCCACACACCTATGGTCACTTGATCTTCGACAAGGGAGCCAAAACCATCCAGTGGAAGAAAGACAGCATTTTCAACAATTGGTGCTGGCACAACTGGTTGTTATCATGTAGAAGAATGCGAATCGATCCATACTTATCTCCTTGTACTAAGGTCAAATCTAAGTGGATCAAGGAACTTCACATAAAACCAGAGACACTGAAACTTATAGAGGAGAAAGTGGGGAAAAGCCTTGAAGATATGGGCACAGGGGAAAAATTCCTGAACAGAACAGCAATGGCTTGTGCTGTAAGATCGAGAATTGACAAATGGGACCTAATGAAACTCCAAAGTTTCTGCAAGGCAAAAGACACTGTCTATAAGACAAAAAGACCACCAACAGACTGGGAAAGGATCTTTACCTATCCTAAATCAGATAGGGGACTAATATCCAACATATATAAAGAACTCAAGAAGGTGGACCTCAGAAAATCAAATAACCCCCTTAAAAAATGGGGCTCAGAACTGAACAAAGAATTCTCACCTGAGGAATACCGAATGGCAGAGAAGCACCTGAAAAAATGTTCAACATCCTTAATCATCAGGGAAATGCAAATCAAAACAACCCTGAGATTCCACCTCACACCAGTGAGAATGGCTAAGATCAAAAATTCAGGTGACAGCAGATGCTGGCGAGGATGTGGAGAAAGAGGAACACTCCTCCATTGTTGGTGGGATTGCAGGCTTGTACAACCACTCTGGAAATCAGTCTGGCGGTTCCTCAGAAAATTGGACATAGTACTACCGGAGGATCCAGCAATACCTCTCCTGGGCATATATCCAGAAGAAGCCCCAACTGGTAAGAAGGACACATGCTCCACTATGTTCATAGCAGCCTTATTTATAATAGCCAGAAACTGGAAAGAACCCAGATGCCCCTCAACAGAGGAATGGATACAGAAAATGTGGTACATCTACACAATGGAGTACTACTCAGCTATTAAAAAGAATGAATTTATGAAATTCCTAGCCAAATGGATGGACCTGGAGAGCATCATCCTGAGTGAGGTAACACAATCACAAAGGAACTCACACAATATGTACTCACTGATAAGTGGATACTAGCCCAAAACCTAGGATACCCACGGTATAAGATACAATTTCCTAAACACATGAAACTCAAGAAAAATGAAGACTGAAGTGTGGACACTATGCCCCTCCTTAGAAGTGGGAACAAAACACCCATGGAAGGAGTTACAGAAACAAAGTTTGGAGCTGAGATGAAAGGATGGACCATGTAGAGACTGCCATATCCAGGGATCCACCCCATAATCAGCATCCAAACGCTGACACCATTGCATATACTAGCAAGATTTTATCGAAAGGACCCAGATGTAGCTGTCTCTTGTGAGACTATGCCGGGGCCTAGCAAACACAGAAGTGGATGCTCACAGTCAGCTAATGGATGGATCACAGGGCTCCCAATGGAGGAGCTAGAGAAAGTACCCAAGGAGCTAAAGGGATCTTCAACCCTATAGGTGGAACAACATTATGAACTAACCAGTACCCCTGAGCTCTTGACTCTAGCTGCATATGTATCAAAAGATGGCCTAGTCGGCCATCACTGGAAAGAGAGGCCCATTGGACACGCAGACTTTGTGTGCCCCGGTACAGGGGAACACCAGGGCCAAAGGGGGGGAGTGGGTGGGTAGGGGAGTGGGGGTGGGTGGGTAAGGGGGACTTTTGGTATAGCATTGGAAATGTAAATGAGCTAAATACCTAATAAAAAATGGAAAAAAAAAAAAAAAAAAAAAAAGAGATATTAAGGGAAAAAAAAAAAAAAAAAAAAAAAAAAAAAAAAAAAAAACTTCAAGTCCCTGAAGAAAGAAATTAAAGAAGATCTCAGAAGATGGAAAGATCTCCCATGCTCATGGATTGGCAGGACCAACATTGTAAAAATGGCTATCTTGCCAAAAGCAATCTACAGATTCAATGCAATCCCCATTAAAATTCCAACTCAATTCTTCAACGAATTAGAAGGAGCAATTTGCAAATTCATCTGGAATAACAAAAAACCGAGGATAGCAAAAACTCTTCTCAAGGATAAAAGAACCTCTGGTGGAATCACCATGCCTGACCTAAAGCTTTACTACAGAGCAATTGTGATAAAAACTGCATGGTACTGGTATAGAGACAGACAAGTGGACCAATGGAATAGAATTGAAGACCCAGAAATGAACCCACACACCTATGGTCACTTGATCTTCGACAAGGGAGCCAAAACCATCCAGTGGAAGAAAGACAGCATTTTCAACAATTGGTGCTGGCACAACTGGTTGTTATCATGTAGAAGAATGCGAATCGATCCATACTTATCTCCTTGTACTAAGGTCAAATCTAAGTGGATCAAGGAACTTCACATAAAACCAGAGACACTGAAACTTATAGAGGAGAAAGTGGGGAAAAGCCTTGAAGATATGGGCACAGGGGAAAAATTCCTGAACAGAACAGCAATGGCTTGTGCTGTAAGATCGAGAATTGACAAATGGGACCTAATGAAACTCCAAAGTTTCTGCAAGGCAAAAGACACTGTCTATAAGACAAAAAGACCACCAACAGACTGGGAAAGGATCTTTACCTATCCTAAATCAGATAGGGGACTAATATCCAACATATATAAAGAACTCAAGAAGGTGGACCTCAGAAAATCAAATAACCCCCTTAAAAAATGGGGCTCAGAACTGAACAAAGAATTCTCACCTGAGGAATACCGAATGGCAGAGAAGCACCTGAAAAAATGTTCAACATCCTTAATCATCAGGGAAATGCAAATCAAAACAACCCTGAGATTCCACCTCACACCAGTGAGAATGGCTAAGATCAAAAATTCAGGTGACAGCAGATGCTGGCGAGGATGTGGAGAAAGAGGAACACTCCTCCATTGTTGGTGGGATTGCAGGCTTGTACAACCACTCTGGAAATCAGTCTGGCGGTTCCTCAGAAAATTGGACATAGTACTACCGGAGGATCCAGCAATACCTCTCCTGGGCATATATCCAGAAGAAGCCCCAACTGGTAAGAAGGACACATGCTCCACTATGTTCATAGCAGCCTTATTTATAATAGCCAGAAACTGGAAAGAACCCAGATGCCCCTCAACAGAGGAATGGATACAGAAAATGTGGTACATCTACACAATGGAGTACTACTCAGCTATTAAAAAGAATGAATTTATGAAATTCCTAGCCAAATGGATGGACCTGGAGAGCATCATCCTGAGTGAGGTAACACAATCACAAAGGAACTCACACAATATGTACTCACTGATAAGTGGATACTAGCCCAAAACCTAGGATACCCACGATATAAGATACAATTTCCTAAACACATGAAACTCAAGAAAAATGAAGACTGAAGTGTGGACACTATGCCCCTCCTTAGAAGTGGGAACAAAACACCCATGGAAGGAGTTACAGAAACAAAGTTTGGAGCTGAGATGAAAGGATGGACCATGTAGAGACTGCCATATCCAGGGATCCACCCCATAATCAGCATCCAAACGCTGACACCATTGCATATACTAGCAAGATTTTATCGAAAGGACCCAGATGTAGCTGTCTCTTGTGAGACTATGCCGGGGCCTAGCAAACACAGAAGTGGATGCTCACAGTCAGCTAATGGATGGATCACAGGGCTCCCAATGGAGGAGCTAGAGAAAGTACCCAAGGAGCTAAAGGGATCTTCAACCCTATAGGTGGAACAACATTATGAACTAACCAGTACCCCTGAGCTCTTGACTCTAGCTGCATATGTATCAAAAGATGGCCTAGTCGGCCATCACTGGAAAGAGAGGCCCAATGGACACGCAGACTTTGTGTGCCCCGGTACAGGGGAATGCCAGGGCCAAAGGGGGGGAGTGGGTGGGTAGGGGAGTGGGGGTGGGTGGGTAAGGGGGACTTTTGGTATAGCATTGGAAATGTAAATGAGCTAAATACCTAATAAAAAATGGAAAAAAAAAATAAAAAAAAAAAAAAAAAAAAAGAAAGAACAGAAGTTCTCAGAGACAGTCCTTTAAATCCTCCTGATACTCCCCCCAACCCAGTATCTTTGTGAGCTCAAGTATGCCACTTTATCTTTCTAGCTTTTTAGTTCCTATATGGTCTGGCTGGAAGATTAAACCAACATCTCTGTCAGTGTCTTGCTCACAATTAACTCTCGATAATGAATATAATTCTTTTTCCTACTCAGCGCCCACATTTCTGCCCTAGACAACCCGACATTTTCCTATGACTCATTCTCCATGTTAAATGGTGTTGGTACCTTGAGGAATTGCTCTGTAGCTACCAAGTGGTGCTAACCCTGACCCCTCTGCTTTCAGACAGTGAGGAAGTTCCATTTTACCAAGTGTGGATCTGCCTGACCTTTCCCTGGATTCCACCCACACAAGCACAAATATAGATATAGCTTAGCATTTATGAGGATTTGTATCAAAATGCCTGAGATGCCAGAAACTGTGTGTCCAACTGTTTATAACATGGCATAATGCTTTCCTAGTACCCCAACATGCATTAGAGCATCTCTAAATTGCTTTCAACAAAGAATATGAGGAAACGTTACATAAGTAATTGCTATTTTATATTGTTTAAGAACAATATGAAACAAGATGTTCCTACATGTTCAGAACAGACTTAATTAAACCCAATTTCAATCACCAACTACAAGGGTAGTCAAGGTGATGGTTCTCCTATACCATGCATGAAAAACACAGTGAAGAATCTCACCATAAAGAGATTCCTGACCCAGACTTACACCATGCCAGCAGACCCTAAAGACTAAGGAAAAGCATGTAACTGAAGTCCAGACTACAGGCAAACGTACGAACAATTCATGTCCCTACCACATTTTATACTGCACATTTAGCAATTGGCATCAAAAGTAGAGAAAGTTTTATTTACATTATGAGTGAGTGTGTATCTAACATACAGCCTCACTGAGTACATGCTGTTGTACTGTATTCTTGAAATTTGTTATTTTTGAGACAGTCTTGCTATACAGATCAGGGTGGCCTATAACTTGTTACCCTCCTGTCTCAACAACCCCAAGGGATGGGATTAAAGGCAAATGTCACTAGGCTCAGCTCAAGAAGAGATTGTAAATAATCTCAACAAGCATGCATGCATGCATGCACATGTGAGTACACACACACACACACACACACACACACACTCCTCTCTCTCATACACACAACACACACACACAGTCCTCTCTCTCATACACACAACACACACACACACACACACACACACACACACACACACTCCTCTCTCTCATGCACATACAGAAACATACACTCCTCTCTCTGTTTCTCTGTCTCTCTCTTTGTGTCTTTTTGTGTCTCTGTCTGTCTCTGCCTCTCTGTCTCTCTGTCTCTCTGTCTCTTTCTCTCTCTCTCTCTCTCTCTCTCTCTCTCTCTCTCTCACACACACACACACACACACACCACCCACTCTGATTACTGGGAAGAGGTGTGTGCTAATGAACTTGATGGTAGTATTTATTTTAAAGTAGTCATTTATGGTACACAGGATTGACACATCATAGACCTTCAATTTCTAGAGTTTGTTTAATTCTATAACCCAAGAAAGCTGGGGAGTTGACTCTGGGATCAAACAAATTTCTGTTCAAACTGTGTCTTGGTTACTCACTATGTTTGTCACTCTGGAAGAGGCATTTAGATTCTGCAAAAAGCCTGTGCTTTACCAGTTAATGGCAATAATTCTAACCCCATCTAATTCTCTTATTCAACTCTGTTTATTAAGCTCCCAAGTTCATGACGAATGCTGTGCTAGGCCCGGGAATACAATAAAGAGCAGGGAGATTAGCATGAATCATCACTCCATAAAGGTAAAATTGCCACTTTTAAAAGCACTGACAAGGTACATAGTCTTATGAGACAATATCTGGCTTAGACACGGAAGTAATATTGACAGGACTTACTTGGTGATGTATTGAAGTTAGAAGGTAAGGCAGGAGAATGAGTCAGGAATCGTTGTTTGCTCGCTGGATGACAGCAGGTGTCATCCATCAAGCCCTAAAGCATTGGAAGGGTCAGGTCTGAGGAATAGTTATGGCCGGGGGAGGGCACACGACATGCGTAGCAACAGAAATTCCCAACTAGATAGGGAACTTTACGTATTTTGTCTCATTCAATTAAATCACAAACAATGACAGTTTCCTTAGAATTATTATATTTCTTTTTAAGGAATGGAAGCAGTCTCAGAGGACTGAGGTGACTTGTCCTGGATCATATAGTTAGTTCAGGGCAGATCCCAGATTAACTTTCATTTTGTAGCTCAAACATATGCCTTTTCCACTACGTCACCTTGTAGGACCAGACAGAGCCAGCCAAGGAAGGGAAGACCAGCTGAGCCGATGGCAAGGAGTCTAAGAATGCAAAATGTGAAGGAGGAGTAGAAAGGGGGAAACAAGGCAGAGGCAGGTTTTTCTAATTCTAATTCTAACTCATAGCAAAGATACAGGGAATTCTCTCAGGGGCTTGATTAAGATTTATTTGGAGATGGGTTAAACAGGCCAAACTAAGGTTCACATTTCATAACCTCACCCAGATTTTGGCCCTGATCTCTGAGTTGGTGGAGTGAGCGGGGAAGCTCTGAGGAGACAACTTATGAAGTGGCTCAAGGCCCAGGGCTAAATTTGAAGTTAGCACGGGGATTTCAGTCAGAAGAGTCAAGTTTCTAGAGCTCTAGCTATGTCCAGCAGCTGAAGCCCCAGAGAGGGTAGAAAGCTGGCCTTTCCTGGCTAGCGCTTTGGCCCTCACCTTCCTGTCACCTGCTCCATGCCACTGGCATTCTAGGAAGCAGTAACAGCCACTTTCTTGGCTTGAGGTTTCTCATGCCATCATAAGCAGGGTTCTGGGAAGCACACATAGGTGGCCGTGCTTGTTACCAGCCTCTGTCTTTCAGTATCTCACCAGCTCCCTCAAAGCAGAGGCCATCTCCTTCCAGTTTCCCATTACATCCAAGTCTAGTTTCTGTCCTGTAGGGCCTGACAGAGGCAAGCTCAGTGTTAGGGAGCCCCAGTAGGACTTCCTTTCTCTGTACTGTATCACCCTAGTGACTTTCTGGATGACAACTCTAGCCTCTGGGTTATGGCAAATCCGTATGGACTAGAGTCTTGTGTGGTAATCCTAACCTGTGGATTCTTAAAAAACTGTCTTGTACATATTTAATGTGCAGCACATGAATATGTATTACCTGTAGTGAAATGATTGCTGTAGTCAAAGAAATTAATATGCCTGTATTCTCACCGTTCTTCTTTCCTGTGATAGGAGCACCTTCATTTTACCATCCTAGCAACTTTTCATTGTGTAGTCCATTATCTCTAACAACAGTACCCTTGCTGTATACTAGATGTATCCATCCCATTAAACTGCAATTTTGCACCCCAGGATCCCCCACTAGTCTCAGGCAGCCATCTTGTCTGCATGTACTATCCCTGTTTGCATGTACTCATTTTTTTTCCGATGAAGCATTCCAGATATGAAACTGTATTATTTATCATCCCGTGTCTTGGTTATGATGCTTAGACTAATGACCTCTATTTTCCTACCATGCTGAAAATGGTAAAGAACTGACCCTTTAATAAAAAGGTAGAATAATATTCCTATGTGCCACAATTTCCTTATTCATCAGTTGATAAATGTTTAGATTGTCCCCATACTATAGCTACTGCAAATAGTTTAGCATGAACATGGGAATGCAGGGAACTCTTTGTGGTGCTTTTTTTTTGTACCTTCTATATTGTTTTCCATGCTTCTGGGACCTCTTGTATGTCTGTATTGATGTATTAGGATCATATCACATAGGCTATGAACCCCAAACCCAAACCTATAGTGATTTAAACAACATAAACAACTTGTTTTGTAGGACCTCAACATTTGGAGCTGGGGGGAGTGCAGAGTTGGTGAGATGGTTTCATGACCATGGTTGGTACCATAACTTCTCCCAGCTCTCTGCTTTGCCAATTCTGTAAGTAGTTCTTTCACCTTCATGATCTAAGTTGATTGCAATAGCCTTGTTAATCCTTGTTCACTCAAAGCATGAAGGTGGGACAAAGGACAAGAACAGGCAGTCCCCTTCCCACTGTAGAGGACTCTAAGTAACCCTTTCATTTATGTCTCATTGAACTGGACCTTGCAGAAAGGCTACAAAGAAGGTTTTGGAGTAGTTTTTTTTTCTTTCTCTTAGGTTGGGGATTTTTAGTAAAGGGAGAAAGGGAATGTTCAGTGGGATAGATAACTAGCAATCGCTGCTGCATTCTGTGCAGAACTCATTAGCGTCACAATGTCCTGCTTGTATTGTCAAGGACTAATGAGAAAAGAACAGAGGAGGACTTAATACATAAATGATGGCTTGGTCTGTGCTGAAGGCCAAATGACGTCCCTGAGGGCTGTAGGAACGACAGTTTAGCAGTAGATCTAAAAGGAAAAAAAAGTGGTGCGTGAGCTGAGTCACCGCCTGGCTCACAGGAATATAGCATGACGAACTCAGAAGAACCTGTATCCCAGGCGGCACTGTAGTCACGACCTGAACAGCAATTTAATTTTAGAAAAACAACATCATCTACCTTGTTCAAATAAGTGTTGTTCATTTGATTTTTATTGGTTTTGTAGTTTTGTTTACATTTCATTTGGAAGTTTGTTTCAGCTTTAAAATTGTATCTTAGCCACAAGCATAAGGAGTTTACAGTTTATTTTCTCTTAGTGCATAGTAGAACACCGTAATGAAAATGAGTTAATAATGATGTATGTATATATATATATATATATATATATATATATATATATATATATCCATTTTAAAGGGGACACACAGCAGAAAAATGCTATCTGAAACCACTGGGTCCATTGTAGTAAGCAGAGACTGTGGGTGTTGAAACCCCCAAACTAAGGCATTTGACTTCAAATTCAAGGTGGGTTTTTTTTCACATTATTTCCCTCCACCCCAAGCAGACAGAAAGACATACACACTCACACCACACACACACACACACACACACACACACACACACACACACACTGCAGGTGAGGAGAAGAAACGGTTGTGCTGGAAAATATAGCATGTGATCTGAGGAGTCCAACGTGATGTGCCTCTCTAAGGCCAAGGGCATGGGTCAGGAGGCGTTGTTATTAGGATGAGGTAATGAAGCATCTCTGCAGAAAGCTGATTTTGAACACTGTGTCCCTGACAACTAAGAGTCCTTAAGATAGTCCCTGAGTACATATGCTTATACGAACATCTGACAAGCAGAAATCGTCTTGTGGCCAAATGTATGGAAATATATCTCTTCCCTGGTCCCTGGTAACCTCCCACCTCCAACCATCTGCTGTAGCTGCCTTGGCCTGTGGTGACACATGACTATTCACACCCCTTTCACTCTTCTGCAGCCTGGAGGGCAGAGGGGCTGTGACAGATGGCAGGGCCTCTTCTGAAGCTGAAGAGATGAGGTGGCTGGTGCTTTGAAATGACTGGTTTAGGTTATTTATCCATGGGGGAGAGCAAGGCTCCTACTCTTTCCTTCTGAGGAATAGATATAAATCTTCCTCAGGGATAGACAAGGCTAGTCCCTTTTAACACTCTCTTAAGCTCTCTGTCTGTTGGGAGGGAATTTCACAGGGCTCCCAGAGATTCAAATAAAGTCTCTTCTAATGGTGTGAAAGAATCAGTGGATGGGAGGGAGTGGAGTCCAAGCGAAGAGAGAAGAGTGGAAGGGAAAAAGGAGGAGAGAGTGGTGCAGGGTGTGTGTGCAGGGTAAGATCGTTTTTTGAAAAGAATTTTGGAATTTCTATAAGAATGAGGTACTAGAAAGAAGGGGTATCCGAGCTTCTGTCTCTCCTCAAGTAGTAGAAAGGTAGATTCCAGGTGGCAATGCTGTCCACTCAGTTTGTATGCTGTACCTCCCTCCACTGAAGAGAACTACACATTCCCAACCCCCTTTTCTGGAACTTTCTAATGCTAGTAGACTGACTCATGGCTTGTGGCATCCAGAAACACCTGGACACTAGGAGGGAGCTTCGGGACAAGCCACAGCACACACAGTATGTTGAAGTGATCTCTGGGATAGGGCAGTTGGTAAGAGCAGCAGTTTTTGCACTGACAGAATCCACACTATTCCTCATCTGGTGGTGGCAAGGAAGGCCACTGGAAAAGCTAACAACCTAACATGCAAGACAGCTCCCCAGGTTGCTGTATCTTGTTTCCTAGCTCAGTCCTCTCAGATTTTTCTCACAGAAAACACTGCAAGCACTCACTACATGATCTTCATAGAATTTCTTTTCATACATTTCTCCCCTTTTTGTGGTAATTGACAGGCAATAACTCTATATATCCATGTGATACAATGTGTTGTTATGATATATATGCATATTCAACAGTGGCAAAACAAGACTAGTTATACACAAATAGGCCAACAAACTAACTGCCCATTGGTGCATGAATGGATATAAAAGTCTTGTTGTATAACCACAGTGGAATACAATTCAGCTCTAAAGAAGACAGAAACCATCACATGCAACACTATCCAGTATGGAACTGGATAGCATTATGCTAAGACAAATAGGTCAGGCAAAGAAAGGTAAACACCACATGCTTTCATTTATATGTGGACTCTAAAAAAGGAAGTTGACAAATATCTATTAACATAGATGAAGGTGGTGACCTCGGGTAAATGGAGCAGGATGGGGGCACAAAGGTCAACAAGTACAAAGCCACAGTTGGAAAGGAAGGGGAGTTTTATTGCATAGCATGGTCACTCTTTTTTTTTTTTTTTTGATCTAGTCATTGTACTATCTCCAACTTCTACCCCTACATTATAAATGCTCCAGATTTAGTTCTTCAGACCCAGTAGTTCATGAGAAGAAATATTAATGTATTTAGTAACATTTCTATCATACAGAAAACCCTCGAGTTGGTACTTAGAATATCCACTTTTTTCTAAAGATTTATTTATTTTATGTATGTGAGTACACTGTCGCTGTCTTCAGACACACCAGAAGAGAACATTGGATTACATTACAGATGGTTGTGAGCCACCGTGTGGTTGCTGGGAATTGAAACCAGAGGGTAGAGAAGTCAGTGCTCAGCCATCTCTCCAGCTCCAAGATACCCAATTTTTTAAAATGAAGAAACATAATCAGAGATGTTTGGTAACACAGGTAAAACCACACAGAAAAGCTGAAAATCAAAGTTAAAAACTCCTTGGCTATTCAGACCATTCTCTTTCTACTCCACAGAGTGGATCCAAATGCTTGTAAATACAGTCTGATTTTTTTGAGTCCCAGTAAAGCCAAAATCAGTGTGTGTGTGTGTGTGTGTGTGTGTGTGTGCATGCGCGTGTTACAATTCATGTGTGTGTTACAGTGCAGTTCTAATGAATCTAACAATTATATGGGTGATGAGCTTGAGAGTCACATTAGTTCACTACCTAGCACGTGATATGCCTCCAATCAGGAGCCAGGGAATCTGTAGACTCCTTTTTAGGTCCTTCTCTCCTCAGAAACAACTCCAATTCTGTGCCTAAGTCACTTGTACTTGTCACAGAGCAAGTAGGTAGCAGACCTGAAAAGTGGCCCACATCAACCTGATCTTAGGAAGTACACACACACACACACACACACACACCAAACAGCAGTTGTAGAAAAATAGAAGGAAAAAGTATGCAATTTTATTTCTACAACCAAAGGTGTATTAAAATCCAGATTATCTGGCATGAGACCTGTGATAGTTGATAGTTTGTATATCCTTGGACCAGGGAGTGGCACCATCTGAAGGTGTGGCCCTGTTGGAATAGGTGTGACCTGGTTGGAATGGGTGTGTCACTCTGGGTGTGGGTATAAGATCCTCACCCTAGTTGCCTGGAAGTCAGTCTTCCACTAGCAGCCTTTGAATGAAGATGTAGAACTCTCAGCTCTGCCTGCGCCATGCCTGCCTGGATACTGCCATTCTCCCACTTTGAAGATAATGGACTGAACCTCTGAACCTGTAAGCCAGCCCCAATTAAATGACTTGCCTTGGTCATGGTGTCTGTTCACAGTAGTAAAACCCTAACTAAGACAAGACCCCAGTCTAGGGACACTTGTTCCTTAATGAGGACATGTGTGAACACCACACTTTGGTAGGGCAAACATTTCACTCCTAGAAAGCTTGTCTTAGGACTGCAGCTGTACTTCAGTTTTTAGAGTGCTTGCCTAGCATTCATGAAGCCCTGGATTTGATCTCTAACACCACATACACTGGGCATGCTTGCACACATCTGTGATCCTGTACTTGGCAAGAAGAGACAGAAAGACCAGGAATTAAAGATTATTCAGCTACATAGCAAATTTGAGGGTAGCCTGGGACACATGAAACCGCCTCAAATAAATAAATAAATAAATAAATAAATAAATAAATACAAAACAAATCAAAAGTGCCAGTCTAGAAGATACATGTCTTCCTGGTCTCTAATCTCATTTTGATTTTCTTTCCCCCTTTACATTTATCCATTTATCCATGTAGCTATGTATCTATGTATCTATCTATCACCTACTTACCTACCTATTTGTGTGTGTGTGTGTGTGTGTGTGTGTGTGTGTGTGTGTGTGTGTGTGTATGTGTGTGTGCCACAGCATGTAACTGAAGGCTGCAAGACAACCTGTGAGAGTTGATTCTCACCTTTTACCATGTAGATTCTTGGAATAGAAATCAAGTCATCAAGTTCCTCTGCCAACTGAGCCATCTCTCTGGCCATGTAATTTTCTTTTCTTAAGATCCTATGTTAGTTCATTGTTTCCTTCTGTGAGCCCTGATACAGCAGAGGTGGGCACTGTGTCATCAACCTGGATTGTGCACTTAGTTTTTTGACATAGGCTATTTAGTTCTTATCATCTTGACATAGGCTAGAGTAATTCTAGGAAAAAGAGATGTAAACTGAGGAATTGTTTCTATCAGATTGGCCTGTAGGGAAGCTTTCGAGGAACATTTTCTTGATTGCTGATTGACATGAAAGAGACCAGATTCCTGAAGGTGGTGCCATCACTGGGTAGGAGGTCCTGAATTGTGTAAGAAATCAGGCTCAGGAAGGCATGAGAACAAGTCAGGAAGCAGGTTCCTCTATGACCTCAGCTTCAGTTTCTATCTCCAGGTTCAAGCCTTGAGTTCTATTCTCAGCTCTCCTGGGAGTTGTAAGATGACATAAACCGATTCCTTCCCTAAGTTGGTTTTGGTCACTGTTTAATCAAGCAATGATGAAACCTAACTAGGGCATTACAGAACATGAGCTTTTCTTTGAGAACATCCTTCCATTTTGTAAAAATATGTACACCTTCATGTCTTCATGGTTCTTCCCATTGCTTCTCAGCCTGTTTCTGTATACTTGCGGGATAAGAACAGTGGCCAATAGGAACACTGGTCTTACTCAGGCTATACAGTATGTTCATTGCTTTATATGGTTGATCTTTTACTCCTCCACAGTTCTACGAGGTAAGTACTATTAATTCTATTGTAAGATGAAACAGCAGAGGCCTAGGGAGCTAGAGAAAATGTCACATGCCTGCTATGTGATGAGGCTAGAATTTGCCCCTTGGCCTAGGAAACTAGATCTTGGGCTACTATTTTCTCCTTCGGCATTTTGTGAAGCAGCCAAGTGAGGTCTTCTTTTTTGTTGTTCGGTTATAAATTTTTCTTTTTAAAAACTTGCTCAAGTATATATTGTCTGGTGAACATTATCCCTGATTCCTTCCCATTTTCACATTCTATGCCCCTTTGTGTCCCTACATTTTCACTTCTAGTTTCATGTAATAGCTCCACGAATGGTTATATTTGACTATGTAAAACCTAGGAGCCACAAATGAGAGGGAGCATACACCATTTGCCTTTTCCATCTGACTCATTTCTCTCAATACAATTATCTCCGGTTGAATCCATTCTCCTGCAAACAGCATGGTTTTATTCTTCATGGCTAACAACTTCCGTTGTACATGAAAACCACTTTTTCTTATCTGTTCCTCAACTATTGGACACCTAGGTTTTTCTGATAGCTTAGCTCAGGTTACTAGCATTGTAACAAACATTGATGTGCAAGTATCTCTGTGATATGTCAACTTTGGTAAACACCCAGTAGAGGCATGGCTGGGCCCTCTGTATGATTGGTGCTAGTTTTCTATTGACACAGGTCTGTGCTCATTTCTATTGTACCTGGACTAATTTACACTTCTACCAATAGTGTATAAGGCTTTTCTTTTGTCCACATCTTCATCAATATTTGTCATTTATTTTCTTAATGACTACCATTGTGATGGGGGCTGAGATGAAACCTCCCAGGGGTTTCCTTGCAAAAGTGAGGGGGCTGGTGCTGAGCAGTGCCTGGAGCTGAGCCTCAGACTGTCATGCTTGGATCCAGACTAGAAGTCTCTACTGTTCTGCTGTGGTTTGTTGAGACTGTAAAAAATTTTTGAAGGCAGGGTGATGTTTCACCTACTTATTTTTACAGTGTCTAGCACACAGTAGGGGTGCACCTAACATAGTTTGAGTGGCTAAACAAACGTCTCTAATGATCATTTAAAGCTGGTCCAGCTTTTGTCTCTAAATGTCAGGTTTTTGCTATGTTCCAGGTTTGCATCAGCCTCCTTTAACAAATATGGAATATAGATGAGGGTCTGAGCCATCTGTGCTTTTCTGTTTGATTTAAGGTCATTTATAGCTTCACCATCCAAATTTCACCACTAGCGTTTCATACATTCATTTCCTGCTATTCTGCTTCCTACAGAAGTAAACACACGGAGGGACAGGCACAGTAATGAGGAAGCCAAGGCTACAGCCATCAAAATAAAAACACAAAATAGTCATATTAATGAAAATAGCACCTCACAGGCACAAAAGACTTGCCAGATACTTGATACTGTTTTATAAAATTTCTATGCACAGATTTATTTATTCTTGTAACAGTCTAAGCAGGTAGATGCCATTATTGTCCTATATTACAGATAAGGGATTGAGAGGCAGAGGTGACTAGTTCCTCAGCCTGTTTTTATACATGTTTTATAGTTCAGACTTCGTTCCTAACCTTGACACGAAGCCACTTCTTGTATTACTTTAGGACTGTTGATAAATTTGGATATGGGAACTGAGCCAGAGGCAGGAGCAGGAACAGCATTGGGATGGGGGTTCTGTTTCAGGAATCATGCAGACAAGTGGAAGAGAGCTACTTTGTAATGGCTGAGCTCCTAAGTTTGGCTTTTGGGTACATCAAGTGTCATTGACACATTCAGTTGAAGATGGCGAGAGGACAATTTGATATGTGGTCAGGAACTCTGAGGAGACTTTTTTTAGGGGGTAACTCCTCATTTCATAGATGAGAACAACTAACATTTATTAAGTACTAACTGTATACTAAGTGCTCTAAAAGACTTATGTGAATTAGGGATTATAAATTACTTGAAACATAACCCCATGGAGTTGATGATGAGAAAACTGAGGTACAGAGAGGTTGACTGACATTTTCAGGAATATGCAGCAGGTAAATTGAAGAGTCAACTAGTCTGAATCCTCTAAAGTTCAGCTTCCTTAATTGCAAAGCAGAATGAGTAATTTGTGCCACACTGGAGCCTAGTAGGGATTCCATAATTTAGAGCTCTTTCTGTTCATAACATCAACTATTATTTAATACTTACTAATTGATTTCCAAGAACACAATGATTATTGTGGCAACAGGTGGTGGAAGCCTAATGGATTTCTGACTAAATGTTCCCCCCTTTGTTTCTCGGTTCTCATTAAATACGGAGCTCAACCTCTGTGTTTCTTCCCTCAACTCTTTTTCTGCATCATTGGTTTTAAAGCACATTAGCTGCCCCAGACCCCTGTTTATAGTTAGATACATGTTAGGGACTCATCCCTCTGGGACTGCACATACCCTAGGATGCAATAAGGGCGCTTGACCCAACCAGGAGCTTGCAGCACAGAAATGTGGAAGGAATCAACAACAGCAAAAACAAACAAACAAAAAAAACCCGAAGCACCCCCCCCCAATCCCTTATTTACTTGCTGTACCACTCTATCCACAAGGGGGCGCAACCTTACATAAAATCCTTACTTTATTGCTGCAGCAAAACATTACAATGGAAACCGAGGTAGAAACGGAACTAAGGTAAACAGAAACCCCAAGTTTGTCTGAACACCAAACTTCTAACTTTCACCGGATTCTGACGACAGTGTAGCTTAATGTTTAAGGGAGTGGATTCTATTTCGGCTCCTATATAACTTCAACATTTTACTGGAAAGGGGGCTGCTGTTAAGAACTATCTGAGAAACAAGTCAATGTTTCTAAAGAGTTTAACACAGTGCCTGCACCCGGTACAGGTTCAGCAAATGTTTGCTATTTAGGAGCCCTTGTCCTAGCCAACAATTGAATCTGGTTATAAGTTGAGCTCCAAATTCCAGCTACTGTCTCTCAGTTGGCCCATATCACATTACATGGTCCTGGGGATGACAATAAGGGAAGGCTCCATAAACCTGCATTCTCACTAAGGGTGACCCAGTTGGAGGTTCCTTGGTGCCTCTCCCCGGTATCAGTATCTATCCTGGCTGGGTGCCTGATGTGCACACCCTTACGTATTCAGGCTAAGGCTTCAGGTCAGTGTGCTAATTTTGGATTCCAGCTCTCCTGCTGAAGTTGTTCTTAGAGGAAGGGCTAGATTACGTGTTCCTGCCCCAGAGAAAAACCCTTCTCCAAACCAACTGGTACATATATACCACACAGTGAGACTTGTGTACATTTCACCCCCTCCCACTCGAGAGTGTGCAAGCACCCACGTGCATGTGTATGCACACACACACACACACACACACACACACACACAGAGAGAGAGAGAGAGAGAGAGAGAGAGAGAGAGAGAGAGAGAGAGAGAGAAGCTTCTTCTACTCAAACTCTAGAAGCAAATCCCTCCCCAGTAGGGAGGCAGAGAAACGTAACTGAGCCCTAGAAGACAGCTGGGCAGCTGGCTCAGCCCCTGCCAGGCACTTTTCCTAGTAAGGGCATCCTTTGGGCTTCAATATCCAATTGAAGAGAGAAACCATCAGGGACTTCATGACTGTTTCTTTTAGCCCCGCTAGCAATGTCCCCAGAACCCTTTAGGAGGATGTATTTAGAGATCTGTTGGCACTCACTGACCGGGTCAACCAGCAGCTGGTGCCTGCTTGCCTGCCCTCTCCCTCTTTCTTCCCACCCTGATTGGTGTATTCACATCCACAGAGATAAGTGAGTCTAATATATCCATGGTCTCTGTGAGCCCTGTGTGGCTTAGGAATGCCCTCCACCAATATTGTTGATAAGCCCTGACCCTCTGTGCTTCAGCAACCTTCGCACTATTTCCTTTGTTCTCCCGAGAGGCTGGAAAAATTGTAGCTCTGCCACTGGAAGAATGTGTGGAGAATGGCTTTTCTTGGTGATACCTAAACATCCCTATGTGTCCATTTCACACATTTTTTGCCTTGTCCCTATTATGTGTTCTCAATCCAAGGCATATGGCTTAAAAAGAAAGAGAAGGAAAGACTAGAGACAGATTTCTGCATGCAGCTTAAGGCTGAGTGAAGCTAAAATGTCAGTGTTGTACATGCTACATGCCAGGCATTGTTTTGAATGCTTTACCATCTGTTAGCTTATCTCATCTTGTGAACTGCATCATAAGGAAGATAAGGAATATCGTCTCCATTAAACTGAGAGGGAAGCTGAGGCTCAGAGATGTGTCATGATTATGGTGTAAGTTGGATAGCTTGCCTGAAAACTCATGTCCACCCACACCTCACACTATGACTTTATTGGAAAATAAAAGTCTTTGTAGATGAAATTAGCTAGGAGTCTTGAAATCCTTAGTGTGGACACAAAATCCTGCATCTCAGCAAAGGAGTATGGATGCTCAGAGACACCACAGGGAAGGTGATGTGAAGATGGAGATGCAGAATCGAGCCCCATGTCTGTGTGGCAAGCAGTGCAAAACTTGCAGATTAGCCAGTAGAGGTTCGGAGGAAAATTTCTTCCATGGAGCCTCCAAAAACACCTCAGCCTCCATATCCCTTTATTTCCACCTCTGGTTTCTTGATCAGTGGGAGAATAACCTCCCATTGATTTAATCCAGCCAGTTTTGTGGTGACTTGGTATCTCAGCCCCAACAAAGAAACACAGTTGACTTTCAGAGCTAAGTTCTGAATCTAAAGAACCCGGATCCCGAGTCTATCCTCCTCACTCCCTACCGCTTCTCAGAGCTGTGTAGAGAGGACTCTTCCACTGGAGAAGCTGGAGAAGAAACGCCTATGTTGACCCCAGGTGAGCAATTACTGGGTAACCTTTGGGCCTTGTCTTTACAATTAGGAATATGAGCTACAGTGGATCTTTAAGGTCCCTCCCACTCATGTCTTTTTATAAGTCTTTGATTCATGGTTTTGGGATGGAGGAGGCACAGAGGGAGTAATGAGAGTGCATTGAGGATAAGGGAGGCAATAATAAATAGCATATGCAACTGACTGGTCTTTCAGGAGTCCTATGGGTAAAAACTCAATTAAAGAAAATGTTTTCATTAGCTTCCATTTCCATGTTGCTTCTCTGTGTCTTCTTTCAGGATCCTCCTTCTGCCTCTCTCTGCATGCATATGCATCCCCATGCCTACACATGTACCCAGAGATTTCTCACTAACCCTGGAGAGTAAGCTCATATTTATGGATTTCAAGCTGGTACAGAAGAAAGGGGTCAAGAGACAAATGTCCAGCAGTTCCTGGCAAGGAGAAAGGCATTGTGGGGAGGGCTGGGGAAAGCTCTGGAGACTTGGGGATGGAAACAGTGTTATTAAGTATGTTCATTAATGAGCACAAGAAGGAAATGACTAATAAATTGATGGAGGGAGGCTGATGGCACCGAACCACTTGGTTAATTAAAACCACCAAGGTCTAAGAGTGACTTTGAAAACCCCCTGGAGGATAGAAGTGGTCGATAGGAGGCAGATAAGGAATGTAAGTGAGAAAGACCGTTCTGGGAGTAATCGTTGAAAGGTTATCTCTTATATGGAGAAGTATCCAAGAGTGGGAAAAGACAAAAGGGCAAGATGCTGCACTTAAGTTTTTCCTGATGTACTTCTTCTAGGTACTAAAAGTTCATACCTGCATATCTTTTCCACTGGTGGGGTGCCTGCTCATAGCTGTTTTTCTACTAGCTGCTAGGAATGGATATTGGACCTAGGTGTAGATGATCAAATGACATACACTATGATAGCTCATGAAGCCTTGGTGATCTAGATCAGGTGTCAGAGCATGTGAGGGTCTTCTCTCTTGTTTGGAGACATTTGGCTCTGAGTGTCCTAGGCTGGAAATATACTCCCTTAGATCAATCTCCAAAGGTCATCTCCAATAGCATCCTAGGAAATTACTTTGGAAATTGCCACAGCAACAATTCAGGCACTGGGGTGGCACTTAGGGGGCAATGACCAATACTTCCTAGGATGGATGTAAAGGCCCTGTAGTAGACTCTTCTAAGGCTTTTTCTCCTGGTACAGAAGTCTGGAATGAGACTAGTCTTGGTATATCAATCTTCCTTCCTTTCCTCATTTGTGTAATGGGAGTAAATATAGACTCAGAGCATTGTTTTAAGGATTGAATTTGTAAATAATAATATGCGGTTCTTAGCATGAAGAAAAGCCTTTGCTATTTCCATCTAGATACCCTTTATCATAACCCAGTGATTGTCGATGCAGCACAGTGACAGCACCCTTGCCTACTATTAACGGGGACCTGAGTTTAATCCCTAATGCCCCAAAACAAAACAAAACAAAGGAAAACTTTCAATAATGCATTGCTTCTTCATCCTATGTTCCTTACCTCAGTTTCCAACATCACCTTTAACCTAGTTTCTTAAACTCTAACTTCAGAGTCCTCCTCACTCCCCCTAATTTTTCTTCAACCACTGAACTAAATAGATAATCATGTTTTAGTTTCTCTTCCTTAATCCCTTGGCTCCATGTCTCCTCTCCTCTCCTCTCCTCTCCTCTCCTCTCCTCTCCTCTCCTCTCCTCTCCTCTCCTCTCCTCTCCTCTCCTCTCCTCTCCTCTCTAGGTCCTTGTCTTCATCCAGACTACTACAACGGCGCCCTCATTGTTTTGAGTGTGTTTACATTTTCTACAACAATTTCTCCACAATGCAAGCTTTCTGTCATATGAATCTGATCAAGAGATTGAGCACTGTCAGTTGCCATTTATCTATCTATCTATCTATCTATCTATCTATCTATCTATCTATCTATTTATTTAATTTACATTCCCATCGTTGACCCCTCCCCAACTTGATTCCCCACCCCCCTCCACAGTTTCTCAACCCATTCCTCCTTTTTACCTCATAGAGGTTGCTTTCCCCCACCAGGCCACTCCCTTCCCTGGGGCATCAAGTCTCTTGAGGGTTAGGTGCACCTTCTCCCACTGAGGCTAGACCAGGCAGACCTCTGCTACATATTTGCCAGGTCCTCAGACTAGCCTATGTATGCTGCCTGGTTGGTGGCTCAGTCTCTGGGAGCTCCCTGGTTCCGGGTTAGTTGAGATTTTGGTCTTCCTATGGGTGCCAGTTTAAAACTTTTCAGTGGCTCCTCAGTCCCCTGTACTGGTTCGGGAATTTGAACAACTGGTCTTGTGCATGTTAGCACATCATCTTAGTGCTGAGCTATACTCTCACCCCAAAGTTAAACTGCCCCTTCTCACCCCCAGTCCTTGTAGTGATTAAACCCAGAATCGTGTATGTATGCTAGGCAAATAATCTATCCCCAAGTAACATCTTCAGGCCTCCCAGTTTCCATGACTACTCTCTTAATTTTGTACTGCAAGGAAACTGACTATGTTTTTCCTACTTCATCCTGTGTTTCCTCTTCTCATGGTAAACTCAAGCCTTATTGATGCTGGTTCCCATCATAGCATGCTATTTTACTTTCCACACTTTTTGTATGTGCTGTTTTCTTTTTCTGCTCTCACCCATTGAATCTCTTTTCTAAAGTCAGGCTCAAATGCACTCTCCTCTGGGAAGCCTTTCTGTATCTGCCAAGAGGATATTTTGATGCTGTGTCTATGTCCTCATTGTGTGTATCAGTGACCCATGTCTACCAATTCTCTGTTATCTAAACATTGTCTAGGGACATGTCCATTAATGCCACTGATCTGAGTGCTATCCATCTCCCTGAAGTGGTCAGGCTAAGCTGCCTTTGTCAAAGCAGTAGAATCAAGGTGCTCAGCTGTGGTCAAGCTGTGGGGCCAACTCTACTCTTCCTTTTTCTCTGTTTAGCTCCAAACCACACTGACATGCTCTTCCAGAGAACCTGAGAAATGTAGAAAATCGAGGTGATAAGAACTGGTGTTGAATAATCTGGTGTTACTGGATAAAATCTCACAGCAAGCTCTGATCAGCTTCCTGTCTTTAAGATAAATAACCCAATGTCAATGGGGCTGCAGTTATCAGCTCTTCTAATTGAATGTCAAGATCCTGCTTCTGGGAATCTAGGGACTCGGGTGCTCTGTGCTAACCTCTACCTCAGGGTATGTTGTCTCTGGTTGTAACTCATAGAAAAACTAGTATTGGTTGACTGTAATTTGCTAAGTCCTGCAGTAGTTAACTTACCATCATAATCTTGTTTAATCATCATAACAATGGTAACAAGTGGATATTTTCATCTCCAGGTGAAGTATGATAAGGATCCTAATGGCTGGACCGGAGAAAGAACTTAGTCCAGATTATTCACCTGACAAAAATAGTGAATATCATTTAGTAAGTGCTTACTTTATACCTAGCAATGCATATAACTCAAGATCGGTAATAGTCAATCTGGACAATTTTGAAAATTACCTATACTGTCTCTATATAGTTGGATACAACTGGGATCAGAGTAACTATATGATTAATATATCAGGATTAGGAAGTGGTGGAGCTGCAACTACGAGTCCATGTGTGTCTGTCTGTCTTTAAATCTATCAGTTGCCTAGTGATCTATATATTCTTTGTCACTTGTCAGAATAGATTTCTTTGTATAGGAAAGATGTCTCTCCCATGGCAAGGCAAACAAGTATGGTGTATTAGCATAGGGCACAGATAAACCAGAGAATGAAATCTAAGAGTACATGGTTCAAAGTTCAGGGCCATGTGCCAGCTGAACACAGTGCTGGGAAGGTCTAGCATGTGCTGCCTCTTTGGACCCCTGAGGCTGGCAACTTTAAATCTCCAGCCTGTAGATAGAAGCTACTCATCTGAGAATGAAGTGTGTTTTCAGTGAGAACACATAATCCTATCACAAGTTCAGTATTTTAAGAAGTGATTTGGTTGAGCAAAGAGTGGGGATAAAAGATGGAACATCAGCTACTTTTCTATGTGGTCTTTCTTGGGAGACACAGGGTTGATAAAGCCACTGGCTTATTGTGACCCTTCCTGGGAGATACTAATTTGTGTGGCCACTGGCTTCAGTTTCTACATGAACTGAGTAAAATGACTGAACAGAAACCCTCTAACATTCTTTAAGTTTGAATCTCAGGAACTTCTGTGCCTTTAAGAAGCCAATACAGATTGGCAACTAACCTGTTGAGTTAGTCTGTAATATTACTGAGTCAGCTCCCAGGTCGGTGTCAGCAGGGCTATGGACCAAGTCTTGGACATAGCACAAAGTTGGGTGCTTCATCTTCCTTACAGGCTCTTAAAGTAAATGGACTGATGGGATGTACAGGAAAATGATGACTCTGGCAAACTCAGTGAGACCATTAATTCCACCCCCAATACCACCCAAAGCCACAGCCAAATGAAATGACTTTTGGAACAGGATTGGCTCAATCCATTAAGGAGATGAGCATTTTTATTAATTGGGCAGAAAGTTTCAAAGGCAGAAAGGTCAGTAACCAAAACCCATAGTTAAACACTGTAGTGTGGGAGTGTGTGTGTGTGGGTGGGGGCGGGGTGCAGGGGTGGTCCTTTCCCAAGCTTGATGGTAGAGTCTCCAGATAAATGAGGCAGCTTGACTACAGTGGAAAGTACCAACTTTGAAAATGGCATTACCACCAGTTGGGGCTACCGTCTTCCAGCCCTCACTACTGCCACTTCTCTTGGCTATTGCATGTGTTGTTAGCACATCCTGATTAACTTGTCTACTTTCAGAATTTGTTTCCCCCCTTTTGTTTAATGTCTATTTTCTTAGATGCCATGGAACACTTCAAGAATTCCACAGGGTCCTCCCTTGCTCTTTGCTAGTCAATACTCTTGTAAGACGTGAACACTTGTCCAGATTCATAAGGGGCTTGTTAAAGCACAGATGTCTGAACTCCTTGTTCATGGATTCTGATTCAATAGATCTGCATGAGGACCAGTAATTTTCATTGCTAACAGGCACGCAATTCTGCTAGATTTTTGAAAATAAGTTTGCATCTGACTTCTCTCAGCACTGATCAGATTTACTTAACCATCCTTTTGCTATTTTGTACTACGTATTTATGTGAAACAACATTGATGGTTATAATATTACAATATTGTTCCATCATAAAGAAGGTTAATGATGCTTTATGTCCTGGAGTATCCAATATTCAGCCAAGCTTTAAGTCGTTATAAAAATAAACAAGCATATTGACATCATCAGTATGCAAATTTGCTTTCATGTTTACTTAATGGTAAAATTATATGTATGTCGAAGAATTTCATTATCAGTAAATATTTTATTTGTATACTTTATAAATTGATATATATATATATATATATATATATGGTTAAGTAAAATGTTCTCATATATCTGCTGTATATATGGATATAAACAAGGTTAAATAAAATTTTCTCAGGGAGAAAGGAGTTAAAAAAAATCAAAAGCCCCCTGTGCTATCTAGCTTGATGTCAACTTGACACAAGCTAGAGTTATTTAGGAAGAGGAAATCTCAAGTGAGAAACTGCTCCCACTAGATTGGCCCGTGGGCAAGCTTGTGGTGCATTCTTTTTGTTGATAGTTGAGGGGGGAGGGTTCAGTTCACTGTGGATACTGCCGTGCCTGGGCTGGTGGTCCTGAGTGCTCTAAGAAAAAAGGTTGAGCAAACTACAAGGAGCAATTGAGTAAGCAACAGTCCTCTATGGCCTCTGCTTTAGTTCATGCCTGCAGGTTCCTGCTTGAATTTCCCCCTGGACTTGAATGGATAATGAACTACAAGCTGTAAGATATACACCCTTTTCTTCCCAGTTTGTTTTGGTAATGGTGTTTTATCATAGCAATAGAAACAGGATCTAACCCACCTTGTTATAAGACATAGGAAAGAGCTTGGAGTTTATTCTAAATACAATCGATCCAATAGGAAGGTTACAAAGAGAAATTTAGAATGTGATTTATATTTTGAAAATATCATGTTGGCTAATTAGAGCATGGTTCTTATTCTTGACTATATACTAGACTCACCTGGATACTTTTAAAAATTGTAAAAAAAATTCATAAGGGTTATGGGAGCTGAATATGGTCACAGTACAGGATATACATGTTTGAATTTGTAAAACACTTAAAAGAAATAATGTAAATGCTGGTATTTTTTGGTTTTTGTTTTGTTTTGTTTTGTTTTGTTTTTTAATACAGGGTTTCCTGTGTATCCCTGGCTATCCTCTAACTCACTCTTTAGACCAGCCTGGCCTTGAACAGAGATCCACCTGCCTCTGCCTCCTGAATACTAGGACCAAAGGTGTGTGCTACCACTGCTCAGCTAAAAATGCTAATTTACAAGTCTATCTTCCTTACATTTTGATGGTTTGGAGTAGATCTTTGGCATTAAGACTAAGGAGAGTAAGAACTGGATACAATTTGAATATGAAATTCTGTGAAGGGTTTCCATGGTCTACATAAGTGGTAAGGAGAAAGGATGTGACTCATTGCTTTGGGGTTTATAGTAGGTATAGTGTAATGTGCTAAAACAAAGAAAACTTAGATAGGAAGAATAGATTAAGGGTGGCATATTCCCTTGTGGACATGTTCAAGGCCTCAATCCTACACAAAAATCTACAGGCAACTGGGGAGAGCTGGGAGTAGGAGAGGTGCTCCTTGCCAGGGAAGAGCACACCAATTGGTTGTCCACCACCAAATGATCAGCCTTGAAATCATGCCCACAAGTGACATTGTATACGTTCAACAGGCCATAGTTAGGAGTATATGCATATGCATATATATATATGCATATACATATTCAATAACAATTAGTTAAAAAAGGAGCAATGAAATTGAAGAGGAATGGGGCAGAATATATGGGAGGGTTTGGAAGGAGGCTATGGAAGGGAAAATGTTGTAATTAAAGTACAATCTCAAAAAGTTTTTTTTTTTAAAAGGGTGATTACAGAAAATAAAAGATGATCAAAGACACAGACAGGACTCAACAGGCAGGAATCTGCAGGCATATCATATGGAACTTTATAGGGTAGCTCTTCAAGGAGGTAGCACAAATATCTGTGGCTACCTGAATAAAGGGAAAAAGCTGGATGAAGCCATGCGAACCCCTGTCCCCATTTCAGTAAGGAGAGAACGTTCAAGATAAAGTAGGATACGACCTGACACCCTTTGTTAAAATGCAAACTGTAAGCTAAGAATTTGCTATCTACTATCTCCTGTAATATCCCAAGTCACTCCAAGTGTTATTTACTCCTACTTTAGAGGTGAAGAAACTAAGTCCAGCAGGGGAGGCAGTTCATTCAGACTCAGAAGCAAGTCAGATACATTTGCCTGCCATGAGTCTTTAACAAAGGTGATTCATTCATTTCTTCAGCTTCATCATGCACCAGAGTGTATACCTCTGGCATACCAAGAGTTCTTTATTCAGGTTCCACAGAACCAAGATTGACAGGTGGAGGGGGAAAGGTCCCCTTTTGTGAGCTGGAGCTCCTGAGCTCTGTCTTACTAACAATTTGTTACAGTCCCTGTCTCTGAAACAGAGATCTGAAGAGGTGGAGGAGTCATTAAAGAACAAAGAAGCCTATCCCCAGAGTTGGGGAAACAGAGTAGAGGGAGGCCAGGTAATTTGCCCCAAAGTCACAGTGCAAATTAACAGTAAAGTCAGGCTAAACCTGAGCCAAAGCTGGCCTGGGGCTCTATTACTTCTGTCCTAGAGTTGTGAGATTTTTCAGAGCAGCCTGTAAAGATCCAAATCTATGTTTACATACTAGCGGAAGTATAAAAGAACAGGGAGAGGGTGCTGTCCTCTCCATAGGGCTAGGGTTTCCACGGGCATATGTCTCCACCAAGGCGGTGGCTTTTGAAAAGAATTGGTATGAGTGAAAAGAGCAGAAGGAATCCTGAGGCTATAGCGAACTCTGCCCAGAACTGCTGCAGTCATGTCTTCATCCCCCACCCAGCACTCGTTTCCTGTGACAGACAACCTTGCAGCCCTCAGCTCGGGGCTGGAAAAAGACATAGGACAGTGCTCCTTAATGAGAACATTTGGGAACCTGGGAAAGGTTAATGATCTGCAGCCTCAACCATCCGTCAGCTGCCCAGCCAGAGACAGTAAACACCCTTACTCATCTAATTAGCAGAAAAGGCTGAGCAGGGGCTGAAGACCAGGCGGGGGTGGGGGTGGGGGGGAGCCTTGGGGATTATAGACTAAGTGTCCACCCACTTAAAACTGCTGAGGGCGGTGAGCAGAAGGCACAGGTTGCCATTCTGGGTGGCAGTTAGGAGGAGGCCTCACTTTCAGCTGGTTGCCTGTACCCCTGTGGTAAAGACATGGGTATTTATTTACCAAGGGCCTCTCTGTGTCAGCTACTGTGCTAGTTAGGTCTATGTGTGTGTCATCTTAATTTCCACCTGACAACACTGCAAAGTTTTTACACCTCTTTCACATCTGTTGATAACACTTTATATACATTTCCATATTTCAATATATCTAAAAGTCCTAGAAGATTGTTGGTATTGTCACCATTTTATTAGAGCACTGATGCTTAAAGTACATATCGTTGGTTCATTTGCTGATTTTCTCAGTAAAAGTAAAAGTTGTATATATGCTCACCTTTTGCCAAACACTGTCCTAAGCACTGAGGATATAAAAGTTGAAAGAGCAATAAACACACATTGGCCCCTGGAGCCTAGACGGGGGGTGGGGGGACCCACCACAATATTACAGATGTCTAAGAATAGCATCTAGTGCAAGGATAAACTGGAGGAAGGGTGGTAGTAAGAAGGCTGAGCTGAAAGGTGCCATGGGAACAACCTTTGCTCATGATCATCCTAGTGCCTGCCCGTGGACAATCAGCCTCTAAGGAATATATATAGTGTATGATATATTGGGAACCCAGCAGGAGAGACCTCTGTAGACACCAGTGTTCATTAGATTTTGGGTGGTACCCTTCCTTTCTAGCTGCCACAAGTGATCCTAGCTCCCAAGAAGAGGAGTTAGACTTAAGAATAGCTTTGTGTTTGCTACAGTCAATGGGTGACCCAAGGCAGGGGAATTGGATTGTTGATATGTGCTCAGACCTATGCCTGAGTCCTGGGAGGAGAGAAAAGACCAAGGCAGTGCTAGCTGGTCAGCTCAAAAGACTCTTTGAGAGTTTCTGGGGGAAGATGGGGGAGGAGAAGAGAGAGAGGAGAGTGGGAGAGGGGAGGTAGAAGGAAAGGGGGAGAAGGTGGGAGAAAGAGAACAGAGAGACAGAGGGAAAGTTATATAAGAGAAATAGAAAAATGGCAGAGAAAAGGTGTGGCAATGAACATAGCAACAGAAAGTGAACAATAAATGTTCAAAGTGTGACAGAGACAAACAGGGGCTATGGCTTACAGCTGAACAGGAGGAGGAGAAAATAATGATGTCATTCCTCACTCCGTTTTAGACTGTACAGACCACTGCAATCAGGCTGCACATGGCAGCTGCAACCCCAAACAATTACTCTTTGAACTGATAATGAGCCTCATCTAATGGGCAACTGAAGGGTAGGTAAATATGTACTGTGTGAATCTGCATTGGTGCATGTAGAGTTGACAGAAACCACTACATAGTCATGTATCATCCACCTCTTTCCCACACCCTTCCCCTTGTAAGCTTAGCTTCTTGTAAAACTGAATGACATACTGCTTAAATAAGGGATTTTCTTTTCTTCTTCCTTCCTCCTTGCCCCCCCCCCTCTCTCCCCTTCTTCTTTCAACTACATGGAATTCTCCATTTAAGAAAAGTTTCCACTGGAAAGTGACTTCCTGTCATCACAGCAATAAGAAAATGTTGTGCTCACAGTAGGACTACCAGAAGACTCAAGCTTGCATCCAGGCTAAAACAGGATTTAGCTACTTATTAGCTCTGTGACCTTGAGCTGTTTCATTAACTTCTCTGAGTCTCAATTTCCTCCGTAACGACGAAGTGGTTGTATTTAGTCCTTGGCCACTTTCCCATTAGAGCACGTGCAAGGAACAGGTGTAGGCTGGGCCCCCAAGGAAATCTATCTTGATGACCTTTCATTTGAAAGGGTAAGGGGAGAAGAGGGGATCAACAGATCAGATCAGAAGGCAGTGTGGAATGAGGCAGGGGTATAAATAAAGTAATGTCTAAATAAGTCAGCTGAAGTGGAATGGGCCGCTGGAAACAGCTCTTGGTCTGGCTCTCTTAGCCCAGTTGGCTGACTCTGGGAGGGGCCATCTCCATCTCACACATCCCTTGGTTCCTTTTTTGCTTTCCATATATCTTCCATTACTCTTCCAATTCATTATTCACAGGGCTAATGCAGTTCTACCTTGCAATAGGGGAAAATACCTCCAATACCCCATTTTTTTCTTTCCAATGGGAAGTTTCACTTGGATGGTGAAATATGCTGGTGTCAAAGGCCTCATGAAATATCAGGAAGTATTCATGAAGGGCCCTGAATGAGAAGACACCTTGCATGTTGATGGGAGTGGACATAGAGCGCAAGGCCTGATAATGGGGTTCTTCAGGCCAGTTAAAAGCAGTTTGAGGAGACTTGACCACATATTACTTGACTGATTCCCCTGTCCCAGACCAGCTGTTACCTCTGTGGTGACACTATTGCACTAGCCTCTTCTCAGGCTTCTTTACTGCCAATTTCTTGCTCTATTCCATTTCCCATCCTTCACCTTTGTCTTCCTACACCCCAATGTTGATCATGTGTCTTCTATACTTGACTATGAGACTTGTGAGAACAGACACTGAGTCATCTTGTTAATTGGATACTTCTCTGTGCCAAGTACCATGTTTTTTTTTTTTTTTATAAAAGAAATGCTCAATAAATGTGTGATAGATGGAGACAGGAACAAATCAATATCACAGGCCAGTCACTGTGCTAATCACTATAGGGTGGTTCTCTCCTGCCCTCCCATAGTCCACAGTGTTTGCTTCTGTCAATGAACTTATCCTACAGCTTCTAATTGCTTGTTTATTAAACTGGGAATTTTGTGTGGAACTTGGTGTACTTTTCTGATATACTTTTAGCCTAGCACACTGGACAATGTTGAATGCACGAGTTATTCGTTCCCTAGAAATATAAATCCCCTTCCATCACTGCCTGCACATTTTGTAGTTGTTTCCTGGTCACCTAGTATGAGAAAAATCACTATTCCAGAACTTAGAATTATTTTAGTGAACTAGACAGGCAAAAAAACCCCATGAATCTGATTTAGCCTATGTTTTAGTGGACAATTTAGTCTTACCAATTGATAGAAACAAAGTTATTGAAATAATTGCCAAGCCACGATAAATCACAATTAGAAAAATTAAGCAGGGCAAGAAAGGTAGAGGATATAGAGCTGATTCCTATTTTATCTGACCACTTCAGAGAGAATCTCTATGAAGGAGGTGACACATAGACTAGTCCTGTACAGGTAACTGTTGAGGCATTCCAAGAAGATGGAACTAAAATTGCATGTACTTTAATGCACAGAATGTGCACCAAAAATTCCTGGAATAGGAAGGAGAATGATGTACCTAAAACATGTTGAGGAAGAAAGTGGAGACGAGTGGGACAAGGCAGGGAGTAGACTGTGCAGGATTGTGGAGCCTGGTAGGGACCTAAGATGCTATTCTAAGTGAAATGAAAAGCCAACAGAAGATGTTTAAGCAGGTAAGTGGTAACAATTGATTTATGTTTTTAATAGATTTGTGAACACTGGTGAAGAAAGTCCTGGAGGCAAGATTAGGAGAGAATCAAGTTAGAATGCTTGTGTAGGCCAGGTGACGAATGAAATTCATTCCTCAGTGTTAGTGGTGGAAGTGGGTGGGAGTGCTTGCATCAGTTTATCTTTAAAATAGAGAGCAACAGGCTTGTGGATAATTTGGATACAAGGTTGGGGAGAACAGAGTGGAGAAATATAGGGTGAGCCTAAGGATTTTATGCAGTTTAACTCTCAGTTTTCACATCTTTCTTCCAAGTATGTCCTCTGGGAGGCCTTCCTGATTTTTTTTTTTTTTTTTTTACTTTCCCACCAGAGAACTCAGTATCTCCTCCTCATTACCAGCATCCCACTTTCAGGCAAGACACAGACACATGTGCACATCTGTCTCCTCAACTCAACTACTGAGAACCCTTCAGATATGCTAATAGGGTCATTTGTACAGCTGCCCACAGACCCAATACAATGACTTGACCAAAGAGTTGACCAATAAAATTGGTATGATTGAATGGATTAACTAAATTGAAGCTGTTTATTATCACTTCCCATGTATGGTGACAAAACTCTCTGATCATTAAACGGTAAGCAGAAGAATTATTTCAACATTACCAGCTCTTAATTACTAAAGTCCTCTTGATGGATGGCTCTGCTTGAATTACTAACAATTTGTGGATTAAAATGTGGTCCCTTGATTAAAAGAAAGCTCATGTGTTGAAAGAGGGACGTGGAGAGTGGATATTGTATGGATCCTCTTCTATCAGATCAGGATCAGCTGGAGAAGCTAGGAAAAGTGAAGCTGATCTAGAGGAGGACCAAGCGGTTGCTAACAAAAATGACAAAAGTGAGAAGAGCTTAGTATTTGGGATGAGAATGGGTGCTTATAGATCTGGGTTCACATTTCTTTTTTTCCAATTTTTTATTAGATATTTTCTTCATTTACATTTCAAATGCTATCCCAAAAGTTCCCTATATCTTCCCTCTGCCCTGCTCCCCTACCCACCCACTCCCACTTCTTGGCCCTGGTGTTCCCCTGTACTGGGGCATATAAAGTTTGCAAGATCAAAGGGCCTCTCTTCCCAATGATGGCTGACTAGGCCATCTTCTGCTACATATGCAGCTAGAGACACGAGCTCTGGGGGTATTGGTTAGTTCATATTGTTGTTCCACCTTTAGGGTTGCAGACCCCTTTAGCTCCTTGGGTACTTTCTCTATCTCTTCCATTGGGGGCCCTGTGATCCATCCAATAGCTGACTGTGAGCATCCACTTCTGTGTTTGCCAGGCACTGGCATAGCCTCACAAGAGACAGCTATATCAGGGTCCTTTCAGCAAAATCTTGCTGGCATATGCAATAGTGTTTGGGTTTGGTGACTGATTATTACATTTAATCCCTACCATTTACTATTTGTGGAGCTCTGAACCTGTCATTTTTTTATTTGTTTCATTTGCCCTTAATTTAAATACATCTTAGAAATAGAAGTGTATACAGATTTGAAGTGAACAACTGGATAAAGCTTTCCAGATGTGTATATTCATGTGTCCATTTGTTGGAGAAGTAAGTCAAGGATTACATGCCTTTTCCCAGTCAACGCTATGGAAAAATTGAGTCAGGATGTAATCTTCATGCAAATAGAATTTGCAAGTAATTTCAAATCATTAAACCACAGTTTCTTGCTTTACAACAGGAACAGCAATGGTAGTTGTACAGATGTAGACTTGGATCACAGGGTCCCCAATGGAGGAGCTAGAGAAAGTACCCAAGGAGCTAAAGAACTCTGCAACCCTGTAGGTGCAACATTATGAACTAACCAGTACCCCGGAGCTCTTGACTCTAGCTGCATATGTATCAAAAGATGGCCTAGTTGGCCGTCACTGGAAAGAGAGGCCCATTGGACACACAAACTTTATATGCCCCAGTACAGGGGAATGCCAGGGCCAAAAAGTGGGAGTGGGTGGGTAGGGGAGTGTGGGGGGGAGTGTATTGGGGACTTTTTGGATAGCATTGGAAATGTAAATGAGGAAAATACCTAATTAAAAAAATTAATTCTAAAAAAAAAAAAAGAAAGACAAAGCTGAAAAATATGGAAGTTAGCCTGGACCAGCATGGACCACATTATAAGTAAGACTCTGCCTCAACACGAGCAAGCAAACAAACAAAAACCCAAGCGAAAAAAGAAAACAACAAAAAGAAAATACTTCAGATACTTCACGTGGCATAGAATATTGCAAATGAATGTCCGTCCTTTGATTTCCAGTCCTTCTCTTTCAAGTGTGCTAAGCACTATTGGTGTATAAGAGAAGTACAAGTGGTGGCTCATTTCCTTATAGGGCTATGGCCCTAATTAGGGGGACAGACTATATAGTGTTAACTGTCAAAGGACAATACAAATATAAAACACTAGGGTTAGAACTGTAGCTCTGTGGTAGATTGCTTGCCTAATATGGGTTCATCCCCAGCTTTCACCCCTAGCACTGCATTCACAAAAAAGTGACTATAAAACATTATTAGTGTGGTGAATATAATAATATAAATTACTAATCTTAGTGCTGAGAGGCGAAGAACTTGGTTTCTGAGTCATTTCCCCATTTGCATGCTGTGCTACCTTGAGGATCAGTCTCTTCATACGTAAATTAGTAATAATACTATTATCTACTCACGAGATTTCTAAGAACACTGGGTCCAACATGTATAGAAGACCAGGGATATTACACAATGGACCAATAGTATTTGTCAAGGGAGGTTTTCTGCTTTGGGATACCAGGTTTATAAAGATTCAGAGGTACTGGTCACACAATTTGGTAAGGGCTTGTCTCCTCTCCTTCACCAGCTGAACTGGTTGCAGTTTCTGAGGTGACTATTGAAACCCAGGGCGCTACCTCATCAGGGATCTCTCAGCATTTCCCTAGGAGTCATTCATGAGAATCCTGGGACCCTTGAACTAAAAAATTCCAGCCCTCCAAACTTGACTTCTTCTTGTACATAAGGCTTAATATCCAGTGTGACCCAACCTCCAAGCTGGGAGCCTGACCAGTCATTGAATAGAAGCTATGTTATGGTGACTTCAGCATAGCCCTGGAAGGATACAGTTGTCACCAAGGAATGAAAAGGACTTTTGAAAATAAAGAAAAATTTGAAGAAGCTTTCATTTCACAGTAAATTAAACAAGGAAATACAGAAAATTCATTTATGCCCTAATGTACAAATACCTTTACCCCTAATCTCCATTCTTCACCAAAGTGGTACATTTATTAAAACTGATAAACTTACATTCACACACCATTATCACTCAGATTTCACATTTCCTTTACAGATTGCCATTGGGGTTATACATCCATGGGCTTGGACCAATGTATCATGATCTGTACCCTCTATTATAACATCACAGCAGGTTTTTCACAGTCTGAAAAATCCCTGGTGTTCTATGTAGACATTACTCGTTCCTCTCCACCTGTGGCAATCACTGATCCTTTTACTCTATCTATGGCTTTGCCTGAGGAGTGCCATTTTTCATAGCCATTTTGGAGCCAATATTTGGAAAGCTAAATTCTTTAAATAATACTCAGCAGCACAATGTTTTAAGAAAACATTTCTGAAACTGCTTTGTGCATTCTGCTTCCTACTGTTCAAAACAAAAGTTATTTTAAAAAAACCATAAAATCAACATGTCTTGAAAATATTTGTTGAACCAAAACAAATGTCTGAAAAGCTTTTTGTAGCTGTGATGATTAGTGAGATGAATCAGCACCAAACAATATTTTCTCTAGTGGTATTCGGATGGTTGTATTTGGGGGACTTGATTTGGCTAGATTATTTTCTCAAAACCATATTTATTTTCTATATTGAGACTCAGCCAAGAGACCAAAAAATTTTGAAACCATAAAGGTTCAACAAAAACATTTGTTGAATAAATGAATCATCTTTCCAATTTTTGTTTTGCTACCAGAACATTCATAGCTCTATTAAATAGAGGTAACTTTTTCATCTTTGGTTTTTCCTTTCTCCATATTACTTTCCTATCACGATTTTGGTCTTATTTATCAGCTCTATTCTCATTAACTATTAGGGCAATCTGCTTCCAATACATTTTCAATATAGAGTTGTGAATAACATATAAAACATAAATATTTCACGTATCCTCAAGTGAGAAGGGGAAAATATCATATAATAGGAAATATGTATCTGTGGAAACATATCCAATTTCACAAGTGTTCATATGGATTTGAAAGGCCATGTTCAACCATGTTGAACACATATTCCAAGAGAAAAATTAGAAAGTCAGATAATAGTATGAGCTGGTGATGAGATGGGGAATCATATTGTTTACTATTTGATAGAGTTTAAGTTAGTAGAGTCCATCTGGGGAGCAATCTGTAAGAGCCTAATAAAGTTACATATAAACCTTATAACTGAATTTACAGTGAATAGGTTCACTAGGGACAATGAGTGATAATGTTTATGAAATCACTATTACAGCAAGGAAAGCAAACTAGATTCCTATCTCTGGGGGAAAACATAAGTAAACTGAGATATGTGGATATACTAGAAATATTATTTAAATCCAGAGATCCAGTCTAGACTGATACCTTGGTTTTCTCTGGCTGCCATAATGAAATACCAAACTATAAATGGCTTAAAAAGTGGAACTAAATTTCCCCATATTTCTAGAGTTAAGAAGTTCAAGATTAAAGTGCCAAAATGTTTGGGTTCTTTAGGTGAGGCCAAGGGAAGCAAGCTAGTGAAGGTTTTGTATTTATTATAATAAAGATATGAATTTTATTATGAGGGTCTTATCCCTGTGACCTCATCCAACCTTAATTAATCCCCAGAGGCACCTTTCTAAAACTTCCTTAGCCACCAATATTGGTAGTTAAGGCTTCAACTTGTGAGTTTTGTAGTAACTCAGATGTCAATCCATATCATTTTACTTAAAACTCCCACAAATTCATACCTTTCTCATTTGTAAATTACACTTTATGAAAAAACCAAAAAACCTCTTGGCTCATTCTAAGACAAACTGTAAAATTTTGTTTCAATAAGATTGATATTTGGATGTAATTTATCCTGAGGCTCTTCAGTATGAATCCATGGAACCAAGGAGTTATGGTGAATCCTTTTTGAACACTCCTATTCTTTTTTGTTTTGTTTTGTTTTTTGTTTTTTAAATTATTTTTTATTATTTTATTAAATATTTTCTTTATATACATTTCAAATTTCAAGTGCTATCCCTAAAGTTCCCTATACCCTCCCCCTGCCCTGCTCCCCTACCCACCAACTCCCACTTCTTGGCCTTGGCATTCCCCTGTACTGGGGCATATAAAGTTTGCAAGACTAAGGGGCCTCTCTTCCCAGTGATGGCCGACTAGGCCATCTTCTGATACATATGCAGCTAGAGACATGAGCTCTGGGGGTTCTGGTTAGTTCATATTGTTGTTCCACCTAGAGGGTTTCAGACCCCTTCAGCTCCTTGGGTGCTTTCTCTAGCTTCTCCATTGGGGACCCTGTGTTCCATCTTATAGATGACTGTGAGCATCCACTTCTGTATTTGGCAGGCACTTCGTATGAGACAGCTATAACAGGGTCCCTTCAGCAAAATATGGCATATGAAATAGGGTCTGGGTTTGGTGGCTGATTATGTGATAGATTCCCTGGGTGGGGTAGTCTCTGGATATTCTATCCTTTCTTCTTAGCTCCTAACTTTGTCTCTGTAACTCCTTTCATGGGTATTTTGTTCCCTATTCTAAGGAAGAAAGAAGTATTCACTCATTGGTCTTCCCTCTTCTTGATTTTCTTGTGTTTTGCAAATTGTATCTTGGGTGTTCTATGTTTTTGGGCTAATATCCACTTACCAGTGACTGCATATCGAGTGACTTCTTTTGTGATTTGGAACACTCCTACTCTTAAGGGAGAAAAAGAAATGATGATCTGTCCTCTGGACACACTGGGATGGTCATTTGCCCTTAGTAGTTCTATTGGTAGAGACAATGTCCTCAAGGATGTATTAGGTGAGGACACTGTCCTCTGTGTTCCAAGTATCCTGTCTCCAAGATTTGGGGACATTTGTATTGATGAAACTAAGCCAATGGCGCACACCTTTTGGAAGAAGCAGTTCTGAAAATATCTGAATCCTTCATAAAATTTACTTAAGTCTGGTAGCCTCTCTTCTTTCCATTGGAGCTCTTTGGTCCTCTTTAATTAAAAACTGGTAGGGTCTCTAGGGACATAATCCCATTTCTATTACTTGCTTCTGTTGACATGGCTGACTAAGCCCATGAGTCACACTCATGATCTCTTTATTGAATTATGGTTCACACATACTCTTAACGTTCTGTTCAGAGCAAGATTTGAATTTTTTTGATTATAGAGAGATGGAGGCTTTTCCAAATCTCCAAGTTCTCCTTCACTTTTGTTTAACAATTTTCTCAATTAATCTCTCTCATTTAATATTTTATTACAAGCGTCAAGGAAAAAAAAAGACCCTGGTTATGGCAGTCTCTAGATGATCCATCCTTTCGTCTCAGCTCCAAACTTAGTCTCTGTAAATCCTTCCATGGGTGTTTTGTTCCCAATTCTAAGACGGGGCAAAGTGTCCACACTTTGGTCTTTATTCTTCTTGAGTTTCATGTGTTTTGCAAATTGTAACTTATATCTTGGACTGACACCATTGCATACACTAGCAAGATTCTGCTGAAAGGACCCTGATATAGCTGTCTCTTGTGAGATTATGCCAGGGTCTAGCAAACACAGAAGTGGATGCTCACAGTCAGCTATTGGATGGATCACAGGGCCCCCAATGGAGGAGCTAGAGAAAGTACCCAAGGAGCTAAAGGGGTCTGCAACCCTATAGGTGGAACAACAATATGAACTAACCAATACCCCGGAGCTCTTGACTCTAGCTGCATATGTATCAAAAGATGGCCTAGTTGGCCATCACTGGAAAGAGAGGCCCATTGGACTTGCAAACTTTATATGCCCCAGTGTAGGGGAACATCAGGGCCAAGAAGTAGGAGTGGGTGGGTAGGGGAGTAGGGGGGTATGGGGGACTTTTGGGATAGCATTGGAAATATAAATGAAGAAAATACCTAATTTAAAAAAAGACCTATTCCTTCAATTTTACTTAGAAATATCCTCAGCTAAGGAACCAATACCTACCCTGTAAATTCTACCTTCCATGAAGCACCGCAATATAGGTCTGTTCTTTTCCACTTTGTACATATTCCTTATTTATATCTGCACCAGAATAACACCAGAAATGCTCACAATGTCCATATTTTAGCATGTGTTTCAAAACTCTCCTAGCTTCTACCCATTCTGTATAATATTTCTAAATCAGCTTCCCCTATTTATGTATTTGTTACACCAACATAACGTGCCTTAGTACCAAAATAGTTGTCAGATTAGAATATCTACATATGAAATTAATGCTGCTTTACCATCTAAATTTAAGGATGGTATAAACAATTCAGGACATGCCAATTCACCATACTAATGTGAATAGATATTTAAAATACAAAATAATATCTGAAATGCAATGACGTTTGTAGTATACTCTATATGCGAAAGCACTAAAAATCTAAGACAATATATAGGGGCGTTCATTCAAAAGGATATTTATTAAATCCACTAGGATGAATATATCTGTGACAGAGAAGAAATAGGATTGGAGATAGTGATGACAAATGATTGAAATACAGTAACACGTGATTGCCCATAATGTAGGCTATGTGCTATGAATTAAAGGAGATGATTACATTATGTCTATGAGACTTGATGTCAACATAAGCAGATACATATTTACAAATTAAAAAGACATGTCATTGTACACTAATCCTAGCATATATGAGAATGTCTTGTGAATTTCAGTGATTTTTATTCTACAAAGGGCATTTCTGTGTCAACCTCAGTATCATATGAATGATATGCAAAGAGTCAAGATTACTCCAATTGTAATGAGGATTTGGATTATAAAACTTGCAACTTATTTTACTTTTAGAATAAGAATTATGGAAGTATAATTTTTTTAAAGGCACTGCAATGGTAGAAGTTTGTATATAAGCAGAAATGTGAACTCCAGAAAAGAACAACTTGAGATTTAATTCAGGAGGATCTAGCCCCCAAAGACAGATAAATGATGTACAATGTGGATGCTATTGTCATGACTGTGAGTAAGAGGAGATGATGAAAGATAAAAAAGAGAAGTTATTTGGGATGGAAAAAAAATTCTTCCTGAGGTGAGTGGGAGTTGGGATACAGAAACAGAAGTATGGTTGAGTAAAATTAATGGAAGCTGCACTGGTTGGGGCAGTTAGGGGTTAGATTGGAGTTTAGAGAGAGAAAGAGACTTTGCTTTCTCTTATTTTTTCATTTAAAGTATTTTTTATACAATATATTTAGATAATAGTCTTTCTCCTCTTCTTCAGCCCAATTTCAAAAATGAGGTAGCAAATGAAACAGAATTCTCAAATGGTAAAAAAAAAAAAGAAAAAAAATCAATAATTGAGAAACACTTAAAAATGTTCAGCATTCTCAGCCATCAGGGAAATACATATTAAAATGACTTTGACCAAATGGTCATCCTAAAAACATAAGCTAAAGCAATGCTGTGCAGACTGAGTGCAAACTTGTCTAGCCACTGTAGAAATCTGTGTGGAAGCTCCCTGGAAAGCTAAAAATAGCCCCACCATAAGATCCAGCTCTACCACACTTGGGCATATACCCAAAAGACTTTACATCTTACTACAGAGATACTTGCTCATCCACATTCATTTCTGCTCTATTCATAATAGCTAGAAATTAGAAAGAGCCTAGATATCAATCAGCTGAAAAAATGAATGACAAAAGTCAGGCACATTTACAAAATGGAATATTATTTGGCTCTTAAGAAAAATGAAAAATGAATGCAGCTTGAAATAATCTTCCTGAGTGACATCAACCATACCCAGAAAGAAAATATCACATGTTTTCTTTTATATATTAATGATAGCTTTTAAGCTGTAGAGATATGCTCTTTTTCTATTTAAAAAAATAAAATAAATGATAATAATATTAATTTCATGCACATGTATAGTGAATTATGATCATATCCTCCTTTCACTTCTACTCCCACTTCCTAACATCTCCTCCTCTAACTTTCATGTCCTTTTAATTGTACAGCTCTTATACAGGCAGCTAAAACTGCTGTACATTCATCATTACAGTGGCCATGTCATATCCAGAATATAGCATTTCAGTACTCTCCCCATCCTTCATCTCTTACCTCCTTTCTACTACTTCTTTCACAGTGTTCCTGAGTCTTCAGTGGAGTCATATGGATGTCCCACTATTAGTTATGCTCCAAACTTTGGTGATTTAGGAGTCTCTGTAGTAACAGCTGTCCACTACAAAAATACCCACCTACATATCCATTTAATGTAACAATAGTTGTAAGTCCTGCCCCAGCATGTGTGACCTCCCCTCTATAGATAGGCCTTTATCCAGGTTACAAGATGTACAACATCCAGATTACAATATCCAGGGATATTGTATCCCCTTCCAGGTAGTACCCCTCAAATCCAACCAGGAATTGGATGATTACCCTCACAACCCACTATGCCACAAATACAACATAACTACTTTTCTAAATAGAAACCAAGAGCTTAACATTTAAATGACTCCACCCATAGTGTCCTATCACTAGGTACTCATCACCCTGATGCTCTTTTTGCCCCGTCCCCCAACAAACACATAGTACTCCATTACGCAGTGTTGCACAAACCTGGCAAAGCTGAGTTCTACACTAGAAGAGCACTTAAGGTGCAAAGACCCATAAAGTTGTTCACAGACCTGCACACCTATGCCCACACATATCACATACATACATCAATAATGCATCTATTTTCAAATGTTGGTGGTGATAGGAAAGACTATCTTTTGTAGCTGTCTTTCTAAGCTCACTATGTTTCATTTTAGCAAAAGTATGATAACAGCATGCACAGAGTGTCAGGAAGGCTCTTGAATGATAATTTTAAGTGAAGATAATGTCAATTTCCTAAACATTAAGCATATATTTTGTCCATTGAGTTTTACAGATAAGAGGAGTGCTTGTCTTAAGGGCAAATAGATATCAATTTCATTTTAGAGAGAATTATTGAATACCTATTCTCTGTTACTTGGAAATGATTTTTAAAGATAAAAACAAACAAACATGATCCCAGTTCTCAAAGAACTTGTAGTGAATGAATTTTCCAGACTATCAAAAACTGAATCTAATATTGGTGTTTTGAAACCAGTCAATCAACATATTGTCTAGGCCATCTTTTAGGGATTAGAATGAGAAGTGATTTCCAAGTGCAGTGGCTAAGGCAAGGAAGATATGCTGAGACATTATTGTGCACAACCAAGCCCAGTGAATGTCCTTGTTATGTTTTCACTTGAATTCTATAAAGTTGGTCCTTGGAAAGATAGGGGAGAAATCAGAGATATTTTTCCTTGGAATGAGGGATGGATATTCTTCCAGTCTCTTGATGTCTATTTGTTACTTGTAAAAACAGAACTGCGATTTGCAGCTTCAGAGAAAGAACCCTATCTCACAGATAATATTACTTAATTGGTAAAACAAATCAAAAGTACAATAATATTAATTGTCACTGCTTCAATTTACTGATCACTTATGAGGTGCCAGGCTCTGTGTTGAACATTTTAAATCCATTATCTTAATTTGTTCTCTCAGCAGAGATGTGATGAGCTAAGTGTTCAAACCCAACTCTTTTGAAAACTGGCAAGAGAAAAACAAATTTGGCTGCACTGAAAAATGTTGACCCAACAGTTAATGAAATTAAGGCAAATCCTTTTCAGTTGCAGTGTTACTTTTCCTACACGTGCTGAAAACATAAATATTAATCAATATATAGTATGCCCTATTATACACTGTCTGCCAACTTTGTGATGATAGTTTCATGAACTCTTGGTCACTGTTAGCCTTACTCTAATGCCCAACTCATACCCTTTCTTGTCACTCCAAGTCCTGTTCTCAGGCTGGGTAGCTCAGAAGACCTCACCAATACACCCTGGTACAACATCTCTCTGATCTTTAGCTTTGTGGCATACCAAGTCACTTTGTATCTCTGGGCATGGCACTTCTGTAAGTGATATCTCACAAAGCCTCAAATCTTCAGCAATGTCTTCTTCACCCACTTACTACTGGTCTGAAATGAGGGGCCCAGAGATCCAGTGTTTCAAACTCTTTCTTCACTTATTTCTTTTCCTACCCAATCAGAATCTTGGGACATATAGATTTAACAATGATTGTATCATCATCCTGTGAAAACAGAAAACACATTTGTTTAGGTCTCTCAAATTTGGGATTGTATCATCCCCATCTTGAACTCTGGCAGAAAATAAAGCAGCCCCTGAGGTGTTGGTACCTTTCCAAGTAAGAATTTCCAGCTATATCAGGACTCTTTGGCTACTCAACAATCCTTCACATGTACCTAGTTCCCATTTCTTCCCTTTTATTCCCATTGTATTTAAGTTTCTTCATCAGTTCTCTCAAATATGGCCCCAATTTAGTCTGTCCTCTCTTAGATCCTTCCAAATTACTTAGATACTTATTTCCCAGAGGAAATTCAAGCCATTTCTAACCCCTTATCTTCAAATCTACAAACATCCTTTGGGTTTTTTGAAATTTCACTTTGTATTTCTCTTGTCTCAGAAGAACTGAGATCATTCCTTTATATTCTATAGAATATAGAATCAAACAAGAGAAAAAACTTACATTATAGATGCTCCATTTTTACAATATATTTATTATTTTTTTGATACTTTCATACAATGTATTTTGAGCACACTCACCTGTTTCCTCTACCTCTTCTTGTAGCCATCTTCTCTATCTCCCCATCCTTTCCTACTCAACTTTGAGATTTTGTTTCCCATGGAGTCCAGATTTTGTTGTCCAGCTACTTTTAAGAGGGGGACATGCTTTCTTAGAAAATGTGGTCAGCTGACCAAGGTTGATGTCATTAAGAGAAACTGACTTTCCCCCTCCTAGAGGCTGTCAAACGCCAAGAACTCCTCAGCTAGTGGTGGGATTTTAAGTCTTCCCTTTTATGCTGGGATGTTCTCTGGCCTTAAACTTGTACAGGTCTTGTTCATGGTGACATGATTGCTATGTGCCTCTGCATGCTTCTACTATGATGCGTTTGGAAAATGTTGTTTCCTTGATGTTTCATACTTTCTGCCTCCTCGTCTGCAAAAATTGATGTCCTTCGTGGGAGACTGTGAAATGAATGTCCCATTTAGGACTGAGATCTCCACAGTTTCATATTTTTTGTATATTGACTAGTTGAGAGTTACTGTGCTAGGTGCTATCTACTGCAAGGAAAAGCTTCTCCAGTGAGGCTTGAGAGATTCTCTGATCTATGGAAATAGTAATAAATCATTGAGAGCCATTTTAATACCTTGTTCATTCAATAGAATAGTAGTAGTGAGTTCTCCCTTAGGGCTTGTGATCTACCTAGCAATAGGTTGTTGGCCCACTTAATAGTGCTAGGTATGTGTTCCATCTTATGGACTTGTCTTTAGACCTAGTAAGGAAGTGGTTGGTTACTTCCAAAATATCCATGCCACTATTATACCAACGAGGACATCTTGTTAGACCAGTCATGGTTGTAGCTTGCAAAGTTGACATCTTGGAGAGATTGAGGCTTAACTTCCTCCTTCCTGTGCATAGCACCTCCCACCATAAATTCTAACCAGTAGGGATGAAGCTCTCATGTGAGTACCAGCTTCAGCTCTTCAGTAATAGGGTGTTACTATTAAGTTTTAGAAGTAGTCAGGAATTAGTAATAGCCTAAATTATTTGGGAGCCTATGTAATTCCACTGAGCAACAATTTAAAAAGAGGCAACATGTACCTTGTATTGGGATTTTATTTCCTAGCATGGATGTTTTAGTTGGGGTATAGTTCCCTTATTGCAGGATAACTCCATTTTTGGTCTATACAACCTTCTCTAGAATTCCTCTTCACACTTTACCTAAAACTTAGCTTTTTAAACATTCATTCTTTTCCCTAAATTTGTCCTTCACACTAGTTAGTTAGTTCCCCTGCCTCAGGCTGTTCACATGCTCATTGCTCTCTTCTTTAGAAATCTATCCTTCACACCATTGCCTACTTCGGCTATTACAACTTTCCCATCTTCTAAGTTTTAAAAACTAGTGGAGTGTCACAGGTATAAGACTTTGTGTGTGGAGGAAGTTGGTGGCTTATACTCATCTCTTCTCCCTTTTCACATTCCCTTCTCAATCAAGTATGATCTCAATCAAGTATCAATCATTCCACTCCATTACTGTCCAGTCACCATGAGTATCTGTTAGTCCAGATCTTAGCTTTATTGAGACATATATTAAATTTGGTATATGTAAATTATACAATTCAATGAAAATATCACCTCAACCAAGATAATGTATATCTACCAGTTACAAATGCTTTGTATTACTCACTTTGTATACAAATACACCCCCCAGACTGTCTCTATGCAACCCTTGATTTGAATTTTGTTAGCATAGATTAACTTGTATTTATGGAATTTTATGTAAATGTATTCAGACAATATGTACTCTTTTTAAAGAGATTTGACCTTTTATGCTTTGGGGGTTTGTAATTACTTCCATTCAGTTTAGTTAATTTTGAAAAATCAGCAATAACAATTCATCACCAGGCTGTTTTAAAAATGAAAAATCTCTAGTATGTATTCACATACACCAGGTGTTGATTTTTATTTTCTGAGACATCCCTGCTGAACTATCCACCTCCAAACATTTCCTATTGACTTCATGTTGTTCTCTGCCAACCTCTCTTTAATATAGTTATATTACTAGTTTAGAAACTTAATGGCTATCCTGTAAGTCATAAATGGCCCTTTCTGTTCACAACAGATATCTTCAACTTTCTACTGTATAAGGACACTATAACTTCCATTTGCCTTTCCCTCCTTCCTTTAACCTTCTGTACTTTTATATCAATGCTGCTACAATTTGCATTCTTCTTTGTGTCATAAGTATTCATGTAGAAGATGAAAGGCTAGCATTGATGTTATTATAATTATTTAAATATTATATGTGTACTAGCAAAGAGTCGTTCTATGACTACATCTTTTTCTTTGACTGCAAGGTCTGTATGCATGATCTGGTCACAGAGACACCGAAAAAGAATCCCCTTTCTTATGAACCAGTCATTTCTTTACTACCACATTTTATGTTTTTTTAAATCTATTTTGTTTCTATAATCACTCATATTTTTGTACATAAGCAATTGTATACTAAATTTCTCAGGTGAATCTATATTTTCAGGTGAATCTTATTATTCAAATATGGATACATACAATATGTATCCACTTACATGGCAATAACCAGGTGATTATTTAAAACTGGAAGTATTAAATCAAGGCTAAAATAAACGTTTGTGGGTTGTTGGACAAATAAATCCTTTGTTTTAGGGGTAACTACATAGGAGAGAACTGAGTAGATTATAAAGCAAATATATCTTTAATTTTTAAAAGAAAATACTTAATCATATCTACTAATGAAGATATAGTATTGAGTTTAAGAGAGCAGGGTTATATGGGGGGAGTGATGGGGTAGAAGGAAGAAGTGGGAGGGTATGAATACAGCATCCAAATACAAAATTCTCCAAAACAACCAACCATTTCAATTTAGAAAACTAGCTAAATAAAAGAAAATACCAGGTTGCTTGCCAAAATGGATGCAGTTTTTCATATTCTTCCATAAATGAAGGAGCTAACTGTTGACAATCCTCCCAGATAATCTATGGTCAGTCATCTGCATTTTCGACAGATTAATGGGTGTATAGTTGAAGCTCATTGTGGATTTGATTTGCATTTCTTTAATGACTAACGATGTTGAGCATCTTTTCATGTGCAAATATTTGCCATCTGTTTTTCTTCTTTTGTGAAATGTCTATCTTAATCTTAAGTCCATTTTAAAAAACTTTATTTTGTCTTCATATAATTGAGTTATAAGAATTCTTTATACATTCTAAATGTAAGTTCTTTACTGGATATATGAATTGCTAATATTTTTTTTCTCATTTATGACTTGCCTTTTCATTTTAACCCAATTATCTACTCTATTTTTATCTTTTAGGTTAATTATATCCTATTTAGAAACTCTTTACCAAATGCAAGACAACTTAGAATTTCTATAGGTTTATACTCTTTGTATATAGTGTGAGATGAGGACTGAGGTCCAATATTTTTGCCCACAGTATTCCACTTTTTCAGCACTATTTGCTAAGTAAGACTTCTTCTATTTAGTGGAAGCTCATAGTCAGCTATTGGATGGATCACAGGGCCCCCAATGGAGGAGCTAGAGAAAGTCCCCAAGGAGCTAAAGGGGTCTGCAACCCTATAGGTGGGACAACAATATGAACTAACCAGTACTCCGGAGCTCTTGTCTCTAGCTGCGTATATATCAAAAGATGGCCTAGTCGGCCATCACTGGAAAGAGAGGCCCATTGGATTGCAAACTTTATATGCCCCAGTACAGGGGAATGCCAGGGCCAAAAAGTGGGAGTGGGTGGGTAGGGGAGTGGCGGGGAGGGTATGGGGGACTTTTGGGATAGCATTGGAAATGTAAATGAGGAATATACCTAATAAAAATACAAAAAAAAGAGACTTCTTCTATTTAATTGTCATGCCACCTCGACCAAAAATCAATGGTCTCTGTATGTATGGGTCTATTTTAGACTTTCTCTTTTGTTCCCTTAATGTGTATAACTATATAGAGTAATGCTATTCTGTCTTGATTGTTTTATCTTTATAATAAATCACATATATAGTTATTTTTTCATATTTTGTTTGTTTTGGCACACATGGGTCCTTTGAATTAGCATGTACATTTTAGACTAAGCTTATCAAGATTTACAAACAAGCTTGCTGGAATTTTGAGTGCTATTGTTATGAATCTATAAATCAATTTGGGAAGAACTGGTATCCTGACAATACTGAGCCTTCTGATTCATAAACATGATATATCTCTTCATTTATTTTGGTCTTTTAAATTTTCTCCCAGCTATGTTGTATACATATTTCCTACATCATTTGTCAAATTTATTTCTAACTATTTTGAATTATTTTATTAGAAATACTTTTTTTAAACAATTTCAGCTTCTTTTTGTTTTGTTTGTTTCATACCTCATCACAATGATTGTGGTCTCCTGTAAAATGTTGAAAGGAAGAGGTGAGAATGTGCATCCTTGCTTTATTCCTCCTCTTAAGAGAAAAACCTTGAGTCTTCCAATGTTCAGTCTATTAGTTGTCCAGTGTTCTTGGGAGGTCATGGGTGTTCTCTTCTGTGGCAGCTATGCATAATTATGTTTAATTAGCAGTAGGAATGTGTATTGAATTTTGTGGCATTAATTTTACTTGTACTAAGATAATCACAAGATTTCTCACTTTTAGTTTCTGTGTTTAAGATTTATGTTGCATACAATTATGTGTGTGTCTATATGTAGGATTCCCCTGGAACTGGAGTCATAGGTGGTTCTGAGTCACCTGATGCGAGTCCTGGAAACTGAACTTGGGTCCTCTTGAAGAACAGCAAGTACTTTTAACCACTGAGCCATTGTCTGTAGCTCCATTTTCAGTTTCTTAAGTGCCTTTTACCACTGAGCCATTGTTTCCAGCCCCATGTTTAGTTTCTTAATACAGTGTTATACAGAAATTTGGTTTCAAGTACAAATCCAAATTTGTGATTAAATTCCACTTATTTATTACATAATATTTTCTGAACACCCTGGGAATTTGTGAGATGTTTTGATCTATAGTTTTCTTTAGTTGGAATGATTTTTTTAATATTTTTTATTATTGTGTATTTTCCTCAATTACATTTAGAATGCTATCCCAAAAGTTCCGCATACCCTCCCCCCACTTCCCTACCCACCCATTCCTGTTTTTTGGCCCTGGCATTTCCCTGTACTGGGGCATATAAAGTTTGCCTGACCAATGGGCCTCTCTTTCCAGTGATGGTCGACTAGGCCATCTTTTGATACATATGCAGCTAGAGTCAAGAGCTCCGGGGTACTGGTTAGTTCATAATGTTGTTGCACCTACAGGGTTGCAGATCTCTTTAGCTCCTTGGGTACTTTCTCTAGCTCCTCCATTGGGGGGCCCTGTGATCCATCCAATAGCTGACTGTGAGCATTCACTTATGTGTTTGCTAGGCCCTGGCCTAGTCTCACAAGAGACAGCTATATCAGGGTCCTTTCAGCAAATGCTTGCTAGTGTATGCAATGGTGTCACCGTTTGGAGGCTAATTATGGGATGGATCCCTGGATATGGCAGTCTCTAGATGGTCCATCCTTTTGTCTCAGCTCCAAACTTTTGTTCTCAGGGTAATTTTGGTCAATAAGTTGAGTTACAAAGTATTCCATCTTTTCATACTTACTACATTTTGAGTTATTGTAATTAACAATATTATACACATGATATTCATTTAAGCATTTGTATACATGAATGTATCATGCACTCATCATATCTACCCACCCTTCTATCCTCTCTCTTCCTGATTTCTTATGGCTCCCTTTCCAGAACTTTCAGGCAATCTTTTTATTTTTATTTCTATATATGAGAAGGAACTGCCAAGACTTTTCTGTAATTCTTTAACCCAGCATGATGCTCTCCAGTTCCTTCTATTTTTCTGCCAGTGATAAGATCTCATTCCTCACTGCTGAGTAATGCTGTTGTTTACATACCATATTCTTCATCTCTTCACCTATTGACTGGTGCATGGCTGATTGCCTATTGTGAACAGTGTCATGATAAAAGGAATACACTTTATCTCTTTGGTATGGTGACTCTCTCATCCTTCCATTTCTGGAAATATTTTTGTACAACTAGTATTATTTCTTTCTTCAGTGTTTGGTAAAATTTACCAGAAAAAACATGCAGGACCAGATTTTCTTTGTGGGAAGATTTCAATTAAAAATTTAGTCTCTTCAGTAGGCTTGGGGAATTTGAAGTTATTACCCATCTTGGGTAAGCTTTGGGACTTTGGGTCCACTAAAGAATTTGTCTATGTCATTGAAGCTGCTGACCTGATTGGTTTAAAATGTTTAGGTAGTCCATTAGTCCATATTACCTATAGAATCCGTGGTGCTAGCATCTCTCTCATTTCTTACAATAGTGATTTGTGTCTTCCCTTGTTGCCTGAACAAGAGAATTACTGATTTCATTCATTTACTCATATTAACTAGATTTGGGTTCCATTGTTTTTCTGTTTAATAGTTTATTGATTTTTGTCTTTATCTTTTTTTTTTCTTTTCTTACCATTTCTTTTGGCTTAATTAGCCTTTATGTTGTAGTTTAAAATTTTTATTTTATTTTTAATTTATTATTTACACTCCATATTCAATTCCCCTTCCCCACATCCACCCTCCACTGTTCCACATCCCACACCTCTTCCCCACCTCACCCCATCTCCATGGGGATGCCCCCACCCACACCCCACCTGACCTCTAAATTCCCTGAGGCCTCCAGTCTCTTCAGGCTTAGGTTCATCATCTCTGAATGAACACAGATCCAGAAGTCCTCTACTGTATGTGTGTTGGGGGCCTCATATCAGCTGGTGTATGCTGCCTGGTTGGTGGTCCAGTGTTTGAGAGATCTCTGGGGTCCAGATTAATTGAGACTGCTGGTCCTCCTATAGTACTGTTCAATAAATATTGTTCAAGTCATTTCCTTTTGTCACACTTTTCTCCAATCTTAATGACTATTTGTTTGATAAACAGAGATGAGTATTGAAATCCACAATTGTAATTGTGAAATTGTCTATGCTCTGCACATATTTTCATCATGTATTTTTGGGGTAGTGGTGACAGCATTCTACTCTTTAGCCAAGGCTGTCCTAGCACTCATTGAAATCCTCTTGCCTTGGTTTGGTGGTTGTATATGGGTTGGATCCCTGGATGGGGCAGTCTCTGGATGGTCCTTTCTCCCATATCACCTCCAAACTTTGTCTCTGTAACTCCTTAAACCACCAAACCCAGACACTATTGCATATGCCAGCAAGATTTTGCTGACAGGACCCTGATATAGCTATCTCTTGTGAGGCTATGCAAGTGCCTGGCAAATACAGAAGTGGATGCACGTAGTCATCTATTGGATGTAACAAAGGGCCCCTAAAGAAGGAGCTAGAGAAAGTACCCAAGGAGCTAAAGGGGTTGGCAACCCTAAAGGAGGATCAACAATATGAACTAACGAGTACCTCCAGAGCTCGTGTCTCTAGCTGTAGATGTAGCAGAGGATGGCCTAGTCGGCCATCATTCGGAGGAGAGGCCTTTGGTCTTGTGAAGATTATATGCCCCAGTACAGGGGAATGCCAGGGCCACAAAGCAGGAGTGGGTAGGTTGGGGAGCAGGGTGGGAGGAGGGTATAGGGGAGTTTGGGGATAACATGTAAATGAAGAAAATATCTAATAAAAAATGAAAGAAATAAAAAAGAAATCCTCTTGCCTCAGCCTTCAAAGTACTGGAATAACTGACATGAGCCACCATGTATTAGAGATTTTTGAAACTCTGTTATTATATTAACTATATATAAAATTGCTATGTGTATTTGATGAATTAACATCTTTAATGTTATGAAGAGTGTTATTAAACTGAAGTTTATATTGCATACATCAATATTGCCATACCATAATTTCCCTCTATCTATTGTTAGCATATGTTTCCTCATGTCTTCTGATGTATTGTTTCTAAGAGCAATCTGGTTTCATTCTTATCTTATTAATTTCTGTACATTAGTTCCTTTTAGATCTTATCTTAAGCTGATTTTAAGGAATTGAATTGTGATAGGCTTTGCTATCATTTGCATGCTTCCGATGTAACTTAGGATATGTGGCAATTCTTAAACATGTGAATTCATATTTTTGTCTAATTGTGAAAATATTCCAAGAGGAACTCTCAACTGTGAGTATCTACACTACAAATGCAATGGCATACACATTCATTTTTTCTCTTTTAAATTGCATGTTTTTATTAAAAGAAAACTCATTCATTTGTAACAGAATATATATTTAAAATACATTTTATTTTTTAAATTTTTTTATTTATTTTTATTTATTTTATTTTATTTTTTATTAGGTATTTTCCTCATTTACATTTCGATTGCTATCCAAAAAGTCCCCCATGCCCTCCTCCCCACCCCCTACCCACCCACTCCCACTTTTTGGCCCTGGCATTCCCCTGTACTGGGGCATATAAAGTTTGCAAGTCCAATGGGCCTCTCTTTCCAGTGATGGCTGACTAGGGCATCTTTTGATACATATGCAGGTAGAGTCAAGAGCTCTGGGGTACTGGTTAATTCATAATGTTGTTCCACCTATAGGATTGCAGATCCCTTTAGCTCCTTGGGTATTTCTCTAGCTCCTACATTGGGGGCCCTGTGATCCATCCAATAGCTGACTGTGAGCATCCATTTCTGTGTTTGCTAGGCCCTGGCCTAGTCTCACAAGAGATAGTTATATCAGGGTCCTTTCAGCAAACGCTTGCTAGTGTATGCAATGGTGTCAACGTTTGGAGGCTGATCATGGGATGGATCTCTGGGTATGGCAATCACTAGATGGTCCATCCTTTCGTCACACTTCCAAATTTTGTCTCTGTAACACCCTCCATGGGTGTTTTGTTTCCTATTCTAAGAAGGGGCAAAGTGCCAAACTTTGGCCTTTGTTCTCTTGAGTTTAATGTGTTTAGCAAATTGTATCTTATATCTTGGGTATCCTAAGTTTCTGGGCTAATATCCACTTATCAGTGAGTACATATTGTGAGAGTTCCTTTGTGATTGGGTTACCTCACTCAGGATGATGCACTCCAGGTCCATCCATTTGCCTTGGAATTTAATAAATTCATTCTTTTTAATAGCTGAGTAGTACTCCATTGTGTAAATGTACCACATTTTCTGTATCCATTCCTCTGTTGAGGGTCATCTGGGTTCTTTCCAGCTTCTAGCTATTATAAATAAGGCTGCTATGAACATAGTGGAGCATGTGTCCTTCTTACCGGTTGGGCCACCTTCTGGATATATGCCCAGGAAAGGTGTTGCTTGATTCTCCAGTAGTACTATGTCCAATTTTCTGAGGAACCACCATACTAATTTCCAGAGTGGTTGTACAAGCTTGCAATCCCAACAGTGGAGTAGTGTTCCTCTTACTCCACATCCTCACCAGCATCTGCTGTCACCTGAATTTTTGATCTTAGTCATTCTGACTGGTGTGAGATGGAATCTCAGTGTTGTTTTGATTTGCATTCCCTTGATGATTAAGGATGCTGAACATTTTTTTCAGGTGTTTCTCAGACATTCGGTATTCCTCAGTTGAGAATTCTTTGTTTATCTCTGAACCCCATTTTTTAATGGGGTTATTGATTTTCTGGGGTCCACCTTCTTGACTTTTTTATGTATATTGAATATTAGTCCTCTATCTGATTTAGGATAGGTAAAGATCCTTTCCCAAACTGTTGGTTGCCTTTTTGTCTTATTGACGGTGTCTTTTGCCTTACAGAAGCTTTGCAGTTTCATGAGGTCCCATTTGTCAGTTCTTGATCTTACAGCACAAGCCATTGCTGTTCTATTCAGGAATTATTCCTCTGTGCCAATATCTTCGAGGCTTCTCCTCACTTTCTCCTCTATAAGTTTCAGTGTCTTTTGTTTTATGTGGAGCTCCTTGATCCACTTATATTTGACCTTAGAACAAGGAGATAGGAATGGATCAATTCGCATTCTTCTACATGATAACCACCAGTTGTGCCAGCAAATTTGTTGAAAATGCTGTCTTTTTTCCACTGAATAGTTTTAGATCCCTTGTCTAAGATCAAGTGACCATAGGTGTGTGGGTTCATTTCTGGGTCTTCAATTCTAGTCCATTGGTCTACTTTTCTGTCGTTATACCAGTACCATGCTGTTTTTATCACAATTGCTCTGTAGTAAAGCTTTAGGTCAGGCATGGTGATTCCTCAAGAGGTTCTTTTATCCTTGAGAAGAGTTTTTGCTATCCTAGGTTTTTTGTTATTCCAGAAGAATTTACAGATTGTTCTTTCTAATTTGTTGAAGAATTGCGTTGGAATTTTGATGGGGATTGCATTGAATCTATAGATTGCTTTTGGCAAGATAACCATTTTTACAATGTTGATCCTGCCAATCCATGTGCATGGGAGATCTTACCATCTTCTGAGATCTTCTTTAATTTCTTTCTTCAGAGACTTGAAGTTCTTATCATACAGATCTTTCACCTCCTTAGTTAGAGTCATGCCAAGGTATTTTATAATATTTGTGACTATTGAGAAGGGTGTTTTTTCCCCTAATTTATTTCTCAGCCTGTTTATTCTTTGTGTAGAGAAAGGCCATTGAGTTGTTTGAGTTAATTTTATATCCAGGTACTTCACCGAAGCTGTTTATCAGGTTTAGGAGTTTCTGGTGGAATTTTTAGGGTGACTTATATATACTATCATATCATCTACAAAAAGTGATATTTTGACTTCATCTTTTCCAATTTTTATCCCCTTGATCTCCTTTTGCTGTCGAATTGCTCTGGCTAGGACTTCAAGTACAATGTTGAATAAGTAGGGAAAAAGTGGGCAGCCTTGTCTAGTCCCTGATTTTAGTGGGATTGCTTCCAGCTTCTCACCATTTACTTTGATGTTGGGTACTGGTTTGCTGTAGATCACTTTTTATCATGTTTAGGTATGGGCCTTGACTTCCTGATCTTTCCAAGACTTTTATCATGAATGGGTGTTGGATTTTGTCAAATGCTTTCTCCACATCTAACGAGATGATCATGTGGTTTTTATCTTTGAGTTTGTTTATATACTGGATTACATTGATGGATTTTCGTATATTAACCCATCCCTGCATCCCTGGAATAAAACCTACTTGGTCAGGATGGATGATTGTTTTGATGTGTTTTTTGATTCGTTTAGCGATAATTTTATTGAGTATTTTTGCATTGATATTCATAAGGGAAATTGGTCTTAAGTTCTCTATCTTTGTTGGATCTTTCTGTGGTTTAGGTATCAGAGTAATTTTGGTTTCATAGAATGAGTTGGGTAGAGTAACTTCTACTTCTATTTTGTGGAATAGTATGTGTAGAACTGGAATTAGATCTTTGAAGGTCTGATAGAACTCTGCACTAAACCCATCTAGTCATGGGCTTTTTTCGGTTGGGAGACAATTAATGGCTGCTTCTATTTGTTTAGGGGATATGGGACTGTTTAGATTGTTAACTTGATCCTGGTTTAACTTTGGTACCTGCTTACTGTCTAGAAATTTGTCCATTACGTCCAGGTTTTCCAGTTTTGTTGAGTATAGCCTTTTGTAGAAGGATCTGATGGTGTTTTGGATTTCTTCAGGGTTTGTTGTTATGTCTCCCTTTTCATTTCTGACTTTGTTAATTAGGATGCTTTCCCTGTGTCCTCTAATGAGTCTGGCTAAGGGTTTATCTATCTTGTTGATTTTCTCAAAGAACCAGCTCCTCATTTGGTTGATTCTTTGAATAGTTCTTGTTTCCACTTGGTTGATTTCGCCCCTGAGTTTGATTATTTCCTGCTATCTACTCCTCTTGGGTGAATTTGCTTCCTTTTTTTCTAGAGCTTTTAGGTGTGTTGTCAAGCTGCTAGTGTGTGCTCTCTCTAGTTTCTTTTTGGAGGCACTCAGAGCTATGAGTTTTTCTCTTAGAAATGCTTTCATAGTGTCCCATAAGTTTGGGTATGTTGTAGCTTCATTTTCATTAAACTTTAAAATGTTTTTAATTTCTTTCTTTATTCCTCCCTTGACCAAGGTATCCTTGAGAAGAGTGTTGTTCATTTTCCATGTGAATGTTAGCTTTCCATTATTTATGTTGTTATTTAAGATCAGCCTTAGTCCATGGTGGTCTGATAGGATGCATGGGACAATTTCAATATTTTTGTATCTGTTGAGGCCTGTTTTGTGACCAATTATATGGTCAATTTTGGAGAAGGTACCATGAAGTGCTGAGAAGAACACTTTTGTTTTAGGATAAAATGTTCTGTAGATATCTGTTAGATCCATTTGTTTCATCACTTCTGTTAGTTTCACTGTGTCCCTGTTTAGTTTCTGTTTCCACGAACTGTCCATTGATGTAAGTGGTGTGTTGATGTCTCCCACTGTTATTGTGTGAGTTTCAATATGTGCTTTGAGCTTTACTAAAGTTTCTTTAATGAATGTGGCTGCCCTTGCATTTGGAGCATAGATATTCAGAATTGAGAGTTCCTCTTGGAGGATTTTAGCTTTGATGAGTATGAAGTGTCCCTCCTTGTCTTTTTTGATAACTTTGGGTTGGAAGTCAATTTTATTCGATATTAGAATGGCTACTCCAGCTTGTTTCTTCAGACCATTTGCTTGGAAAATTGTTTTCCAGCCTTTCACTCTGAGGTAGTGTCTGTCTTTTTCCCTGAGATGGGTTTCCTGTAAGCAGCAGAATGTTGGGTCCTGTTTATGTAGCCAGTCTGTTAGTCTATGTCTTTTTATTGGGGTATTGAGTCCATTGATATTAAGAGATATGAAGGAAAAGTAATTGTTGCTTCCTATTATTTTTGGTTTTAGAGTTGGCATTCTGTTTTTGTAGCTGTCTTCTTTTTTGTTTGTTGAGGGATTACTTTCTTGCTTTTTCTAGGGCATGGTTTCTATCCTTGTATTGTTTTTTTTCTGTTATTATCCTTTGAAGGGCTGGATTCCTGGAAAGATAATGTGTGAATTTGGTTTTGTTGTGGAAAACTTTGGTTTCTCCATCTATGGTAATTGAGAATTTTATTAGGTATAGTAGCCTGGGCTGGCATTTGTGTTCTCTTAGTGTCTGTATAACATCTGTACAGGCTCTTCTGGCTCTTTCATAGTCTCTGGTGAAAAGTCTGGTGTAATTCTGGTAAGCCTCCCTTTATATGTTAATTGACCTTTTTCCCTTACTGCTTTTAATATTCTATCTTTATTTAGTGCATTTGTTGTTCTGATTATTATGTGTCAGGAGGAATTTCTTTTCTGGTCCAGTCTATTTGGAGTTCTGTAGGCTTCTTGTATGTTCATGGGCATCTTTTTCTTTAGGTATGGGAAGTTTTCCTCTATAATTTTGTTGAAGATATTAGCTGGCCCTTTAAGTTGAAAATCTTCATTCTCATCTACTCCTATTATCCGTAGGTTTGGTCTTCTCATTGTGTCCTAGATTTCCTGGATATTTTGAGTGAGGATCTTTTTGCATTTTGTATTTTCTTTGATTGTTGTGCCGATGTTCTTTATGGAATCTTCTGCACCTGAGATTCTCTCTTCCATCTCTTGTATTCTGTTGCTGATGCTTGCATCTATAGTTTCAGATTTCTTTCTTAGGTTTTCTATCTCCAGCATTGCCTCACTTTGGGTTTTCTTTATAATGTCTACTTCCCTTTTTAAGTCTTTGATGGCTTTATTCAATTCCATCCTCTGTTTGCTTGTGTATTCTTGCAATACTTTAAGAAATTTTTGTGCTTCCTCATTAAGGTCTTCTACCTGTTTAGCAGTGTTCTCCTGTATTTCTTTAAGTGAGTTATTAAATTCCTTTTTGATGTTCTCTACCATCATCATGAGATATGCTTTTAAATCCGGGTCTATTTTTTCGGGTGTGTTGGGGTGCCCAGGACTGCTTGGGGTGGGAGTGCTGTGTTCTCATGATTGTGAGTGGTCTTGGTTTCTGTTAGTAAGATTCTTAAGTTTACCTTTCACCATCTGGTAATCTCTGGAGTTAGTTGTTGTAGTTGTCTGTGGTTAGATCTTTTCCTCAGGTGTTTATTTTAGCCTCTATCAGCAGACCTTGGAGACTAGCTCTCTCCTGAGTTTCAGTGTTCAGGCTACTCTCTGCAGGTAAGCTCTCCTCTTGCAGGGAAGATGCCCAGATATCTGGTGTTCTAACCTGCCTCCTGGCAGAAGTTGTGATCAACTCAAAGAGGTCTTAAGATCCCGTGGAGGGTCCTGTGTATATCTTACGGGTGTCCACAGATTCCATGCCAAGGTACCTCTGTGATGGGCGGACTGGAGGGGACTTGTGCCCCTGATCAGGCCGGGTTTTCTGCTTCCCCAATTAATGCAGTCTCATGTCCCACTCATTTGGATTGGAGCAGATGCTGTGTTCCACTCACCAGAGGTCTTAAGATCCCGTGGCAGGTTTGTGGTTAGCTGGCGGGTGTCAGCCGACTCGGCGCCCTAGCTATCCCGGTGCTGGCTGGACCGGAAGGGGGCATACACATTCATTAAGGAAACTTTAGTAAAGCTCAAAGCACACATTGTACCTAACACAATGATAGTGTGAGACTTCAACACCACACTCTCATCAATGGACAGATCCTGGAAACAGAATCTAAATAGAGACACATTAAAACTAAAAGAAATTATAAAACAAATAAATTTAATAGATAGCTACAAAACATTTTATCCTAAAACAAAAGGTACACCTCATGGTACATTCTCCAAAAATGACCATATAACTGGTCATAAAACAGGCCTCAACAGATACAAAAATTTTGACATTATCCCATGTATTCTATCAAATCGTCACAGACTAAGGCTGATCTTCAATAACTACAAAAATAATAGAAAGCCAACATTCACGTGGAAGCTGAACAACACTCTACTCAATGATACCTTGGTCAAGGAAGAAATAAAGAAAGAGATTAAAGACTTTTTAGAGTTTAATAAAAATGAATCCACAACATACCCAAATTCATGGGACACAATGAAAGCAGTCCTAAGAGGAAAACTCAGAGCTCTGAGTGCCTCCAAAAGGAAACTAGAGAGAGCAACTAGCAGTTTGACAGCACACTTAAAAGCTCTAGAACTCAAGAAAGCACATTCACCCAAGAGGAGTAGAAGGCAGGAAATAATCAAACGTAGGGCTGAAATCAACCAAGTGGAAACAAAAAGAAGTATACAAAGAATCAACCAAACAAGAAGCTGGTTCTTTGAGAAAATCAACAAGATAGATAAACCCTTAGCCAGACTAACTAGAGGGCATAAGGACATTATAATTAACAAAGACAGAAATGAAAATGGAGACATAACAGCAGAACATGAGGAAATCCAAAACATCATCAGATCCTATTACAAAAGGCTACTCAACAAAACTGGAAAACCTGAATGAAATGGACAATTTCCTAGACAGATACCAGGTACCAAAGTTAAATCAGGATCAGATTAACAATCTTAACAGTCCCATATCCCCTAAAGAAATAGATGCAGTAATTAATAGTCTCCCACCCACCCACCCCCCTAAAAATAGCCCAGGAATAGATGGGTTTAGTGCAGAGTTCTATTAGACATTCAAAGAAGACCTAATTCCAATTCTCTTCAAACTATTCCAAAAAAATAGAAACAGAAGTTACTCTACCCAATTCATTCTATGAACCCACATTTACTCTGATACCCAAATCACATAAAGACCCAACAAAGATAAAGAACTTCAGACCAATTTCCTTTATGAATATTGATGTAAAAATACTCAACAAAATCCTTACAAACCAAATTCAAGAACACATCAAAACAACCATCTATCATGATCAAATAGGCTTCATTCCAGGGATGCAGGGATGGTTTAATATATGGAAATCCATCAATGTAATTCACTGTATAAGCAAACTCAAAGAAAAAAAAACACAAGATCATATCATTAGATTCTGAGAAAGCATTTGACAAAATCCAACACCCCTTCATGACAAAAGTCTTAATAATATCAGAAATTCAAGGTCCATACCTAATCATAATAAAAACAATATACAGCAAACCAGTAGCCATCATCAAACTAAATGGAGAGAAACTCGAAGCAATACCACTAAAATCAGGGACTAGACAAGGCTGCCCACTTTCTCCTTACCTATTCAATATAGTACTTGAAGTCCTAGCCAGAGCAATTCGTCAACAAAAGGAGATCAAGGGGATACATTTGGAAAGAGAGAAGTCAGAATATTACTATTTGCAGATGATATGATAATATATATAAAAGTGACCTCCAAAATTCCACCAGAGAACTCCTAAACCAGATAAACAGCTTCAGTGAATTAGCTTGATATAAAATTAACTTAAACAAATCAGTGGCCTTTCTCTAAACAAAGGATAAACAGGCTGAGAAAGAAATTAGGGAAACAACACCCTTCACAGTAGTAACAAATAATATAAAATATCTTGGTGTGACTCTAAGGAAGTGAAAGATCTGTATGATAAGAACTTCAAGTCTCTGAAGAAAGAAATTGAAGAAGATCTTAGGAGATGGATAGATCTCCCATGCTCATGGATTGGCAGGATTAATATACTCAAAATGGCTATCCTGCCCAAAAGCAATCTACAGATTCAAGGCAATCCTCATCAAAATTCCAACTCAATTCTTCACAGAGTTAGAAAGGGCAATTTGCAAATTCATGTGGAATAACAAAAAACGTAGGACAGCAAAAACCATTCTCAACAATAAAAGAACCTCTGGGGGAATCACCATGCCTGACCTCAAGCTGTACTACAGAGCAATTGTGGTAAAAACTGCATGGTACTGGTACAGTAACAGACTCCTAGATCAATGGAATAGAATTGAAGACCCAGGAATGAACCCATACAGCTATGGTCACTTGATCTTTGACAAATGATCTAAAACCATCCAGTGGAAAAAAGACAGCATTTTCAACAAATGATGCTGGCACAACTGGTGGTTATCATGTAGAAGAATGAGAATTGATCCATTCTTATCTCCTTGTACTAAAGTCAAGTCTAAGTGGATCAAGGAACTCTACATAAAACCAGAGACACTAATACTTATAGAGGAGAAAGTGGGGGAAAGCCTGGAAGATATGGGCACAGGGGAAAAATTCCTGAACAGAACAGCAATGGCTTGTGCTATAATATCTAGAATCTACAAATGAGACCTCATTAAATTGCAAATTTTCTGCAAGGCAAAAGACACCATCAATAAGACAAAAAGGCAACCAACAGATTGGGAAAGGATTTTTACCAATCCTAAATCTGATAGAGGACTAATATCCAATATATACAAAGAACTCAAAAGATGGACTCCAGAAAATCAAATAACCCCATTAAAAAATGGGGCACAGAACTAAACAAAGAATTCTCAACTGAGGAATACCGAATGGCTGAGAAGCACCTGAAAAAATGTTCAACATCCTTAATCATCAGGAAAATGCAAATCAAAACTACCCTGAGATTCCACCTCACACCAATCAGAATGGCCAAGATCAAAACTTCAGGTGACAGCAGATGCTGGCAAGGATTTGGAGAAAGAGGAACACTCCTCCATTGGTGGTGGGATTGCAAACTTGTACAACCACTCTGGAAATCAGTCTTGTGTTTCCCCAGAAAATTGAACATAGTACTACAGGCAGATCCAGCAATACCTGTTCTGGGCATATACCCAGAAGATGTTCCAACTGGTAATAAGGATACATGTTCCACTATGTTCATAGCCGCCTTATTTATAATAACCAGAAGCTGGAAAGAACCCAGATGTCTCTCAACAGATGAATGGATACAGAAAATGTGTTGTATTTACACAATGGAGTACTACTCAGCTATAAAAAAACAATGAATTTATGAAATTCTTAGGCAAATGGATGGATCTGGAGGATATCATGTGAGGTGACCCAATCACAAAAGAACTCACATGATATGCACTCACTGATAAGTGGATATTAGCCCAAAGACTTAGAATGCTCAAGATACAATTTGCAAAACATATGAAACTCAAGAAGAAAGAAGACTAAAGTGTCTTCACAAATACCTTGTCCCTCCTTACAATGGGGAACAAAATACCTATGGATGGAGTTATAGTGACAAAGTTTTGAGCTCAGATGGAAGGAAGGACCATCTGGAGACTGCCTCACCTGGTGATCCATACCGTAATCAGCCATCAAACTTGGACACTATTGCATATACCAGCAAGATTTTGCTGACATGACCCTGATATAGCTGTCTCTTGTGAGGCTATGCCAGTGCCTGGAAAATACAGTAGTGGATGCTCACAGTCAGCTATTGGATGGATCACATGTTTCCCAATGGAGGAGTTAGAGAAAGTATCCATGGAGCTGAAGCTGTTTGCAGCCCCGTAGGAGGAATAACAATATGTACTAGCCAGTACCCACAGTTCTCATTTCTCTAGTTGCATATGTAGTAGAAGATGGCCTATTCGGCTATCATTGGGAGGAAAAGTCCTTGGTCTTGCAAACTTTATATACCCCATTATAGGGGAATGTCAGGGCCAGGAAGTGGCAGTGGGTGAGTTGTGAAGCAAGGGGGGTGGGCGGCATAGGGGACTCTAGGGTTAGAAAACAAAAGAAGATCAAGGGGATACAAATTGGAAAGGAAGAAGTCAAAATATCACTTTTTGCAGATGATATGATAGTATATATACGTGACCCTAAAAATTCCACCAGAGAACTCCTAAGCCTGATAAACAGCTTCAGTGAAGTAGCTGGATATAAAATTAACTCAAACAAGTCAATGGCCTTTCTTTACATAAAAGACAAACAGGCTGAGAAAGAAATTAGGGAACAACACCCTTCTCAATAGCCACAAATAATATAAAATACCTAGGCGTGACTCTAACTAAGGAAGTGAAAGATCTGTATGACAAGAACTTCATGTCTCTGAAGAAAGAAATTAAAGAAGATCTCAGAAGATGGAAAGATCTCCCATGCTCATGGATCGGCAGGATCAATATAGTAAAAATGGCTATCTTGCCAAAAGCAATCTACAGATTCAATGCAATCCCCATCAAAATTCCAACTCAATTCTTCAACGAATTAGAAAGGGCAATCGGCAGATTCATCTGGAATAACAAAAACCTAGGATAGCAAAAACTCTTCTCAAGGATAAAAGGATCTCTGGTGGAATCACCATGCCAGACCTAAAGCTGTACTACAGAGCAATTGTGATAAAAACTGCATGGTACTGGTATAGCGACAGACAAATAGACCAATGGAACAGAATTGAAGACCCAGAGATGAACCCACACACCTATGGTCACTTGATCTTCGACAAGGGAGCTAAAACCATCCAGTGGAAAAAAGACAGCATTTTCAACAAATGGTGCTGGCACAACTGGCTGTTTTCATGTAGAAGATTGCGAATTGATCCATTACTATCTCCTTGTACTAAGGTCAAATCTAAGTGGATTAAGGAACTCCACGTAAAACCAGAGACACTGAAACTTATAGAGGAGAAAGTAGGGAAAAGCCTCGAAGATATTGGCACAGGGGAAAAATTCCTGAATAGAACAGCAATGGCTTGTGCTGTAAGATCAAGAATTGATAAATGGGACCTCATAAAATTGCAAAGCCTCTGCAAAGCAAAAGACACTGTCAATAAGACAAAAAGACCACCAACAGATTGGGAAATGATCTTTACCTATCCCAAATCGGACAGGGGACTTATATCCAATATATATAAAGAACTCAAGAAGGTAGACTCCAGAAAATCAAATAACCCCATTAAAAAATGGGGCTCAGAACTGAACAAAGATTTCTCACCTGAGGAATACCGAATGGCAGAGAAGCACCTGAAAAAATGTTCAACATCCTTAATCATCAGGGAAATGCAAATCAAAACAACCCTGAGATTCCACCTCACACCAGTCAGAATGACTAAGATCAAAAATTCAGGTGCCAGCAGATGCTGGCGTGGATGTGGAGAAAGAGGAACGCTCCTCCATTGTTGGTGCGATTGCAAGCTTGTACAGCCACTCTGGAAATCAGTCTGGAGGTTCCTCAGAAAATTGGACATAGTACTACCGGAAGATCCAGCAATACCTCTCCTGGGCATATATCCAGAAGATGTCCCAACTGGTAAGAAGGACACATGCTCCACTATGTTCATAGCAGCCTTGTTTATAATAGCCAGAAGCTGGAAAGAACCCAGATGACCCTCAACAGAGTAATGGATACAGAAAATGTGGTACATTTACACAATGGAGTACTACTCAGCTATTAAAAAGAATGAATTTATGAAATTCCTAGCCAAATGGATGGACCTGGAGGGCATCATCCTGAGTGAGGTAACCCAATCACAAAGGAACTTCACAATATGTACTCACTGATAAGTGGATATTAGCCCAGAAACTTAGGATACCCAAGATATAAGATACAATTTGCTAAACACATTAAACTCAAGAGAACGAAGACCAAAGTGTGGACACTTTGCCCCTTCTTAGAATAGGAAACAAAACACCCATGGAAGGAGTTACCGAGACAAAATTTGGAAGTGTGACGAAAGGATGGACCATCTAGTGAATGCCATGTCCAAAGATCCATCCCATGATCAGCTTTCAAACGCTAACATCATTGCATACACTAGCAAGATTTTGCTGAAAAAACCCAGATATTGCTGTCTCTTGTGAGACTATGCCAGGGCCTAGCAAACACGGAAGTGGATGCTCACAGTCAGCTATTGAATGGACCACAGGGCCCCCAATGGAGGAACTAGAGAAAGCACCCAAGGAACTAAAGGGAACTGCAACCCTATAGGTGGATCAACAATATGAACTAAGCAGTACCCCGGAGCTCTTGTCTCTAGCTGCATATATATCAAAAGATGGCCTAGTTGGCCATCACTGCAAAGAGAGGCCCATTTGACTTGCAAACTTTATATGCCCCAGTACAGGGGAATGCCAGGGCCAAAAAGGGGGAGTGGGTGGGTAGGGGCGTGGGGGGGTGGGTATGGGGGAACTTTTGGTATAGCATTGGAAATGTAAATGAGCTAAATACCTAATAAAAAATGAAAAAAAATAAATAATAAAATGTAAATGAAGAAAATATCTAATAAAATAAATTTAAAATATAGAGGTTTTTCTTGCACATAAGATAGGCAGTAGGTATTTCAAAATCCAAATTCAAATTTTGAGAATTTAAATCTCTTTGAAACATTAAGTGATAATAATTCCTTAAGTTAAATTCAATTTCTCAAACTTCGTCTATGAGGTTCAGGAATTTTTGTCCAACTTTTTGGACATATTTTTGTCCTTATGCCTTTTATAGTATTAGAGACTGAAAAAACAAAAATTTGAACAAGATACATGTTTGTACTTCTCAAAGATAGTATGTATCTCAAAGATATGTAGTATCACATATTTTATAATAAGCCAATGCCACCCCTCCAGCAAGAAGCAGTCTTTGAGTCCTGGTTGTGCTTATGACTGCTTTGACCAAAGAAATATCTATAATTGACAGTTCTTGGAATAGTTCCTGGCTGGTCTGACAATTGCCATTTCCTACTTATCAAAAGCTAGCCAATGTATGACTAACCTGTAACTACCAAAACTTGAAAAGCTTGAACAATTTTTAAAGCTTTCAAAAGATAAAATGCCATAGTAATAGGGAAATATGCAAGCAAAGAGAAGATATGAGTAAAAATTATATAGGAAGGTATAAGACCTTGAGGTGACAAACTTGTAGGTGAAGAAATCAGTATGAAAGTGAGATGTGTAGACCCTGCTCTAGCTGCCTTTGTATGAATTAGATAAACCACCAGCTCAAGTGTCTTCAAATTCTCAATCTATAGAGTTATGAATAAAATAAAATTGCAGTTTTAGGACACTAAGTTTTGAAGGGTTAATATACAGCAGAGTGTATCTAAAATGGAGAACAGAAGCATGACTGACATGTCTATCGTGGAAAGTTCAGAGCAATACATTTCTCCCTAAATCTCAAAACACTAAAAGAAGGAAATCAACATATATGTTGTAAAGAAAGGCAAGGGGGCACAAGTCCCTTCCGCTCGACTCGAGACTCGACCCCTGGGCTACCTTGCCAGCAGAGTCTTGCCCAACACCCGCAAGGGCCCACACGGGACTCCCCACGGGACCCTAAGACCTCTGGTGAGTGGAACACAGCGCCTGCCCCAATCCAATCGGGCGGAACCTGAGACTGTGGTACATAGGAAAGCAGGCTACCCGGGCCTGATCTGGGGCACAAGTCCCTTCCGCTCGACTCGAGACTCGACCCCTGGGCTACCTTGCCAGCAGAGTCTTGCCCAACACCCGCAAGGGCCCACACGGGACTCCCCACAGGATCCTAAGACCTCTGGTGAGTGGAACACAGTGCCTGCCCCAATCCAATCGCGCAGAACCTGAGACTGTGGTACATAGGGAAGCAGGCTACCCGGGCCTGATCTGGGGCACAAGTCCCTTCCGCTCGTCTCGAGACTCGAGCCCCGGGCTACCTTGCCAGCAGAGTCTTGCCCAACACCCGCAAGGGCCCACACGGGACTCCCCACGGGACCCTAAGACCTCTGGTGAGTGGAACACAGCGCCTGCCCCAATCCAATCGCGCAGAACCTGAGACTGTGGTACATAGGGAAGCAGGCTACCCGGGCCTGATCTGGGGCACAAGTCCCTTCCGCTCGTCTCGAGACTCGAGCCCCGGGCTACCTTGCCAGCAGAGTCTTGCCCAACACCCGCAAGGGCCCACACGGGACTCCCCACGGGACCCTAAGACCTCTGGTGAGTGGAACACAGTGCCTGCCCCAATCCAATCGCGCAGAACCTGAGACTGTGGTACATAGGGAAGCAGGCTACCCGGGCCTGATCTGGGGCACAAGTCCCTTCCGCTCGTCTCGAGACTCGAGCCCCGGGCTACCTTGCCAGCAGAGTCTTGCCCAACACCCGCAAGGGCCCACACGGGACTCCCCACGGGACCCTAAGACCTCTGGTGAGTGGAACACAGTGCCTGCCCCAATCCAATCAGGCGGAACCTGAGACTGCGGTACATAGGGAAGCAGGCTACCCGGGCCTGATCTGGGGCACAAGTACCTTCCGCTCGACTCGAGACTCGACCCCTGGGCTACCTTGCCAGCAGAGTCTTGCCCAACACCCGCAAGGGCCCACACGGGACTCCCCACGGGACCCTAAGACCTCTGGTGAGTGGAACACAGCGCCTGCCCCAATCCAATCGGGCGGAACCTGAGACTGTGGTACATAGGGAAGCAGGCTACCCGGGCCTGATCTGGGGCACAAGTCCCTTCCGCTCGACTCGAGACTCGACCCCTGGGCTACCTTGCCAGCAGAGTCTTGCCCAACACCCGCAAGGGCCCACACGGGACTCCCCACGGGATCCTAAGACCTCTGGTGAGTGGAACACAGTGCCTGCCCCAATCCAATCGCGCAGAACCTGAGACTGTGGTACATAGGGAAGCAGGCTACCCGGGCCTGATCTGGGGCACAAGTCCCTTCCGCTCGTCTCGAGACTCGAGCCCCGGGCTACCTTGCCAGCAGAGTCTTGCCCAACACCCGCAAGGGCCCACACGGGACTCCCCACGGGACCCTAAGACCTCTGGTGAGTGGATCACAGTGCCTGCCCCAATCCAATCGCGCGGAACTCGAGACTGCGGTACATAGGGAAGCAGGCTACCCGGGCCTGATCTGGGGCACAAGTCCCTTCCGCTCGACTCAAGCCCCGGGCTACCTTGCCAGCTGAGTCGCCTGACACCCTCAAGGGCCCACACAGGATTCCACACGTGATCCTAAGACCTCTAGTGAGTGGAATACAACTTCTGCCAGGAGTCTGGTTCGAACACCAGATATCTGGGCACCTGCCTTGCAAGAAGAGAGCTTGCCTGCAGAGAATACTCTGCCCACTGAAACTAAGGAGAGTGCTACCCTCCAGGTCTGCTTATAGAGGCTAACAGAGTCACCTGAAGAACAAGCTCTTAACAGTGACAACTAAAACAGCTAGCTTCAGAGATTACCAGATGGCGAAAGGCAAACGTAAGAATCCTACTAACAGAAATCAAGACCACTCACCATCATCAGAACGCAGCACTCCCACCCCACCTAGTCCTGGGCACCCCAACACAACCGAAAATCTAGACCCAGATTTAAAAACATTTCTCATGATGATGATAGAGGACATCAAGAAGGACTTTCATAAGTCACTTAAAGAATTACAGGAGAGCACTGCTAAAGAGTTACAGGCCCTTAAAGAAAAGCAGGAAAACACAGCCAAACAGGTAGAAATCATTAACGAAAAACAGGAAAACACATCCAAACAGGTGATGGAAATGAACAAAACCATACTAGAACTAAAAGGGGAAGTAGACACAATAAAGAAAACCCAAAGCGAGGCAACGCTGGAGATAGAAACCCTAGGTAAGAGATCTGGAACCATAGATGCGAGCATCAGCAACAGAATACAAGAAATGGAAGAGAGAATCGCAGGTGCAGAAGATTCCATAGAGAACATCGACACAACAGTCAAAGAAAATACAAAATGCAAAAGGATCCTAACTCAAAACATCCAGGTAATCCAGGACACAATGAGAAGACCAAACCTACGGATAATAGGAATTGATGAGAATGAAGATTTTCAACTTAAAGGGCCAGCTAATATCTTCAACAAAATAATAGAAGAAAACTTCCCAAACATAAAAAAAGAGATGCCCATGATCATACAAGAAGCCTACAGAACTCCAAATAGACTGGACCAGAAAAGAAATTCCTCCCGACACATAATAATCAGAACAACAAATGCACTAAATAAAGATAGAATATTAAAAGCAGTAAGGGAGAAAGGTCAAGTAACATATAAAGGAAGGCCTATCAGAATTACACCAGACTTTTCACCAGAGACTATGAAAGCCAGAAGAGCCTGGACAGATGTTATACAGACACTAAGAGAACACAAATGCCAGCCCAGGCTACTATACCCGGCCAAACTCTCAATTTCCATAGATGGAGAAACCAAAGTATTCCACGACAAAACCAAATTCACACAATATCTTTCCACGAATCCAGCCCTTCAAAGGATAATAACAGAAAAGAAGCAATACAAGGACGGAAATCACGCCCTAGAACAACCAAGAAAGTAATCATTCAACAAACCAAAAAGAAGACAGCCACAAGAACAGAATGCCAACTCTAACAACAAAAATAAAAGGGAGCAACAATTACTTTTCCTTAATATCTCTTAATATCAATGGACTCAATTCCCCAATAAAAAGACATAGACTAACAGACTGGCTACACAAACAGGACCCAACATTCTGCTGCTTACAGGAAACCCATCTCAGGGAAAAAGACAGACACTACCTCAGAATGAAAGGCTGGAAAACAATTTTCCAAGCAAATGGACTGAAGAAACAAGCTGGAGTAGCCATTTTAATATCGGATAAAATCGACTTCCAACCCAAAGTTAACAAAAAAGACAAGGAGGGACACTTCATACTCATCAAAGGTAAAATCCTCCAAGAGGAACTCTCAATTCTGAATATCTACGCACCAAATGCAAGGGCAGCCACATTCATTAGAGACACTTTAGTAAAGCTCAAAGCATACATTGCACCTCACACAATAATAGTGGGAGACTTCAACACACCACTTTCTTCAAAGGACAGATCGTGGAAACAGAAACTAAACAGGGACACAGTGAAACTAACAGAAGTTATGAAACAAATGGACTTAACAGATATCTACAGAACATTTTATCCTAAAACAAAAGGATATACCTTCTTCTCAGCACCTCACGGGACCTTCTCCAAAATTGACCATATAATTGGTCACAAAACAGGCCTCAATAGATAAAAAAATATTGAAATTGTCCCATGTATCCTATCAGACCACCATGGCCTAAGACTGATCTTCAATAACAACATAAATAATGGAAAGCCAACATTCACGTGGAAACTGAATAACACTCTTCTCAATGATACCTTGGTCAAGGAAGGAATAAAGAAAGAAATTAAAGACTTTTTAGAGTTTAATGAAAATGAAGCCACAACGTACCCAAACCTATGGGACACAATGAAAGCATTTCTAAGAGGGAAACTCATAGCTCTGAGTGCCTCCAAGAAGAAACGGGAGACAGCACATACTAGCAGCTTGACAACACATCTAAAAGCTCTAGAAAAAAAGGAAGCAAATTCACCCAAGAGGAGTAGACGGCAGGAAATAATCAAACTCAGGGGTGAAATCAACCAAGTGGAAACAAGAAGAACTATTCAAAGAATTAACCAAACGAGGAGTTGGTTCTTTGAGAAAATCAACAAGATAGATAAACCCTTAGCTAGACTCACTAAAGGGCACAGGGACAAAATCCTAATTAACAAAATCAGAAATGAAAAGGGAGACATAACAACAGATCCTGAAGAAATCCAAAACACCATCAGATCCTTCTACAAAAGGCTATACTCAACAAAACTGGAAAACCTGGACGAAATGGACAAATTTCTGGACAGATACCAGGTACCAAAGTTGAATCAGGATCAAGTTGACCATCTAAACAGTCCCATATTACCTAAAGAAATAGAAGCAGTTATTAATAGTCTCCCAACCAAAAAAAGCCCAGGACCAGATGGGTTTAGTGCAGAGTTCTATCAGACCTTCAAAGAAGATCTAATTGCAATTCTTCACAAACTATTTCACAAAATAGAAGTAGAAGGTACTCTACCCAACTCATTTTATGAAGCCACTATTACTCTGATACCTAAACCACAGAAAGATCCAACAAAGATAGAGAACTTCAGACCAATTTCTCTTATGAATATCGATGCAAAAATCCTCAATAAAATTCTCGCTAACCGAATCCAAGAACACATTAAAGCAATCATCCATCCTGACCAAGTAGGTTTTATTCCAGGGATGTAGGGATGGTTTAATATACGAAAATCCATCAATGTAATCCATTATATAAACAAACTCAAAGACAAAAACCACATGATCATCTCGTTAGATGCAGAAAAAGCATTTGACAAGATCCAACACCCATTCATGATAAAAGTCTTGGAAAGATCAGGAATTCAAGGCCCATACCTAAACATGATAAAAGCAATCTACAGCAAACCAGTAGCCAACATCAAAGTAAATGGAGAGAAGCTGGAAGAAATCCCACTAAAATCAGGGACTAGACAAGGCTGCCCACTTTCTCCCTACCTTTTCAACATAGTACTTGAAGTATTAGCCAGAGCAATTCGACAACAAAAGGAGATCAAGGGGATACAAATTGGAAAAGAGGAAGTCAAAATATCACTTTTTGCAGATGATATGATAGTATATATAAGTGACCCTAAAAATTCTACCAGAGAACTCCTAAACCTGATAAACAGCTTCAGTGAAGTAGCTGGATATAAAATAAACTCAAACAAGTCAATGGCCTTTCTCTATACAAAGAATAAACAGGCTGAGAAAGAAATTAGGGAAACAACACCCTTCTCAATAGTCACAAATAATATAAAATATCTTGCGTGACTCTAACTAAGGAGGTGAAAGATCTGTATGATAAAAACTTCAAATCTCTGAAGAAAGAAATTAAGGAAGATCTCAGAAGATGGAAAGATCTCCCATGCTCATGGATTGGCAGGATCAACATTGTAAAAATGGCTATCTTGCCAAAAGCAATCTACAGATTCAATGCAATCCCCATCAAAATTCCAACTCAATTCTTCAACGAATTGGAAGGAGCAATTTGCAAATTTGTCTGGAATAACAAAAAACCTAGGATAGCAAAAAGTCTTCTCAAGGATAAAAGAACTTCTTGTGGAATCACCATGGCAGACCTAAAGCTTTACTACAGAGCAATTGTGATAAAAACTGCATGGTACTGGTATAGAGACAGACAAGTAGACCAATGGAATAGAATTGAAGACCCAGAAATGAACCCACACACCTATGGTCACTTGATCTTCGACAAGGGAGCTAAAACCATCCAGTGGAAGAAAGACAGCATTTTCAACAATTGGTGCTGGCACAACTGGTTGTTATCGTGTAGAAGAATGCAAATCGATCCATACTTATCTCCTTGTACTAAGGTCAAATCTAAGTGGATCAAGGAACTTCACATAAAACCAGAGACACTGAAACTTATAGAGGAGAAAGTGGGGAAAAGCCTTGAAGATATGGGCACAGGGGAAAAATTCCTGAACAGAACAGCAATGGCTTGTGCTGTAAGATCGAGAATTGACAAATGGGATCTAATGAAACTCCAAAGTTTCTGCAAGGCAAAAGACACTGTCAATAAGACAAAAAGACCACCAACGGATTGGGAAAGGATCTTTACCTATCCTAAATCAGATAGGGGACTAATATCCAACATATATAAAGAACTCAAGAAGGTGGACTTCAGAAAATCTAATAACCCCATTAAAAAATGGGGCTCAGAACTGAACAAAGAATTCTCACCTGAGGAATACCGAATGGCAGAGAAGCACTTGAAAAAATGTTCAACATCCTTAATCATCAGGGAAATGCAAATCAAAACAACCCTGAGATTCCACCTCACACCAGTCAGAATGGCTAACATCAAAAATTCGGGTGACAGCAGATGCTGGCGTGGATGTGGAGAAAGAGGAACACTCCTCCATTGTTGGTGGGAGTGCAGGCTTGTACAACCACTCTGGAAATCAGTCTGGCGGTTCCTCAGAAAACTGGACATAGTCCTACCGGAGGATCCAGCAATACCTCTCCTGGGCATATATCCAGAAGATGCCCCAACTGGTAAGAAGGACACATGCTCCACTATGTTCATAGCAGCCTTATTTATAATAGCCAGAAGCTGGAAAGAACCTAGATGCCCCTCAACAGAGGAATGGATACAGAAAATGTGGTACATCTACACAATGGAGTACTACTCAGCTATTAAAAAGAATGAATTTATGAAATTCCTAGCCAAATGGATGGACCTGGAGGGCATCATCCTGAGTGAGGTAACACATTCACAAAGAAACTCACACAATATGTATTCACTGATAAGTGGATATTAGCCCCAAACCTAGGATAACCAAGATATAAGATATAATTTGCTAAACACATGAAACTCAAGAAGAATGAAGACTGAAGTGTGGACACTATGCCCCTCCTTAGATTTGGGAACAAAACACCCATGGAAGGAGTTACAGAGACAAAGTTTGGAGCTGAGATAAAAGGATGGACCATGTAGAGACTGCCATATCCAGGGATCCACCCCATAATCAGCATCCAAACGCTGACACCATTGCATACACTAGCAAGATTTTATTGAAAGGACCCAGATGTAGCTGTCTCTTGTGAGACTATGCCGGGGCCTAGCAAACACAGAAGTGGATGCTCACAGTCAGCTAATGGATGGATCATAGGGCTCCCAATGGAGGAGCTAGAGAAAGTAGCCAAGGAGCTAAAGGGATCTGCAACCCTATAGGTGGAACAACATTATGAACTAACCAGTACCCCGGAGCTCTTGACTCTAGCTGCATATATATCAAAAGATGGCCTAGTCGGCCATCACTGGAAAGAGAGGCTCATTGGACTTGCAAACTTTATATGCCCCAGTACAGGGGAACACCAGGGCCAAAAAGGGGGAGTGGGTGGGCAGGGGAGTGGGGGTGGGTGGATATGGGGGACTTTTGGTATAGCATTGGAAATGTAAATGAGTTAAATACCTAATAAAAAATGGAAAAAAAAAAAGAAAGGCAAAGCAAATTTTTAAAAAAGGACCTATTGATCTCTCTATCAGAAAATAGTTATCATCAGCATCCAGTCCTTTGACATGGGAAAGTCAGAATAGAAATGACTTGTAAACAGGTAGGAAAGAAAAGATTGTTTCTCAGTGGTACACATGAGAAAGAGTAAGAAAAAAAAAAGCAGCTACTGTTTTGGAGGTGGAAAGAATATTCCCCAAATATGTGAGAGGAACGAACAATGCATTAAATATAAAAAGATACCAGTTAGGAAGCATGAATGACAAATGATGCAGCTAAGTTCAATCCAAATATGTATAAAATAATTAGAATGACTAATGAAAACACAATTTGGGCAATGATAATTTTTCAGAGAGGCAAAAACTTTTAAAAGCTCATTATTAGAAGTATGAAATTCCAAACAAAGGCGGTTGATGGCCCATTGCTATTCAGAAAACACCTACAAGATTGTCCTCAATTCTGTAAGAAGTGAGGAAATTTTGAGTCTCTAAACATGTGACACAACACCGCTGACATCTTTATTCCCGTCAACCTGGAGAGCCGAGGAATCTAGATGGAGACACATTCTTGGAATTTGAACGTCTCATGCAATTCCTAAGCATCCCATATAGTTCTGCTCTTCAAACCTACATCTGCATAATGTCCTGGCAAGATCTGGAAAGGCAGAGGGCAAAGGGAAAACTGCTTCTAGGCTTTCTCACAGTAAGATCTGATTTAGGCAGGCTTTCCTGTAATGCCTCCAGGGTTGACCATGGTAGAACCTGTTAAGAAGGCCTTCTTATCTCACAAACAAGAAGGATTTCTCATATTTCTCTTAGAAAAAGGTTTGCAGGCCTGAGGGCAAGGTCGGTGGGACATACTTTCACCAAAATTTTGCCCCTGTATGCTTTGCTTTGTGAAGTATGACTCATCATAATTAAATTTTGAGCTAGATTAACTATAATTCCTGCACTTATTAAGCAATCAGGGTTTAAAGCTATTGTAAAGAGGATGAGCTGTTCATTCTGATAATGCAATTAACTACACAACAGAACTAATATTTTACTTTAGGGAAGAGTAATTTTTGATCAATGATGCATTTTATTCCCCAAATCATTACAGCAGTGGGTCAAATTTTTGGTGAGATTGTCAAAAAGAAGGATAAAATCAGAAAAATCCAATGTTTGGAGATGAATTAATATAAACTCTCCAGATGTAGGATGCCCCCTTCGAGCCCATTTCTGAGCACTGAGCCTGTTTGCTTGGGCACACACGTACCTGGGAAGTCTCCAACAGCATCTGTCACTTGGAAGACATTTCTGAAAACACTGATCTCTGTTGCCCTCCATCGTACTTACAAAAGTGAGAGATAAGTATGGGATAATGTTAACATTTCTAATTCTTTGCTTATTTTGCACAGATGTTTCCTGGGCAGAATCTATGGGCAAGAAGAGACTGGTTGGGAAGGGTTATGAGGTGCTTTCCGGAAAAGGTGTTATGTTTAATTTTTTCTTAATTTATTTTTTTGAGAATTTCATACAGAGGTATCTTATCTATGTAATTTTACTCACCCCTCACTCCCCTCTAGCTACACGCAGCCTACTCCACTTCATCCTAAATTTAAGACCACTTAGTTAGGGCTGAAGAGGTTGTTCAGTGGTTAAGAGCACTGGCTGCCCTTCCAGAGGACTTGGGTTCAACTTCTAATACCCATATGACAACTCACAGCTGTCTCTAGCTTGGTTGCAGGAGATCTGGCATCCTCCCACAGACATGTATGCAGGCAAAACAACTGTGATTGTAAAAATAGGTCTTTTTTCTAAACTAAGAATTTTTAAAAAGGCTTCTTAATTATTGTTATACACAGAAGACATGGACAAAAACACAACTTACTGATTCCATTTCCAGGTGCTTGTTATATAGATTAATTTAGGGCTGACCACAGGGATTACATAACCTACCAGTAGTTTTGCTCCGCAAAAGACAGACTTTCCCGCTCCCAGTAACCATTAGTTTGCCTATAGCACCTTATTTAGGCATAGGATCATGTACAATGTCCCCCATTCACACTAGCATGTCAACTGGTGTCATTGTGCAGATCTTGTTTAAGTGACCATACTGTTAGAAAGTCATGGGTACAGCTCCCTGTCATATCTAACAGCAGACATCCTGGTCCTCTGATCCCTACAAGTTTTCTGTCTTCTCTGGAAGAGATATTAGTTGAGGAATATTGACTCAGCTTGCATGAAAATTTTGGCACATGATTTGGAGTTCAGGTAGTAAGCTAAATTAGTTTAGTAATCCCAATGATGTGGTATCAGTGAAAGCAGAGAAAAAAAACCAACATATTCAGCCAATATTATAGGAACAGAAAGTTTATGATTTGATTGATTGATTGGATGTTGGCAAAACAGTGAGTAGGGAGAACTAGGGGTAAATTTCCAAGTGCCTAATTTGACTCATAAACCACGTGATGTGGGGAGAGTTTGCATTGAGTGCTAGACTCAGTTGGACTGGAATGATAAGATTGCTTCTGAGGTGCAGTTATTTGTAGAAATGAGTCTCTCAGTTCTATCCTCCACTCTTCCACAAGGCTTCCTGAGCTATGCCTGCTGTTTGGCTGTGGGTCTCTGCATCCATCTGAGTCAGCTGCCCGGTGGAGCCTCTCAGAGGATAGCCATAGTAGATTCCTGTCTGCAAGCATAACAGTGTATCCTTAATAATGTCAGAGGTGCCAGGCGTTGGTGGCGCATGCCTTTAATCCCAGCACTTGGGAGGCAGAGGCAGGCAGATTTCAAGTTCGAGGCCAGCCTGGTCTACAGAGTGAGTTCCAGGACAGCCAAGGCTATACAGAGAAACCTTTCTCGAAAAAACAAAACAAAACAAAACAAAAAAAAAACAAAACAAACAAAAATATCCGAGGTTGGCCCTCTCCCATGAAGTGGATCTCAAGTTGGGCCTGCCATTGATTGGCTGTTCCCTATGTCTCTGCTTCATCTTTATGCCTGCACTTCCTGTAGGCAGGACAAATTTTAGGTTGAAGGTTTTGTGGATGGGTTGATGTGCTCCTCCCTCTACTGAGAGTGCTGCCTGGCTACATGAGGTGGCCATTTCAGTCTCTACATACTCACTTGTAGGAATCTCAGCTAGGGTCACCCCCCATAGACTTCCCATAGCCTCTCAGGTCTCAGGCCACCAGCTAGTCCCAGAGATGCATCCCACCAATTTCCATTCTCACTCCCAGCCTGCTTCTCCTAACAGTTGATCACTATCCCGGTTCCCCTCCCTATTTATTCTCCAACCCATTTTCCTCCTTCTTTTCACCCCTTCTCTCAATCCCTGTCTCCACCCACCTCCAACGTCTATTTTGTTCCCCCTTCTGAGTGAGATTCATACTTCTTCCCTCGGGCCCTCCTTATTACCCAGTTTCTTTGGGTCTGTGGATTGTAGCATGGTTATCCTCTACTTTATGGCTAATATCCACTTATAAGTGAGTGCATACCACGCATGTCTTTCTGGATCTCCATTATCTCACTCAAGCTGATATTTTACAGTTCCACCCATTTACCTGCAAATTTCATAATGCATTTGGTTTTAATAGATAGATAGTATTCCATTGCATAGATGTAACACATTTTCTTTTCCATTCTTCAGTTTAGGGACATCTAGGTTGTTTCCAGTTTCTGGCTATTACAAATAAAGTTGCTATGAACAGAGTTGAGCAAGTGTCTCTGTGGTATAGCGGGGGCATCTTTTGTGTATATGTCCAGGAGTCGTATAGCCGTGTCCTCCGGTAGAACTATTCCCAATTTTCTGAGAAACCTCCAAATTGATTTTCAAACTGGTTGTAAAAGTTTGTACTCCCACCATGTCAGAGGGGTCAAGAACAATACAAGAAGACCTACAGATTCAACAAACCTAGTCCATGAGTGCTTAAAGAGACTGAACTAGCAACCAAAGAGCAAGCAGGGGCTGGACCTATGCCCCCTATACATTTGTAGCACATGTGCAGCTTGGTTTTCATGTGGGTCCCTGAACAATTGGAGAGGGGGCTATCTTCAACTCTTTTGCCTGCCACTGGATCCCATTCCCCTACCTGGACTGCCTGGTTGGGCCTCAGTGGAATAGGATGTGCCTAGTCCTTCTGGGACTAGGTGTTCCAGGGTGGGGTGATAACCAAGGGAGGAGGGGATGGTGAAAGGAGGGATTTGTAAGGGTGGGATAGGGAGAAGAGAAAAGAGAAGGCTATGACTGAAATGTAAAGTGAATGAAAAATAAATTATTGAAAACTAGAAATGTCAAATAGGCAAATTACTCTATGGGCCTTGGACACCGACAAAAGACGATATAGACTTACAGGCAACTAACATACTAGGTGAAGACATAGTGGGAACCATGCTGTACAGAATTGGAATGCTTAAATTAGACTTTGGTAGAAGAAAAAGAATTTAACTCACACCTATAAACGAGTGAGCGAAGGAGCAGCAGAGAAAGAGAAAGCAGAAGGGTATCACTATCTGTGGAGAACTGAGTGTCACCGAAGAAAGAGGAAGAGAGAAAAATCTTCAAAGAAGTAAACCAACCTTATTAATAGATAGATCTAATTGGAGACCAATTAGTGAGAAAGACACTGTAGATTTCAAGCTTAGCACAAGTAAAGGTGGACTTGGAAAGGATACAAAGACTTCAGTGACAATAAAAGAGAGGTGTGTTCTCCTAAAGTAGCTTGCCATTACTACTCATCCTGTAAAAGAAACTGCCTTCTCCCTTTCTGGAGCCCATGTAGACATAGCCTTTTTTCTTTGATCTCCACCCTTTGTGCCTTTTCCAAAGACTTCCCTGAGCAACCACTGCTGTTGGCTGCTGAGGAGAGAAGCTGAGGCGGGGCCCGCAGTATTCGACACTTACCACAGTCTAGACCTAAGCCTATCTTCTCATTTTTTTCTTTCTCGTATATAATTCCAGCGACACCATAAATAAAAAAAAATTATTCCTTGACTCTCATCAAATGTCGTTGGTGTTTTCCTTTTTTTCATTTTTATTAGATTTTTAAAATTTATATTTCAAATGTTATCCCCTTTTCTAGTTCCCCTCTCTCCTCCCCCTGCTCCCCAACCCACACATACCTGCTTCCTGGCCCTGGCGTTCTCCTATACTGGGGCATAGAACCGTCACAGGACCTTCACAGGACCTAGTTAGTCCCATTGATGACCAACTAGGCCATCCTTTGCTATATATGCAGCTGGAGACATGAGTCTCACCAGGTGTTTTCTTTGGTTGGTGGTTTTGTCCCAGGGAGCTCTGGTTTTCCTTATGTTCCTACATCATCCTTCTCTCTTTTCCTGACAGCTCCCCTCACACTCGACTCATTTTCTGTTTCTTTAATTTCTACTGAGTCTTCATACATTGATCTCATACACCATGAAGTCACTTCCAAAAGATAAAAATCTTTCCTTGAGATAGCCAAAGCATTTTGCTTTCTTGTGGCATAAATCCCATTTTTGCTATGTATTCAGAGTGAGCCATATTTGTTTCTAAAATTTTCTCTAGTCTATGATGAGTTCTTTAAAGGTTGTTAACATTCACTGTTCTTTCTTATATCATACCCATCATACTAAGAACAAAATGGCCAATAATGTCTTATAAGGAAGATGAGCTAGTGGAAAAGGACAGAAAAAATAATTTGTGGATGGATCCATTGCTTATTCATTCACACACACACACACACACATCACACACATCACAAACATACACACACAGAGAGAGAGAGACAGACAGAGAGAGAGAGAGAGAGAGAGAGAGAGACAGACAGACAGACAGACAGACAGACAGACAGACACAGACAGAGAACAGAGATATAGGGAGGAAGAGACTGACTTCCCATCACATTCCCATCTATGGCCTTTAGAATCTAAATTGAATCTTACAAATCATGTTTGTTGTCTTATTCTGGTCCCCAGAAGGTTTAACTGCATAGCATGTCATATTTCTCCATGGTTAAGAGCAAGATTTTGCTGAAAGGACCCAGATATAGCTGTCTCTTGTGAGACTATGCCAGGGCCTAGCAAACACAGAAGTGGATGCTCACAGTCAGCTATTGAATGGACCACAGGGCCCCCAATGGAGGAACTAGAGAAAGCACCCAAGGAACTAAGGGGAAATGCAACCCTATAGGTGGAACAACGATATGAACTAAGCAGTACCCCAGAGCTCTTGTCTCTAGCTGCATATGTATCAAAAGATGGCCTAGTCGGCCATCACTGCAAAGAGAGGCCCATTGGACTTGCAAACTTTATATGCCCCAGTACAGGGGAACGCCAGTGCCAAAAAGGGGGAGTGGGTGGGTAGGGGAGTGGGGGGGGGGTATGGGGACTTTTGGTATAGCATTGGAAATGTAAATGAGCTAAATACCTAATAAAAATGGAAAAATAAAGAAATTATAAAAAAGAATACAATTTAAGGACTGGGAGATGGCTTAGTGGTTAAGAGAACGAGCTGATCTTCTAAAGGACCTGGAATCAATTTACAGAACCCACAAGTCAGCTCACAACGCTGTAACTGCAGTTCCAGGGTACCTGACACCCTCAAACAGACATCCATGCAGGCAAAACATCAATGTACATTAAAAAGTCATTAAAAATCAAATATGTTTCAATTCTTTTATTTCTACTATCCGGTGATGAGGTACTGCCCTGGTATAATACAGAAAGACTGGCTTGGTTTTGGCATGGAATCCAGTTGGGTTGAAATACTAACATTATTGGATGTTCAGTCTTTTGACTGCAGGATTTGTCATTTACCCTTTCTGTGCTCTGTAAAGAAACTGTTTCCTTTCCTATTTTGCATCTTGCCCAGTACTAAAAAAAAATGTGCTGTATACATGTTATTACAGCAATAGAGTGGTCACAGGTCAGGGACTGTCATTAATGAGATAATTAATTTGGCTTGAAATAATATGATTCAGATCCTGTCTTTGTCGGACAGATTGTTTTTAATCACTGTGTTCACTGTTGCAGAGCCCCGGGACATGACTTTGAGTTATGTAGATAACACTTGTTAATGACATAACAATCTATGGGAAGAAGAGCTTAGAAAGGCTGACCCAGTGTAGTTAGCTTGGCGAGTCACAATCACAGAACACACCAGGCATCACTTAGTAATAAGATATATATTAGGGAAATAATTTAGGGGAAGGGGAGAAAAATTGAGACCAAGTGTGAATTTTCAAGATGTTTTAGAAACATCTGTGTGCATATATGTTCATGCACATGCAGGAGAAACAAGGTCTTTAATTATAACTCTTGTCATTTCCATAACAACTCTTGACAACTTGCAAAGTATGCTCATAGCTGCCATCTCTAAGAACAGAAAATAGCATCTCTGCTTTACAAGACCACATCAACTAGAACCGGAAATGCATCTCCATATTGACCTTCTTTAGCCTTATCCCCTTTTGTCATATCCACCAATATCTTCAATCATTCACTCTTAGGACCATGAGGAGAGTTTTGGAAACTGAGTGTCAGAATGCAAAGCATTCTTGTACAAGGAATAAAGTTAGAACTTGAATTCTGGGCTGACCATTATTTTTTTTTAACATTTTCATTGTTTACTATAGTACAGAATACCAATCATAGGCTATGTGAGAGGGAAAACACGGCATAAGTATAGAGGGGGGAAAAAAACCACATTTCATTCACATAAAGCCTCGGAAGGATAACTAAATACTAGTCTTATATTTCCCTTTAGACTCTTATTCTGTAAAATTTGAGCACTTGATATTGCCAGATATAAAATTATATATAGCAGTATAGCTTCCTATTCAGTGTGAACTGTAGAGTTCCCTCTTCTGCTATAAGGCAAAGGTTTCTTCAAATTCCTGTAGCCTTCCAATTTGTCTGTATTCTTAGCAATGTCCCTTTGGCCTTTTATAGCTAAATTAAGGATACTTCGTGATTCTAAAGGTAAAGGGACATTGAAAATCACAGCATGTGATTGATGAAGAGAGTCTCAAGTGTAGAGCTTTAGCCTGAGTTAGTAAGAGCCGACTCTGGCTCCTTTTCTAAAAGCCCCCTTTCCTGTCACCAGAGACCAAGTTTTCCTACAACCTCCCTGCCAAGTACTCTTTTAGCAATCTGGTTATGCCCCCTCCCTCATATTCCTTCCTACTTGGTGCTTCTTGTTTCAAATTACCAGGTGACCCTGAAATAATAATCTGCAGAGGTGTTAGGATTTAGTGATCTTAACCAGGACTTGAAAGAATGAACAAGTTATCATGGCCTGCCACACTATTTAAAAGAGCAACACTTCTCCCCTCTTATTCTCTCTCTCTCTCTCTCTCTCTCTCTCTCTCTCTCTCTCTCTTTCTCTCTCTCTCTCCCTCCATCCTTCCCTCCCTCCCTCCCTCCCTCCCTCCCTCTCCCTCTCTCTCTTCCTCCCTCCTCCCTCTCTCTGTGTGTTTCATATTGAGCTAATTCTTGGTTTTCGATTGTTTGTTTGGATTAGCAGCTAATCATTCATCATTCCCAAAGAAGACGTTCCAATCTGTATGGGCAGATTCCATACAGAATTTCAATCTGAACGGATAACCTATGATGAGCTTGTACTCAAGTTCATGTTAAAGTTCTTCACTGAAGGGTTACAATGCTGCAGTGGTCTTTGGTGGCTTTAGTTCCCTGGGAAATTAGATTACTAAATACTCAGGGAAGTACTTCATTGAGCACTGCAATGAAGACAGTTGTAATTAGGTAGCCTGAGGAGAGGAGTAAAGATGTTTCTTTCTTCCAGATATTCATGTCTAGAACTGTTTTTTTATTATTATTATGATTCTACTTTTTGCAGCAAAGACTAATCTCACAATAGACACAATAGTATTTTTCAATGTGTAGTATGTCAACTCCTTAAATTGGAAGCATTTTAAGGTCTGAGGGTCTGCATTTGTAAAATATCCAAAGCAATTCAGATTCACGCCAAAATCTAATACCCAGTGCTTCTGATCTTCAAATATTACACAAGAAAGAAAAGGATGTATTGATTGAATAAATTTCGGCTATACTAACCACTATATTCTATTAATAAAATAAGTTTATTCTTTTCTTCCCTGTTTTAAATGGGACGTCTTCCCTTAAAAGACTCAGAGATCTCTTAGAAAGAGGAAGCAGAAGATGAAGGCTTGAAATAGGACCTGTCCCAGAAGCTGTTAGCTTCTGTAGTCCACACTCTCACCTGTGGACACGTGGCCCCTTCTTATTTTTGCGAAACACATGAAACTCAATAAGAATGAAGACCAAAGTGTGGACACTTTGCCCCTTCTTAGAATTGGGAACAAAACACCCATGGAAGGAGTTACAGAGAAAAAGTTTGGAGCTGAGACAAAAGGATGGACCATCTAGAGACTGCCATACCTGGGGGTCCATCTCATAATCAGCCTCCAAGCTCTGACACCATTCCACACACTAGCAAGATTTTGCTGAAAGAACCCAGATATGTCTGTCTCTTGTGAGACTATGCAGGGGCCTGGCAAACACAGAAGTGGATGCTCACAGTCAGCTAGTGGATGGATCACAGGGCCCCCAATGGAGGAGCTAGAGAAAGTACCCAAGGAGCTGAAGGGGTCTGCAACCCTATAGGTGGAACAACAATATGAACTAACCAGTACCACCAGAACTCTTGACTCTAGCTGCATATGTATCAGAAGATGGCCTAGTTGGCCATCACTGGAAAGAGAGGCCCATTGGTCTTGCAAAATTTATGTGCCCCAGTACAGGGGAACGCCAGGGCCAAGAAGTGACAGTGGGTGAGTAGGGGAGTGGGGGGGAGGGTATGGGGGACTTTTGGGATAGCATTGGAAATGTAAATGAAGAAAATACCTAATTAAAATTAAATTAAATTAGATTAAAAAAAGAAAGGTAAGGGTGGAGATGGTGGATATGGGAGGAGTGGGAATGAATATGCTCAAAACATAGTTATGAAATTCTCAGAATTACTTTATTCTAATTAATTCCCATTATAGAGTGACATACATTTACCCCCTCTCAAACTCAACACTCCCAGTGAAGCTCTATATAGTTATAATTGCTGTTCTGAAGCAATGGAGCTTCATTTAGGTATTGCACACTTACTATCCATTACATTATGTATGTGCATATGTATGCATGGATGATGGTTCTTGCTATTTCACTACCCAGAAAGCTAAACTAATTTATTCATCATTTTTTAAAGTTGGAAAAACTATAATAAAGTTGGAACTAGAAGAAAAATAGCTTTTTATTTACTTTGGATATTCATAATCTATATTAGTATATTAACTCTAGCAGATTATTCAACAAGGAAAAAATCTTGTGTCCAGAAATGCAGGATTAATTGCATGAAAGTATGATTAGATATAAGAAATCTCTGTTGTCATTTTAACACAAGTAGCCCTGGGGTCCTGAGAGTGGGCTTGGAATAGATGTTAAGTGTGTGCACTATGGAACCAGAGATTCCCAAGTTTAAGTGCAACCTGTATCATTTAACAAGTGTGTGATCTTGAGAAAGTTCTCTAAATCTATTTTCTTTACCCTGTAATGTGAAGAATAATTGAGTTCATCATATGGAGTTAATGTGAGTTGTATATATAGGAAAACCTCAAATATTTGTACACTTCTGCTTGACACATTGAAAATACTTTCATGATCACTGGAAAATGTCCATGTTATACTGATGTATATGTATACATATATGTGCTTCATATATATTATATATAATATATATATACATATATATATATATATATATACACTTATATACTTCATTTGTGTTAAAGACTGCATATGATAAATAATAGCTTAGAAAAACATGTGTGGAAGAAGACTTCCTATTCTAACAGGACAAGGAATGAAGGAATTGGGGTTGCCCATTTTTAATGCGTATACTTTGGTGAGTTTCTTTTCCATCCCAGTTTTATTAAGGTATATTTGACAAACTAATAGTATGTATTTCCAGCATACAGTATGATCTTCTGTTATGTATATACATTTAAAATGATTAGTTTAAGTTGATTAACATATTTATCATCTCAGTAAGACCTCTTTCAGCTATCTTCATTGTACACTATTAGCTACAGTCATCATGCCAGGTAATAGACCTCTAAATCGTAAGCCCCTCCTCTAACCAAATATTTGTATTTTTTAAACAAAGATCTCCTCTTCTCCTAACTTTAAAAATGATATTTTTAAATCTGAGAGATTAAAAGATAATCTTTTCTGGAACTGAACCTCAGTAGGGCCTGAAGGGTGCAGTATAATCAGACAGGTACATGGTCTATTTTCTCCTCTTTCTGAGAAGGCATGTTCATTTCACCTTTTCTCCTACTGTGACTCTCACCATTCTTCTGATTCATCAAGCTGTCTGGCGACTGACCCCTCTGTCTCCTGTGTCCTCGCAGCTGCTCTGTATATAAACTTGTGTGTGTACATGTGGATTTCTAAGTCATGCTGCTGGTTATTGCATTTCACAGAGGTCAATCAGTGTTCCAACCTACTAACTCTCACTTCCAATTTGTTCCCTAGATCTTTTGGGTTCCAAGCACCCTCACCCTTAGACAGTATGACATGTCTTGATTTTCACATGAACTGATTGATAAGAGTGGTGACTTGACTGGAACTGATACAGAGACCAATGACCTGTCACAAAAGACCATAATCCACAATATTGGCAGCCACCTGTTAGCTCTGGTGTCTTACCTGCAGTCTGTATTTCTTCACCTGATCTACAAAGGGCTCACAAGAGCCCAAGTCAAAGGCCTTGTTAAAATCCAGATGCATCCTGTCTACAGCATTCTCCTGATCTACAAGCCTTGTAACCTTATCAGAAGAGTAAATTAAGTTAGTTCTGCCATGACTTGTTTTCCTAAAGGCCCTACTTAGTGTTATTACTAAAAGAGATTTGATTTGATCCCAATTGTGGTTTCAATTTAGACATATTTACTGTATTAATCTACCTGCTCAGTATCCTTCCCTGTCCCCCCAAGGCCTGCCTGGTGGCTGGAGGTAATTAGATATATAAATTCATGCAAAGGGACTAATGGAAAACAGGAGATTTTATATATATATATATATATATATATATATTGCAGCAAGAAAGCTGTCCCAAACATAGAAATCTTGACATATTTGTGAATTTTAATTTCCTAACATTCACTGTTGCATAATAGTAGACTGAATATTTTGGCCAAAGAAAGATTTTCAAGTTGTGAAACTCCTCATTAGATAGTATATTTAAAAGCTTCAGAATGCCTAGTTCAAATGTATAAGAGGTCATTGAGATGTATACATTTTGGTCTGATTGATTCTAAGTGTGATTTTTTTTTTAATTTTCAAATTTAACTAATTGAGTAAAATGATTTTGATACTCTTTATACAATAGGAAGTTATCATTGTATTTGCCATGAGACAAAGTGATGGAAGAATATATTAGTTTTTATAGGGCTGTGGACACAAATTCCCACCAACTACATGGCTTAACACAATGGAAATAAATTATCTCAGTCTGGAGGCCAGAAATCTAATGTAAATTTAACCAAGTATTGGCAATGTTAACTTTCCTCTGAAAAGTCCAGGGGAGAATATATTCTTTGTCTCTTCTAGCTTCTGATGGAGGCTGACATGCCTTGGGTTTGTGGCTCTACATCACTCCAAGCTCTGCCTCTACACCACATTGCCTTCTCCTTGTCATCTCTAATTTCTGATTCATTCTTTTAAGGACACTTTTAACTGCATTTAGGACAGTTCAAGATAGTCTCCACATCTCAAGATCAGTAATTAAGCTATATCAGCAATGGCTCATAAAATGTCATAGCTACAGATTCTGAAGAATTAATACAGTGTTTTTTGGGGAAGGAGAATTATTTAGGCTTTCACAAGGACCTATACCAAATGATTAGTGCATTCCATTGCCATGCTCTCCTTAGTCCGTTCAGTTTGCCTAAGGGTGATCTGGGACAGAAAAGCAAAGTCTTGCAGGAGAAGCCACTAGCTTTTCTATATTCTTTGGTCCCTTTGTGATATGTCCACTTGTGGTTCTGTTCATGTACATTCCATGGTCATTACTATATGTCCCCAAATGGGATGTATTCTGGTATAACTTACTCAAAAACTCACATTAACCAGTTTTCACTTATTTTGGGTAGCTTTCGACCTCCAAAGCACAATTGCTGATGCAGGTTGAAACTTTGATGGGGAGGAGTAAGATGGGGGAAGATTGATTGGCACACCAATAACATTTGTCTCTTGGGCTGGCAGCGAGCGCAGAGGAGCCATTTATGCAATCTAATTATTACGTCAATTGGGGGATAGAGTAATGTTTCCCAGATGCCATTTGGCACCTGGAGAGCTACCACTCAGTATGCTCATATAAGAAACATTAATATGGATTATTGATTGGATTCATTGATTCCATCCTCTCCTGTTCCCCCTCTGACTTCTTATTTTGGTTTACCTCTCTTAGCGACCATGTTCAGACAGAGAACTCACATTGATTAGATGCCTTTTACAATTAAATGTACTTAAGGAATGATGTGCAGTTCTGAATCTCTCTCACTTTTCCTGACCTTGCATCACTCAAAATATCAGGGGCCAGTAAGACAGACATCTGAGCACTAAAAGATACATAAACAGGCAGGAAGGGGGAGAGCAATGAGCAAAGATGCTGTTGCAAGCCTGGTGTCCTGAGCCTAGGAAAGAGCTGCTCAGAGATTTTACCAGCCCTTAATGGACTTGCAACAATTCCTTGGTACTCAAGCCCCAATCAGATTTATTTTTACTAGTTCTTTTCATTAGTATGTAAATAATCTATAGGGATTAGCTTCAACTGACTGCAAGTTCCTGCATCCTGACACAAAAAGATATGAAGATTCCTGAGAAAGTCCATTACCTTCACTTTCTTCTTCATCCTTCTTTCAAAATATTTCTCTTCTTTACTGGTAACAAAACACCTCATTATACAGCTGGAAACAATGCTTCAAATGAGGCTAAGCCCATGGATAAACAACATGGCTAGTTAAGTTCAGACTAAGTACTAAATTCTCTTAGACTGTCGATTAGATTAGGAAAGGATCTCACTGTTTTGTTTCTGATTCCTTGTTATTGAGGGAGAACTGAGGAATGACTCATCCAAGATCTTTCAGCAAATTTGTGGCAAATTCTTTTTTTGAAACAACCTTTAAATTAGGAGCATGTCAAGAGTATTGGGTATAGACTTCTCTAACCAGTTTTAACCAAAGCACAGTTCTGGAGTATCTCAAAATCTGCCATTATTACAAGGCAATCGCTAAAAGATGGTCTAAGACCAAAACACACACTCTCTTGGCTCTGGCCTGGTAACATTTGCCAAAAGTCCATATGTGTTGTTTTTCTGTCCACTTAGTATCTAGCATAGTGCCTGGCTCACAGAGATCACTCAGTAAATGTTTCCAGAGTGACTGAATCTCTCCACAAACACAGAAGGCTTTGCTTTGCCCCTTGAACATTCTCTTACCCTGCTTCATATGTTCACATTGCTTAGAAAGCTGTCAGACTTACACATCTGGTCTACCATGAGACTAAGAATTATATCAGTGGTCAGAGATCCAAATTACTCCTAGAGAGTAACTAACAGTGAAACCCATAGTCCTAGCATTCCATGAAGCATACATAACCAGAGGTACCCACACTAGGCTAGGACTTTAGAAGAGAAGAGCATGGATTTAATCTGTTTGGAGCCAAGCTTCATCAATTTCTATCACTGGATATTGGAGGCAAATTAAAGTAGGGAGTTCAAGTTCTAAATAGGAACTAACACAACTTTTACTCTCTTTGGAATTCTCTCACTGTAGGCACACAGGGTAAGAACACAGAAGACACTATAGGGATTTGAATAGGCCCTTTGAATATTTATAACTTGTGGGAAGGAAGTAATAACAGTGTAAACTGTCACGATCTGCCTTTAGCATCACAGAATTCACTCCCACCAGTGCTACCTCCTTATTCTTTTCTTTTGCTGATGTGCCTGCACTCACCTGCAGGGGCTGGGCAAACACACAGCCCCTGACCCCCAAGTATGCCTACCTCTCAGCAGGCTGCCTCAGTTAGGTGAAACTGCTTATATCTCCTGTGTTCTTGGCAGAAGCTTTCAGTCAGGGATGACAATGAAGAGAGAGGATAGCCCTTAAGGCAGGGCTACTTCAGATCCAGATGAAAACAAGATCTCACAGCTAAACCCACTCCTGTTGGCTGATGACTTGGCATTGGCTGACAGTCCACAGAGACTTCTGTTAGCCTGAACCAATGAAAAGGAGCCAAAGATAAAATCTCTCTAGCCATTAAAGAGATACGTCCATCCATAATTGGCCTAAAGATCATTCACCGCAAGGTTCTCTCATTGGCTTAGAATAGTATGCTGGCAGCCAGGTCATCCTGTGCTGAGCAGGCACCTACGGAGGCATTGCAACCAGGCACAGCCTGCTGCTGGGCACTTCAGGGGAGAGGCAGAAAGAGGAGGAGGTATTAATATTCTCCCTCTGCTTAACTGGTGACATCTTGAGAACCCACCCACTTCTCCTTTCTCTGCCTTTCCCCCTAGGCTGGGCCTTCTTGCTCTCCTGGTCCCATTCCTTAAAGGACTTCGATTCCCAGGTATGGTGGTGACTGGCAACACAGGGTAAGATGTAGCCTTTTCTCAGAGTTATTTGCGTTGTCATAGGGGATTCCTAAAATTTGAAAGGAAGTAATGGTCCAAAACAGTCATAGGTCCATAGATTCTGGTGCCAAGGGGAACTTTGGTATAGTTCCCATTTTACAGATGGGGAAGATAACTGAGATGAACTCTGAGATGTAATGCAATTTTCTCAAAGGCATACAGCTGGTTAGTGACAGGTCTCTTGACATAAGAAAGGTCAGTTTGAAAACATTACAAATGAACTAATTATAATATTTCTAATTTTCTTCATTCCATTGTTTTTCTGCCCCTGGAGAACTTCTAGTTCCACTTGGGGAGCTCTTCAGAGCACAAATATGACTTACTCACTTTTCCCCATCTTTTAACTGTGCTTTTGGTATTAGAAGGGGGCTTGGGCCCTGGGCTTCGTCTCATTGGTAATCTCTTCTTGTGATTACCAAGACAGTAGTGAATTTATTGTGAGCAAGGCTCTGGAGTCATGTAACCAGAAACCTACCTAGAAGTTGTCCAACTGTGGACTTATGAGCTACCACTGTTCAATATGCAGCAAAAAGACAATTTCTAAATAGCAGGATTGAGCCTAAGCTGTTGTCCTATTAGCATGAGTGATTCATTTTTTATGCATTTATTTTCCAAATCCCCTTCAAGTGAGAAACTTGGCTTTATTTGACTGAATGGAAGATGAACCTTTGAAGAGTCCCAAAACTTGCCTTAGATAGGGTTCTATCATAAACAACAGAAAATATAAAATGGTTCTCACCTTTTCATTTTCCTCATTGCTTCTCTGTTCTCATTCTCCCTGTTTATACTTTAAAGGAAAATTTAAGTCCTTTCTTATCCATGAGCCTTCCTCTCTACCCACATCAATCTCTCCTGCCTTTGGATTCTCTTTGTCTGTCTTCCTAAATGAAATTTAATTATATCCCATTTTGTATTTCTCACTATTGAATCATGTATATCTGTCTCATCTTCTTACTCAGACTAAATTCCATAGAAACATGGTACACATTCTATATTTAAGTATGATCACTGTATCTGCTGTACTTTCAAATTGCACTAGCTTTAGTACCAACACGAGGAATGTCCTAAGTGTACTCGAGAGTATAACTCAAAACACAAAACTCTATGATCACAATTTTATGAAAGAAGGGGAAACAAAAGCAAACAAGGAGAAAAGATACTGATATGTGTAAGAAATGGAATGATAAGTGATAAGCTTTCATATATTTATCTGGTTGCCTAAATTTTAACAAGAAACATGTATTACTCTTATGAAAAATTACACATAGACACACACACACACACACACACACACACCATTTTTAAAGGAATCACAGCATGGACTTGCTGGGTCTCAAAAATAGAGCAGTAAGAGGTAATGGGGCTCATATGACTCCTGTTCTCTTAGTTTCAGGTTGAAGAGCTTGGGGCACTGCTGTGGGAGGTACCAAACTTATGATTAACAGTTTCTGCCCTCTGGAAGCAAACATCCTTATGTCCCAAAGGTTTTCTAACTTCTAAAATTTATCTTCCCAGCTGGCTTTCTCTTCCAGACAATGTTCTGAGAATGGGTTTCCCAGGATTTGCTGGTATCTCCTGGGTAGAAAAGCTTGACGATTTAACTTTGATTTGTGTTCTACTTCCTCATCAGTCTCTTTTGGAACCCTTGCTTTGTGTCTGAAACATACCAGTACAATAGAACATAGTATCCCCAGGTATCTGGAAGTAAATATCTACCTCTATGTTGAACTATGCACATGAGCTCACTGAACTCTGAGTATTTCCCTGAAAGGAGTTCTAAACTGACTACCATGTAATACCATCGCAAAGCCTGGCTGAGAATATGAGTACTTAAGCAAAAGTAGCTAAAAGTACTGTGTGCAGTTCACTACATCCTTTCACATTACACCCACCAGAGTAGTCCCAGGGATGTGCCACACCAATATTTGTTTTCTAGTTAGGCTTACAGTACCCATAGCAAGGAAAAAGACTTGTACTTTTCATGAGTGGCTACTGATTGAGTACCAGAGGTGGCTATAAGATCCATGGCAAAGCATTTCTGATCTGGTAGCAGATCTACATGGGGTGAACTTCTACAATCATGTTACTCTTGCTGGCAATGGAATTTCATTACTCACAACTGGGAACCCTGACTTAGAGCTAAAAAAAATTATTAAATGTGCACTTCTCATCTATTTGGGGAGATAATTACACATAACTAATGTATTGTGCCTATCCATATTTCCATCCTTCTCTCTGTTTAAAGATAGAACAGGGGTTTCTACCAAAATTTATTTTTCTTTCTTATTCTTTTTCATTTTGAAAAACATGGTCTCACTTTGTAGCCCAGGATGGCTGAAAACTGGCCTCAAATTCATGGCAATCCTCTTGCTTCAGCCTCCAAAAGATTTCATGAGTGTGGCTAATTATAATTTTTTAAAACACAAAGTACTGAAAATTAAAAATTTAAAAATTGGTGCTAAAACTCATTTTAACCTATCCCAAAATTTATCCACACTGTTGAATGATAATATTGAGTTTTTATCTCATTCAGCATGGAATATTAATATTAAAATATTAATATAGTCCATTAACCAAAATATGAATATGATTGATTATATGAACTATGTCATTATCTGCTAAATGCATTATATGATAAAAATAAATGCATATGCTTATCTTGATAACACCCTTCAATGTCACAATTCTGAAATGTATCTGGCTCTAAGAGTTTTCAATAAGGCACTTCAATATGTTAGATCTTGGTATGAGGGAGTAGTAGAGAAGCTATTCAAGTTGGACAGAGGAAGAGGAAGATCCCGAGTGCATGGTAGGCACTGAAATCTTTAGAGTGGAGACCTTGCTGAGGTTCAGAAAAAAATCTACTTAGGTTCTTTAGTCATTAGTCCAAAGGGCATGCAGAAGACTGCAAATAGAAGTCTTGAAACAGACTTGAAGGTAAGACAATGCAATGGAGGAAGAATAATTTGGGAATAGGGAAAAACAGTAGGATTCTAGGCAATAGCAGGTACATGGTGTCACTGACCTCAGTTTGATGACAGCTGTTAGATACAGGTTTGGGTCAGGCTTGCTTTAAAGATGAACTATCACTGTGGACAGATACAGAGACATGAAAAGAGCCTGGAATTCCATTACCAGGAATGTGAGAGGATGTGAGACCTGAGACAAAGGTATCTTTGACTTTTTCTTGCCTCTGTTCTAAGGTTTTCTCTTAAAATACTCTACACAGAAAGAAACACATAAATCATCAGTGCATATTTTTCACTTATTTTTTATTGGATATTTTATTATTTACATTTCAAATGTTATCCCATTTCCTGGTTTTCCCTCCAGAAACCTCCTATCCCACCCCCTTGCTTCTATGAGGGTGCTTCCCCACCCACCTACCCACTCCTACCTCCCTGTCTTGGCATTCCCCTACACTGGGGAATGCCTTCATAGGACCAAGGGCCTCCTCTCCCTTTCATGTCCCACAAGGCTATCCTCTGCTACATATGTAGCTAGAGCCATGGGTCCCTCCATGTGTACTCTTTGGTTGTTGGTTTAGTCCCTGGGAGCTCTGGGGGGGGGATCTGGTTGGTTGATGTCGTTGTTCTTTCTATGGGGTTGCAAACCCCTTCAGGTCCTTCAGTCTATTTTCTAACTCCTCCAATGGGGACAGTGAAAGACTAGTGCTATCTGTTACCCAACTAGAAAGCAGAATATTTCTGCTGATCATCATGGTACAGAGAGTCTCCATTAATTTGAAGAAAAGCCTAGTCTACTTATTGGCTTCAAAGTCAGCCAGCCTAGAACTGTATAGCAAGACCCAGCCTCAAACATAACAACAGAAATAGAATATCAGCAATCCTGATTTTCAAATTGTACCCACATCCCTAACCTCAATCATTTTATTCCCTTCTAAAAGGTAACAGCTATTCTTTTTACATGAACATTGCTTTTTTGCTTTTTATACTCATACACCTTACATCCTTATATATTATAAGGTTTCCAGTAACTGACCTTTATGCAGTCATTCAATACGTCCTTCTTGGTATGTGGATTTTTCATTTAATATTAGATTTGTGAGGTTCTCCCACTTTGTAGCATAAAACTTCCATTGTTCTTTCTTGTTGTTGTGTAATATTCCCTTTGTGACTACACCAGTATTGACTTATGCATTCTACTAGACATGAAAACCTAGATACTTGCAGCTTGGAGATATTTGGACTAACATCACTCTGGATATTTTTGTTTTTCTTTTAGTGAACATGTGCCTGTATTTGTTAGGAGTTGGATAACTGAGTCATAACATATGCACATGTTCCATTTTAGTCGCTCTTGCCAGTTTTCTAAAGTGTGCACCAATTTACAGCTTTTCATTGTGCCAAACCCTTATCAACACTGTTTTCAGATTTTGAAATTTTAATCATTCTGGTGGGTGTACAGTGGTATCTCACTGTGGTTTCAGCGTGCAGTTCTCTGGTGACTAATAAGGCTGAAGATCTTTTCATATATTCATTGGCCTTTTTATATTCTTTTACACACAGTTCCTATTTAAGCTTGTCATCCACCTTTCTTCTACTATATTGCCCTCTCCCTTATTTATTTTAGGAGTTATTTATAGATTTTATATGGACAGTCTTTGATATCAATATATGATAGTAAGTCTCTGCCTCAACCAGAGATAAATTCCCAGCACAGTGGCCGCTCAACATTTGTTGTCATTCTTACTCCCCCAATTTCCGTCAGTCTTACGGAGCCAGAATGATACCCATCTTGCTAATCCCTTTGCAAATTCTCCTGATATAGGCAAGAGGGACAACTTACTAAGTCTACAGAGCTGTTTCCTCTACCTCCCCCTCCTTTTCAAATATCTCCTTCTATACAATTGACTTCCTCCCTTTCTTCAATCCTTGCCTTCACTTACTGGGTGGTTTATTATTCATGGGATGTATAGCAATGACCTTTGTTCAGTCACAGTGCCAAGACTTTAGATTTGTGAGAAAGTGTTCCTTCTAGGGGGTGGGGGTGGGGAGAAGCAACTTGGTGATCGTGTGGGTTTTCTCCTGAGTAATGAGGAATGGGAAGCTCAGAGGAATTAAAGGACTTGTCCAAAATCATACTTCAAATTTAGCGTCCTAGTTAAGACTAGATCTAAGATCTCTGGCATGAATGTCACAGGTTTTCTCACTCCACTATGCTAAGAAATCCCACAGCACATAAATTCACATTAACTGGAGTGGGTATTTTTGCCTCTCTCTTCTGAAAGTAAGTGCTGTCTGTGTCTGTGTAACAACGTAATCGGTAGAGACGATGGCTCATGTCTGTCTGGACCCAGGTTGAGAGATCGCATCACCTCTGCTACTTTCCCATCTCCTGGCTGTCAAAGCCTGAAGGACAACAAATGGCTTGAGTAATGAGATGAGTTAAGATAGTGTCTCCCACGCTGAATTATGTGCCAGTTCCAGGACTACAGGATTCTGCCACAATCCATTTACACAAGAAATTAAATTGAAGATTGCAATGTAATATTCATATATTAAATCCTGGCGGACAATCAAAGTAATTAAGGCCAAATGCTCTGAATCATCCTGTGGCATCACGAACATTCTATTGCGGGATTTTTAGAAGGACTTATTTCTACAACCAATTATCTTGGAAATCATTATGGCTCCTTTGGAATGTGAATAATTTGAAAGCCACCTTAGTATACAGTAATACTTGCATCCTCTCACCTCCATGAAAGAATTCTGTTAGATGGACATATTAGAAAGGCGAAGAAAGTGATTTTCAAGTGAAGAGAATTAGAGGATAAGAGCCTTGCTCATTTTGCTTTGTTTTACAAAGGGAATGGGTATATGTACTCCTAAATTGATGCAGTTAGAAGTAAAGCAAGCTACTAGGCTAATCTCATCCACAAAGTGATCTGCTTGTTGTATTGCTCTCTGACTCTCAAGAACACATTCTACTGTTTTAAAAGAAGTACTTAGAGAAATGGGGGTTGCTCATTTTTAGCCCAAACACGATTTACATAGGGTTGATTTTCACACCTCTGTCACCATAGACCAGCAAATGTTCCCCCTGTTATTTAGAATCTCTCTAGGTACTTTTGTGTTTTTACCAAGTTTGCCTCATTGTTTAGTCTTAGCTCTTCTCAGTTCCTTTCCCACACATCTCTCTTAAAGCACTGATTATAAAGTCCTTACGTTATTTATTTATTGGTACATAAGCCTTTCACAGGCAGAGGTAAAAACTGAATCTTCCCAATGTTCATGCTTGACCATGTGTGTGTGAGTTAGCACAGGTGTTTGGTATATGGTATATGGCATGTGGCATATGGCATATGATATGTGGTTGTTGGATACATGAAGTGAGAGAATGCTCAACAATATGTCCAAACCTCTTACTACTTGGGAATGACAGGGTAAATGTCATGACACCATCAAAGAAAGTCTATGTTCCCTTATCTTTCCATAAATGTCCAGACACCCTCCAAAACAATGTACTTAAATAATCACCAACAAATGAAACCCTGTCACTAAGACTGTGAATAAAAAATAAAGAAAATACATTCAGCTAATTTGTACTTTTTTGAGCTATACTTACAAAGCAAATTATTTCACCTGAACTAATTACAAGACTTATGTGAATCTTGAATACTTCATACAAAAAAAAAAATTGGCCTCTGATTCAACTGTTTTGCCTGGGGGGGGGATAATTAAAACTCTGCATATACAGTAAATACCAAATTATTCCTTCTCATAAATATTTATCCATAGCCTCAGTTTGTTGATGTTAAGCAGCAGTGCTGACAATATGTGGCTTTACCTCAGCCATGCTCTCCTTTACCACAATTTTGATTCCCAGGTGAATATATATTTCTAGCTTCAGTACAGAGAGGTTGGCAAAGAGAAAAATATTCTCTGTACAGTGAATTAATGAATGAATGAAATTTAAGGAGGTAGGATCTCTAAGTAATGTTATCACCAATGTAGAGCTGTTCATGTTGGTTCTCTATGGAATCAGCAGCAGGCTATATCAATTCAAAGCCCTTAGACTACCCTGATCCTCCCCACAAAATACTGTTTCCTTTTAAAATGCAGTTGTCTTACTCTTCCATGTGCCCAGAACTAGCCAGAAAGGGTGGTGCAGCCTGTTTGTCAGAACATGCCAGATGAATAGCCATCTGTGGCTTATCTGGAAGGGGATTTGGAGGCTATATGTTTCACATTATCAGGGGTCTATCATTCAGTATTGGAAGCTGCGCCAAGAAATATTAATATTGAACAAAATTAATAAACATGAGACATGGCTAAATATTTATTGGGGCAGACAGTGATGCCATGTTTGTCCAGAAAAACCCAATCAACTTCTGTCCTGTTCTAAACTGCAGGTTTAGATTGGAAAGAATTAGTTTTTAGTCATAGAATCCCAGAATGTTAGGGCTAGAAAGACCCCTACAATTTAGCTGGCCTTGTTTAACACTTCTGTTATTCCATCTGGGGTATGGATCTCATATTTTGGTGTTCTCATCATACACAAACTGGAGAGAACTGTGTATATAGATAGTGGAGGAAGCCCTAGTCATGGAGTAGAAGTCAAGATGAGTTACAATTCTCTTAGCCACAGGGCTGGAAATCCTACCACTTTCATCCATGCCTGAAGAGGCCTTTTGAATAGTCTTTCAAACTGCTGCTGGTGGTGGTGGTGGTGGCAGTGGTGGTGGTGGTGGTGGTGGTGGTGGAGTACAGCATCTGTTCCCAAAGAAGGGTGACAGAGTAGTTAACAGACTGCTAGCAGGCGTGAGTTTATTTAAATAAATCACATTGTTACCAACTGTTATAAAGGTCAGAGAAAAATTTGGAGGGAAGTGGAGAGAAGCTAGTGCCTGGCATTAGAAAACTTCTTGAATGCAGAGGGGAGGAATTGGGCTAAGGCTGAGCCTTCTCTGGCCCTGCTTGTCCGTCTCTTCATATGACCATCATTTCCTGATTCTCTATCATCTTCTGTGGTAGTGTATCTCTACTTCTTCCTAGGGCTGTCTTTTTGGTTGGACTGGTTTTTTATTTTATTTTATATTTTTGTCTGTCTTTGGTGAAGTTGGATTTGGACAATGTCTTGCATCTTTTGGTACCTAAATATCTAAATTGATACTTCTCATGTGCCCATTTGCCTCAGAATGAATGAGTTTGTATACCTGAGAGTGAGAAAGAGAGAAAGATATACACACACATACACACACATACACACACACACACACACAGAGAGAGAGAGAGAGAGAGAGAGAGAGAGAGAGAGAGAGCGAGCATGTGATTTTCTAAATGTTTAGATCTGTGTCTGGTTACTTCTGACTTTGTTTCTGCCATCATTGCTTTTCCTTACAAGAGTAGTGAACAGTTGGTGCAAGGCAGGAACTATTTTATGTACTATGTTAAAGTTTAAAAAAATTATGTGTAGGGCTATTTTGCATGTGTGTGTGTGTGTGTATTTGAATGAACTGAACCACATGCATGCCTGGTGCCTTTGTAGATCAGAAGAGAACATCAGATCCCCTGTAACTATAGTTACCGATGGCTGTGACATAACCTGTGTATGCTGGGAACTGAACATAGATCCTTTGCAAGAGCATCAAGTACTCTTAACTGCTGAGTCATCTCTCCAGTCTCAAGAGAGAAAGCCTTCTAAACAGGTAGAAACCTAAGCATTTTTAAGGTCAACTTGGGCAGCCCATTGAAATTATAATGTGCCCTGCAACCAAAGGGGATAAGATACAAATGGTAGAAAGCATTTCTCATCCCCCTAAAGACATTTCTTCAACATTTCTCAGATTTCTTCAATTATTGTTTTTTTAACCATCTTTTATCTCTATGCCTTTTCTCTTTATTGCATCTTATTGATGATTCTCTTTTAATATTTATCCTTTTTCTTATTTTGTTAGTTTATTTCTCACCCTTCTCTTCTTCTGATGCTATTTGCTTTCCTTCCAGACTTTAGGAGCAGAAATAGATTTGTAGTTACACACATACGTATTTGCTATACAAATTCATTTTCTGCCCCCACTCCAGTTTCATCACAACCTTTTGTTCTAAGACTTGTTTTTATTTTGATTTTTCCCTTCTCTTTTCTTTTTATTCTCTTGCGTCTTCCTTCTGGCTTTCTCTTTAACTGTGATCATTGTATTCTTCATGATTTTTCTGTGATGTTTTATTGAATTTTTCTCACCTCTTTGTTCCTTATTTTATCCTTGTCCTCTATTCTTTTACTTGTTTCTCTTTCTGCTGTCCATTCTTCTTGCCTCTCTTTGGGGAGTTTCTGGTGTGCCAAAATGCCAGGCTCTTTTGTGCTTTGTTTTCTCCTTCACCACACTTTAAACATCAGGAAAGGTCAGAAATTACTCCTGCACGACCTGGGCTGAGCTGTGGGTGGATAAGTTCATTATCTATCTTCTCACAGGTGGGTAGGATTGTCGATTCTCCAGGGAACCTAATACTTATTCCCCTCCCCCAAGGATCCCATCTGCACAGTCACTGTGCAGCTCTGGTCACTGCTTGCATTCCCTGCACGTCCAGTGCAGAGGGATGCGCCCCCAGGTGCAGTGGGAGAATTCATCAGCATCCGACAGGGCTAACGATTTACTCCGAGAAATAATCCATATCCGGATAATAGATCACCCACTACTCCCCGAGACCATTTGTCTTGGCACTTAAATGGCACCAGAATCTAGGGACCGAGCCAGGACTCTATCCCAGGTTCATTGGTAGATGAATAGGCTGGAATAATAGTGTTAAGGATTATGATAAGGAACACTTTGCATTTGTGTGGTGCTTTTAAGCTCTATAAATTTGGAGGAGATTAACCTTTCTTGGCTAGGCTCTCTTGAATCTCACACACTGGACCCTGTTTGTAGATTCAGAAGCAGGGGTCTTTAAGTAACTCCCTGGAGTCTTACATCTTGATACTGACAGAAAATGAGAGGAAAATTATTTTCTGACTCTTTGAGACTATTCCCTCTGACCAATACACAGCCTCCCAATCCTTGAACCTTCCTGTTTGTATAGGAGAAAGGCGGCCAATAGCAAGAGACAGTATACTAGTAGTTTATGGACATGTACAGTTTGAATCTTGTCTCTGTATTAGCTAGCTATGGTCTTTGGTGGGTTGCATAGTCACTCAGAGCCTTCTTCTATGAAATGTCCTTCTCTATGAAATAGGGATCTTAATAACTCCTCTTCATAGGACCATTATAGGGTTGGGCAAAAATTATACATGTAGAATGCTTATTATAGAGCCTGGCTCACAGTAAAAATTCCATGAGTGTTAGATATGATTATTACTACTGCCTATCTCTTTGCAGGATGCTAAGTGGACTCATACAAATGCATGAGAAAATTGGTCTGGAGGAGGGGAAGAGATAATTGATGAGCCAGCTTCTACAGTGGCTGAAGCCATCTATGGGGGAAGGGACTAGGAAGAGTGAATTCTGATGGCAGGAGGAGCTAAGGCAGGGAGGTCCTGCAGGCTCTGTAAATAAGCAAAGGAAAGGAAAGAGACTGGAGAGCTGCATTTAATACCTTGAACATGTTTAAGATCTTAAATGTGCAACAGGATCAATTGCTAATTGCTGACCTTACATTTTACTTGACTAAAATTCTTCTCTGGTCTTAGCTGTCCATTTCCCTGGGTTGACTGTAATTCCCAGAGGCTGGACAGGGGGCTGTTTTGGGGGAATGCTGAATCCAAAAAGATTGAGAGTACAAACTAAAAATAAAAATCTTGTGCAGGAACCTTTTGTGTAAATGGAAGACCCCTGTACAAATATAAGGTTATTAATATTCCTAATACTAACAGTGACACAATCTTTCGAACTCATTGTATGGATTGTGGCTGTTAGAACTTGACACATCACTTAGATGGAGATAAACATCCCCAGAGTCCATCTGCATGTGGAATCTTAGCTCAGAGTCTTCGCCCCCTTTTGGGACTTCACTCTCTCAGAGTCACACACACACACACACACAATTTAGCCTTCATTGAAATGACTCTGATGCTAATGAGACTATGAGGCTCCCTGGAGAATGGATGCTATGTGCAGGCAGGGAGTGTACTCCTGTCTTCAAGCTCCAAGGAGCTAGGGGACTGATACATCTCCTAGCAGAGCTCCATTCTTTTGGAGATAAGGGTTTTGTCAAAGCATGATGGTTGATTACTAATTCTCTCAAATGAAGAGAGACCCATGCTTATCTGTTTTTGCATATTTAGAAAGAACCCTCTGTGAGACATCTAACTAGGTTTGGAAGAGCTGGTAATATGGTTGAGGAGATGGACCTTATACATATGAAGATTATTAACAATACAAAGCAGTATTTGAAAAAGAGATGTGAAATATAGTCAGAAGACTTGATGCCACATCATCACTCTGACCCTTCCCATCCTTTTAGAAAGGCAGTCTAGTATCATTGAAAGAATATTAACTTTGGAACTAGACCAACCTAACTTAAAATTTCAAATACTTCACAGGATAACTAGGGGTCCTTTAACAAGTTACTGAACTCCTATGTGGTACAATTATCTCATACATATATTGTGGCACAATAATAGCCCCTTAAGATTATGTTCATGATTAAATGAAAGCACACGATGGAAAACTGTGAGCATAATGCCTGCTACATGGGACGCACTCAATCCTTGGTTTCTACAACTGTAATATGCAAGGAGAAAGGCAAGGATTGTTTGGAAATAGAAAGGTTTAATTTTCCATTTCAGTTCTTTATATGGCTGACAGTAAATTTTATAGGAATCAAGACCAAAACATAATATATGTAAATAATAATTATCATATCACTCTGTAATACCTTTTGTATGCCCTTTCAGTATTGCTCACTAGATTTACTATGATCAAATTTACAGAACAATGAAATAGCAGAGGAGGCAAATTATATGCTTCTTGTGATCTTGGACTCTTTTCTGAGTTTCAGTTTTCTCATCTGTAGAATGTAGTAAGAACACCTACTTCCCAGTGCTTTCTGAATATTTAATTAAAATGTGTATAAAAACACTTGGCGTAGAAGGGGCTGAAAATAAATACCTGCTCTATTCTACCACTTTCATTATAAAAAAGAGAATAAGACAAAACCACCTACACAGGGATATTATATGAGTACAGAGTCAAATAAACATACAGAAAATGCTTGTAAACTGGAAAAAATCCAATCATAACCTTCATGAAACATTTGTTATGTATCAGGTGCCAAATAATTAGCAAATGCTAGTCAGTTAGGTAAACATTAATTGTCTGCTCTATTTAGTACATTATTTCAGGTACTTGGGAATGATCTAGAGAGGCAAGGGCAGAGAGAGAGAGAGAGAGAGAGAGAGAGAGAGAGAGAGAGAGAGAGAGAGAGAAACCTCTCCATATGAGATTGGATCTTTAGGGACAGGAATTTGAGGAGTGATTCTTCTAGAGTATCAGAGACGGCTTTAGAGGTGGAAGGAGATATCTGACAAGGTAAAAGAGAGTTTCCATGAATGCAAATTCACAATGAGGGATTTGGTAGAGGAGGCAAGTCAAATTTAGACCAGAGATGTGTCCTCTTAGGCTAGGTTTCCAAACAACTATTGGCAACTTCAATAAAAAGGGTATAGTGTGTGTGGGTGTGTGTTTTGTATGTAATGATAAAAGCCATCTTGCTGTGAACACAGGAAGTGGTGTATGAGTAAATGCAAGGCACTTGGCACTGAGGCTGAGGAGAAGGCTGAGTAAGAGCTGGAAGGAGACTGAGGAGAAGAGGAAGGTCGTTTTGTCCAGGCACGTCAATGTCTTTGTGGAGCATGATGGAAAAGAAAACTTACAGAAAAAGAATCAACAAGTGTGAGACGTGATGATTGGTAGGCAGAAAGATTCTTAGGGACGAGATGTGGGATTTTCTTTTTTTTTCTTTTTTCCTTTTTTCTTTTTTATTAGATATTTTCTTCATTTACATGTCAAATGCTATCCCCAAAGCCCCCTATACCCTCCCCCAACCCTACTCCCAACCCACCCATTCCCGCTTCCTGGCCCTGGCATTCCCCTGTACTGGGGCATATGATCTTCGCAATACCAAGGGCCTCCCCTCCCAATGATGGCCGACTAGTCCATCTTCTGCTACATATGCAACCAGAGACACAGCTCTGGAGAGTACTGGTTAGTTCATATCATTTTTCCTCCTATAGGGTTGCAGACTCCTTTAGCTCCTTGGGTACTTTCTCTAGCTCCTTCATTAGGGGATGTGGGATGTTCTACTAAGAGAAAGGAGACATTTGTTCCATAAGTAGAAAGGGACCAGGAGGTAGCAAACAGTGTCAATGGCTGAGTGAGCAGAGAACTGCATCTAGAACTGGGAAGCAGCAACAAAACTCTTCAATAGCTAGAGACTATAGGAAGAGGTAAAAGAGCGAGTAGGTAGCAGACATTATAAAAGTTCCACAGACCAAGAAGTAGGATTAAAAAGGCTAGAAAAAAAGGCACTTTATAAAGAGGGCTGAGTACATGGGCAGAGGGTAGAGGTCTGTAAGAGGGGAAGTTAAAAGGTACAAGAAGTTGAAAGGTTTCTTGGTTGTTGAGCTTTAGAACGTCCATGCTGAAGGCTGGATCCAGAAATGCTCCCTTCTTCCTATGGGATGAGGATGAAGGATCAAAGCCATAGTTTATATCTTTGGTCCTTGAACCTGGTTCTGGTTACTAATATCCCTATCTCTAACTTCATGGTGTATAGAGTGTCTCAGAATCAATGACAAGGATGGGCAGGTTGCTTTTATGACAATGAAGTGTGATTTGAAAGATAATTTGGTGAATCCCTCTATTTTCCAAGGGTGGTGGTAGCTAGATGTGGTCTCAATTTTGGAGTACTAGACCACAAAACATGTCCCAGGTGGATGTGGAAGCCTACAGAGCATGTTCCACACCCTCATCACATAGTTTCTTCTTTCCTCATCTCTGAAACTTTTACCCCAGACACCCACTTAAAAACAGTCAGGTTGGTGGGGGTGATGGCACACACCTTTAATTCTAGCACTTGGGAGACAGTCAAGCAGTTCTTTGTGAGTTCTAGGACAGCATGATCTACAGAGCAATTTCCAGGATAGCCAGCGCCACACACAAAAACCCTGTCTCAAAACAAACAAACAAACAAACAAACAAACAGAAAACAAACACTAACACCACCACCAGCACCACCAGCACCACCACCACCACCACCAACAACAAAATCAGTCATGTTCCACAGTTACTTAGAGATAACTTAACTATTTCTCTCAATGTTAAAGCTGTAGTGCCCTAGAGACTTGAGATATAGCCAAATGCATCCTCCAGTAAAAGAAAGAAAAATGATATTCCTACATATAACTATCTCTTCAGCTCTTTGATATACATGCTGGATGTGACACAGGATCTTCATTCCACTTGATCTGACCCAGTTATGGCTCCTCTTCTCCAGCATGGCTGCGTCCTGATCTTATGCAGATTCCTCTCTAATGGTGTCACCCTACATTGCTTCTTATTTTCTTGTCTAACAAGTCTCCTGGGATATAGAAGGTAGAACAGTGGGATAATTATAATCCCTGGGTGTTTGAAAGTAAAAGAGGTGCTAGGTACTAGAAGTTAGGGTAGGTGCCAGATCCAAAGAAGATCCTAGAACAGTCAGCCCTTAGCATTGTTTGTTTTGCTATTGGACCAGTCCTCCAGTATATTCTCACACTAACTTCTGTGGTTCCCAGAATGCAGAGACATGAAGAGAGAAGAGCAAATACCTCATTAGCAAGTCCTGCATTTCTCTTTAAGGCTTCAGTTATCTCAGAATTGAATGATAGTAGAGAGAGGCTTATTTGCATTGACAAATGGCAATTAATGGGGCTGGGGGGGGGGGTTAAAAGTGAGAGAAGCTACAGAGCCTGAAATGTCAATGGTTGGTGTGCAAAGAATTCCTCCATCACATTGTTCTGCCTCCTCCTTTCTCTTCCCTCTTTTTCTGTGCTTCTCCCATGTTTTCCCCATCCCTTCCTCCTGCTTGCTCCATCCACCCCTACTGCCCATTACTGATGTTATTTTTCATGATCTACAGTCAAATGCCATTAATCCCGACAGGCGCATGAGAGTCCAGCTAAGCTGTCCCATGAACCAATCTCCTAAGCAGTCAGACCCAGGGAAACAGCAGGCAGACCACCCCCACCCCGCCCCTCAAGGGTAATGGCAGTTAAACCAATGAACCAGAGTGGCTGCCCCTAAAGTAATTAATAAATCACTGGAGTCCAAGAGAAGTAGAAAAATCCCCAGCAAACAGTGCTCAGGACATTTGCTATGACCTCCTCTGCCTTGAATACCACACTAGCCCCACAGGCCAGCCTGACTGCTCTCAAGGTGCCGCTCCCAGATTCCGCCTGGCCCTTCTCAGTTTCAGAGGGAGGTCATTCATTCCAATGGGATGTGACAGGTGCCATCTTCAGGCGCCTGGCTCTGCTCCCAGCAGCAGAGACTGTCACTGCCTGCAAATCCCCCAAGTGCTATGCTGGTCTGAGGAGAGCAAGTCCTGAGGTGGGGAGATGACCTTTCAAGAACTCAGGAACTCAAGGTGGGACAGCAAGTGCTGCGGTGTTGCAAAATGAGCCCTGGGCTAGAAGGTTGGACATCTGGCTTCAAGTCTTTTTTATCTATGAAACTTGGTAGATGAAGTTGGGTAAGTCACTTCCCTTTTCTAGATTTCTGTGATGCCCCCTGTGGTGTGAGAAGGTTATACTGGATTATCTCTAATTACATCCTCAGCCTTAATAATTTCTGAAACTGAAAAGGAAACACCTATTTTAATTTTGAAATCTCTATTTCTAGTTAAAATTTCTTTGGGGATACCTTCTCCAGGGCTTCAGTTTTGCTGACTTGTCACCAAATCTTTCACTACCAAATGATCATTCAGTACTTGGTGACATTTACTAATATTCAAGTTCCACCTAAGAAACAAAGTTCTCATGGATTATGTTGAGCGTTTTTTCTCTCCTGCTGTGCTAATTCTGCCCTTGGGGCTTGGCCATCCTGATGGAGTTCTGTGCGTGGGGAATGAGCCATTGGCACTCAAACATCAACCTAGGCAGGGGAGGTAGCTGCCTAAGAGAACGTTCCCCATCGGCTTTGTATTTTCAAATATTTTTATGTTGGAATAATGGCACAATAAAGAGTTGTTTACAATATTAAAGTGTTGATTCCATAGAAGTTGAAAACAAAGCGATTGTTACCACAGGCTGGGATTTAAATATGATAATGCATGTGTGTATCAAAATATCACATGATACCCTAAAATAAGTATATTTTTGTTACTGTGTATCAGTCCAAAGTAAGTAGAAATAGAAAAATGCTTGTACATACCACCATATTTACAACTATCCCCTCCACTTCAGTGGGAAGGATGCTGCATTTGGACTCTGCTCTTAAACATTTTGGAATACAACTAGAAAGAAGGACATTTGTAGCTGGAAAGATTGTTAGGCTTTGTAAGGGATTTTGGACTCTCAGTAAGGGGTAGGTTTCCAGTATCTTACACTGGAGGTATATACAGTCTGAAGAGAGTCAATAAGTTTACAATGTGTAGATTTCAGTTTGCATATGTATAGCAAATGCAAGGAAGGCAGGCACAAGAGAAGGCTGCACTAGCAGCATTTCAAATAAAGGCTTCAAATGAAAGGCAGTGACATTGGACAGGTCACTTATCTTATTTGATCTTTAGTTTCTTCATCTATACATCGGGAGCTATGTTAATCTCTTCGACACCAACTTCCCAAAGGTGTATGAAATTTCAGAGGTGAAAGTAGAGCACTTTGTAACCTGCTTAAACCTCTGCAGGGCAGTGAGAGAGAAGAACTTCAGAGCTCCTCTGGCCAGGTTGGGGAGGACTCAGTTTATCAAAGTATATACCTCTCTTGCTCATCCCCCAAGCACTTGTAACTGGAAGTCATAGAATTTTTTACACGAAGGAAAACCTTAATAGTTTGTATTGTATATTTTGTAGCATACACTGTACCTCTGTATAGTTCTTTTTATGTAATGCTATTTTCTCTTATGGATTGTGGCAATAAAGAAAGGATCATCTCCTTGCTTTTTTTTCTTTGTGACTTTTTTTTGTATCCCCTTAGTTTGTACTATTCTCCCCAACCCCACCCTGTTAAGGCTTACAGAGTTGGAAAAATTCTTTCATCCTGCCTACTCCCTCATTCAAAGAACAAAATGCTTTACAAGATTAAGTGAACATTTTGGATTTTTTAACTTGATTTTTATCTTTTCATTCAACCAGAGGGGTATCTGTGTGGGAGATGCACTTGTCAACTAAAAGCAATTTCTCTGCCTCCTTGGGGACTGAAGTGTAATCGTGGCTCTGTCTTTCTGATGTCAGGATGAAACTTACATTTTCTTGAGTGGTGTCAGCACACTGACAGACAGCTCCTGGGATCTAGCAAAGAGTACTGGTAAAGAACGAGCTTGCGGGGAGGGGGGATGAGAACTGGAGACTGGTCTCAGCTCATCTTTCTTTCCCTGGGTGACTTTACACTAGTCACTTAGTTTACCTCACCCCTGTAACTTAAAAACTCAAGGATAAAATCTCTCCACTTCTATCTTACAAGCATTAGTAGAAGACCTTGTCAGGCTTTTGTTTGGAAGGAATAAAACCATAGGATGAAATTCCATGGAAGCAGTATATCTTAAAATGCTATTAAACATCTGAAAAGAAAGGACCAGTTCTCCTTGTACATGTCTACCTGAGGGATAAAAAAGACAAGACCATCTGAGGCTCAAGACCCACAAAATTACCTCATAATTTCACGGATAGAGTCATCATGAACTCAGATAGACATCACAAGCAGAAACCAGGAAGGCAGAATCTTGAGGTCCTTGATATTGGGGTTTGCGTTATTGAGTATGTATGATTATCATGAACAACATATGGACATTCTGATAGGTCTTCTAAAAGCAGGATATGTCAGGAGGCAGGGTTGCTAATCTACCATTCACTCCACAGGCCTCTAGGTAGAGGCTTGTTTTCTCTCCTGAGGGATCTCATCAGGGAGGGACTAAGACTCACCTTCTATTTCATAGAAGTTCAAGGAAGCAGCCATGCTCCCATTCATTCATCTGGTCATGTACTGTGGTATGTTGGCCTCATTCCTTATGTCTCAATTGCAAACACTCTGCTCTTTCTATATTGCTTTATGTCCCTCTTCCTTAACTAAAAGTGCCCAACATGTAGGATGTTCAAATAAAAATTCTCACTAGGCAGTGCTGATATACAAGGACTCTCAGAAAGTTCAAACAGATGAACTTTTGAATACATCCTAACTATAAAGGTTAAGTTTTAAGAGTTGCTCCATTTCTTGTAGTACATATTCATCCATTTACCCAAAAGGAAGCAGAGTCAGTTTTTCCTGATGACTGCCTTATGGTTTCTTATAGCTTAGATGCAATGGAAAGAGTGGTACAGGGTGTACAATGACAGATTTATCTCCTTGGTAATACAATTTTCCTAATTTAGTGAGCATAAAAACCCCAATGAGTAACCTTTGAAATGTAATTTCTTCTGGCCCCTTTGTCTAGAATGTTTCTGTTTGTTTCCTTTCGTTTGTAAGGAAGATTTCCTGGTGATTGAATCTAGATGTCTCACATGCTAAGAAGATTCTTATTTTGAAATAGGGCCTCATGCAGCTTTGTAGACTGGCCTGGAATTTGTGATTCCCATGTTTGCTCTCCTGCCTGGGATTATAGGTGTGCCACCATGCCAGATCAGAAATTATGACTCAGCACAACAGGACTGAGAGCAAGAGGTGAGGGTGGATTAGTATAATACATCCCAACTGATGTTTCTTGCCCCAAGCACCATACCCCAAGAAACAATGAACATTGACAAATTCTAAAGGCCTTTGAGTCTTAGAGCTACACTTAATTATCGACCATTATTTGCCTGGTTTGCAAGCACTTTTGTTCTTAAAGAGAAAGTAAAGTCTGATGTTTTCCTTTTCAAGGTCACAGAATCCCTAGATGACCTCATCACTGTTGCTAAAGGCTCCACATGTAGACTTGTGCCTAAATTATTATCAGAGTGCATGGTTCTTATTGTATTATACAATAGGAGACTTAAGAGACAGTGAACAGTCAAGCTTTAGGCCTTGAACTGTCACAATAAGGACAGCAATGCCCAATATGATCTAGTCATGAGTGGTTGCAGGTCCGTGAGTAGGCTCCTGACACTTTTATGGGGCTACTGGGGACTCCCGTGCACTTACTGAATATGTGCTTCCATATAAGAAATGAGGTTTTTCCCAGTTACCAAAGTGACTAAGGCCACTAGCACAAACCCAAACTACAGTCCCAAGTAATTAACATACCTGGCTTAGTCTTTTGTTCAACAAGGATATTATTTCTTTTTTGAGTAGAGTTTTCTAACTTTAGAGAATCATGTGGTTATTAAAGAAAAATTGGAAAATGCTACAGTATGAAAATAATAAAACAGTTAAAATTGTCCATAATTGCATTGCCTAAATACAATCATGATTAAGATTCTAGTGTGTTTCTTTTTAGTGTTTTTCCCCCTACATATAGGCATATTATTTATTTGCACTGTCTGGATTATACTGTTCACACATTTTACATCCTGACTTATTTTCATTTAAAAGTATCATAAGTGTATTTTCAGATTATCATATAAGCTTCCAAATTATATATTTAAAAATAATTGCATAATAATTCATCCATTGAACCAGCATTATTTGCATTACTAAATATGGCACCAAGAGGACATTTGGTAAATATTTGTTGAATGAATTAGGAGATTGATGGATGAATACATTGCCCTATTATGTGACATTTAGTTAAAGTAAAGATTTTTCAAATGGAACTTTATTATTTTGTTTTTAGAATTATGAACTCTATTTCTCTTTCTCTCCTGCCTCCAGAAGTATATATGCTTTGGCTTGCTAACAACTATTAGCATCTATATTTTACATATGAGAAAACCAAGAGCTAGAACATCTCTTTCAAGGTTACATACCTGGTGCACAGCACAGCTGCCTTCCCCATGTAGGTTTGTGAATGTTCAGGCATTTTTAACTTTACCACATCACACTTCTTGAAAAAAACAACAACAAAAAAAAAACAACAAAAAACAAAAGGCCGTAGGGAAGGATCACTTCTGGGTTTAGACTTCAGTTAGAGCTATTGTGAAAGCAAAAAAAAATTCAGCTACCAAAGACCTAAAAAAAAGGAACAGGTAAGCAGGTACCCTGTTTATTATGTCAAACAAATTCATTTAGTTGAATTTTTTAAAACCGGGACTCCGCTGAGGCCACAGAGAGGCTGGTGCTGGATAAGCTCAAGAGAATAAGTAAGGTCACTCTCCAGAACCTGAAGGTGGCCTTTCTTAGGGGTCACACTTGTTTGGCTTGGGTGACTAGACATTTGCACAGCAGAAATTGGTAAAGGAGCTTGCTATGTTTGATTGCTTTTAAAAGATATGGGAACTCAGGGATGGTTTAGAAAATGGTGCAAAAGATAAGAGGTAGCATGTTTCCCAGAAAGAATGGGGAACGAGTTGAAACCCTTAAATTCTAGCTATAGCTCTATTTTGCTAAGCATTGCATGGGTGAGTACAGGTGGGTTTTCCTTTTTATGCACCCCTTCTGCCACGTTAACACTAATATCAGTGGTTAGCCAAGCAAATGTAATAACTACTCTCCTCAAAGGACCTGTGATTGCAGCTTCAACTCCTCTGGCCCACAAATGAGCTGTTGGAAGATTTTCCTTATTTCTTTCTACCTTCTCACTGCATTTTGATTGACAGAACACCATTTTCCCAGTGGAGGAACCCCAGGCACAGAGTCACATCTGTACATCTAGCAATGAAGAAAAGGGGTAGAAATTAATGTGGGTCTTAAGGCTTGAAGGGAGAAAGGAAACTGTCTTTAGAAAATTTTCTCGCCCCTTGTGGTCCAGTCTCTGGTGGCTGCTATGTTTCTCTCAGAGTTGGTTTACTACCACCAGGAGTCCTAAACATTGAGCCCACTGCAGGGCATGCCTTGCATATGTATATAAAAATTAAAAATACAAAGCCTTAAGATATGTGCAAAGATATCCAACACAGTACCACCCCTCACTGAAATATCAAATATCAAATACTTTCTAAAAATAAATGCTGGTGCCCCTCCTATGCCAGTACCCTGACAAAAGCATAGGCCGTGGCTACTAAGTTGGCAGCAACTGAAGGCGCCCCACATTTATGAGTACCGGACACTGTATACTTCTAGGGCAGGTAGTCATCACACTCCTTAAAACAAAATTTACCAGGCAGGAGAATATCACTCCCTCTCCTGAGAAAATCTCAAGGCCAGGGCAATAAAAATTCCTCTCAGCTTCTTCCTGGGGGAAACAAGTCAACTCTCCTATTTACATTCTAGGTCCTCAACAAGGAACCAGAGCTTTAAAATTATATCGGATTTGGTGCTAAACTTGCTGAGGTGAGGTATCCCCTAAAAATGGGCGAGGGGAGTGTTGGACAGGAGAGGAAATGCTCCTAAGGATTTAGGCCCCATTTAGATTCAGGGTTTGGACACCAGGACTAATTTCCGCTGAGACTGGGCTTCCTGACAGCTGAAATGACCTCCGCTAAAACATGGAGGTTTCTAGGGGCTGAGATATAGATCTGAGGTTCTCTGGGACAGGTGCACTATGTTGTCCTCAAATGAAGGAGCTTCTGGAAAACCGGCCTAATTTTAAATGCTCTACCAAGGGCAACCGGGGGTCGAGGACGAAAGGCCTTTCTCAGATTTGGGGCTCACTAGGGCTAAGATACCTTCACCCCTCAAAATGTTAGCTCCCAGAGGGCAGGGGCAGGGTACTGTCTTCAAAGTCAGAGCTGCTCTAGACAGGAGCTGGGTCTTGGACTCCCTTTGCGTTGGGGGAAGGGGCTGCAGGGCCAGAGGCCCTCCCCTCCGGCGGGAGGGGGCCTCTCATGAGGCCCTGCCCCCTTTCTGACAAGCTTGAGGTGTCCGGTGACCAAGATTCTCAGAGCTGGGTGCAGGGTGCGGCCCAGGGCGTGGTCACCGGGGGCTACTTAGAGCAGTCCTTGCGGGGAGACTGCACGGAGGAGGTTAGCTGCGAGGCTGCCGGCACTCAGCACGGGTTATGGCGTGGATGCTGGACTGCCTATTCGCATCGGCCTTTGAGCCCCGCCCCCGCCGTGGTGAGTGGGGCCCACCTTGTAGCAGGACTGGGGTGCTCAGCTGGGGGCTGCCGGGGGCTGCAGTCCCGGCTGGGTGCCCTAGGGCTTGGCTCCCCCCCCCCTTGCCTCCTTTCCCGCTGGCTTTTAGCTAATTGTTCTTGGCTCAAGGGACTGCCCCGTCGAGGACCCGCATAAATCACCAGCTTTGCCGGGAACTCAGAGCAATCGCACTAATGGCTCCGCAGAACGCGGGGCGAGCACGGGGGAGGAGTCGCTGGCTCTATCCTAAGGTGGGGAGAGCCAGAGCCTCCTGGCCAGCAAGCCGTCCCGTAATCCAGCACTCTAAAGGCCCCAGGAGGACCTTCTCTTGCAGGGCATCCAGAACCCAGGGACCCTGATTTGGAGGTGGGGTTTCCTTTCGCCATAAAGCCTGTCCCCCTTGTCCCAATCTCAGCTCAAAAAAAAGGAGCCCTGAACTCTTGAGTCGTCTAATTTAACCCCTCCATTTAAGAGATAATGATATTGAAACCAGACAAGGGAAAGGCCTGCCCAAGGTCATCCATGTAGTTGGCAGGCAGTCTGGGACAGCTTAGGCTCTGCTAACTAACTGCTCATTGCCCTGAACTGCTCAGTGGTGAAGACCCGGGGTCTTTATTCTGGGAATTTCCTTGGGTACTTGAGGCCAGTGCTTGGTTTCCATACCCCCAAAGAATGGAGGGCATAAATATTTAAACTTCACAGCTTTTGTGTAAATTTGTGTATCCCATTTTACCCTTCTAGAATACCTTCTATAAAGTAGATTTGGAAAACTTTTCTAAAGTTTCAGGAGGCTACTGCATTACTTTGGAGATTCACTAGGGACCCCCCTATGCACCCCCAAATGTACACTGTCCTTCACTTCCCTTTGACAAGCCCCACCTGCTTCAGGCTGCCACCTGCCCCCATGGCCACCTGTTTTTCCATAGTCTCCAACTCCCAAATCTATATTGGTGAGAATGCGTCATTGGTCACCAGCCATAGACCAAACCTGGAGTTGTCTCTTCTTTCTTCTGCCCCCTCACAGGCAAGGGAGGGGAGGCACCAAGAGGAGGGGCCTCAGAAACTTAATTCATCAGAGATCTGCTTTTAGTTCTTGCCAATCGTAACACCCTGCTGACACCCATCCCAGTAGTCTCATTTCCTGCTAACGGACTGAAGCAGCATAGCCAGTTCAAGTACACACTCTGACAGGTCATAATCTCTCTGAACTTTAAAATGATCTGCATCCACTGAAGGTTATTTTTTCCTTTTCTATGCATTTAAAGTGTGCAATCCTGGTGGAAGAAAGGGAGGGAGGGAGGGAGGGAGGGAGAGAGAGAGAGAGAGAGAGAGAGAGAGAGAGAGAGAGAGAGAGAGAAACGGCTGTGTAGTGGCGTTAGCTTGTTGACAGAACTAGGAATGCTGAAGCACAAGGATTGTGAGTTCAAGGTCCACCTAGCCTAAGTAGTAAGTTTGAGGCTAGCCTAGGCTATAGAAAGATGAAGAAGGGAAAAGGGGAGGAAGGTAGAAAGAGGGGGAGGGAGGGAGGAAACGAAGGAGTCTTATGCGTTTTGAGGCCTTAGGTCTGGAACACTCTTGACGGCTGTTGTGTAATTGCAATTAAGAGATCAAGGTTATGAAGGCTCCTCTTTATGGGGATTCCAAAATGGAATCCCACTCCCATCATAAAACAGCAAGGTCTACCATAAGCAAAGGGTGATCTATGTGCTGGCACTCTGGAATGGAACATTGTCACCTCCCGGTTCTACCACTTAGTGCAATTCTTATCTCATTCTAATGTCCCCAGTTTCTCTACCGGTTGAACATGTGGCAGGGACCACCTCTAGATGTTCCTCTTTGAATATCCTCCAAGTTATAAATGCCAATGACCAGACCAAAAGAACATTTCCAGCTGTGCCCTGTAAATACAGCCTTTAAGACTTACTCTCTTCTGAAAGCCTACACTGCTCCCAAAGCACACATGTACATAGCCACAAATATGTGTACCTGTGCACATCTCAAACCCATGCATACTCTACACAAAACCATAAACATAGATGGATTGCATAATTTCCATAAAACACCATACTCTTCACACCATGCACACATGTGCCACCCACACACCAATGCAAATTCGACACAGTTGACAGATATCCATATTGCAATTATTTTCAGGGAAAGCTACTTAAAATTAAGTAAACACAAGTTCTTTTCACAGTGCCCATTTTCTGTTTAGTCAGTGTTTAAACAAACACAAAGTCTGCATTTCCAGCTGGTGAGACCTGTCCACCAAATATGCCTATAACCCAGTAGTACTGCCTACATCAGGTCTATTACCCACACAGTGACAGCTAATATATACAAAGTGCTTACCTAAATGCAGGGCCCTTGAACTCAGTCTTCCAAGCATGGTCTCACTCATGTCACAAAAAAATCACTTTTAAATATAAACTAAAACCAAGGATACAGGGTTTGACCAGATAAGAGAATATATTGTATTGTTCTCCCACTGGGAAACACTGTGCAACATGAAGAGTAACTTTGGGAGTGGAAGAACAACTGATATTTTATGGCATTAGAATTGCCCTTGGCTCCTCTTTCTAAATGCCTTTAAAAAAAAACCTCAGGCATCAGAGGTATTAGGGATAGATGGCCACAGACTGAGCTGACTGTGGGAGGTATTCTAAGGAGTTCTTTCATTGGAGCAATCTTTTGAGGTTTTTAGTGTCAATAGAAAATTATATGAATGTATTTAATAAGAATATCACTAAGGTCTGGGAGACACGGGGTGGGGGTGGAGCAGAGAGCCAGCACCATTGATTGACCCACTTGAAATTCCCTTCCCAGTTCACTCTTGGCATAAAATTTGGCTTCAAGCAATGTGACTTCTATACAGCAGCCAAAACTTGGAAGCTGAAGGGACCCTGGGGTCCATTTCACATACAAATCTAATCTTCTCTTAGAGGCAATACCTAATCGATTTGCTGAGCCCAGGCCTGAGTGGGCTGCAGAAAAATCATTTTCCAGAGCAAGGGCAAAATTGCCAAAGACATCTCACTCCCCTGACCAGGCGGGTCAGATAAATATTAAATTCACTAAGGACACCACATTACAAAATTCCTTCGCGAATGACTTTATTCTTCTTCAAAACTTTGCCCCATATGAAGTTAGCTAGAGCTAAGCTTACCAGGTTCAAACACACTCTAGTTACCACAAGGAAGAAACATAGAATCTGTGGCTTGAAAACTGGCAGAAATAATCCGTTTTCAAATGTACCCCAGGCTCTAGCAGGAGAGCTGACATTCATCAAGCTTAAATATCAAATGACAGAGAGCACGTTGAACATCAGGAGAGCAGGACACCAGGTCCCTGAGGGTGATTATGACAATTGTGAAATCCACATCATTCCTTTGTTTTCACACTTACCTACTAAGACAACCTAAATGGCCAACAATAGTGCAGTGGCTAAATAAACTTTATGACATATCTACCTTGATAGATAGGATAGAACTATAAAAATGTGGTCTTTGAAGAATACATAATAACAAGAACAACAGCATGATCATTACCATCACAGGTGAATTTTGGAAAGACCAGAAGAAAATTCACAACAGGTAAGCCAGGACATTCTAGAAAAGGAGCAAAATACCACTCCGTTTTTTTTCTTAAATGTGCATACAATTTTCCCCTTAAATCATTCTCTAAATTCTAAAAGGCCATAGAATTACTAATCAAAGACCTATGATATGCAATCAATTTATACACTAAACTTAAATTCCATTATTCACAGTTCAATCTAAATATTTTCTTTCATATTTTTGTTTAAATATAATGACTACATCAAAGCAGCTGATCATTATCTTCTTGGTGATTGTGAAATGTCCCTTATTGCTGGGTAAGAAGAAGGGCACAGCTGCTTGGAGTTCTGGGCTTGATCATACAGTGATGTTACTGTTACTTCACTTCCTTAAAGTGACATGGCTACATTGTTTGGTTATTAATGACAGTAATAATCATTATTGCTGATGTTAAATTATATGATTTTTTTATGCTTCAGGTATCAGAAGATACAGATTTTTTTCTTTTCCAAATATTTACCAACAACCAGGCACTTTGCATAAACTACCACTTTTTACCTTCAGACCAAAATTCTTTCTAATTTAAAGAAAAAAAAGCCAGAAAATTTGTTCAGTATTACATAGTGACTGAGGAAATTTTACAATATCTTGTGGCCTAACTTAAAAATATGAGTGAGAGTAAAAGGGTGCTGATATACAGCAACTATTTCCAAAGTGGTCAGTCTGATAACATTTGTGACGCTCCTTGCCCAGGGTCCAAATTCTGGAGTTTGAACTATCTGGCTGCTTATAGATTCCTTCCTGTGAAAAAGGTGCATTTTTAAAGGAAAGGTGTGGTGCAAACAGTACCTTAGAGCTGGGGCTGTAAGGCATTAGGAAATGATTTCTGTGTCCTTCTGGCAGTATCATTTGTTCTTACATGCATGCACAGAAGTGGTAGATGGGATGTTTGATGAGCCTTGGCCGATTCCCAGATACACCTCTTAAGAAACTACTTTGCTTCTTCAAATGGGCACGAAGTAGCCAGCAGCCAGTAGTATGTCCTTGCTTAATAAGGAAGCCTATGTAGCTCTATGGGGTTATCCCAAAACTGCTGTTCCAACTGTTCTCTGTATGATTTGACTGATTCTTAAGTATTATCCCTCTCACTTTTCCTCTCAAAGCAGAGGCTCCAGGACCACCTCAGATGCACACAGAACTGCTGATAATAGCTTGCAGAGGAATGCCAAGGGTCAGTGAGGGAGGGGACCATGTAAAGGAAAGGATGAAATTTAAAAAAAAAAAAAAAAAGAAGATATCTAATGGCTGGCCTTTCAGAGCTCTGGCTTCCGTGAATATCAGTACTTTTCTTATCTGTCAAAGTTTTGTTCTCTCCCTAGAATTATACCCACCCAGGCCACCACCTGGACTCCCAGCCCTTAATCTTACTTTCCGCTCTACTGTGGCTAACTTTAGCTTGTAGTAACTTGCCTTGGTCTTAAGAGTGAGGCAATAGCATCAGGGAGGAAGGGGTACAGAATAGGGTCTTGCTCCACTACCTTTGACAAAGGTGAGAGTTAGTTTTCCTTTAACTAGGAACAAATAATTAACTATTCAACAGAGACTTAATTTCCATTCTGTCATATCTCCCAGAGAGCCATGATCCACCCCCCCAACCCCATTTTCCTCTGACCCTTGGAGTTTGCTAGAACTTAGGAACTCTTCTTGATTTCTAGGGTAGAGATGAGTAGAAAATACCCCCCCCCACACACACACACTCCCCATAAAATCATAAGGCAATCTTGTCAAGAAAGAGTCTCTAATTCTTTTCTTTTCTTTTTCTTTTTCTTTTTCTTTTTTCTTCTCACAATAGCACCTATTTAGGGGCTGGAGTTGCAGCTGAAGTTGGGGAAGTCTGAACAAGTAACAGAAGGTTCAGGCCTTGTGGAGTATTACCTCTCAAACCCAGGTCCCAGTCACACTGCCAGAAGTAACTGCAGAGTGAGAATTGGACTAAGGTTTAATTCTTTGGGGGCTGAATTTGGCTGATGAAAAAAATATCATCCTAAAAGAAGAAAGGGGATTTTTCAAGAGTCTTAGAGAAACCAGTAATGAGAAAATTTGTCTACTTAGTCAGCCGGTGCTACACCCTGAACATCCTGGTTAAGGTGCTACAGGAGAGAGGGAAAATGGAGAAATGAATTAACTAACCTTTTCTTGAACATTTATTATGAGTGTCAGGTATTTGGCTGGGGCTCTCTATGATTCATCTCCTTTTCTCATCTGAGCTGGTGGGGAAACTGAGGCTTAGAGAAGTGAAGTAACCTTCCCCAAGATCACACACCAAGTGTGACCAAGCTAGAAGACAACTCTAAAGCGGCCTCAGTCCAATGCCTGTGATTTTTCTCAGCTCTCACAAAGGAAGGACAAAATACTCATGCTTAATGACTTTATTTTCACGGGGAAATGAAGATTTCTTTCCTTAGTACAATTCACATTTTATTGTCTTGAGCCTGTAGATCTGTATATTTAAGATAAACGGCAGTCTGAAGACATTAAGGCACTTTTGTTTTTACAACACTTCATCTAGTCCCCATTCTGTACGGGCACACTTCCCATACTACACAGGACAAACATGATAGCAGCTTAAAAATACAAGGAAATTGGTGTAGTGTGTGTGTGTGTGTGTGTGTGTGTGTGTTTGTCTGTGTCTGAGTGTGTATACTTTTATGATGGTGGCAATAGTCCTGGCAGCCTTATCATATCTCATCATTTATAGGGGTCTTGGGTGACAGTGTCTCAAAGTATGTTAATATCCTCTGGCCCAAGATGAAATCTTAAAATCCTTTCAAATCTGGAGCCATTAGCGTCTTCAAACTTTGTTCCCATTTCATAGGCATGAAAATTGAGCCAAAAGGTCCATGTGGATGCAAGTAGATTGATTGCCTGGATTTAGACAGGTAATTCAGTGGTGTGTGTGTGTGTGTGTGTGTGTGTGTGTGTGTGTGTGTAATGGGACACAGGAGGAAAATCTTATAGAAAGGAAGGATGCAGCTGGTTGGAAGTGGAGAAGCAGAAAACAGACTGGTGTCTTCAGAAGGGGAGGGCTGCAGTGTCAGAGGGACCCATGCGGGGCTGAGTGCCTGAGACCAGATGCTGAGACAGACTGGAGTTTTTCTGAGCTCCTTGCACAGATTTACGTGTAGTGAAATAAAAGGTTTCAGGTGTTTTCTGTCCAGTGACTCTCAGCCCTTCAATCACTAGTCTTTTTCTATTCCTAAAGAAGCCTTTCTCTGTACCTAATACTTTAAGCAATGCTTTTCCTGCCCCACCCCACCCAGGATGAGGTGCTGACCCAGGCCCAGCTGGGGGGCAGCTTTATGGATGTTCCTACTGCTTTTCATCCATACACTAGGCTCATTTGTGCCAGTTGAAAGGGCACAATAATAACAGTGGCAATTTAAATCGTGCTTCTCACTTTCCCCCCTGGAAAAGTGGCAAAGTGACTCACCACCACTGAATTGTCCCTCTCTCTCCATTCCCTGACCCCTTTGCAGCAGTCCAGGATGGTTCCCTGGGGGCTCAGTTGGGAGCCAGAGCTTCCAGCCATCCTTTGGCTCTGACTAGGCTGACACCATGCCCCCCCATAAATGTGTTCTCCCAAATGCAATGTATTGTTTTAATTAGAATTTCGCAGATGAAGTCGCTTGGAAGGCATTAGAGCAGCATGAGCCTCGTTAGGCAAGCACAGTACCCTCCCCCCAAGCATGAATAACACAAAATAGGGTCCATTCAGGAATTATTTCGGGGGTTCTATTTTATATATTATCTCTCTCTCTCTCTCTCTCTCTCACTCACTCGCTCTCTCTCTCTCTCTCTTTCTCTCTAATTTGGTATGGAGAGGACTGGTTTACTTGAAATTCACTGCAGAGCAGCTTCTGTTAGGGGTACTACACAAACAGTCCCACACTCTTTCCTTATCCCTCACCTCTATTCCTCCCAGTTTTCAATTCTGCAATGCTGTGACTAGAAAAACTAAAACAAAACAAAACAAAACAAAAAAAAACCCGAACAAACAAACAAACAAAAACAAAACAAAACAAAAAAAACCCAACAACTCATTCTTGGTTTTCTTTCAGCACTAGACTAAGGAGAGCTCCCGGAACTGGAGGTGGTGAGGCGCAGTTAGATGGAGAAAGCTTCAGCCAACTGAGAGCCAAAGTATTTATGCTGAGTACTCTTGGTACTGTCAGGAAACTCAGAAGAAGGAAGCCCTGGGAAACCATACTGTTTGACAAAGACTTCACTGTCTCACAGGAAATCAGAGAACTTTTTATCTAAGCTTTCTGCTACAGGAGAATGATTTTAGGGAGCATGGCAGACCTGAGTTCAAGTACTAGCCTTGTCTCCTAGGATCTGCATGCCATTGTGGAAAATGACTTAACTACTCTAAGCCTGATTTGTGAAGTGTAAAATGCTGATAATCATACCTCTGTCTTCCTCACAGCCTCATTGTGGGGACTGAAGGAGATAGCACATATAATGGGACTTAGCACTACACCTGCTACACAGAAAGTGCTTGATAAATGAAACCAGTATTGGGATGATTATTATCCTTCCTATATACCAGGTGTTCTCTGTAGCAGCCTTTCCGTTTGAGAGGAGGAGCTAATAACTGTAGTTATGCATGATCATGCCCTAAGAAGTATGAAGAGTATAATTGTGATAATTCAGAGGAGGGAGCCCTCAGCTAGGAGGGAGGGGTAGAAAAAGCAGAGAAAGTTTTGTGATTCTTTCATTAAGTCTTAAAAAATATTAAGTAGGAGTTTGTCATTAGGCCCAGGGGGAAAGGGCTTCCAGGCAACTGCATGTGCCCACACAAAGTCATAGAGGTGTGAAACACCCAGGCCTTGAACAAATAGTTGTGCTCAGCTGGAGACAAACTGGGACCTCCTGGTGGGGTGGTGGTGACATGGGTCAGTGATCAACAATTTTCCAGATTGCTCCCACTAGCCCCTGCACCGCGCATTAGGCACCCTACCTGGCCAAATCTCCTGCGTAGCCTTCCTCTTCGTTCTCTAAGCAGCAGCAGGTAAGTTCACACCCTGCCTCATCCGACCTGGCAGGCATGGCGTTGGAAGAGCAGACCTCCACCGAGGAGATCAAGCCCGCGGGCGCCCCTGCTGGGGTTGCCAGCCCATACCTTCTTCCTTGTCCCAGTCTTGGTGCAATGTACACACACACACACACACACACACACACACACACACACACACAAACACACACACACACACACACACACAGAGAGAGAGAGAGAGAGAGAGACAGAGACAGAGACAGAGACAGAGACAGAGAGACAGAAACAGAGGGACAGAGACAGAGGGACAGAGACAGAGAGACACAGAGACAGAGAGACACAGAGACAGAGAGACACAGAGAGACAGAGAGACACAGAGAGACACAGAGAAACACTATGCAAAAGATCACCTGGGTTCTTTTAAATACACTTGTGATTTTACACACTGCATCCATACACTCCCATGATCTCCTTCCAAGACACACCGTATTTCATTCTCTGTGCAAGCATATAAACTGGACACACACGTCCAAACCACACACTTGAACATACAATTAAAATACACATAAAACCCTGAGCTGCACAAACCTTTGCACACAAACACTTTAGTGCTCTTATAGATGTGCCTTGCTCACAAATGCACACACTACACCTGACAACAAACACCACCTGTAAAAGCACACTGACACACATCTAAGTGTAAACACACACAAAATATACATATACACACAAGCTTCAGCAGGCACACACACTTAATTTACATACATTCACCACAGCAGGTCCACAGACCCGGCAGAATGACACATCGAACATACCTACATCCAGACCGCACCCTCATAGGCACTGTAGTACAGTCAGGCAGAATCATACATCTTACAAGCATGCACACACCAACAGCAGAAACACATGCCTCCTCATATCACAGAGCAAAGACACCCCACCAAACACTTGGGTTAAATCATGCACCTCACCCCCTATCGCACATATACGGCCACACACGAACACATACACAGACGTGCCTTACCCGCGCGCGCACACATGCATACATACATACACATACAGCCCGCCCCCTCCTTCTCTCAGGGCGGAAGAGAAGGGGGCGAGGAGTGGAGGCGGGGAAGAAAGGAGGGAGGATGGGCGTGCAAGGCGGAGCGGGCACAGAGGCTCTTTTCCCTTTGACCTGAGGGTGTTGCCCCTCTGTCCCGGGCCAAAACAGTGAGTTGGGTCCAGGTATGGTCCAGTCGGAACCCAGGAAAACAGGAAAGTCCGGGGATTTCGCCAGCAGGCGCCGAGCACCCAGCGAGGACCCTGACTCAGATTGTGGTCGACCCTGCTCGAGGCTCCTCCTCCCAGGACCCTCCCCCTGTCCCATCTGTTTGACCTCTGCCCCTCCCCCCAGGGTGTGCTGCTTCTTTCTTTCTGCCTGAGAGTGGGTTGCTGCGGAGTGTGGGGCTTTATTGGTTCCAAAAAGTAAAGAGTTGAGATTTGCATAGAAGCTTTTTGCGGAAACCCCTAGCTTATAGCTCGAAGACTTCTCTTAATGGAGAGCTCATTATTTTTGCATAGCAACAGATTTACTACATAAAAGGCAGCCGCAATTAGAAATCACTGACTCCATGCTGGACACACAGTAGGACCCTGCCCTCCCCCCTTTATGTCAGCAAATCTAACGGGGCTATTTACAGCCTAGAGGAACCTGTGTCTGTTCTCACGCAGCCGGAGAGCTCTTTTTTTCCCCCTTAGCACTCAGCCCTGCGCTTCACGCACACAGCAGCCTTGGACCTGGAGCCACCGGCGGCAGGGGGCGGCAGAGGTGATTTACATTTCTCGCACCTTAGCCTTCGCGGGGAAACTCCAAGGTTTCTCCACAGACATGATTATTTAGGCTCCTGTCTTTTGCTTGTGTTCTCTTTCTGTGGAGATGGACCACAGGAGAGGGAAATGGAAGAAGAGAAGGTCTTTCCCCCTCACTACTCAGAGCCAAATCGCATAAAGTTCTGTGCAAAGCCTGTGGTTTCCAAGTGGTTAGTGGTTCGAATTTCCATGCTGCCACTTTGTAGATGACTACCTTGGCAAGTCGCAGGGTAGTCGGGGAATTGACATAAAAAAAATCACATTCCTTCCTGGAGCCTTATTAAAAAATGTAAGGATGTGTGGGCTTGGGAGACATGAATCTGGGCAGTTCCGAGGGACTTGATCACTATCTGATGCCCCTAAGCCAGGAAGTTGGAGGGTAGCAAGGGGTTCAGCTAACTTTCAATTTCCCAAGCAATGCTCTGTGTTGAAAGGAAGTGCCTGCACGGATGTCTTCATGATATTAGCCCCTAACCATGAGAAACTCCTGGCTATAGCTTCAGTTCTTGAGATTGTGGTAGGGTCCTCCCACCTGACATGTCTACCCACGACAGGAACTTCCTACTCCTCTGACATATTTTCTCCTTTACAAAGTGGTATAGTGATCTTCATAAATTTGGAGTCAACACTCACTGAGTGCTAGAGATGTCTCCTGGTACTTTATATTCTGCCAGAGCCAAACATAGTGCTAGCCATACACAGCCCAAATGTAATGCAGAAGAGAGATATCCTGGATGAAATCCCTTGATAAAACAGAGTTGGCGGTTCAAAAGATAGTATAGAAAACACAGAAGAGGGAGTTGAATAGTGGCACTACAGGTACTGTGGGGATAGAGGGTAGTGGCTTGGGGCAAGGGGCTATTTGATTCCTCCTCAAAGCTCTCCTCAATCTCAAAGTCCAATTGGACGGGTGTTTTTGTTTTGCTTTTCAATGCAGCTGAGTCTCCTGCAATTAATTAAGGAGAAAGCCTCTTTCCTGGAGGGCAGAGGCCTTAGCCAGCCAAAGGGTGAGTCACCACCTAGGAGTTGGGCAGCAGAGGTGGTGCTGAAGTGGCAATGAATCAGTCCAAGATACGATACGACAGAGAGATTACCTGAATGGTGATGAGAAGGAGGATCAGACAGGAGCCTGAGCCTCAGTCCCCCGAGGCTGAGCCTAAAGGAGAGAGTGACTATATTTATATACACACAGAGTCAACTCCTAATCGATGTCCCTAAGGCTAGTTCTGGAGTTCTTCTCAGAGCAGAAAGTAGAATGGAAAGCACTCCCCCTAGGGTCAGGTGTGTGTGAGGAGGAAGAGCTGGGTTCCCATCTGATTCTACTGTTAAGAGTTTGGTGATCCTGGGCAAGTCCTTTTTCCCCTGGTGCTTCAGTACTGAGGTAAGTACTCAGCATTTGATGCTGTCGTCTGCTCACTTCTCTACAAAGCACTGTGAGGACACACATATATTCTCCTATTTTGCAGTTGGGAAAACTGAGGCCAAGTAACATTCACTGCTGTGGGGATAATTTGAGATTGTGGTAGGGTCCTCCCACCTGACATGTCTACCCACGACAGGAACTTCCTACTCTTCTGACATATTTTCTCCTTTACAAAGTGGTATAGTGATCTTCATAATTTCATAATCTTCATCAATGCTGTTTAATACCTCAAATCATCTTGGTGTATTTATGTTGCCATGACAATCATTGCAATTTAAGCCAGCAACTTGCCAGTCTGCCACCTAAATTGGCTTCCTATGAATTCATGTTCAAACCATGCCTCCCTGCTGTCTTTCAATACTAATATGTGGCTGGGTACATTAGTGGATTATTTTTCCATCTCTGATAACATACCCTTCACACCAAATATTAGCCTTTTTCTGTCATGCCAGCTTAAGCTTCCACCTTAAAAGGCAAGCACCATAACTGGAGTATAACTCAGTAGTGATATGAAGGCCTAGCTTGCCCAAGACCGACTCCAGTACCCAGTACCACCCAAAGCAAGCACTAATAGAAAGAGGTGGCCCAATATCAGTACCTTATCACAAGCAAGAGGGGGAGTTGTCTGCAGGATACTGCAGTGAGGAAGAGGACCAAAGCTGCCAGGGACAGAAGGAGGGGCTGCAGAATACTCTAGAGAGGGAGACAGAGAGAGAGAGAATGAGAAGGAGGATGATTATGCCAGGGACAATTGGACCAGCCTCAAGTGCTCCCTCCCTCCTTTTCTCCATCTCCTGGTCTGATGCTCTAAAACTTATAAAGGGAAAGCACTCAGCCCATTTCCAACAAGAGAGGAAGATAGCCTCTCCTGCAATGGAAAGAAAACTCATCCTGAACATTCCAATTATACTTCTGAGTGGGGTAAGGTTTATTTAATTTCAGGGGAGAGCTCGAGATCATCGTGGTAGTAGTGGAGGTGGTACTTGTACCCCAAACAGCACATACATGCAGCCAATGACACAATGACAGGAACGCGCTCTCTCTCTCTCTCTCTCTCCCTCCCTCCCTCTCTCTCTCTCTCTCTCTCTCTCTCTCTCTCTCTCTCTCTCTCTCTCTCTGTGTGTGTGTGTGTGTGTGTGTGTGTGTTTCCATTGATCTACTGTATGCCCTCTCATCCCTTTCCTTCCTGCCACATTTCTGAAGAGAAATTTGCCACTAAGCTTCTGAATCTCTCTTCTAAGCTGCATTCTTTAGAGTCACATGCCTTACTTAACCTTTGGGGAAGTAAGGGCAACTCTTCCTGGACCTTTTCTCTCGCCATGTCTGCCCAGAACAGGCAGCTGCTCTATTTTCTTTTTCCTTTCTGTCCTTCTCTCCTTGGCCCAAGTTCTGCTTCTCCCTTCTTTCTTGCTTGTCTTATACATAGTCTTTAGCATACTGGACTCTCACTTTCTCCAATTTATTTTAACCCTTAAACAACCACATTCTCTTGTTCGCCATTGACTTCACCCAAGAAAGTAAGAGAGTGAGTTTCAAGGGGAAGCTATTGTGCATTGAAAGTGTCTCTCATTTAATAGTTTGCATCATAGCACCATACTGCTTTTGGTGCATCACAGGAGAATATTGGATATACCTTATTCTCTGTCAATAGTAAGTTGTTACCTGATGTTAGTTTGTAGAAATGATTGCTGGGCTACAGATTACAAGAGGGCAGTCTTGAAAGAAGTTTTCGATGTATGGTCATGTGGCTTCCCCAGGTGTCTAGACATGTAGAAACATCAAGATAGGATGAAGATGATAGTAATGGGGTGGGGGAAGTAGTGTGGGGAAAAGTTATTGAGATTATTGCTATCCAGGTGGGTGGATGGCTTCTTGAAGCTTGTTACTGTTTGCTTCTCTAGTTCACTGAACTTTGAACAAATTGACCTTTTTAGAGCAGAGACCTTAGACAAAGGTGAGAATCATGGAGCTGAAAAAGCAAGGCAAGGTGTGGAGGGTGGTGGTCTTTGGGGAGCCCTTACATGCAAATGGTCCACACAGGATGTTTCATGATCATAAAAACCAAGTTAGAAGGGGATAAATGTGTTATACCAAGTAGGGTGCCGAATATGGAACTGAGAGGTGTGGACCCTCATCTTAACCCTGGAACTAATAAGCTTAGTGTTTGCGGGGTACATTTCTGAACCTTCTGAACGCCACTTCTGCCTTTCCCTCATCTGTAATATGAGACTGTAGAGCATGATCAGGAGAGAAAGGGCATTTAGAATGATCAGGGAAAAGGGGACTCTCAGGGCTGAATCTTAAAGATGAAATTGTTTTGAATAAGAGGAGAGAAGATTGTGGGGTACATATAAAAACAGTGGGAGTAGCCCAGGGAATTCAGCAAACAGGTATGCCTGAGGCACAGAGCTGGCTGCCGTGTAGAAAATTGCTATGAATCAGCCCCTACCCCACCGCGGAAAGCTGTACACAGGGTGGGGGAATCTGAGTGGCAGAGGCGAGCGCTCTCAGCGCCTGCAGCTCCTCTCAGGACTAGCAGCGGCGCAGTGCCAGGCTGACTAGCAGGTCTCCAGCCTCTTATTCCTTGGCCGGACCAGGAGAGTCGCTAAGAGGTAGAACAGGGGCTGGACATCAGGGGCCCGAGTGGGACCCTCTGTGGGGTGGCAAGAGGTGGGGGTGGTGGCGCGAGGGTCCTCACATTGGAGGGTCCGACATGTGGGAGGGGAAGGAGAGCAGATAGTGTTAAACTTCTTGCCAGGGTTTTCGGATAAGGGCATCAAGGGAGAATTCTTAGGAAAGACGGATTTTTTTTTCAGTTCTCACGGGGGTGGGGGGGGGGGCGGTAGCGGAGAGTAGTTTTGGGCGCTGCGGGGGGTCTTGGTTTAACTTTGCAGATTAAGCGCTCCCAGGAGCTACATAGGGGCGGGACTAGCACTGCGAAGCCCAACTCTGTCTGAAGGCCTTGCTTTCTTGCACAGTGGCTACCACCAGCTGAGAGTAACCCCTTGATTTAAGGGTATAGAGTTTGTGCTAAAACCCCCATTCCCGGGGTCAAAAGCCTGCAGCTGGACCCCAGCTTAAGACAAGGAAGGAAACCAACTTGGTACCCTCACTTTCCACATTCGGGGCCCCTTGGATCTGCTGAGGACTGGAGGGGGGCTCTCTTTTGAGTAGCAGGTATGGTATCAGCACTGTGACCCTCTGTCCTGGAGTTTATTAATTTCCTCCTTAGAATAATCAAAGGCTCTGCAGTCAGAGACTCTCTACAAAGCTGTTTAGAGAAACAATATAATGATAAATTATTATGCCAGTTATGTTTTGTGTTTGGGGGTGCTCACTGATTTGCCCAAGGCCATCCTGCTGCGTAGTCACTAAGCAGGCCTCCTGACTTTTGGCCTAACATCTTCTTGAAGATAGCAGTCAGTCTACTTTGGAGAGAATGAATAGTTTGATATTGGTATTTTAGAAATATGGTTATTTGATGGTAGTTTTAAAATGTCATTCCTATTCATGAAAACTACAGGGAAAAATATCTCCCATAGACCCAATTCCCTATGACAGTCCCTCAGATGGGATTTTGAAGAAGAAAACCGGCAGAAAATTGTATGCTTGTTGGGGAAGATATAATCAAAGGGAAGAGGAGTAGGGGGGGGCACACAGAAATGAAGCCTGGGCTGTGAGAATTTCCTTACTCTGCAGGTTTTCTTGGCATGACCTCTGCTTGGGTGGTCTGGGGGATTGCTCTATCACTGTTTTCGTGCTCATGCGTACTGTGTAGAAGCCAGAGATGATCTGGAAAAGGCAAATGGTTGGTGATGCGCCATTGAATTTATTCTCCTTTCTCTCGATCACAGTCAACACAGTGGAGACAAGTGTTGGGGCAAATCTGTGGAAGGGTGTGTGGATGTGAGTGTGTAGATAGCTCTTTGTAAGTGGAACAGATAGGGAGGAGGAAGAGAGAGGCAGAATGGATGACTGGAAAGAGCATCCTCAGTGTGTCCTAAAAGCCTCCAATTGAGGAAGGGTCTATTTGGTGTGAGTAGGCCTGGAGATATAGTCAGTTCTTAATAATCTTTATAGGAACAAAGGAGAGAAAATGGATTTAAATTAGTAAAGGAAAACATAAAAGGATGATGATCCCTCTCAGTCCTGTGACATTCATGTGACCTTCAACTAGGCTATAAGATCCCAAGGGCAGGAGCTGAGGCCTTCCATTTAGCTAGCCCTCCCTCTCTCTCTAACAGCCCTGGCTTATGCATGATGCCGAGCCAGCCATAGTCGGTACTCAATTCCTTCTGTGGCCCAGTTAGTCTTCTCTACATTTCACAAGCTAACCTCATCTTCCCATATACTGCATCTCCCATCAAGGAAGACCCAGTGGAAACATAGCTCTCCTTTCCCCTCTAAAAGTGAGCTTCCTGTTGGCAGTAGGTGAGTATCCATTTTCACTCTTTAAAGGTGGGCCAGGGGCATTCTTCAGCAGGGCAAGATATCCCATTCATACTCAGATAAAAGTACTTCAGCCTAGCAGTCCTTACATAGATGACTTGAAGGGTTTTTCTTTTTTGAGTGAGAGGAGTTCCTTACTCTGGGACAAATATACCCTTTAGATAATTCTTTAATCATATTTTATCTTTGGATTTGCATCCCTAACACATATAATGTTTGTTATGGTATAAAGGCATACATAGACTTGAGAGTCACAGAAGTGAGGTACTTTACTAAGTCATACACTTGGTATTTGAACATGTAAGGCTTCCATTTAAATCCAGGTTTCCAATGTGAAACACATACATGCGCACACGAGAGAGAGAGAGAGAGAGAGAGAGAGAGGGAGAGAGAGAGAGAGAGAGAGAGAGACAGAGAGAGAGAGAGACAGAGAGACAGAGAGAGACAGAGAGACAGAGAGACAGAGAGACAGAGAGACAGAGAGAGACAGAGATAGTGAGGGAGAAATAGAGACAGAGAGGAGACAGAGAGAACCAGAGAACCTTTATTCCCACTTCTCAGATGCTTTTTGTAAAACTTTAGTTAAGCCAGGAGTTCTCCAGAGCTCTAGTTTGTTGTTGTCTGTGAAGAGGAGATAATCCCAGCCCACCTCCTTTCCAGGGGTTGTTGGAAGAAGTGGCATGATTCATTTATTCATGAATCATGGATAGGCTGTTTTAATTGTAAGAGCTTTATATTCTCACAAACCCTTAGAGTTTATAATCCTATGATTCACCTAAAGAACACTTATTGAACACCTACTGTGTGCCAGGGCCTAGACATAAAGAACTTATAGAAAGCACTTGAAAAAAATGAGAAGCACAAGGCAAATTAAACATTAATTATTATTTTACCACCCATTTATAGAACATCTTATTTTTCTCTCCTTTGCCACTATTTAATAGAAATAGCAACTAAAAGATGGAAATGATGACACAGCTTGTGATGGCAACACTGTTATGTACCCTGATACATACTGCAGACAACATTGAGAAAATCTATATCTTGAATTTGATATTGTATTGCCTTGTTTACACCATCCTTTGGGATATTTAGAGCATAAAGATTGCCTTTCACCTCCTTGAGCTGGAGATTTTTTCTTTAGTCCATAAAATTTAAAAAGGGCATACTACATTCTATGGAATGACAATTGTACAAAGATGCTGTTAATTCTGGTGGCTGCCTGCCTTCTATATGATTTCCTCTGGATTTATGGAATTAGACTTATTATGTATTCATTCTTCTGAGTTCATTATCTAGCAATGTAAAAATCTTGCAGCTATTGAGAGAATTTGTAGATGGGATAGTAGAAAATGCCCTGACACTGAGAAATGGATTCATGTCCAGTCTCTTATTAAGTGGCTGTGTTGCCTTGGAAAAAAAATCCCATTTTTCTCTGAGCCTCAGTTTCCTGAAATGCAGAAGAGGTTTTGGACAAGGTGATAGTTAAGTTTAACTCTTATCCCCATAGTATTATATTCTTGGAAGAGAATTTTAGACCCAGGGCTTTGCTTGAGATATTTAAACATTACTACCTTCAGTTTATGAGCCTCTGTCGTGGCATGATGGGCTGACTGCAGGGACTGAAGAACGCTGTCCCCAGATTTAATTATCTTGGGGCATCACCACTGCACAGGCTAAAATGAGTCATTTTGTTCACTGCATCTGCAGCCTTTGCTGAAATGGAGGTTATGGGATAACAACTTAAAGGCTAACTCATTAATGCTAGAGATGAATGAGGTAATGTGTCAGCAGACCAAATTGGTGCCCAGATGTGTTCAGCTAGAGTCCTGTATCTTTTTCCCAGGTTGTGATGTATTAATGGGGATGTCTTTATGCAGCGTCACTGCCTGTACACACTTGAATGATGTAGATGTGATACCTTCTGGACACCCAGCCCCTCGCACTATCAATTTCCCAAACACCAAGGAGCTTTTAGTGGCTTGGAGTAAAATTCTAATGATGCCACAAGGTGCCTAATTAATAGAGATTTCAACCACTGCGTCAGCGTGGTCCCTGTGGGTTTTTTTCCCATCTATGTTTACTGGTGAGAGTTAGACCAATCCTAACTTATTTGGTGGGAGCAATGGAGTACATTAGGTCTCCACACTGTGAGGGCCGTGAATTTATGGTTTGCTCAGAACATTTCTGTCCTCTCCATGTTCAAGTGGTTGACCTTTCTAAAGTTAATTTGTTTCTCCATCTGTGCCATGCATTTCAGGAGGACATGGAGAATAGGCTTGATGCCACCCAAGAGTGCTCAACCCTTTGCATTGCTCAATACTGCCCTTTGTTCAGCTTCTCCTGCGTGCTATTTATTCATTTCGAAACTCCTTTGCTGATCGAAATAATATTGTATGTTCTTTTGCTGGTAACATGGAAAAACCGGATGGTTAGAAAGAAAACTACATTTGTGGATATATCTGCATTTTACTCATCAGAATAACAGCATTTGAAATATTTAATTATGCTGTTAGTTTTTCTGACTCTTGCAAGATGATTAAAAATGCTTGAAATTGAAGAGTGAAGAAAACAGAGCTTTTCCTAATGGATCCCCAGATATCTTCATCTGTGCTAATTTAATTCAAACTTAGTAGAAATTGAACAGAGTAGATTGATCAATGTATTGATACCAATTCCCATTTTATGTAATCACTTTAGCAGCCTGGTAGTTTCAGATGGATTTGGGCCCATCTGAAAAGAATCTTTGATATTACATTTTTATTTTTTAAAAAAAGCAGTGCTACTTATTACATACACAGTAGTCATTTACCATGTAACTGAGGAAATGGAAGCTATGTCATTTCTCTATTTTCAGAGTGGGTCACCAAGACTCAGAACCAACTGGTTCTCCTATGCTTATATAGCAAAGAAATAATAAAGCTTGGTTTTGGTTCTAACTTTTTTTACCCCCTGAATTTGTTTGTGTAAAGAAATTACTTTTGCAAATAACTTGAATTTTAGGCCAAAATTCAGCTGGTTTGCTTTCACCTTCCTTCTTGGTATCTTTTTAATCTCATAACCATTTCAAGCTAGTGCTAGAGTATACTGAAGGGAGGAGGGGAGGACAATGAAGCAAGAGAGGTCTCTTGGCATTTTGTTCCCTGTGGTGAGCCTTCTTTTGTGTCCAGCTTGGAGAGTCAGGCCTGAGGACAAATAGATTGGTTAAATCTAAAGAATTTGTTTTATGCCTGTCTCTTCCTGTTGAACCCTATATATTTTCTTCTACTCCTCATTGGCTGCTCCTTGGGCATTTTAGCCTTCCTAGCTCTGCTGTAGTCTTGGGGCCTACTGGTGATCTGAGAGCGTTGAAGGTATGCAAGATGGAGTCAATTTTGTTGGCAGTACTGCAGCCTATGACTGTTGTTAAGTTCAGCCCTGTGTGTTCAAGCAGGGAGGCAATGACAAACGGTTTATTGTAAGGCCTTTGATTTCCCTCGGAATTGTAAGCATCTAGGCTGACTCATCTCTCAAAAGCTCCCCCCTCCTCTCTCTCCCTCTCCTTTTTGGGCTGATGATGATTTGAGGTTTCACTGTTTGTTCTTACCTTTCTTTCTGTGGAGGGGAGGGATTTATTTCCATCCTGTATTTTTGAGGAGAGAAGCAGCTCTGCTCTCTGGGTGAACAGCTCTGGTAAGCTACAGGAAGAAATAGCTGAAACTCCAAGACAGGTACAAAGATGTTTGGATTGGGCTAAGGGGAGGGGGACTGTGATGTTAGAGATTTTAAGCCAAAGCTAGACTGTGTATTGACATGAGACCCTCATTGATGGATTTTAGATTTGCTATTTTAAGTGGGGTTTGTTGGAAGTTTAGTATGCAACTGCACTTAAATGCATATATGTCTTTGGTTAAAATGGTTATTTGTGGTTATTTGGTAGTCCAGCTTTGCTGTTCACTTTGGGTTCAGGGTATGTGCTTTGCAGTTGAAGGAATTTTAGAATCTATGGGCTTTCATCTTGGCTTCATCTGAAAGCCACAGGAAAAGCCCTCATTCTTTCTCATGCTGTGCCTCAGTTAGCCAACAAGCATTTCTTATATCTATGACTTGCCATTAAGGTATGTGAGGAGAAGAGAATTTTGTTGATAAAACCCAAGAAGTATATTTTCTTTTTAAACAGCATTGCTCATTTGTTTACATTATATGATGAACCTTTTTCCTACGTTTTATATGTCACAGCCATATTACTGATCTTTAAGCTCCTCTAAGAATAATATATAGAACATATTTGTAAACCTTCATGAGAGTTAAGCTTAGAAAAACTGTATAGGATTGCTTGTTTTTGTCAAAAGTCTTAGTTCTCCATGTTCCAAATTTGCCATAAACAAAAGTAATTTAGCCCTAAGCCTTGTTATTTCCATTCACGATCTCTGATATACATCACTAGCCCTTTGCCCCTTAGCTAATCTACTTGCTTCAGGCTTTCTACACAAAATAGGGTTTTCATGGCTCTGTATTTTTTTTTTTACAAAGGTAAAGCTGTGACTCTGTCACTCCCTGCCTAAACCCCTATAGTAGTGCCCTATTGCCTAGAGAAAAAAGTCTCTATCTTTAACATGGTGTTATAGGGCCTTTCATGATTTATCTTCTCCCAACTTCTGCATATTGCTTTAAGTAGATAACAATCTTTCTTCCATTTTTTTTCCTTTGCACAAGCCATTATCTCTCTGTCTTTGTCTCGTTGCCCCCACACCCCCATCTCCAGGCAGACTTAGATATTTTCTCCTGTATATTCTCACAGTATTTTTTCTTTATACCTTTGCCAGCTGACATACCAAAAGATTTTGCAAACTGTTGCTAACCTGTGTATGTCCTTCACTGCATTATTGAATCTTTTATGAAGGGAGCAGTACTCTCTTGTTCACCCCCTGAATATTTAGTACCTGGTTTAAAGTAGACAATTAATTCAGATTTCTCTTTAATACAGATTATTTTCTTTTAATGAGTCACTGAAAGAACAAGAGTACCAGAGGATGTGATAAAAGATGCTTATGTGGGGTCTAGACTGAGGGATGTGCAGTGTCATTTATGGCTATTGAGGAAGGCCATATAAAACACCTTTGCCATTATATTAAGACAAATTTCACGGTGATTGCTAATTCTGTATAGAATTAGGAGATGAAGTTTGTTTTCATAAAAGTTGACTTTCCCCCCAAGAAATGAAGTATTTCAGGTTTAAAAAATGAGAAAAACTACCAACAAACAAAATCCTGCCACTAAAGACTATTTGTTAGAATTTTGGTGTGTTTCTTTCAGTGTTTTATGCATGTTTTTCTTCACATACAAGTAATCATAATTTCTGTATTTTGTATTTGCTCTTGAAAACATCTTTATAAACATACATGTATGGTTGCATTTTTTTCATACTAGTTATTACATAACTATGTAAGTAATCTTGTTTGTGGGCTTTCTCTCTCTCTCTCTCTCTCTCTCTCTCTCTCTCCCTCCCTTCCTCCCTCCCTCTTCCCTCCTTTCCTTCCTTCCTTCCTTCCTTCCTTCCTTCCTTCCCTTTTTCCCTTCTTCCCTTATTTCTTTTTAGTGGATGTCTCATTTGTATGTGATGTTTCCTGTTTGTAGCAAGATTTCATTAGGATAGATTCCTAGAAGGGGAATTACTAGGTCAAAAGGCCTGGGGACAAATTTTGGCTCCAGATCCATGTGTCCAGCTTGTCTTTTGAAAGAGTTATTTAAATTTACAGTGCCCATTATCTTGGATAGATGCCTCCTTTTTACCTAACTCAGATAGCTTAGAGCATCATCATGAAAGAAAAGAAAAAATTTTTATCAGGGTTGTAATTAATTAATAGAAAATATTATGTCTTATTGTTGTATCAAACTGGGTTTTTTTTTAAAATATAAGGTTGCTTATTATTTTTTAAAAACTATTTTCCTTAATTTTTGTTAGTTTCTCTCTCTCTTTTCTGGACTATCTACTCAGAGCTGTTTTTTTTTTTTTTAAGTTGGTTTTCTTTTCTTTTCCCCTGAATATTCAACACAGAGGCAGCTCAGCTTGAGGGTGAAGCCACCTCCCAGTTTTCCCTCCCTCTTTACCCCCCTCCCTATAGTTCCTTCCACCAGGTCCAGTCAGTGACAGTTGGATGATGCAGTCTTGATAATCATCCTATTCCAGAATGGGTGGCTGCATTCCTTTTCTAAAGGCAATAAGGACACGATGTCCCATAATCATCCCCTTTTTGCTGTTGTTGTCTGCCTTCATTTTTTTAGTGAGCGTCCTGGGAGGAGCCCCAGGACAGAACTCAGACCGCAGCATGGACATGGTATCCATTCACAGCCTCTCTGAGCTGGAGCGCCTGAAGCTGCAAGAGACTGCTTACCACGAACTCGTGGCCAGACATTTCCTCTCTGAATTCAAGCCGGACAGAGGTGAGCTATATCCGGAGTGTGGAGTCCTCGCATTTGGGCGAGTAGACCCCCCGGGCGGAGTGGGGCAGATTGAAAGTCTAGGAGAGGAAGAGGGTGTCATTACTGCTCTCAGAACGGGACCAGTCTCCTGGTGTCCTGGGATCGGAGGAAGGCAGGAGTTGAATACTGTTGTTAAATTTCAGAGAAGGTAAAATTAGTTGAGTTGAGTCGAAGCCTGGGGTTTTGAGGGAACGGTAAGCCCGGTAGGAGCGAGGACAGGTGAAGAAACGGGCTCACCAGGTGTGGTGGGAGAATCGGGCAAAGAGGGACCAAGGCTCAAAGGGACACTCTAAAAGAGGACCGGGACAGGAAGAGACTGCGCGGTTGAGAGAGATAGAGACAGCGAGAAAGAGGCAGAGAGACACGCGCCAATCCGGGCAAAGAGCGGGCTAGAGGTGCGGGCTTGAGGTTTGGCAGTGGGAGGTGCGCTCCGAGCGCAACCCAGCCCTGCTGGCTGCGGGGACCAGGCACAGGACAGGGTTCCAGCGCTTCGGGAGACCTCAGGGGTTTGCGCACAGATTTGGCTGCGGGCTCTACGGGAGGTGGGGGATGTTCGCGTTGCTCGAGGGGCGCTCCCTTTAAACTGGGAAGTGCAAGGGTAGGAACCAGGACCGTCAGGCGCGCACCCCTGGTGCAGCCTGAACTGAGCAAAGCAAAGAGCAAGGAGACCCCCCGCTAGCAATCACCACTGCGGGGTTTGGCGCCGAGACACAGCCAGGTGTCGCCGATTCTCTCACCGCAGCAAAGGGAGCAAAGGCAAAAACGCGCGTGAGCGCTTCCGCAGTAACTTGGCGACCCTCACCCGTGGTGGCGCTGCAGGCAGAGCCCCTCCCCTCGCCTGTTGCATGATCGGAGGCGCCTCTGAGCTTTTTAATTTATGTTTTAAGTGTGCTGAGCAATTACTGGTTCATAGTAAGATGCGTCTGGCGCATTAAACTGCTTAGGCTAAATTCTTGGAACCTTGCACGTGCTAGGTGGGGCTAGTCTTGTTGTCAGATAGGGAAACTGAGGCTGGGCGAAAATGAACATTGTTTTTTTTTGGGGGGGGCTGCACACAGCGCCCCTCCCCCTCCCGTGGCTACATATCAATGTAATGTTTCAGTTACTTCTCAATTCCTTATGTATGTGAATGCATATGTCTTTTTCTTTTCTTCTTCTATAGCTCTACCCACTGACCGTCCAAACACCCTGGAGAAGTGGTTTTTGATGCTGAGAGGACAAGACAGGGGTGAGTGCTCTCTCTCTCTGCTCTCTCTCTCTCTCTCTCTCTCTCTGGAAAAGAAAATGCAACCTCCTTTCTGGTAGTGTAGCCCTGGATACTGGAAATGTCCAATGTTTATTGCCCCTGAAGACTCTTCGCTCTCCCTCCCAGAACCCCCCACCAGGGGTTTATATCAGGAAATGGAAGAATAGCTGCTGGCTCTTTTGTTGGTCCTCTCAGACCTGCCTTAGCTTTCCTGTGGACACGCCACAGGCAGATGAATTTGAAGAAATCTTGCTCATTTCTACAAGGTGTTCCTGCACTGGCAAGACGTAGGGTAGGCAGGGTTGAAACCTTGAGCCACATCTGGTAGTTGAGTGACACTGAGTGATTTTTACCTAACCATTTCAGGGTCCCGCTCCCCGGGGGAGGGGGTGCTGCGGGTCTGGGGGAGTGGGATCCATTGTGGACCGATTGCTTAGAAGAGTGCTATAAACCCATGCCGTTCCCCCTAATATAAGTGCTGCAGGTCTTTGAAATTTCTCATTTTTCCCTAGCTGCATCACTCAAGACCTTTGGCATCCGCCTGGAAGAGGTACTGGTGAACGAGCTTACCCGTCGCAAGCAGCGTGAACTGACACCCACGATGCAGGTTGAAGATATCAACGGTTCTACTGGTCGTCGTCGTCGGGGAAACGTGGTGCAAAGAATGCTTGGACGCATGAGGCGCTTTTTCAGTCGCAGGAGGAATGAGCCCACCCTGCCTAGAGAGTTCACTCGCCGTGGACGTCGAGTGAGTTCAGTCTTAGAGGTTTCAGGCATGGACCCTCAGTGGAAAGGGGTCAAGGCCTGTGTCCTTATGGTGTGGGGGCTTGTCTTGCCACAGAGAAACTGTCAAGTTTTGCATGTCACTCAGCAACCACTTAGGAGTGTCCCAGTGGTTGTTCCCTCTCCTTCATTTCAAGCTAGTCTGGCTTTCCCCCACAGGGTGCAGTTTCTGCAGATAGCGCAGATGAACTGGAGAACGGAGCCCTGCTGCTGCAGATCCTGCAGCTCTCCCAGCTTTCATCGCCTATTGGACAGCGGCTTCTGGGATCCAAGAGGAAGATGAGCCTCAACCCAATTGCTCAACAAATCCCTCAGATTGTTGAGACTTGTTGCAAATTCATTGAGAAACATGGTAAGGAAGCCATAAATGGTTAAATCAAGGGAGGAGTCAACTAAAGGAAAAAGAAAAGAACAAAAACGGAAGAATGTTCTAGAAAAGGAGAGAAAGAAGTTATGGAATGGAAGCTTTGAGTAGCATTCTCCTGATAATTCCATTGAAAGCTGGGATGCAGATGCTTAGGGAGAACAAGGGAAACATAATTGGGGAGCAGGGGTCATGAGGATGCTCATGATCTCTGGTCTTTTCTTTCAGGCTTAAGCTCAGTGGGGATTTTCACCATTGAATACTCTCTGCGGAGGGTGCTTGAGGTAAACTGTTTCTATTTACATCTTTGTTCTTTAGGTAAGGAAAGGAAGATAAAAATAAAGGCTCTCTGATACACATAGGGTAGTGTCATGATTGACAGTGTGTGTGTGTGTGTGTGTGTGTGTGTGTGTTGGGGGGGGGCTAAGGTCTTCTTTATAGACCCTTAGATATACTATATAGCCAACTATCTTTACTGAAGCCTGTCATTTCTTGAAGAACTGTTCAAGATCCAGCCTATGATGGACAAGGAAGACATTTCACATCTTCTTTCCCCTCATTTAGCTCCGTGAGTTATTTGACAAAGGCCTGGATATTGTACTGGATGACAGTGTGAATGTCCATGATGTGGCTGAGCTCCTCAAGGAGTTTTTTCGTGAGATGAAGGACCCTCTGCTGCCTGATGATCTGTACATGTCCTTCCTCCTGACTGCAAGTGAGTTTTCTGCCCTCCATTGTTGGAGCAAGGGAAAAAAAACATACAAATGTGGGGAACATAATGAAAGAGCTCAGGCTAGAGATTCCCCATGAACAAAAAAATATGAAATATATCTTTCTAGACTACACCGTCATTATTTGTTAATGAAAATAAAAACATCAATAAAACCTTCTCCCGGTTGCTTTTTTGTGTCTCTTGCTGTTCCCTTATAAATCTGTTGCTTGGAAATTTCTCTTAAGCTTCTGGAAGCTCTTTGCCCTTAGGGCTAAGAAGAACCCAGACTATAGAGATTTAATTTTGAGGTTGAGGAGGGCACTTTCTGCTTTCAAAGACCCTGATCTCAGTCAGATGTTTTGTGAGGAAGCAAAAGAATGTTGCCTGGGTACTTTTTCCAGTCACTAGCAGCCATGAAGCAGAAATATTTTTCTTTTGATATCAGGTTGCTGCCAAGGCTAGCCCTCTGAGCCAGTCCCATTTTCCTTCTTCTAGCTCTGAAGCCCAAGGATCAGGTTTCTGCCCTGCAGCTTCTGGTTTATCTGATGCCACCTTGCCACAGTGATACTCTCGAACGTCTGCTGAAGGCTCTGCATAAAATCACTGAGAACTGTGAAGACTCCATTGGCGTTGATGGACAGCTGGTAAAAAATTGTGGGAAAGGATAGTGAAAATAAGATGGTTGTCAACTGGGTAAAGAGAGAAAAATCCAACAATAAAAAGATTATACATCTATTTCCATAGCTTCTAGTACCCCCTCAAGGTTGATCACACTTTTTTACCTAGGTTCCAGGTAACCGAATGACTTCCACCAACTTGGCTTTGGTGTTTGGAACTGCTCTCCTGAAGAAGGGGAAGTTGGCCAACAAGGAATCCAGGAAGACTAAACTGGGGATTGATCACTATGTTGCATCTGTCAATGTTGTCCGTGCCATGATTGATAACTGGGACATCCTCTTCCAGGTAAGTAGGAATTTTTGAATACACTTACTCCACACATTCACAAAATAAGGGAGAGTTTCATGTGGATAACCAAGACTAGAAAACCCTCCATTTGCTGATCACAGTGCCTTCAGTCCTGAATACCTAATAAAGATCAGTATAAATAAAAAGGGATATGCAATTAAGATTGCTACTTTTACTTTCAGGTGCCCCCCCATATTCAGAAGGAGGTTGCTAAGCGTGTGTGGAAGTCCAGCCCTGAAGCCCTGGATTTTATCAGACGCCGGAATCTGAGGAAGATCCAGTGAGTAGTTTTAACTTCCTGGCTTGCTTATGTTTAACCTATAGGGCTTATAGTGTCACACTATCTTGATATTAACAAAATTTGTGCAAACCTACTAACTTCATTTTTTTTTTTCTCATTCAGGAGTGCTCGCATAAAGATGGAAGAGGATGCTTTACTTTCTGATCCAGTGGAAAACTCTGCTGAAGCCCAGGCTGCTATCCTTGCTCAGAGCCAGCCCTTTGATGAAGGTCAGTTCCTTTCTAAAGGTCAGGCCCCTCCCAATGGTCAGTCCTTTGCAGAAGATCAAACCCTTACAGAGAGATAGGTTTCTGCGTGAAGATAAGGCCCTTGAGGAAGGTGAATCCTCTAAGATTGTTATGTCTATAAGTGAGGAGTTAGTATTTGAATATTTCAGTGAGTGAGTTGTTTTGTGGAAAGTTCAAGGTCTTGAAATCCCATAAGACATGGTTCAAACCTTGAGTTTGATAAAGACTATAATGGTGAGGATGAGGAAATGGGTGATGAGGATGGTGATGATACCTTAAATGTAGATGATCTCCCTCCTCTTGAGGATATTCTAGAACTTGATGAAATCCCAGAACTTATGGAGACCCCAAACTTTGAAGAGTTACCTTATTTTCATGTGATTTCAGACCCCGAAGGAGCCCCAGATGTGCACGAGGTCTTGAATGATAACCTGAACTATGACTTTGAAGACGAATCGGATTTTGAAGACCAGGACCATCTGGATCTTGCAGAGGTTCCCTATCTTGATGTAATTCCAAACAACGAAGATACCGACTCAGACGCTGATGTAATCCCAGGTAATGATGAAGCCCCTGTCATTTATGGAATGCCAGATAATGTAAATGCCCCAAATAACGATGAACCCCAAGATTCAGAAGTTGTTCCCAATCTTGAAGAGATCCCAGCAGCTGATTAAGTCCCAAATGTTGAATCCTCAAATGAGGAAGAGATCCCAACCTATGAAAAATATTCAAAAGTTAATGGGATTTCAGACTCTAAAGAAGACCTCAATTTTAATGAAGTTCCAGCTCTGCTTTTTTGCCTTGTATTGTATTTGAGACTCAAAACCAGGTTTTAGTGTCTTGAGCTATTTGCAAATTATGAAGTCTAGAAAACTAATAGATTAACAATGTTACTATTTTCCAGGTCCCTCTGAGGAGCCTGCTGTGCCTGCCAGCACTGCTGGTTCCCCTGACAAAGAGGAAGGAGCAGCCGGTAACCCCCCCAACGCAGACCGCCCACTGCCCCGTGTGCCCCAGGGGAAGAAGGGCAAATTTGCCACCCGCTTCTTTCCTTAGATGTTTTCCCTTCTCTAAGTTGCCAGACAGGGGAAAAGGGTGGGGGTAGACCTGGAATGTCACAGGAAACAGTAAAGAGTCTTGAAGATAAAGAACTAAGGATAAGAAGGAGTTCCACCTGATGCTCGGGTCAGGATGGGAATTCCAAATACACTGCCAGCCCCACTACTGGGGATGCTTGGTATTTTCAGGTGGTAAAAGCAGAGCTATTTCTGTGTCATGCCCAGGCGCCTTGGTGCTACCTTGCCTTCTCTTTTACCCCTGATCTAGGCTTTCCTCTCACTACAGCAGCCCCTTCCTTTAATTGATGTTACATTTGTGATAAACATCTGTCCCAGAGAAGCTCACAAATCTCGAGGTGCTTTCCCTCCCCCCAAGGGGATTGCATGCTTTTCCTCACTTTCCTACCCTCCTCCCAAGAGCTCAACTGGAAAGGCCCTCAAGAGGTATGTTAGAATGTTAGGTCAGCCTACTGACAGATGACAACAATTAATGCTAAATTGTGTCACATCAACTCATAGCCCTGTCCCCGCAGCAAATCCACCGCCTCAGAATTTTCCCCTTCAAATTATTTAGACCAGTGGCTCGTCAAACAGCCGCTCCAAAAAATTCTGTGCAGTTTTGCTCAGGACATGCCAACGGGGAAACCTCAAGTGTAAGCCTAACTAGCTTTTCTGGGATCAAAAGTTAGAGGGAAAACAATTAGATTTTAGTCCTAAACGTGTTTTAAAGACAGCTGGTGTTCACACCCCTGATGTCTGCAAAACAACTAGTTAGGCACAGACACATAGTTTCAAGTAGTTAAACTCACCTGATTACAAACACTCTTATTTATCGTCTCTGTAGATCCTCTATGCAGGACGGTACAAATTTGCGGGACTTGCTCTGGTAAAACACTGATATGGGTTAAGTATGACATCCAAACTACAACTGATATTTATGGGTAACAACAGCTAAGGTCCTTAGAGTGAAGAATGTATTCTATTGAGGGATAGAAACTGTTCATACAATGGGTAACAACCACAGAGCTCGAAGATTTGTGATTGTTCAAACTTCTCTGGCATTTCATCATTAATAAACATCTGTGTTGTGACAGCAGCATATTCATGGTGTACAGTGTGGTTTTTTTTTTCACTTACAATTTGGGGACCTATAATTTGGGAAGCTCCAAGTGAAGATCTGAAGCTGGAATTAACACAAGAAAGATGAATAAAGGGGAGGGATTGATATGAAATGAAGAAGAGATGACATGATATAAAAGGGAGAGCAGATGTGGAATAAAAAGGGGGAATGGGTGATATGAAATAAGGGGTGATGTGGAATAAAGAAGGAGCATGAGGTGAGATAAAGAGAGTTAAGGGGTATAAAGAAGACATATGAAATAAATGGGAGCAATGATGGTGGATGAAGTGGAGGGAATGATATGGGTTAAGGGAGAAGGGTGATGGAGAATCAAAAAGAGATGGCATAAGTTAAAGGAGAGAAAGGAGGGCTGAGTAAAGAGGGGATGATATGGGGTAAAGAGTGGGGATGGGGAATAAATCAGTGGGGATGAAACTGAATAACTGGAAGACAGGGAATAAAGAAAAGGGGATGACGTGGCCTAATAGGGAATAATGACAGGCAATAAAGAGGAAGGGACGACATGGTATAAGGGGAAGGGGTAGCTATGGATAGAGAAGAGTAAATGGCATGGGATAAATGGGAAAGACAATGGCGAATAAGGAGTAGAGGTGGTAAGGGATAAAGGGGATAGACAGTGTATAAAGGGGAGGGGTTGATATGGGGTAAGAAGGAGGGGTGATTGAGGATAAAGAAGAGTGGATGACATTGCATAGCAGGGGTGACAGGGAATAGAGAAGAGGGATGATGTGGCATAATAGGGAAAGATGATGGGTAATAAAGAGGAGGGGATGACATAGTATAAGGGTAAGGGGAGATTGTGGATAAAGAGGAAGGGGTGACATGGGTTAAAGGGAATACACTATAATGGGTAAAGAAGATGGAATGATATGGTATAAGAAAGTAGGACAATAGAAAATAAAAAATATAGGATGACAAGAGATGAGGGATGATCAAGAATATGGAAGAGGAGATGACCACATAAAATGCAAGGATGATGGGGAACAAAGGGAAGGAGGTAACAGGGTACCAGTTACCTGTGGGGTGATTCTAGATAAAGAGAGGAAGCTACTGTGTGGGATAAAAGGAAAAGATAGTGGGAAAACAGGAGGGCATGACATGTGATATAGAGAGTGATGTGGTATAAAGAAAGTGTGATATGAAATTAAAAGAATAGGTAATAGTATATGAAGACAAGGGAATAATCTAGGACAAGAGGGAAGCATGATACATAGTAAAGGGGACATGGCACAGGATAAAGGGGAGTTAGAAGGGTGAATTAAGACAGGATGATATGGGGTAAGGAGGAGGAGGTGATGGAAAATAAAGTTGAGGGGACAACAAGGGGTAAGAAGGAAGGGTTCAGGGAGTTAAGAGGATCCTATAACATGAGATAAGGGGAGGAGTGATAGGAAATAAAGAGAAGAGGATGATGTAAGGAGAAGGGTGACAAGGTAAAAAGAGAATGAGGCAGCATGTAGTAATAGGAGAAGATGATATATAATAAAGTAAATTTGTAAGAGAATGACAAAAGGATGATATGAAGTAATGAATGAGACAAAAAGAATGACAGATAAGAGGGGATAGCATGAATAAATAGAAGATATGAGAAAGAATAAAGGGAGAGTGATTTTGGAAGACTATAAAGGAATGATACAGACTCTATGGTGGTCCTTTGTATATCAGTGGTTCTTAAGCTATGGGTCCCGACCCTCCTTTGGGTTGCATATCAAATATCCTGTATGATTCATAACAGTCACAAAGTTGCAGTTATGAAGTAGTAATGAAATAATTTTAATGTTGGAGGTCACCACAACACGAGGAACTTAATAAAAGGGTGAAGCATTTAGGAAGGTTGAGAACGACTAGTCTAGAGGAAGGAGGCTTGGTTGTATAAACTGGGAAAATGCTGAGTTGAATATAGGTATGAAATAACTTGTTTTCAAAGAGAAAAATCATGTAGGATGCACATCAATAAGGACATAGAATAAAAAGGGTGAGATGAAGTGAAATAATGGGAAATAAAGTGGGAAAAACTGAATTCCTCTGATTGACTGAAGAGACCTCCTGAAGAGTTAAAGTCATTACTCCTAATTACTCCCACATCCCTTTAACTCCTTCTCAAAACTGTGACCTCTTATTCTTGAAATATTATTCTTGTACACACACACTGCTGGGTTCATTTGGTCTAACATATTTATTTTAGTAGAGGTTTATAGATAGCAGCCATGTAACAAGGCTTACTCCTATAATAATATCTTTGTAATAATTACAATGGCATTTAACACATGGAATTATTCCAAAGTACCTGGTATCATTCCAAGTTTTATATACATTTTATTTAACTTAATTGTCACACCAACTCTTGGAGATACATGCTCTTGCTGTCCTTATAAAACAGAAATAAAGAGAAGCTTAAATAATCTTTCAAAATACACAGCTCATTGGTAGACAAGTAGCCTGTAGACAAGTAGACATTAAAAAAAAACTTATTGTAAAGACCAGTTCACAGATTTTGTTGATGCTTCAAGTCCTATTCATAGCCTGAGTGGCATAACAGACACTACTTTGACTTCTCTGATCTGTAGCTTTCAGCATTTCAACCACTCCCAGTCACTTAACATCTCTAGGCACAGCTAGACCTCTAATGAGCTGAGCTCCAATTCTGCTGAGACCCAAGTCTGCCAACAATGCTTGAGTCTCCCAAAATATGCTCTCAGTCTGCAATTAGGCACACGAGGTCAGAGTGTCTCCTTTTCTCCTTATTTCCTATCCAATCAGGATCTTGGGGCAAATGAATTTAGCAGTGTGTATCGTTATCTCATGGTCCTCCAAATGCCATATTTGTAATCTTTAGCATCAGCTTTAGGTCCTTTCAATCATGAGATTGCACCAGTCTCATCTTGAACTTTGTGGGAAGAAGGGACAGCACACCCACCTGTTAGAAGCTATGATTTCAGCTTGGTCTAGGTATACTCAGCTGTTCTTCATGTGCCTTAGCATTGGCTTTCTCCTGTTTCTTCCCCATTTGTGGGTAATTTTCATCATCACTCCCTTTGAAAAAGGACCTCTTTCAGAGTATGTTAACCTCCACCATACAGTGGCAGAAATTCTTATTTCCTAAAGGATGTTGAAGCCATTTGAACTTCTTTTCCTCAAGTGTACAAATTGCTATTGTAGTTCAATTATTGAGCTCTCCTATCGTCACTCCCAGACACCCTTGTTTATGGTGTTACCAGTGCATTTGTGTGAATATTTCCCTATCACAAGGCATTTACTTGGCCAGGCATCTCTGATTCCTAGCAAGTTTGTTCGTAATCTTTCATCGCTGTACCAAGTGTTAACCTCTTGTTAATCTGGCATTGTGTGACAGACCACCCCTTCCTTCTCCCCCTGGGGAGATGTAACATACATGTTTAGTCACCCCAGAAAGGGATAGCATAAACCAAAGTAGAGATTATACCAATGTCCAATTTGGTGAACAGAGAGTACTTTGTGGTTGTTATTGGGGTTACTATCAGGAATATGTGTGAGCGCTTACTTATAGGGAACAGGGATAACTTAAAGGCAGCCACGTTACTAAAAACCTCACCAATAGAGATGACAATGCAGTCCTGGAACTCTCTATGCAGCATGCAAGCAACTCAACATTTCTTTCCCTGGTTTGGCTGTTCAGGGTATCTGCCCCCAGTAACTATTTACTGTTTTATTCTCCTAGGTAGTGGCAAGGGGATGGAGGAGGTTGGGAGGAAGTCAAGAATAGTCTAAGTTTGGGGGAGGGGAAACATGATCAAAATATGTTGTATGGGAAAAATGAATATGAAAATAGTCTAAGTTTTTGTTCTCCTAGGCACGTGACCTTTTGTTTACCTTGAGGCCAATGAGCATCCTCTCCCTGGAGTAAATGTTTCAATTTGGAGGGGATGTTACAACTTGGAGGAAAATGCCCTGTAACAGCTGGATGGAATAATTTATTCAGTATTTTTCTTCCCACTATTTTTCAGTCTCTACCAATTAGACATCTGTTCCCACAACTTCAATGAGATAATTGGGGAAGAGGTAACAACAAATAACCTATTATTATATTCAATAAACATTTCACTTTTAATTAAACATTTTTTTATTTTGAGATAATTGTAGATGAACTTTCAGTATAAGACTCAATGCCGAGGGGCTGGAGAGATGGCTCAGTAATTAAGAGCACTTGTTGCTCTTCCAGAGGACCAGGGTTCAATTCCCATCATCTACATGGTGGCTCACACCATCTGTAACTCCAGGTCCAGGGCACCTGATGCCCTCTTCTGATCTCCTCAGGCATCAGGCATGCATGCATGTAATGTATATACGTACACACACACACACACACACACACACACACACACACACACACGTTTAAGCAAAATACTTATATACATAACATAAATAAATCCTTTAAAAAGAGTCAATATTGAGACTGGGGATTATATATGTCTGTACTCTCAGCACTCAGTATGTACCAGGGCTAGGGTGGGGGATCAAGAGTCTCAGCACTCAGTATGTAGCAGGGCTAGGGTGGGGGATCAAGAGTCAAGGCTATCTTGAGATACATAGCAAGATGCTTTCTCAAGAACCAAGTGGGGGAAAATAACCAATGCAGAGATATCCTGTGCACTTTCTACTAGTCTTTCCCAGCACTAACACCTTGCAAGCCTAAAATGTCATATCATAGCTAAGGTACTGAAATTGATAGAGTACAGATACAATAAACGTCCGTCACTACCAGCATCACCTCTGCTGCCCTTTACAGGAAAAGAAATAAGCCTGCCTTTCATTTTCAACTGTCATCTCTTAACTCCTAGTTATTAATTTTTTTACTGTCATGATTTTGCATTTTCAAGAATAATAAGTGGAATTGTTCATATGTCACCTCTAGGGTTTGAAGTTTTGCATTCAGCACAATATTCTTGAGATACATCCAGATTACTGTATGCAACAGTACTTTGTCTCTTTTTACTGCTGAATAGTACTTCATCTATCTGTTGATGGGCATTTTGGTTGTTTTCAGTTTTGTAATATTATAAGCTGAACTCTATAAACAACTGTGTAGCATGATGTCTAATACTGGTTATCAAATAGACACACATGGGAACAGAGAACTCCAGCTGAAGAATTGCCTGTATCAGATTAGTTTGTGGGTATTCAGGTGTGTGTGCATAATTTTCATGATTGTTGATTGATGTGGGAGGGCCTAACCCTCTGTAAGCCATACTGTCACAAAGCAGATTGACCTGGGCTGTATTACAAATGTAGGTGAGCAAATCCGAGTGAGACAGTAAGTTAAACTCTTCGCATGGTTTCTGCCTCCAGGTTCCTGCTTTGAGCTCCTGTGCTGGCTTCCCGGATGATGGTCCATAACCTGTTAGCTGAAATAAACCCTTCCTCCTCTTAAGTTGCTTTTGGTCATGTTATTTATCAAAGCAATAGAAAACCTTTGAGGTCATATAGTGATTTTGAGCAGATAATTTGTTTTCATTCCATTGGAATAAATGCCCAGTTGTACAGTTGTAGGTCCTAGATAATTGCCTGTTAAGATTTCTCAACAGCTAGTTAACTGTTTTTCAGAGCTAATACATGACTTTACGTATCCCTACTAGCAACATATGAGTGATCGAACTGCTCTGGATATTTTTGGCATTTGATGTTACTCTTTTATTTTACCCACTCTGATAATTGTGCTGTGACAAATTATTGTGGTTTTGATGTATTTATCTTTACTTGGTACCTAATGTTCTTCATATCATTCTATGTGTTTATGTGCTGTCTATATATTCTCCAGAGAAATGTTTGTTCATATTGATATTTTTCCAGCAATATTTGCTGAAAGAGTATAGTTTATCAAATTTCTTTGTGCATTTGAAAAAATCAGTTGAGTCTACCTTTAACTTTGTGCCATTGTACTGTGCCAGTTGCTCTACCTGTTGCTCAACATATTGTGTTGCTCATTGTAGCTTTAGACTATGTTTTGACACGGATCAGTGTGAGTCCTCTGACTTTATTCTTCAGTATTGCCTTGGTCATTTCACTGTTCATCTCCATTAAAAATAAATGAGTGTATAAATTTCATTTATGCTTGTCCATTTTTAGTGCCATTATAAATGGATTGCATCTAAAAATTATAATTGTTTCATGGACAAAATATATAGGAAAGCAGTGAGCTGCTGTAAGGTGGTATTATATTTTGTATATTTGAAATACTAATTGTTTGTTGATGAGCAAAACAGCTGGGATCTTGCTTGGCTTGCTTGGGATGGCATGAGTAGAGAACATTGGGAAGAACTAATATTATTTACAATATTGAATGTTTAAATGTATGAACAAATTGTTTTACATGTTCTCATGTTCTTTAGTTTCTTTTATCAGAATTTTCATTTTTCTATACACATCCTATTTTTTTTACATTTATATATGTCATTTATTTTTATTGTTATCCCCCTCCAGGTCTCCCTCCTCCCACTGCAGTTCCTCATTCCACTTCTCTGCCTCCATCTCCAAGAGGATGGCTCCATCCCACTCCCCATCCCACCAGGCCTCCCTATTCCCTGGGCATTTTATAACTCAACTAGTAGGGTCCCCAGCTTCTGTCTATTTATTGCATTTAAGTATCTGCATCTATCTTGGTCAGGTGCTTGCTGGACCTCTCTGAGGACAGCCATGCCAGACTCCTGTCTGTAAACACACCACAGCATCAGTAATAGTGTCAGGCGTTGGAGCCTCCCCTTGAGATGGACCCCAATCTGGGCCAATCACTGGACCTCCCTTTCCTCAGACTTCTCTCCATCTTTTTGTGTGTGTGTGTGTGTGTGTGTGTGTGTGTGTGTGTGTGCCTGTAGTTCTTTTAGAGAAAAACAATTCTGGGTCAGAGTTTTTGACTGTAGGAGAACAACCCCATGCTTTCACTTAAAGCCTTGTCTTTCTACTGGAGATGTAATCTACACGTTTCCTCTACCCACTGTTGGGCATTTCATCTAAGGTCCTTCCCTTTGAATTCTGGAAATCTCTCACCTCTCAGGGGTCTGGTACATTCTAGAGGATCCCCCACCTCCTACCTTCTGAGGTTAACTGTTTCCATTCATTCTGCTGGCCCTCAGGGCTTCATTCCTGTTTCCCCCACAAAACCTGATCATGTTCCCCTTTTTCCTTCCCTGTCCCCTTTTCCACCCAGGTCCCTTCCCCACTCTGTCACTCATGATTATTTTCTTCTCCCTTCCAAGCGGACTGAGGCATCCTCACTTGGGCCCTTCATCTTATTAACCTTCTTGAGTTCTACGGATTGTATCCTGGTTATTCTGTACTATTTTGTCAACTATTCACTTATTAGTGGATAGATACTATGCATGTCTTTTTGGGTCTGAGTTACTTCACTCAGGATGATATTTTCTAGTTCTGTCCATTTGCCTGCAAAACTCATGATGCCCCTTAATAGCTGAATAACATTCCATTGTGCAAATGAACCACATTTTCTGTGTCCATTCTTCCATGTGGTACATCTGAGTTTTTTCCACCTCCTGATTTTCACAATAAGGCCTCTATGAACATAGTCGAGCATGTGCCTTTGAACGTTTCTTTTAGTGCTTCTCCGCCATTTGCCATTACTCTGTTGTGAATTCACCAAGACAGAAACTACCTCAGAGTAAAAGGCTGGAAGAAGTCTTCCAAGCAAATGGTCCCAAGAAACAAGCAGGAGTTGCCATCCTAATATCTGATAAAATAGAATTTCAACCAAAAGATATCAAGAGAAATGGGGAAGGACTCTTCATATTCATCAAAGAAAAAAATCCACTAAGAGAAAGTCTCAATTTTGAATATATATGCCTCAGAGGCAAGGGCACCCACATTCATAAAAGAAACTTTGCTAAAGTTCAAAACACAAATTGAACCCCACACAATAATAATGGGAGACATCAACATCCCACTGTCACCAATGGACATGTCATTGAAACAGAAACTAAACAGAGACACAGTGAAACTAATAGGAGTTAAAAACCAAATGAATTCAACAGATTCAACACAACATTTCACCCTAAAACAAAAGGATACACCTTCTTCTCAGCACCTCATAGTACCTTCTCCAAAATCGACCATATAATTGGTCACAAAACAACCCTCAACTGATACAAGAAGATTGAAATAATACCATGAATCCTATCAGATCACCATGGCCTAAAGCTGGTATTCAAGAATAGCAAAAACTACAGAAAGCTCACATACACATAGAAACTGAACAACTCTTTACTCAATGATAACTAGGTCAGGGAAGAAATAAAGAAAAAAATTAAAGACTTCCTGAAATTTAATGAAAATGTTGACACATCATACCCAAACTTAAGGGACACAATGAAAGCAATGCTAAGAGGAAAGTTCATGGCACTAAGTGCCCTGGTAAAGAAACTGGGGAGATCTTACACTAACAACTTAACAGTACACTTGATCGCTCTAGAATAAAAAGAAGAAAATACACCCAAGAGGAGTAGAAGGCAGGAAAGAGTCAAACTCAGGGCTGAAATCAACCGAATAGAAACAAAGAGAATATAAAGAGTCAACAAAACAAAAACCAGATTCTTTGAGAAAATTAACAAGATAGATGGAACCCTAGACAAACTAAAGCACAAAGAGACAGTATAAAAATTAGTAAAATTGGAAATGAAAAGGGAAAAATAACCATAGATATTGAGGAAATTTAAAAAAAAAATCAGATCCTACTACAAAAGCCTGTACTCAACAAAACTGGAAAATCTAGATGAAATGGATGGTTTTCCAGACATATGCCACATACCAAAGTTAAATCAAGAGCAGGTAAACTATCTAAATAGGCACATATCAAACAAGGAAATAGAAGTCATTAAAAACCTCCCAACAATAACAACAATAAAAAAGCCCAGGGCCAGATGGATTTAGTGCAGAATTCTACCAGACCTTCAAAGAAGAGCTAATACCAATATTCCTCAAATTATTCCATAATATAGAAACAAAAGGAACACTACCTAATTCATTCTATGATGCTACAATTACTCTGATACCTAAACCACACAAAGACTCAACCAAAAAGGGAACTTTAGTCCAATTTCACTTATGAATATTGATGCAAAAATACTCATTAAAATTCTAGGTAACTAAATCAAAGAATACATCAAAACCATCATTCTCCACGATCAAGTAGGCTTCATCCCAGTAATGCACAAATGGTTTAATATACAAAAATTCATTAATGTAATCCATTATATAAACAAATTCAAAGACAAAAAAATCACATGATTAGATTAGATTAGATTAGATTAGATTAGATGCTGTAAAAGCATTTGACAAAATACAACACCCCTTCATGTATTGGAGAAATCACGAATTCAAGGCCCATACTTAAACAGAAGAAAAGCAATATACAACAAACTAACAGTTGATATCATGTTAAATGGAGAGATATTTGAAGCAATCCCACTAAATTCAGGAATAAGACAAGGATGTCCACTCTCTCTGTACCTATTCTCCCTGTATCTAGCTAGAGCAATTAGGCAACAAAAGGAGGTCAAAGGAATACAGATTGACAAAGAAGAAGTCAAGGTATCACTATTTGCAGATGGTATGATAGTATGCATAAATGACCCCAAATATTCTATTGGAGAACTTTTACAGTTGGTAAACAATTTCAGCAAAGTGTCTGGATATAAAATTAACTCAAATAAATCAATAGCCTTCCTTTATACAAATAATAAAGAGGCTGAGAAAGAAAGTAGGGAAATGACACCCTCCGCAATAGTCACCATCAATGGGAGGAGAGTCCCTTTGCTATTGTGAAGATCATATGCCCCAGTACAGGGGAATGCCAGGGCCAGGATGTGGGAGTGGGTGGGTTGGGGAGCAGGGTCGGGGGAGGGTATAGGGGGGTTTGGGGATAGCATTTGAAATGTAAATGAAAATATCTAATTAAAAATGTCAAAAACCCCAATAGTCATAAATAATATAAAATACCTTGGTGTGACTCTAACCAAACAAGTGAGAGATCTGTATGACAAGAAATTCAAATCTCTCAAGAAAGAAATCGAAGATTTCAGAAAATGGAGAAATCTCCCATGTTCATGGATTGGTAGGATTAACAGTAAAAATGGCCATCTAACCAAAAAGCTATCTACAGATTCAGTTCAATTCCTATCAAAACTTTAACACAACTCTTCAAAGACATGGGAAAGGGCAATTCTCAATTTTACATGGCAAAACAAAAAAACCTGATAGTGAAAATAATTCTTTTTTTTCTTCTTTTTTTTTTCCAGAGCAAATAACTTATTTTTTTAACGATCTTTAAAAATTTATTTGATTACTTTAAACTCCAGATTTTAATCTTCTCCTGGTTCACCCTCTGATTGTTCCACATTCCATACCTCCTTCCCACCCCATGCCCCTTGTCTCCATGAGGATGTCCTCACACCCTCCCCCACCCTACCAGACCTCTAAACTCCCTGGGGCCTCCAGTCTGGATTAGGTGCATCTTCTCTGACTAAACCCAAATCCAGCCGTCCTCTGTTCTATATGTGTTGGGGGTGTGTGTGTCTCATATCAGCTGGTGTATGCTGCCTGGTTGGTGTTCCAGTATCTGAGAGATCTCAGGGGTCTAGGTTAATTGAGACTGCTGGTCATCCTATAGGGTCGCCCTCCTCCTTAGCTTCTTCCAGGTTCTCCCTAATTCAACAACAGGGGCCAGCAGCTTCTGTCCATTGGTTGGGTGCAAATATCTGCATCTGACACTTTCAACTGCTTGTTGGGTCTTTCAGAAGGCAGTCATGATGTAATACTCACTAATAAGTGGTTATTAGCCAAAAAAAAAAAAGAAAAAAAAGAAAAAAGTGCCCGAATAACCAAGACACAGTCCACAGAACTCAAAAAGGCCAACAAGCTGAAGGCCCAAGTTAGAATGCCTCAGTCCTGCTTGTGAGGGACAAGAAAGCAACCACATGGGGGTGGTGGTAGGGAGAGACCTGGGATGGAAAGGGGATGGGGGCTGAGAGGGGAACATAACCGGGTATTGGGTAGGGGGAAAGGACTGAAATCCCTGAGGACCAGCAGAAAGAATGGAAACAGGCAACCTCAGGAGGTAAGAGGTTGGGGGGACCCTCCAGAATGTACCAGAGATCTAGGATATGAGAGACTCTCAGGACTTAGAGAGGGACTTTAGATGAAATGCCCTACATTGGGAAGATGAAACTTGTAGATCCCACCTCCAGCAGAAAGACAGGGCAGCAAGTGAGGGATGGGGTTGCTAAACCACAGTCACATCTCTGATCCATATCTTTTTCCTGTCTGAAAGAATTACAGGGATGGAAATGGAGAGGAGCCTGAGGAAAAGGTCCAGAAGTAGGATCCATCTCAAGGGGAGGCCTCAAGACCTGACACTATTACTGAGGCTATGGAGCACTTACAAAAATGGACCTATCATGACTGCTCTCTGAAAGACCAAAATAACTGGGTTTTATTACTTGGTTATTTTATATTTTGATGATAAATGTCTATCTTTTAAAAATTGTTTACTGGTTATTTATTTACATTTCAAATGTTATATCACTTCCCAGTTTCCTTTCCAAAAACCCCCTATCCCACCCTCCATTTCCCTGCATCTATGAAGGTGCTCCATCACCCATTCACCCACTCTGGCCTCCCTGCCCTGACATTGCCATACAATAGGCAACAAGTCTTCACAGGCTAAATGGCCTCCCCTCTCCTTGATGCCAGGTAAGGCCACCCTCTGCTACAAATGCAGAGATGTGTCCATGTGTCCCTCCATGTGTATTCTTTGATTGGTGATTTAGTCCCTGTGAGTTCTTTGGCTTCTGGTTGGTTGATATTGTTCTACCTATGGGGTTGTAAACCCCTTCAGCTCCTTCAGTCCTTCCCTCAACTCCTCTATTGGGGTCCCCTTGCTCAGTCTGTGGGTTGGCTGAGAGCATCCACTCTGTATCAGTAAGGTTCACTTAGAGCCTCTCAAAGGACAGTTACACTATGCTCCTGTCAACAAGAACTTCTTGGCATTGGTAATAGTGACTGGGTTTGGTGGCTGCATAGGGAAGGATACACAGGTGCAGCAGTCTCTGGATTGTCTTTCCTTCAGTCTCTCTCCACTCTTTTGCCATGTATTTCCTTTAGACAGGAGCAATTCTGGGTTAAAATTTTTGAGAATAGTGGGTGGCCCCATCCCCAACCAGGGGCTGTGCCTAACCTCTGGTTATGGTCTCCACAGGTTCTCTCTCCCCTAAGAGGCTCCCAGGACCCAATGGGGATGACATTAATGAAAACAGTTCTTAACAATAAAAGAACTACTGAGGGATTCACCATCCCTGATCTCAAGCAATACTACAGAGCAATAGTGATTAAAATTGCATTGTATTAGTACAGAGGCAGACAGGTTGATCAATGAAATAGACACCCAGAAAGAAAACCACACACTTATGGACACTTGATCTTTGAAAAAGAAGCCAAAAATATACAATGGATAAAAGAAAGAATTTTCAATAAATGGTGCTGGTCTAACTGGTAGTTGATATGAAGAAAAATGAAAATAGATCCATATTTGTCACCTTGTACATAGTTCAAGTCCAAGTGGATCAAGGACATCAATATAAAACCAGATACACTGAATCTAATAGAGAAAGTGAGAAAGAGCCTCAAACTCATTGGTTGGGGGTGGGGGGATTTTCTAAACTGAACTCCAATGGCTTAGGTTCTAAGATCAAGAAGTGATGAATCGAACCTCATGAAACTGGAAAGTTTCTGTATGGCAAAGGACATAGTCATTAGGACCTATAGATTGGGTGAGAAATCTTCACTAACCTCACATCCAATAGGAGACTAATATCCAAGATATATAAAAAATTCAGGAAGGTAAACTCCAAAACACCCAAACAACCCAATCAAAAAATGGGGTATTATACTTTAAAAAATCTAGTTGTTCATTGACAATATAGAGCAAAGCAGCAGATTTGTACAGTCTATTCTGTACATTTGAAATACTAGTTTATTCAAGGAACTTTTTAAATATAGACAATCATGACTTTAGGAGGAAATCATGTATGCATACAATGATGATTTTAAGGGAAAACATACAGTTTAACACTTTTAAACATAGTATTATATGGAGTTTTCCTTTATGATTTTTTTTTATTATTTAGAATGACTTTCTGCTCTTCTCCTAGTTAATGGATTTGGCCATGAGTAGGAATTTAAGTTTTCTCAGAAGACCTTTGTTTATGTAGCCATATAATTTATTTGTTTAGCTTTGAACATGAAGGATTATAAGAACCAATTTTCAAGTATTGAACTAGCCTTGTGAACATGAGGTTAACCCCCTTATTAATAATGTCTAAATATTTTTATAATTCATATGTACAATTTTATTTTTGATGCCAACGTCATAGTTGCATTGAAATATTTTTTTCTGAAGTTTCCTTTCTCATGCTATTGTTTTGGTGTGAAGATAATTCTAGCCTCATAGGATAGTGTTCTCTCTGATTCAGTTTTCTGGAAAAAAATGATTGTGGCAAATTGATATTTAATAGTCTTTAAATATTTGAAAGAACTCATAGATGAAACTAAGACCAATATATCGTTTTTATAAGATTGAAAATGATTGATTTAATATATATGGATATTTAGGCTATCTGCTTCTATTTACACAACATTCATTTTCTTTGAATTTTAGTAACTTGTATCTTTCATTTTAATCAAAGTTATAAAGTATAGATTTTGCTAATTCTTTCTTTGTTATTTCTTTACTATACATGGAATCAGCAATGGTAACTTCTATTTGATTTCTGACATTGGAATTTTGTGTATATAATATTATTGTTGGTGAGCCTGGCAATGGAGTTTTCAATATTACTTGTCTTTAACAATTTAGAGAATAGAATGGAGGGAGTGAGACAGGAAGGGTAATATAGAGGGAGAAGTAAGAAGGGCATGTAAATAAAACTAAGGAATTTTGAGAAAATCAAATAAAAGCATATGATTCTATAAGCTTACTTTTTATAATGGAGTTATGTTTTATGCCATTGGAGTGATAATCCCTCCTTAAGAGACAGACTATATAAAACAACCCCAGTGCCATGCATGGGAAATTCACCTTTTAACTTGTTGGTTGTTGGTGTCTAAGAGGTTTTCTAAATAATACAATCTATTGCTGTTACCCATAGTACATCCTCAAACTTGAAGGTAAGACTCAGCTGCTGACAACACTACAAACATTTATGAAGCAGGACTTGAAAGAATGAGGCTGGTACTGATTTGGGAGTTTCTTTTCTAAGGACTAGCTCTCATAACATCAGAAGGTGCTATGCAACATGCCAAGAGAGAAAAGGAATCAATAGCCAAAACCAGCTGTTAATCCTATAAACCACAACAAATGACCAGCCTGGTATGTTATCTCCAATTGCTTGCTAGTGATATTTTTATCTTGGTGGTAACTAACATCTATATAATTGGACTTAAGGGGGGTTCCCCGATTCCGCTGAGACTGATCTGAGCAGGTGAGAGTGTGGACTGCAGAGGCTAACAGGTTCTGGGACAGGCAGAAGCCACAGAGCTTCTGGGGCAGACCACATTTCGGGCTCCAAACATCCGGGCACCTTCCCTGCCACAGGAGAGGTGTCCGGCCTGCCTGGGAGGGCTTTGCCACAGCATCTGGGGGAGCCATCTTGGTTCCTGGATCCTGCCAAGACTAGTATGCACAGGTGAGAGTGTAAACTACAGAAGCTACATAGATTCTGGGACAAGACCTGTTACGAGCCTCATCTTCTGCCAGGAGGCAGGTCCAAACACCAAATATTTGTCCACTTTCCCTGCAAAAGGAGAGCTTGCTGGCAGAGAGTGCTCTTACCACTGAAACTCAGGAGAGACCTAGTCTTCCAGGTCTGCTAATAGAAGCTAACAGAATCACTAGAGGAACAAGCTCTAACAAGAGACAACTATATAAACTAACTCCAGAGATTACCAGATGGCAAAAGGCAAATGTAAGAATCATACTAACAGAAACCAAGACCACTCACCATCATCAGAACCCAGCACTCCCAACTCACCCAGTCCTGAGCACCCCAACACACCCGAAAAGCTAGAAATGGATTTAAAAGCATAACTCATGATGATGGTAGAGGACATCAAGAAGGACTTTAATAACTCACTTAAGGAAATACAGGAGAACACTGCTAAAGAGTTTCAAGTCCTTAAAGAAAAACAGGAAAACACAACCAAACAGGAAGAAGTTCTTAAAGAAAAACAGGAAAAGACATCCAAACAGGTGATGGAAATGAACAAAACCATACTAGACCTAAAAAGGGAAGTAGACACAATAAAGAAAACCCAAAATGAGGCAATACTGGAGATAGAAACCCTAGGAAAGAAATCTGGAACCATAGATGTGAGCATCAGCAACAGAATACAAGAGATGGAAGAGAATCTTAGGTGCAGAAGATTCCATAGAGAACATAAGCACAACAATCAAAGAAAATGCAAAATGCAAAAAGATCCTAACTCAAAACATCCAGGAAATCCAGGACACAATGAGAAGACCAAACCTACAGATAATAGGAGTAGATGAGAAGGAAGATTTTCAACTTAAAGGGCCAGCAAATATCTTCAACAAAATTATAGAAGAAAACTTCCCAAACCCAGGGAAAGAGATGCCCATGAACATACAAGAACTCTACAGAACTCCAAATAGACTGGACTAGAAAAGAAATTCCTCCTGACACATAATAATCAGAACAACAAATGCACTAAATAAAGATAGAATATTAAAAGCAATAAGGGAAAAGGGTCAAGTAACATATAAAGGCAGGCCTATCAGAATTACACAAGACTTTTCACCAGAGACTATGAAAGCCAGAAGAGCCTGGACAGATGTTATACAGACAGTAAGAGAACACAAATGCCAGCCCAAGCTACTATACACAGCCAAACTTTCAATTACCATAGATGGAGAAATAAAAGTATTCCAACGCATAACCAAATTCATACATACATTATCTTTCCACGAATCAGGGCTTCAAGGGATAATAACAGAAAAAAAACAATACAAGGATGGAAACTACGCCCTAGAAAAAGCAAGAAAGGAATCCTTCAATAAACCTAAAAGAAGACAGCCACAAGAACAGAATGCCAACTCTAACAACAAAAATAAAAGGAAGCAACAATTACTTTTCCTTAATATCTCTTAATATCAATGGACTCAATTTCCCAATAAAAAGACATAAACTAACAGACTGGCTACAAAAACAGGACCCAACATTTTGATGCTAACAGGAAACCCATCTCAGAGAAAAAGACAGACACTACCTCAGGGTGAAAGTCTGGAAAACAATTTTCCAAGCAAATGGTCTGAAGAAACAAGCTGGAGTAGCCATTCTAATATCTAACAAAATCGACTTCCAACCCAAAGTTATCAAAAAAAGTCAAGGAGGGACACTTCATACACATCAAAGGTAAAATCTTCCAAGAGGAACTCTTAATTCTAAATATCTATGCTCCAAATGCAAGGGCAGCCACATTAATTAAAGAAACTTTAGTAAAGCTCAAAGCACACATTGCACCTCACACAATAATAGTGGGAGACTTCAACACACCACTTTCATCAATGAACAGATCATGGAAACAGATACTAAACAGGGACATAGTGAAACTAACAGAAGTTATGAAACTAATGGATCTAACAGATATCTACAGAACATTTTATCCTAAAACAAAAAGATATACTTTCTTCTCACACCTCAGGGTACCTTCTCCAAAATTGACCATATAATTGGTCACAAAACAGGCCTCAACACACACACAAATATTGAAATTGGCCCATGCATCCCATCAGATCACCAATGACTAAGGCTGATCTTCAATAACAACATAAATAATAGAAAGCCAACATTCATGTGGAAACTGAACAACACACTTCTCAATGACACCTTGGTTAAGGAAGGAATAAAGAAAGAAACTAAAGACTTTTTAGAGTTTGATGAAAATGAAGCCACAACATACCCAAACTTATGGGACACAATGAAAGCATTTCTAAGAGGAAAACTCATAGCTCTGAGTGCCTCCAAAAAGAAACTAGAGAGAGCCACATTAGCAGCCTGACAACACACCTAAAAGCTCTAGAACAAAAGGAAGCAAATTCACCCAAGAGGAGTAGAAGGAAGGAAATAATCAAACTCAGGGGTGAAATCAACCAAGTGGAAACAAGAAGAACTATTCAAAGAATCAACCAATCGACGAGCTGGTTCTTTGAGAAAATCAACAAGATAGATAAACCCTTAGCCAGACTCACTAGAGGACACAGGGAAAGCATCCTAATTAACAAAGTCAGAAATGAAAAGGGAGACATAACAACAGATCCTGAAGAAATCCATAACACCATCAGATCCTTCTACAAAAGGCTATACTCAACAAAACTGGAAAACCTGGATGAAATGGACAAGTTTCTAGACAGATACCAGGTACCAAAGTTAAATCAAGATCAGGTTAATAATACATGAGACCCTATTGCTGTTATTTCCTAAACTGGCATAATATCTTTTTATTTATTTATTTATTTATTTTTTAATGTCCTTTTTTTATTATATATTTTCCTCAATTACATTACCAATGCTATCCCAAAAGTCCCCCATACCCTCCCCCCCACTTCCCTACCCACTCATTCCCATTTTTTTTTTTTTTTTGGCCCTGGCGTTCCCCTGTACTGGGGCATATACAGTTTGTGTGTCCAATGGGCCTCTCTTTCCAATGATGGCTGACTAGGCCATATTTTGATACATATGCAGCTAGAGTCAAGAGCTCCGGGGTACTGGTTAGTTCATAATGTTGTTCCACCTATAGGGTTGCAGATCCCTTTAGCTCCTTGGGTACTTTCTCTAGCTCCTCCATTGGGAGCCCTGTGATCCATCCAATAGCTGACTGTGAGCATCCACTTCTGTGTTTGCTAGGCCCCGGCATAGTCTCACAAGAGACAGCTACATCTGTGTCCTTTCCATAAAATCTTGCTAGTGTATGCAATGGTGTCAGCGTTTGGATGCTGATTATGGGATGGATCCCTGGATATGGCAGTCTCTAGATGGTCCATCCTTTTGTCTCATCTCCAAACTTTGTCTCTGTAACTCCTTCCATGGGTGTTTTGTTCCCAATTCTAAGGAGGGGCATAGTGTCCACACTTTAGTCTTCATTCTTCTTGAGTTTCATGTGTTTAGCAAATTGTATCTTATATCTTGGGTATCCTAGATATTGGGCTAATATCCACTTATCAGTGAGTACATATTGTGTGAGTTCCTTTGTGAATGTGTTACCTCACTCAGGATGATGCCCTCCAGGTCCATCCATTTGGCTAGGAATTTCATAAATTCATTATTTTTAATAGCTGAGTAAATGTACCACATTTTCTGTATCCATTCCTCTGTTGAGGGGCATCTGGGTTCTTTCCAGCTTCTGGCTATTATAAATAAGGCTGCTATGAACATAGTGGAGCATGTGTCCTTCTTACTGGTTGGGACATCTTCTGGATATATGCCCAGGTGAGGTATTGCTGGATCTTCCGGTAGTACTATGTCCAATTTTTTGAGGAACCGCCAGACTGATTTCCAGAGTGGTCGTACAAGCTTGCAATCCCACCAACAATGGAGGAATGTTCCTCTTTCTCCATATCCTTGCCAGCATCTCCTGTCACTTGAATTTTTAATCTTAGCCATTCTGACTGGTGTGAGGTGGAATTTCAGGGTTGTTTTGATTTGCATTTCCCTGATGATCAAGGATGCTGAACATTTTTTCAGGTACTTCTCAGCCATTCCATATTCCTCAGGTTAGAATTCTTTGTTTAGCTCTGAGCCCCATTTTTATTGGGGTTATTTGATTTTCTGGAGTCTGCCTTCTTGAGTTCTTTATATATATTGGATATTAGTCCCCTATCTGATTTAGGATAGGTAAAGATCCTTTCCCAATCTGTTGGTGGTCTTTTTGTCTTATTGATGGTGTCTTTTGCCTTGCAGAAGCTTTGGAGTTTTTTCTAACATCATCCTAAATATTACATTTATACTCACCAGCATGTGTATCTTTTACCCTTCATCAAATAAGCTTCTTTTTGCAGCACAGATAATTACAGAAACCCACAACTGGTCAAAACACAGAGATGGAGGCTGTGCAGCCTAGATTGATACATCTACCCTGCAACCCCTAAATCTAAGGTTCAAGAAAAATCATGGAGGATGGGTCAGAAAGTTTGTAAGAGCCAGAGGACCAGGATGTCTCCTGCTAGATAATGTCTTCTGGATATTCTACAGAGATGCTACAACCATAAAATCTCAGCAATATGCTTGCTGAAATAAGAATTGCATAATGACAATATCAGTTGACAAGCCAAAGTAGACAGAGGAAATTTCACATAGACCTCACCCCTAGATAAAGATCTCCAGTAATCAGTGGCTTCTGAGTGAGGGAGAATCACATTTTTCATGGTCAGGAAACATGAACAGAAATCAACCTTAAATACTCATCCCTAAATAAAGTATATATGCACAACACTAAATAGATACAGTAGGTTGCGTGTATGTGTGCATGTGCTTGTGCTTGCATTCATGTGTACATGTGCATGTGTGCATGTGTGTGTGCGTGTGTGTAATATAACAATACTAATTATAGAGATAGAAGAGTTATGGAACCAACCAAGATAATCCAACAGTAGAGGAATAGATGAAGAAAACTTGGTAGAGACCCATGAGGATTTCTTCTACTATGAAGAACAAACTTATGTTGTTTGTCAGAAATGACTGTATGTAATTAGGCTAGCTTCTGAAAGGCAAGTATGTGTTTTCTATCATTTGTGGTTCCTAGATTTCATATTTATATTAAGTATATATGCATATATGTTATGCGCATAGAAGAAAAGTCCATATGGGAACAAAAGGGGCTAATGTGAGGGAGAATGAAAAGGAGGAAGAAAGAGGGAGTATGCTCAATGAATGAGTGTACTTGATTGAAAATATGCTTATTTAACACATGACCATTCACAAGTAGTTGGAGATAGGAGAGGAGCTCTAAGAAGCACTATGTTCCAGATATCACATTGCTGCTGTTCCAATCATAAGCATACAGCAGCTGTGGCTACCTGTGCTAGACCTGAATATCAGCAGCAAAAATGGAGAAAGGCATAGGAATAGGAGGAGAGCTATTTGGGAAGAAGAAGGGTATCCTCAGGTGTGGGAGAAGTGAATAGTGGGAGGTAAATATGATCTCAATAACTATATTCTCTAATAAAAAATTCAAAATAAAAGAAATATAATTCATGGTAGTTTGACTGTGGTTGGCCCAGGATATTGCATTATTAGGAGGTGTGGCCTTTTTGTAGTAGGTGTGGCCTTGTTGGAGAAAATGTGTCACTATGGTGTTGGGCTTTGAGACCCTCCTCCCAGCTGCCCATGAGACAGTCTTTCTCTTGTCAGATCAAGATGCAGAACACTCAGGTCCTTCTTCAGTACCATGCCCGCCTAGATGAAGCTATGCCCTCCTTGATGATAATGGACTGAATCTTAAAACATGTAGGCCAGCCCCAATTAAATGTTTTCCCTTGTAAGAATGGCCTTGGTCACAGTGTCTCTTCACAACAATGGAAACTCAACTAAGATATAATTAAAAAGAATTGTCTTTGATTTAATTGGTTTTTCTCTATTGCTTTCCTACTGTTACAGTTTGTACTCAATTATTAAAATTAATTTTATGTTAGTATGCAAAGAAATGGGTTTCATTGTGACATTTTGAAGTACATATTAAATACATGGAACTAATATTTGATACATCCTTCTTCTTTGTTCCTATTCACTACCACTCTTTCCCCCCTCTTGTAAGTCTTTTTCCTTCTCTCACTGGACCCCTCTCTTCATGTCATGCAACCTTATATTATTCCTTCCCTTCTTCACCCCTCCCAACTCCTTTAAACTTCTTAGTCACTTTTCATTTGATTTTTTGTATGTGTGTGTGTGTGAAAATTTTAAAGAACTTGAAAACCTGTATTTGTTGAGTCAAAAAGGTGTGTTCAGTGAAAACAGCATTCAAAGTTTGACATTCTTGTAAAGAAAATCTCCACATACTGAAGACATAAACACTAAGCAAGGGATTACAGATAATCTTAACATTTCTGCTGTGCTCCAGTTTTGAAGTTTGTCTGCACTGAGAAGATTGAACATATAGTAAAAAAAAATAAAACAGTTTCCTTTTGGGGAGGAGGTGCCATTTCTCCAACCACTGTTTCTTTTCTTTTAAAAAAATTATTTTATTTTATTTTATTTTATTTTAGTTTAGTTTAGTTTATTAGATATTTTCTTTATTTACATTTCAAATGCTATCCTGAAAGTTCCCTATAAGCCCCCCGCCACCCTGCTCCCGTACCTACCCACTCCCACTTCTTGGCCCTGGTGTTCCCCTGTACTCAGACATATAAAGTTTGCAAGACATAGGGGCCTCTCTTCCCAGTGATGGCTGGCTAGACCATCTTCTGCTACATATGCAGCTAGAAACACGAGCTGGTAACACTGGTTACTTCTATTGTTGTTGCACCTATAGGGTTGCAGAAACCTTAAGCTCCTTGGGTACTTTCTCTAGCTCCTGCATTGGGGGCACTGTTTTCTATCATATAGACGACTGTGAGCATTTACTTCTGTATTTGCCAGGCACTGGCATAGCCTCACAAGAGACAGGTGTATCAGGGTCCTTTCAGCAAAATCTTGCTGGCATATGCAGTAGTGTCTGGGTTTGGTGCCTGATTATGGGATGGATCCCCAGGTGGGGTAGTCTCTAGATAGTCAATCCTTTTGTCTCAGCTGCAAACTTTGTAACTCCTTCCATGGGTATTTTGTTCCCTATTCTAAGGAGGAATGAAGTATCCACAGGTTGGTCTTCCTTCTTCTTGATTTTCTTGTGTTTTGCAAATTGTATCTTGGGTATTCTAAGTTTCTGGGATAATATCCACTTATGAGTGAGTGCATATCTAGTGAATTCTTGTGATTGGGTTACCTCACTAAGGATGATATTCTCCAGATAAATCCATTTGCCCAAGAATTTCATAAGTTCATTGATTTTAATAGATGAGTAGTACTCCATTGTGTGAATGCACCACATTTTCTGTATCTTTTCCTCTGCTGAGGGTCATCTGGGTTCTTTTCAGCTTCTGGCTATTATAAATAAGGCAGCTATGAACATAGTGGAGCATGTGTCCTTATTATCAGTGGGAACATTTTCTGGGTATATGCCCAGGAGAGGTATTGCTACATCTTCCAGTAGTACTATGTCCAAATTTCTGAGGAAACGCCAGACTGACTTTCAGAGTTGTTGTATAAGCTTGTAATTCCACCAACAATGGAGGAGTGTTCCTCTTTCTCCACATCATTGCCAGCATCTGCTGTCACCTGAATTTTTGATCTTAGCCATTCTGACTGGTGTGAGGTGGAATTTCAGGGTTGTTTTGATTTGCATTTCCCTGATGAGTAAGGATGTTGAACATTTTTTTCTGGTGCTTCTCAGCCATTCGGGATTGCTCAGTTAAGAATTATTTGTTTAGCTCTGTACCCCAATTTTTAATGGGTTTTTTGAATTTATGGAGTCCAGATTCTTGAGCTCTTTGTGTATATATTGGATATTAGTGCCCTGCCAGATTTAGGATTAGTAAAGATCCTTTCCCAATCTGTTCCTGTCCTTTTTGTCTTATTGACAGTGTCTTTTGCCTTACATTTGGCTGCTTTGCAATTTTATGAGGTCCCATTTTGTCTTATTGACAGTGTCTTTTGCCTTACATTTGACTGCTTTGCAATTTTATGAGGTCCCATTTGTCAATTCTTGATCATACAGCACAAGCCACTTCTGTTCTGTTTAGGAATTTTTCCCCAGTGCCCATATCTTCCAGGCTTTTCTCCACCTTTCTCCTTTATAAATTTCAGGGTATCTGGTTTTATGTGGAGTTCCTTGGTCCACCTAGACTTGACCTTAGTACAAGGAGATAAGAATGGTTCAATTCACATTGTTCTACATGATAACTGCCAGTTGTGCCAGCACCATTTGTTGAAAATGCTGTCATTTTTTTCACTGGATGGTTTTAGCTCCCTTGTCAAAGATCATGTCACAATAGGTATGTGGATTCATTTCTCTATCTTAGATTCTATTCCATTGATCTACCTGTTTGTCACTATATCAGAACCATGCAGTTTTTATCACAATTGCTAGCTAGTACAGCTTAAAGTCAGGCATAGTGATTCCCTGAGAGGTTCTTTTATTGTTGAGAATAGTTTTTGAGATCTGAGATTTTTGTTATTCCAGATGAATTTGCAAATTGCCCTTCCTATCTCAGTGAAGAATTGAGTTGGAATTTTGTTGGGGATTGCATTGAATCTGTAGATTGCTTTTGGGCAGGATAGCCATTTTGACTATATTAATCCTGCAAATCCATGAGCATGGGAGATCTTTCTATCTTCTGAGATCTTCTTTCTATTATTTATGCTGTTATTGAAGATCAGCCTTAGTTCATGGTGATCAGATAAAATGTATGGGATAATTTCAATATTTTTGTATCTGTGTAAGCCTGTTTTGTGACCAATTATATGGTCAATTTTGGAGGAGGTACCATGTTGTGCTGAGAAAAAGTTATTTCCTTTTGTTTTAGGATAAAATGTTCTGTAGCTATCTATTAGATCCATTTGTTTCATAACTTCTGTTAGTTTCCATGTGTCTCTGTTTAGTTTATGTTTCCAGGATCTAACCATTGGTGAGAGTGGGGTGTTGAAGTCTCCCACTATTATTGTGTGATGTGCAATATATGCTTTGAGCTTTGCTAAAGTTTCTCTAATGAATGTGGCTTCCCTTGTATTTGGAGCATAGATATTCAGAATGAAGAGTTCATCTTGGTAGATTTAAACTTTGATGAGTATGAAGTGCCCCTCCTTGACTTTTTTGATAACTTTGGGTTGGAAGTCAATTTTATTTGATATTAGAATGGCTTCTCCAGCTTGTTTCTTCAGACCATTTGCTTGGAAAATTGTTTCCAGCCTTTCACTCTGAGGTAGTGTCTGTCTTTTTCCCCTGAGTTGGGTTTCCTTTAAGCAGCCAAAGGTTGGGTCCTGTTTGTGTAGCCAATCTATTAGTCTATATCTTTTTATTGGAGAATTGAGTCCATTGATGTTAAGAGAACTTAAAGAAAAGTAATTGTTGCTCCCCTTTATTTTAGTTGTTTAAGTTGGGATTATGTTCTTGTGGCTGTCTTCTTTTAGGTTTATTGAAGGATTACTTTCTTGGTTTTTCTAGGGTGTAGTTTCCATCTTTGTGTTGGTGTCTTCCCTTTATTATCCTTTGAAGGGTTGGATTCGTGGAAAGAGATAGTGTGAATTTGGTTTTATCATGAAATACTTTGGTTTCTCCATCTTTGGTAATTGAAAGTTTGGCTGGGTATAGTAGCCTGGGCTGGCATTTGTGTTCTCTTAGTTTCTGTATAACATCTGTCCAGGATCTTCTGGCTTTCATTGTCTCTGGTGAAAAGTCTTGTGTAATTCTGATAGGCCTGCCTTTATATGTTACTTGACCCTTTTCCCTTACTGCTTTTAATATTCTATCTTTATTTAGTGCATTTGTTGTTCTGATTATTATGTGTCAGGAGGAATTTCTTTTCTAGTCCAGTCTATTTGGAGTTCTGTAGAGTTCTTGTATGTTCATGGGCATCTCTTTCCCTGGGTTTGGGAAGTTTTCTTCTATAATTTTGTTGAAGATATTTGCTGGCCCTTTAAGTTGAAAATCTTCCTTCTCATCTACTCCTATTATCTGTAGGTTTGGTCTTCTCATTGTGTCCTGGATTTCCTGGATGTTTTGAGTTAGGATCTTTTTGCATTTTGCATTTTCTTTGATTGTTGTGCTTATGTTCTCTATGGAATCTTCTGCACCTGAGATTCTCTCTTCCATCTCTTGTATTCTGTTGCTGATGCTCACATCTATGGTTCCTGATTTCTTTTCTAGGGTTTCTATCTCCAGAGTTGTCTCCCGTTGGTTTTTGTTTATTGTTTCTACTTCCACTTTTAGATCTTAGATAGTTTTGTTCAATTCTATCACCTGTTTGGTTGTGTTCTCCTTTAATTCTTTAAAGACTTCTACCTATTTAGCAGTGTTATCCTGTATTTCTTTAAGTGAATTATTAATGGCATTCTTAAAGTCGTCTACCAGCATCATGAGATATGATTTTAAGTCTGAGTCTTTCTTTTTGAGTGTGTTGGGGCATCCAGGACTGGCTGAGATGGGAGTGCTGGGTTCTGATGTTGGTGAGTGGTCTTGGTTTCTGTTAGTAAGATTCTTACTTTTGCCTTTCGTCATCTGGCAATCTCTGGAGTTAGTTGTTATAGTTGTCTCTGGTTGGAGCTTGTTCCTTCCTCCTGTTATTCTGTTTGCCTCTGTCTGCAGTCCTGGGAGTCCAGATCTCTCCTGTTTCTCAGTGTTCAGAGCACTCTCTGCAGGAAAGTGCTCCTCTTGCAGGGAAGGTGCACAGAGGTCTGGGGTTCAGACCTGCCTCCTGGCTGAAGATGAAGGCCCAAAACAGGGCCTGTCCCAGATGATTTGTTGCCTCCGCAGTCTGCATGCTCACCTGCACAGACAGGTCTCCAAAGTACCTGGGACATAAGATGGCTTCTTCACCTGCTCTGGCAGTCAGAGCCCTCCCAGGCAGACACCTCCTCTGGCAGGGAAGATGCCCGGATGTCTGGAGCCTGCTTTCATTTGATTTGTAAAATTATTTAATTTCTTCTGATTGACTTAGTTATTTATTTTACAGTTCCTCATGGTGGGCACCTGTACTTTTCCTTTTAGAAGTTTATAGTTTTCTAGTTTTTGTATTTAATGCTGTTTGTTTTCCTTTTGGCTTGCCACAAATTTTAATTCTAGAATTTTTCTTTTTGTTTAAAACTATTTTAAAATTATCTTCAGCTTTGTTCATTGGCCCATGGATCATGTAAAAGTCAATTTTAGATTTCCAAATATTTGAGATTCCTAGTTTAATTTGATTACCACCTTCCAGTCTGTGCCAGCACTGGGCCACCTTGGTCACAAATTCAGCAGACAGCCCCAAGGTCCTCAGAGGACTCTCCACCCCCAGGTGCCATCTGTTCAAACACCATCAGAGTGACTATGACCAACAGATGACTGGGACCAACAGGAGCCAGAGATGCAGGAACCCCACCCAAAAGTTGGTTCTAGTTCCTTCCAGTCAGCCCTGGTCAACCTTGATTGTCAACTCAGCTGACAGCTCCATGGCCCCCAGAGGAGGTGCCACACCCAGGCGCTCTAACACACCCAGCATCTTTGGTTTCCAGGATTCCAGGATCTCAGTAGGTTGGTCAAACCAGGATCTCAGGATCTCAGAGGAAGGTTGTATCCCAGGAACACTGACACAACCAGAATCTCAGGATCACAGGATCCTGGTATCACAGGATCACAGAGAAAGATAGACTCTGAGGAGCTCTGACTCAACCAGGGTTACAGGAAGGACAGGTTCCAATCAGATGTATCGAGGGCAGGGAACACTTGAGATAATCAGATGGCAAGAGGCTAGCTTACGAATAGAAGCAACAGAAACTGAGGTTACTTGGCATTATCAAAAGCCATTTTTTTTCTACCATAGCAAGTCCTGGATACACTATCACACCAGAAAAGCAAGATAAAGTCACTTTAGTTATCTAAAGTCACTTCTCATGCTGATGATGGAGGACTTTAAAAAGGACATAAATAACTCCCTTAAAGAAATACAGAGGGACACAGGTAAACAGGTAGAAGCCCTTAAAGAGGAAAACCAAAAAGTTCCTTAAAGAATTACAGGAGAACACAGGCAAACAGGTAAAAGCCCTTAAAGAGGAGACACAAAAATTCCTTAGAGAATCAGAGGAGAACACATCGAAACAGGTGAATGAATTGAAGAAAACCATTCAGGATCTAAAAATGGAAGTAGAAACAATAAAGAAATCATAAAGGGAGACAACTCAGAAGACATAAATCCCAGGAAAGAGATCAACAGCCATATATGCAAGCATTACCAACAGAATATAAGAGATAGAAGAAAGAATCTCAGGTGTAGAAGATTCCATAGAAAACATTGACACAACAATCAAAGAAAATGCAAAATGCAAAAAGATCCTTACTCAAAATATCCAGGAAATTCATGACACAATGAGAAGACCAAACCTAAGGCTATTGGGTATAGAAAAGAGTGAAGATTCCCAAGTCAAAGGGCCAGTAAATATCTTGAACAAAATTATAGAAGAATCCTTCTCTAACCTAAAGAAAGAGATGCCCATGAACATAAAGGAAGCATATAGAATTCCAAATATTTGGGACCAACCAAAGAGTACACATGGTGGGACTTATAGCTCCATCTACATATGTAATAGAGGATGGCCTAGTTGGTCATCAGTGGGAGGAGAGGCCCTTGGACCTGTGAAGGCTGTATGCTCCAGTGCCTGGGAATGTCAGGGCCAGGAAGCAGGAGTTGCTGGCTTGGGGAGCAGAGGAAAGGGAAGAGAATAAGGGGAGGGGGTTTTCAGAGGGAGACCAGGAAAGAGGATAACATTTGAAATGTAAATAAAGAAAGTATCTAATAAAAATTTTTAAAAAAGAAATTCATTGTCACATGGTAATCAAAACACCAAATGCATAAACAAAGAAAGAATATTAAAAGCAGTAAGGGAAAAAGGTCAAGTTCCATATAAAGGTAGTCTTATCAGAATTACACTTGACTTTTTGCCAGAGACTATGAAAGCCAGAAGATCCTGGACAGATGTTATACAGACACTAAGAGAACACAAATGCCAGCCCAGGCTACTATACCCGGCCAAACTCTCAATTATCATAGATGTGGAAATAAAGGAATTCCATGACAAAACCAAATTAACACAATATCTTTTCACAAATCCAACCCTTCAATGGATAATAAATGGAAAATGCCAACACAAATAGGGAAACTACACTATAGAAAAGGCAAGAAAGTAATCTTTCAACAAACCTAAAAGATGATAGCCACATGAACAGAATCCCAACTCTAACAACAAAAATAACAGGAAGCAACAATTACTTTTCCTTAATATCTCTTAATATCAATGGACTCAGTTCACCAATATAAAGACATAGACTAACAGACTGTTTATATAAACAGGACCCAACATTTTGCTGCAAATGGGAAACCCACCTCAGGTACAAAGACAGACACTACCTCAGAGTAAAAGGCTAGAAAACAAATTTCCAAGCAAATGATCCCATGAAACAAGCTGGAGTAGCCTTTCCAATGTTGAATAAAATTGACTCTCCACTGAAAGTTATCAAAAATGATAAGGAGGGACACTTCATACACATCAAAGGTAAAATCTACCAAGATGAACTCTCATTTCTGAATATCTATGCTACAAATTCAAGGGTATCCATATTCATTAAAGAAACTTTAGTAAAGCTCAAAGCACACATTGCACCTCACACAATAATAGTGGGAAACTTCAACACACAACTTTCATCAATGGACAGATCATGGAAACAGAAACTCAACAGAGTCACAGTGAAACTAACAGAAGTTATGAAACAAATGGATTTAACAGATATCTACAGAACATTTTATCCTAAAACAAAAGGATATACCTTCTTCTCAGCACCTCATGGTACCACCTCCAAAATTGACCATATAATTGGTCACAAAACAGGCCCCAAAAGATACAAGAAGATTGAAATTATCCCGTGTATCCTATCAGATCACCACGGACTAAGGCTGGTCTTCAATAACAACATAAATAATAGAAAGCCCACATACCTAAGCTGAACAGCTCTCTACTCAATGATAACCTGGTCAAGAAAGAAATAAAGAAAGAAATAAAAGACTTTTTAGAATTTAATGAAAATGAAGCCACAACATACCCAGACTTATTTTTTTCCATTTTTATTAGGTATTTAGCTCATTTACATTTCCAATGCTATACCAAAAGTCCCCCATACCCACCCACCCCCACTCCCCTACCCACCCACTCCCCCTTTTTGGCCCTGGCGTTCCCCTGTACTGGGGCATACAAAGTTTGCGTTTCTAATGGGCCTCTCTTTCCAGTGATGGCCGACTAGGCCATCTTTTGATACATATGCAGCTAGAGTCAAGAGCTCCAGGGTACTGGTTAGTTCATAATGTTGTTCCACCTATAGGGTTGCAGATCTCTTTAGCTCCTTGGGTTCTTTCTCTAGCTCCTCCATTGGGAGCCCTGTGATCCATCCATTAGCTGGCTGTGAGCATCCACTTCTGTGTTTGCTAGGCCCCGGCATAGTCTCACAAGAGACAGCTACATCTGGGTCCTTTCAATAAAATCTTGCTAGGGTATGCAATGGTGTCAGCGTTTGGATGCTGATTATGGGATGGATCCCTGGATATGGCAGTCTCTACATGGTCCATCCTTTCATCTCAGCTCCAAACTTTGTCTTTGTAACTCCTTCCATGGGTGTTTTGCTCCCACTTCTAAGGAGGAGCATAGTGTCCACACTTCAGTCTTCATTTTTCTTGAGTTTCATGTGTTTAGGAAATTGTATCTTATATCTTGGGTATCCTAGATATTGGGCTAATATCCACTTATCAGTGAGTACATATTGTGTGAGTTCCTTTGTGAATGTGTTACCTCACTCAGGATGATGCCCTCCAGGTCCATCCATTTGGCTAGGAATTTCATAAATTCATTATTTTTAATAGCTGAGTAGTACTCCATTGAGTAAATGTACCACATTTTCTGTATCCATTCCTCTGTTGAGGGGCATCTGGGTTCTTTCCAGCTTCTGGCTATTATAAATAAGGCTGATATGAACATAGTGGAGCATGTGTCCTACTTACCAGTTGGGGCATCTTCTGGATATATGCCCAGGAGAGGCATTGCTGGATCCTCCGGTAGTACAATGTCCAATTTTCTGAGGAACCGCCAGACTGATTTCCAGAGTGGTTGTACAAGCCTGCAATCCCACCAACAATGGAGGAGTGTTCCTCTTTCTCCACATCCACGCCAGCATCTGCTGTCACCTGAATTTTTGATCTTAGCCATTCTGACTGGTGTGAGGTGGAATCTCAGGGTTGTTTTGATTTGCATTTCCCTGATGATTAAGGATGTTGAACATTTTTTCAGGTGCTTCTCTGCCATTCGGTATTCCTCAGGTGAGAATTCTTTGTTCAGTTCTGAGCCCCATTTTTTAATGGGGTTGTTCAATTTTCTGAAGTCCACCTTCTTGAGTTCTTTATATATATTGGATATTAGTCCCCTATCTGATTTAGGATAGGTAAAGATCCTTTCCCAATCTGTTGGTGGTCTTTTTGTCTTATTGACGGTGTCTTTTGCCTTGCAGAAACTTTGGAGTTTCATTAGGTCCCATTTGTCAATTCTCGATCTTACAGCACATGCCATTGCTGTTCTATTCAGGAATTTTTCCCCTGTGCCCATATCTTCAAGGTTTTTCCCCACTTTCTCCTCTATAAGTTTCAGTGTCTCTGGTTTTATGTGAAGTTCCTTGATCCACTTAGATTTGACCTTAGTACAAGGAGATAAGTATGGATCGATTCGCATTCTTCTACATGATAACAACCAGTTGTGTCAGCACCAATTGTTGAAAATGATGTCTTTCTTCCACTGGATGCATACCCAGACTTATGGGACACCATGAAAGCATTCCCAAGCGGAAAATTCATATCCCTGAGTGCCTCCATAAAGAACCTAGAGAGATCATTCATTAGCAGCTTGACAGCACACCTTAAAGCTCTACAACAACAACAACAACAACAACAACAACAAAAAACCAAATTTCATCCAAGAGGAGTAGAAAGCAAGAAATAATCAAATTCATGACAGAAATCAACCAAGTGAACACAAAAAGAACTGTACATAGAATCAACCAAACCAGGAGCTGGTTATTGAAGAAAATCAACAAAATAGATAAACCCTTAGCCAGACTAACTAAGGGCATAGAGACAGTATCCTAATTAGCAAAATCAGAAATGAAATGGGAGACATAACAGAAATGAGGAAATCAAAAAAAAATCATTAGATCCTACTATAAAAGCCTATACTAAACAAAACTGGAAAACCTGGACTAAATGGACAATTTTTTGGCAGATACCAGGTATCAAACTTAAATCAGGATCAGATTAATGATCTAAACAGTCCTTTATCCCCTAAAGCAATAGAAACAGTCATTAAGAGTCTCCCAACCAAATAAAAGCCCAGGACCAGATGGGTTTAGTGGAGAGTTCCATCAAACCTTCATAGAAGACCTAATATCAACACTCCTCAAACTATTCCACAAAATAGAAGCAGAAGGTACTCTACTCAATTGGTTCTATGTAGCCACATTTACTCTGATACCTAAACCACATAAAGACCAAAAAAAGAAAGAAAAATTCAGACCAGTTTCCCTTATGGATATGGATGCAAAAATACTCAATAATATTATTGCAAACAAATACAAGAACACATTAAAAGGATCATCCAACAGGATCAAGTCGGCTTCAGCCCAGGGATGCAGTGATGATTCAATATACAAAAATCCATCAACATAATACACTATATAAACAAACTCAAAGAAAAAAAATATAACCATCTCATTAGATGTTGAGAAACCATTTGACCTAATCAAACTTTCATTCATGATAAAAGTCTTGGAAAGATCAGGAATTCAAGGCCCATACCTAAACATAATAAAAGCAATATACAGCAAACCAGTAGTCAACATCAAACTAAATGGAGAGAAACTCAAAGCAATCCCACTAAAATCAGGGACTAGAGAAGGCTGCCCACTCTCTCTCTACCTATTCAATATAGTGCTTGACGTCCTAGTCAGAGCATTTCAACAACAAAAAGAGATCAAGGGGATACAAATTGCAAAGGAAGAAGTCAAAATATCACTATTTGCAGATGATATGATGGTATTCTTAAGTGACTTCAAATATCCCACCAAAGAACTCCTAAACCTGATAAACAGCTTCAGTGAAGTAGCTGGATATAAAATTAACTCAAACAAATCAGGGGCCTTTCTTGACACAAAGGATAAACAGGCTGAGAATGAAATTAAGGAAACAACACCCTTGACAATAGTCACAAATAATATAAAATACCTTGGTGTGACTCTAACTAAGCAAGTGAAAGATCTGTATGATAAATTCTTCAAGTCTCTGAAGAAAGAAATAGAACAACTCAAAAGATGGGAAGATCTTCCATGCTCATGGATTGGCTGGATTAATATAGTAAAAATGGCCATCTTGCACCTACAGATTCAATGCAATCCCCATCAAAATTCCAACTCAATTCTTCATACAGTGAGAGAGAGTAATTTGCAAATTCACCTGGAATAACAAAAAAACAGGGATAGCAAAAACTATTCTCAACAATAAAAGAACTATTGTGGGAATCACCATCCCTGACCTCAAGGTGTACTACAGAGCAACTGTGAAAAAAACTGCAAGGTATTGGTACAGTTACATACAGGTAGATCAATGGAATAGAATTGAAGACCCAGAAATGGACCTGCAGACCTATGGTGCCTTGATCTTTAACAAAAGAGCTAAAACCATCCAGTGGAAAAAGACAGTGTTTTCAACAATCATGCTGGTTCAGAGGCCAGGCAACAGGTTGAAGTATGCAAATCAATCCATTCTTATCTCCATATACAATGCTCAAGTCCAAGTGGATCAAGGACCTCCACATAAAAAAAGATATACTGAAACTAGTAGAAAAGAATATGGTGAAGAGCGTCAAACACATATGCACAGGGGAAATTTCCTGAATAGAACACAAATAGCTTATGTTCTAAGATCAAGAATCGACAAATGGAACCTCATAAAATTTCAAATCTTTTTTAAGGCAAAGGACACTGTCAATAGGATAAAACAGCAACCAACAGATTGGGAAAATTTTTTTTACCAATCCTACATCTGGTATAGGGGTAATATCCAATATATACAAAGAACTCAAGAAGTTAGAGTCCAGAGAACCAAACAACCATATTAAAAATGGGGTAGAGAGCTAAACAAAGAATTCTCAAATGAGGAATACCGAATGGCTGAGAAGCACCTGAAAACATGTTCAACATCCTTAATCATCGGGGAAATGCAAATCAAAACACCCTGAGATTCCACCTCACACCAGTCAGAATGGCTAAGATAAAAAATTCAGGTGACAGCAGATGCTGGCAAGGATGTGGAGAAAGAGGAACATTTTTCCATTGTTGGTGGGATTGCAACCTGGTACAACCACTCTGGAAATCAGACTGGTGTTTCCTCAGAAAATTGGAAATATTACTACCTGAGGACCCAGATATACCACTCCTGGGCATATACCTAAAAGATGGTCCAACATATATCAAGGACACATGTTCCACTATGTTCTTACGAGCCTAATTTTTAATAGCCAGAAGCTGTAATGAGCCCAGATGTCCCTAAAGAGAGGAATCGATATATAAAATGTGATACATTTACATAAGGAAGTACTACTCAGCTATAAAACAATGAATTTATGAAATTCTTAGGCAAATGATCTACAGGATATCATCCTGAGTAAGGTAACCCAATCACAGAAGAACACACATGATATGCAATCACTGATTATCCCAGAAGCTTAGAATACCCAAGATTCAATTCACAGATCTCATGAAGCTCAAGAAGTAAGATCAAAGTGTGGATTCTTCACTTTTTCTTAGAATGGGGAACAAAATACCCATGGAAGGAGTTACAGAGACAAAATGTGGATCAGAGGCTGAAGGAATAACCATCCTAAGACTGCCCCACCTGGGGATCTATCCCATATATAATCACCAAACCCAGACACTATTGTGGATGCCAATAAGTGTTTGCTGATAGGAGCCTGATATAGCTGTCTCCTCAGAGGCTCTACCAGTGCCTGACAAACATAGAAATGTATGCTCTCAGCCAACCATTGGCCTGAGCACAGGGTCCCCAATGGAGGAGCTAGAGAAAGGACCCAAAGAGATGAAGGGGTTTGCAACCCCATAGGAGGAATAATAATATGAACTAACCAGTTCCACCCAGAGCTCCCAGGGTCTAAGCCACCAACCAAAGAGTACTCAGGGAAGGACTCATGGCTCTAGCTGCAAATGTAGCAGAGAATTGCCTTGTTGGACATCAGTGGGAGGAGAGGCCCTTGGTCCTGTGATGGCTCTATGCCCCAGTGTGAGATAATGCCAGGGCTAGGAATTGGGAGTGAGTGGGTTGGTGAGCAGAGAGAGGGGGAAGAGATTAGGGGGAGGGTGTCTTTCAGAGGGGAAACCAGGAATAGGGATAACATTTGAAATGTGAATAAAGAAAATATCCAATAAAAAACATAATTTCATTACCATCTGAGAATATATTTTGTGTGACTTCAATTATTTTAAATTGTTAAGATATTACATTTAAAAATCAGTTTTAATAGAATTGATAAGTTCATAGAAAAATTAAAATGAGTTACAGATTTTCAACACACTTTTTACCCACATATGTTAAAAACCTTTCCCATTTTCAATATTCTCTACTCCGGTAGTGTATTTGTTGTAAGTGATAGACTTATGTGGATCTGTCACTACTACTTTATATTAGGGTTTATTATTGGTTTTATAGATTCTTTGAGTTTGGACTATTATTTAATGAATAATGTGTATTCGTCATGATGGTGATATGTGGTGTATATTCATAGCCTTAAAATTCCCTTGTGTTCTGCTTTCTATTAATTCTACTTATTAATCTCCACTAATTCTTTTATTTTTACTATTTTTCTAGTCTGTAACAAAACTGTATTGTTGAAAGCACAGTATATACTCTTTCTAGAGTGGGTTCTTTCACTTAGTAATATACATTTATATTTCTATTATGTCTTTTCTTGGCTTGATGGCTCATTTTCTTTTAATACTGAATCATATTTTGCTGTCTAGATGTAACACAATTTATCTGTTCATTCATAGAAATACATCTTTGTTTTATGCCCCCCAAATATGGCTTATTTTCCACGTATATTTGAGAAGAATGTGAATTCTGATGTGAGGTTAAATATACTGTTGTTGAGATAATCTTTATCCTTTCTGACTTTCTGGCTGCTTAATTTATCTTTATCACTAATATATTTTCCCTGTTACAAAGTCAGTTTTGTTTATAATAATACTAGTGATCTTTCTTCACCTTGTTAAAAACATATTTGTGGTGGTTTGAATAGGTAAGGCCCCCATACACTCATGTGCTTGAATGTTTGGCCATTGGGGGTGGCACTATTAGGAGGTGTTTCCTTGTTTGAGTAGGTGTGGTCTTGTTGAAGGAAGTGTGTAACTGTGGAGGTAGGCTTTGAGGTCATATATGCTCAAGCTACACCTAGTAAGGCACACATTCTCCTGCTGCTGCCTGTGGATCAATATGTAGAATTCTAAGCTTCGTTCAGCACCATGTCTGTCTGCCCACTAGCATGCTTCCCACTATGATAACATGGACTACACCTCTGAGCCTGTAAGTCAGTCCCAATTAAATGTTGTCCTTATAAGAGTTGCCTTGATCATGATGTTTCTTTTCAACAATAAAACCTAAACTAAGATGATACTTCTATCTTTTCTGGTAAAGTTTTTATTAAACACTGGTTAGGTCTTATTTGTCTCTAGTGCTGCATTTTGATCTTTGGCATTGAGAATTGTAGCTACATTTAGATTAATTAATATAGATTGACCATATCTATATTTTTATTTGTTGTAAGACATACATTTTTGTACACTCTGATCTTAACTGACCATTTTACATGATTACATTTTTGGCTCACCTGTTAGAATACAAATTATTTCTTTCTCAAACTTTATATGCCTCAATACAGGGGAACGCCAGGGCCAAGAAGTGGGAGTGGGTGGGGAAGGGTGTGGGGAACTTTTGGGATGGCACTGGAAATGTAAATGAAATAAATACCTAATTTAAAAAATTTTTAAAAATGTCAGAGATAGTTACAAACCTTTATGCATGTATTTTAATTAATTTAGGTCTACCTGTAAATAGGATTAATTGATATCATTAGTGAAGATACCCCATAACTGTGTATTTCAAATTATTTTCTTTGGTTCATTATGACAATATTGTTTATTATTTCATTTGTTCATATGTTAATATTACCTTATGTGCTATTGTTATTTATACTTTAACCAAAAATTTCAAAAGGGGCAGGGGCTGAATCGATTGCTCAGAGATAAAGTACACTTGCTGTATTTTCAAAAGTCTTGAGTTTGGTTCCCAACACTTACATGGTGGTTCATAACCATTGGAATCTCTGGTTACAGGGGATCCTATACCATTTTCCAACTTCCTTTTTTAAGGCATTTTTTCTTATTACATATTTTCTTCATTTACATTATAAATGGTATCCCCAAAGCGCCCCCCCCCGCTCCCCAATGCACCTACTCCTGCTTCCTGCCCTGGCATTTCCCTGTACTGGGGCATATGATCTTTACAATACCAAGGGCCTCTCCTGCCATTAATGGCAGACTAGGCCATCCTCTGCTACATATGAAACTAGAGACACAGCTCTGGGGATACCGGTTAGTTCATATTGTTGTTCTTCCTATAGGGTTGCAGATGTCTTTTGCTACTTGGGTACTTTCTCTAGCTCCTTCATTAGGGACCTGTGTTCAATCCAATAGATGTCTGTGAGCATCCACTTCTGTATTTGCCAGGCATTTGGCATAGTCGAACAAGAGAGAGCTATGTCATGGTCCTGTCAGCAAAATCTTTCTGGCATATGCAATAGTGTCTGGGTTTGGTAGTTTTATAAGCGATGGACACCTGGGTAGGGCACTCTCTGGATGGTCTTTCCTTCCATCTAAGGTCTGAAATTTGTCTCCGTAACTCCTTCAATGAGGATTTTGTTCCCCATTCTAAGAAGTAGCAAAGTATTCACACTTTGATCTTCCTTCTTCTTGAGTTTCATGTGTTTTGAAAATTGTGTCTTGGATATTCTAAGTTTCTGGGCTAATATCCACTTATCAGTGAGTGCATATCATATGTGTTCTTTTGTGATTGGGTTACCTCACTCAGGATGATATGCTCCAGAGCCATCCATTTGCCTAAGAATTTCATTAATTCTTTGTTATTAATTGCTGAGTAGTACTCCATTGTATAAATGTACCACATTTTCTGTATCCATTCCTGTATTGAGGGACATCTTGGTTCTTCAAGCTTCTGGCTATTATGAGTAAGGCTACTATGAACATAGTGAAACACGTGTCCTTATTACAAGTTGGAATATCTTCTGGGTATATGTCCAGGAGAGGAATTGCTGGATCTTCTGGTAGTACTATGTCTAATTTCCTGAGGAACTGCCAGAATGATTTCCAGAGTGGTTGTACCAGCTTGCAATCCCACCCAAAATGGCGACTTGTCCCTCTTTCTCCACACCCTCGCCAGCATCTGCTGTCACCTGAATTTTTGATCTTAGCCATTCTGAGTGGTGTGAGGTGGAATCTCAGGGTTGTTTTGATTTCTATTTCCCTGATTATTAAAGCTGTTGAACATGTTTTCTGGTGCTTCTCAGCCATTCGGTATTACTCATTTGAGAATTCGTTGTTTATCTATGTACCCCATTTTAATGGGGTTATTTGATTTTCTGGAGTCCATCTTCTTGAGTTCTTTATATATATTGGATATTAGTCCCCTATCTGAATTAGGATTGGTAAAGAGCCTTTCCCAATCTGTTGGTGGCCTTTTTGTCTTATTGACAGTGTCTTTTGCCTTAGAGAAGCTTTGCAATTTTATAATTTCCCGTTTGTCAATTCTCAGTCTTACAGCACAGGCTTTTGGTGTTGTGTTCAGGAATTATTCTCCTGTGCCCATATCTTCAAGACTTTTCTTCACTTTCTCCTCTATAAGTTTCAGTGTCTCTGGTTTTATGTGGAGTTCCTTGATCCACTTAGACTTGACCTTAGTACAAGGAGATAAGAATGGATCAATTCACATTCTTCTATATGATTACTGCCAGTTGTGCCAGCACCATTTGTTGAAAATGCTGTCTTTTTTCCACTGGATGGTTTTAGCTCCCTTGTCAAAGATCAAGTGACCATAGGTGTGTGGATTCATTTCTGGGTCTTCAATTCTATTCCATTTATCTTCCTGTCTGTTGCTGTACCAGTACCATACAGTTTTTAATCACAATTTCTCTAGTGCAGCTTGAGGTCAGGCATGGTGATTCCACTAGAGGTTCTTTTATCATTGAGAAGAGTTTTTGCTATCCTAGGTTTTTTGTTATTCCAGATGAATTTGCAAATTGCCCTTTCTAATTCATTGCCAATACCACGCAGTGGGTTTTGTTTGTTTGTTTGTTTTTGTTTTTGTTTTTTTGTCACAGAATTTTTTGGTTTCTCCATCTATTGTAATTGAGAGTTTTGCTGGGTATGGTAGCCGGGGTTGGCATTTGTGTTCTCTTAGTGTCTGTATAACATCTGTCCAGGATCTTCTGGCATTCATAGTCTCTGGTGAGAAATCTGTTGTAATTCTAATAGGTCTGCCTTTGTATGTTACTTGACCTTTTTCCCTTACTGTTTTTAATATTCTATCTTTAGTGCGTTTGTTGTTTTGATTATTATGTGTCAGGAGGAATTTCTTTTCTGGTCCAGTTTATTTAAAGTTCTGTAGGCTTCTTGTGTGTTCATCGGCATCTCTTTCTTTTGTTTTCTTCTATAATTTTGTTGAAGATATTTATTGTCCCTTTAAGTTGAAAATCTTCATTTTTATCTATACCTATTATCTGTAGGTTTGGTCTTCTCATTGTGTCTTGGATTTCCTGGATGTTTGGGGTTAGGATCTTTTTGCATTTTCTTTGATTGTTGTGTCCATGTTCTGTATGGAATCTTCTGCACCTGAGATTCTCTCTTCCATCTCTTGTATTCTGTTGTTGATGCTCACATGTATGGTTCCTGATTTTTTCCTAGGGTTTCTATATCCAGAGTTTCCTCCCTTTGGCTTTTCTTCATTGTTTCTACTTCCATTTTTAGATCTTGGATTGTTTTGTTCAATTACATCTCCTGTTTGGTTGTGTTTTCCTGTAATTCTTTAAGGGATTTTTGTGTTTCCTCTTTAAGGTCTTCTACCTGTTTAGCAGTGTTTTTCTGTAATTTCTTAAGGGATTTTTGTGCTTCCTCTTTAAGGGCTTCTACCTGTTTAGCAGTGTTCTCCTGTATTTCTTTAAGTGAGTTATTAATGCACTTCTTAAAATTCTATACCAGCATCATGAGAAATGATTTTTAATCTGAATCTTGCTTTTTGAGTTTGTTGGTGTATCCAGGACTCGCTGTGGTCTGTGTTCTGGGTTTTGGTGTTTCCCCATGGTCTTGGTTTCTGTTAGGAAGATTCTTTCATTTACCTTTTTGCCATCTAGTAATCTCTGGTGTTAGATGTTCTAGCTGTCTGTGTCTGGAGCTTGTTCCTCCTGTGATTCTATAGTCTCTGTCAACACTCCTGGGAGACCAACTTTTTTCCTGAGTCCCAGTGGTCAGAGCACTCTCTTCAGGCAAGCTCCCCTCTTGCAGGGAAGGTGCACAGAAGTCTGGAGCACAGATCCACCTCCCAGATCCACCTCTGAACCTCAGGGTCAGAGCCCTCCCTAGAGGCCCTCTGCTTATTTTTTTTTTGAACAGATGTTGCATTCCACTCACCAGTGATCTCAAGATCCTGGGTGTACTAGGGTTTCTGCAGTGTGGAGAGTCCTCTGGGGACCTTGGAACCCTCCGCTGAGATCATGCCCAAGATAGCTGCATATGTAGCAGAAGATGGCCTAGCCGGCCATCATTGGGAAGAGAGGCCCCTTGGTCTAGCAAACTTTATATGCGCCAGTACAGGGGAATGCCAGGGCCAAGAAGTGGGAGTGAGTGAGTAGGGGAGCAGGGTTGGGGGGAGGGTATAGGGGACTTTTGGGATAGCATTTGAAATGTAATGAAGAAAATATCTAATAATAATAAAAAAGAAAACATCAAAAAAAAGATAGCTCAGCGGTCCCTTTTCCAACTTCGGTGGGCACTATGTATACATGTTTTGTACAAATATACATGCAGGCAAAATACTCATACATACAAGATAAAATAAGAGAGGCCCCTAGGTCTTGTAAACTTTATATGCCCCAGTACAGTGGAACTCCAGGGCCAAGAAGTGGGAGTGGGTGGGTAGGGGAGCAGGGCATGAGGTGGGTATAGGGGACTTTCAGGATGGCATTTGAAATGTAAATAAAGAAAATATCTAATAAAAAAATTGGAAAAAATTAAAGCAGGTGAGGTTGGGAGAGAAGGTGTCACAATGGTAGCAAAATCGAAACACATTATATTCAACTATGAAAGATTTAAACCATAAATAACAAAGAAAAAAAAAACAAGATAAAAGTTAAAATTTCTATAATCTATGGATAATAAAATCAGTCCACTATTCTTTTAAAATAGGCCGAGGATGAGATTCTGACTACATTTTTTTCTTCTACCTTATGGATTCCTTGACTACTTCTTGTAGAAAGGTACTCCTGGCACAAAATGCTTCATGTCTCAATCCTAGAAAGTCTTCTTTCCCTTCCCTTTGGAAAGCAAATTTTATTAAGTATTGAATTATATGTTGGTGGGTCTTTCCTTCAATCTCTTTCAAAATTGCAGAAAAGAAGTTCATTGTGGTTTATATTTGTGTTCTTTTATAAGCAAAATGGATTTTCTCTGGGTTTCTTTAAAAAGTGTATTGTTATCTCCAATTTCTATACTTGAATATGATGTATTTATATGATATTTTGAATATTTGAATTGCTAGCTATGTTCTGAAAATCCTAGATCCATGGCTTGGTGTCTAACATTGATTTTTTTTGGAATGTTACATGCAATGAATACTTGTAATATTTCTTCTCCCTTTTTTCTTATTTACATGTAATACATTATGTGGAGATTTTACACAGTTCTTGGTTCTTTGTTTTTAATGCCATTTCTCTTTGCACTCAGCTTTGAAAAATGTCTATGGACCCACCACTAAGATAACTTTCAGTTCCTGAGCTCTGTTGATTTCACTAATGAACCCATTAAAAGCCTTCCTCATTTTCATTTTAAAGAGCATTTAAAACATTCTTACTTTGAATTCCCATCACTCTGACTATATTACTCATCTCCTCCTACATGTTGCTTACTTTTTTATTAAATCCTATAATAAACTTACTTAAAAATTCCTCTCTGAAAGGTCCCCAATCATTAGTACATGTGAGTATTGTTCTGTTGCTTATATTGCTTCTTCAGACTGTGGTTTTTCTTGCCTTTTGCTGTACATTGTAATTCTGGTTGAAAACTTAGTACATATTTGGTATTAGAAATTAAGGTGACTAAGCCTCTAATTTGAGAATTCATGTTCAGCTCACCAGGAATTTGGTTGTATTTAAGCCCTTCCATAATTTTAGGTGCTGTAAGCTTTCACTTTTTCTAGTGGTCTTGTTTTCATTTCCTCAGTTGATGTTGCACTAAGTTTTTCTATGAAGGAGAGATATGTCTCTGCCTTGCAGCCCTTTTAACTCTAATTGTACTGAAAGCTTGTGTGGTGATAAGGTGTGAAGTAGTGGTGGGGGCATTGAAATTTTAATTACCCTATCTTAATCATATGAAATAAGGTGGTTTCATCATGATATTTGTGTGTATGTGTACACATACTTTGTTCCTATTCATATCTTATTGCTCCCTCACATCCTTGAAGGAGGCAACTTATAATCTTCTGATTGAATCTATTTTTAATGGGCCTGTGCCTCTGAGATGTAATCTTTTAAAAAGACTTTCTATAGTGAGACCATTTTCTATTCTACCCCCCATTGCTGTCCTTGTCTAAAAATATTGCTGATCAATTTTCTTAAAATTCTCATTCTTTTGTCAGGTGTGGTGGGTGGAAGCAATATAAGTAAGTGGTCTGCCTGGGCTACAAACTAAGATCCCTGTCAAAAAACAAACAAACAAACAAACAAACACCCCTCCAAAAACCAAAACCAAATCTTTGTCTCTTTTGGAATACTGTTGTTTTCTGTAAAACAGGATGGTTAGAGGATGCTGGGAATTTGAGGGCTGTCTCTTCTTTCTGATGATATAAAGTTTCAGAATTACTGTTAATGGCTTTAAGAAACCTGGAGAATCAAAAAAACCAAAAAAAAAAAAAAAAAAGAAAAAAGAAAAAAAGGAAAGAAAGGAAAGAAACCTGGAGAAGATATATTATATGGAATGTTCTAGATATACTTCATAATGGTGACTTTTCTAGTCTTTTCTCCCAAAGTCATAAGATTTTCTATGGAGTCTAGGACCTTTATGTGAGATCCTGGTAGGGTTCTAAGAGGGAAAGTGTGGTTTGAGTGAGATTGGCTTCCATAGGCTTATATATTTAAACACTTGGTTCTTAGCTGGTAGAACTGCTTTGGAAAGGGTTAGGAAGAGGTCTGGCCTTGGAGGATGTGTCACTGGAGATAATATTTGAAGTTTTAAAGTACCACAGTCTTGCCCTCTGTGCCTACAACTTGTGGATGGTAAGTTCTTAGCTACTGCCTCCATCTCACACCTGCCTGCCTGTTGCCATGCGCTCTGCTATGATGACCATGGACTCATCCTATAAAACTGCAAGTAAGACCCCAGTTAAAGCATATATTCACAGCAATAGGATGTAATGAAAACCAAAAGCATACACAATTGTGGGGCTTAATCTATTAGATTCCCCCTAGTTTCCCATTCTCATTCTAATCCACACTCATCTTCATAAATGTTCCAAATTAACCATTTCATTGTTCCTACCACCTTATAGCCCCAATGTTTTCTACTCCAGTAAAACAGATTTCAGTTGTTATAGACTATGAGTGTGTCTCTTTCTCCAGGTTTGGTGATAACAATTTATACTAGTAATTTGGATTTTTGATGAATCAAGGAAAAGTTGTTGCTGTTTTTGTTTTAATATTTTATTTCTAATTAGCATATAAAAGTAATAGAATTCATTATGGTACCTTTTGTTATTCCTCTATCACTTCTCTTCCCATTCTCTGTGCTCCAATACATATCTATCCCAGTTTCCATTTGAATTTCTTTTTTATCTTTTGAGAGTTTTGCATGTTTTGATTGTATTTACCCCATTCAACTTTTCCATACCCTTCCCTACTCACACAATTTTGTGTCATTTTTCTTTAAGCCATCAAAATTATTATTAATTTTTGTGACCCAAATATTCTTGGATGTTGATATTAGAGAAAACTTTCTCTCACTCTCCTGGAAATTAACAACTGAAAATTGCTCCATGTCAGGGTAATAATATTTCATGCCTAACTCCCATTTCCATGCTGAGATTTGGTATGGTTTGTACTTGCTATTTTGTACCATGCCACAGGTATTGTGATTTCATATGTGCAGCTGTGGGCTTTGAATAAGAGCTATGGTCCCCATAGGCTCATATATTTATAAAGGATTAGGTTTTAAAAAAACCCATGCCAGGCCCAAAGTGTCTTCCTGTAGCTTGTGTGTTCAGATGCAGAACTTTCAGATAGACCTCTATGCTTCCCATCATGATGACAAGGGATTAACCTCTGAAACTGTAAGCAACCCCCAATTAAATGCTTTCCTTTGTAACAGTTGTTTGGTTATGGTGTCTCTTCACAGCAAAAGAACAGTTACCAAAACAGTAACCATATTGCAATGCCTAGAAGACAGTCTTTCCTTTTAGTCATTCACTTATTCTGGCTCTTTGACACTTTCCACCTCATTTGCCACAATGATCCCCAAGCCTTCAAAGTAAGGGACATAGTATAGATGTTCCATTTAGGGCTGAGCATTCTGCAGTTTCTTATTCCCTATACCTTAACCAGTTGTGTTAATCACCATCTCTTAGAAAAGTTTCTCAGATGATGGTAAAAGATGCATCAATCTTTGGGTATAACAACTAGTCACCAGGAGTCAGTTTAATACTATATTCATTTGGAGTCAGTTTAATAATATATTCATTTAACAGAATAATAATATCAGGTTCTCCCCTAGGTCCTATGCCTATCTAGCCAAAGTTTATTGACCTGATAGTAGTACCAGGCATGGTTTTCATTTTATGGAGCAGGACTTAAGTTGAGTCAAAAAAGTAATTGGTTACTCCCATGATGAGCCACCACAATTGCACCAGTGGGTGTGTCTTGCCAAGTGAATTATTATTGTAGCAGCTGGGTGTGATTGATGGTTACTTTTCTTCTCCAATAACATATATAGCACCTTCCAGCTCTATGAAAGCTAGTAAGAAAGAATAGAGTTTCCAGGTCAATGTTAGCTTTTCTATGATTCGAGTATGAGGTAGCTGCAATAATAGTGTCTTACTGTCAAGTTCTGAAAGGTGAACAAGAATAATGAAAATTACTTCTTTATAGTTTTGTTCAACTTTTTAAGCTGCTTGTGTGTTGACTCAAAAGCCAAATGTCGAGAATAGAACTTTCTTTGATGCTGGGTATTGAATCCAGGATTTGTCACACTTGTTAGGCAAGTGTTCTATCACTAACATATATCCACTCATAACCAGTGTAATGATTTAAAAAAATAATTAGTTAATCATGTGGGTATGCATGTCTGTGTGCAGATATGTGCTGTGAAGCATGTTGTGAAATTGGAGACAATTTGGGGCAGTCAATTCTCACCTCCTACATGTGGTTCCTTAGGACTGAACTCAGGTCATTAGCCTTGGCAGCAAGAACCTTTGTGTGCTGAGTTATCTCACTAGCTCACCTTTTAAAACGTCATCTTCTCATGTTCATTGTTAATATATAGAAAGAGAACTGTATTTGTATGTTGATATTGTATTCTATGGCATTGTTTAATATGTTTCAAAGAGGGCAATTTTTATACATTACTTGGTATTTTCATGTAGATAATCATGCCAACTGTAAATAGTTACAGTTTCAGATAATCTTTTTTCCTTACTTTGTATGCATTTTATTTGTTATTCTTACTTAAACACAGTCTCCAAATTTACCAATATTATCTTGAGTATAAATGCTGAGAAAGGTATTCTTACATATTTTAAAGTTGCAGGAAAAACTAGCCAAATATTTTGCCATTAATTATGTTAGATTTTTTTAAAAAAAGCTTCCATTTATTTTTTAATATGTGCATTACAGGAAAAGCACAAGAAGGCAAGAACAAAGTCACCCAGTTTCAAGCAACTTAGCTTGATATGTCGTTCTAAGTCCTGCAAATGTGCACACACTTGGGTAATTGAGATTATACAGTATGTACCATGCTTTCCCCACATTGTGAATATTCACCAACTAAAAACCCCATGCTACAAAAGGATTTTGATAACCAAGAATACACCATGCCATCTCAATCTGTCAGACAAAATTGTAATCCTGTCTTCCTTGGCAACAGAAATTTCATAGAAGACAAAAATGCCCGCAGGCCTCTAGATAGACGTACTGGCAAAGTTACAATTAAATTCTGCATTCACTCAGTCTCAGCTGACAAGAAAACACAAAGTAACAGACCACACTAAGTATAGCATTCCTAAGCTTATCATCAGATCTAAACACTAACATATGTAGAAGAAGGGGTGTTCCCACGCAACAAATGTATTCCTAAAGAGCAGCTGGGAGATGCACCTACAGCAGGAACTCTCAGGATGTCAGTCTCAACACACCTGCAGACCTCACTCTGTGAACCTCTCACCCCTCTAGTCCGCCTAGCAACATGAATTTCCCCACACTGTCCAGACATGGCTTAGCAGTTCCACTTTCAAGAGGGAGCCCTTTTCTCAATTCTACCATATTCACTAGCTCTACTTTTAACCATGTGCTCTCCTTTAGGACGTAACATTCCGATGACAACTGTGCATAATGAACACAAATATTTTACCAAGATGCACAAAGGGGCCGGGGTACAGTTATCTTCTGGACACAGAGGCACTTGCAGTCTTTCCCTCTTTCATCCTCTTCCTTGCACACCTCCTAAGTGCTGATGATGCTAGTGAGAGCATTAACAAAGACCATGTCCACAAGACAGCCCTTCCCAAAGCCTAGCCTGACCTTTAGTGATTCTTTTTGCTCTGTTTTAGATGTTTTGTAGCTGTGCTTATTACATTAAAATCATTATATTGAATCTTAATGTTTATGATGTTTTCATTATGAAAGATTGATTTTTATCAGATGTGTTCAATCTGTTGGTATAGGGCCATATGATAAATTATGTTGTTTGAATGACATATTTTGAGCCTACTTTCTTATCTTGAATAAAGTCTACTTAACTATAGTACGCAAGTTTATTTTTGACATTGACAGGTTTAAAACATTAATTTTAATTACGTGTCTATCATTATACAGTTAATTTTATTTTACTATTCCTATCTGACTTTGGTATCATCATAAAACACATTGGGCAGTGTTAATCCCTCTTTTGGACAGTTGAGTTTCTTTCTTTATACATTTTGTAAAGTTCCCCAGTGAAACCACCTGAAAATATAGTCTTCTTTAGGGGGGCATCTTTAAATTAGGAGTCTTACTACTTTAATAATTATAGAATTATTCAGGTGTTCTGTTTTATTTTGTTTAGATTTTTGGTTTGCAAAGAATGATTCTATTTCAAATTGAAGAGTTTACAGCTATATTTTTTTCTTAGCATCATCTTATTAGCCTATAAATGTCCAGAGGCCTTCTGTGATAATTCTCTTTTATTAATAACATCAACAATAGGCTCCTTTTCTCTTTTTCTAGTTGTCAGCCTTGCTAGAAAATTTTCACATTTATCACTCTTTAAAATACAGGACTTTTTTGTTTTATTTTGTTCTTTGCTGCCTTCCTGCTTTTATTTTCTTTCTTTCTTTTTAAAAAGATAGTAAAGTTTATTTGTAGAGATTGGGATTATTTTATGTATTTTTATAACTTTATTATTTCTTCTCTCTATGTAGATACATTTTCTGGGTTTTTTTTTTTTTTGATAGGATTTTGTTTTCTTTTCCTAGGTAAGCATTTAGTGGTACACATTTTCACTTTAAATTTACTTGTATAGTGCAACATGCATTTCTTTTTGCTATTCTTTTATTTTTATTCTATTGATACCTTTTTATCACCTCTGAGACATTTAGTTTGTTTAGATGATTACTTAAGTTTGTAAAAGTTTCTAGATCTTTCTCTGATCTTGCTATTATTGACTGGTAGTACTGTCTGTCTCACCCACTCTGTGTGGCACACATTTGCTCTAGAGGAGTAATAAGGTTATGGTAGGCCATATTCTATTGCTAAAATGCTAGCTAAGAATGGAAGGCATGGATCACAGATTTCTGTTGAATAGGAACTCATAAAGGTTTTATTTCTATGTTGTTTTTCTAGTTGTGTGGGGAAGGTCTAAAGCTGGTACATCCTTTACCATCTTTCAGAGTTCTTTATTTTTTATTTGCAATGTTTATACAGTACTTAGTATATAGGAATGGTTCTTATGATTTCCTCAGGGATATTTTTAAAAAATAGATAATTCCTATATTATACAATTTAGCATTTAGAATGCATAATTCAAGTTTTAGAAACCTTCAGAGTACTGTCATCATCACCAAAAGAATCCATAGACTTTTGAACTGTCACTCTACATTCTTCCCAACTCCTAAGTCTATGTAACTACCAAACGTTCTATTCCTGTTAGTGCCTATTAAGTGTATTTTTTTTATAGTAAAATCATGTAGAATGTGATTTTTTGTGAGTGATTTCATTTTATTTAGCATATTTTCTAAATTCTTCTATGTTGAGTCAGAACTTCATTCATTTTTAATGCTGACTAATATTTCACTTTATGGCTATTCCATGTTTAATTTGCATTTAGCTGGAAAACAATGTTAAGCATTTCACATATTTTCCTCCATTCTTTGGTAATGTATCAAAATTTTTGCCCATCATTTTACCTAGCATTTAAAATAGTGTATTTTTTTTTGTAATACAATCTGAATAACCAGTTTGTGACTCAACCTTCATTCTCTTGTGTCTTTTGAGGAGTATAATTAATTTTTTTTTAAAAAAAACCTAGTACTTCATTTAAGAATTCTGTGAATCTGTATTTTGGTATCATTGCTAAGAAATCTGCTTAGTTCAGGACCATAAAGCATATCACTCACGGTTAACAATTGTATGAGGAGAAAGAGGATGTGGAACACAACATTGAATTAGATCTATTTACTATTATATCTAAGTACACTGTAGCTGTCTTCAGGCACACCAGAAGAGGGCATCAGGTCTCTTCACGGATTGTTGTGAGCCACCATGTGGTTTCTAGGAATTGAACTCAGAACTTCTGGAAGAGCAGTCAGTGCTCTTAACCTCTGAGCCATCTCCCCAGTTCCCAACCAATTGTGTCATACGTGCCCAGTCTGATGACAATAATTGTTTAACTGGTTTAATACTATGATAGAGAGAATTTTCTTTACCCCTGCTTTTCCTCATGTCCCTGTAGATTCACTACTTTTCTACATCTAATATATGCTTCCTATCATTATAGACCACTTTGTCCTATTCTGTAATTCCACTCAATTGGATTGGACAGTGTATCTTTGTTTTGTGTCAGTATAGTTTTGTTTAGCACACTGCTTTTCATGTTCATCATTTTTTATTTTCTTTATCAGTGTCTGGTCCTTATTTGCCAAATGTTGTTTCATTCTATAGAATTATTTATAATTTTACATATTATATGTACTCTATATTTTGTAATTAGTCAATTGATTTCTGAGTTGTTTTTAGTATGAGTTTATTATGAGCTGAACCCATATACATATTCATGTAGATCTAACTCTATGTGGTCACTCACTTTCATTTAATTAGGGTATTCTTGGCAAAAAGATTGCTGGCTCCCAAGTATGGTAAGTAGTGTGACTAACTATTGATTTCCTATGGACATCTGCTATTTCTAGCACCATATGATTAAAATTGAGCTTTTTTTTTTTCATCATACTTCCTTGGCAATGTTGTTAAAAACTAGATACCTAATTGGCCATATATGTGTAAATCTATCTTTTTCTTTGCTTCTATTCACTCCTATGTCTATGATGAAACTAATATTATACAGTCTTGCTGACTGTAGCCTTGAAATTCTGTTGTGTATATTTAACCTTGTTCTTTTTAAAAGATGATTGTTTGGATTATTCCATATTCTTTCTTTCTGTATAGATTTGAGAAGAAACATTACAATCTTTAGAAAATTTGTACCTATTGGCATTAGTGTTCTTTGAAGTGGTACTGGCTTTTTTAATGATATAAATTGATATCTTATATTAAATATTATATGTGGACTAAAATATATCTTCAAAATACAATTTTATTTTCATTCAGTGATACTTGATGCTTTTCAGTATTTTTCATATATTAAGTAAATTTAATCTTAATACTTAATGATTATTGATACTCTTAGAATTTGAGTTGTATATTGCTAAGGTGTAGAACACATTCTATCTTTGACTATTGATATTATATCTTTGATTTAAAATTTTTTTCTTTTAAGATTTAGAGGTTTTAACTAGGAAGATAGATCAGATGGTAAAATACCTGACATGAGGTACAGAGTTCAGATCTTCTAGCATCTATGTAAAGCTGATCATAGTGACTATTATGTGTCTTTATAATCCTATCTCTGGTGAGTAACAGGAGGAATCCTAGAGGCCCACCAGCCAGTCTCCAGGTTCAGTGAGAAATATCTGAAAAATTAGGGAAGAGAGTGATAGAGGAAGACACATGATCTGACCTCTGTCTTCTACACACAGATACACACCACATAAACATTTATTCTTGCATCTCTCTCTTTCTCTTTCTCTCTCTCTCTCTCTCTCTCTCTCTCTCTCTCTCTCTCTCTCTATCACACACACACACTCACCCCTAAAAATTTTACATAATTATCTGTAATTGAGTGGTTTACTTCTTTATTTACAGATGTATGACTTTAAGTATTTCTTATTGTCTTACTGCAATGGGTAGGAATGCCAAGAATTCCATTATAGAAGTAGTAAAAGAAAGTATTACTATGTTATTCCCTATATTAGAAAGATTTTAATACTAATCATAATATGATGTACCTTTAGTTGAGAATATTTAATTCCTTTCTAGTTTCCTAAAAATTGTATTTTTACACATTTTCTGTACTTATGAGATTAAAACTACTGTTATTATATAAATATGATCAATTGCATTAGTTAGTTTTTCATGTTTTAAATCAACTTTATATACTCAGACTAAATCCCATTTTTCCATATCATGTCACTCTTTTATATATTTTTGAGTTGAAATCTCTGACATTATGTTTATGTTTTTTGTTATGTTTATAAAATATTGATACAAATATCAATTATATTTTGTCTGGCACTTGTTTAAAGATAATTGTCTTTGAGAATTGTGGCACATTTCTTTTTCTTATTCCCTGAATAAACTTGGTATTATTTATTCTTCTAATTTAGACAATACAAACTCAAATATATGAGAGCTTAATTATTTGTTTATGAGATTAGGAAAGGTTTTTTACAAATTCAATTTCTCAACTCCATTTAGGTCTGTTGATACTTTTATTTCTTTTGTGATATTTAAAAATGCATATCTTTAAACATTTTGTCCTATTTAATCTCAGTTATTGAATGTATTGGAGTAAAATCATTTTTATTATCTCCTTATTGTCTGTATTTGCATCTTATTTAGTACTGATGTCTGCAATTCCTGTTGTTGTTTTCTTTCTACTCAACTAATCCTATAAGCATTTTATCTGTTTCATTAATTATGTCAAAGAAATAACTTTTGCAGTTCTGTTTTGACATTGTTGGTTTTTATTAGTTGGTAATTTTATATCTCATTGACTTTCTATCTTATTTTTATTATTTCCTTCTTTTTTACTCACTATGGGCTTAAATTACTCTTTTTGTCTTAGTCTTATAGATTGGAAGTCAAAGTAATCATTTGGAAGTGTTTCTTTCTATTTTCAACACTTAAAGCAATATATTTCTCTTTAACATTTGCTTAAGTTACAGCCCACAAATTTTGATATGCTGTATTTTTCTTGTCATTATTTCAAAAACCTTTCCCAATTTCCCTATGGTTTCTTTATTCAAATCGTGAGATACTTGAATGAGTTTTATTTTCTAAGTATTCAGAGGTTTGAGAGTTATTAGTCTGAAATTAATTTCTAATTTAAGTCCATTATAATTAGAAAACATACTGTGTGCATATTTTTTTTTACTTACAAATGTATGAAGGCCACTTAAAATTTGCCTGACATGTGGTCTATAGTTGGAAATGTTTCATATGCATTTGAAAAAGATATTCAACAGTTCTAGGTTGCAAGTGTTCTCCGAATTTCAATTAAAGTAAATTGGATGATATTGTCCAAATCTTCTATAACATTACTGGCTTTCTGTCTACATTTTACATCAGTTACTGAAAGCAGTGTTGAAATTGCCAAATGGATTGAAATTTCTTTCTTTAGTAAACCTTTATGTTTAGTGACTGTTTTAGTGGTATGTAATTTTTTTTTATGATTTCAGAAGAGCTAATCTAGATTCTTATGTTTATCTGTACGGAGGCTGTCTTTCGCCATTTCACTCTTAAACTATGTCTATTATTTGAAGGGCACTTTTGGTAGACAATGTAAAATTATGTTCTTTTTATCCCACTAATAATATTTGGTTTCTCTTAGTATGCTTAACCTATTTATATTTAATGTGGTTATCTATATGGTTGAATTACTGTTTCTTTTCTCTTTTATCATATTGTTTCATTTTTCTTGTTTGCAAGTCTTTAAAACATGAGTTTCAGGCCTACAGGGAGGGCTCTGACTCCAGGACTCAGGAGGTGGATCAGAGCTCCAGACTTCTGGACACCTGGCCTGCAAGAGGAGAGCTTGCCTACAGAGAGTGCTCTGACCACTGGAACTCAGGTGAGAGTTGGACTCCCAGGAGTGCTGACAGAGGCTAACAGAATCTCAGGAGGATCAAGAACCAGCCAGAGACAGCTTGAACATTAACAGCAGAGATTTCCAGATGGTGAAAAGCAAATGTAAGAATCTTACTAACAGAGACCAAGAACACTGGGCATCATCAGAACCCCAGTACGCCCACCACAGCGAGTCCTGTATACCCCAACACACCTGAAAAACAAGACACAGATTTAAAATCATATCTCATGATGGTGGTAGGAGATTTTAAGAAGGGCATTAATAACTCACTTAAAGAAATACAGGAGAAAAACTACTAACCAAGAAAAGCCCTTAAAGAGGAAGCACAAAAATCCCTCAAGGAATTACAGGAGAACACTTCTAAACAGGTAGAAGACCTTAAAGAAGAAACACAAAAATCACTTAAAGAATTACAGGAAAACACAACCAAACAGGGGATGGAATTGAACAAAACCATCCAAGATCTAAAAATGGAAGTAGAAACAATGAAGAAAACCCAAAGGGAGACAACTCTGGAGATAGAAACCCTAGGAAAGAAATCAAGAACCATAGATGTGAGCATCAGGAACAAAATACAAAAGATGGAAGAGAGAATCTCAGGTGCAGAAGATTCCATAGGTAACATGGACACAACAATCAAAGAAAATGCAAAATGCAAAAAAAAAAAAAAAATCCTAACCCAAAGCATCCAGGAAATCTAGGACACAATGAGAAGAACAAGCCTACGGATAATAGGATTAGATGAGAATGAAGATTTTCAACTTAAAGGGCCAGCAAATATCTTCAACAAAATTATAGAAGAAAACTTCCCATATGTAAAGAAAAAGATGCCCACGAACATACAAGAAGCCTACAGAACTCCAAATAGACTGGACCAGAAAAGAATTTCCTCCTGACACCTAATGATCAGAACAAAAAAATGCACTAAAGAGAGACAGAATATTAAAAGCTGTAAGGGAAAAAGGTCAAGTAACATATAAATGCAGGCCTACTAGAATTTCTCCAGATTTCTCACCAGACGCTATGAAAGCCAGAAGATCCTGAACAGATTTTATACAGACACTAAGAGAAGACAAATGCCAGCCCAGGCTACTATACCCAGGAAAACTCTCAATTAGCATAGATGGAGAAACCAAAGTATTCCATGACAAACCAAATTCACACAATATCTTTCCATGAATCCAGCCCTTCAAAGGATAATAATGGAAAAACACCAAAATAAGGGCAGAAACTACGCCCTAGAAAAAGCAAGAAAGCAATACTTCAACAAACCTAAAAGAAGACAGAAACAAGAACAGAATCCCAACTCTAACAACAAAAAATAACAGAAAGCAACAATTACTTTTCTTTAACATCTCTTAATATTAATGGACTCAATTCCCCAATAAGAAGACATAGACTAATAGAATGGCTACACAAACAGAACACAACATTTTGCTGCTTACAGAATTCCCACCTCAGGGACAAAGACAGACAATACCTCAGAATGAAAGGCTGGAAAACAATTATCCAAGCAAATGGTCCCAAGAAACAAGCTGGATTAGCCATTCTTTTTGTTGTTGTTATTGTTGTTGGTTTTTTTGTTTGTTTTGTTTTATTCCAGACAGGGTTTCTCTGTATAGTCCTGGCTGTCCTGGAACTCACTTTGTAGACCAGGCTGGCCATGAACTCAGAAATCTGTCTGTCTCAGCCTCCCAAGTGCTGGGATTAAAGGAGTGTGCCACCACTGCCCAGCTTGGAGTATCTTTTCTAATATCGAATAAAATTGACTTCCAACCCAAAGTTATCAAAAAAGACAAGGAGGGGCACTTCATACTCATCAAAGTTAAAATCTACCAAGATGAACTTTCAATTCTAAATATCTATGCTCCAAATCCAAGGGCAGCCACATTCATTAAAGAAACTATAGTAAAGCTCAAAGCATATTGCACCTCACAAAATAATAGTGGGAGATTTCAACAACCCACTCTCACCAATGGACAGATCCTGGAAACAGAATCTAAACAGAGACACATGGACACTAACAGAAGTTATGAAAAAAATGGACTTAACAGATATCTACAGAACATTTTATCCTAAAACAAAAGGATATATGTTCTTCTCAGCACTTCATGGTACCTTCTCCAAAACTGACCACATAATCGGTCAAAAAGCAGGCCTTAACAGATACAAAAATATTGAAATTATCCCATGCATCCTATCAGTTCACCATGCACTAAGGCTGATCTTCAATAACAGCATAAATAATAGAAAGCCAACATTCACATGGAAACTGAACAACACTCTACTCACTTATACCTTGGTCAAGGAAGAAATAAAGAAAGAAATTAAAAATATTTTTAGAGTTTAATGAAAATGAAGCCACAACATACCCAAACTTATGTGACACAAGGAAAGCAGTCCTAAGAGGAAAACTCATAGCCCTGAGTGCCTCCTAAAAGAAACTAGACAGAGCATACACTAGCAGCTTGACAGCACACCTAGAAGCTCTACAACTAAAGGAAGCAAATTCACCCAAGAGGAGTAGATGGCAGGAAATAATCAAACTCAGGGGCAAAATCAACCACGTGGAAACAACAACAACAAAAAAAAACTATTTAAGAATCAACCAAACAAGGAGCTGGTTCTTTGAGAAAATCAACAAGACAGATAAACCCTTAGCCAGACTAACTAGAGGGCATAGGGATAGTATCCTAATTAACAAAATAAGAAATGAAAAAAAGACATAACAACAGATCCTGAGGAAATCAAAAAAACATCATCAGATCCTACTACAAAAGGCTATACTCAACAAAACTGGAAAACCTGGATGAAATGGACAACTTCCTAGACAGATACCAGGTCCAAAATTAAATCAGGATCAGATTGACAATCTTAACAGTCCATTTTTCTCTAAGGAAATAGAAGCAGTCATTAATACTGTCCCAACCAAAAAAAGCCCAGGGTTTAGTGCAGAGTTCTATCAGTCCTTCAAAGAAGACCGAATTCCAACTATCCTCAAACTATTACACAAAATAAAAACAGAAGGTGCTCTACCCAATTCATTCTATGAAGCCACAATTACTCTTATAACTAAACCACACAAAGATCCAACAAAGAAAGCGAACTTCAGACCGATTTCCCTTATGAATATCAATGCAAAAATACGCAATAAAATTCTTGCTAACCGAATCCAAGAACACATCAAAACAATCATCCATCATGACCAAGTAGGCTTCATCCCAGGGATGCAGGGATGGTTTAATACATGGAAATCCATCAACGTAATCCACTATATAAACAAACTCAAAGACATAAACTACATGATCATCTCGTGAGATGCTGAGAAAGCATTTGACAAAATCCAACACCCTTTCATGATAAAAATCATAGAAAGATCAGGAATTCTAGGCTCATACCTAAACATAATAAAAGCAATATACAGCAAACCAGTAGCTAACATCAAACTAAATGGAGAGAAGCTGGAAGCAATTGCACTAAAATCAGGGACTAGACAAGGCTGCCCACTTTCTCCCTACCTATTCAATTTAGTACTTGAAGTCCTAGCCAGAGCAATTCGACAACAAAAATTCGACAACAAAAGGAGATGAAGAGGATACAAATTACATTTTACTATTTGCAGATTAAATGATAGTATGTATAAGTGACCCTAATAATTCTACCAGAGAACTCCTAAACCTGATAAACAGCTTCAATGGATATAAAATTAACCAAAACAAGTCAATGCCCTTTCTCTACACAAAGGATACACAGGACGAGAAAGGAATTAGGGAAACAACACCCTTTACAATAGTCACAAATAATATAAAATACCTTGGTGTGATTCTAACTAAGGAAGTGAAAGATCTGTATGATAGGAACTTCAACTCACTGATGAAAGAAATCAAAGTTCTTAGAAGAAGGAAAGATCTCCCATGCTCATGGATTGGCAGGATTAATATAGTAAAAATGGCTACCATGTTGAAAGCAATCTACAGACTCAATGCAATCCCCATCAAAATTCCAACTCAATTCTTCAATGACTTAGAAAGGGCAATTTGTAAATTCATCTGTAATAACAAATCCTAAGATAGCAAAAACCAGTCTCAACAATAAAAGAACCTCTTAGGGAATCACCATGCCTGAGCTCAAGGTGTACTACAGAACAACTGCGATAAAAACTGCATGGTACTGGTACAATGACAGACAGGTAGATCAATGTAATAGAACTGAAGACCCAGAAATGAACCCACACACCTATGGATACTTCATCTTTGACAAGGGAGCTAAAACCATCCAGTGGAAAAAAGACAGCATTTTCAACAAATGATGCTGGCACAACTGGCAGTTATCATGTAGAAGAATGTGAATTGATCCATTCCTATCTCCTTGTACTAAGGTCAAATCTAAGTGGATCAAGGAACTTCACATAAAACCAGAGACAGTGAAACTTATAGAGGAGAAAGTGGGGAAAAACCTCGAAGATATGGGCACAGGGGAAAAATTCCTGAATAGAACAGCAATGGCTTGTGCTGTAAGATCTAGAAACAACAAATGGGACCACATAAAATTGCAAAGCTTCTGTAAGGCAAAAGACACTGTCAATAAGACAAACAGGCCACCAAGAGAGTGGAAAACGATCTTTACCTATCCCAAATCAGATAGGGGACTAATATCCAATATATATAAAGAACTCAAGAAGGTGGACTCCAGAAACTCAAATAACCCCATTAAAAATGGGGCTCAGAGCTAAACAAAGAATTCTCACCTGAGGAATATGGAATGGCTGAGAAGTACCTGAAAAAATGTTCAGCATCTTTAATCATCAGGGAAATGCAAATCAAAACAACCCTGAAATTCCACCTCACACCAGTCAGAATGGCTAAGATTAAAAATTCAAGTGACAGCAGATGCTGGCAAGGATGTGGAGAAAGAGGAACACTTCTCCCATTGTTGGTGGGATTGCAAGCTTGTACAACCACTCTGGAAATCAGTCTGGCGGTTCCTCAGAAAATTGGACATAGTACTACTGGAGGATCCTGCAATAACTCTCCTGGGCATATATCCAGAAGATGTTCCAACCAGTAAGAAGAACACATGCTCCACTATGTTTATAGCAGCCTTATTTGTAATAGCCAGAAGCTGGAAAGAACCCAGATGCCCCTCAACAGAAGAATGGATACAGAAAATATGGTACATTTACACAATGGAGTACTACTCAGCTATTAAAAAGAATGAATTTATGAAATTCCTAGGCAAATGGATGGACCTGGAGGACATCATCCTGAGTGAGGTAACCCAATCACAAAAGAACTCACATGATATGTACTCACTGATAAGTCGATATTATCCCAGAAACTTAGAATACCAAAGATATAAGATACAATTTGCAAAACACATGAAACTCAAGAAGAATGAAGAACAAAGTGTGGACACTTTGCCCCTTCTTAGAATTGGGAACAAAACATCCATTGAAGGAGTTACAGAGATAATGTTTGGAGCTGAGACAAAAGGATGGACCATCTAGAGACTGCCATACCTGGGATCCATCCCATAATCAGCCTTCAGTTGCAGACACTATTGCATATGTCAGCAAGATTTTGTTGAATAGACCCTGATCTAGCTTTCTCTTTTGAGGCTATGCCAGTGCCTGGCAAATACAGAAGTGGATACTCACAGACATTTATAGGATGGAACACAGGGCCTCCAATGGAGGAGCTAGAGAAATTACCCAAGGAGCTGAAGGGGTCTGCAACCCTATAGGTGGAACAACAATTTGAACTAATCAGTACCCCCAGTGCTCATGTCTCTAGCTGCATATGCTGCAGAAGATGGCCTAGGTGGCCATCATTGGGAAAAGAGGCCCCTGGTCTTGCAAACTTTATATGCCCCAGTACAGGGCAATGCCAGGGCCAAGAAGTGGGAGTGAGTGGGTAGGGGAGTAGGGCAAGGGGAGGTTATAGGGGACTTTTGTGATAGCATTTGAAATGTAAATGAAGAAAATATCTAATAAAAAATAATAAAAAACATGAGTTTCATAGTATTGGTTTAGTAGCTTCACGTTTAGCGTTTTTTTTTCTTCTTCTTTTTTTTCTTTCTTTTTTTGTAATTATGGCTTGCAGCTCAGACCAATCTGGCCTATAAGGTACTGTGTAGCTCATGCTTGCCTTGAGCCACTGCTAGGTTTACATGTGTGATTCATGATGACTGGAAAATTTAGCTTTTGAAAACTATTTAAGTGTGTGGTGGTTTGAATGTCTGGACCCCATTGACTCATGTGTTTGAATACTTGGCCCATGATATATGGCACTATTAGGGAGCATGTCCTTTTTGGAGTAGGTATGATCTTTTTTGTTGTTGTTGTTGTTCATTTTTTTTGTATTTTTTTATTATGTATTTTCCTCAATTATATTTCCAATGCTATCCCAAAAGTCTCCCACATCCCCCCCCCACTCCCCTACTCACCCATTCCCATTTTTTGGCCCTGGTGTTCCCCTGTACTGGGGCATATAAAGTTTGCCTGTCCAGCGGGCCTCTCTTTCCAGTGATGGCCGACTAGGCCATCTTTTGATACATATGCAGCTAGAGTCAAGAGCTCCGGGGTACTGGTTAGTTCATAATGTTGCACCTAGAGGGTTGCAGATCTCTTTAGCTCCTTGGATACTTTCTCTAGCTCCTCCATTGGGGGCCCTGTAATCCATCCAATAGTTGACTGTGAGCATCCACTTCTGTGTTTGCTAGGCCCCAGCCTAGTCTCACAAGAGACAGCTATATCACGGTCCTTGCAACAAATGCTTGCTAGTGTATGCAATGGTGTCATGGTTTGGAGGCTAATTATGGGTACCAAAGTTAAATCAGGATCAAGTTAACGATCTAAACAGTCCCACATCCCCTAAAGAAATAGAAGCGGTCAGTAATAGTCTCCCAGCCAAAAAAAGCCGAGGACCAGATGGGTTTAGTGCAGAGTTCTACCAGGCCTTCAAAGAAGATCTAATTCCAGTTCTGCACAAACTATTCCACAAAATAGAAGTAGAGGGAACTCTACCCAACTCATTCTATGAAGCCACAATTACTCTGATACCTAAACCACAGAAAGATCCAACAAAGATAGAGAACTTCAGACCAATTTTCCTTATGAATATCGATGCAAAAATAATAAAATTCTCGCTAACCGAATCCAAGAACACATTAAAGCAATCATCCATCCTGACCAAGTAGGTTTTATTCCAGGGATTCAGGGATGGTTTAACATACGAAAATCCATCAATGTAATCCATTATATAAACAAACTCAAAGACAAAAACCACATGATCATCTCGTTAGATGCGGAAAAAGCATTCGACAAGATCCAACACCCATTCGTGATAAAAGTCTTGGAAAGATCAGGAATTCAAGGCCCATACCTAAACATGATAAAAGCAATCTACAGCAAACCAGTAGCCAACATCAAAGTAAATGGTGAGAAGCTTGAAGCAATCCCACTAAAATCAGGAACTAGACAAGGTATGATCTTATTAGAGGAAGTGTGTTACTGTGGAGGTGGTCTTTGAAATCTCCTAGGCTTATGTCCTGCCCAGTATGGAGTCCAGTCTTCTCCTGGCTGCCTGCAGAAGATCAATATGTAAAATTCTCAGCTCCTCCAGGACTATGTCTGCTTGGATGCTGCCATGCTTCCCACCACGATGATAATGGACTAAACTTCTGAAACTGCAAGCCAGCCTCAAGTAAATGTTTGCCTTTGTAAGAGTTGCCTTGGTCATTGTGTCTCTTCACAGCAATAAAACACTAAGACAAATGATAATTGAAGATTTATATCAGTCATCTTTAATTTAGCAGTGTGTTGAAAAAATATTTTTCTAATCTGTGCGTAATGTCATGAACTTATAGAGTGGAGTGCCATTATTACTGTTATTTGTACTTACTGTCATGTGATAATTTATTATTTTACAAAATTACTTTAAAATGCCATTATGAATTTTGAGCTAAACAGGTAATTATTGTTAGAGAAAACAAACAAGAGAATGTCTTTAGGCATTACTGATGTTCTTCAATTCTACATAGATGTTTTGGTGTTCCAGTAACTTTACTTTCTTTTAATCTAAAGTAGTTCACCTGCTGTTTCCTATAGTGTAGGTGTGCTGGTGATAAATACTCTTACATTTGTTTTGTGTGAAAATGTCTCTATTCCTGGATATTGAATTCTTCCTTGAGGCTGTTATTTTCTCTCTGTACTTTATCCAATTCCTGGCTATATTGTTAATTATAATTCAAGGGCCATTTCTTTCCTATCCTTCCCATGAATATATTATCAATTTTATAGCTGAATTTACAAATTTATAATTTGCTGTCTATGATTGCCTTTTTAGTAGTTTGATTATTACAAATCTTGGTTTGTGCTTTTTTATTTTTTTGCCTCATCCACTGTGAAAATGAAGACCATTCTCAGCAATCAGACTGTCAATATTCCAGAAAATGTCGACATCACTCTGAAGGGGCACAGAGTCATTGTGAAGGCTGCAGGGGAACTCTGCAGAGGGCCTTCAGTCACATTAATGCAGGGCTGAGTCTCCTTGGAAAGAAAAAGAAGAGGTTTAGGGGCAATAAATGTGGGGTAACAGAAAGGAACTGGCCACTGTCAGAACCATCTGTTCTCATGCTCAGAACACAATCAAGGACATTACACTGGCCTTTTTGTTTTGGGTGGGGTTAATTGAGACATTTTTTTGAGGTTATAATTAAATTGCAAACTTTCTCCTTTGTGTTTTCTCTTTCCAAATCTTCCATCCTATATACCTACCCTTGCTCTCTTTCAAATTCATGGCATCTTTTTCATTAATTATTTTACATGCATATACAGATATGCATATGCATTTATATTCCTAAATATAGCCTGCTCAGTCTTTTTTTTTTTTTTTTTTTTTTTTTTTTTTTTAATTTTCTTGAACTATTTTCTTTTTTTTTTTTTCCATTTTTTATTAGGTATTTAGCTCATTTACATTTCCAATGCTATACCAAAAGTCCCCCTTACCCACCCACCCCCACTCCCCTACCCACCCACTCCCCCCCTTTGGCCCTGGCGTTCCCCTGTACCGGGGCACACAAAGTCTGCGTGTCCAATGGGCCTCTCTTTCCAGTGATGGCCGACTAGGCCATCTTTTGATACATATGCAGCTAGAGTCAAGAGCTCAGGGGTACTGGTTAGTTCATAATGTTGTTCCACCTATAGGGTTGAAGATCCCTTTAGCTCCTTGGGTACTTTCTCTAGCTCCTCCATTGGGAGCCCTGTGATCCATCCATTAGCTGACTGTGAGCATCCACTTCTGTGTTTGCTAGGCCCCGGCATAGTCTCACAAGAGACAGCTACATCTGGGTCCTTTCGATAAAATCTTGCTAGTATATGCAATGGTGTCAGCGTTTGGATGCTGATTATGGGGTGGATCACTGGATATGGCAGTCTCTACATGGTCCATCCTTTCATCTCAGCTCCAAACTTTGTTTCTGTAACTCCTTCCATGGGTGTTTTGTTCCCACTTCTAAGGAGGGGCATAGTGTCCACACTTCAGTCTTCATTTTTCTTGAGTTTCATGTGTTTAGGAAATTGTATCTTATATCGTGGGTATCCTAGGTTTTGGGCTAGTATCCACTTATCAGTGAGTACATATTGTGTGAGTTCCTTTGTGATTGTGTTACCTCACTCAGGATGATGCTCTCCAGGTCCATCCATTTGGCTAGGAATTTCATAAATTCATTCTTTTTAATAGCTGAGTAGTACTCCATTGTGTAGATGTACCACATTTTCTGTATCCATTCCTCTGTTGAGGGGCATCTGGGTTCTTTCCAGTTTCTGGCTATTATAAATAAGGCTGCTATGAACATAGTGGAGCATGTGTCCTTCTTACCAGTTGGGGCTTCTTCTGGATATATGCCCAGGAGAGGTATTGCTGGATCCTCCGGTAGTACTATGTCCAATTTTCTGAGGAACCGCCAGACTGATTTCCAGAGTGGTTGTACAAGCCTGCAATCCCACCAACAATGGAGGAGTGTTCCTCTTTCTCCACATCCTCGCCAGCATCTGCTGTCACCTGAATTTTTGATCTTAGCCATTCTCACTGGTGTGAGGTGGAATCTCAGGGTTGTTTTGATTTGCATTTCCCTGATGATTAAGGATGTTGAACATTTTTTCAGGTGCTTCTCTGCCATTCGGTATTCCTCAGGTGAGAATTCTTTGTTCAGTTCTGAGCCCCATTTTTTAAGGGGGTTATTTGATTTTCTGAGGTCCACCTTCTTGAGTTCTTTATATATGTTGGATATTAGTCCCCTATCTGATTTAGGATAGGTAAAGATCCTTTCCCAGTCTGTTGGTGGTCTTTTTGTCTTATAGACAGTGTCTTTTGCCTTGCAGAAACTTTGGAGTTTCATTAGGTCCCATTTGTCAATTCTCGATCTTACAGCACAAGCCATTGCTGTTCTGTTCAGGAATTTTTCCCCTGTGCCCATATCTTCAAGGCTTTTCCCCACTTTCTCCTCTATAAGTTTCAGTGTCTCTGGTTTTATGTGAAGTTCCTTGATCCACTTAGATTTGACCTTAGTACAAGGAGATAAGTATGGATCGATTCGCATTCTTCTACATGATAACAACCAGTTGTGCCAGCACCAATTGTTGAAAATGCTGTCTTTCTTCCACTGGATGGTTTTGGCTCCCTTGTCGAAGATCAAGTGACCATAGGTGTGTGGGTTCATTTCTGGGTCTTCAATTCTATTCCATTGGTCCACTTGTCTGTCTCTATACCAGTACCATGCAGTTTTTATCACAATTGCTCTGTAGTAAAGCTTTAGGTCAGGCATGGTGATTCCACCAGAGGTTCTTTTATCCTTGAGAAGAGTTTTTGCTATCCTCGGTTTTTTGTTATTCCAGATGAATTTGCAAATTGCTCCTTCTAATTCGTTGAAGAATTGAGTTGGAATTTTAATGGGGATTGCATTGAATCTGTAGATTGCTTTTGGCAAGATAGCCATTTTTACAATGTTGGTCCTGCCAATCCATGAGCATGGGAGATCTTTCCATCTTCTGAGATCTTCTTTAATTTCTTTCTTCAGGGACTTGAAGTTTTTATCATACAGATCTTTCACTTCCTTCGTTAGAGTCACGCCGAGATATTTTATATTATTTGTGGCTATTGAGAAGGGTGTTGTTTCCCTAATTTCTTTCTCAGCCTGTTTATTCTTTGTGTAGAGAAAGGCCATTGACTTGTTTGAGTTAATTTTATATCCAGCTACTTCACCGAAGCTGTTTATCAGGTTTAGGAGTTCTCTGTTGGAATTTTTAGGGTCACTTATATATACTATCATATCATCTGCAAAAAGTGATATTTTGACTTCCTCTTTTCCAATTTGTATCCCCTTGATCTCCTTTTGTTGTCGAATTGCTCTGGCTAATACTTCAAGTACTATGTTGAAAAGGTAGGGAGAAAGTGGGCAGCCTTGTCTAGTCCCTGATTTTAGTGGGATTGCTTCCAGCTTCTCTCCATTTACTTTGATGTTGGCTACTGGTTTGCTGTAGATTGCTTTTATCATGTTTAGGTATTGGCCTTGAATTCCTGATCTTTCCAGAACTTTTATCATGAATGGGTGTTGGATCTTGTCAAATGCTTTTTCTGCATCTAACGAGATGATCATGTGGTTTTTGTCTTTGAGTTTGTTTATATAATGGATTACATTGATGGATTTTCGTATATTAAACCATCCCTGCATCCCTGGAATAAAACCTACTTGGTCAGGATGGATGATTGCTTTAATGTGTTCTTGGATTCGGTTAGCGAGAATTTTATTAAGGATTTTTGCATCGATGTTCATAAGAGAAATTGGTCTGAAGTTCTCTATCTTTGTTGGATCTTTCTGTGGTTTAGGTATCAGAGTAATAGTGGCTTCATAAAATGAGTTGGGTAGAATACCTTCTACTTCTATCTTGTGAAAAAGTTTGTGCAGAACTGGAGTTAGATCTTCTTTGAAGGTCTGATAGAACTCTGCACTAAACCCGTCTGGTCCTGGGCTTTTTTTGGCTGGGATACTATTAATAACTGCTTCTATTTCTTTAGGGGATATGGGACTGTTTAGAAGGTCAACTTGATCCTGATTCAACTTTGGTACCTGGTATCTGTCCAGAAATTTGTCCATTTCGTCCAGGTTTTCCAGTTTTGTTGAGTATAGCCTTTTGTAGAAGGATCTGATGGTGTTTTGGATTTCTTCAGGATCTGTTGTTATGTCTCCCTTTTCATTTCTGATTTTGTTAATTAGGATTTTGTCCCTGTGCCCTTTAGTGAGTCTAGCTAAGGGTTTATCTATCTTGTTGATTTTCTCAAAGAACCAACTCCTCGTTTGGTTAATTCTTTGAATAGTTCTTCTTGTTTCCACTTGGTTGATTTCACCCCTGAGTTTGATTATTTCCTGCCGTCTACTCCTCTTGGGTGAATTTGCTTCCTTTTTTTCTAGAGCTTTTAGATGTGTTGTCAAGCTGCTAGTATGTGCTCTCTCCCGTTTTTTCTTGAAGGCACTCATAGCTATGAGTTTCCCTCTTAGAAATGCTTTCATTGTGTCCCAAAGGTTTGGGTACGTTGTGGCTTCATTTTCATTAAACTCTAAAAAGTCTTTAATTTCTTTCTTTATTCCTTCCTTGACCAAGGTATCATTGAGAAGAGTGTTGTTCAGTTTCCATGTGAATGTTGGCTTTCTGTTATTTATTTTGTTATTGAAGATCAGCCTTAGTGCATGGTGATCTGATAGGATACATGGGACAATTTCAATATTTTTGAATCTGTTGAGGCCTGATTTGTGACCTATTATGTGGTCAATTTTGGAGAAGGTACCATGAGGTGCTGAGAAGAAGGTATATCCTTTTGTTTTAGGATAAAATGTTCTGTAGATATCTGTCAGATCCATTTGTTTCATCACTTCTGTTAGTTTCAGTGTGTCCCTGTTTAGTTTCTGTTTCCATGATCTGTCCATTGGTGAAAGTGGTGTGTTGAAGTCTCCCACTATTATTGTGTGAGGCGCAATGTGTGCTTTGAGCTTTACTAAAGTTTCTTTAGTGAATGTGGCTGCTCTTGTATTTGGAGCATAGATATTCAGAATTGAGAGTTCCTCTTGGAGGATTTTACCTTTGATGAGAATGAAGTGTCCCTCCTTGTCTTTTTTGATGACTTTGGGTTGGAAGTCAATCTTATCAGATATTAGGATGGCTACTCCTGCTTGTTTCTTCATACCATTTGCTTGGAAAATTGTTTTCCAGCCTTTCATTCTGAGGTAGTGTCTATCTTTTTCTCTGAGATGAGTTTCCTGTAAGCAGCAAAATGTTGGGTCTTGTTTGTGTAGCCAGTTTGTTAGTCTATGTCTTTTTATTGGCGAGTTGAGACCATTGATGTTAAGCGATATTAAGGAAAAGTAATTGTTGCTTCCTGTTATTTTAGTTGTTAAAGGTGGCATTCTGTTCTTGTGGCTGTCTTCTTTTAGGTTTGTTGAGGGATTACCTTCTTGTTTTTTCTAGGGCGTTGTTCCTGTTCTTGTATTGGTTTTTTTCTGTTATTATCCTTTGAAGGGCTGGATTCGTGGAGAGATAATGCGTGAATTTGGTTTTGTCGTGGAATACTTTGGTTTCTCCCTCTATGATAATTGAGAGTTTGGCTGGGTATAGTAGCCTGGGCTGCAGTTTGTGTTCTCTTAGTGTCTGTATAACATCTGTCCAGGCTCTTCTGGCTTTCATAGTCTCTGGTGAAAAATCTGGTGTAATTCTGATAGGCTTGCCTTTATATGTTACTTGACCTTTTTCCCTTACTGCTTTTAGTATTCTATCTTTATTTAGTGCATTTGATGTTCTGATTATTATGTGTCGGGAGGAATTTCTTTTCTGGTCCAGTCTATTTGGAGTTCTGTAGGCTTCTTGTATGTTCATATGCATCTCATTCTTTAGATTTGGGAAGTTTTCTTCAATAATTTTGTTGAAGATGTTTGCTGGACCTTTGAGTTGAAAATCTTCATTCTCATCCACTCCTATTATCCGTACGTTTGGTCTTCTTATTGTGTCCTGGATTTCCTGGATATTTTGAGTTAGGATCTTTTTGCATTTTCCATTTTCTTTGATTGTTGTGCCGATGTTCTCTATGGAATCTTCTGCACCTGAGATTCTCTCTTCCATCTCTTGTATTCTGTTGCTGATGCTCAAATCTATGGTTCCAGATTTCTTTCCTAGGGTTTCTATCTCTAGTGTTGCCTCGCTTTGAGTTTTCTTTATTGTGTCTACTTCCCTTTTTAGGTCTAGTATGGTTTTGTTCATTTCCATCACCTGTTTGTATGTTTTTTCCTCTTTTTCTGTAAGGACTTCTACCTGTTTGATTGTGTTTTCCTGTTTTTCTTTAAGGACTTGTAACTCTTTAGCAGTGTTCTCCTGTATTTCTTTAAGTGATTTATTAAAGTCCTTCTTGATGTCCTCTACCATCATCATGAGATATGCTTTTAAATCTAGGTCTAGGTTCTCAGGTGTGTTGGGGTTCCCTGGACTGGGCGAAGTGGGTGTGCTGGGTTCTGGTGATGGTGAGTGGTCTTGGTTCCTGTTAGTAAGATTCCTCCGTTTACCTTTCGCCATCTGGTAATCTCTGGAGTTAGTAGTTATAGTTGACTCTGTTTAGAGATTGTTCTTCTGGTGATTCTGTTACCGTCTATCAGCAGACCTGGGAGACAGATTCTCTCCTCTGAGTTTCAGTGCTCAGAGCACTCTCTGCTGGCAAGCTCTCTTACAGGGAAGGTGCACAGATATCTTGTATTTGGACCTCCTCCTGGCCGAAGAAGAAGGCCCAAAACAGGACCTTTCTCAGACACTGTGTTGCTTTGGCAGTTCCCAGGTGGTACAGACTCTCACCTAAGCAGACTAAATTCCTAAGTTCCTTGGAGTCCCGGGACCAAGATGGCGACCGCTGCTGCTGTGGCTTAGGCCGCCTCCCCAGCCGGGTGGGCATCTGTCCTCTGGTCTGGAAGGTGGCCGGCTGTCCCCGGCCCACACAGGGTGCTGCCTCAGCGCCTCTGTGCTTCCGCCTGTTCCAGAAGCTGTCAGGTTCTCTGGCGCACCCTCTCACCTGTTCAGACTAATTTCCTAAGTTCGGCGGGTCCCGGACCAAGATGGCGACCGCTGCTGCTGTGGCTTAGGCCGCCTCCCCAGCCGGGCGGGCACCTGTCCTCCGGTCCGGAAGGTGGCCGGCTGTCCCCGGCCCACACAGGGTGCTGCCTCAGCCCCTCTGTGCTTCTGCCTGTTCCAGAGGCTGTCAGGTTCTCTCCTGCTCAGTCTTTATAGTATTACTTGTATGCATGTTTTCAGGGCTGACTATTTGGTATTACATAATAAATTAGTATGCTCTTCTCTGATGAAGAGTATTTCCCCACTCCCAGAATTCTTTAGTTGCTTGTGGTTGTGAAGTGTTGATACCTCGTTGATTTTTCTATCTATTGTCATTGTTCAGTTTATATTTAGGTAGTCATGTTGTTCAAATATTATGGGTGTGGAACATCTGGAAAACACTCCTAATCTTAGGGAGCATGGCAGAAGAGGTCAAAGATTGGAAGAGCCAGAAGATAAGGGAGTTTTCTGTGAGATTGTGTTTCCTAGAGCTATCAAATGCTACACCCATAAAATCTTACTATCATTTGGAAGTTTTCCTCACATTTTTATTTATGTGTAGGTGTGTTTACCTGCTTGTCTGTATAAGCAGCATATATATTCAGGTGCCTATGGGAGCCACGAAGACACAGCTCCTCTGGAGCTGGAGTTATAGATGACTGAACTTGGATCTTCTGGAGTAGCATTGAGTGCTCTAAACTGCTGAGTCATCTGTTCTAACCCCAGGAGATGGGACTCTGAGTCATTAATAGTCCAAATAATTTTCTGATCCACTTTTGCCTTTAGAAGATCATCTTTTAAATTTTATTTTTATTTTATGTGAATAAATATCTGACCTCTATGCATGGTATATGCACCATGTGCATACCTGGCACCTATGAATGCCAACAGAAGGCATCAGATCCCCTAAAACTGAAGTTACAAATGATTGTGAGCTTTAATATGGGTACTGAGAACCAATCCTAGGTCTGCTTGGAGAGCAGCTAGTGCGCTTAACCACTCTGCTACCTCCTTAGCTCCAAGAGTGCCTCCAATTTTGCATAAAGTGTATAATGTGGTATTTTAACACCACTCATTGAGGCCTTGTTTCTGGCCTCTTTGATGGGTTATCTTACTAAATTTTCTTTTCTCTGAAATCACAATTACTCTCTGTCATGCAATATCTGAAGAAATGTTTTATATAGTATTCTGGTTTGCTTCTTAGAGGGAGAAAGAGTCATCTATACCTTACTCTTTACAACTAGAAGAGCATTAAATTTTTACTAATGTCTTTTAATGAGGAAAAATATTCTCTCTTAATAAAAATGTATATGTCATGTTACAAATGTTACTGCTATTCTTTTGGTCTTCTGTCTATACTCTTTTCTGACTCAATGTGAATAAAGTTATTTTTTTTATACTTTATGTACTTTAGTTGTAAAGTTTTAACTATTAAGTCTGTACTTCATCATGTTTTTGGTAATATTAAAATTCTCTATAATTCTATAGCAAGATTTAAATATGAGAGATGAAACCATCCAACTGTGTTCACTATAAAACATTGTTTTGGCTACTCAACTTTCATTTTAAAATATTTTGAATTTAATTTTGGGGTGGGGGCTATGGCGAGGATGTGGAGAAAGAGGAACAGTCCTCCATTGTTGGTGGGACTGCAAGCTTGTACAACCACTCTGGAAATCAGTCTGGAGGTTCCTCAGAGAATTGGACATAGTACTACAGGAAGATCTAGCAATACCTCTCCTGGGCATATACCCAGAAGAAGTTCCAACTGGTAATAAGGACACATGCTCCATTATGTTCATAGCAGCCTTATTTGTAATAGCCAGAAGCTGGAAAGAACCCAGATATCCCTCAACAGAGGAATGGATACAGAAAATGTGGTATATTTACACAATGGAGTATTACTCAGCAACTAAATGCAATGAATTAATGAAATTCTTAAGCAAATGGATGCATCTGAAGGATATCATCCTGAGTGAGGTAACCCAATCACAAAAGAACTCACATGATATGCACTCAGTGATAAGTGGATTTATTAGCCTAGAAACTTAGAATATCCAAGACACAATTTGCAAGCACATGAAACTCAAGAAGTAGGAAGACCAGAGTGTGGATACTTTGTTCCTTCTTAGAGTAGGAAACAAAATACCCATGAAAGGAGTTACAAAGTTCAGAGCTGAGGTGGAAGGAAGGACCATCCAGAGACTGCCCCACCCGGGGATCCATCCCATATACAACCACCAAACCCAGACACTATTGCATATATCAGAAAGATTTTGCTGATAGGTCCATGATACAGATGTCTCTTGTGAGGCTCTGTCAGTGCCTGGCAAATACAGAAGTGGATGCTCACAGTCATCTATTGGATGGAACACAGGACCCCCAATGTAGGAGCTAGAGAAAATATCCAAGGAGCTAAAGTGGTCTGTAACCCTATGGGAAGAACTGCAATATAAACTAACCAGTACTCCCAGAGCTTGGGTCTCTAGTTGCATATGTAGCAGAGGATGGCCTTGTTGGCCATCAATGGGAGGAGAGGCCATTGGTCTTGAGAAGATCATATGCCCCAGTACAGGGGAATGCCAGGGCCAGGAAGCAGGAGTGAGTGGGATGGGGAGCAGGGCAGGGGGGAGGGTATAAGGGACTTTTAGGATAGCATTTGAAATGTAAATGAAGAAAATATTTAATAAAAAGAGAAAAAACCTTTGTTTTGGCTACTCAACTTTCCTTTCAAAGGATTTTTAATTTAATTTTGGGGTTGTGGGTGTGGGCATCCATGTGTAGACAGGGGTTGGGGAGGAGGTGTTGGATGTGGAACAGTAGGAGGGTAGACGAGGGGGGAATAAAGTATGGAGTGCAAATAAATAAATAAATAAATAAATAAACAAATAAATACAAGCATCCTTACAAAATTAATTGAACACTAGAAAGAATAAAACTGAAAGAGGATTGACAGGGTGATAACCACCATGAGCCACCAGATTAAATAAATTTTACAAGGTTACTGTGGCTAAAACAGAAGCCATAGGAAAACAACCACGAGCAAAATTTTAAAGAACACTGTGGTGAATAGCTAATATATCAATAAAACAAGTTTAAAGCTAAAATATTATTTAAAAACAAAGAATGTTTATGAATAATGGTACAATTTAGAATTATATAGGGAAGATAAACAGAATTTTATTTAGCTCAAATGTAGAATTTTAATATAACATTTTCAGCAATATAACATATTATATATAACTTAAACTTGCACTAAATTTAGAGTACTGATGACTTCATAAAGTGTATCAAATTTTCAAGGTAACATAAATAAAAGATAAGGTTTACATATACTATCATGCTTATATCCCAGTAATTGTAGAACAGATGATAAATTTGGTATGAACTTGACATATCAGAAGTAGATATTTCTAAATTGCCTATCTGTATTGACAGAATATAGTTTTTGTATAGCTTTCTCAATTTTTATAGTGTATATTTTATAAGTAGGCAATAACAATGCATAGTAAGTGTAAAATGGAGTTGAATTTTAGTGGGATTGCTTCAAGTTTATCTCCATTTAGTTTGATGTTGGCTACTGTTTTGCTGTATATTGCTTTTACTATGCTTGGGTATGGGCCTTGAACTCATGGTCTTTCCAAGACTTTTACCATGAAGAGGTGTTGAATTTTGTTAAATGCTTTCTCAGCATCTTATTTGCAAATACCTATGGAATAACAAAATACCCAGGATAGTGAAAACAATCAACAATAAAAGAACTTCTGGGAGACTCACCATCCCTAACCTCAAGCTGTATTACAGAGCACTAGTGATAAAAACTGCATGATATTGGTACAAGGCAGGCAGATAGGTCAATGGAAAAGAATCAAAGACCCAGAAATGAATCCATAAACCTATGGTCACTTGATCTTTAACAAAGGAGCTAAACTATCCAGTGAAAAAACACAGCATTTTCAACAAATGGTGCTGGTTCAACAGGCAGTCAGTATGTAGAAGGAAGCACATCAATCAATTCTTATCTTCTTGTACAAAGATCAAGTCCAAGTGGACCAAGGACCACCACATAAACTTAGATACACTGAAATTAATAGAAGAGAAATTATGGAAGATCCTTAAATACATCAGCACACAGGAAAATTGCCTGAACAGAATACCAATGGCTTATGCTCCAAGATCAACAATAGACAAATGGGACCTCATAAAATTGTAAAGCTTCTGTAAGTCAAAGGAAACTGTCAACAGGACAAAATGACAACTCACAGATTGGGAAATCTTTACCAATTCTACATCTGATAGAGGGCTAATATTCAATATATAAAAAAACAACTCAAGAAGTTAGACTCCAGAGAATCAAATAACCCTATTCAAAATGGGCTACCGAGCTAAACAGAGAATTCTCAACTGAGGAATATTGAATGGTTGAGAAGCACCTAAAGAAATGTTCAGCAAGCACTTCTTGACATCCACAATAATATGTGGTTTTGGTAGCTGTATATGGGATGGATCCCCAGGTGAGATAATATCTGGATGGCTTTTCCCTCAGTATCTGCTCCAGACTTTTTCTTTGTATTTCCTCCTGTGGGTGTTTTGTTCCCCCTTCTAAGGACTGAAGTATCCACCCTTTGGTCTTCTTTCTTGAGCTTCATGTGACTTGTGAATTGTATCTTGGGTGTTCTGAGCTTCTGAGAGGCTTTGCCAGAGCCTGAGAAATACAGAGGCACATGCTCACAGCCAACCATTGGACTGAGCACGGGGTCCCCAATGGAGAAAGGACTGAAGGAGCTGAAGGGGTTTGCAACCCCAAAGGAAGAAAAATATCAACCAACCAGACCACTCCAGAGCTCCCAGGGACTAAAGCACCAACCAAAGAGTACACATGGAGAGACCCATGGCTCCAGCCACATATGTAGCAGAGGATGGCCTTATCTGGCATCAATGTGAGGAGAGCCCCTTGGTTCTGTGAAGGCTTTATGCCCAATTGTAGGGGAATGCCAGGGCAGGGAGGCGGGAGTTGGTGTGTGCATGGAGGAACACCCACATAGAAACAGGGTGGAGGAGGATAGTATAGGGTGCTTCCAGAAAGGGGATAACATTTGAAATTTAAATAAAGAAACTATCTAATAAAAATATATTTTATTACTTAAAAAAGAAAGGAGTTGTGTATTTCATAGGAGATAATATCAACATAAATATGATGTTTATCCCTATTCATAAGTGTGCTTTTAGATTCTTGTCAATAGAACAATTTAAAAGGATTTAGCAGTTATGGATTTTCTCTCCTTTCATTTTTTATTAATAATTTTTGTTTGAGAATTTCATGTATATGTGTAGTGGATTCTTCCTCTCACACCCTTTCTTACAAATATCCTTCTCATATTCATGACTTTTAGTTTTATTTAAACAAGGCAATTTGGGTGTCCATGGGTTTAGAACTATCCATGGCAGCCTGGTGGATTCACCTAACTGTAGTATGCCTAACTTTTTCTTAGAATCGATTAATTATCTTCAGCAGGAAGTGATGAGGCTTTTACAGTCCCTTCTCTAACCAAAGGTGATTGTTGTGTGTGATGTGTTTAGGCCCAGTGCCAGTAGACATAAGTGCTGTGATTTCAAGATTGCATTTCCAATTCTTTTTACTTATCATCATACACACACACACACACACACACACACACACAAACACACACAAACACACACACACATATATATATATATAATATGATGTTGATATAATATATTGATATTGATAAATTGAAAAGCCATATATATGGCTTATCAATTTATTTAACATTTGATGATATTTTGACTACAATAACATTTAACATATTAGTTTGTAAAGAATAAAAATTTTAATATCAGTTGAGTCACACAATTGTTGATAGTGTTGGACTTTCAATTTGTTTTCATTTTCTCTAATTTCTCTCACCAATGTATTTTTAGTGTAAAATGTTTTTCATTAAACATATTGCTAAATATTAGATGATATTCATCTCAATGATCATGACATTTTTGATTTATGTTTCTAATTTTTAAAAGTATTGTTTTACAACTCAAAAATACAGTGGTTTTCATGGATTAACTTATATCTCATTTCATTTTGAGTTCACTTAAAGCCAGGCAGTGGTGGCGCACACCTTTAATCACAGCACTTGGGAAGCAGAGGCAGGTTGATTTCTGAGTTCAAGGCCAGCCTGGAGTACAGAGTGAGTTCCAGGACAGCCAGGGCTACACAGAGAAACTCTGTCTCAAAAAAAAAAAAAAAGAGATTTTTTTTTTTGAGTTCACTTAATAGTTATAAAGGTGGGGTTTTTTGTGCTTTTTACTTTTTTGCATAGATTCTTTAGGATTTTCTACATGTATCTACATGTATCTACATCTACCTTATCATACTTTTACTCCCAAATCTTTAGGACTTAAACATTTTAACCAATCAACTGATTGAGAATACTATACAAATGAGTAAAATTGTTTTCATTGTATTTTCTTAAACTAGTTAGGAAATCAAAAATAGTTTGGAGGATTTAGCTTAGTGAAAGTTTCTGTGATTAGTAGCCAAAGAACCCTGGGATTCACTCCTAGTATTAGCTTCCAAAGCAATGGAAATTCCCACATCATATGATATATAGATTTTTAATGGATTCCATTTATCATATCAAGGTACTTCTCTTATATTTTCTAGTTAAATCTGAATAAAATTGAATTTTGTAAATACTGTCTTTCCTGTACAATCACAAATTCTCTCAATTTTAAGGGAAGTTGGTAAATAGAGACTGGTATTGCATTGATTCAATCAGTTCATCTTACTCAGGTTTCTGCAGCATTTATTGCATGTGTGTATAGTGTGGTTTCTGCACCTCTATGAAGTTTCTCATGTATGTAAGTTCAATGTCAAGATATGCACCACTGTCATCCCCATAAGTGCTCCTTTTATTATGGCCTCAGCTGTCTCTCTCCAGCCATTCCCTTTGAAACTATCAGAAACCATTACTTTCTTGTTTATTTCAGAAAAGTTTCATAAATGGTTTGTGACTTTTATAATTTTATGGGAATATACATTTATAAGTATTGGGGAAGCCTTTTTTCAAATTCTTCTATCCCATTAATTAAATAAATAATTAATTTCCATCCCAATAACTGCCTCTCTAGTCCCCTTCACAAATCTCTCCTACTTTTCCCCGCCCCTTCCCTTTGAGAGGGTAGAAGCCCTTGTGCCAAGTAGCCCTCTACCCCAGCATATCAAGTCTCTGCAGGGCTAAGCACATCCTCTCCTACTGAGGCCAGACAAAGTAGCCTTGTTAGGGGAACAGATTCCATAGTTAGGCAATAGCTTTTGAGCAAGCCCCCAGTCCAGTAGTTGAGACCCACATGAAGATCAGATATATATATCTGCTGTATATGTGTGGGTGGGCTAAGTCCAGCCTATGCATGCTCTTTGGTTGGTGATTCAGTTTAACCTGAGAGCTCCCAAGGATCCAAGTTAGTTAACTCTTTTGGTCTTCCTATCCCCTTCAGGGCTTTCTATCCTACCCCTAACTCTTTTATAAGAGACCCTGAGTTCCATCCACTGTTTGACTGTGGGTGCCTGCGTCTGTTTTAGTCAGTTGCTGGGTGGATCCTCTCAAAGGACAGTTATTCTAGGTTCCTGTCTGCAAGCATAAGACTGATTAATAGTGTCAGAAACAGGTGCTTGCCCATGGGATGGGTCTCTAGTTGAGCTGGTTATTGCTTGGCAATTCCCTCAGTCTACTTCAACCACGGCCCCTGAATTTCTTCTAGACAAGACAAATATTTGATCTTAATTTTTGAGGGTAGGTTGGTGTCATTATCCCTCCACTAGAGGTCCTGCTTGGCTACAGTGTCTGGCCTCTTTAGGTTCCATAATACCACTGTTATGTGTCTCAGCTAAGTCCCATAGACTCCAGGGAGTCTCCCATATCTCAGGTCTCTGGATTATCATAGAGTTGCCTCCTAACCCCAGAAGTTGCATATTTCCATTCATTCTCCTGTCCCTCTGTCCTGTCTCTCTCCACACATGACCTTGAACTCCCCATTCCCCTCCCTATCCCCTATCCTACCCACTTCTGTCCCTCTATCTGCCTCCTATGATCGATGACTTTATTGCTTTGAAGTGAGATTTAAGGACTCTCACTTAGCCCTTCCTTCTTGTTAGCTTCTTTGGTCTCTGGAGTGAATTGTGTGTATCCTGTACTATATGACTAATATCAACTTACCATTAAGTACATACCGTGCATGACTTTTTGGGTCTGGGTTACCCTCACTCAGAATGATATTTTCTAGTTCCATTCATTTACCTGAAAAATTCATGATGTCTTTGTTTTTGATAGCTGAATAATATTCCATTGTGTAGATATACCACATTTTTTTATCCATTCTTCTGTTGAGGGGCATCTAGGTTGCTTCCAGCTTCTGTCTATTGTGTATAAAGCTGCTATGAACATAATAGAACACATGCCCCTGAGGGATGGTGGAGCATCTTTTGTGTATATGTCCAGGAGTGGTATAGCTTAATCTCAGGGTAGAACTAGTTCCAATTTTCTAATAAACAGTCAGATTGATTTCCCAGACTAGTTGCACAACTATGCACTCCCACCAGCAATGGAGGAGTGTTCCTTTTGATACACATCCTTGACAGAATGTGCTGTCTTTTGGGTTTTTGATCTTAGCCATTCTGATTGGTGTAAGATAGAATCTCAATGTCCTTTTGATTTGTATTTCCCTGATGACTAAGGACATTGAACATTTCTATGTGCTTCTTGGCCATTAGAGATTCTTCTGTTGAGAATTCTCTGTTTATCTCTGTGCCCCATTTTTAAATTATTTGGTTTGTTGGTGTCTAACTTCTTCTGTTTTTTATTTATTTTAGATATTAGCCTTCTGTTGGATATAGGGTTAGTGAAGATCTTTTCCTGCTCTGTAGGCTGCCATTTTGTGCTATTGGTGGTATCCTTGGGCTTACAGAAGCTTTTCAGTTCCGTGAGGTCCATAAGCAATCTCAAATTTCTACCAGAAAAATCCCACAGCTGATAAACACCTTCAGCAAAGTGTCTGGACACAAAGTTATCTCAAAAATCAGTAGCCTTCCTTTGTGCAAATGATACATATGCTGAAAAAGAGATTAGGGAAGCAACTCCCTTTATAATATAAAATACCTTCGTGTAAGTAACTCTAACAAAGCAAGTGAAAGACATATATAACAAGAAATTCAAGTCCCTGAAGAAAGAAATTGAAGAAGATATCAGAGGATAGAAAGATCTCTCATGCTCATGGATTGGTAGGATTAACAGTGATAATGACCATTTTATCAAAAGCAATCTATAAATTCAATCTAATTCCCACCAATATTCCAACACATACTTTTTAAAGACCTTGACAGTGCAATTCTCAATGTCATATGGAAAAGCAAAAGACCTAGGATAGCTAAAACAATCCAGAACAATAAAGGACTTCATCCCTGACAGCTAAGGATGTTGAAAAGTGTTTAAATGTTCCTAATTTATTGTGTTTCATCTTTTGAGTATTCTCTGTTTAGTTCTGTATCACACATTTACATTGGGTTATTTTATTTCTTGATGTCTAGTTCTTTTAATTCTTTACATATTTTAGATATTAATCCTCTATGAGATGTGTAATTGGTAACAAAATTTCTTATTTTTTTTTATTACATATTTTCCTCAATTACATTTCCAATGCTATCCCCAAAGTCCCCCATACCCTCCCCCTGACTTCCCTACCCACCCATTCCCATTTTTTTTTTTTGGCCCTGGTGTTCCCTTGTACTGGGGCCAGTCAGCTAGTGGATGGATCACATGGCCCCCAATGGAGGAGCTAGAGAAAGTACCCAAGGAGCTAAAGGGATCTGCAACCCTATAGGTGGAAGAACATTATGAACTAACCAGTATACTGGAGCTCTTGACTCTAGCTGCATATGTATCAAAAGATGGCCTAGTCGGCCATCACTGGAAAGAGAGGCCCATTGGACACGCAAAATTTCTTATTCTTTAGCCTGTAACTTTGTATGATGGTATCCTTTGGCAAAGAGAAGAAAGGTTTTCAGTTTTATGAGGTCCTGTTTATTGTTAGTCTCAGTGTCCATGTTATCAGTATTCTGTTCAGAAAGTCATTTCCTGTGCCAATAAGTTCAAGTCTATTCCCCATTTTCTCTTTTAACAGGTTAATGGTATTGAGACCCTTGATCCATTTGGAGTAAAACTTTATGCTGGTTTCATATAGATATAAATTTATTTCATTCTTCTATATGCAGCTATATAGTTTGACCAAAACCATTTGTTGAAGATAATACCTTCCTCAAGTATACTTTTCTTTTTGTCAAAAATCAGGTATATCTGTAGGCATGTGGCATTATTTCTGGGTCTTTTAATTTTATTTATTTGATCAGCACTCTGTTCTTATGTCAGTACTATGCTGTCTTTATTTCTACAGTTCTGTGGCGATACCCCCAGCCATTCTTTATTATTCAGGATTGTTTTAGATATTCTAGAACTTTCAGGTTCCAATATGTAGCTGGTTATTGACCTTTCGATTTCTTTGAAGAATTGTATTGAAATTTTGAAAACAATTGTGTTGAATCTAGGATGTCCTTTTTCACAATAGTAATCACTGAGCATGGGATATTTTCATCTCCTGATATCTTCTTTAACTTCTTTCTTCAGTGCCTGAAAGACTTGATTATGTAAGTCTTTCACTTGTATAATAAATCACCTGATTAGATTTATCCTAAGATTTTTTTAAGCTACTGTGAAATGGACTCTTTCCACAATTTCTTTCTCAATGTGTTGGCCATTTGCATATAAGATTGATTCTGATTGTTCTGTTTTAAAATTTTGTGCCTTCTGACTTCTATGTGTGTTCTATTACATTGCTGAAGGTATTAGTTTTCAGGGTCTTTTTTTTTTCTTTTTTTTCTTAGATATTTTCTTTATTTACATTTCAAATGCTATTTCTTTTCCTAGTTTCCCGTCTGAAAATTCCCCATCCCCTACCCCCTACCCCTGCTCCCCAACCTACCCACTCCCATTTCTGGTCCTGGCATTCACCTATATTGGGGCATAGAGCCTTCACAGGACCAAGGGCCTCTCCTCCCATTGATGACCTACTAGGTCATCCACTGCTACAAATATAGCTAGAGCCACAAGTTCTACCATGTGTTTTCTTTGATTGGTGGTACATAGTTCCAAGGAGCTCTGAGGGTACTGGTTATCATATTGATGTTTCTTCTATGGGGCTTCAGTCCCCTTCAGCTTTTTAGGGTGTTTTAAAGTCATGCCATCTGAAAATAAGAATACTTTGACTTCTTCCCCTCTTATGTAAATCCCCTTGATCTCATCCATTTGTCTTATTTCTTTAGTTAAGACGTTAAGTACTATATTGAATAGGTATGGAGAAACTTAACAACCTTGCCTTGTTCCTGGTAATAGTGGAAATGCTTTTACTTTCTTTCCATTTAGGTCGATGTTGGCGATGGTCTTATTGTTTAACTATGTCCTTTGGATCCCTAGTCATTCCAGGACTTTTATCATCAAAGGATTTTAGATTTTGTCAAAAGGTTTTGGTGCATCTAATAAAATGATCATGTGGTTTATGTGATGGATAACATTTATTGATTTACTTATGTTAAAAACATCTTTGTATCTCTGGGATGATGTCTACTTAATTATAGTGGATCATTGTTTTGATCTTTTATTGGATTTTGATTACAAGTATTTTATTGAACATTTTTGCATCTATCTTCATCAGGAGTCTGAGTCTATAATTTTACTTTTTGTTTGGTCTTTACATTGTTCTGGTATCAGGATAATAGTGAATAATTGGAGGAGTAATGACATTAGTTTTTATTTAAATGTCTGGCAGAATTGTTCCCTAGATCCACCTGAATGTGGGCTGATTTATTTATTTATTTATTTATTTATTTATTTATTTATAAAAGAAGGGATATAGGGAGGGTCTGGGAGATTTTTAACTACTGCTTTTATTTCACTAGTGTTTATTAGTCTGTTTAATTGTATATTTGATTTTGATCTGTCTTTGGTGGTATGTATATATCAATAAATACTTTCATTTGACCTAAGCCAAATGGCCAATGTTTAGTGGGGACACATTTTTTAAAAATTATTTTTATTCTTTAATTGTTGTGTAGAGTCCAGACTTCATCTCCCTCCAAGTCCCCCCCACCTCACCCGACCACACCCCATGCCATAACTCCCCTCATCTCAGTCTCCAAGAGGATGTTCTCACCTCCACCCCCACACCACCAGGGCTCCTCACTCCCTGGAACATCAAGTCTCTTGAGGGTTAGGTGTAGCTTCTCTCACTGATGCAAGACCAGGCTGTCCTCAGCTGTATACTTGTTGGGACCCCCATATCAGATGGTGTATGCTGCCTGGTTGGTGGCTCAGTGTCTGAGAGATCTTGTGTGTCCAGGACAGTTGAGACTGCTGGTCTTCCCATGGGGCTGCCCTCCTGCTCAGCTTCTTCCAGCTTTTCCCCAATTGAACCACAGGGTTCCCAAGCTTCTGTCCATTGGTTGGATGCCAGTATCTATATCTGACTCTTGCAGCTGCTTGGTGGGCCTCTCACAGGGTAGCCATGCTAGGCTCCTGTCTGCAAGTCCACCACAGCATGAGTAACAGTGTCAGGGCCCGGGCCTTCCCTTGAGCTGGATCCCAACTGGGACCTGTCACTGGAACTCCTTTCTCTCATACTTTTCTCCATTTTTGTCCCTGCAGTTCTTTCAGACAGGAACAATTATGAGTCAGAGCTTTTGACTGTGGGATGGCAACCACATCCCAGGTCTCTGGTGCATTTTGGAGGGTACCCCAACCTCCTACATCCCAAGGTTGCCTGTTTCCATTCTTTCTGCTGGCCCTCAGGGCTTCAGTCCTGTTCCCTTCAATACCTGATCATGTTCCACCTTCCCTTCCCTGTCTCATCTCCCACCCAGGTCCCTCCTTCCCTCTCCAGCCCTGACTGCGTTCATTTCCCTCCAAAGTGGGGATTAAGGTATCTTCACTTGGGTCTTTCTGCTTGTTATACTTCTTGAGTACTGTGGGTTGTGTCCTGGGTATTCTGTGGTATTTTGGCTAATATCCACTTAATAGTGAGTACATACCACGCATATCCTTTTGGGACTGAGTTACCTCATTCAGGATGACATTTTCTAGTTCCATCCATTTGCTTGCAAAACTCATGATATCCTTGTTCTTAATAGCTGATTAGTATTCCATTGTATAAATGAGCTACATTTTCTATATACACTCTTTCATTGTGGGGCATCTGGGTTGTTTCCAGCTTCTGGCAATCACAAATAAGGCTGCTATAAACATAGTGGAGCACGTGCCCCTGTAGCATGGTAGGAAATTTTTGGGTATATGCCCAAGAAGTGGTAGAGCTGGGTCTTCAGGAAGATCTGTTTCCAATTTTCTGAGGAACCTTCAGATTGATTTCCAAAGTGGTTGTACCAGTTTTCACTCTCACCAGCAATGGAGGAGTGTTCCTCTTTTTCCACATCTACACCATCATGTGTTGTCACCTGAGGTTTTGATCTTAGCCATTCTATTTGGTGTAAGGTGGAATCTTAGGGCTGTTTTAATTTAATTTTCCTGATGACTAAGGACTTAGAACATTTGTGTAAGTGATTCTCAACCCTTTAAGATGTCTCTGTTGTGGCAGTCTCTACATGGTCCATCCTTTCGTCTCAGCTCCAAACTTTGTCTCTATAACTCCTTCCATGGGTGTTTTGTTCCCAATTCTAAGGAGGGGCATAGTGTCCACACGTCAGTCTTCATTCTTCTTGAGTTTCATGTGTTTAGCAAGATGTAGCTGTCTCTTGTGAGACTATGCCGGGGCCTAGCAAACACAGAAGTGGATGCTCACAGTCAGCTATTGGATGGATCATAGAGCTCCCAATGGAGGAGCTAGAGAAAGTGCCCAAGGAGATAAAGGGATCTGCAACCCTATAGGTGGAACAACATTATGAACTAACCAGTACCCCGGAGCTCTTGACTCTAGCTGCATATGTATCAAAAGATGGTATAGTCGGCCATCACTGGAAAAAGAGGCCCATTGGACACGCAAACTGTATATGTCCCAGTACAGGGGAACACCAGGGCCAAAAAAAAAAAAAATGGGAATGAGTGGGTAGGGAAGTGGGGGGGGGTTATGGGGGACTTTTGGGATAGCATTGGAAATGTATTTGAGAAAAATATGTAATAAAAAAAAGATGTCTCTGTTGTAAATTCTCTATTTAGTTCTATACATCATATTTGGATGGGGGTGTTTGGTTTTTGGTAATTAGCTTCTTGAGTTCGTTTTTTTTTTAAATTAGGTATTTTACTCATTTACATTTCCAATGCTATCCCAAAAGTCCCACATACCCTCCACCCGCTCCCCTACCCACCCACTCCCACTTTTTGGCCCTGGCATTCCCCTGTACTGGGGCATATAAAGTTTGCATGTCCAATGGGCCTCTCTTTCCAGTGATGGCCGACTAGGCCATCTTTTGATACATATGCAGCTAGAGTCAAGAGCTTCCGTGGTACTGTTTAGTTCATACTGTTGTTCTACCTATAGGATTGCAGATCCCTTTAGCTCCTTGGGTACTTTCTCTAGCTCCTCCATTGGGGGCCCTGTGATCCATCCAATAGATGACTGTGAGCATCCACTTTTGTGTTTGCTAAGACCCGGCATAGTCTCACAAGAGACTGGGGTATCAGGGTCCTTTCAGCAAAATCTTGCTAGTATATGCAATGGTGTCAGCGTTTGGAAGCTGATTATGGGATGGATCCCTGGATACGGCAGTCTCTAGATAGTCCATCCTTTTGTCTCAGCTCCAAACTTTGTCTCTGTAACTCCTTCCATGGGTGTTTTGTTCCCAATTCTAAGAAGGGGCAAAGTGTCCACACTTTGGTCTTTCTTCTTGAGTTTCATGTGTTTTGCAAATTGTAACTTATATCTTGGGTATTCTAAGTTTCTGGGCTAATATTCTCTTATCAGTGAGTACATATCATTTGAATTCTTTTGGGATTGGGTTACCTCACTCACGATAATGCCCTCCAAGTCCAACCATTTGCCTAGAAATTTCATAAATTCATTCTTTTTAATAGCTGAGTAGTACTCCATTGTGTGAATGTACCACATTTTTTGTATCCATTCCTCTGTTGAGGGGCATCTGGGTTCTTTCCAGCTTCTGGCTATTATAAATAAGGCTGCTATGAACATAGTGGAGCATGTTTCTTTCTTACTAGTTGGAACATATTCTGGATATATGCCCAGGAGAGGTATTGCGGGATCTCCCAGTAGTATACTATGTCCAATTTTCTGAGGAACCTCCAGACTGATTTCCAGAGTGGTTGTACAAGCTTGCAATCCCACCAACAATGGAGGAGTGTTCCTGTTTCTCCACATCCTCACCAGCATCTGCTGTCATCTGAATTTTTGATCTTTGCTATTCTGACTGGTGTGAGGTAGAATCTCAGGGTTGTTTTGATTTGCATTTCCCTGATGATTAAGGATGTTGAACATTTTTTCAGGTGTTTCTCAGCCATTTGGTATTCCTCAGGTGAGAATTCTTTGTTTAGCTCTGAGCCCCATTTTTTAATGGGGTTATTTGATTTTCTGGAGTCCACCTTCTTGAGTTCTTTATATATATTGGATATTAGTCCTCTATCTGATTTAGAATAGGTAAAGATCCTTTCCCAATCTGTTGGTGGCCTTTTTGTCTTGTTGACGGTGTCTTTTGCTTTACAGAAGCTTTGCAGTTTCATGAGGTCCCATTTGTCAATTCTCGATCTTACAGCACAAGCCATTGCTGTTCTATTCAGGAATTTTTACCCTGTGTCAATATCTTGGAGGCTTTTCCCCACTTTCTCCTCTATAAGTTTCAGTGTCTCTGGTTTTATGTGGAGCTCCTTGTTCCACTTAGATTTGACCTTAATACAAGGAGAGGGGAATGGATCAATTGGCATTCTTCTACATGATAACCACCAGTTGTGCCAGCACCATTTGTTGAAAATGCTGTCTTTTTTCCAATGGATGGTTTTAGCTCCCTTGTCGAAGATCAAGTGACCATAGGTGTGTGGGTTCATTTCTGGGTCTTCAATTCTATTCCATTGACCTACTTGTCTGTCATTATACCAGTACCATGCCATTTTTATCACAATTGCTCTGTAGTAAAGCTTTAGGTCAGGCATGGTGATTCCACCAAAGGTTCTTTTATCCTTGAGAAGAGTTTTTGCTATCCTAGATTTTTTGTTATTCCAGATGAATTTGCAGATTACTCTTTCGAATTCATTGAAGAATTGAGTTGGAATTTTGATGGGGATTGCATTGAATCTGTAGATTGCTTTTGGCAAGATAACCATTTTTACAATGTTGATCCTGCCAATCCATGTGCATGGGAGATCTTTCCATCTTCTGAGATCTTCTTTAATTTCTTTCTTCAGAGACTTGAAGTTCTTATCATACAGATCTTTCACTTCCTTAGTTAGAGTCATGCCAAGGTATTTTATAATATTTGTGACTATTGAGAAGGGTGTTTTTCCCTAATTTCTTTCTCAGCCTGTTTATTCTTTGTGTAGAGAAAGGCCATTGACTTGTTTGAGTTAATTTTATATCCAGCTACTTCACTGAAGCTGTTTATCAGGTTTAGAAGTTCTCTGGTGGAATTTTTAGGGTCACTTCTATATACTATCATATCATCTGCAAAAAGTGATATTTTGACTTCTTCTTTTCCAATTTGTATCTCCTTGATCCTTTGTTGTCTAATTGCTCTGGCTAGGACTTCAAGTACAATGTTGAATAGGTAGGGAGAAATTGGGCAGCCTTGTCCAACTTCTTAACTTCAAAATGAATGAAATAGATTATCCACCATAATAGCCTGGTAGTGGTTGGGCTATCAATATGTCAAGAATCCAATTCTGCAACTTCATTGTTCTTACCAGGCTTTAGATTATTTCTTTCATCAGATATGTTTATTTGCTTTGGGTTCTTGGGGAAACGTCCAAATTCTTTAAATGCTTTTAAAACATTTTACAAAAGTTTAACGATTCTTTTTACTGAATAGAATGTTATATATACTCATCATTACTATTCTAAAAGTCTACCCAACATCAGATGTTGTTCTCATAAGTATATTCCCTTGATACAGAACTATTTATTGAATAAAATGTCTCTCCAAAGTACTTTAGGGACTTCTTACTATAAATAAGATAACCCTGTATTTGCTGGTTTGACTGTGGGTTTTAAATTTTGTTCTATTAATTAACATTCTCACTCTTTTGTTAATTAAACATGCTCTTAATTGTTATGTCTTTGTAATAGGAATTTTTAATCTAGTAGCAAATCCCTCTTCATTGCTCTTGGTCTAAAAAATACTGAAAAAACGTTTTTGGATAATTTTGTGGATTCTGAGATCATCTGCTAATTCTCTAAGTATTTCCTGATATCTTTATTTGGATTTAGTTAATTATCTACTAATCAGGGCAGATTTTCTAGCATTTTGAGAATTTACATTTTATTAATTGTCCATCTGGTTACTTTAGTTTTCTAAAATCATGTATTTTTCTATGCAAAACATTCATAAGTTTTAGCAAATTTATTTTAGATATTTATTTTTATGCAGTATAATTAGTGAAGGTATTTATATAAGCCAGAGTTCTAACAATGTGAATGTGTATCTCTTTCTCTCTCTTTATATATATATATATGTATATATATGTATATGTATATATATAGTTCACATATATATATATATATATATATATATATATATATATATATATATATAGCTTCTCCCTATCAAAGATTATAAATAATTTTGTATATGTGAATATAAAAGACTAGAAAAGTCTGAAAACAATAGGAACTCTGTAGCAAGTATACTGAAAATCTTGAACATAAGTCAATGATACTTCCCACAGGCAAAGTAACGTCTTCGGGCAAAATAGTTCTCTTAAAGTGACTCAACTAGGTATATATATACCTGCAATATAGAGCTATGTATATAGAATGCTCTTCTTTTCTCATGGTTTATTAAAGAAATTAATCATACCTGAAAGATGTATCCATGACCATACTCAGATTAGTATTAAAACTTGATGAATATACTTAGCTAAGTATATGTAATATATACACTTATATTTATTATATATGTAATATTTTTCAAATTGAATTTTTGTTTTGAAATAAAATTGACTTTTTTACTTTTACTCTTTAAATTCAGTTCCACTATTTGTTGGACATAAATTTCTTGAATCATTAGGAATATAATCTTTTTGTCTGTAAATAATAAAAGCTAATTCAACTCATAGTGTTTATGTCTTTAATTTTTTTAAATTTTTACACAGTTTGGACCTTCAGTATATATATATATATATATATATATTTCAAATGTGATATTTTAAGTAAACTTTAAAAAATCTATTTATGGTGAAATGCCATGGTCATTGTTTGAATGTGATGTGGTTTACTACTTTTTTTTTGGTAATTTATCTTCTTAGCATGAGTAAGTTCCTTTCCATTTATAGCTCAGTAAAAGGTTTTATTATGAAGTTTTGAATTTTTTCAAATGGCATTTCTAATTCTACTGAAATGCTCATATGAGTGTTCTCATTTTAACTTTGTTCACATTGAATGATTTTTAAATGATAAACTACCCATGAATGCTAGGAGCAAATATCATCTAATTGTGATATGTTCTATTTTTATTTCTATATTTGAAATGATACTTCATTTTTTATATTTCTGTCCACATAAAAGATTGTCTATAATTTTTCTCTCCTGAATATCCTTATCAGACTGAAGTCAATGCCATGATGGGTTCTTAAATCAGTAAGGCATTCTTATTTTTTTAAAATTGCATCCATTATTTTGTTATTTTTTCTTAAATTCCTATTCACAGTTTTTCTTATGAAAGTCCTAAATTAGATTTCTTTTTATATATTTGACTGTTGAGATTCTTATATATTCTTTCCTTTGCAGTGTAAATTTTGTTTTCTTCCTTAAAACTTGGAACGAACAAACTTACATTATTGATTTTTAGTCATAGTCCTAATATGTGAACTGACACTTATGAATTGCCTTTTAATATCTATTGAAGATACTCAGTAGAATTTTGCCAGATTCATTATATTCTACCCCAACATACTACAAGGACACATGCTCCAGTATATTCATAGCACCCTTATTCATAATAGCCAAAAGCTTGAAGAAACCCAAATGTCTCTCAACTGAAGAATAGATGCAGAAAATGTGGTTCATTTACACATACTATTCAGCTATTAAAAATTAAGACACGATGAATTTTGAAGTCAAATGGATAGAAGTAGAAAAATATCCTGAGTGAGGTAACCCAGACTCAAAAAGACATGCATGGTATTTACTCACGGATAAGTGGATATTAGCCAAAGAGTACAGAATACCCATGATACAACCCACAAAACATAAGAAGTTTCTATCAATTATTTTAATTGTTGGTTTCTAGGTTACTTTTATTGAGTCAAAAACATATTCAGGACGATTTCAATCTTCATGTACTTTTTGAGGATTGGTTTCCAAACATGTGGTCAATTTTATTAAATGACCCCTATTCCTGTTATTACAAAATGATTTTTTTCTGTGTTGTATATAATAATTTTTGCATTGACATTCAATCATGTTGTTTCACTATGTTGGCCAGACTTTATTTGCCATAATTCTCAGTATTCATCCCTCTGCTGTTATCCATATTTACTCTAGTGGTTTTGGTGGGAGATCATTTGTCTTACAAGAAATCAGAAGTACTGTTTGTCCCTAGGATCAAATTCCATATATAGGTCATCAAAATGAAACATAAATATATATATATATATATATATATATATATATATATATATATATATATATTTCTTTGGCTTGTATTCCTAACTGTCCAATAAGCATCTATACAACTCTTCATTCTCTATAATTTATGCACAACATCCCTAAGTCCTTAGAGTCTACCTTTTGACATCTATTTGATCTATCGCCTTAGCTTTATGAATGCTATTCCACTATATGCCATTTGAACTCTTTAGGGAGCTTTTCATTGGCTTTGCTACCTTCAATCTCTCTATTTTGTTTTCCATGCAATTATTGGAGTTACATTTCTCTTCTTCTTGACATCCTTATAATGCTTCATATTCCTTTTAAGATACATTTGAAACATTCCCATGTCAAAATAATGTTCTTTATTTCTGGGAAAAAAATTCTTGCATTTATCTCACCCTTTCTTCCACTTAGAAAATATATTTTCTATTTCATGAGGATGAGTTCAAGTATCAAAATCTTTGCCATCCCTCGACTACAATGCAAGGCTTTTGCCATTGTTCCTCAAATGTGTGTAATATGGCTGTCTAGCACAAAATACCCAACGATTTGTTTTGATTATAAATTTACATGACTGAAACATTCATCCATGTGCACATTCTGAAGAATTCAACATCATGACCTCTGAATGTTTCATCTTTATAGAACTCAGTATTGAACATGCTATATACTGGACATACATAAATGTTGATTGACTGCACAAACAAAATTAAAAGGATATACAATGTGTTATAGTCACTGCTTTGTTAAAATCACATTAGTGTTAATCATCTTAAACTATTAATGTGATAACCTGTTTTTCTGGATTGGTCCTTTTGGTCTATGGATTCCTTACTACTATTGGCCATGTCTGGCATTTCTGGTAATAAATTAGGAATAAGTGTGAGGATAAATTATTGAGACAGAATTGTTAATATGATGTCTTTCACATGAACTGTCTCTTTATTTTATAGTGTAGCAGAGCAGAGAAACTAACAACAGCCACAAAAGGTGATCTTCAGAAACCCCACAGGCTAATCCCATTACCTTCCCACAGTCTGCTCCTTTCCCTCATTTTCTATCATGGGACCAGGGTCACAACTCTGTACTTACAAAATTAAACAATGTAGCATCATCCCCTAATCTACTATTAAGCTGTATTTATCTTTGTTCATAATAGATTCTAAGAATGGCCATTCCTTTTAATTTTCAGCCCTACCATCCTTTTTCAAGATAGCATGATCTTATACAATTATCGTAATCCTTACCTTAATAAGACTGTAGATTTCATTTCTTTTTTAGTTAATTAATTATTTAATTTATGTGACTACACTGTTACTGTCTTCAGACACACCAGAAGAGTGTATCAGATCCCATTACAGATGGTTGTGAGCCAACATGTGGTTGCTGGGAATTGAACTCAGGACCTATGTAAGAGCAGTCTATGATCTAAATCTCTGAGTCACCTCTCCAGCCCCTCATTTCTTGTTTTTAATCTTACCAATAGTCTGTGAGCTCTTTCAATACAATGAATATTTCTCATGTTCTGTTCACTCAGGAATGTGTTTTCCATCAAATACAAAAGTAGATGCTAAGCATTAATTTGCTCTATTTACTAAGATATAATACTTTCATTTTTACCGGTGCTTTGAAAAGGTAATTCTTTAGGACAATATTTCCCAAAGGGTGGTCTGCAGAATTCTTGTTATATATTCCACTCATAATAACCAGGGAACAACTACAACACTCATTTATTATATCACAGGTTTTAATATATATATATATATATATTATGTATATATATATATATATGTATATGTATATATACACACACATACACACATACACACATACACACACACACACACACACACACACACATATATATATATATATATATATATATATATATTCCAGAGATTTATAAATTATAATCTAGACAACTTCCATTTCATGGCATCTCCAATTGTTTATTCTGGTTACAGTCCTCCATCAATGATACAAAAGGCCAATTTCAGACTGCTGTTGTCCAATGCAGTAAAAATACAAAAGGCAGAAAGGGTGTAGTTGAGACTTGACAAAATGTTGAACATTTAAAGACGAGTTTTAAGTCACTCAGCAATTTGACATCTTGATATGGTTGTACTTTCTGCCTTGTGGTCTTTCAAGAAGTTCAATTTAGAGCAGTGGTTCTCAACCTTCCTAATGCTGTGACCTTTTAATACATTTCTTCATATTGTGGTGACCCCAAACCATAAAATTATTTCATTGCTACTCCATAACTGTAATATTGCTACTGTAATGATCAGAATATAAATATTTGATATGCAAGATATCTGATATGTGACTCCAAAGGGGTCACAAAACCCGGGTTGAGAACAACTGGCTTAGAGGAACTGAATATCCAGGGTAGCTTTATGCAGCAAGGCAGTCTTAAGAATGCCAGATGATTCATTTTGTTCTTACGAATTAATGCCTTAAAAAATGTCTATAACATTAATATTACCACTGATTATTTTTCCCTTGATAGAATGAAAATCTTTTGAGTTGAGCTACTTGTCTTTCCTGCAAGAAAACATAGCATTCTTTGGGAAAGGGCGTTCCTCAACATTGCCAGCCAGGGGTGGGTTGAGGGTAGTGGATAGAGTGGCTGTCACACCTCTAATTCCAGCATTCCAGAGGTGGAGGCAAGTAGATCCCTGTGAATTCGAGGCCAGTCAGGTTTGCGTAGCTAGTTACAGGACATCCAGAACTACACAGTGAGACCCAGTCTCGAAGAAAACAAAACAAACAAAATTTAAAACGGTTCATTTACTCATTTTTGGTACTTAAATAGTGGGGTCAACATTTCTGAGTAGAGGGAGAAAATGGGGGAGTAAGAAGAGGAATTTAGCCTTTGGTAGGTGATGGGAGGGGCTTCTACCGCTAGAGAAGTCTCTTCAGTACTTTCCTGGTGATAGCGAATCACCCCACAAAGGGAACTGTCTCTGTCCACTGGCCTTCACTCTCTTGTCTCACCATTCTTCACATAGGATTTTTTCAGATCTCATATATTTTGAAGTGGAAGACAAGTAAAGTCAGATAAAGACTACTGGTTTTGTTTGTATTGTAGTCTCTGGTGCACAGAATCCGCAGCAGCCATTTTGTTTTTGTCTTCTAAGGATTAGGGAACTCCCTCTTTCCAGGTTTCAGCGCCAGTGACGGTGATACTTTTAACTCAGTACCTTCAAATTTTGATACTTTACTGGTATTTCTCCTCAGAGATACGGAAGTGTGATTTTTCTTACATAACTTGACTGCCACGGAGTTGTGGAATGGCAAATTTTGGATGGTGGAATTGCATTGCTGGAATTATTTACTTTGGAAGACTTGATGAGGGAGAAATGCTGTAAGTTTGTTCAATAGGAAGCAAGTAAACTTACCAAAAGTCTTTGGCAGTGCTGGGAACCAGGTAAGAAGGCGAAGAGCTACTTCCAGCCAAGGATGTGATGAAAACCTTCTTCTATACCCCGGGGGCTTATTCCTGTGCTTTAGCTGGGGGGAGGCATCAGTCTCCAGGAAGTTCTTCTGGTCATGGTTGGTTTCTTGGGCTCAGTTACCATCTGTGTGAGTATGCTCGCAATAAATATCTATCTTATAGTCCAGTATCAGAAAGTGATTGACAGCACATATATGATCGTGGTTTGGAATGTGACTGAAGCGTTGGCCTGGTCTTTTCCTTATCATTTTTGAATATTTTTGTTTTTAAGCTGGAGGAGGTATTTTAGGCTCTGATACTATCCAGGTGTTCAGGTTCAGGAGATTTTCACTCTTTGATGTGACCTCTCTAACTGAAACATTTTCTATTTTCACTGAAGATTCCGGGATCTCTGGTGTTTTGTCATTCTCCTGCTCTTGCTTCTGTGCTGGAGAGATGGAGAGGGACTGATTTCTCTCTCTTGATGCAGAAAATTGTTTTCCTGGGAAAGGAAACCCTCCCCCAACCCAGCTAGCTGGCTTTTAAAAAAATCCTTTACCCCTCTTATCTGTATCTTCACATTGCCTTTGCAGAGACTGCTTTTTCTTACCTAAATTTTCTATGTTTGATTTCTTCTTTGGGTTGCTTTCTTCTGCATGTTACAGCAGGGACAACAGTTCTCTGGTTAATTCTCTAGCATTTTCCCCATTCAGAAACCAAGTCCAACTGATTTGCATCATTTTGGAATCTGGATTCTTCACTCCCAGCTGGTTGAAGGTGAACTCAACTGCAACATTTCTAAACCCAAGGACTGTAGTCATTTGTTTTGTTTTCTATTTCCAGATTTATGTTTCTCAGATCCACGTTGGTATTCTGGAAATCTTAGCTCCTTCAGGAGTTCCTTGTTCCTCACTGAACGAAAACTCACTGACAGCTCCTGATCGCCTGCACCATTTTCTAATTCTCACCTGTAATGAATAAGCCTCCTTGAGTGGCTTACGTGCCAGAAAGTTGCTGTTGTTGTTGTCCCTATTATTGGATTCTAGCATGTGTCTTTGTTGTTTAAATTTCATTTCTCTGATGGCAAATGATGTTAAGACTATACTATGCTTATCTGTCCACAGATATCTTCTCCGGTGAGATATTTGCTCAGCTTTTCTCTGTTGAAAATACATATAGGTTGACTATATCCCAGTAGATGGCCTTACACACCTGTGTATATGACACTACTGATAGGTAATTTTTAAAAAGACAACAAGGGAGTAACTACACCAGATGAAGATTCAAATCAGTGTCTTGTTCTGCCTTCATATTGTTTCTTGTGCAGTTGAGGGGAACTAACCCAGAGACCATAACTTGACAATGGCAAAGAGTGAGAGACTTTAGAATACTCAGTCTTAAATGGGATGGATGTCTTCATCAAACTTTTCTACTCAGGGATCAGGAAGCCATGCAAAAGAGATGGCAGAAAGAGTGTCAAAGCCAGAGGGGGTGGATACACCAAGAAAACTTTTACTTCCAGAAGCAACACTAATATACACATATGAAGTCACAGAGACTGTGGAAGTATACACAGGGTCTGTATAGGTTGCAAGGACAGAGTCCTAGCACTAAGAGAAGGAAATAAACAGGACAAAGTAACCAAGGAGCTATCTCCAAGTGATAACCACTTCCAAAGGAAAACTGTTTTCTCCTGTGGAGCCTCACTGGATATATAAAGCACATTTAACTGTAGGCCTTATGCCCAGCAGTAAATGCCCATTACAAAATGAACGCAATAGTGTTTTTATAGCTATTTGCTCTCATATTGCTTTCTTGGGCATTCTTTGCTTTACTTTCTGTCTCACAGGTTTTATATTAATAGTTTTCCGTTTTCTGGTTGTGTAGATTTTTTTTAATGTGGGTTTTGTGCCTTTCCGTTTCTAAAATTATTATTATCATTATGATGTGTTTTCCATCTGTCTGTTTTCTAAGTGAAAAGAAAGAAGGTGTAGCATAGGATGGTCAGGGAAGGGAGGGGAGGAGGAGAAACTGTGATAAGAATGTATTGTATGAATTTTCAATTAAAAGTGACTTAGGGACCATAAACAGAACATGAAATTGAGAGAGATAAGTGTTAGGAGAGGTCCCAGTGGGAGCAAAAAGGAAAGTGGAGTTTAGATATGATTAAGATACATTGTATATGGGGCTAGAGATACGGCTCAGCAGTTATGAACAATTACTACTCTTGCAGAGGACCTTGGTTCAGATCCTAACACCCATGTATGCTGTATGGATATATAATCAGGCACATACACATACACATTCAATCAATCAATCAATCGATCGATCAATCAATCAATATTTTTGAAAAGGTAAAACAGACACATTATATATTTGTATGAATAGTTCAAGGAAGAAGTTAAAATTAAAAATGCAAATGTCCCTTATATTTTTCTCAAATGAACTTCTGAGATAAGAGCCATACCATACCTAAGCTTTACAGATACTTGGTTTGGGCTGAGTTCTATCTAACTATCCCTGGGCCTAGGACTGGAAGCTTCTAGCCTCTATGCTAAAAGCTCAGACCTCAGAAGCTTTAGATTCCAGCCTCTGTTTGAGACTTACTGCTGAATAAACTTACTCTTTCTAGCACTTTCTGAACTCTGGTTGTCTGGTTCAATTCAACTGCTCTGCCTCAAACTCCTCTCCAAGCTGACTGATTCAAATTGTCTTCTCTCAAGCAGACTGATTCAAATTTTCTTCTTTCAGCTTCTGACAGATTTGTTCTGCTTGGAAAGACTACCTCTGTACTCCACGAAGTAAATTGCTCAGAACTGCACTAAACTGAACAGGCACATCCTACCTCTGGCTCATTCTGTTCAACCTTTCTCGAATTTGTCACTTTGTCTGCCCCTCAACAAGACATAATTGTTTACATTAAAGGTATGTACCTCCGGGATGCCACCTAAAGTAGCCTGCACAGGTGGGAGTGTGCACTACAGAAGCTAACAGGTTATGGGACAGGCAGGAGCCACAGAACTTCTGAGACAGCCCCCTTTTCGGGCTCCAGACATCCGGCCACCTTCCTGGCCAGAGGAGAGGTGTCTGCCCGGCCCGGGAGGGCTTTGTCTCAGCATCGGCGGGAGCCATCTTGGTTCTGGGACTCCTCTGAAAGTAGTCTGCACAGGTGAGAGTGTGCACTACAGAAGCTAACAGCTTCTGGGACAGGCAGGAGCTACAGAGCTTCTGAGGCAGCCCCCTTTTTGGGCTCCAAACATCTGGCCACCTTTCCGGTCAGAGGATAGGTGTCCACCAGGCACTGGAGGGCCTCACCTCAGCATCAGCGGAAGACATCTTGGTTCCAAGACTTCTCGAAAGTAGTCTGCACAGGTGAGATTGTGGACAACAGAAGCTAACAGCTTCTGTGACAGGCCAAAGCAACAGAGCTTCTGGGAAAGGTCATGTTTTGGGCCTTCATCCTCGGCCAGAAGGGAGGTCCGAACGCCAGATATCTGTGCACCTTCCCTGTAAGAGGAGAGCTTGCTTGCAGAAAGTGCTCTGACCACTGAAACTCAGAGAAGAGAGTTAGTCTCCCAGGTCTGCTGATAGAGGCTAACAGAATCACCAGAGGAACAATCTCTAAACAGAGACAACTATAACAACTAACTCCAGAGATTACCACACATAAGAATCTTACTAACAGAAACCAAGACCACTCGCCATCATCAGAACCCAGCACTCAAACTTCGCCCAGTCCAGGGCACCCCAACATACCCGAAAAGCTAGACCCGGATTTAAAAGCATATCTCATGATGATGGTAGAGGACATCAAGAAGGACTTTAATAACTCACTTAAAGAAATACAGGAGAACACTGCTAAACAGGTATAAGACCTTAAAGAGGAAGCACAAAAATCCCTTAAAGAATTGCAGGAAAACACGACCAAACAGGTGATGGAATTGAATAAAACCATCCAAGACTTAAAAAGGGAAGTAGACACAATAAAGAAACCCAAAGTGAGGCAACGCTGGAGATAGAAACCCTAGGAAAGAAATCTGGAAGCATAGATGCGAGCATCAGCAACAGAATACAAGAGATGGAAGAGAGAATCTCAGGTGCAGAAGATTCCATAGAGAACATTGGCACAACAATCAAAGAAAATACAAAATGCAAAAGGATCCTAACTCAAAACATCCAGGATATCCAGGACACAATGAGAAGACCAAACCTACAGATAATAGGAATAGATGTGAATGAAGATTTTCAACTCAAAGGACCGGCAAATAAATATCTTCCAAAAAATTATAGAAGAAAACTTCCCAAACCTAAAGAAAGAGATGCCCATGAACATACAAGAAGCCTACAGAACTCCAAATAGATTGGACAAGAAAAGAAATTCCTCCCGACACATAATAATCAGAACAACAAATGCACTAAATAAGGATAGAATATTAAAAGCAGTAAGGGAAAAAGGTCAAGTAACATATAAAGGCAAGCCTATCAGAATTACACCAGATTTTTCACCAGAGACTATGAAAGCCAGAAGAGCCTGGACAGATGTTATACAGACACTAAGAGAACACAAATGCCAGCCCAGGCTACTATACACAGCCAAACTCTCAGTTACCATAGATGGAGAAACCAAATTATTCCACAACAAAACCAAATTCACAAATTATTTTTCCACGAATCCAACCCTTCAAAGGATAATAACAGAAAAAGACAATACAAGACCGAAACCAGGTCCTAGAAAAAGCAAGAATGTAATCCCTCAACAAACCTAAAAGAAGACAGCCACAAGAACAGAATGCCAACTTTAACAACAAAAATAATAGGAAGCAACAATTACTTTTCCTTAATATCTCTTAATATCAATGGAATCAATTCACCAATAAAAAGACATAGAATAACAGAGTGACTACACAAACAGGACCCAACATTTTGCTGCTTACAGGAAACACATCTCAGAGAAAAAGATAGACACTACCTCCAAATGAAAGGCAGGAAAACAATTTTCCAAGCAAATGGTCTGAATAAACAAGCTGGAGTAGCCATTCTAATATGTGATAAATTCTACTTCCAACCCAAAGTTATCAAAAAAGACAAGGAGGGGCACTTCATACTCATCAAAGGTAAAATCTTCCAAGAGGTACCCTCAATTCTGACTTGTCTGAGTTAATTTTATATCCAGCTACTTCACTGAAGCTGTTTATCAGGTTTAGGAGTTCTCTGGTGGAATTTCTAGGGTCACTCATATATACTATCATATCATCTGCAAAAAGTGATATTTTGACTTTATCTTTTCCAGTTTGTATCCTCTTGATCTCCTTTTGTTTTCAAATTGCTCTGGCTAGGACTTCAAGAACAATGTTGAATAGGTAGGGAGAAAGTGGGCAGCCTTGTCTAGTCCCTGATTTTAGTGGGATTGCTTCCAGCTTCTTACCATGTACTTTGATGTTGGCTACTGGTTTGCGGTAGATTGCTTTTATCATGTTTAGGTATGGGCCTTGAATTCCTGATCTTCCAAGACTTTTATCATGAATGAGTGTTGGATTTTGTCAAATGCTTTCTCCCCATCTAAGGAGATGATCATGTGGTTTTTGTCTTTGAGTTTGTTTATATACTGGATTACATTGATGGATTTCCGTATATTGAACCATCCCTGCATCCCTGGGATGAAACCTACTTGGTCAGGATGGATGATTGTTTTGATGTGTTCTTGGATTCGGGTAGCGAGAAATTTATTTAGTGTTTTTGCATCAATATTCATAAGGGAAATTGGTCTGAAGTACTCTATCTTTGTTGGATCTTTCTGTGGTTAAGGTATCAGAGTAATTGTGGCTTCATACAATGAGTTTGGTAGAGTACCTTCTACTTCTATTTTGTGGAATAGTTTGTGCAGAACTGGAATTAGATCTTCTTTGAAGGTCTGATAAAACTCTGCACTAAACCCATCTGGTCCTGGGCTTTTTTTGGCTGCGAGACTATTAATGACTGCTTCTATTTCTTTAGGGGATATGGGACTGTTTATATCATTAACTTGATCCTGATTTAACTTTGGTACCTGGTATCTGTCCAGAAATTTGTCCATTTCATCCAGGTTTTCCAGTTTTGTTGAGTATAGCCTTTTGTAGAAGGATCTGATGGTGTTTTGGATTTCTTCAGGATCTGTTGTTATGTCTCCCTTTTCATTTCTGATTTTGTTAATTAGGATTTTGTCCCTGTGCCCTCTAGTGAGTCTAGCTAAGGGTTTATCTATCTTGTTGATTTTCTCAAAGAACCAACTCCTCGTTTGGTTAATTCTTTGAATAGTTCTTCTTGTTTCCACTTGGTTGATTTCACCCCTGAGTTTGATTATTTCCTGCTGTCTCCTATTCTTGGGTGAATTTGCTTCCTTTTTTCTAGAGCATTTAGATGTGTTGTCAAGCTACTAGTGTGTGCTCTCTCTAGTTTCTTTTTGGAGGCACTCAGAGCTATGAGTTTCCCTCTTAGAAATGCTTTCATTGTGTCCAAAAGGTTTGGGTATGTTGTGGCTTTATTTTCATTAAACTGTAAAAAGTCTTTAATTTCTTTCTTTTTTCATTTCTTCACCAAGGTATCATTGAGAAGAGTGCTGTTCAGTTTCCAAGTGAATGTTGGCTTTCCATTATTTATGTTGTTATTGAAGATCAGTCTTACTCCATGGTGACCTGATGGGATGCATGGGACAATTTCAATATTTGTGTGTGTGTTGAGGCCTGTTTTGTGACCAATTATATGGACAAGTCAATGGCCTTTCTCTACACAAAGAACAAACAGGCTGAGAAAGAAATTAGGGAAACAACACCCTTCTCAATAGTCACAAATAATATAAAATATCTTGGCATGACTCTAACTAAGGAAGTGAAAGATCTGTATGATAAGAACATCAAGTCTCTGAAGAAAGAAATTAAAGAAGATCTCAGAAGATGGAAAGATCTCCCATGCTCATGGATTGGCAGGATCAACATTGTAAAAATGGCTATCTTGCCAAAAGCAATTTACAGATTCAATGCAATCCCCATCAAAATTCCAAATCAATTCTTCAAGGAATTAAAAAGAGCAATCTGCAAATTTATCTGGAATAACAAAAAACCTAGGATAGCAAAAACTCTTCTTAAGGATAAAAGAACCTCTGGTGGGATCACCATGCCTGACCTAAAGCTTTACTACAGAGCAATTATGATAAAAAACTGCATGGTACTGGTATAGTGACAGACAAGAAGACCAATGGAATAGAATTGAAGACCCAGAAATGAACCCACACACCTATGGTCACTTGATCTTCGACAAGGGAGCTAAAACCATCCAGTGGAAGATAGACAGCATTTTCAACAAATGGTGCTGGCACAACTGGTGGTTATCATGTAGAAGGATGCGAATTGATCCATTCCTATCTCCTTGTACTAAGGTCAAATCTAAGTGGATCAAGGAACTCCACATAAAACCAGAGACACTGAAACTTATAGAGGAGAAAATAGGGAAAAGTCTCGAAGATATGGGCACAGGGTAAAAATTACTGAATAGAACAGCAATGGCTTGTGCTGTAAGATCGAGAATTGACAAATGGGACCTCATGAAAATGCAAAGCTTCTGCAAGACAAAAGACACCATCAATAAGACAAAAGAGACACCAACAGATTGGGAAAGGATCTTTACCTATTCTAGATAGGGTACTAATATCCAATATATATAAAGAACTCAAGAAGGTGGACTCCAGAAAATCAAATAACCCCATTAAAAAATGGGGCTCAGAGCTAAACAAAGAATTCTCACCTGAGGAATACCGAATGGCTGAGAAGCATCTGAAAATATGTTCAGCATCCTTAATCATCAGAGAAATGCAAATCAAAACAACCCTGAGATTCCATCTGACACCAGTCAGAATGGCTAAGATCAAAAATTTAGGTGACAGCAGATGCTAGCGAGGATGTGGAGAAAGAGGAACACTCCTCCATTTTTGGTGGGATTTCAAACTTGTACAACCACTCTGGAAATCAGTCTGGAGGTTCCTCAGAAAATTGGACATAGTACTACCGGAAGATCCAGCAATACCTCTCCTGGGCATATATCCAGAAGATGTCCCAACCGGTAAGAAGGACACATGCTCCACTATGTTCATAGCAGCCTTATTTATAATAGCCAGAAGCTGGAAAGAACCCAGATGCCCCTCAACAGAGGAATGGATACAGAAAATGTGGTACATTTACACAATGGAGTACTACTCAGCTATTAAAAAGAATGAATTTATGAAATTCCTAGGCAAATGGATGGACCTGGAGGGCATCATCCTGAGTGAGGTAACACAATCACAAAGGAACTCACACAATATGTACTCAGTGATAAGTGGATATTAGCCCAGAAACTTAGGATTCCCAAGATATAAGATGCAATTTGCAAAACGCATGAAACTCAAGAAGAACAAAGACCAAAGTGTGGACACTTTGCCCCTTCTTAGAATTGGGAACAAAACACCTGTGGAAGGAGTTACAGAGACACAGTTTGGAGCTGTGATGAAAGGATAGACCATCTAGAGACTGCCATATCCGGGGATCCATCCCATAATCAGCTTCCAAAGCTGACTCAATTGCATACACTAGCAAGGTTTTGCTGAAAGGACCCAGATATAGCTGTCTCTTGTGAGACTATGCTGGGGCCTATCAAACACAGAAGTGGATGCTCACAGTCAGCTATTGGATGGATCACAGGGCCCCCAGTGGAGGAGCTAGAGAAAGTACCCAAGGAGCTAAAGGGACCTGCAGCCCTATAGGTGGAACAACATTATGAACTAACCAGTACCCCAGAGCTTTTTACTTTAGATGCATATTTATCAAAAGATGGCCTAGTCGGCCATCACTGGAAAGAGAGGTCCATTGGACTTGCAAACTTTATATGCCCCAGTGCAGGGTGATGCCTGGGCCAAAAAGTGGGAGTGGGTGTGTTGGGGAGTGGCAGGGAGTGTATGGGGGACTTTTGGGATAGCATTGGAAATGTAAATGAGGAAAATACCTAATAAAAAATATACAAAAAAAAGTTATGTACCTACGGTATGTCTGTAGTTCAAGCCAGAGGGATCATAGGTATGTACTAAGGGCCTGTCTCTATTCCAGCCAGAGAATTAAAGTTGGGTGATATCCCTGCTTTCCCTCTGGATCATAACTTTGGATGTAATCCCCAGCCAGAGTAGCTATTTTGCTTGATTAAAATTAATCTACCAAAATTCTTTTAAAATGTATTTAGCATTTTTGCTTTTGATATGTCTGGTTGGTTTGAATCTCTTATAAAATATACAATCATGAATATTCTTCTAATCGTGTTTCTGTGAACACATACACATATCCCTACCACATGCACTCTTACCATGGAGTTGCTGGATTATGTGCCCACCAACCCAAGTTTTGCTGCTTGTCACTGAACAGCTTTTCAGAATGGTTGTACAAATTTCATAGAGTGACAATTGTAGTTTCTCTGCACTCGTGGCAGTGTTTGGTGTTGCTAGATTTTTTAATTTCAGGCAATCTGATGAGTGTTCCTTCTATATGTTTGTACTTCTCATCTGTGTGATGGTCAAGGAAGCTGTACATCTTTTGTGTGCTTATTGAACACTTACATATACTCTATTGTGAGAGGACTCCTGGCTTTCTATTTTTTGGTTTAACTTTTTCTCATGGATCTATACTGGGAATTCATATATATTATTCATTAATTCTTTAACATTTTATTTGATCATATGCATCCTATTACCTTCTTCCACTGAAACCCTTCTTCAAAATATCACCTTCGATTCCATGTCCTCTTTTTACCCAATGAATTTAATCAGGGTTTCTTGAATAATAGTGAGTTGGGGTTATTCACTAGAGCATGTAAAACGAACTAGTGGCTATACCGCTTAATAAAGTGATTTCCCTTCCCCTTAACAGTAATGATCTGTCAATAGATCCTCTAGGGTGCTTGGATCACCATCATCCCCTCTCCTATTTTCCAATATTTTTATTAGTTCCTCTCACTTTCTATAATATTATTTAGGTCCTTGAATTGGTGATATAGATGTCACATATATAGCTAAACTCTCAACAGTTACTTATTCTCACCACTTTGACTAGCTATGAATCCTCTGTATTAAATAACTCCTACTGAAAACAGAAGCTTCTCTAACCAAATCCGAGATTAGCACTAGTCTATGAATATAGCCATAACACCTCACAACTGATAGCACAGTTATTTAGCAAAACACTAGTAGGAGGCTCCTCCTGAGAACCTAGGACCATGACTTCCACAGATGTGGGGTTTGGATGAGATTTATATGATCAAGCATGAACTCATTCTTATGCATCAGGCCACAAATCCAATCAGGAAGTTGCTGGCTACTTTACTTGTTGGCACAAAACTATCAAAAACAACTGAAGGGTGAAAGGATTTACTTTGGCTTAGGGTTATAGGGTGTAGCCCGTTATGGCTGGGAAGTCAATTGACATAAGCTTGAGTCAGCTGGCCATAGTCAAGCCATAGTCAAGAAACAATAAATGATGAGTACTTGTGTTCAGCTTATTCTTTCCCTTTTATCCAGTCTAGGATTTTAGTTGGCATAGGATCTTAGTCCAAGACTTATTTTCTGTACCCAAATAAGTCTTCCCACTTCAATTAGCCTAAGATATATAATCCCTAATAGATATCTCCTGGGTGATTCTAGATCCAGGCAAATTGGCAATCAGTATTAACTGATTAAATGTATTAACATTTGCCCCCATAACAGTCATGCCACTACTGGACTAGTATTACGTATTGCCTAGAGGATCAGTTTTGTAACATGCAAAATCTATAGCTGGGTGAAAGCATCTGTGATTCTTCTCTCTCAGTTGTTTATATACCTCCTATTGACTCTGTGTAAGCCAGCAGGAGAGATTTATTGCTTAGATTCAGTTTGATTTTTCTGCCTTAGAACCAAATTGTGTGATGTCTTCAGCAAATAGGATCTTTCTATTCAGTTCTGATTGGCAACCAAGAGCAATGACCCTAATCTATATTGTTTTGGGGGCCTATGTGTGTTCTTCCCATGGGTTGCAAACCCTTTCAGCTCCTTCAGTTCTTTCTCTCACTCCTCCATTGGGGACCCTGGGATCAGTTCAATGGTTGGATGCAATCATCTGCTTTTGTATATGTCAGGCTCTGGCAGAGCTTCTCAGGAGACAACTATATCGGACTCCTGTCAGCATGCACTGCTTGGCACCCACAATAGTGTCTTCGTGACTGTCTATGGGATGGATCCCCATGTGGGGCAGTTTGTAGATGGCCTTTTCTTCAGTCTCTGCTCCACACTTTGTCTCTGTATTTGCTCCTGTGAATATTTTGTTATCCCTGCTAAGAAGGACCGAAGCACCCACACTTTGGTCTTCCTTCTTCTTGTTAATTATGTGAAAATAAATAAAAATATTAGCCAAACTAAGTGAAATTTAATGGTCTTCAACGTAAAAATGAAAACTAACAACATTAGAAAAACAAAATGTTAATTTATGGAGGGAAATTTGATGAAATGTGACTATAAGTCAAAAGGGTTTTTTCATTGATTTATAATTGAGAAGAAGTAAGTATTTTCTGTTGACTATGTATATGTACTTATTTTCAAGCATAGAAATTCTTAATTTCAGCATAATCAAATTTATAAAAAAATTCTGGTTATCACATAGGAGTCCCCCATTAAAATATCCTTTTCAGAGTCCAGAGTGCTAACCATTACACCATTGAACTCCTAGGCCACCTCTTGTTGCCAGGTGAGGCTTTAGTGGTGGAACTGAGTTGCATTCAGTTGAGTTGTTAGCCAAGTGTGTGTGTGTGTGTGTGTGTGTGTGTGTGTGTGTGTGTGTGTGTGTTGGCAGGGGCAGGGACAGGGGAAGGGGCAGAGGCAGGTACAATTAAAATTACCAAACAACATAGGGTTGGTAAGATAAAGAGTTGCTCTCTGTAAACTGACAATGGGGCCTCATTGCTGTAGACAACTCATTGACCTTGGAGAAGCAGAGCTTCATGGAACCTTCACCCCTATGTTCTAGTCTCTGTAGTAGGAAATTACTCTGCGGGCTACAAAGGAGAAACACTGACAACAACCCAGCCACAAACCCTTTGACCTACAATTTGTACTTCCTGCAAAATATGCTAGGGGAAAAGTGACATAGAACTTTTGGGAGTGCCCTAAGTCTGATTTCACTTAAAGCCCACTCCACAATAAGGAACCATAGCTGATACTGCTTGAATAACCAAGAACTGGATACTTGATAGCCCAGAGACCTAGGGAAAATCCAAGCTCTACTGATCTAAAAAATGAGCATCAATAAAATAACTCTTAATGATACTTTGGTATACTCATAGATCAGTGCCTTGTCCAGATGCTTTCTCCAGCAGGAGATGGAAACAAATGTAGAGACCAACATTAGTTGAAGAGAGTCTGAATGGGAGTTCTCCAACAAATTATTTTCCTCAGAGGTCAGGGAATCCAAAAGAAACAGCAGAGGGGATGAAGAATACCAGGATAATACAGCCCCCCGTGAATTCACTAAGAAAGGCACATATGAGCTCATAGAGATTTAAGAAACAAGCACAGAGCCTCCATGGGTCTACCCCATGCCCTCTACATATATAGCATGGCTTGTTTTTATTGGGTCTCTTAACACTTTTTGTGGAGAGCTGTGAGCAATTGCTATCACGAGCCTCCACTGTGCCTAACTGGTAAACAAGTAATGTGCGCAGGTGCAAGAGTAAATTCGTGCCAAGTCACTGCCCATCCTGGGGCGTAGTAGTGGGGTGATGAGTGAGCAGCTAATCAGGAGCTGACACGTCACATGGAGGGGTATATAAGCAGCATCATTTTCCTTGTTCGGGGTTGTTCTTCTTTTGCCTATGCAATCAATGCTCTCCCAATAAACGTGTGCAGAAGGATCCTGTTGCAGCGTCGTTCTTCCTGGCCAGTTGAGCGCGTGCAAGAACTTTTGGCTGCTTTTGGTATGCTTTTTCTCTTGTTGGGTTGCCACATCCAAGTCCAATATAATAGGGTTTACTTAATCTTATTGTGTTTTATTTTTTCATGTTTGGTTGCTTTCTCTAAGAAGCCTGTTGTTTTTTAATGAGAGACAGAAAGGGAGTGGATCCTGAGGGAAGGGGAGGAGGAACTGAGAAAAGCAGCAGAAGGGGAAAGTATAATCAGAATATATTGAATCAGCAAGGAATCTACTTTCAATAAAAGGGAAAATTAAAAAAAAAATCTATTGTTAACCACAAGGCCATGAAGAATTTTATATTTACTTCTAAAAGTTGATATTGTTTGATCTTTTATACAATATGAGAAATTGTATAGTATTTAGGCTTAACTGAGGGTCAACAGAGCATCATGTAATGAAAAGTCTCTTTTCTGCTCTATACTGCAATATCACAGTTATAATAAAATGTCTTTATATGTATGAGTCTATTTCTAGACTAGTTTTTTTCACTTCCATTGGAGCATTAGTCAATTTTGGCAAACTATCTTAATTATTGTGTCTTCATAAGAACCATTGGCATATGGTAGTGTATCTCTTTTAACTGTTCCAAATAAATTTTGTGTTTAAAAATGGAATTCTGTATTTTTTCCTTTTCAGTCCACAGCTTTGTATCTGGCAGAGTAATTTATCAGTAAATAGTTTTTCTGTGTTTTCATTAACTCAACTTTTGTATTAAGTAATTTATACATATTTTTCATTACTTTACTACCTGCATATTTCTAGACTCTGGTAATCAACTGTCTATATTTTCATGTCAACAAAATACAGTTTCTAACATCACAATTTATAGCAGGCAACATTACTGCCCCAACTAGATCTCTTCAGATAATTTTGGTTCCTCTTCTGACTTTGGTGTGAGTTTTGTTCTGGTGGTAAGTGTTTGAATATTTTAATGATTTATTATACCTAATCAGAATTTCTTTTCTTATATGCATAAAGAGGCAGACAGAGCAGAGTAATTATGTCCCTCTTAGGTAATCACTAATGACTAAAGTAATAGATAAGTCCTAACAGTTTTTTTTCCTGATACTAGGAGTTAAACTCAGGTTCTTGAGCATACTAGGCAACACCTCTATCAGTGAACTACATTTGCATGCATCAAGATGGGTAGCAGTATAAATTCACGGCCCTTTCAAAAATATATTGTAATTGTACAAAATAATATGTTTTATTGTATGTCCCATTTCTATAAAAAGCATATAATATACTTTGGTCATATTGACACTCTATATGACTCTTACTTTCCTCTGTGTTTGCCCTTCTTTCCCACAGCTATAATAGTTCCCATTTTATTTTTATGTCATTCTCATTTTAGAATCCACAGATGAGAAAAAGTACATACTGGGTCTTTGTGAGACTAACTTATTGCACATGCTAAGCTACACCATTGTCTATCAATATCCCTATAATTGGCACAATTTCATTCTTATTTACTGTTGAATAAAACTCCAGTATACATAGATGTACACACACACCACCTTGTCTTTATGCTAAGCTGATATTATAATGTAGCTATTATGGTGTTAATAGAATCTCTATCACATGCTGATGTCAATGCTTCTGTTTACACAGATTTGTTATGCCCAGATCATATGGAAGCTTTATTTTTAGTTTGAGGAAACAATATAGTGATTTCTAGAATTACTGGAGTAATTTATATTCCCACTATCCATGAATAAGAAAGATTCTTTCCCAGCCCCTGAATCTTTGCCAGCATTTGTTTGCTTTCTTGATGATAGCCATTCTTACTGGAGCAAGATGATGCATCAACGCAGTTTTGATTTGCATTTCTCTGGTGGAATAAAGGATGCTGAACATTTCTTCATGTATTTATTGACTATCGGTGCTTCTTCATTTGAGGTTATCTTTTCAGATGTGTTGCTTATTTATTGAGTGGATTATTTACACTATAGTCATGGTCTTGGTACAGGTCTATGTCAACGTTCCTGTTATTTAATATAATACAGTCCAAATAGACTATGACAATGTCGAATTTCTATCTGATCTCATGCTGGACCACTATGTCAGTAGCATCAATTTGACTCTATAATAGAGAATTGGCAAAAATTCAGATTTGTTAGATCCAAATGATATAAAATGTAATTTGGTATTGGGTAAAAATGTAAGTATGTCAGCATGTCTTATAAAGTATGTGTTATTGCATTTCAACTATCTCAGTACTATGGAATCAACACAGTACTTGGTAGTTCTTGTCAGATTTCGGAGACTGCATATACTGCCGTTAAGAATACTGACCTGATTTTTGAGAAGTATTTATAAGACAACTTTGAAATTTCCCAACATAAGGATGGTGTAATTATTTTTATGTTTTTTTTAAAACAAAATGATTGGACATGTTTTTGGGATAAGATGTAGTATCTCCACACATTTTCGTATTGTAAATAATCAATTCAGAGCAATTAGTAATGTCTATCACTTTTAATCCTCATCATTTTTTGTGACAAATGCATTTTGCCTCTTCTCTTTTCTGTATCTTAAAGAAACCATTATTATTTATGTAATGACCCTACTGTACTAGTCTCCACCAGAATTTTTTTTTTCTTAATTCTTTTTTTTTCCATTTTTTATTAGGTATTTCGCTCATTTACATTTGCAATGCTATACCAAAAGTCCCCCATAGCCACCCACCCCCTCTCCCCTACCCACCCACTCCCCTTTTATGGCCCTGGCGTTCCCCTGTACTGGGGCATATAAAGTTTGCGTGTCCAATGGGCCTCTCTTTCCAGTGATGGCCGACTAGGCCATCTTTTTTTTTTTTTTTTTTTTTTTTGAGGAAAAATTATAATAATTTTTATTTGACTTTATTACTCATATACTATTTGATAAAGTGGAATTAAATTGTCTTATTATACATCCATTTATCAGTTTTCATTTATACCTCCCATATTCAGGGTGCTTCCAAGTATTTAATAGCTTCATTACATCTACAGTTGTCAGGCTGAAATAGTTACCTTTAGATGTATAGATTATTTTTACTAGTCAATGTGTTAATTTCTCCTTCAGAATACAAACATATATACACAGCATTATACACTACTGTTTTACATTTATTGTAATAGTTATATAAAGTATAATTTCTTTTTTTTTTCCATTTTTTTTATTAGGTATTTAGCTCATTTACATTTCCAATGCTATACCAAAAGTCCCCCTTACCCACCCACCCCCACTCCCCTACCCACCCACTCCCCCACTTTGGCCCTGGCGTTCCCCTGTACCGGGGCACACAAAGTCTGCGTGTCCAATGGGCCTCTCTTTCCAGTGATGGCCGACTAGGCCATCTTTTGATACATATGCAGCTAGAGTCAAGAGCTCAGGGGTACTGGTTAGTTCATAATGTTGTTCCACCTATAGGGTTGAAGATCCCTTTAGCTCCTTGGGTACTTTCTCTAGCTCCTCCATTGGGAGCCCTGTGATCCATCCATTAGCTGACTGTGAGCATCCACTTCTGTGTTTGCTAGGCCCCGGCATAGTCTCACAAGAGACAGCTACATCTGGGTCCTTTCAGTAAAATCTTGCTAGTGTATGCAATGGTGTCAGCATTTGGAAGCTGATTATGGGGTGGATCCCTGGATATGGCAGTCTCTACATGGTCCATCCTTTCATCTCAGCTCCATACTTTGTTTCTGTAACTCCTTCCATGGGTGTTTTGTTCCCACTTCTAAGGAGGGGCATAGTGTCCACACTTCAGTCTTCATTTTTCTTGAGTTTCATGTGTTTAGGAAATTGTATCTTATATCGTGGGTATCCTAGGTTTTGGGCTAGTATCCACTTATCAGTGAGTACATATTGTGTGAGTTCCTTTGTGATTGTGTTACCTCACTCAGGATGATGCTCTCCAGGTCCATCCATTTGGCTAGGAATTTCATAAATTCATTCTTTTTAATAGCTGAGTAGTACTCCATTGTGTAGATGTACCACATTTTCTGTATCCATTCCTCTGTTGAGGGGCATCTGGGTTCTTTCCAGTTTCTGGCTATTATAAATAAGGCTGCTATGAACATAGTGGAGCATGTGTCCTTCTTACCAGTTGGGGCTTCTTCTGGATATATGCCCAGGAGAGGTATTGCTGGATCCTCCGGTAGTACTATGTCCAATTTTCTGAGGAACCGCCAGACTGATTTCCAGAGTGGTTGTACAAGCCTGCAATCCCACCAACAATGGAGGAGTGTTCCTCTTTCTCCACATCCTCGCCAGCATCTGCTGTCACCTGAATTTTTGATCTTAGCCATTCTCACTGGTGTGAGGTGGAATCTCAGGGTTGTTTTGATTTGCATTTCCCTGATGATTAAGGATGTTGAACATTTTTTCAGGTGCTTCTCTGCCATTCGGTATTCCTCAGGTGAGAATTCTTTGTTCAGTTCTTTTTTTTTTTTTTTTTTTTTTTTTTTTTTTTCCATTTTTTATTAGGTATTTAGCTCATTTACATTTCCAATGCTATACCAAAAGTCCCCCTTACCCACCCACCCCCACTCCCCTACCCACCCACTCCCCCCCTTTGGCCCTGGCGTTCCCCTGTACCGGGGCACACAAAGTCTGCGTGTCCAATGGGCCTCTCTTTCCAGTGATGGCCGACTAGGCCATCTTTTGATACATATGCAGCTAGAGTCAAGAGCTCAGGGGTACTGGTTAGTTCATAATGTTGTTCCACCTATAGGGTTGAAGATCCCTTTAGCTCCTTGGGTACTTTCTCTAGCTCCTCCATTGGGAGCCCTGTGATCCATCCATTAGCTGACTGTGAGCATCCACTTCTGTGTTTGCTAGGCCCCGGCATAGTCTCACAAGAGACAGCTACATCTGGGTCCTTTCAGTAAAATCTTGCTAGTGTATGCAATGGTGTCAGCATTTGGAAGCTGATTATGGGGTGGATCCCTGGATATGGCAGTCTCTACATGGTCCATCCTTTCATCTCAGCTCCATACTTTGTTTCTGTAACTCCTTCCATGGGTGTTTTGTTCCCACTTCTAAGGAGGGGCATAGTGTCCACACTTCAGTCTTCATTTTTCTTGAGTTTCATGTGTTTAGGAAATTGTATCTTATATCGTGGGTATCCTAGGTTTTGGGCTAGTATCCACTTATCAGTGAGTACATATTGTGTGAGTTCCTTTGTGATTGTGTTACCTCACTCAGGATGATGCTCTCCAGGTCCATCCATTTGGCTAGGAATTTCATAAATTCATTCTTTTTAATAGCTGAGTAGTACTCCATTGTGTAGATGTACCACATTTTCTGTATCCATTCCTCTGTTGAGGGGCATCTGGGTTCTTTCCAGTTTCTGGCTATTATAAATAAGGCTGCTATGAACATAGTGGAGCATGTGTCCTTCTTACCAGTTGGGGCTTCTTCTGGATATATGCCCAGGAGAGGTATTGCTGGATCCTCCGGTAGTACTATGTCCAATTTTCTGAGGAACCGCCAGACTGATTTCCAGAGTGGTTGTACAAGCCTGCAATCCCACCAACAATGGAGGAGTGTTCCTCTTTCTCCACATCCTCGCCAGCATCTGCTGTCACCTGAATTTTTGATCTTAGCCATTCTCACTGGTGTGAGGTGGAATCTCAGGGTTGTTTTGATTTGTATTTCCCTGATGATTAAGGATGTTGAACATTTTTTCAGGTGCTTCTCTGCCATTCGGTATTCCTCAGGTGAGAATTCTTTGTTCAGTTCTGAGCCCCATTTTTTAAGGGGGTTATTTGATTTTCTGAGGTCCACCTTCTTGAGTTCTTTATATATGTTGGATATTAGTCCCCTATCTGATTTAGGATAGGTAAAGATCCTTTCCCAGTCTGTTGGTGGTCTTTTTGTCTTATAGACAGTGTCTTTTGCCTTGCAGAAACTTTGGAGTTTCATTAGGTCCCATTTGTCAATTCTCGATCTTACAGCACAAGCCATTGCTGTTCTGTTCAGGAATTTTTCCCCTGTGCCCATATCTTCAAGGCTTTTCCCCACTTTCTCCTCTATAAGTTTCAGTGTCTCTGGTTTTATGTGAAGTTCCTTGATCCACTTAGATTTGACCTTAGTACAAGGAGATAAGTATGGATCGATTCGCATTCTTCTACATGATAACAACCAGTTGTGCCAGCACCAATTGTTGAAAATGCTGTCTTTCTTCCACTGGATGGTTTTGGCTCCCTTGTCGAAGATCAAGTGACCATAGGTGTGTGGGTTCATTTCTGGGTCTTCAATTCTATTCCATTGGTCCACTTGTCTGTCTCTATACCAGTACCATGCAGTTTTTATCACAATTGCTCTGTAGTAAAGCTTTAGGTCAGGCATGGTGATTCCACCAGAGGTTCTTTTATCCTTGAGAAGAGTTTTTGCTATCCTCGGTTTTTTGTTATTCCAGATGAATTTGCAAATTGCTCCTTCTAATTCGTTGAAGAATTGAGTTGGAATTTTAATGGGGATTGCATTGAATCTGTAGATTGCTTTTGGCAAGATAGCCATTTTTACAATGTTGGTCCTGCCAATCCATGAGCATGGGAGATCTTTCCATCTTCTGAGATCTTCTTTAATTTCTTTCTTCAGGGACTTGAAGTTTTTATCATACAGATCTTTCACTTCCTTCGTTAGAGTCACGCCGAGATATTTTATATTATTTGTGGCTATTGAGAAGGGTGTTGTTTCCCTAATTTCTTTCTCAGCCTGTTTATTCTTTGTGTAGAGAAAGGCCATTGACTTGTTTGAGTTTATTTTATATCCACCTACTTCACCGAAGCTGTTTATCAGGTTTAGGAGTTCTCTGTTGGAATTTTTAGGGTCACTTATATATACTATCATATCATCTGCAAAAAGTGATATTTTGACTTCCTCTTTTCCAATTTGTATCCCCTTGATCTCCTTTTGTTGTCGAATTGCTCTGGCTAATACTTCAAGTACTATGTTGAAAAGGTAGGGAGAAAGTGGGCAGCCTTGTCTAGTCCCTGATTTTAGTGGGATTGCTTCCAGCTTCTCTCCATTTACTTTGATGTTGGCTACTGGTTTGCTGTAGATTGCTTTTATCATGTTTAGGTATTGGCCTTGAATTCCTGATCTTTCCAGAACTTTTATCATGAATGGGTGTTGGATCTTGTCAAATGCTTTTTCTGCATCTAACGAGATGATCATGTGGTTTTTGTCTTTGAGTTTGTTTATATAATGGATTACATTGATGGATTTTCGTATATTAAACCATCCCTGCATCCCTGGAATAAAACCTACTTGGTCAGGATGGATGATTGCTTTAATGTGTTCTTGGATTCGGTTAGCGAGAATTTTATTAAGAATTTTTGCATCGATGTTCATAAGAGAAATTGGTCTGAAGTTCTCTATCTTTGTTGGATCTTTCTGTGGTTTAGGTATCAGAGTAATAGTGGCTTCATAAAATGAGTTGGGTAGAATACCTTCTACTTCTATCTTGTGAAAAAGTTTGTGCAGAACTGGAGTTAGATCTTCTTTGAAGGTCTGATAGAACTCTGCACTAAACCCGTCTGGTCCTGGGCTTTTTTTGGCTGGGAGACTATTAATAACTGCTTCTATTTCTTTAGGGGATATGGGACTGTTTAGAAGGTCAACTTGATCCTGATTCAACTTTGGTACCTGGTATCTGTCCAGAAATTTATCCATTTCGTCCAGGTTTTCCAGTTTTGTTGAGTATAGCCTTTTGTAGAAGGATCTGATGGTGTTTTGGATTTCTTCAGGATCTGTTGTTATGTCTCCCTTTTCATTTCTGATTTTGTTAATTAGGATTTTGTCCCTGTGCCCTTTAGTGAGTCTAGCTAAGGGTTTATCTATCTTGTTGATTTTCTCAAAGAACCAACTCCTCGTTTGGTTAATTCTTTGAATAGTTCTTCTTGTTTCCACTTGGTTGATTTCACCCCTGAGTTTGATTATTTCCTGCCGTCTACTCCTCTTGGGTGAATTTGCTTCCTTTTTTTCTAGAGCTTTTAGATGTGTTGTCAAGCTGCTAGTATGTGCTCTCTCCCGTTTTTTCTTGAAGGCACTCATAGCTATGAGTTTCCCTCTTAGAAATGCTTTCATTGTGTCCCAAAGGTTTGGGTACGTTGTGGCTTCATTTTCATTAAACTCTAAAAAGTCTTTAATTTCTTTCTTTATTCCTTCCTTGACCAAGGTATCATTGAGAAGAGTGTTGTTCAGTTTCCATGTGAATGTTGGCTTTCTGTTATTTATTTTGTTATTGAAGATCAGCCTTAGTGCATGGTGATCTGATAGGATACATGGGACAATTTCAATATTTTTGAATCTGTTGAGGCCTGATTTGTGACCTATTATGTGGTCAATTTTGGAGAAGGTACCATGAGGTGCTGAGAAGAAGGTATATCCTTTTGTTTTAGGATAAAATGTTCTGTAGATATCTGTCAGATCCATTTGTTTCATCACTTCTGTTAGTTTCAGTGTGTCCCTGTTTAGTTTCTGTTTCCATGATCTGTCCATTGGTGAAAGTGGTGTGTTGAAGTCTCCCACTATTATTGTGTGAGGCGCAATGTGTGCTTTGAGCTTTACTAAAGTTTCTTTAGTGAATGTGGCTGCTCTTGTATTTGGAGCATAGATATTCAGAATTGAGAGTTCCTCTTGGAGGATTTTACCTTTGATGAGAATGAAGTGTCCCTCCTTGTCTTTTTTGATGACTTTGGGTTGGAAGTCAATCTTATCAGATATTAGGATGGCTACTCCTGCTTGTTTCTTCATACCATTTGCTTGGAAAATTGTTTTCCAGCCTTTCATTCTGAGGTAGTGTCTATCTTTTTCTCTGAGATGAGTTTCCTGTAAGCAGCAAAATGTTGGGTCTTGTTTGTGTAGCCAGTTTGTTAGTCTATGTCTTTTTATTGGCGAGTTGAGACCATTGATGTTAAGAGATATTAAGGAAAAGTAATTGTTGCTTCCTGTTATTTTAGTTGTTAAAGGTGGCATTCTGTTCTTGTGGCTGTCTTCTTTTAGGTTTGTTGAGGGATTACCTTCTTGTTTTTTCTAGGGCGTTGCTCCCGTTCTTGTATTGGTTTTTTTCTGTTATTATCCTTTGAAGGGCTGGATTCGTGGAGAGATAATGCGTGAATTTGGTTTTGTCGTGGAATACTTTGGTTTCTCCCTCTATGATAATTGAGAGTTTGGCTGGGTATAGTAGCCTGGGCTGCAGTTTGTGTTCTCTTAGTGTCTGTATAACATCTGTCCAGGCTCTTCTGGCTTTCATAGTCTCTGGTGAAAAATCTGGTGTAATTCTGATAGGCTTGCCTTTATATGTTACTTGACCTTTTTCCCTTACTGCTTTTAGTATTCTATCTTTATTTAGTGCATTTGATGTTCTGATTATTATGTGTCGGGAGGAATTTCTTTTCTGGTCCAGTCTATTTGGAGTTCTGTAGGCTTCTTGTATGTTCATATGCATCTCATTCTTTAGATTTGGGAAGTTTTCTTCAATAATTTTGTTGAAGATGTTTGCTGGACCTTTGAGTTGAAAATCTTCATTCTCATCCACTCCTATTATCCGTACGTTTGGTCTTCTTATTGTGTCCTGGATTTCCTGGATATTTTGAGTTAGGATCTTTTTGCATTTTCCATTTTCTTTGATTGTTGTGCCGATGTTCTCTATGGAATCTTCTGCACCTGAGATTCTCTCTTCCATCTCTTGTATTCTGTTGCTGATGCTCAAATCTATGGTTCCAGATTTCTTTCCTAGGGTTTCTATCTCTAGTGTTGCCTCGCTTTGAGTTTTCTTTATTGTGTCTACTTCCCTTTTTAGGTCTTGTATGGTTTTGTTCATTTCCATCACCTGTTTGTATGTTTTTTCCTCTTTTTCTGTAAGGACTTCTACCTGTTTGATTGTGTTTTCCTGTTTTTCTTTAAGGACTTGTAACTCTTTAGCAGTGTTCTCCTGTATTTCTTTAAGTGATTTATTAAAGTCCTTCTTGATGTCCTCTACCATCATCATGAGATATGCTTTTAAATCTAGGTCTAGGTTCTCAGGTGTGTTGGGGTTCCCTGGACTGGGCGAAGTGGGTGTGCTGGGTTCTGGTGATGGTGAGTGGTCTTGGTTCCTGTTAGTAAGATTCCTCCGTTTACCTTTCGCCATCTGGTAATCTCTGGAGTTAGTAGTTATAGTTGACTCTGTTTAGAGATTGTTCTTCTGGTGATTCTGTTACCGTCTATCAGCAGACCTGGGAGACAGATTCTCTCCTCTGAGTTTCAGTGCTCAGAGCACTCTCTGCTGGCAAGCTCTCTTACAGGGAAGGTGCGCAGATATCTTGTATTTGGACCTCCTCCTGGCCGAAGAAGAAGGCCCAAAACAGGACCTTTCTCAGACAGTGTGTTGCTTTGTAGGCCATCTTTTGATGCATATGCAGCTAGAGTCAAGAGCTCCGGGGTACTGGTTAGTTCATAATGTTGTTCCACCTATAGGGTTGCAGATCCCTTTAGCTTCTTTGGTACTTTCTCTAGCTCCTTCATTGGGGGCCATGTGATCCATCCAATAGCCGACTGTGAGCATCCACTTCTATGTTTGCTAGGCCCAGGCATACTCTGACAAGAGACAGCTATATCAGGGTCCTTTCAGCATAATCTTGCTAGTGTATGCAATGGTGTCAGCATTTGGAAGCTGATTATGGGATGGATCCCCGGATATGCTTGATAAACAGCTTTGGTGAAGTAGCTGGATATAAAATTAACTCAAACAAGTCAATGGCCTTTCTCTACACAAAGAATAAACAGGCTGAGAAAGAAATTAGGGAAACAACACCCTTCTCAATAGTCACAAATAATATAAAATATCTCGGCGTGACTCTAACTAAGGAAGTAAAAGATCTGTATGATAAAAACTTCAAGTCTCTGAAGAAAGAAATTAAAGAAGATCTCAGAAGATGGAAAGATCTCCCATGCTCATGGATTGGCAGGATCAACATTGTAAAAATGGCTATCTTGCCAAAAGCAATCTACAGATTCAATGCAATCCCCATCAAAATTCCAACTCAATTCTTCAACGAATTAGAAGGAGCAATTTTCAAATTCATCTGGAATAACAAAAAACCTAGGATAGCAAAAACTCTTCTCAAGGATAAAAGAACCTCTGGTGGAATCACCATGCCTGACCTAAAGCTTTACTACAGGGCACTTGTGATAAAAACTGCATGGTACTGGTATAGAGACAGACAAGTAGACCAATGGAATAGAATTGAAGACCCAGAAATGAACCCACACACCTATGGTCACTTGATCTTCGACAAGGGAGCTAAAACCATCCAGTGGAAGAAAGACAGCATTTTCAACAATTGGTGCTGGCACAACTGGTTGTTATCATGTAGAAGAATGCGAATCGATCCATACTTATCTCCTTGTACTAAGGTCAAATCTAAGTGGATCAAGGAACTTCACATAAAACCAGAGACACTGAAACTTATAGAGGAGAAAGTGGGGAAAAGCCTTGAAGATATGGGTACAGGGGAAAAATTCCTGAACAGAACAGCAATGGCTTGCTCTGTAAGATCGAGAATTGACAAATGGGACCTAACGAAACTCCAAAGTTTCTGCAAGGCAAAAGACACCGTCAATAAGACAAAAAGACCACCAACAGATTGGGAAAGGATCTTTACCTATCCTAAATCAGATAGGGGACTAATATCCAACATATATAAAGAACTCAAGAAGGTGGACTTCAGAAAATCAAATAAACCCATTAAAAAATGGGGCTCAGAACTGAACAAAGAATTCTCACCTGAGGAATACTGAATGGCAGAGAAGCACCTGAAAAAATGCTCAACATCCTTAATCATCAGGGAAATGCAAATCAAAACAACCCTGAGATTCCACCTCACACCAGTCAGAATGGCTAAGATCAAAAATTCAGGTGACAGCAGATGCTGGCGTGGATGTGGAGAAAGAGGAACACTCCTCCATTGTTGGTGGGATTGCAGGCTTGTACAACCACTATGGAAATCAGTCTGGCGGTTCCTCAGAAAACTGGATATAGTACTACTGGAGGATCCAGCAATACCTCTCCTGGGCATATATCCAGAAGATGCCCCAACTGGTAAGAAGGACACATGCTCCACTATGTTCATAGCAGCCTTATTTATAATAGCCAGAAGCTGGAAGGAACCCAGATGCCCCTCAACAGAGGAATGGATACAGAAAATGTGGTACATCTACACAATGGAGTACTACTCAGCTATTAAAAAGAATGAATTTATGAAATTCCTAGCCAAATTGATGGACCTGGAGGGCATCATCCTGAGTGAGGTAACACATTCACAAAGGAACTCACACAATATGTACTCACTGATAAGTGGATATTAGCCCAAAACCTAAGATACCCAAGATATAAGATACAATTTCCTAAACACATGAAACTCAAGAAAAATGAAGACTGAAGTGTGAACACTATGCCCCTCCTTAGAAGTGGGAACAAAACACCCTTGGAAGGAGTTACAGAGACAAAGTTTGGAGCTGAGATAAAAGGATGGACCATGTAGACACTAGCATATCCACCAGAATTTTGTCTCCCCTTTTAACTGTGAGTTGATACTCATTGGCCAGCCCCTCCCAAGTTCTGGATTGCCTCCCACATTTTCCAGGCTCTGATAGCCACTGTACTAGTTTACATTTCTATGAGATCGATCTTTTTTTTAAGATTGCACATATGAAGAGTGGTATGCAGCTTTTATTTTTCTATGCTTGTGTTTTGTTTTGTTTTGTTTTTAACCTTAGTATAAGGCCTTCCAAAGTTATCTATCTGTTATATCAAATGACAGGATTTATTACTTATCCAGCTGAATAATCTTTCATTGTATGTATGTATGTATGTATGTATGTATGTATGTATGTAATTTTTGTCTACTCATATGTTGATGAACATTTAGGCTGATTTGTTCCTCTGAAACTATTGTTTCAATAAATATGGGAATGCAAATCTGTGTTTGGCATTCTGATTTTTTTCCTGTGTGTGTGTGTGTGTGTGTGTGTGTGTGTGTGTGTGTATGTGTGTGTGTTCTACTTTGAATCTTTTGCAGAAAATCCATACTGTCATACTGTCAGTAATGACTGTACCAATTTACATTCACACCAGCAGTGCATAAGGATTTTTGCTTCTCTTCTCCTCATCAGAAATTGTTGCTGTATTTTTAAATAACACCCTTTCTAACTGTGACAAAGTGATAGTAAATAATGATTTTGATTTGCATTTTCTTGATGGTTAATGATATTGATCCTTGCCCATGTATTCCTTGGCCATTTGCAAGTTTTTAAAAGATAGCAACAAGTAAGTTTATTTTGCTCATTTTTAAAATTGTGTTACTTAGGGACTAGCAAAACAGCTCAGCAGGGGAGGGTACTTGTTGATAAGCTGGATGACCTGAGTTTACTCAGCAAAACTTACATAGTAGAAGAAGAGAACAAATGCTTCAGTGTTATTGTCTGATCTACAGACACCACCACCATCACCACCACTGCCATAGTGCACCACCTAAGAGAAAGTAAAATTGGACTATTTGGCCTTTGTTTTCCTATTAAGTAGTTCAGGCTCCCAGTGCATCTATGAATGAGAAATGGCACTGAAGGATGTGTGTGCTACAGTACAAGTCGGATGATAACTTAGGTTCCGTGAATCTACAGGTATTTGTGATAGAAACAAATACATATAGATTTTTTTTATGAACCCAATGAGAAAGCTTTGGGAGTAAATCTTTAATGTATGTAGAAGAGAAGTATAGTCTATTATTAAAAAAACTTCAGTTATTAAGGGGGAATGAGAAAAGGTTGATCAGTAAACAGCAAGGTACAGATAGGAATATGAAAGACTGGTGTGTTGTTGCTCTGTCAGCAACAGAAATGTATTGTACTTTTAAAAACCTGGGAGAAAAGGTTAAAAGTTTTCATTTTGGGTCATGGAGATGGCTCACCAAGTAAAAATGGTTGCTGCTAAGCCTAAAAATTTAAGTTCAATCTCTGGGACCCAAATGGTAGAAAAAGAGAACCAACCTCAAGATAGATGTCTTCTACACATGCTATATGATATGTAGGCATTTTCTCTTCTCACCAAATCAATAATAAGGAACATTTTTCCTGGTTTTAACACTATAACACACACACACACACACACACACACACACACACACATATATATACATTCAAAACTACCAAAGAATAAAACAAAAAAAATTAAAATAGAGTTAAATCAATATGAAAAAGCAACGGCCACTGCTGATAAAATTATTTTGACAGGAGCCTAGCACAACTGATCTCTGAGAGGCTTGCATCCATCAGCTGATAGAAACTGGTGCAGAGACCCACCATCAAACATCAGGCAGATCTCAAGGAGTAGTCTTGTGGAAGGAGCCACGGAAGGATGGAGGGGGTGGAGGGATCAAGTACCACCACAGGAAGACATACATAGCCAACTAACCTGGGACCATGGGGGCCCACAGAGACTGAATACCAACCAAAAAACATACATGGGTGGGCCCTAGGAATATATAGCAGATGTGCAGCTTGGTCTTCATTTAGGTCCCCCAACAATCGGAGTAGGGGCTCTATTTGACTTGGACTCTGTTACCTGCCTGTGGATCCTTTTCACCTAGCTGGGTTGCTTTGTCAGGCTTCAGTGGGAGAGGATTGCTTAGTCCTTATGATACTTGATGTGTCAGATTGGGGTGGTACCCCAGAGTGGCTCACCTTCTCTGAGGAAAAGGAGAGGGGAAGAATGGAAGAAGGCAGGTGGGAGGGTAGGACTGGGAGGAGAGGAGGGAGTGGGGCTGTGATTGGGATGTAAAGTGAAAAAATAAGCCACTTAATGAAAAGTAAATGTAAAAATTATTTTGATGGTGTTAAGAATACAAATTTTTTTGAACAGTGCAGTACAATAGAAAAAAAAATGTTCTTGAGTTTGAAGGATAGCTCAGTTAGTGGAAGTTCTTGTACTTCAAGCATGAGAACCTGTGTTCAATCCTCAGAAACAACATTAAAAAAATCCTAGGAAGCGTGGTGCATGACTATAATCTTAGCCTCTAGGGAGGGAGAGATAGGCAGATCCTTGGGGCTCACTTTGGCCAACCATTCTAACCTAACTGACAGGTTCCTAGCCAATAATAAGCTCAGTATCAAAAACAGAAAGAAAACAAATGGCTTGACCATTGCCTCACTTCTATTGTGAGGTACACAGAGTGAGGATCTGCACACCTCACAGTAAAGTTTTTGAAGAATCATTAACACAATATGTCATCAAGAACAGGTCAGTAGTTTAGCTTGTTCCTTAGAGTTCAGTCGGTTTCTATATTTGTCACACCAGTTTTTCTGGTCACTTATTAATTGAGTAACCATGATATCAGAGACAGAGGTTATGCACTAGATCAATGATGTGGGCTTCTTTGTAACAAGGCTGATTAGCTGCTCTCATTTCACACTTTGCATAAAATTCTTTCTCATCTTTTCCTACCAAAGATTAGTGCTAAACATTCAAAATGTCCTTGAAGAGACAAACTAGCCACTTGATAGTTAATTATGCCCTGCCTCAGAATGGACACTGATTTAATATGACTAGAATTTACTTGAATCAAGGATATGGATTTGCAATTTTCTGTCTGTAATGCATCAGCCAACTCTATAAACTGATTCTTTTCAAAGAAACTCTGATTGACCACTTTGAGTTTGTGCATAATACCCCCTTGTATTAATGGCTTCACTGTACTGAAAAAGAATCATAATGGGGACTGCATAAGCATGTGGTCCCACTGGCTCTACAACTTATCACGTTTACCAGGACTATAAAGCTATTGGAGTGTTACCTTGGTCTTCCAAAAAGACAGATGAACAGATAAGGTAATATGTTGGAGATGCTTATGATTGAAGGCTTTTGCTCTTCAGGAAGAAGTCTATCTATTGAGACAAATGTTATTATATAGTAGTCTATCTCTAATAGGTAGAATGTACAGATCTGTGTAAAAATGGTGGACATTGAAGTGGTTTCATTCATCATCATTTGAAAACGCTCAGCTTTGCCTTTGTAGAGGTTGTGGTTGCATGAGGGTGAATTCTTCCACTAGGGGACACTGTAAGATTCCAACTCAACTTAAAGCTACAGCTGCCTCTTGGGAAGTTTAGGTTTCTTATTCTACTGGTGTACAATGAATAAAGTAAGAATTACAGTACTGGCAAGTCTAATTGGCTTTGATCATCATGAACAAGTAGAATCAATGCTTCTACTCTAAAGCTGAATAGACAACGGTCCTGGGAAGAAGATACTACAAGGCTGAGAGGCCCATTAACCTTCTACCATACCTAGCTTCATAGAGATCTTCTCCTTCTTGGAGCTGATTGTACGTCCACAGCAATAATCTCAGAATATAACAAGAAGGGATCCAAGTCTGGTGTACATGGAAGCCACCAGAATTAATCATTTCCAAGTATGTTCAGACTGATTGGTTCTATTTTTCAGAGAGAAATGTGTTTAACAATACATTGTTGTATTCTAAAAGATAATATGAAAGTAGGAGTCTGAATGATAGTAAATAAGGTGCATATAGAATTTGATAATTTATTGGAAAGCCTAAGGGAAAAAATGACTTGGCGGTTGGTACCTGAAAAGGTACTTTTGGAGCTTGTGAAATATTGACTCTTGTTAGCTAGTGGAGGGATTGACATTCTGTGTTATAGGGTATATTAGTCTGGGTTCTTTAGACGAACAGAATTGACATAATGAATATATATTCAAAGTGGATTTAGTAGAGTGGATTATAGGCTATGGTCCAGGAACTCCAATAATAGCTGTCTCCTGACAGACAAAGATCCTAGTAGTTGCTCAGTCGATGAAGCATCATGTCTCAGCTGGTCTTCTGTCTATGTTGAAATCCTGAAGAAGTAGGTTCTAAGGAATTCCTTAGTAACAAAATACATTGGCCAATGAGTAAGAGCAAGCACACAGAAAGCAAAATGTATCCTATAGCCTTTTATCCAGGCTGCAACCAGATGTTGTTCAGGTTTAGGGTTCCCAACTCTAATGGGATCCAATTATAAACTCTTATAAACTGGCATGCCCAGGATGATTCTAAATATAGTTAAGCTGATAACCAGAATCAACCAACACAAGACCTATTCAAAGATCTATTGAGAGAAATTGGATTCATCTTTGCTTGTATTCCCGTGCTCTGCCACACCAGCCTCCTTCCCATTGTCTCATATTTATTAAGCGTTCCTCATTTGCTGAGTTAACTACACTGTAGCAGTTCAAAGAGTGGTGAGATTAGGATATGGGGTAAAACCAAAGGTTGATTAAGTCAGGATTAGGTCCCTTGAAGAACTTGAAATCAGGTAAGTTCATTGATCTTGACTTGTGTGAAAGGTGATTTTTAAACAATTCTGAACTCAGTGCCCTGGTACTGCAAGCAATGAAGCTTCTGAACCTTGAAGTCAAGGAAAGTCTCTCAGAAGAAGATTCTTGAGCCAAAGGTAAATGAACAAGTTGAAGTTTGTTAGGATAAGAAACAAGGAGAGTGTGTTGTTCAGGAATGAGGGAACAAAGACATAAAATTCCAGTTATAGTTGAATGTTTGTGGGAGCCAAGCAAGTCAGAGATTCTATAGATGAGCCATGTCTTTTTAGTGAAAGGGTCTTAATCTATATGTCATTACATTCAGAAGATCCAGTATCTTCTCTTTGGGGACTTCATTTGAAGAAACTTTGGAAAATGAAGCCTTGAAGATACTACTTGTCCAATTCCAGATACTACTTGTAGGCTTCTTCTATGAATCTTTACCAGTATCAAGCTTTTGCATTCTTGTGGACATCCTGAAACATTTAAGTCAAGGAAAAATAAAAAGGGCAATACTATTTTTGGCGTTTCTTCATGACTGTGAAAGAAAGCTGCCCACGATGTTCAGAGTTATCAGGTTAGCCAAGAATGTGGGAAAAGAAACCTTAATACCTGATGCAAAAGAAAATAATTCTATTTCTATATCATAAATGTATTTTGTATTTAATTTAGTCCTAATTAGACATGTTAATGTCCTCTTCTTCTCAAGTATGTGTTACACACACACACACACACACACACACACACACACACACACACACACAGTTCCTGGAAAAATGGAAAAGTAAGCTCCACAGAAGGAATACACCCTGCTATACAGCATTCTTTAGATGTATATCCAGAAAAACCCTGGTTCCTCTTACTCTTCCGTTGTGTTTATTTTGGACTTGAAACAGATTCTAAGTTTTTGTCATGATACATGAGTGTCTGCCAAAGGTGTACCGGTTAAAAGGTTGGTTTCCGATGTGACAATCTTAAGACATGACATGACTTTTAAGAGGTAGAACATAATGGGAATCATTGGAGACTTTAACCTCAGAAGGTAATAAGGTAGTTTTCAGGGACCCTCATTTAGTTACTTTAAGTGCAAGTTGTTATAAAACTCATGTCCTCCCTTGGTTTTCTCATTGGCTTCCTTCCATCATGTAATCTCTCCTTCTCATGAACACTTCCACGATGGTGCTGTCTTCCATGATGTTAGGTAGCTACAGGAGTAGCTGCCAAAGAGAAAATCAATTCAACTGTAGAATGTTGGACAGTGGGTCTCTCCACTGTGATCTAAGAAACCCTCTTAAAAAATATCACATAATCCCCCTGTTTTACGAAAGCAAGAGAAAATGTACAAGTCTGCACGTTGGCTTTAGTCAGGATTCTCACCACACCAGATGCCATCATTTACCATTACAATTTACCACCAGTTCCTAAACTTGGAGAAAAGGTGACTTTATATATGTCTCCTTATAACATTGAAGGGAATCTTTAATTTTCAATATCCCAATATCTGTGACCTTGATTAGTTTTTATATCAGTATGGTGTCTATTTCTTCATTTCTAAAACAATGATAATAATAATAATATCTATCTCAGAATGTTATTTAGAATTAATTGAAATGTTTTGAATATATTACCTAATAGAATGCCTGGTGTGTAGTGAAACTGTACTAAAATATTAATTATCAGTTATGGAATTGGTTAAAATCCTTTTCCATTTTGCAGGCTGCCATTTTTTTCTATTGACAATCTTCTTACATAGGGTTACATAGGGTTTTCAGTTTCATGAGTTTCCATTTATTTAATTTAATCAATTTTAGTGCCTTGGGTGTTGGTATTCTATTTAGGAAATTGTCTCCAGTGCTGCTGCATTCAAGGCATTGAAGTAATCCCTGTACTCTCTTCTGTCAGGCTCAGATTGTCTGGTTTTATGTTGAGGCCTTTGATCCACCTCATTTTGCAGGAACTGCAGAGCCTGTATGGGTCTGCTCTAGGCCCTCTGCATACACGCTAGCTTGGAGATTTTGTTGGACCCTTAACAATTGGAGTGAGGGTGTCTCCAACATTTTTGCCTACTCATGGGACCATTTTTCTCCTACTGGGGTACTTCATCCAACCTTGATATGAGGGTTAGTCTAATTGAATCTTTTTCATGCAGAGTTCAGTTTATCTCACTGTCCCTGAACTTTCCTTAAGGGAAATGGAGGAGCAGTGGATCTGGGGGAAAGAGGAGGTAGTAGGAAGAAGAGAAGGCTGTACTTGGGATATATTGTTTGATAGAATAATAAATAAATAAAATAAATTAATATCTAATTAACATAGTTGTACTTCAGACTGAGTTGGGACTTGAACCAATGTCTTATGACTTGGCTAAATTAACTTATGGATCTTTCTAATAGCTCTAAAAGGTAATTCTGCATCCCTATTTACCTTATTTACTAGGGTCCTGTTCTGGGGGTGCCATGATAAGCAAGGCATTATTTCGCCTCAGGGAGAGTTCATAATTATTCTCATGGTAGAGTCTTGGGACCAAAGAGATTATTACAAGGGAAAGGAATAATGCTGTTCTTGATGGCTTAAATTCTGGAAGCAAAATCAGAGATAGTGTGGTTCCAAGTGAGGTAAAGAAGGTAATTCTTACATAAGATACCTTGTGATGTCAAACTTGATAGGTGAATGAATTTGGCTATGTAAAGGGGAGAGGCATGGATATGTGTGTAGACTGTGAGAGTTTAAAGACCAGAAACTCGAACATGTAAGATTCTATTTTGGAGAGTATATTAAGAGAACTCTTAATATATGGTAAGAAGTGAAGGTAGACTAGTAGGGATTAGGACATAAGAAGACTAATCATTTTTCCCATGATTAATGTGAAAGATTGATTGGCTTCAAATGAATTAGTGAAAAAGTTAGATGTTATAATTAAAAATATATTAAATATTATATTTTATACTAATATATATTTATATATAGTTAGTTATTGTGTATATGCACATGCACATACCAAGGCAGAAGATCAGAAGACAACTTGGTGGAGTTTTTCTTTCCTTCCAGTTTTATGTGGACTCTAGTTGACATAAACCTAAGCAGCAACTACACGAAAAATCTTGGATGGGCCACAGACCAAAGATTGTATCAGTAGTCCATGCTAGAAATGATATTTTCTTCTACCGAAAGTAAATGGAACATAAATAATGAATACTTGCCTAATAGAAACTAATCTTAGGTGATGAAATGGGCCTGGCAGGGCAGACTTTATTGATGGATTCAAGCCAATGGGTGAGTTAAAGAGAGAAATGCAGGCTACTTTAAAGATTTGGGTCTAAGGCAAATGATGGTGCCATCTAATAAGGCTGGGATCACTGAAACACATTTTCCCATCGTCTCATTTTGTGTATGAGAAAAGCCAGACCTTCAGAGGTAAGTCGTATACTCTAAATTGCACAAGAATTAGGGACAAATTGGGGATCAGAGTGCATTATCTCCAATACTTTTTACACTGCACCAAAAAGTTCCTCAGCTCAGCAGTCTCTGTACATTGGTAAGAGACAAATGAATCAAATTAACATCAGAAGCCCAATATCAAAGCAGGGAGAGTAGGTGCTTGGATCATAAATCTCCAGTTTTGTTAACATGACTCACATTAGAGAGAATTTATTCACTGGGCATTGATTTTTTTCTTTTAGCATTGGACTTACAATGAATAATTTCATATAAAGCAAACACTACTCTTGCCATTTAATGAGAGAAGAATCACAGCCTAGTCAGGAAGAGATGTGATTCTCAATCACGATGAAAGGCCTGGCTGATGAGAGAGAGGGTTTGTTTGCATTCACTAAAAGTCCCAGTTTTCTAGTTTTCAGCAACTCCTAGGATGAAGAAAAAATATCCATGCATATCTCACTGCTAAGGACCCATTGTGTTCTGGGCACTGTTTTGGACACAAAGGATATGCATCTTACTGGGAAAAATAAGGCATAAGTAACTTAGCTTAGCATATGTTTTAGCAGAGGAGAAAGACAATGGTAAATGCAGTATGTGAGTAAAATATGTGGTTTATTTAATAGAGAGCAATTCTAAGTAAAAATAGAAAGAAGCTGTTATAAGATGAATTGTATCTCTCAGTCATTTATCTACTGAAGCCCTGACTTTCAGTTCCTCAGCATGTAACTATATTTGAAAATGGGGAACTAAAAGGATTGATTAATTTAAAAGGGAGTCAATGGAATGAAACCTAATTAAATATTACTAGTGCCCTTATAAGGAAATATGAACATGAATATGCAAAAAATGAAGACTAAGCGAAAACAAAGATGACAGCTACTGATGCCATACAAGAAACTAACCTTACTTGATGTCAAATTTCAACCTTGGGTACTATGAGCAGAGAAATGTAGAAATGGTCAAACTGACTACCAATGGACAACTGGATAGACAATATACAACATATCCATATAATGATAAAGCATTAGTCAGACACAAAATGTATATTATATATATTCCTGCATATTGTAGGAATTCTGAAGCATGGATGAACCTTAGAAGCAATATTTCAGATGAAAAGAACTAATCATAAAAGTGTATAAAGTATATGATTCCATTTACATGGAATGTTTAGGATAGGAAAATCTGTGGAGGCAGAAAGGATATTAATAATTGGCAAGGGCTGAGTAGGAGAAGAATTGAGTTTGCTTAAAAACTATGAAGTTTTCCATTTGGAGTGATGAGAATGTTCCAGAACTAGATGGAGATGAGTATAACATGCATACTCTATGTATTATACTGTATATTAGTTAGAATTGGTCAGAGAAACAGAATTCATAGGAGTATGTGTATATGTGTGTACATATTATGTATATATGAATTATTAGAATTGCCTCAAATAATTATGGAAGTTGAGATGTCTCACAACTTGTCAGTGTTATATATGATTCAGTTTTGAGTTCGAAGTCTTGGAAACAAAACTGTTGAGGTATGAGTGAGGACAAGGTAGGATGATTTTTTAGCTCAGATAAACACCAAATTCATAATCCTTTGTCTTTTCTGTTTCTGTTCTGGTCCTCCATGAATTAGACAGGTTGATTTCTTTACTCAGTCTACCACATTAAATCCTAATCACTTCCAGAAATACCCTCACAGACATAGACATTAACAATATTTTAAGCAGCTATCTGATAACCCCTTAGTTCAATCAAATTTCAAGCTCTCAAATTGACATATAAAATTCACTGTTACATACCACAATGAGCATGTTTTTAACCCAAAGGTAATGTCTGAATGGAAGACTTCCATAATACGGTGTGTATATATGAAAAAAATAAAACACATAATATATATTATGTGTATGTCATCATATTGACTGCTCTATTAAGAACATACTAATAAATGAATGGTAAGAATTAAAATCAGGGAATTCATTTAGAAGCTATATAACTAAGATAATTGGAAGAAGTTTCTAGTTTAGACTAGAATGGTAGGGGTAGAATTGGTGATAATTTGAATATTGAAATTATGCTGAAGCTTGATATTACAATTTTTATTAACAAACAGTGGGTTCAGCAAAACTCCAAAGTGAAGGATGACTTTAAGTTTCTTACTTGATCCAGGGAAAGAATGAAGTTGTTGTCAAATGAAGAAGAAACATAGTTTTAAAAAAAGGATTAGGAGATATTTGTAGTTTTGCTTGTTTGTTTCAGGGAAAGTGTAAGTATAATTCCTATTAGATACCCAATTGTACATATTAATACACAGGTTCATGGGGAGCCCTGATCTTTGTGGAAAGGCTTGGGAAAAAGATATTGTCTTAGTCACTGTTATATTGCTCTGAAGACATCATGAGCACTGCAACTCTTAAAAAAGAAAGAATTCAATTGAGGCTTGCATACACTTGCAAAGGTGTATTATCATGTCTGGGAGCATGGCACCAAAGTGTTGGTGAAATTAAGAGTTTTATACCTGGATCCACAAACAGAAGGAAAAGAGAAGCGCTGGGCCTGGCTTGGGCCCTTGAAACCTTAAAACTCACCCTTGGTGACTTCCTCCAACAAAGCCACACCTCCTAATCTTTTCAAATAGTTCCACTCCCTGCTGAGCAAGCATTCACATATATGAGCATGTGGGGATCATTCTTATTCAAATCACCACACACACCAGTGTAAGTTTTCACTGCACAAATAGAATTTAAAGATCTGACTCGAATGGAGATCCATCAGAGATGGTTCTTCTTGTTTGTGTTGATTGGTGAGTCTTGTTGTAGAAACACAGTGCTGATAGAGGCAATGTGGTTATTTTAATAATGTCTTCATATTTTAGGAAGATATGATTGATTTTTGCCCTGGGCAGACTGTTCTTTTGGAAGCAACCTGTTATCCCAGTGTGGTGCCACTCAGATGCAGAGGCAATGATCCCTTTACTCTAAATATTCCTCAATGTGGTTAGAGTGACGCTATTCTTCTAATCTAAGCAGTTTACAGCATAAAGAGAGAGACACTGTACCCCTCTAGGAACTCCCCAAGAGGGAGCAGGGCTGATGAGAAAGGCATGTGACCTACCATGGTTTTCCTGATATTAACTACTACCATCAAGAAGAGGGGGCACAGAAAGCACTGGTATAACTCATGCAGCTCTCAGACCAGTTAAAAACAAGATGCTCCATACATGTTACAGCCCAAAGCTGAATACCAGCTAATGCCCATGTCTGGGGAGAGCAATTAGAGTTCATTAATTGAGTTGCTGGTAACACTGCCATTCTCAAGCTAATTATCCTTAATTGGAGTTGTCTACTTTGACAATAACCATTTGGTTCTCTTCCATTCAATTTAACAATGTCCCAGATACCACACTAGACACTTCAGGGAATTCCATGGTTTAAATAACTCAATATTAAGTCATGGGATCAGCCCTGTACAGAGATAACTCTAACACAAGGCAGAATATAATGAGTAATGCAGAGAATTATAGGCTTGAGTTAGATCAGCATACAAAAGGAAGAATAATTCTGTCTTGGTGAGGTAAGTTGAATAGAACATTGTAGAAGTAGTAATAGTTAATCTGGAACTTAGGAGTATTGTCAAATTTGCCCAGAAAGATGCAGGTACCTTGGAGGTTAAAAAAAAAAAGCATAGCATTCATTATTACTTTTCTATGTATATACGCTTATTCATTTCAAATATCCTTTTTTGTTTGTTTGTTTGTTTTTTGAGGCAGGGTTTCTCTGTGTAGCCCTGGTTGTCCTGGAACTCACTCTGTAGACCAGGCTGGCCTCGAACTCAGAAATCTGCCTGCCTCTGCCTCCTGAATGCTGGGATTAAAGGTGTGCGCTACCATGCCAGACTGGAGTTCAAATATCTTTTAATTTAGTAAATATTTTTTGCACAGTTGTGTGCTTTATGGTGATGTAACAAAAGGAATTTCCTGCCCTCAAGGACCTTACATTCTAGATGGCCAAGATGGTGTTGAACAAATAAGTCAACACATATTTAAGTAGTAAAAATTTGATTGAAAAAAAATAAAGTGCAGAATGATGTGGGAAAAATGCTCCAGGGGTGGCCAGAAATGTGCTAATCTGCTAAAATGTCAAATAAGCAGACAAGGTAGCAAAATAAGAGTGTATCAAATATATAGGCACTAGAAGAACATTTCATCTGCAGAAAATGACAAGTGAGTGCATCCCGTGGCAAAAGCATGCTAGCTGTGTCCTAAACTCACAGTGCCTTGAGCAACAAGAATAACTGAGCTGCCACTTTTCACTACAGGGGGTCATGAGACAGAAACAGGCTTGAAATGTATTGAAGATCTGGAATCTGGTTTATAGTGTAATTTCAAGAGGTTTATTAGCACCCACATGTAGGTGCCTGTGACAGCTACTTCCATTGCTAATTCTACTGAATTTGAAATCTCCTAGCATGCATGCCTTCAGGGCCTTTACCTGTGAAATTTTCCAGAGAGATTTAACTGAAAACAGATGACCCGTTCTGTTGGTGTATTGTTTTTAATCTATTTTATTGAGTTCTTATACCTCTTCCTCCTTCCAAACTTCATTCCATCTTAAACTTTTCTACCCCCAACACTAGGTAGGAAAGAAAGAAGGTTAGAGGGGAAAGGAGGCTGGGACTTCTTTAGTCTATTTCCTGCTGATTAGGGATGTTGAGTTCCTTGGGGGAAGTCTAATCATCATCAGGATACACAGTCTCTTTGTTCAAGATCACCTGACAAACACAACAAAAGGATCAAGCAGTAGCTGGGGCAGTAGCTGGGGGAGCAGCAGCCACTAGAGGACCTTTTAGGGCTCTCCCATTTACACCCAGTCCAGAGTCCCCCAGAATTAAACTAAACTATCTGCAGCTGGCTAAGTTCATGCCACGCTAGGGCATAAAACAAATCACCTGCTGTGAAGCAGCCTCTTAGCCCACCTGTGGGCTTAAAACAAAAACATATTCCCAGAATGTAACTGGATTTTAAAAGAAACCATAATACTACACAATTCTGAACTAGAGTGAATAAAAACAAGAAAGTCAGTGCAGCTTCAACTTTGATCTCTCTGTGCTTCCTGACTGCTGGCACAATGTGACTAATTCCCTCATGTTCTGGTCATCACAGAGTGAGCTAGTTATTTATTTATTTATTTATTTATTTTTAAATCATACTTTCCCTGACATGAAGGACTCTGCACCTTCAAACTTTGAGCCAAACTAATCACACCTTTAAGGTTTTTTTGTCATGTATTTTGCCATAGCAGCAAGAAAAATAATGAAGTGCTCACATAGTCATCTGGATGCATGTCTATGTAGTTTAGGTAAGATGCCTAATGTAGAGATAAGAACTGAGCAGTTGATGTAATAATAATGGTATTTAATGATCTAATATGAAATTGGAAAAGGTCATGAGATAGCAAAACGGTTTGAATATGATGTCTAAGGTAGTCCAATGTTGAATCTTTAGATTAGCAGGAAAAGACCTAAAGGACTTGGAACAAATTGTAACTAAAGAGTGTCCTTCTAATGAAAGCAAGTCATAATGAATTACTCTGTTTGTTATAGTTTGGACATGGGAATACAGAGGTAGTTTCAAAATTTAGCAAGGCATCATGGGAGTAAAATGACCATTGATATGTTTTTAATGCTTGGCAGGAAGAAACAGGGCATAAGAACTCTTCTGGTGATTATTCTGGTTTAGACAACTAGGCAAGCTATGGTCATTAAATAGTAAAGTGGTCATGAACAGGGAAGGGTGAGTTGGATCAAGTATAGGAACATAGAGGATTCTGAGACATGTTGGGTTTAGTTTGAGGCAAATGAGTTTGGTGTTCTCATAAGATATTTAAGAAGGAATGTTGGGCAGTTGTAAATGAAAGATCTCTAAAATTACTTTTTAATGACACTGTTTTTTGGGATATTAACCAGTATGTACTAGCACATATCTGTAAAATACATTGTCTAACTTTAAATACATTGTCTTTTGGTAGGTGAAGGTTGGAGGGGAAAGATTTAGCATGGAGACATACAAATTCATGAGTCTAATCTGTCCCTTGTTGACTGTGGGATTGTAGGAAGCATAGCTATGCTAGCTTTCTGAGCTTAAGTTTCTTCATTGGTAAATGAAAATAGTTTTGATTTAAGGAGGAGGTACTGCACTGAAAATATTTAGGAGAAATGAGTGCCTATAAAACTTTGGTTGAGTGCAGCTATGGATAAAACAATAATTTGAGTACTTCTTAGGAACCCTGGAGAACTCTAAACAGGGATACTTAAGGCAGGGGCATGGTTTTGCATGGGAATAACAATGATCAGGTGGTTTCCTACAGACCCTAGAAATCTGGCAGATGATTTGCAGGAAGGATCTTAGGGAGGTTCAAATTTACCCACTTGAAATCATCGACTTTCACTCTTGATTGGGGCTGTTGCTGAGACTTGTGTGCTGATTTTCCTAGTAATGACATTGTCTCCGGAGTGCAAGTGAATCAGAGGGGAAAAAGATCCAAAATACATGGATGCAGGATTAGGCTGAGCAAACTTGAAGTGAACTATGTGCTGACTAGGGTTGGTCAAATGCATGTTTAGAAAGTAAAAAGAGAAAAGGGGAACTAAAATCACAATACAACTCACAAATATAGGAAAGTGGGACAGAGAGATGAAGACAGAGACTGAGACTGAGATGTAGAGGGATAGAGACCAGATAGGATGAAAAGTTAATTTTCGTTACAGGAGTCCTTGTCACAAACTAGCTTAGAGCTTGACAGTATATAAGCAGTGAGTATATGCTGAATGAATGTATGAATGGAACAGGAAGCAGGTTGGGAGGAGACAGACATACACAGGGGGAATGACTCAAGTGGTAGAAAAGTGGATTTGTAACTGAAATCAATTCTACAAACACTATTGATCTCACATGCCTGCTGGGTACTGAGAAAACACGAAGGTGGAAGTACAGCTCTGAGTCACAGTAGCTGCAAGCAGGGACATGTTGATGGCTGTAGAAAAGGGCCCAGGAAGTTCTCACTCTTCTCATTTATGACATCGGTGTGTGTGCCCCTGTCCCTCAAAAAGTCCTTGTCCTGCTTGCTTTTGGGATGTCCCCTTCTCTTATTTCTACTGTATGCCAAACTCGAGGAAATCAACAAGCAATTTTCCTAGTCATTATTACTAAGTAAAACTGGGATGAAAGTCCACTTGGAAACTCATGGAGCAGCTAGTTAATAAGATTTCAATTCTTATCAATCTTGAAACACTTTTTAATAAACCAATAGCCAACATGCTGAGAAAGAGATCATGGACATATTGCCGTTCACAATTGCCTCTAAAATTATCTATAAATAAGCCTAACCAAGAAGCTGAAACACCTATGCAATGCATGCTTTAAAATCACCAAAGAAAGGTATTGGGGAGATATCAGAAGATGAAAGGACTTCTCAGGCTCCAGAATTTGTAGAATTAATATTGTGAAAATTATCATCCTACCAAATCAATTTAAAAATCCAAACAATCCCAATCAAAATCCTAACAACATTCTTCACTAAAATAGAAAAAAATATCTACAATTAATAAGGAACTACAAAAGAGCCTAAGTAAAGAAAGCAATTCTGAGGAAAAACCAACAAACAAAACCCCCCAAAACAAACCTAACAGAAAGCAAACCAACCAACAAAAAAAAAATCCAAAAAATAAAAACAAAGAAAAGTACAATGCTGTAACTGAATACCATTCCATATCCCAAGAACTGTTATGGAGCTATCGTAATAGAGTTGGCACAAACACATAAATGCAGATTAATGAAACAAAATAGAAGATCCCAACAACAGTACACACAATTATAGGCATCTGATAGTGACAAAGGTATACCAAAAATATTCACTGGAGAAATGACAGAATCTTAAACAAATAGTTCTTGGAGAGCTGGATGTTCACATATAGAAAAATGAAACTGAAGTCATATCACCCTACACAAAAATCAACTCCACTTTGAGCAAAGATCTCATTGTGAAACCTGAAACACTGAAACTGCTGGAAAAAAAATCATAACAAAGTCCTACAAAATAAAGGTGAATGAAAGGACCATCTGAATAGAAATGGATTTGCTCAGGAATTAGAACCAACAACTAACAAATGGGATCTTAGAAAGAATATATATAGTATGCCACTTGAGGTGACAGTGTTTTCCCAAGAGACACCAACCTTTTAGCAAAACTTCAGTGCAGATATAGGAAACCTCCTTTTGAATTGTTGGTCAGGGGAGTCCAAAAGAGTTCCTGCACAAATATAAGCTATTGCTTGTGTCCTAGAAACTGAAGGTAGGACCTTACTGCTGAAGACACCATATACTTCAAACACAGGACTTGGAGAAATTAAGCTGGAACTGACCTGGATGTCTCCATTCTGAGGAATAGCTTGCACAGTACTGGAAGTAACCATACAAGATGCTAAGAGGAGAAAAGAACCAATAGTTCTACTCAGCTCTAATGCCTATGAATTACATCAATGACCAGAATGACAATATATTCCAAAAGGTACAACACTGTCACTTGTATCCAGGAGGTAACCCAAATAGAATAGAATCCAGTCCTGGTATTGTAAACATAGCTTAATACATACTTGTGATTTGAGAGACCACATCCCTAGAATAGGGACTACTATTGCCACTGAGCCAATATAATTTATAGCTGAAACAAAGAATAATGAAATTGAAGGAAAATGGATGGAGCAGATAAATATATTGAGTGAAATGACCCAAGCCCAGAAAGACACAAGCCACAAGCCACATATTCTTACTCATATGTAGATCCTAACCTTGAATTTTTAGACTTGGGTGTGTACCTTGGAGTACCTTTAGAGGCCAGGAAGCTAGAATGGGGCTATTGAAAAGGAGAAGAAGTCTTCATGGAGGAAAATAATATAACACATGTGATATGAAAATAGAGAAGGGGGAATACTGGAGGTAGAAAGGTTTAAATGGAGATGAGAGGTATATAGGACAGAGTTAACTAAAGTAAAGGACATATGAAAAAGCCTTGTGAAAACCTACTATTTTGTAAGCTAATTAAAATATATACTTAAAAGAATTTGAAGAGGCACATGCAGCTCTCAGAGACCACAGGTTATTTAATAAAAATCTCATTGGGAGCGGTGGGACATGTCAGTAAGGTTGCTATCCAGGAAGATCCTAGAGGATCTTTCCTCTGAAGAATACAGATACTTGCCATTATTCTTGACTGCTTACCAGAGCAAGATTACTTTATTGCTGGTGAAGAACTACATTACTCTAGTGTTGGAATTGATCTAGAAACTTCCTTTCTGATGGCTAGATTTTATAGTGTTCAAAAATGCTCTGCTGGCTATTGGAAAAGAAGGCACATCAATGGTCTTACTCAGCTGTGAACCCTGTGAGCTACAATAAATTTCCAGTAAAATAGTGTCTACTGGTGCAATGGTATAACTGTATGGCAACAACCACTCACTTTCTGGTTGGGTTTTTATGCTTGTTTCACAGATGGAGTTCATACTTGTTACTGTAAACCTAGATGAAAGCCTGTAGTGGGGAGGGTCATAGGTCTTGGTGGGGAATCTACTACAGTTGTTTTCCTAATTCAATATGGTAGCAAAGTGCCTTATAAATTTTTTAATACAGTTTATTGCTGCTCTCAGCCTTGTGCACAGACCCTTCTGTTTGCATTGGATTACAATTCACAGACTCATAACTAGTCAAGGTGCTGAGGAAAAGTGACTGTTGAGAGCTCAGCTTTAAATGAAACGTCTATGTCTCACTCTCTTCGGTTCTGGGGCTTTGAGATTTTTTTAGGCTTTTTCTAGAATCAGAGACTAATTTTGATCATAGTTCATTGTCTTAGTTACAGTTTCCTTTGCTATGAGGATACACCATGACCTCTGTACCTCCTATAAAGGAAAACATTTAACTGGGGCTGGCTTACAGTTTCAGAGGTTTAGTCCATTTTTTGTTTTGTTTTTTATTTATTTATTTATTTTATTACATATTTTCCTCAATTACATTTCCAATGCTATCCCAAAAGTCCCCCATACCCTCCCCCCCCCACTTCCCTACCCACTCATTCCCATTTTTTTGGCCCTGGCGTTCCCCTGTACTGGGGCATATACAGTTTGCGTGTCCAATGGGCCTCTCTTTCCAGTGATGGCTGACTAGGCCATCTTTTGATACATATGCAGCTAGAGTCAAGAGCTCCGGGGTACTGGTTAGTTCATAATGTTGTTCCACCTATAGGGTTGCAGATCCCTTTAGCTCCTTGGGTACTTTCTCTAGCTCCTCCATTGGGGGCCCTGTGATCCATCCAATAGCTGACTGTGAGCATCCACTTCTGTGTTTGCTAGGCCCTGGCATAGTCTCACAAGAGACAGCTACATCTGGGTCCTTTCGATAAAATCTTGCTAGTGTATGCAATGGTGTCAGCGTTTGGAAGCTGATTATGGGGTGGATCCCTGGATATGGCAGTCTCTACATGGTCCATCCTATTTCTCAGCTCCAAACTTTGTCTTTGTAACTCCTTCCATGGGTGTTTTGTTCCCAATTCTAAGGAGGGGCATAGTGTCCACACTTCAGTCTCCATTCTTCTTGAGTTTCATGTCCATTTTTGATATGGTGAAAATCATAGCAGTATCCAGACAGACATGGCGCTTGAGGGGCTGACAGTTTTACATCTTGATCCAAAGGTAGCCAGGAGGAAATTCTTCTGCAGGCAGCTAGGAGGCTCTCTTCCTCACTTGGTGGAGCTTGAGCCCTAGCATCCATCAAAGCCTGCCTACATAATGATGCACTTCCTGCAACAAGGCCACACCTATTGCAACAAGGCCACCTCTCCTTATAGAGCCACTTTCCACAGTTCATTTTTATGCAATTTTCCAGCTCCCTCCCAAAGAACACCAATCCGCATGTAGATTGATTTTTTTATTGTGTTTGATTGGCAATTTAGACCTTCTATTTGGGAAACAAAATTTAGAAGAAGGTCACTGTGGAGTCGGAGATAATAGAAAAGTACAAAAAGTACCTGTGAGAGGGAACCCCATGGTGGAGGGAAAGAACTGCAAATTATAGTCTTGTCTCTATAAGCACCCTTCTGCTCCACACACACACAAATAAGTAAATGTGAAAAATAAGTACCAAGAGATCAATTGATTAAATTGATGAATTTGACTGATAGCAATTGAATAGTGACATCAATTGATTAGAAAGTTATGTTTTAATACATGACATCCAAGGGTTCTTAGGGCACAAGGCAGTTTACTTTTCAGCCTGTCATTATAATGTGACTGCCATGGCCAATGTATCATAAAGAAAAAAAGCTTTGCACTAAATCACATTCAAGGCAGTTTCTAACAAGCTGCTTAATGATGCACATGAAGCCAGTTGTAGTGGCTAGGTATGCACACAGCTTAAGACCTTGGCTTTCAGATTGTTTTTGAGTGCTGTGATCAACATAATTGCAATTGAATTGTACCCTTCTTGAAGCCAGCATGAGTAATCAAAACAACCATGATTATAAAACACATGCCTACCAAGTCATTCCCTGTAAAGATTCATTCTCTTAGGAGTATTTAACAAAAAGTTTGATTTGAAAAAACTGATCTCTAAGGTACACTTTCAGAGTAGGACATGCCTTTTGCACAAAAAATAGAAACCATCATTTAGGAACTATTCTCTGTGATCTCTGTCCCATTACTATTCTAGAGATCAATATCCACCTCCCACAGACCCCAAACCTAGAGTCAAACTTTAGGATAGCTGAGGCTCACTTGTTATGCTTTGTGAGAGCTCTGAGAAAAAGGACAGATAGCTGAAATGCTGTTACTTCATATATGTCTTAGAGTTTTATTGCTGTAAAGAGATACCATGACCACAGCAACTCTGATTTTTTATTAAATTATTTTAGTTTTAATGATTTTATTAGATATTTTCTTCGTTTACATTTCAAATGTTATCCCAAAAGTACCCTGCACCCTCCCCCACTGTACTCCCCTACACACCCACTCCTGCTTCTTGGCCCTGGTGTTCCCCTGTACTGGGTCATATAAAGTTTGCAAGACCAAGGGACCTCTCTTCCCAATGATGGCCAACTAGGCCATGTTCTGCTACATATGCAGCTGAAGACACAAGCTCTGGGAGTACTGGTTAGTTCATATTGTTGTTCCACCTATAGGGTTGCAGACCCCTTCAGCTCCTTGGGTACTTTCTCTAGCTCCTCCATTGGGGGACCTGTGTTCCATCCAATAGATGATTGTGAGCATCCACTTCTATATTTGCCAGGCACTGGCATAGCCTCATATGAGACAGCTATATCAGGGTCCCTTCAGCAAAATCTTGCTAGCATATTCAATAGATTCTGTGTTTGGTGGCTGATTATGGGATGGATCCCCTGGTGGGGCAGTCTCTGGATGGTCCATCCTTCCATCTCCACTCCAAACTTTGTCTCTGTAACTCCTTCCATGGGTGTTTTGTTCCCCCTTTTGAGAAGGATCAAACTATCAACACTTTTGTCTTCCTTCTTCTTGAGTTTCATGTGTTTTGCAACATCCCTCTTCTCTGTGGCATCAAGTTTCTACAGGATTAAGCACATCCTCTCCCACTGAGGCCATACAAGGCAGTCCTCTGCTACATAAGTGTCCAGGGTCACAAACCAGTCCATGTATGCTACTTGGTTTTTAGTTTAGTCTGTGGGAGCTCTCAGGGGCTTGGTTAGTTGACAATGTTGTTCTTCTTATGGGATTGCAATTCCTTTCATCTTCTTCAATCCTTCCTCTAACTCTTCCTTATTGATCCTCGACCTCAATCCAATGGTTGGCTCTAAAGTATCTGGAAGTTAGCAATGCCTGGTTCTGTCTGCAAGCACAATATGGCCTCAGTCATAGTGTCAGGATTTGGTATGCACGTGGGATGAATCCCAAGTTGGGCTGGCCACTAGGTGGCCTTTCTTTCAGTCTCTGCTCCATTTTTGTCTCTGTATTTCTTTTAGACAGGAACAATTCAGAGTTAAACATTTTGATGGGTGGGTGGCCCCCTGCCTCAAATGGGGACCATGTCTATCTATTGGAGTGGGTCTCTTCGGATTCCATCTCCCCACTGTTGGGTACTTCAGCTAATGTCATTCCCCAGCATAACTCTAGCCAAACAAATAAAAGATCTATCTATATGACAAGAACTTCAAGTCTTTGAAGAAAGAAATCTAAGAAGATCCCAGAAGATGGAAAGATCTCCCATGCTCATGGATTGGCAGGATTAACAGTAAAAATGGCCATCCTACCAAAAGCAATTTACAGATTCAATGCAATGCCCATCAAAATTTCAACTCAATTCTTCACAGACTTAAAGAGCAATTCTCAACTTCATATGGAAAAACAAAAAACCCAGGATAGCAAAAACATTTCTCAACAATAAAAGAATTTCTGGAGGAATCACCATCCCTAACCTCAAGCTGTACTACAGAGCAATTGTGATTAAAACTGCATGGTATTGGTACAGTAGCAGGCAGGAAAATCAATGGAATAAAAATGAAAACCCAGAAATAAACCCACCTATCTATGGACATTTTATCTTTGGCAGAGAAGCCAAAATCATACAGTGGAAAAAGAAAACATTTTCAACAAAATGGTGCTGGCAGTTTAAATGTAGAAGAATGCAAATTGTTCTATATTCATCTTGTACAAAGCTCAATTCCAAGTGGATCAAGGACATCCCCACATAAAAACAGATTAACTGAATCTAATAGAAGAGAAAGTAGAAAATAGCCTCAAATGCATTGGCACAGGGGAAAATTTCCTGAAAACACCTATGGATCAGGCTCTAAGACCAACAGTTGACATATGGGACCTCATGAAACTGAAAAGTTTCTGTGCTGGCCAATAGTGGCACACACCTTTAATACCAGCACTTGTGAGCAGAGGTCGGTGTATTTCTTTGTTTGAGGCCAGTCTGGTATGCAGAGTGAGTTCCAGAACAGCCAGGGCTATACAGAGAAACCCTGTCTTGAAAAAAAAGAAGAGAAAAGAAAAGAAAAAGAAAAGAAAAGAAAAAAGAAGGAAGGAAGGAAGGAAGGATGGAAGGAAGGAAGGAAGGAAGGAAGAAAGGAAGGAAAGAAAAGGACACTGTCAATAGGACAAAACAGGAACCTACAAATTGGGAAAAAATCTTCATTAACCCTATATCTGAAAGAGGGCTAATATTTAAAATATACTAAGAGGTAGACTCAAAAAACCCAAATAATCCAATTAAAAAATTGGGTACAGAGCTAAACAAAGAATTTTCAACTGAGGAATACCAAAGGGCTGAGAAGCACTTGAAAAACTGTTCATCATCCTTAATCATCAGGGAAATGTAAATCAAAACAATCCTGAGATTCCACCTCACAGTTGCATATGTAGCAGAAGATGGCCTAGTAGGCCATCATTGGGAAGAGAGGCCCCTTGGTCTTGCAAACTTTATATGCCCCAGTAGAGGGGAACACCAGGGCCAAGAAGTGGGAGTGGGTGGGTAGGGGAGCAGGGCGGGGGGAGGATACAGGGAACTTTCTGGATAGCATTTGAAATGTAATAAAGAAAATATTTAATAGAAAAATAAAATACAAAAATTCAGGTGACAGCAGATGCTGTCAAGGATGTGGAGAAAGAGAAACACTCCTCCATTGTTGGTGGGATTGCAAGCTTGTACAACCACTCTGGAAATCAGTCTGGCGTTTCCTCAGTAAATTGGACATAGTACTACTGGAGGATCCCGCAATACCTCTCCTGGACATATATCCAGAAGATGTTTCAACTGGTAAGAAGGACACATGTTCCACCATGTTCATAGCAGCCTTATTTAGCCAGAAGCTGGAAAGAACCCAGATGACCCTCAACAGAGAAATGGATACAGAAAATGTGGTACATTTATACAATGGAATACTACTCAGCTATTAAAAACAATGAATTTATGAAATTCTTGGACAAATTGATGTATCTGGAGTATATCATCCTGAGTGAGGTAACCCAATCACAAAATAATTCACTTGATATGCACTCACTGATAAGTGGATATTATCCCAGAGATTTCGAATACCCAAGATACAAATTTCAAAACACAAGAAAATCAAGAAGGAAGACCAACCTGTGGATACTTCATTCCTCCTTAGAATTGGGAAGTGGACTCCAGAAAATCAAATAACCCCATTAAAAATGGGGCTCAGAGCTGAAGAAGGATTCTCACCTGAGGAATACCAAATGGCAGAGAAACACCTGAAAAAATGTTCAACATCCTTAATCATCAGGGAAATGGAAATCAAAACAACCCTGAGATTCCACCTCACACCAGTCAGAATGGCTAAGATCAAAAATTCAGGTGACAGCAGATGCTGGCTAGGATGTAGAGAAAGAGGAACACTCCTCCTTTGTTGGTGGGATTGCAAGCTTGTACAACCACTCTGGAAAGCAGTCTGGCGTTTCCTCAGAAAATTTGACATAGTACTACCGGAGGATTCAGCAATACCACTCCTGGGCATATATCCAGAAGATGTCCCAACTCGTAATAAGGACATATGCTCCACTATGTTGATAGCAGCCTTATTTATAATAGCCAGAAGCTGGAAAGAACCCAGATGCCCCTAAACAGAGGAATGGATACAGAAAATGTGGTACATTTACACAATGGAGTACAGAAGATGGAAAGATCTCCCATGCTCATGGATTGGCAGGATCAACATTGTAAAAATGGCTATCTTGCCAAAAGCAATCTACAGATTCAATGCAATCCCCATCAAAATTCCAACTCAATTCTTCAACGAATTGGAAGGAGCAATTTGCAAATTTGTCTGGAATAACAAAAAACCTAGGATAGCAAAAAGTCTTCTCAAGGATAAAAGAACTTCTGGCGGAATCACCATGCCAGACCTAAAGCTTTACTACAGAGCAATTGTAATAAAAACTGCATGGTACTGGTATAGAGACAGACAAGTAGACCAATGGAATAGAATTGAAGATCCAGAAATGAACCCACACACCTATGGTCACTTGATCTTCGACAAGGGAGCTAAAACCATCCAGTGGAAGAAAGACAGCATTTTCAACAATTGGTGCTGGCACAACTGGTTGTTATCGTGTAGAAGAATGCGAATCGATCCATACTTATCTCCTTGTACTAAGGTCAAATCTAAGTGGATCAAGGAACTTCACATAAAACCAGAGACACTGAAACTTATAGAGGAGAAAGTGGGGAAAAGCCTTGAAGATATGGGCACAGGGGAAAAATTCCTGAACAGAACAGCAATGGCTTGTGCTGTAAGATCGAGAATCGACAAATGGGACCTAATGAAACTCCAAAGTTTCTGCAAGGCAAAAGACACCGTCAATAAGACAAAAAGACCACCAACAGATTGGGAAAGGATCTTTACCTATCCTAAATCAGATAGGGGACTAATATCCAACATATATAAAGAACTCAAGAAGGTGGACTTCAGAAAATCAAATAACCCCATTAAAAAATGGGGCTCAGAACTGAACAAAGAATTCTCACCTGAGGAATACCGAATGGCAGAGAAGCACTTGAAAAAATGTTCAACATCCTTAATCATCAGGGAAATGCAAATCAAAACAACCCTGAGATTCCACCTCACACCAGTCAGAATGGCTAAGATCAAAAATTCAGGTGACAGCAGATGCTGGCGAGGATGTGGAGAAAGAGGAACACTCCTCCATTGTTGGTGGGAGTGCAGGCTTGTACAACCACTCTGGAAATCAGTCTGGTGGTTCCTCAGAAAACTGGACATAGTACTACCGGAGGATCCAGCAATACCTCTCCTGGGCATATATCCAGAAGATGCCCCAACAGGTAAGAAGGACACATGCTCCACTATGTTCATAGCAGCCTTATTTATAATAGCCAGAAGCTGGAAAGAACCTAGATGCCCCTCAACAGAGGAATGGATACAGAAAATGTGGTACATCTACACAATGGAGTACTACTCAGCTATTAAAAAGAATGAATTTATGAAATTCCTAGCCAAATGGATGGACCTGGAGGGCATCATCCTGAGTGAGGTAACACATTCACAAAGAAACTCACACAATATGTATTCACTGATAAGTGGATATTAGCCCCAAACCTAGGATACCCAAGATATAAGATATAATTTGCTAAACACATGAAACTCAAGGAGAATGAAGACTGAAGTGTGGACACTATGCCCCTCCTTAGATTTGGGAACAAAACACCCATGGAAGGAGTTACAGAGACGGAGTTTGGAGCCGAGATGAAAGGATGGACCATATAGAGACTGCCATAGCCAGGGATCCACCCCATAATCAGCATCCAAACGCTGACACCATTGCATACACTAGCAAGATTTTATTGAAAGGACGCAGATGTAGCTGTCTCTTGTGAGACTATGCCGGGGCCCAGCAAACACAGAAGTGGATGCTCACAGTCAGCTAATGGATGGATCATAGGGCTCCCAATGGAGGAGCTAGAGAAAGTAGCCAAGGAGCTAAAGGGATCTGCAACCCTATAGGTGGAACAACATTATGAGCTAACCAGTACCCCGGAGCTCTTGACTCTAGCTGCATATATATCAAAAGATGGCCTAGTTGGCCATCACTGGAAAGAGAGGCCCATTGGACTTGCAAACTTTATATGCCCCAGTACAGGGGAATTCCAGGGCCAAAAAGGGGGAGTGGGTGGGCAGGGGAGTGGGGGTGGGTGGATATGGGGGACTTTTGGTATAGCATTGGAAATGTAAATGAGTTAAATACCTAATAAAAAATGGAAAAAAAAAAAGAATGAATTTATGAAATTCCTAGCAAATGGATGGACCTGGAGGGCATCATCCTGAGTGAGGTAACACAATCACAAAGGAACTCATACAATATGTACTCACTGATAAGTGGATATTAGCCCAGAAACTTAGGATACCCAAGATATAAGATTCAATTTGCTAAACGCCTGAAACTCAAGAAGAATGAAGACCAAAGTGTGGACACTTTGCCCCTTAGAATTGGAAACAAAACACCCATGGAAGGAGTTACAGAGACAAATTTTGAAGCAGTGACGAAAGGATGGACCATCTAGAGACTGCCATATCCAGGGATCCATCCCATAATCAGCTTCCAAATGCTGACACCATTACATACACTATCAATATTTTGCTGAAAGGACCCAGATATAACTGTCTCTTGTGAGACTATGCCAGGGCCTAGCAAACACAGAAGTGGATGCTCACAGTCAGCTATTGGATGGATCACAGGGCCTCCAATGGAGGAGCTAGAGAAAGTACCCAAGGAGCTAAAGAGATCTGCAACCCTATAGGTGGAACAACATTATGAACTAACCAGTACCCCGGAGCTGTTGACTCTAGCTGCATATGTATCAAAAGATGGCCTAGTTGGCCATCACTGGAAAGAGAGGCCCATTGGACTTTCAAATTTTATATGCCCCAATACAGGAGAACGCCAGGGCCAAAAAGTGGGAGTGGGTGGGTAGGGTAGTGGGGGGGGGAGTGTATGGGGGACTTTTGGGATAGCATTGGAAATGTAAATGAGGAAAATACCTAAATTTTAAAAAAGGAACAAAATCCTCATGGAAGGAGTTACAGAGACAACGTTTGGAGCTAAGATGAAAGGATGTACTAGAGACTATCCCACCTGGGGATCCATCCCATAATTAGCCACCAAACACAGACACTATTGCATATGCCAGCCAGATTTTGCTGAAAGGACCCTGATACAACTGTCTTTAGTGAGGCTATGCCAGTGCCTGTCAAATACAGAAGTGGATGCTCACAGTCATCTATTGGATGGAACACAGGTCCCCCAGTGGAGGAGCTAGAGAAAGTACCCAAGGAGCTGAAGGAGTCTGCAACCCTATAGGTGGAACAACAATATGTACTAACGTGAGGCTGGCTCATAATTCTGAGTTTTATTCCATTATCATCATGGCAGAAAACATGGTAACATGCATGCAGACATAGTGCTATAGGAGCCAAGAGTTCATCTTGATAAGGAGACAGCAGGAGACTGTGTCCACACTGAGCATAACTTGAACACATGTAAGACATATATAAACCCACCTCCACAGTGACACACTTCCTCCTGCAAGGTTATTCATACTTTAACAAGGACATACCTCCTAATAATGCTATTCTTTATGGGCCAAGCATTCAAATGTGGGCCATTCCTATTGAAACCACAATTGAAACAGTACTAGAATGGCTTATAGTAGTTCCTGAGGGATAAGAAACATCTGCAGGTGGGGATACTTAACACTTTGTAGTTGTATAATTATTTTTATATTAATGATAAATGTTATCTGAAATTCTGGAACAGGGCTGAATTGAAGCCAAATGTACATATTGATTGCTTAGAAAAATATTGGTTTACAGAAGAGAAGACATTCTCCCCTGTGAATGCTGATACAGTCATTTCCCAAGAGACCTTCCTAAAAAGGGAAGTATGGGAGGTCGGAAACATTCAAGGAAAGATAAAAACAATCCTGTTTTGTAAATCTAGCACAATTTGAAAGGAACAATTTCCCTATGTTTGTTTCTGTCAGGACAGACTCAATTTGAGGAAGTAGGCTTTGATCTGAATGCAGAATGTGGCATGTAAAAGAAGAGATAGTGCTGTTTAAAAACAAACAAACAAACAAACAAACAAAACCTAAAACCTACAATCTAGTTATGCTCCACTGTCTAAACTTGACTACTGAACCCTTCATCTATTGAAGTAGATTGAATTGACTGCAGAGGGTTCACCAAAGTATGACTGTTAAATTCTTATTTCTTTCACACAAGTAAATGCAACTACTTTTGCTTCTATCAGGTTCTGAAGAACAAACATTGGTCACAAAGTCACATTCTCTGGACAAGTTTATAGCAGCCTCCAAAAGATGAGTTAGAACAAGATAGGAACATTAGAGGGCATTTAGGGATATCTTTTAGTTCAGCTAAATAAAAATTAATATCTCCCATGTCTAATCCTCTGCTCTTCAACTCTCTGTAGCCTGTATAAACACTCAGAATCCTGGATACAACTATTATAGAGAGGCAATAACTTATCAACAAAGCTATATTCACTTTTAGTTACTCTTAGGAATCATATAGATTAAGTTCAACCTTTCTGTGTAACAATGACTTTTGAACTTTGCTTGGACCTTTTGAAGTCCTCTGTTCAAACATTCAAGATATCTTTTGTTGCCTCCCATCATCCATTAACCTAGATTATTCAATACCTCTTAATGGTCTACCAAAGTTTTGCCTTTTTTTCTACTCTAATCTGCAAATGTATAACATCTCTATAGTGCTTATTTTATTCTATCACTTCCTGCTCAAGATTTACAAATGCTTTCTCACTTTTGTTTTTACTATACCTCTTAAAAGTCAATTCTACTTTACATACAGTAAAACTGAACATTATAAAGTGCTCAGTTCTGCATTTCTTTTCTATTTTCCCCTTCAGCTTTTTAAAAAGTGTATATTGATTATGTGAATTAAGAGATTTACTTATGATATTTTCAAGCATGCATGTTATTTACTTTGTTCATCCTGTTTCTCCTTTTTCCCTCCTCATCTTTGTTTTCTTTCTCTTTTCTTATATACCTTCTTTACTTTCATGTCTCTTTTTCTATGTTCATCAACCTTTAAGTTAGTTAATTACCATGTCTTGAATACATGGGCTTAAAACTTATTTCCATTAATTTACTGATTATTCACTTTACAACCTGATTGCAGTCCCCCCTTTTCCAGTGTCCCCTCAAATATCCCTTCCCTCCACCCCTCCCATTTTCCTCTGATAAGGGTAAGCACCCCTCTGTCTAAAACCACCCTGGCACATCAAGTGCAGGACTGGTGCATCCTCTCATACTGGGGCTAGACAAGGCAGTCCAGTTAGACAGGATCCACAGGTGGGCAAGAGAGTCAGGGACATCTCCTGTTCCAGTTGTTGTGGACCTTCATGAAGACCAAGCAACATATATGTTATATGTGTGCAGGACAGGGATATATTTAACCTCTGTGAGCTCTTTATTTGGTGGTTTGGTCTCTGTGAGCCCCCAAGGGACCAGGTTCATTGACACCATTGGTCTTTGTAGTCCCTATCCCCTCCAGGTCCCTCAATCCCTACCCCAACTCTTCCAAAAGACTCCCCAAGTTCCACGTAGTATTTGGCTGTTGGTCTCTCCATCTGTTTTTTGCTAGCTTCTAGGTAGGGCCTCTCAGAGGACAGTGATGGTAGACTCCTCTCTGCAAGCAAAACAGAGTATCATTAATGGTGTTAGTGATTAGTCTTGCCCACAGGATGGATCTCAAGTTGGGCTAGTCATTAGTTGGCCATGCCCCCAGGCTTTGCTCCATCTTTGTCTCTGCACTCTTCATAAGTATGACAAGTTTTGGGTTGAAGGTTTTGTGGGTGGGTTGCTGTCTTTATTCCTCCACTGGTCATCCTGCCTGGCTACAAGAGGTGATTAATTCTGGCTCCATATCCCCCACTGATGGGAATCTCACCCTCAGAGACTCCCTGGTGCCTCCTCTATCTCAGGCTTCCCACATGTCTTAGAGATGCCCATCCACGCCCAGTCTTCTAGCAATTTCTGTTCAGACTCTGAGCTTGCTCCTAGTTCTTTTTACAACTATTTCCTCCCACTTTCCCTGCCATCCCCTCTTCCACCCACTTCCCTCCCTCTGTCCACACCCGAAGACTAATTTATTTTCCCTTCTGAGTGAAACTCAAGCATCCTCCCTTGGGCCTTCCTTATTAGGTTGCTTCTTTGGATCTGTGGGTTATAGCATGGCTATCCTGCACTTTGTGCTTAGTATCCACTTATAAGTAAGTATATACCAAGCTTGTTTTTCTCTGGGTTATCTCACCCAGGATGATATTCTCAAGTTTCATACCTTTGTCTGCAAAATACATGATGTCTTTATTTTTAATAGCTGAATGGATATTCCATTGTGTAGATGTACCACATTTTCTTTTTCTATTCTTCAGATGAGGGACATATAGGTTATTTCCAGTTTCTGGCTATTATGAATACAACTGTTATGAACATAATTGAGCAAGTGTCCTTGTGGTATAATGAGGCATCTTTTTTGGTATATGCCAGGGAACAGTATGACTAGGTCTTGAAGTCAACTATTCCTAGTTTTCTGAGAAACCACTAAATTGATTTCCACAATGGTTGTACAAGTTTGCATTCTCACCAGCAATGGAGGAATGTTCCCATTGTTCTAATCTCACTTGTGTGTTCTGTCACTTGAACTTTTGATTTCAGCCATTCTGATGAGTGTAAGATGGAATCTCATGGTCATTATGATTTGCATTTCCCTGATGACTAAGGATGTTGAACTTGTATTTAAATGTTTCTCAGCCATTTGAGAATCTTCTGTTGAGAATTTTTTGTTTAACTCTGTACCCCATTTATTAAATAAGGTTATTTGATTTGTTGGTGTCTAATTTCTTGAGTTCTTTCTATATTTTGGATATTAACCCTCTGTCAGATACAGGGTTGGTGAAAATCCTTTCCCATTCTTTAGGGTGCCATTTTGTCAGATTGATGGTTTCCTTTGCCTTAATGAAGCCTTTTGTTTCATGGGGGTCCCATTAATTGTTATCCTAGGGTCTGAGCTATCAGTATTCTGCTCAGGAATTTGTCTCCTGTACCAATGTATTCAAGAATATTCCCCACTTTTCTTCTAATTGGTTTAGTGTACCCAGTTTTCATCCCAAAAGTTTTCATGTGCTACTTTGTAACTTATGCATTATTCAATTTCTGACATAATACAGTGTTTATACATTTGTATAATTTATTTATCTGTCTAATGTTGGTATTCATCTGTTCCTGGGTCATAGGACACCACAGTGGCCCTGCATGTGCTAAATTTTCTAAGAAGGGGAGGTCTTAATATTTCATTTTTTTAAAACATTTTTCCACATAATTATTTATCTACCAATATAAGCCCCTGTGCAGGGCAGAGATAACAATGATGGCCAATCTCACTTTGTTGCTGTATCGTTTCCTCAAAGGGCACACCATATGCAGCCTACAATCTTTTATGCCATGTATTTGCCTGTATGTATAGTAGGATGAGGCTTTTAATTTGATCTGCTGCTAGCTTCTCTAGCCTACTGAGTCTTTTTACCTTTTACAGTGTATTTTCTTCTGATTTTCTTGTTCCTGAGTAAGTGCAGTGATAGATGTTCCAAGAGTATCTTGGAAATAGAGCCTTATAAGGATATCTTTGGCATCTTTATTTGAGTCACAACCTCCAGAGCACAAGGAAAACCTTCAAATAGTCCAGATAAATACATTTCCCTAAAAGCAGGAGGGGTGGTATGGCAAAACTTTCCTGTGGAAGCTTAGAAGCAGTATTCATGAGAAAAGGCATAAATAGTCCATAAGAAAATTTCCATCAATCCAGTATTCCAAGTTGTACAAATATTAAAATCTTCTCAACACATGGAGATCAAGACCAAAAGCATAGCATGGTAGTGATTTCATCATGCAGCTCAATTTGCAGGATCTTTGTCAAGCAGCTGTGCTGGCTTTATGACATTTCACTGTTTCCATTAGACATAGATGTGCCATCATTGTTTAATTATCTATTCACTAGTTAATGGATGTTTGGGTTTAGAGTACTTTACTAGCCTTTTTGAGTAAATATGCATTTTTATACAGATGTTTGTGAATATATGTTTTCATTTCTTTTGGATTAGTACTTAGGAATGAGGTAGCTGGGACACAAGGTAAATGCTTAAATGTTAAGTAATGGCCAAAATCTTTTTAAAATGCCCTCTGTTATTTTACTTTTTCAATAGTTCAACTCATGCTCACTCATCCTTAAATTCCTACTCCATGCTGGGATTTTGTCTAGCTAGAGCACGTGGAGGTCTTTTTCATGCAGCCACAATTGCTCCAAGTCCATATTGTGACGTCCCTGTTGTATCTAGAAAACCCTGTTACCTTATATAATCTTACAATCTTTCTACTCCTCTTTCATGATTATCCCTAAGTTTTTGAAGGCATGAGATGTGATATGAGTGTCTAATTTAAGACTGAATACTCTGTAGTCTATTATTATCTGTACTTAAACAATTTGTAGGTCTCCATTAATCATCATTTATTTCAAGAAGAAGCCTCTTTGATGAGGACTGAGAGATGCACTAATCTTTGGGTATGCAAAAAAATTATTAGGAGTCATGTTAATACTATGTCCAGTAAGCAGACAAATAATAGCAGATTTTTCCCCCAGAACCTATGACCTATCTAACCACAGGTTCTTTGTCCCAATAACAGTGCAGGAGTGGATTTCATATTATGGAATGGGCCTTAAATCTAATAAAAAGTGTTTGGTTTGTCCCATAAAACTCATGCCACTATTATACCAGTGGGCATATGCGGCTGAGTCAGTTGTTATAGTGGATCACAGTTTCAAAGGTTAGTAAAACCGATGATTATGGTTACCCTCAGGTAGTGTGCATGAACTGTCCAGCACAATGAAAGATATTCAGTAGGGAAAAACTCTACAGATCAATGCCTGTTTAGGTTTAAAATAAGAGAACATAAGACAGGGTGGATAGGGATGTAGGGGTAAGACCGAGGAGGATTTTTCTGTGGGGGGAATATAAAAAAAAAGTGCATTGTATGAAATTCTCAAAGAATTGCTAAAATATTATGAAGCAGCTTCATGTAAAAGACATTTGCAAAGACAGTCTGTGCATGGAGACACAATTTTGAAATAAAATAACATTTGTTGCTTAAGAAAAAAATAACCAAAGGAATAGGAAATTATTTTAAATTTAAAATGAAGGTACATACTGTAAAATATGTGAAAAACATTTAAAACATACTTAGAAGAAGATTTTAAGGACCATCTAGTGATTTCCATATGCAGGGATCCATCCCATAATCAGCTTCCAAACGCTGACACCATTGCACACACTAGCAAAATTTTGCTGAAAGGACCCAGATATAGCTCTCTCTTGTGAGACTATGCCGGGGCCTAGCAAATACAGAAGTGGATGATCACAGTCAGCTATTGGATGGGTCACAAGGCCCCCAATGCAGGAGCTAGAGATATTACCCAAGGAGCTAAAGGGAACTGCAACCCTATAGGTGGAACAACAATATGAACTAAGCAGTACCCCGGAGCTCTTTTCTCTAGCTGCATATGCATCAAAAGATGGCCTAGTCGGCCATCACTGCAAAGAGAGGCCCATTGGACTTGCCACCTTTAGATACCCCAGTACAGGGGAATGCCAGGGCCAAAAAGGGGGAGTGGGTGGGTAGGGGATTGGGGGGCTGGATATGGGGGACCTTTGGGATAGCATTGAAAATGTAAACGAGGAAAATACCTAATAAAAAATTTTTTAAAAAAGGATAGCCTTATAGTAGAAGACAACTTTCAAATAAGTTATCTGAACTTCTCTACACAGAAAGGTAGAGAAATAGAGCCAAATAAAATTCCAAAGATAAAGGAGATTAAGAAAATGCACAGATCACAAGTCAATAGCAGAAAAAATGATAAAAGCCAATAAAAATATATCATGATTCTAGAATAAGAACAATAACACTTATAAAACTCAAGCCTGGTGGTTTAAGATGAAGGAAGACAGAAATTAGTAATGTTAGAATTGAAAGAAGGGTATTATTACAATCTGTAGAGCATTTTGACAGCCAATGAGGAATTATTTTCAATAATTTGTGTTGATTAACTTGATTATTTACATGAAATAGAGAAGTTATGAAAAGATTGTATCATGGATAATAACCAAAAATCAGTCAATTAACCACCTAAATGGTCCTACATCCACTACAGAAACTAAATGCATACCTTGAAACATCCAAGCAAACAGGAATAACAAAAATATCAGTCATAAATTTTCTAGCACAAGTTTTTCCAAGCATTTGTGTGGGGAAAAGTCCTACTAACTGTGAACAAATTTCCCCAGAAACGAAACTGCAAGGAACACTGAAAAATACATATACTGATGTACAAAATTTGCTCTAATACCAACACTCAAAAAGGCATCACAGCTAATGAAACATACAATATTTCTCAGAAATGTAGCTGTAGAACATCTTAACAAAATATTAACAAACTGAATCTAGCAATATATAGAGAAGAAATACCACAAAATTGTGATAGGCAAATAATGGTCATAAAACAGTTTCCATGCCAAAGTCAGTAATGTAATAATATATCAATCTATTTCTGTATTTATATTTATATAAAATATGTTTAAAATACAGAGTGACAGAATTGTTAAAAAGAATTAATTTCAGATGGAATTTGCAGCCCAATGGAATTTAGTTGTTTTCTTTCTTTCTTTTTTTTTTTTAGTACAGAAAGATGCTTTTTGATTATCTAATAGGCTTAAATAAAACTATAAAATCTTTAAAAGAAGAAGGCAGAAGGACATTTACTATCAGAAGTTGTGACATGAGAAATATACAACCAGTCATTGCCAACTCTGAAGACAGAACATACTAAAGCCCCCAGGAATGACTATAAAGGAGCTTCATAGATGTTGGGAAAGGTAAGAAAATGAAATCTCTTCTAGAGTTTCTAGAGAGGAACATAATCCAGCCAACACATTGATTTTGACCCAAAGACCCAAGTCAGACTTCTGACAGTTATTAGATAATAAGGTTGGATTGTTTTCATTCACTAAATTTGATCATGTGGTGATCTATTTCTAGCTTTTGAGGATTCCCCCACACTAATTTCCATAGTGATGGCTCCACTTTACACACCCACCAGCTCTTAATAAGTGTTTCTCTCTCCTGGCATCCACATCAATATTCCTTATCATTTTTTCTATCTTAGCAATTGTGCCTAGGGTTACATGCAATCTCAAGGAAGTTGTATTTACATTTCAGCGATGGCAAAAGATGTTGAACATTTAAAAATTGTTTCTCAGCCATTTCTGTTTCAACTTTTGAGAACTCTCCATTTAGTTCCATGTCCCAGTTTAAGTTGTTTTTTTTATTTAGTATTTGAAATTCTTTATATATTTTAGATTCCAATATTATGTCAGATATATAGCTGATAAAGACACTGTTCCTACTGTGTATGGTGCCTTCTAGAGGAGTTTTGGTTTACCAGCACCGCTGTTCTGGTAGGGCACTACATTCAGGGACCTAGGTCTGTGTGGTCTGGCTTGAATACAGACAGGCCACACTCCTTTAATCCCTCTGGCTGGACACACTCTTATTACAACACCTTTAAAGTAAACTTAGTCTGCAGAAGGAAGCAGCCATGTTTGAAAGTGATGCCTAATCAGGGGGCAGACAAAGTGATGAATTAGAGAAAGTTTTGACAGAATGAATCAGAGATAGGATACATCCATATCTCATGAGACCAGCACAAGAAAAAGAAACTATAAAAAAAAAAAAAAAAGAAACTATTTAAGAGCAGTGCAGCGAGTTGAGAGTAAGTTGGGAATTAGTGCACTGAAGGCAGTGTAACGGAGCTGAATTCGTGCAGAGGCGGTTGAAGCCAAAGGATAGGAAGGAGCCAGAAGATTAGAACAAACTGCCAGAATTAGTTGGAAGCCAAGCTGAGCAATTCAGTAAGAAGTCTAGATATAAGATACAATTTGTGAAACACATGAAGCTTGGGAAGAATGAAGACCAAGGTGTGGATACTTTGCCCCTTCTTGGAATTGGGAGCAAGGCACCCATGGAAGGAGCTACAGAGACAGAGTTTGGAGCTGAGACGAAAGGATGGACCATCTAGAGACTGCCATACCCGGGGATCCATCCCATAATCAGCCTCCAAATGCTGACACCAATGCATATATTAGCAAGATTTTGCTGAAAGGACCCTGATATAGCTGTCTCTTGTAAGACTATGCCGGGGCCTAGCAAAACATAAGTGGATGCTCACAGTCAGCTATTGGATGGATCACAGGGTCCCCAATGGAGAAGCTGGAGGAAGTACCCAGGGAGCTGGGGGGATCTACAACGCTATAGGTGGAACAACAATATGAACTAACCAGTAACAGCCCCCCCCCCCCCTAGCTCGTGTCTCTAGCTGCAAATGTATCAGAAGATGGCCTGGTCGACCATAAGTGGAAAGATAGGCCCATTGGTCGTGCAGACCTTATATGCCTCAGTACAGGGGAACGCCAGGGCCAAGAGGTGGGAGTGGGTGGGTGGGGGAGTAAGTGTGGGAGGGTGTGGGGGACTTTTGGGATAGCATTTGAAATGTAAATGAAATAAATACCTAATAATAAAAAAAGAAAATATCAAGAAGAAGAAGAAGAAGAAGAAGAAGAAGAAGAAGAAGTCTAGAGACGGCAGATTGACTCAGGGAGCTCAGAAAGGAGTTTGATTCGGAAGTAGCTAGCCAGAAATCAAAAGGATTAGAAATGGTGAGTTTGTTCAGCAGTAAACCTCTGAAACAACATTTCATCAAACAAAAGTTACATTTATACTTGATTAATGGTATACTTTGTTTTACAGAAGGTTTCTAGTTTCTTGTGGTCCACTTTGCCAGTTGTTGGACACCCCCCCCCCATCTCTGGGGTCCTGTTTAGAAAGTCCTTTCCCATACTCTAAGTTCAAGTGTATTCCCTACTTTTTTCTGTATCAGATTCATGTTATCAGGTCTTAGGCCAAATTCCTTGATCCATGAGTTGAGTCTTGTGCAGGGCATGAGATAAGGATCTATTTTAGTTCTATATGAAGCTATCCAGTTGGAGGAAAATTCTGCCTTTTCTGCTGTGTGTAATTTTTTATTTCTTTGTCAAAAATATGTTGGCCATGGATTCCAGTATCATATTACTATAGCTCTAGAAAGTAGCTTAAAAACAGAGATAGTGATAGCTTCATCAGTGTTTTTATTGTTCAGGGTTTTTTTTTTCGGGGAGTATGATTGTGTTTGTGTGTGTGTGTGTGTGTGTGTGTGTGTGTGTGTGTGTGTGTGTATTTTCCAGTGAATTTTAAGATTTATTTCAGTGTCTGTGAAAAATGGCATTAGAGTTTTGATGAGGGTGCATGAAATAATATAGTTGCTTTGGAGAGGATGGTCATTTTCAGAATATTAATTCTAGCAATCTGTAACAGAGGAATTCTCCCCATATTCTGCTAGACTTTTCAAATTTCTTTCTTCAATCTCTTAAGCTTCTGTTATACAAGTCTTTCACTCAATCAAATTTATTCCAAGATATTTTACTTTTAGGAACTTATGAATTATATAGCTTTCCTGATTTGTTTTGTGATATGTTACTCACCTGTATAGAGAAAGCCTACTGATTTGTGTGTGTTGTATCCTGCTACTAATCTGAATGATTTTTCAGCTATAAGAGTTTTCTGGTAGACTGTTTAGGGTTTTATATGTACAATAATATTCAGAAGCACATCAAAAAGATTATCTACCATAATGAAATCAGCTTTATTCCATAGATTTAGGAATGGTTTAACATACATAAATTAATAAATGTAATCTACCACATACAGACTAATTGACAGATACTAATGATACATCATTTCTATAGATACAGAAAAGACTTTTGACAATTTTTTAGCTTTATTTTATTTTTGTTTTTACTTATTCACTTTACACCCCACACACTGTCCTTCTGGCCACTTCCCCACAATCTATCCTTTTCCCCACTCCCCTTCTTCTCTGAGCAGGTGGGGGCCCCCTGCATATCCACCTACCCTGGCATATCAAGTCTTTGCGGAGCTAGGTGCATGCTCTCCCAATGAGTCCAGACAAGACAGCCAAGCTAAAAAAATATATCCTACATACAGGTAACAGCATTTGGGACAGCCCCCACTCCAGTTGTTTGGAACCCACATGTAGGTCAAGCTGCACATCTGTTACATATAAGCAGGGAGGCGTAGGTCCAGCCCATGTATATTCTTTGGTTAGTGGTTCAGACTCTGAGAGCACCAAGGGTCCAGGTTAGTTGACTGTGTTGGTCTTCCTGTGGAGTTCCTATCCCCTTTGTGGCACCACAATCCTTCCCCCAACTCTTCCATAAGTGTCTGAAAGCTGCATCCATTGTTTGGCTGTGGGTGTCTGTTTCGATCTGAGTCAGCTGCTGGGTGGAGCCTCACAGAGGACAAGATACTCCTGTCTGCAAGCATAACAGAATATCATTAATAGTGTTAGGGTTTGGTGGTTGCTCATGGGATGGGTCTCAAATTGAGTCAGTTATTGGTTGGCCATTCTCTCATGTTTTGATTCCCCACTACCACCACCATGCCTATATTACTTGTAGACAGAATAAATTTTGGGTCAAATGTTTTGTGAGTGGGTAGGTTAGTGTCTGTACTGCTCCACTGGGTTTCCTGTCCGACTACAGGAGGTGGCCTCTTTAGGCTCAATATCTCAAATATAGTGAGTCACAGCTAAGGTCACCCCTATTGGTTTTTGGGTGCCTCCCTTATCCCAGGTCTTTCTCATCCTGGAGATGCCTCCCACCTCCTCACCCCCATCACTTGCAGATTTCTATTCATTTTCATGTTCATCTAGCTATCTCTCCTGTCCTTCCCCACACCTGATCCTGAATCCCCTATTCCCCTCTACAGTCCCCATCTTTTCCAATTCCCTCCCTCCGTCTACCCCTTATGACTATTCCCCCTTCTAAGTGAGATTCAAGCTTCCTCACTTGGGCCTTCCTTCTTGTTTAGCTTCTTTGAGTCTGTAGAATGTAACATGGTAACTGTATTTTATAGCTAATATAATTTATAATTGAGTACATTCCATGCATGTCCTTTGGGGACTGAGTTCTATCACTCAGAATGATATTATCAAGTTCCATCCATTTGCCTGGAAAATTCCTGGTATCCTTTTTAATAGCTGAATAATATCCCACTGGGTAGATGGACCACATTTTCTTTATCCATTCTTCAATTGAAGGACATATAGGTTGTTTGTAGTTTCTAACTATTATTAATAAAGCTGCTATGAATGTAGTTGAGCAAGCATCCTTGGAAGATGGTGGAGTACCTTTTGCATCTATGCCCAGGAGTGGTATACTTGGGTCTTGTGGTAGAACTATTCCCACTTTTCTGAGAAAACACCAAATTGGTTTCCAAAGTGGTTGTAAAGGTTTGCACTTCTACCAGCAATGAAGAAGTGTTCCCTTTGCTCCACATCCTCATCAGCATGTGCCATTACTTGAGCTTTTTGTCTTAGCCGTTCTGATAGGTGTAAGATGGGACCTCATAGTTCATTTGATTTGCATTTACCTGATGATTTAAGGACCTTCATAATAAAAGTCCTGTAGAGTCTAGTAATGTAGGAGATTTATTTCAATATAGCCATAGTCAACATTGTATAAAGTGGAGAAAACTGCAAATAATCTCCCCCTAAAATTAGAAGGAAAGCAAGGATGTCCACTTCTTCCATTAATGTTCAGTACAGTTTGGGGTCTTAGCTACAACAATAAGACAAGTGAAAGAGAGAATTAAGTCTTTATTATTCCCTTCCTGAGTTTTTATTTCTTTAAAAATTCTATTTAATATTTGATATATTTTTATCATAATCACCTTTTGGTTCCATTCCTTTCTTACTCATTAAAATTTGTGTCATTTTTAATCCTTCAAGACAAATATGTGCTGCCTAAATATTTTTGGATGTGTGATCCAAGAGAGAAAACTGTTTCTCCCTCTCCCAGTAGCTAATATTTTGCCAATAGTACCACAACCAAGGGTAGCATTTCTTGGCCAACTTATATCTTCTTGCTGGGATTAGGTTTGTTCCATGGTATCACAGCTTTGGTGAGTTTATGTATGCAGCTGTTCTGATTTGTCTAGGGGATACAGGCAATTAATAGTTGCTGAGAGAGAAAAAATCAGTCTTATCTATGGATGAGCCCCCAGTAGGTTATCCAAGCCCAAATGGTCAGCTCTAAAAGCATATGAATATGAGAAGCACTACAGGAACTGAGAAGACTGTATTTATAAATTCACTTCTATGTATATAAATCAATATTAAATAAAGAAGAAGCAATGAACTTGCGATGGAGTGTGTGATGGTAGAGCAAGGAAGAGGGAGCACAAGGCTCAGAAAAAGGTAGGCCTACCATTGATTATCAAACTAATTGGCATGTCAAATGACAGTAGTACTAAGCTCTTGTTGTATTGTGGCTAACTTACCAAGGCAGTTCAGTTAGGGGAAAGAGATCCAAATGCAGGCAACAGAGTTAGACACAGCTCTTGCTCCTGCTCCTGCTGTTAAGAGTCCCAAATGAAGACTGAGCTGCACAACTGTTGCCTATGTGCAGAGGGGCAAGGTCCATTCTATATAAGCTCTCTGTTTGACAGTTAAACTCTGTGAGCCACTACGGACCCTGGTTAGTCAATTCTGTATGTTTTCTGTGGTTTCCTAGATCTCTCTGGCTCCTTTACTTCTTCATCCTCCTCTCCCAAAAGATTCCCCACACTGCCTAATATTTGGCTGCAGGTCTCTGGATCTGTTTCCATCAGTTGCTAGGTGAAGCCTCTCAGATGACAGTTATGCTAAGTGTCTTTCTGGAAGTATAGTAGAATATTATTAGTAGTGGCAAGTGTGGGCTCTCTCATTGCATGCATCTCAAGCTTGGCCAGTCATTTGTTGGGCATTCTGTCAATTTCTGCTCCATTTTTTACCCCTGAATATCTTGTTGGTAGAAGAAATTGTGGGTCCAAGGTTTTGTGGTTGAGTTGGTGACCCAGTCCTTCTGTTGTAAGTATTTTCAGGTTACTGGAGATGGCCATTTCAGGCTCCATAACACCCATTGCTTAGTTAGGGTAATCCTTGACAGATTCCTGTGAGATACCATTGTTCAAGATTTCTAGATCCTCCCACAGAGGCACATCCCAACACTGACTCCAGTTCTTTCTACTTCTATCCTCCCACCACTTGATTCCCCTTCTTCCCTCTTCCCAATTGACTAAGGATGTTGAACATTTCTGTAAGTTCTTCTTGGACATTAGAGATTCCTCTATTGAGGAGAGTTCTGTTTAACTCTGTACCCTATATTTTAATTGGGTTATTTGGTTTGTTGGTGTACAACTTTTTCAGTTCTTTATATATTTTAGATATTAGCCTTCTGTCAGATGTGAGGTTGGTGAAGATCTTTTCCTATTCTGGAGGCTGCCACTTTGTCCTCTTGAAGGTATCCATTGCCTTACAGAAGCTTTTCAGTTTCATGAGGTCACGTTTGTAAATTGTTGACCTTAGTGGCTAGGCTGTTGATGTTCTTTCCTGTACCAATGCATTCCAGGCTATTTTCTACTTTCACTTATATCAAATTTAGTGCTCCAGCTTTATGTTGAGATCTTTGATCCACTTTGACATTAGTTTTACACAAGGTGATAGATATGGTTGTATTTGCAGTCTACTATCTGCAGACATCCAGCTAATCTAGCACCACTTCTTTCCAACACCACTTTCTTTTCACTTTCCAACACCACTTTTCTTTCTTTCTTTCTTTCTTTCTTTCTTTCTTTCTTTCTTTCTTTCTTTCTTCCTTCCTTCCTTCCTTTCATTCTTTCATTCTTTCATTCTTTCTTTTTTTCATTGTATAGTTTTGGCTTCTAATTCAAACATTAAGTATATGGAGGTGTGTGGGTTATTCTGATTTCTGGATTCATATATCTTACTTCTGGATTTCTGATTCCATTCCATTGAACACTTTGTCTGTTCTTATGTCAATTTCACAGAGATTTGATTACTATTTCTTTGTACTGTATCTTGAAATCAGGGATGGTGATATTTCCAGAAGTTCTGTTATTGTATAAGATAGTTTTTGCTATGCTGTTTTTTTGTTTATTCATATGAAGTTGTGAATTGCACTTTCAAGTTCTGTAAAGAATTGTGCTGCCATTCATCAATGGACAGATCGTGGAAACAGAAACTAAACAGGGACAGAGTGAAACTAACAGAAGATATGAAACAAATGGATTTAACAGATATCTACAGAACATTTTATCCTAAAACAAAAGGATATACCTTCTTCTCAGCAACTCATGGTACCTTCCCCAAAATTGACCATATAATTGGTCACAAAACAGGCCTCAACAGATACAAAAATATTGAAATTGTCCCATGCATCCTATCAGATCACCATGGACTAAGGCTGATCTTCAATAACAACATAAATAATAGAAAGCCAACATTCACGTGGAAACTGAACAACACCCTTCTCAATGATACTTTGGTCAAGGAAGGAATAAAGAAAGAAATTAAAGACTTTTTAGAGTTTAATGAAAATGAAGCCACAACATACCCAAACGTATGGGCCACAATGAAAGCATTTCTAAAAGGAAAACTCATAGCTCTGAGTGTCTCCAAAAAGAAACTAGAGAGAGCACACACAAGCAGCTTGACAACACACCTAAAAGCTCTAGAACAAAAGGAAGCAAATTCAACCAAGAGGGGTAGACAGCAGGAAATAATCAAACTCAGGGGCAAAATCAACCAAGTGGAAACAAGTAGAACTATTCAAAGAATCAACCAATCGAGGAGCTGGTTCTATGAGAAAATCAACTAGATAAACCCTTAGCCAGAGTCACTAGAGGGCACAGGGACAGCATCCTAATTAACAAAATCAGAAATGAAAAGGGAGACATAACAACAGATCCTGAAGAAATCCAAAACACCATCAGATCCTTCTACAAAAGGCTATACTCAACAAAACTGGAAAACCTGGATAAAATGGACAAATTTCTAGAGAGATACCAGGTACTAAAGTTAAATCAGGATCAGAATAATGATCTAAACAGTCCTATATTCCCTGAAGAATTAGAAGCAGGCATTAATAGTCTCCCAACCAAAAAAAGCCCAGGACCAGATGGGTTTAGTGCAGAGTTCGATCAGACCTTCAAAGAAGATCTATTTCCAGTTCTTCACAAACTATTCCAAAAAAAAAAAAAAATAGAAGCAGAAGGTACTTTACCCAATTCAAGCTATGAAGGCACTATTACTCTGATACCTAAACCACAGAAAGACCCAACAAATATAGAGAACTTCGGACCAATTTCCCTTATGAATATCGATGCAAAAATCCTCAATAAAGTTCTTGCTAACCGAATCCAAGAACACATCAAAACAATCATCCATCCTGACCAAGTAGGCTCCATTCCAGGGATGCAGGGATGTTTTAATATATGGAAATCCATCAACGTAAACCACTGTATAAACAAACTCAAAGACAAAAACCACATGATCATCTCATTAGATGTGGAGAAAGCATTTGACAAAATCCAACACCCATTCATGATAAAAGTCTTGGAAAGATCAGGAATTCAAGGCCCATACCTAAACATGATAAAATCAATCTACAGCAAACCAATAGCCAACATCAAAGTAAATGTCGAGATGCTGGAAGCATTCCCACTAAAATCAGGGACTAGACAAGGCTGCCCACTTTCTCCCTACTATTCAACATTGTACTTGAAGTCCTAGCCAGAACAATTCGACAACAAAAGGAGATCAAGGGAATAAAATTAGAAAGGAAAAAGACAAAATACTACTTTTTGCAGATGACATGATAGTATATATAAGTGACCCAAAAATTTCCACCAGAGAACTCCTAAACCTGATAAACAGCTTCAGTGAAGTAGCTGGATATAAAATAAACTCAAACAAGTCAATGGCCTTTCTCTACACAAAGGATAAACAGGCTGGAAATGAAATTAGGGAAACAACACCCTTCTCAATAGTCACAAATAATACAAAATACCCTGGTGTGACTCTAACTAAGGAGGTGAAAGATCTGTATGATAAGAACTTCAAGTTTCTGAAGAAAGAAATTAAAGAAGATCTCAGAAGATGGAAAGATCTCCCATGCTCATGGATTGGCAGGATCAATATAGTAAAATTGGCTCTCACCAAAAGCAATCTACAGATTCATTGCAATCCCCATCAAAATTCCAACTCAATTCTTCAACGAATTACGATGACACCATTGCATACACTGGCAAGCCTTTGTTGCAAGGACCGTGATATAGCTGTCCCTTGTGAGACTAGGCCGGGCCCTAGCAAACACAGAAGTGGATGCTCACAGTCAACTATTGGATAGATCACAGGGCCCCCAATGAAGGAGCTAGAGAAAGTACCCAAGGAGCTAAAGGGATCTGCAACCCTATAGGTGGAATAACATTATGAACTAACCAGTACCCCAGAGCTCTTGACCCTATCTGCATATGTATCAAAAGATGGCCTACTCGGCCATCGCTGGAAAGAGAGGTCCATTGGTCAGGCAAAGTTTATATGCCCCAGTACAAGGGAACGCCAGGGCCAAAAAATCGGAATGGGTGAGTAGGGGAGTGGGGGGAGGACTTTTGGGATAGCATTGGAAATGTAATTGAGGAAAATACGTAAAAAAAAAAAAAAAAAGAAACGATTAAAAAAAAAAAGAAAGGGCGGGGTCCTAAAGTGGTGTTTCGTGGGTTATCTTTGCAAATGGGCTCCGCGGCCTAGCGCCCTGGTGGCCTTGCACGAAGCCTGCAAGGAAGGGGTTCTCCGCCGAGCGCCTCGGTCCTGAAGCATGGCAGCCATCCCTTCCAGCGGCTCGCTCGTGGCTACCCATGACTACTATCGGCGACGCCTGGGCTCCTCGTCCAGCAGCAGCTCCGGCGGAAGTGCCGAGTACCCTGGGGACGCCGTGCTCCAGTCCCCGGGTCTTCCCAAAGCCGACCCGGGCCACTGGTGGGCCAGCTTCTTTTTCGGGAAATCCACACTCCCGTTCATGACTACAGTGTTGGAGTCTCCTGAGCGAATCCCCCCAGGTCTCCAGAAGCCCGATGACCTGTGGCCTGACTCCTGAAACCATGAAGCAGCAGCCAGTCATCCATTCTGGCCAGACCAACCCCAGGGACCTTTCCTGACCTATCAGAATCAGCAGCCTGCCCAAGCTGAAGTGGTGCTAGGCCAGTGCCTACCCTCTCGACCCTCCCTGTAAACTAGGAAGGCTGAACAAGAGAAACCAGTAGAAGCTGGAGAGAGCCCCCTCTTGGTTCACAGCACTGAACTTTCCTGACCCCATAACTGTGTCTTGGCACAAAGCAGAAAATAAACTCACAGCAGCCACCAAAAAAAAAAAAAAAAAAAAAAAAAAAAAAAAAAAAAAAAAAAAAAAAAAAAAGAAAGGGCAATCTGCAAATTCATCTGGAATAACAAAAAACCTAGGATAGCAAAAACTCTTCTCAAGGATAAAAGAACTTCTGGTGGAATCACCCTGCTGGACCTAAAGCTGTACTACAGAGCAATTGTGATAAAAACTGCATGGTACTGGTATAGTGACAGACAAGTAGACCAATGGAATAGAATTGAAGACCCAGAAATGAACCCACACACCTATGGTCACTTGATCTTTATTAAGAGAGCTAAAACCATCCAGTGGAAAAAAGACAGCATTTTCAACTAATGGTGCAGGCACAACTGGCGCTTAACATGTAGAAGAATGCAAACTGATCCATTCCCATCTCCTTGTACTGAGGTCAAATCTAAGTGGATCAAAGAACTCCACATAAAACCAGAGAAAGTGAAACTTATAGAGGAGAAAGTGGGGAAAAGCCTCGAAGATATGGGCACAGGGGAAAAATTCCTGAATAGAACATCAATGGCTTGTGCAGTAAGATCAAGAATCGACAAATGGGACCTCATAAAATTGCAAAGCTTCGGTAAGGCAAAAGACACTATCAATAAGACAAAAAGGCCACCAACAGATTGGGAAAGGGTCTTTACCTATCCTAAATCAAGTAGGGGACTAATATCCAATATATATAAAGAACTCAAGAAGGTAGACTCCAGAAAATCAAATAACCCCATTAAAAAATGGGACTCAGAGCTAAACAAAGAATTCTCAGCTGAGGAATACCGAATGGTTGAGAAACACCTGAAAAAATGTTCAGCATCCTTAATCATCAGGGAAATGCAAATCAAAACAACCCTGAGATTCTACCTCACACCAGTCAGAATGGCAAAGATCAAAAACTCAGATGACAGCAGATGCTGGCGAGAATATGGGGAAAGAGGAACACTCCTCCATTACTGGTGGGATTGCAAGCTTGTACAACCACTCTGGAAATCAGTCTGGTGGTTCCTCAGAAAATTGAACATAGTACTACCAGAGGATCCAGCAATACCTCTCCTGGCCATATATCTAGATGTTCCAACCAGTAAGAAGGACACATGCTCCACTATGTTCATAGCAGCTTTATTTATAATAACCAGAAGCTGGAAAGAACCCAGATGCCCCTCAACAGAGGAATGGATACAGAAAATGTGGTACATTTACACAATGGAGTACCACTCAGCTATTAAAAAGAATGAATTTATGAAATTCCTAGGCAAATGGGTGGACCTGGAGGGCATCATCCTGAGTGAGGTAACCCAATCACAAAAGAACTCACATGATATGTACTCACTGATAAGTGGATATTATGCAAGATACTTAGAATACCCACGATATAAGATACAATTTGTAAAGCTCATGAAAATCAAGAAGAAAGAAGACCAAAGTGTGGACACTTTGCTCCTTCTTAGAATTGGGAACAAAACACCCATGGAAGGAGTTACAGAGACAAAGTTTGGAGTTGAGACGAAAGGAAGGACTATCTAGAGACTGCCATATCCGGGGATCCATCCCATAATCAGCCGCCAAATGCTGACACCTTTGCATACACTAGAAATATTTTGCTGAAAGGACCCTGATTTAGTTGTCTCTTGTGAGACTTGCCGGAACCTAGCCAACACAGAAATGGATGCTCACAGTTATTGGATGGATCACATGGCCCCCAATGGAGGAGCTAGAGAAAGTACCCAAGGAGCTAAAGGGATCTGTAACCCTATAGGTGAATCAACAATATGAACTAACCAGTACCCCCTGGAGCTCATGTCTTTAGCTGCATATGTATCAGAAGATGGCCTAGTTGGCCATCAGTGGAAAGAGATGCCCATTGTTCAGGCAAACCTTATATGCCTTAGTATAGGGGAACGTCAGTGCCAAGAAGTGGGATTGAGTGGGTAGGGCAGTGGGGGGTGGGAGGGTATGAGGGACTTTTGGGAGCACTGGAAATGTAAATGAAGAAAATACCTAATTAAAAAATTTTTAAAAATTGTGTTGCAATTTTTATGGAAATTGCATTGAACCTGTAGATTGCTTTTAGTAAGATGGCCATTTTTACTATGTCAATTCCTTCTATACATGACAATAGGAGATCTTCCCATATTTTGGTGTCTTCTTCAACATTTTTTCAGAGGCTTATGAGTAATTTTATTTTATTGGTGTTTTGATAAATACTATGTTCAGCCCTGTTTCTACAAATAATCAAACAAAATCTGTTTCTGTGAATAGTTAAACCACTTATTTTAATAAAATTAATGATGTGGTTAAACTTACATCTATATTTTCCTTTCTGTATTATACACATTGTTTAGTAATTTTTCTATTTTTGTAGAATATATTCTACTTTTGAATATATTGAGACATTTATGTACTCTGTTGACATATTTATGCCTCTTCAAAATTTTGTTTCAATGTGATTTATAAAATGTATACTTTTTAAAAAGATTTATTTATTTATTTATTTATTATATGTCAGTACACTGTAGCTGTCTTCAGATACTCCAGAAGAGGGTCTCATATCTTCTTATGGATGGTTGTGAGCCACCATATGGTTGCTGGGATTTGAACTCAGGACCTTCAGAAGAGCAGTCAGTGCTCTTAACTGCTGAGCCATCACTCCAGCCCTAAAAACCCTATACTTAATTACAGTTCATTTTGAAAAAATATTCAAATTTACATGCCATCTAGGAACATTACAGAAGGATCAACCAAAAATAAGTACACTTTCCTTTTATGGGAATATATATAACATCTTTCAGCACTATGAAAACTAGCCAGGTTAATACCAGCTTTATTTTTCCATATGTTGTGATTCAATTATGTGGTGTCCCTAATTCCCATAGATAAGTGTAGTCTTTACTTCACTCAAGGAAACTTTTTACAAGAGACCACTACAGAAAACCACAAATCAAAATGCAGAATTGTGGCTCCCAGTTCTAACGGATACATGTGCAAACGCTCCCAAACATAAGGCTCAGGGAACACTATGGAAGAGGGGGCAGAAAGATTGTAAGAGCCAGAGGATCTGGGGGTATGCTGTGAGATTGTTCCACTCACTAAAACCAGAAGCTATGACCATGACGTTTCACCAACCTGACTGTTCAAATATAAGCTGAACATGGATGATGCCAATGGACATGCCAAAGTATACAAGGAAAGCTAGACAAAGAATTATGGGCTAGTAAAATAAGCCGAGAACAGGAGAGATGTTCTTGTTCAGTCCAGTGCCACATAGTCACTCCTGCAAACACACATACAAATAACATTATACAGATTGAGCAGGTTATGTTTAGGAATATTTATGCACATGCATGTAGATATGCATAGATGAGTATAAAAACAACTATTAAGAGACCATGAATTTGATTGAGTGGGGAGGCATACTTGGAAGAGTTTGGAGAGAGCAAAGGGAGAAATGTAGCAAGTATATCACAATGTCAAAAAATTACCCCAAACAAAACTAAGTGTATATGAAAGAGTCATAAGAAAACTTGTTACTTTGTAAATTAATAAAGAATCTTAAATCAAGGGCTGGACAGACAACTCTGTCAATGAAACTCTTGCTTTGCAAGAGCTAGGGGCTGAGTTTTATCTCCAAAACCCGAGTAAAATGTGTGTATGGTTTCAGGTGCTTATATTTTTAATACTGGGAAGAAACAGGAGGATTCCTGTGGCAGATCTTTCAGTCTTACATAATTGGTAAGCTCTGGGCCAATGAAGACCCTATCTCAACTAAGGTGGATTTCCTGAGCATTGCATGTAAGACTGCGCTCCACAGACTCATTTATACCCCCACAAATATATATATATGTATGTATGTATATATATACACATATATACATATATATACATATATATACACATATGTATACACATATACATATATACATACATATATATATACACATATACACACACAAATTAAATTATTAAACATTACAACAAAGTATTTCTGATTCCTATGTCTGATATATATATATTCAAAATTTCTATCATTTATAAATATAAAAAGTCTTTGAAGAACATATTCTTTTTTTTCCATTTTTATTAGGTATTTAGCTCATTTACATTTCCAATGCTATACCAAAAGTCCCCCATACCCACCCACCCCCACTCCCCTACCCACCCACTCCCCCATTTTGGCCCTGGCGTTCCCCTGTACTGGGGCATATAAAGTTTGCAAGTCCAATGGGCCTCTCTTTCCAGTGATGGCCGACTAGGCCATCTTTTGATACATATGCAGCTAGAGTCAAGAGCTCCGAACTGGTTAGTTCATAATGTTGTTCCACCTATAGGATTGCAGATCCCTTTAGCTCCTTGGGTACTTTCTCTAGCTCCTCCATTGGGAGCCAGTGATCCATCCATTAGCTGACTGTGAGCATCCACTTCTGTGTTTGCTAGGCCCTGGCATAGTCTCACAAGAGACAGCTACATCTGGGTCCTTTCAATAAAATCTTGCTAGTGTATGCAATGGTGTCAGCGTTTGGATGCTGAATATGGGGTGGATCCCTGAATATGGCAGTCTCTACATGGTCCATCCTTTCATCTCAGCTCCAAACTTTGTCTCTGTAACTCCTTCCATGGGTGTTTTGTTCCCAATTCTAAGGAGGGGCATAGTGTCCACACTTCAGTCTTCATTCTTCTTGAGTTTCATGTGTTTAGCAAATTGTATCTTATATCTTGGGTATCCTAGTTTTGGGGCTAATATCCACTTATCAGTGAGTACATATTGTGTGAGTTCCTTTGTGAATGTGTTACCTCACTCAGGATGATGCCCTCCAGGTCCATCCATTTGGCTAGGAATTTCATAAATTCATTCTTTTTAATAGCTGAGTAGTACTCCATTGTGTAGATGTACCACATTTTCTGTATCCATTCCTCTGTTGAGGGGCATCTGGGTTCTTTCCAGCTTCTGGCTATTATAAATAAGGCTGCTATGAACATAGTGGAGCATGTGTCCTTCTTACCCGTTGGGGCATCTTCTGGATATATGGCCAGGAGAGGTATTGCTGGATCCTCTGGTAGTACTATGTCCAATTTTCTGAGGAACCGCCAGACTGATTTCCAGAGTGGTTGTACAAGCCTGCAATCCCACCAACAATGGAGGAGTGTTCCTCTTTCTCCACATCCATGCCAGCATCTGCTGTCACCTGAATTTTTGATCTTAGCCATTCTGACTGGTGTGAGGTGGAATCTCAGGGTTGTTTTGATTTGCATTTCCCTGATGATTAAGGATGTTGAACATTTTTTCAGGTGCTTCTCTGCCATTCGGTATTCCTCAGGTGAGAATTCTTTGTTCAGTTCTGAGCCCCATTTTTTAATGGGGTTATTTGATTTTCTGGAGTCCACCTTCTTGAGTTCTTTATATATATTGGATATTATTCCCCTATCTGATTTAGTATAGGTAAAGATCCTTTCCCAATCTGTTGGTGGTCTTTTTGTCTTATTGATGGTGTCTTTTGCTTTGCAGAAGCTTTGCAATTTTATGAGGTCCCATTTATCGATTCTTGATTTTACAGCACAAGCCATTGCTGTTCTATTCTATCTACTTTTACTTGTATAATTTCTAGTTCTCTTCATTTCTTTCAATTTTCCATCCTATGTCATATTATTCTTTCTATCTGAATAAAACCCAATATTTATTGTAGCACGGTTCTATTAAGAGTAAATTATCTTTACCTTAGCCTTTGTGCATCTGGAAAAACTCTTCACTCACTGTTTATTTTAGTGTGTACAAATTTTGGGGTTGACAGAATTTTATGTTCATTACTTTGAAGATTTGACCTGTCTTCTGGATTGAAATGTTTCCAATCTTTGTTTCACTACATGTACTTTGTTTTTTTTTTAATTTAATTAATTCTCTTTGTTTTTACTTATTCACTTTATATCCTGTTCAATGCCTTTCTCCCAGTCACCACCTCCCACAATCCTTTCCCCATCACCCATCCCCTACTCCTCTGAGCTTGTGGGCCCCCCTGCACATTCCCTACCCTGGCACTTCATGTCTCTGCCAGTCTAGGTGCTTCCTCACCCATGGAGGCTAGCCAAGGAAGCCCTATTGAAGAACAAATCCCATTTATGGGGCCCTGATCCAATTGTTTGTGACCCACATGAAAACTAAGCTGCACATCTGCTACATACGTACTGGCAGGCCTAGGTCCAGCCTGTGTATGTTCTTTGGATGGTGGTTCAGTTTCTGAGAGCCCCAAGAGTCCAGGTTAGTTGATTCTGTTGGTCTTACTGTGCAGTTCCTATCCCTTTCAGGGTCCACAGTCCTTTCCCCAACTCTTCCGTAAGAGTCTCCAAGTTTCATCCACTGTTTGGCTGTAGGTGCCTGTATGGATCTGAGGCAGATATGGGGTGGAGCCTCTCATCAACATTTTGGTCTTAGTATTTTATCTCCTGTGTGTATGTTAATATACATTTTTGTGTCTCTGAGCCTTTTAGATATGTGGTATATAGTCTTATTATTTTGGAAAACTTCTGAATCATGTTTTTAAATAATCTTTTGGCTCCATTTTCTGAAATTTGAGTTGCTTGTATTTAAGTCAGCAATAGGATGCCTCATATCTTTTTTATACAATTAAAAAACTTTTCTCTAGTTTGTTTTTACAGTTAAATTAAGTTGTAGTGACCTATTGTCTAGTAACTGGTTCTTTCTTTACCTATTTGCATCTATTTTTTTAATATTTTTATTACGTATTTTCCTCAATTACATTTCCAATGCTATCTCAAAAGTCCCCTACACCCTTCCCCCCCCACTTCCCTACCCACCCATTCCCATTTTTTGGCCCTGGCGTTCCCCTGTACTGGGGCATATAAAGTTTGCGTGTCCAATGGGCCTCTCTTTCCAGTGATGGCCGACTAGGCCATCTTTTGATATATATGCAGCTAGAGTCCAGAGCTCTGGGGGTACTGGTTAGTTCATAATGTTGTTCCACCTATAGGGTTGCAGATCTCTTTAGTTCCTTGGATACTTTCTCTAGCTCCTCCATTGGGGGCCCTGTGATCCATCCAATAGCTGACTGTGTGCATCCACTTCTGTGTTTGCTAGGTCCCCGCCTAGTCTCACAAGAGACAGCTATGTCAGGGTCCTTGCAGCAAACGCTTGCTAGTGTATTCAATGGTGTCATCGTTTGGAGGCTAATTATGGGATGGATCCCTGGATATGGCAGTCTCTAGATGGTCCATCCTTTTGTCTCAGCTCCAAACTTTGTCTCTGTAACTCCTTCCATGGGTGATTGTTTCTAATTCTAAGAAGGGGCAAAGTGTCCACTATTAATGAAATTTTCTGTGTGGAGCAATTCTCTGTGGTGCAATTTCATTCCAACATCACTTTGTTATTTGTACATTATCATTTCATATCATTACATTTTACTCTTTCACATTGTTTTGGTTGCTTGCTGAAATTCTTCATCTAGTCATGTATGGCCATCTCTTCCACTAGTCATGTATAATATTAATTGTACTTATCTTAAAAAATCCCTGTCTCATCAGCCCATTATCTGTATCAACTCTGAATCATATTTTCATGGTTGAATTATTTTTCTTTGTTTTTTATTTAGTTCTTTTTTTTAAGTTACAGTTAAGTTTTAGATTTACATCTAGGACTATGATAAACAGCAGTTATGCCTGGAAATGGCTCTGCTTCTTTTCTGTGAAGCCATTTATTTGTGAAATTGAGTCAGTCCACTCAGGACATAAGCAGGGATTTTGGATTATGCTACCTATACCATAAGTTTTGAGTTTCAATAGTAGTCTCACCTCTTACCATAGGCTTACAGTAAGAATTGTAATTATGGAGGTTTTTTCATCTTCTCCCTCACCTTTTGCCTTCCCTTGCATCCCTGGACCACAGAAGGAAGTCTCTTTCCGTGGTCTTGCTTTTCTCCCAGCAGTCAAATGTGGCTTGTTATTTGATACTAGGCAGATCATAAGAACATGGTACATTCTCTGTTTCCATGTTCTAATCTCAGTAATATGTAAGCCCTGTGCACCTGGAGCTTCAGAAATGTTGCTTCCTAATATCTCTGCCAGTTCTCACTGTGGCAAGAAACCGACTTTTCTCTCTCTGCTTGATCTGGGACTGGAATGGCCTATCCATCCTTCAGGAACTGCAAATTGATATTTGATACATTTGTACGCTACTGGGCCTACAAAAGTCCTTTGTCCCTCCCGCTTTTCTTATATTCTCTCCCTTAAAAGCAATGGATTTTTATGGCACCCCAGGTACAAAAGAGCTTCCTTTCAAAGATAGATAAATTTTGTTTTTACTCCTCCCAAAAAATGATTGATCTTTCCCTATACCACAAAAGTGAGATTTCCTGATTTCCTCACTACCAGCTTCTTAAGGGTTTAATGTTATAGAAGAACAGAAGCTGAGGATATTGTCAAGAAACCCCTGCCACTCACATTTTTTCTTAGCTATCACATGTAGATATGTAGAAAATAGCATCTGGGAGAATATGAATGGTTCCTTCCTGTGTCAGAGATAGCCAAACAATTTCAAACTAACATGTTTTTTCTAATATTTCTCTAACCACTGTCACATTCTTGTGTCACGTTGACTGAAATATCAAAGCAAATACAGCCTTGTCAGATCCCTTTAATTAGTGTTTGTGTGATATTAGTCTGTTAACAGATTGGCTTGACAAATAAGCTCCAAACAGTGAAATGTTGCAAGAAGAACAGGAATATTAAATCTCAGTGACCCTGAGTTGCACTCATAGATCTACCATTTATTGGCCATAAGACTTCTGACAAGATATTAAAGATCAAAGGAGAGAATAGCATCTCTATGTTTGGGCTCAGAGAAAGTGGCTCAGAGTCAACAAATAGAAAACAAGTAAAGTGGGCTGACAGTGAGGGAGAGCAAAGTCTTGGAAAATTACTTGGAAAAGGTAAAGTTAGAATAAGGCTTTACTGTGATTTCATTTGTCCTGGGGTGACATTGGTGTAATTTTTAAAGTATTGGCAGCAAAGTTGATGCAAACCAGGTTCACAAACCTTCTTTGACATAAGTTAACCTTATGGGTCTGAAACATATTACTTTTCCCCTATAGGCTTCATCAGCAAAATGGACATGGTCATTAAATCTGCTTGGATAACTTCAGAGAGATGGGTAAGGGACCAAATAAATTATGATTCCGTGTCTAGAGTGCTAAGATCTCAGCAGAAAGATATGACATATGTAATGATGTTGCCCTGAAAGGTGAAGCAAGCTAGTACAACACAGGTTAAATGGCTGCCAGCTCCATTGCCACTCGGAGCTTGGGGCAGATGTACTTTAGGATCTATGTTCTCTATCTTAATCTGTGTTTTACATCGAGTTTTATTTAAAGTTACCTGCTGTGGTCTAAAGGTTAAGTTGCTTCAAAATTAATGTTAATACAAATTATAATACTATTCAGAGGTGAGGCATTTGTGATGTGATTAAATCAATCAATAAATATAAAGATTAGTGTTATTAGTGTTTAAAAAGCAGATAGAAACTATATTACTTTAGTAATATGATAACAGTGTTTGCTATGCATACTAGAATTCTTCCTTACCAAGCTATACTGTTTGACAGAGGGCTCTCGGGGCCTAGGACTGGCAACGATTTGGAAACTAGATTTTAGGGGAGAATAGTGAACTTCCAAACCCTTCAGAGAACATAGAATCCTATGGAGTGCCCCAATCTCCTGAGAACCTATGGTTCTGGTTTTGTTTTTAAGCTGTGCAAACCCTGCGTTTCCTCTGGATACTAGCTTCCAATTTTCCTCTGCCTCTCTTCTATGCCCCAAACCTGTGTTCGGAAGTTCCCAGGAAAAGTTGCTGCCTGAACTCCAAAGTGCTTTTATAAATTGCAACTACAAAGAGCCTGGATTTCTGCCCTTTACTTTTATTAATTCAGAGCCATCCATGGTTTTTATGAGCTTGACCCTAAAAAGACATAAGAGCACATACATGTGGGACAGAGGATGCCTTGGTTCTGACTCTCTTCTTTCTGTAGAACCAGTTTTGAGTAAGTTTTTCTTTCCTCTATTCATTGAAATATTATATATAAGCAATTTCTAAGGTCTCTCCTACCTCAGCATTCTATGATTCATTCTAAAAATGATTGCTACAATCTTCTTCAGAGTGAATTAGAAAGCACGAGGGTGAATGCGGGATTCATACCCTTTTGAAATTTGGAAAGAATGTGAGATGACATTTATTGAGTGTGCAATGAGCAAGACACTCACTTACATTGTACATTATTATTTCAATAACAGTTCTTAACTGAAAGAGATTAGAGGGTAATGTGAACATATATAAGAATTACTGAGTACAGTGCTTCGCAGAAAATGTCTATTAAATGAGATTCTCTACTTCCTGCTTCAGCAATTCTCCACCCAGCTTACTAACCTTTTAAAAGATGATAAAACAGCAACTTGGAAGAATAAAGTAATTGCCCGGATTTCCCAGGATTCCAGCTGGTTCCCTGGGCACAGTGACTATAGCTAGTTTCTCTCTGGATCTGGTGCATTATAGGATGAATTGGCTTAGAATTCTCCTATGCTTTAGGTCAGTTCATCTTTGTGACCCAGGAACAGAACTGGTGAGGTGACCACACAGAAGTTTCAAGTGTGGCCCAGATTTCCCTATACAATGTTACAATTGGTCCCAAAGAGCTCAAAACCTCTCTCTAGGCCTCATTAATGTTACCTATTCTTTTGGGCTATACAACCCCTAGGGTATTCTTTGGGATAACTGTGCTATATTTCTTGGAATCCCTGATTTCCATCTCTGTTCTCTTTATATGATATAGGAAGATCAACTTTATAGAGACAAGAAAGTGGAACACATTCTAATATAAAGCAAAATAAGCTTGCATAATCGGGATTGGATTCCAAAAGTCATCTCTTTGTCTGGAAGAATATTAGGAACTGAATCAAGAGTGGAAGATATGGGAATAGCTACAGGCAGGAATTAGTAATAACTAACCCTATGGAAAGAAGTAGGCTGGGGTATTACCTGCCAACAGGTATGGTCATTGATCTATGTATCAGTGGGCCTGAAAAGAAGAGTGGATGACAGAACCAATTGTGGAGGCAACTTCCTGACTTGAAAATAATCTTATAAGACTTATCAAATCCTTTTAGTGTTTTTCTTTAACAGAAAGAATCCTACTTCTAGAACTAGAAATTGGTTTCAATATAGGAGGCCTTATGTTGGTCTAATAGTAGTGATGTACACAAGGCAATGTTGAGTTTAGGTTGTCATTGATGCATTTTAGTATGAGATGAAGCAGGTAGTTTAAAAATATGTCAGGACAAAATCTAATGTGATGGCTATTTTTTCTGGTCCTTTCAACCTCTAGGCTGAGTCAAATTGTTAAATACTTGTATGTTTCTTTCTATGTGCATATCTGTTTCTATATCATTCGTTCACTGAGACATCCTTTCTTGCTTCCAGGTTACAGAGCACGAGTGTATATGTGGTTTTACTAAGATAATGATGCCAATCAACCTGACATAGAGCCCCGGTGTTGGGGGCCAATCCTTATGATGCAAAGTAAGTATTATTGCATATACAGTGAAATAATTTGCCTTCTGGATATTGCATATTTTAGAAGAAACATGGGCTTTGAAGGAAAAATATAAATGTAGATTCACTTCCTAGCTTTATGGTGCTAGCCTTCTTTCCTCATCTGTAAAATAGGAATAATCTTGGCTTTGTTATTCTAGGACTGCTGTAAAGATTGCTGAAATAATGTATTAAAAGAATTTTTTTCAGTAACTGATATAGGGCATTTAATAAATGCATAGCTGTCAAATGAATGAATGAATGAATAAATGAATGAATGAATGAATAAGTAAATATTGTCATATTGCTTTCCCTTTCTCCATATGAAAAAAGTTATTTAAATGGCTTTGTAGACTGGGATGATGGATCAGTGGATAAAGAGTCAGATGCACAAAGCTTGGGACATGAGCTCAAATCTCTATAGCCTACAGAAAGCCTGGCACCATAGTGATCTTACTGGGAGAAATGACAAGAAAATAGAAGGAAAATAGGAGGAACGAAAAGAAAATAGCTAGAAAAACATGAACCAGCTAGTCTAGAATTTACAATTGCAAATAACAAAGAGACTGAGTTTCAATAAAAAGACTATCTTAAAATGCTGAGGATGGAAAATGAATTATTTATTGATCTTCATATATTCTTGGTAAGTAAGATCTGTAGTTACACACACACACACACACACACATACACACACACACACACACACACTATTTTACAAGGTTTTTACTATCCTTTACTTAAATGAAAAACATGTTGCATGTAGGTCTAATTAACTCCATCTCTCTTTGAGTCATTAAACTATTACCTACTCCTTAGTCTTCTTATGTATAAAATGTACATATTCATGTGTTCAGGAATGTTGTGAAGATTCAAGGAAATAACCTACAGGATGTCACAAGATTTAGAACATGATCTGGAATCCATAATGCTAGTGCCCTTTCTCTGGCTCCTGGTGGGTATGCTCACATGGGCTCAATTAATCCTTGGAACAATGACATGAACCATGCATTACTCTTATAATGAGATGATATATGTGGAGACATCTAATATAATATAATGTAGGTAGTGAATAAATGTTTGTTTCCTTTCAATTATTTTCCTTAATTAAGCCAGTTATTATCCTGCCAACAATCATGCTTTTGCATTAACTATGAATATTTTAAAGAATGAAGCATTAATTTTACATTGTTACTAATTTAGAACATCAGTCTGGACACCTAATTCAAAATCAAAATTATCTTGATTTTAATAATATGACAAAAGAGCACAGTGTTTATAGTTATGAAATACTAGCCTAATTCTTGCAGTAATATTACAAGTTACAAGTAGATTACTTTGATATTTCAAAATGTAACAACCACAGGAAAAAACAGTTTTATGTATACAATTGTTTTTACATATTAATAGAATACATTTAAAAATATCATTTTTTACTCATCATAAATAGACAGTATGTGTCTGTAGAGCTACAGTTTGGTAGAGGTTGAGCTCCTCTGACTTTAACCTGGCCAAGTACTTGGTTTCTCACCTTAGCTTCCACCATAATAATGTGTGTGCTAGAATCTTCAGAATGGGTCAAAGAATAGACTGTATTTTTGAGGCAAATTCTCCATCTAAAATAATGCTCACCTAAGGAAATATTGCTTAACATTTTTATACCTTAGTTTTACCATCTGAGACATATATATATTATCAATTCTTACTTGACAGAATTATCTCTAAGATAAAATAATTTATGAATAAGCCAATGACCAAGGTCTTCATCAAAAGGTGCATAAAACAGTGAGTGTGCAACAGATGTCAACAGCTGCCATTGCTGTGACTGTCACACCATTATCTTTTCCACTACAGTAATAATGATGTGATAACAACATTGTAGAGTTATGAAAGAAGATTGCAGATTTATGAAAGAATTGTGAGATTCCTGTGAGAATCTCACAGGAAACTCTAGACCTCTGAAAGGGGGATTGACAACATTTTTCAATTTTCTCCCTACTTAAACAATTACTCTCAATAGATCCATGTCAACATTTCTTGAGTTATTACAGAAAAATGTGTGGTGGTCATCACTGAATATTGGAGCTCTAAGACTGACTCTTTTAGAGCCATAGAGGAGTCACCCATAGAGGTCACCCATATATTTTATTACCACCAAATGTAGAAGGTATAGAAAATGGCCCCAAATATAAATTGAACACAGGAAAGCCCTTGACAATTTTCATAATTTGAGTTACAGTAGGATATATTTCAGTTTTTTTCACAACCAGGCAGAGTATATTAAGCTTTCTTGTTTTTGTTGAGCCTTGACTAATAGAAAATTTTCAACATTTTTTTCCTATCTTGAAATAGAGTAGAGAGACTTGTTATATAGAGAGATTTATCTATGTATCATGCATATTCAAGGAATCAGGCAGAAGGGAATATATCTAGATTGATTGAATTCTCTTTCTTTTGAAAACTAATCATTTGTTTGGCTGCTCTGGAGACTAAATTAATTCAGACAAATTTCCTGAAGAGCATGCTGATGGTGCAGGTGAGGATAGTGAATGTGAGTGTGTAGTCTGGAAACTTTCTGTGACCATGCCAGGATATGTCCATGACTCTTCTAGAGGTAAAAAACGAGAGGCAGAGAGAGGTATAGAGACCTTTATACAATCAGCACTCAAACTGGAAAGCTGAACGCACCAGATAAACTGTGTGAATGCGGAAACACTAGCAGTCACTTATAGACCTTAAAATTCGAAATGGTTTACACTTTTAGGTAATTCGCTGAGAAACTCCCTTCCTAATGCCTTCCCTCCTTCCTTTCCTCCCATATTTCCTTCCTTCCTCAATATTCTCCTTCCTCATAATGTTTACTGAATATACACAGAATGACTTAGGATTGGCTAACAATATGTCCAACATATTAGGCACCACACCTATACAGGGCTGGGAATTTATAATACAGTATACAGTATTATACAGTTGTATACAGTATCTCTATCATATATACATAATCCTCTCCTAGTCAGATTTCTCTGTTTTCTTTAACTTTAAATATTTAAGTGGTTTTCAAAGAGAGAGATATGTTTTCAAGCTGGAAAACACTAGATTGACATATCAAGAGAACTGAAGCTGAGGCCCCTATGACAGAACTATGCAGCTTAAACAGGTCAAGGTCTCCTCTGTTTCCTCTGCTCATCAACATCATGGAGAGGGGGTAAAGTGAGCTTCATTAAAACAACCAAGCAGACAAATAGCCCCACAAAGACAAAATAGAAAACTAAACAAGAAGAGCAAGAATGGAGAATAGAGACACAAAATCTGTTTTCACTACTTAGCACTAGTTTGACTTTGGATAATGCATTCTTTCCCTATTCATTAAAGAAGTTGTTTGGTATGAATTTAAAGCTACAATTTAATATGCACATATGTAGTCAATTCACTAGTTTGTCTAAAAAGGAAATTAGAATAAGGCTGTCTAACTCCCTGTAGGCTCAATCCTTCACACTGATTACAAAAAATAAAATAAAATAAAATAAAATAAAATAAAATAAAATAAAATAAAATAAAATAAAATAGCAGGTGTCTGTGAGGGAGAAAAAGTATGTGTGTGTGTGTGTGTGTGTGTGTGTGTGTGTGTGTGTGTGTGTGTATGTGTATGTGTGTGTGCGCATCAGTTGCTGACAGTGCCTACTGAAGATTTATAAGGAAACAGAAACAAAGTCCAGGTGATCTTAGGCTTCATCAGATATTCACCATGGGACAGATTGTGGGGACTCAGGCCATTATGCTTAGGAAATACAACATCTATGACAGATTTTCATACACTTATTCAAGAGCACATCAAAAGGGAATTAAGTGTTGCCTGACGTTGGGAGTACAAAAGCAAATCCAAAGATTTTCTTTCACTTTTCCAGACTCAACAAATACCATTTCCGTGAGTTAACAAACTTCAAAGGGAGCAATAGACATCAAGCAGTCACATAAACAACAATGTTGAGAACAGAGGTATGAGTCTACTTGTGTTGTTATTTTCCACTATTTAATAATGGTATTGGTATTTGGGGGGTGAGTAGGACCATACTAGCTTTCTTCAATAATTGCAACGACTACACCCGGAAAAAGGCAGGTCTAAGTTGTACAATATCAGAGAGAAGGCCATAAAACAGTTAGAATTTAAAGAGATTCTAATTTTGATTTATTTCTAATAATTATAGTTTATCGAATGCAGAATAGCCCCCCCCCTCTCTCTCAGAAGATGACTGAGTAGGCAAAGGCTTGTTATAGAGCCTGTTGGCTTTAATTGCATATCCAGAATTAAAGTTGTCCTTCTGACTACCACACATGTGATACATGTTCTCCCTCACACAAGATTAAATAAATGAAAAGGAAATAGTAACATTAATAAGGTATGACTATATTACTTTATTTTTAAAGTACTTTCAATAACATTATAATGATAACTCATGTACGCCTCACCACCCATTTTGTGCTTAAGTAAGCGAGATGGCATTATTTTTAGTTTAGTGCTAAAGAAACTGTATCTCAGTGAGGGTACCAATATCACTCAAGGCTACACACCTACTAAAAGACCAACAGGAACGCAAAATCAGTATCTGTAGATTGGTTCTAACGAAAGACTTAAGGAAAGAGTTCTTCCCTTAATTCAAGGTGTAGATAAGTGGTTTTCTAACAAGAAAGGATCAAATGGAAGGCCAGACTTCTAGCGAACAGATTGATATTTACCAGATCAGAACTCAGGGAGGTATACGCTTTGCAAACCAATCAGGGTAAATATGAACCATTTTGTTGCCTGTCATTTCTATTTTTGGCTTGTGTTCCCTGACGTCAGTGTGAGGGCAGGATCAGGCTGATGGATGTCATGTACTTTGTTTCTGTACTACCCTTCCACCATCTGCTCACTCTGTCCCTGTCTCTTCCTCTCCCCCTGCCTCTGTCTCTCTGTTTCTCTCCCTCTCCCTGTGGTGTGTGTGTGTGTGTGTGTGTGTGTGTGTGTGTGTGTGTGTGTGTGTGTGTGTGTTGGGGAGGATGTTTGCATGTGCTTCTTAAATTCCATCCTCGGGTGACCAAACACACAGCAGTTTCACATTTGCCATCAGCAACAAGACATAAGATCAATTTGTATGACTGATTTGTCCTTTTATCCAATAGTCCTCCCAGCATAGAAGGAGCACTTCTCCATGAATACAAATGTTGTGTGTGCATAGGTATGTGTGTGCATGCATGTGCACACATACATAGGCCACCCCATAACTCTACTTTAAAACTTCTTTTCTTTTTAATATATTTTTCCAAGTTCTGCCTGATAATCATGGATTGTACCTAAAGGCCCACTCACTAAAAGCAGGTTGAGTCATAGCAGGTTGTACAGGTCCAGGAAACCTGCAGAGATGACTAAGAGAGTCGTTATTTGATAAAAGGAGAATAAATAGCTGTTGGTTTGAAAGAAAGGCTGAGGGATCATGAAGAACTTCTTGAACAGGGGAAAAAGCCCTTAGAATCTAGCTGGCAGGATGAGAGACCCAGTCTTGGGCAGTAAGACTTGCTGCTGAATTTAAATCACATCTCGATGTGACTAGGACTTTTCCTCTTTCTGTTTTTTTTTTTTTTCATCAAGCAGGAAAAGACACAAAGACACAGAGGGGATTCAGCAGTAACCTGGCTTTTTCTACTTTGTACTTTCCTCTGCCCCCTTACCTACACCTTTTTAAGTTGACAGCTGGATTTTTTTTTTCAGCATGAGTTCAAACAAATGTACACACTGCATACGTTCTCTAACCTTGTAAATATTGACAGTTTAAAATTAAACTCTTGCATCATTCTTTGAACATCTTCAGTGGCTTCCAACTGGGCATGATCATGGTTTAATATCCACCATCACATTTTAAAATATAAATGGCTGAGTTCTTAATAGTCAGGTGTTTAGCACCTACCTTTGTTTCTGGGATGCATATTCACATACACTTGGCCTACAGCATTTATCCTAACACCAAACATATTTTTATACTTGAAAATTTTCTCTTGATCATTCTATTAAAAGTCTTAACAAAAATATATTTGCAAAACGTAATTTCAACAAAAATGGCTGTGGCCAGAAGTCCCAAAGTATTCAATAAGTATATAAGTAGGTGTTCAGCTACTAAGTGGCAAAGTATTAATTAGAACCAGGAACAATACTGCAGCATCTATGTCTTAAGTATGCTCTTCTATTGTACACTGGAATCTCAGAGAAGAAAATGATGACACTCGCACTAAGGTTCAAGTTACCTGATAGGTAGACCTTTCTCTTATACATTTTGGAAGAAGGAATTTGAAAGAATTAGCAAGAAAATAGAGCCAGAATGATTCTTCAACCTCAGGCATATTAGTAACAGATTTTCCAGAAACATCTGTATGAAAATTGGAAATTTTCCTTGTCTGTGTACCTGTAGGGAGTTTAAAGCAACAGCACTTACATTTTGGACTGGACAATTATATGCTGTAGGGACTATTCTGTGAGCATTGAAGAGTACTGAGCAAGATGCGCAGCCTCTTTCCCTAGATACCTCCAGTAGTGCTCGTTCAGGTTACAATAACCAGAAATATCTGAAAATATTGCCAAATGTTCCAGCCCTGTAAATTCAAGTGTGAAGATTGCTTGTCTAGATTGTTAAGAATGTAAAAAGTTATATTCAATCAAGTATGTTATCTAAATTTCATGATCATAGGAAAACCTGGGTACTGTGGTTTAATTTCTCTTTCTATGTGAGGGGGAAAGTTGTTGAATACAAGAAGAAAATGAGCTATTGGAGCCTCCCTAGAGGTATTTGGACCTATCTAAACATAACTGGTGTGAGTAAACTTAAAGTCATGCTATTCGATAATGTGCATATGTTCTGCTGATTATTGCATCATTGGGTGATTCCACCATTGTGTCATATCATAAAGTATGATTACATAAACTAAGATGGCCACACCATTGTTAGATAGATTCTTATGGGACCACCAGCATGTGTGTGTAGGCTCCTACCTGTTGACTGAAATGTCACTATGCAGCACACATACCACAGATAAGAAAGAAATAGGAAGGATGAAGTTACTACTAATGAAATAATAGTCAAATCTGTTTACTTTGTAATATGATACTAAGTGTTTTGCATGGACTATTGTGCTGATTAGTCATAATATTGCTATGGGTAGTTTAAACTTATGTACTAGCTAACTTAAGGCTAGGATATTGTAACAAAGCACTCAGAACATTTAATAACAGATAAAATAGGAATATGTCTATCTCCCTGATAAGACTCTGAGTTCTAGGTCTCTATCCCACTGAGTAGAAAGAATGAAAATGGGGATGTGATGATTTGTCCATTTTCTTTTTGGAAACAGTCTAGAAGCTCTACATCTCATCCTGATAATATCTATTAGTGGAACCCAACTGCAAAGGTGAATGTGGGCTTCTGATAGGGGGCAATATCTATAAGCAGCTATAAGGTCTAAGACTATTTTAAATTACTAAGTTTTGTTTTGCTTTTAAAATTACCATTCATTTAGTGTGTGTATAACTCAGAGGAACACTTTCTGGAGTCTGTTCTCTTTTTTTTTACCATGTGGGTTCTGGGATTTAACTCAAATTGTCAAGTTTAGAGCTGAGGACCTTTCCTGCTGAGCCATCTGGCCAGCCTGTAAATCATATTTCAGCACAACATAAGACCTCTCCTTCATTTCTGTACTATCTATGCTGTTTCTTCCATATCTTAAAAATGTTATGATCTGGCAGTTAAGAAAAAGAAACCATTTTTAAGTCCATGATCTAGAAGAGGAAGTGGATATTTGGAGACATCTAAGAGGTTCTGTGAAGCCTCTTAGTTAACAGGCGAGGGCACAGAGTCATACGTCTTCCAAGGTCCTATGTGCGAATGTTACTGAGAAATTAACACAATTCTGTTTCACTTAAGAGACAACAGCCTATTTAACCTGACATACTACCTTATCAAATTATGAAGGAAACATTCTCTCTACTAGGCAATACTCTAAGAAGTAGGGATTCATTGGTAAATAAAAGGGAGTTATCTCTGCTTTTATGGATCATACATTAGAAAAGAATTCAAATTAAATTGAATGTATTAATATTATATGGTGTCTTTAATATATGATTCAAGCCAAAAAAAATTCAGAAAGAGGAGAAAGTGACAACAGAATGGACAAAGGATTTATTGAAAGAAATGGTTAATGATGCCCTCAGTTTTGAAGAAACCATGGAGAATGAGACTCAGCCAAAATCTTTGAGGAGGAGGCAGAAGCCTGTACTGAGAACATCCAATGAAAACCACGAGTTCCCCCTCAAAGAGGATGTTGAAGCCAGGGTCAGGAGCTGGACAAGAGTGAGAGCCAAAAGAACAAAGAGAGCAGTGTGGGTGCCCACAGCTTGTGTGTGGTGGGGAACTGGTACAGAATGGATATGGAAAAAAAAGTTTAACTAAAAGGTACAACAGCATTGTGGAGATTTTGCCTTTTAATTCTTTTAGACAGAAATTTTCTAAAATGCCTTTGTGCAAAGCCATGGAACACAGTACAGATTCCCACACATTCATTACAGGAAATACTTTATCCAGATGCATGTTGGAGTCACATGGGGCTGTGCATATTCATTCTGCTATATGTTCATTTGATAACTTCAGGCAAATTGTTAGTATTGTTATTAGAGCTGATTTATTAAATATTTTCTAAATAGTGGAAACTTTGTATAAATGATCTCATCAAAGCCTTACATAGCTACATTAGATTATACTAATAGCATTTGAAATTATCTTGAGGTTAAATTAAGTGTTAAAATGAAGGGGTGATAGGTAATAGTTAATGAGTAATAACAGGATCTGTGAGATGGCTCTGTAGATTAGTGTGCTCGCTGCTAAGCCAGATGACCTGATTTTGATTCCTAGCACTCACATGGTAGAGGGAGGAAACAGACCTCCACAAATTATCCTCTGATCTGTACATATTGCCATGGTGCACACACACACCCTCAATAAATAAATGTGCATAAAATTTTCAAAGTAGTAAAAATCAATCTATTTCCCTTCTGTGCATTTATATTGCTCTTTCAGGTTTTCAGTACTTAGCGATTAGTAATGTTAGTTAAGCCTTCTATGGGGTTGTTTTCTATAATTTTTCCATGTAAACTAAAGTATTTATTGCTTATTTGGTGTTGCACAGACTCTTCTCATCACATGTATTTCTCAAAGGAGACAACTGAGGGTCAAGAGAGGTAAAGTAACATAGTTGAGGTTGCCCAGCCGTACATTGAGGGAATGAGATTTAATCCAGGCAGTGTCTCATTGAAGTTCATGTCATTCGTTATTATTCCAACAACACCTTGCCAAACAGGCCAATAACAAAAGTTGAAGGAAAAAGAAAACATACTAATTTTGTTTCTCTTGTTGCCAATATATATGGAAAGCCTGTTTATTTGGGTCTGGTAACCTAACCCATAGTCGTTATCTCCAAATGACAGGCAAGTCCTGTGGAGCAAATATTCCACGTGGCTAACATAATAAACTCAAATTTGAAGTGTGAATAAGGATTATTTATTTGCCTTTTCTCTTTGAATACATGAATGCATCTAGATATATGTGTACCTGTATGTGCATGCATGCATGGCTTTGTGTTGGTATGTGTAATATGAATCTAGATACAGTTTAAAGTGTCACCTTCTAGGCTTTCTACTTAAGCATAAATCCCAGCATTTTGGGGGGAAATATTTAAAAAGAAAAGTCATTATTCTCCTTTAGGGCATACACCTAGGGTTTTCTTTTTCAGCCTACTCTCTCAAGTAACTGCAACAGGGATAACATTTGCAAATAAGCATGGATTGTCGGTTCCATAGCATCAATGGAATACTTGTCTGCAACAGCCTTGACATTTCACCTCTTATTTTATGCTTTACTCAAGAAAGCCAAAAATAATAACTGCTGTGAAGGCTATCATTTCTTGGAATTGTCAATATTCAGCAAGGATTTTCCTTGTGACTTTCTTCTGTGCAAATAGCAGATTCTAATCATGGTCCCTATGCGTCGCCTTTGAATGTGAATTTGAAGGTATCGCCTTGCTCTTTCAGATTTACAGGTGTTAACCTGCTCACGGTATAATTTGTTCCTTCAGGGTTGGAAATCGATTTTTCACTAGGCTGTTCTTCCTATTCAGACTCCTCATTCTTGTTTCATACTCTGCTTAGATGACAGATCAGTTGATATCTAGAAACAGCTTCCCAAAGGCAAACTTAACTGGCTCTAATAGGAAACAAAGTCAAGAAACAGCGGATCAGTGCAGCATTCGAACCACTAATAGAAATGGATCACATGGGGAATTTGCATGACAGAGTGGTCTGACATACTGGTATGGAGAAACTACGACTCTCTCAGGAGCACATGCCTGCAGTGGGGCCAGAAAATGCCACTATGGTGGTAACTGAGTTTTTTCTATTAGGATTTGGAGACCTCAAGGAACTGAATGCCTTACTCTTCTTGGTATTTGGTATTGTCTATCTCCTCACAGTTTCTGCTAATCTGCTTCTTGTAGTACTGGTATGCACTCAACAAGGACTCCAGACTCCAATGTATTTCTTTCTTGCAAACCTTTCATGCCTAGAGGTCTGTTATACATCCAATATTGTACCCCGAATGCTGGTGGACTTACTGCGGGAACATAGGATGATCTCCATGCTAGGTTGTATAACTCAGCTATACTTTTTTGGGGCCCTGGGAAGCACTGAGTGTTATCTCCTGGCAGTAATGTCATATGACAGGTACCTGGCTATCTGCAGGCCCCTGCACTATTCAACATTATTACATGGAACCCTATGTGTGGAACTAGCAATTGGCTCATGGCTTTGTGGCTTCTCCGTGGCAGCTGCCTTCCAGGCTGCTATGCTATCCAGCTTGAATTTCTGTGGAGGCAATGAGGTTGACCACTTCTTCTGTGACTTGAAACCTCTTCAGAAGCTCTCCTGCTCGGATCCCCACCTGGTTAACCTAGTCTGCATGAGTCTAACATCCCTGGTAACCCTGGTCCCCTTTGGACTAACTTTAGTCTCTTACTGGAAGATTCTTGCAGTGGTCTTGTGTATACCTTCCATTATTGGCAGGCAAAAGGCATTCTCCACTTGTTCTTCTCATTTAGTAGTTGTGACCTTGTTTTATGGGACTTTAATCTTGGTCTATGCTGTACCATTAGCTGGCCAGTATCCAGTTCTCAACAAAACTTTCTCCTTGTTCTATACTGTTATAACTCCAATGTGTAATCCTCTCATCTACAGCCTCAAAAACAGAGATGTCAAGGAGGCGCTGAAAAAATTTAGCATCTGGTTCTGTAATTTTAGCTTTACTTAACCAATTGAAATGATAGCAATCTGAAAAAAACTAATCTTCTGGTCAGTGAGGCTAGCAAACAAGGGTAGATTATGATTAATGTAACTCCAAACAATCGCTAAGCTCTCAAATCATTATTTGAAGGACACGTTTTTCTTAATATACTTGGAATAATCTAGTTTTCCTTGAAGATATTTATATTATAAGAGGAAATAAATGCTTGCTAGTTTACAGGAAAGATGCATAGTGAGATACATAAAATGTAACTGATGCACCCAGTGTCCCCAGGAACATAGTCTAGGAGGTAAGAACTAATTTTCACTTGTGATTCATTTCCACTCATTGAAGTGTAACATGGAAACCAATTAATATTACAATTAATAAATGACAATAAAAATACAAAAGTGATCATCCTTATTTGGGTCCCACTGAGTCTTTACTGGCTTTTTTGTACTTTTTTATTTTTGGAAAATTTAATATTTGTATATGCAGAATATTGTCCATTTCCTACCTATACTTCTCTTATCCTCCTTTCTTTCTTGTATTTAATCTCTCCTTCTCAAGTCCCGTTCTATGTTTCTTTGTCTGTTTTGCATGAGTACGAATGGAGAATTAGCTGGGAAATTAGCAGTATGTCAAGGGCTACACCACTGAAGAAAATGGCACCCCTGTTGGTATATCTGGCCAGACAGGTCAGTATTGTAGCATATAGTGTCTACCATTGATGACATGCCAGTTATGAGGCTAACCACTTGATTCATGACTAAATAGACACAAGGCCTGTTTCTTGGTACATATTTCATGTCTGGCATAGTAAACCTGGTACTAAGTTCATAACTGGAGAGATCATCAGTTCTAGAGAAACCTGTTACTGATCCCATATTAAATAGTTACACTGACAAATGGTCTCTAAATATTTATGTTTATACCTATATATTTTCAACTTTGTTCAGTAACAGGATTTTTTTGAAGTGGGTCAATGCAGACACTTTACTGTTTATGGGAGATAAGAAACTATGCATGCTCAGCCATAGGTGAGACACCTGCATTACCCCCACCAAGGCTATAGAAGAGTGGGAGAAAGGACTTTAAGAGCTGGCTGATGAAGAGTTCAGCTGGGAAACTCTGACTTCAGGGGATGGCGTGAGTATTGCAAACATCAGCTCACAGCACTTGTGGTTACAGGCACAATACCAAGCCAGTCAAAAATCCAGCATGAATTTGAGAGGGGATCCCAAGGCTCCACCCTTACTAGAGAAGCTATTGACAGTCAATGGTTGATGAGGGAAGGAAAGTCACTTCCTTTTGCACAAATGGCTGTTAGTCAACTGCACATGCCTCAGTGATTGTCCCACACCTACACATATAAGGACAACACTACTTTGACCCAGGGTGTTATCAACAACAACAAAAAAATATGTGGTGATACTGAGTTGGGAGTGAGATAGGTTGGAGAGAACTAAGTGGAGTGGGAAAAAGTTGATTATGGATGGATATGATCTAAGTGGATGGTATAAATACATGAAAATTCAAAGAATAAATAAAACTATTATAGATGTAAAAATCTTTAAAATGAAAATAATACCCTTCCCCAAGAATTTACTAACTGTTCATAGCTTCCCAGTGAATGTGTGGGACCTTATAAGCCCCTACTTGATTCGTGTTAGAGCTTTGACTACCTTGATATTTTTCCAGTTTTGTGTGGATAACCACATTTCTATGAGTTAATGTGTGTGACTGCCACACTCTGTCCTCAAAACCCTGTTATACTCCTCCCCAAACTCTGGCTTTTACATTCTTTCTACCCCTTCTTTTCATGATATTCCCCATCAAACTCATGGGTTGATGTCCCCCTTCCTCCACTGGAAGTCCCTCCTGACTACAGGAAGTGACCACATCAGTCTCTATATATCTCGATGGCAGAAGTCTCAGGTATGGTCACTCCCATAGACTCCCAGGATCCTTTCCCAACCCCAAGTCCCAGGTCTTCAACTAGTTCCAGAGATGTCCCCTACAAATTTCTGTTTTCTCTCCCAGCCCTCTCCTGGCCCCTCCCTCCCACATCGGATCCCCATCCCCGTTCCCCTATTCATATCTGCTCCCACCCAGATCCCTCCCTCCATCCACATCCTATGACTATTTTTGTTTACCATTCTGAGTGCGAAAACTCATGCATCCTCCCTTGGGTCCTCCTTAAGAGTTAGTTTTTTGGGGTCTGTGGACTGTAGCATGGTTATCCTGTACTTTATGGCCGATGTCCATTCATCAGTGAGTACATGCCTTACTTGTCTTTCTGGGTCTAGGTTAACCTCACTCAGGATATTTTCTAGTTCCACCTGTTTATATCCAAATTTCATGATGACCTTGTTTATAGATTAATAGTATCCCCATTGTGTAAATGTACCACACAGCCTTTATCCACTCTTCAGTTAAGGGACATCTCGGTTGTTTCCAGTTTCCAGCTACTATAAATAAACTTGCCATGAACATAGTTGAGCAAGTGTCTCTGTGGTATAGTGGGACATGTGTTAGGTATATGTTCAGGAGCAGTATTGCTGGGTCTTGGGGTATAACTATTTCCAATTTCCTGAAAAACTCCCAAATTGATTTTTAAAGTGGTTGTACAAGTTTTTACTCTGACCAGCAATGGAGGGCCCATGGGAGTTCACTGAGAGTGAACCACCAACCAAAGGGCATGCAAGAGCTGGACCTAGGCCCCCTACAAATTTTTAACAGAAGCACAGCTTGATCTTCATGTGGGTCCCCTAACAATTGGAGCTCTGTTGCCTGCTGTTGGATTTACTTCCCTTAGCTAGACTTCCTGGTCAGGCTTCAGTGGGAGAGGATGCGCCTAGTCTTGCTGTGACTTGATGCACCAGGGCAGGGTGGAACCAAAGGGGGCTTGCCCTTTTCTAAGGAGAAAAGGAATTAATGGAGGAGGAGTTTGTGAGAATGGGGTGGAGAGGAGAAGAAGGGGCTGCAATCAGGATGTAAAGTGAATAAATAAGTTAATTAATGAAAAAAACATAGAACAGTAGTTACCTCTCCCCTAAGGCTAATGACGTCCCCAGCTGTGAGTACTGAGTGTGTATTATCAGAAATTAATTTCTTCTTGTGGAGCAAGCCTCCAATACAATCACAGGGTGGCTGGTTACCCCAATAATAGTTCTACTATTGCTTTAGTGGGCATATCTTGATAGCAGCTCATTATTATAGCTCATGATGCCCACAGCTGGATAGGAGCATTGAGGAGGTTTTTCTCCTCCAGCAGTTTATGTATCGCCTGGTACTAGGAGAGCTAGCCAACCAGAAAGAAACTTCCAGCTCAGATCCAGCTTGATTGTCTCAATCTAGTGGGAAACCAAGAACATTGTAAATAGCCTATAGTGTTTGGGAGGGGGGCCCTGGGACTTAAGTGACCAACAGCTTATAGACAAATAATCCTACACATGCACTAGGAGTTTTGTAAATTATAAAATGAAAAGAGGGGGTTCGTGATTCCTCTCAGTGATAGACCACTTGCATGCCAAGCACAAATCTCTGATATCAGCCTTAACCACTGGAAAAAAAGACAGAAGGCAAATATATTATGGTTTATAATATACAAAGAAAAATGCTGACAGTATTGAGTAGGGTTGCAAGCACATACATATAAAGTAGCAAGTCTAAGGCTTTGGTGAAAAAATGGGAGAATAAATATGACTAGAATATGGTGCAGTTTGAGAAGGGATGAATAAAACATACTCATTCCATTCAACATGCAGGCTTGAATTATGGCAGGGAGGCTGACTGTTTTACATGGCTGGTGATACTGAACCTTTACTTGGCCTAGAATTACAAAGATAAAGTGTAATAGAATAATGGAAACACAGTTGTGAACTAGTTTTAAAGAAATGCACCTTAAGCAATTGCAGCAATGTCTTGGATGTGGATTGCTTAGAACACATTTTTTTTCCAGATTAAGTTGGCTTTAACATTTGTATCTACCTACTGCATTTTTATTCTCTCTTTCTATTCTTCCAGATCGTTTCACTTATGTATACCTGAGTTTGTCTTACTGGACTCACATGTGTTTTCATTTCTTTTGTCTTTATTATTAGTTACTGAATATTATCAAATGGCATATTAAAGCTACACACTTTAAGAGAGAAAAAATATTTTAAAAGGATTCTGCTCTGAAAAGGGAGAGAAAACATGGATTCATTTTTCAATCAAAACATTTATTGAAAGCCTAATATTATCCATGAATTGTGCTATGTGAATAATGAACAATGTAGACAGTTTCCAAGCTCAAAGATATTATCTTTTTATAGCCATAGTCAAAGTGTTCAACACTTAATGTCTTAACATTGCAGACTATGTAGATCTTGAAAGAACTACCCATAGAGTATCAAAGTGAGACTCCAGGGTTCCTATTTACCTTACATTAAAAAAGGAATTAATTAATGTTAAACTACTTAGTAGAATGGCCCAAAACTCTCTTAGTGGGACATATTAACAATGAAAAAGGCAAATAGCTTCACCTTCTCTTAGAAGCCTTTAGGATTTTTTGTATGTTACTCCTTTTTCCAGAGAAGGACTTTATTCTTCTATTTAATGTGGAACATTACTATTCTGAAAACTTTTGTGTATACATCCTATCTTCCCATGAGATGGTAAACTCTTTAAAGACAGACACAGAGAGTCATTTGTAGTTGTACTTAGCATATTGCCCAGACACAGTAGGCACTTGACACTTATGTAGACAGAAACACAGGCTCTTTAACCTGGGACACAATGCTTTCCATGGCTTTACTGCTGCCTTCTCCAATCTCATCTCCGAGGCTGCATCTCACAATTTATTATATCATTGTTGTGAATTCATACTCACTCACATCCATACCCTGTTTATACAAGGCCTAGATAATATAGTTTCAACTTTTTGGTCCTTCGATTCATCATTATCTTCTTCAGAAAGATTTTTTTCTTCAGAAAGATTTGCCTGTCTATTTTTCATCTATCATATTGTAGAGCCACATGATGCTCTCCTATTGCTATAAGAATCACAGTGTGCCTAAGTTTAAAGAATTATCTGAGAGAAGAGAGAGAGAGAGAGAGAGAGAGAAAGAGAGAGAGAGAGAGAGAGAGAGAGAGAGAGAGAGAGAATTTATTGGACTTACTTTTCCCCTTTCAGGTCTTTTTCCTGAAATGTCCATGAGCTTGTCTAGCTGGGTACACTTCTAGAACTATGAATTTTACTACCGTGTCTTCTGTACTCAGAAAAATGCTTGCCCTAGGAAACCTTGAAAAAATATTTTTAAGTTAACTGCTGAGTGGTTTTCTGCCTTTACTAAATAAATTGTTCTTACTTTTTTTAATTTTAGGTGTCACCTATGTCACAATAATCCCTCAAGACACCAATATTGTCATAAGTACTGTAAAAGAAGAGTGCAGGATTCTAGGAAGGCACATAACAAGGGTAATTTACTTGGGTCATGTTGAGACTATCAGAGAAATGTTCTCTGACATAGCATCTGAAAAAGGATCCAACAGACAAACAAGAATTATCCAGGCAAAGAGTAAATGTAAGGAGAGAGGTGGGGCATAAAGTTGGGTGGCTAGAAAAGTGAGGAAGATCTGGGAGGGGTTTCAGGAAGGGAAATAAATCATGGTCAAAACATATTATATGAAAAATAGCTTTTGAAAAGATTGTGCGGGGTAGCAGGGAGAAGAACTAACAGCAAAGACTATAGTAATAAAGACTTTAGAGTGTTCTGGGAACAGAAAAATGCAAGTACGGTTAGAAACTACTGGTCAAAAGAGGGAGTATCAGAATTAAGACTGGAAAGTAACAGGTTAATTCAGAGCTTCACTGTGAGATTGTAATTCTTCAATGGTTTCTAGCAGAATAACATGACCTACTTTCTTTTTTTTTTAGACCTCACTGACTGCTGGGCAAAGAATAATGTTTGATGTCAGTAGAGAGCTAATAGGTGTTGGTAAACTAATTAAAACACAATTACACTATTGTTGGTTAGGGATTATGATAGTGCAGGGTAGATGAATACTGGCAGGGATAAAATCTAGACTGTATTTGAGATATTCCAAAGTGAATGTGGTGGTGCTTTTTATGATTTATGTGGAGGAAGCTTCAATAATGACTTACTTTTTTTAGTGGTTGTTAGTTGACTATGTATGTGTACTTGAGATATAGGATTCCAGAGTAGGACCAGGTTTGCAGGAAAGGAGGACTGATGCATCCAATTTTGGACAGGAGTGTTCTGATTTGTCAGGGGATGTCAAGTAGGTAATTAAATATACTGATTTGGAAATCTGGCGTGAGAGATAGTTCAAAAATATAAATTTAGAAGTCATCAGCAGGTAGGTGGCATTGAAAAGCATGAAAGTGGGTGTGATCGTGCAGAGAAACAATTTAGAGGGAGAAGACAACCCAAAATAGAATCATGGAAACTCTATTACTTAGACATCATGTAGATAAAGGATATCCAGTAGATGATGGTAAGATAGAGCAGAAGGAGGCAAAGCACTTAGGAGAGCATATGTAAATAAGAACCCAGTAAATTATACTGAAGTCTATTTATCAGAGAAACAAGCTACCTACAAACAAGAGTTCCTTATATATCATAACCAGGACATCACTGAGTGCTTCAGGAAAGCAGTTCTTAGTAGTGGTGGGTGTTGAGCTGTACTGGAGTGGTATAAATGAATGGCAAACTGACAAAGATGAGAAGACATTCTGCATAGCCATTTTTTATTTTTTGGAGAAATGTGACCATGAAAAAAGATAAGTGTTGTCAGGACTAGAGCAGGAAGCTTGAGGGAAGATACCACTTTTATGGTATATGTGGAAAATATTTGGTTACTATTTTTTCTGTTAAAGTTTTTGTGCTAAGTAGTTTTATAATGTGACTTTATAAGTCTCTGAGTTTGGTTTAAGGATGGAAGGGGAGTGTTTAAAAGGAACAATGAAGGCTTGTAGATAGAGAAACTACTTCTAGCCTTGATGGCTATTAAAGAGGAAGAAGTTAAATAAGCAAAAGATGTAAGGACATAGTCCCTGCAAAACCATAAAGATCCAAAGTCAAGAACACATGTGAAAAACATTGGACTTTCATCACAGGAGTGACATTAATATTGTGACAAATATGTACTTATTGCCTACTATGTTCTTGGTTTTGTTTTAAGTATTAAAGATACAATAATGCATAAAATAATAATTTCTATTCTTATAGTATTCCTAGCTTGATGGAACAGACAGGCAATTAAAAACAGTTATAATTAGGCTGATTAATACGATAATGACAGGGATCTATGGAAGCGATGAAAAGGAGACCTCATTAGTACTTGAATTGTGCCTCTCCCCAAATGAAGCTATGCTCAAGTCTTAATGTCCAATATTTCAAATAGAACCAAGGTTATCTTTACTGAGGTTATCAGGTTAAAATGTGTTCATGTGGATGCTACATAATTCATATGACCAGGACTCTGATAAAAGAAGAATACTGGACACAGGTATAGACATATACAAAGAGAATACCATATGACCATGAAGGTACAAATCAGGGATATATATGTATGTATATGTGTGTGTGTATATATATATATATCTATATATCTATATATCTATCTATCTATCTATATATATATATATATATTGTGTGTGTGTGTGTGTGTGTGTGTGTGTGCGCTAAACAGTGTCAAAGATTATAAGAAATTTACCAGAAGCTAGGAGCAAATCACAGACTTCCTTTTATTCATAAGGGAACCAAAACTGGTTTGATGACAGACTTCCATCACACTTGGTTAGAATAAGATCATAAAATGAATTCAGACACTCAAACCACTCTGGGGAATAGTGGTCAGAATAAAGAAAGACTTCCCAAGGAGATGTTATCTGAGCCTAATCAAGATGAATAGATTGATTTGTGTGGGTAGAGCTTAGGGAGGACATTCCATAGAAAGTGAACACCATCTGTAATGGTTTGAAAATAGAGTATACATATCCAAACTACTGTGCTTGCCCTAACATTGGTGTAGGTACATTGTATAGTCCATAGTGGTAAAAACAGAGACCTGAGAAGCTGAATCCTAATCATAAAAATCCTCCTATTCCAAGCAAGATATTTTTTTCCTCTCCACTCAATCTGAGTGGGTACCTGTTAACTCTTCATTCCTCTCTTTACTGTTTGCTGAACTCTGTTTCTTGAAGAAGCCTCCTCTTGCATCCACTGTGATATTTCCCATGAGAACAAGAACTTTTTCACTTGGCTTATTTTAATAATACAAACTCTTGAAGAGAAGAGGTGATGTTCTGATTGATAAATTTGCCCAGTATATGTTGAAGGAAGTGGCTGAAAAAGAGTCCACCTTGAGTTAATGATTATAGGACAGGCTCTTAGAGATGACATTGGGACATTTTGGCTCACTTCATAGTGATACTCCAAGATACTCCATATTTTCTTTTTACTCTTCATCTCATTCATGAGCCTCACCTTGCTTCTCAGGTTACACTTTCTATTGATTTTTCCCACTAGACCAAGGTCCGTGTATGTGACATACAAGCTTTTTGTATGCCAAATCAGCAAGCCTCACTTCAGGCAATCTCTCCAGCAGCCTGGATTCTCCTGCCCCCATGGTTCACATCATAAAAAGCCCTTCAGTCCCACCTTGTTGCCTTGTTTCTACTCCTGGCTCTGCCAGTACTAGCACATAGTGTAGTCCAATCAGGATCAATTTCAAACAAATCACTCTGGCTAGAATGGACAAAAGAATAGGTGGTACTTCTTGTTGAAACTACAGGGCTGAGTAATGGGATTTCTGGCCTGGACAGGAGGGCAAAATAAGATAACCTGAGTAATCTCAAAGGGTTGACCCATAGGATCCTTGTTGAAGATGCTAAACAGGGTCCTGGAACAGTAAGGCTTATGGTCAAGACAAGAGACACTTGAATGGCTGAGAAGCACTTAAAGAAATGCTCAAAGACCTTAGTCATCAGGGACATGCAAATCAAAAGAATTCTGAGATTCCATCTTTCACCCAACTGAAAGTCTCAAGAGATAGCAAATGTCGCCAAGGATTGGAGCAAGAGGAACACCTCTTCATTGCTGGTGGGAGTGTAAACTTGTACAATCATTGTAGAAATCAGTTTGGTGGTTTCTCAGAAAACTGAGAATAGTTATACTTCAAAACCCAGCTATACCACTCCTGATCATACACCCAAAAGATGTTCCAACATTGCACAAACACACTTGTTCATTTTTTTATAGCAGATTTATTTGTAATAGTCAGAAGTTGGAAACATTGTAGAGATTCCTCAACTGAAGAATGGATAAAGAAAATGTGACACATTTACCCAATGGAAAACAAAAACCGGACTCGAGCCCCGGGCTTCCTTGCCAGCAGAGTCTTGCCCAACACCCGCAAGGGCCCACACGGGACTCCCCACGGGATCCTAAGACCTCTGGTGAGTGGAACACAGCGCCTGCCCCAATCCAATCGCGCGGAACCTAAGACTGCGGTACATAGGGAAGCAGGCTACCCGGGCCTGATCTGGGGCACAAGTCCCTTCCGCTCGACTCGAGCCCCGGGCTTCATTGCCAGCAGAGTCTTGCCCAACACCCGCAAGGGCCCACACGGGACTCCCCACGGGACCCTAAGACCTCTGGTGAGTGGAACACAGCGCCTGCCCCAATCCAATCGCGCGGTACTTGAGACTGCGGTACATAGGGAAGCAGGCTACCCGGGCCTGATCTGGGGCACAAGTCCCTTCCACTCGACTCGAGCCCCGGGCTTCCTTGCCAGCAGAGTCTTGCCCAAAACCCGCAAGGGCCCACACGGGACTCCCCATGGGATCCTAAGACCTCTGGTGAGTGGAACACAGCGCCTGCCCCAATCCAATCGCACAGAACTTGAGACTGCAGTACATAGGGAAGCAGGCTACCCGGGCCTGATCTGGGGCACAAGTCCCTTCCGCTCGACTCGAGACTCGAGCCCCGGGCTACCTTGCCAGCAGAGTCTTGCCCAACACCCGCAAGGGCTCACACGGGACTCCCCACGGGACCCTGAGACCTCTGGTGAGTGGAACACAGCGCCTGCCCCAATCCAATCGCGCGGAACTTGAGACTGCAGTACATAGGGAAGCAGGCTACCCGGGCTTGATCTGGGGCACAAACCCCTTCCACTCCACTCGAGCCCCGGGCTACCTTGCCAGCTGAGTCGCCTGACACCCGCAAGGGCCCACACAGGATTCCACACGTGATCCTAAGACCTCTAGTGAGTGGAACACAACTTCTGCCAGGAGTCTGGTTCGAACACCAGATATCTGGGTACCTGCCTTGCAAGAAGAGAGCTTGCCTGCAGAGAATACTCTGCCCACTGAAACTAAGGAGAGTGCTACCCTCCAGGTCTGCTCATAGAGGCTAACAGAGTCACCTGAAGAACAAGCTCTTAACAGTGACAACTAAAACAGCTAGCTTCAGAGATTACCAGATGGCGAAAGGCAAACATAAGAATCCTACTAACAGAAATCAAGACCACTCACCATCATCAGAACGCAGCACTCCCACCCCACCTAGTCCTGGGCACCCCAACACAACCGAAAATCTAGACCCAGATTTAAAAACATTTCTCATGATGATGATGGAGGACATCAAGAAGGACTTTCATAAGTCACTTAAAGAATTACAGGAGAGCACTGCTAAAGAGTTACAGGCCCTTAAAGAAAAGCAGGAAAACACAGCTAAACAGGTAGAAATCATTAAAGAAAAACAGGAAAACACATCCAAACAGGTGATGGAAATGAACAAAACCATACTAGAACGAAAAGGGGAAGTAGACACAATAAAGAAAACCCAAAGCGAGGCAACGCTGGAGATAGAAACCCTAGGAAAGAGATCTGGAACCATAGATGCGAGCATCAGCAACAGAATACAAGAAATGGAAGAGAGAATCTCAGGTGCAGAAGACTCCATAGAGAACATCGACACAACAGTCAAAGAAAATACAAAATGCAAAAGGATCCTAACTCAAAACATCCAGGTAATCCAGGACACAATGAGAAGACCAAACCTACGGATAATAGGAATTGATGAGAATGAAGATTTTCAACTTAAAGGGCCAGCTAATATCTTCAACAAAATAATAGAAGAAAACTTCCCAAACATAAAAAAAGAGATGCCCATGATCATACAAGAAGCCTACAGAACTCCAAATAGACTGGACCAGAAAAGAAATTCCTCCCGACACATAATAATCAGAACAACAAATGCACTAAATAAAGATAGAATATTAAAAGCAGTAAGGGAGAAAGGTCAAGTAACATATAAAGGAAGGCCTATCAGAATTACACCAGACTTTTCACCAGAGACTATGAAAGCCAGAAGAGCCTGGACAGATGTTATACAGACACTAAGAGAACACAAATGCCAGCCCAGGCTACTATACCCGGCCAAACTCTCAATTACCATAGATGGAGAAACCAAAGTATTCCACGACAAAACCAAGTTCACACAATATCTTTCCACGAATCCAGCCCTTCAAAGGATAATAACAGAAAAGAAGCAATACAAGGACGGAAATCACGCCCTAGAACAACCAAGAAAGTAATCATTCAACAAACCAAAAAGAAGACAGCCACAAGAACAGAATGCCAACTCTAACAACAAAAATAAAAGGGAGCAACAATTACTTTTCCTTAATATCTCTTAATATCAATGGACTCAATTCCCCAATAAAAAGACATAGACTAACAGACTGGCTACACAAACAGGACCCAACATTCTGCTGCTTACAGGAAACCCATCTCAGGGAAAAAGACAGACACTACCTCAGAGTGAAAGGCTGGAAAACAATTTTCCAAGCAAATGGACTGAAGAAACAAGCTGGAGTAGCCATTTTAATATCGGATAAAATCGACTTCCAACCCAAAGTTATCAAAAAAGACAAGGAGGGACACTTCATACTCATCAAAGGTAAAATCCTCCAAGAGGAACTCTCAATTCTGAATATCTACACACCAAATGCAAGGGCAGCCACATTCATTAGAGACACTTTAGTAAAGCTCAAAGCATACATTGCACCTCACACAATAATAGTGGGAGACTTCAACACACCACTTTCTTCAAAGGACAGATCGTGGAAACAGAAACTAAACAGAGACACAGTGAAACTAACAGAAGTTATGAAACAAATGGACCTGACAGATATCTACAGAACATTTTATCCTAAAACAAAAGGATATACCTTCTTCTCAGCACCTCATGGGACCTTCTCCAAAATTGACCATATAATTGGTCACAAAACCACAAAAATAGATACAAAAATATTGAAATTGTCCCATGTATCCTATCAGACCACCATGGCCTAAGACTGATCTTCAATAACAACATAAATAATGGAAAGCCAACATTCACGTGGAAACTGAATAACACTCTTCTCAATGATACCTTGGTCAAGGAAGGAATAAAGAAAGAAATTAAAGACTTTTTAGAGTTTAATGAAAATGAAGCCACAACGTACCCAAACCTATGGGACACAATGAAAGCATTTCTAAGAGGGAAACTCATAGCTCTGAGTGCCTCCAAGAAGAAACGGGAGAGAGCACATACTAGCAGCTTGACAACACATCTAAAAGCCCTAGAAAAAAAGGAAGCAAATTCACCCAAGAGGAGTAGACGGCAGGAAATAATCAAACTCAGGGGTGAAATCAACCAAGTGGAAACAAGAAGAACTATTCAAAGAATTAACCAAACGAGGATTTGGTTCTTTGAGAAAATCAACAAGATAGATAAACCCTTAGCTAGACTCACTAAAGGGCACAGGGACAAAATCCTAATTAACAAAATCAGAAATGAAAAGGGAGACATAACAACAGATCCTGAAGAAATCCAAAACACCATCAGATCCTTCTACAAAAGGCTATACTCAACAAAACTGGAAAACCTGGATGAAATGGACAAATTTCTGGACAGATACCAGGTACCAAAGTTGAATCAGGATCAAGTTGACCATCTAAACAGTCCCATATCACCTAAAGAAATAGAAGCAGTTATTAATAGTCTCCCAACCAAAAAAAGCCCAGGACCAGATGGGTTTAGTGCAGAGTTCTATCAGACCTTCAAAGAAGATCCAATTCCAATTCTGCACAAACTATTTCACAAAATAGAAGTAGAAAGTACTCTACCCAACTCATTTTATGAAGCCACTATTACTCTGATACCTAAACCACAGAAAGATCCAACAAAGATAGAGAACTTCAGACCAATTTCTCTTATGAATATCGATGCAAAAATCCTCAATAAAATTCTCGCTAACCGAATCCAAGAACACATTAAAGCAATCATCCATCCTGACCAAGTAGGTTTTATTCCAGGGATGCAGGGATGGTTTAATATACGAAAATCCATCAATGTAATCCAGTATATAATCAAACTCAAAGACAAAAACCACATGATCATCTCGTTAGATGCAGAAAAAGCATTTGACAAGATCCAACACCCATTCATGATAAAAGTTTTGGAAAGATCAGGAATTCAAGGCCCATACCTAAACATGATAAAAGCAATCTACAGCAAACCAGTAGCCAACATCAAGGTAAATGGAGAGAAGCTGGAAGCAATCCCACTAAAATCAGGGACTAGACAAGGCTGCCCACTTTCTCCCTACCTTTTAAACATAGTACTTGAAGTATTAGCCAGAGCAATTCGACAACAAAAGGAGATCAAGGGGATACAAATTGGAAAAGAGGAAGTCAAAATATCACTTTTTGCAGATGATATGATAGTATATATAAGTGACCCTAAAAATTCTACCAGAGAACTCCTAAACCTGATAAACAGCTTCGGTGAAGTAGCTGGATATAAAATAAACTCAAACAAGTCAATGGCCTTTCTCTATACAAAGAATAAACAGGCTGAGAAAGAAATTAGGGAAACAACACCCTTCTCAATAGTCACAAATAATATAAAATATCTTGGCGTGACTCTAACTAAGGAAGTGAAAGATCTGTATGATAAAAACTTCAAATCTCTGAAGAAAGAAATTAAGGAAGATCTCAGAAGATGGAAAGATCTCCCATGCTCATGGATTGGCAGGATCAACATTGTAAAAATGGCTATCTTGCCAAAAGCAATCTACAGATTCAATGCAATCCCCATCAAAATTCCAACTCAATTCTTCAACGAATTGGAAGGAGCAATTTGCAAATTTGTCTGGAATAACAAAAAACCTAGGATAGCAAAAAGTCTTCTCAAGGATAAAAGAACTTCTGGCGGAATCACCATGCCAGACCTAAAGCTTTACTACAGAACAATTGTGATAAAAACTGCATGGTACTGGTATAGAGACAGACAAGTAGACCAATGGAATAGAATTGAAGACCCAGAAATGAACCCACACACCTATGGTTACTTGATCTTCGACAAGGGAGCTAAAACCATCCAGTGGAAGAAAGACAGCATTTTCAACAATTGGTGCTGGCACAACTGGTTGTTATCGTGTAGAAGAATGCGAATCGATCCATACTTATCTCCTTGTACTAAGGTCAAAACTAAGTGGATCAAGGAACTTCACATAAAACCAGAGACACTGAAACTTATAGAGGAGAAAGTGGGGAAAAGCCTTGAAGATATGGGCACAGGGGAAAAATTCCTGAACAGAACAGCAATGGCTTGTGCTGTAAGATCGAGAATTGACAAATGGGACCTAATGAAACTCCAAAGTTTCTGCAAGGCAAAAGACACCGTCAATAAGACAAAAAGACCACCAACAGATTGGGAAAGGATCTTGACCTATCCTAAATCAGATAGGGGACTAATATCCAACATATATAAAGAACTCAAGAAGGTGGACTTCAGAAAATCAAATAACCCCATTAAAAAATGGGGCTCAGAACTGAACAAAGAATTCTCACCTGAGGAATACCGAATGGCAGAGAAGCACTTGAAAAAATGTTCAACATCCTTAATCATCAGGGAAATGCAAATCAAAACAACCCTGAGATTCCACCTCACACCAGTCAGAATGGCTAAGATCAAAAATTCAGGTGACAGCAGATGCTGGCGTGGATGTGGAGAAAGAGGAACACTCCTCCATTGTTGGTGGGAGTGCAGGCTTGTACAACCACTCTGGAAATCAGTCTGGCGGTTCCTCAGAAAACTGGACATAGTACTACCGGAGGATCCAGCAATACCTCTCCTGGGCATATATCCAGAAGATGCCCCAACAGGTAAGAAGGACACATGCTCCACTATGTTCATAGCAGCCTTATTTATAATAGCCAGAAGCTGGAAAGAACCTAGATGCCCCTCAACAGAGGAATGGATACAGAAAATGTGGTACATCTACACAATGGAGTACTACTCAGCTATTAAAAAGAATGAATTTATGAAGTTCCTAGCCAAATGGATGGACCTGGAGGGCATCATCCTGAGTGAGGTAACACATTCACAAAGAAACTCACACAATATGTATTCACTGATAAGTGGATATTAGCCCCAAACCTAGGATACCCAAGATATAAGATATAATTTGTTAGACACATGAAACTCAAGAAGAATGAAGACTGAAGTGTGGACACTATGCCCCTCCTTAGATTTGGGAACAAAACACCCATGGAAGCAGTTACAGAGCCAAAGTTTGGAGCTGAGATGAAAGGATGGACCATGTAGAGACTGCCATATCCAGGGATCCACCCCATAATCAGCATCCAAACGCTGACACCATTGCATACACTAGCAAGATTTTATCGAAAGGACCCAGATGTAGCTGTCTCTTGTGAGACTATGCCGGGGCCTAGCAAACACAGAAGTGGATGCTCACAGTCAGCTAATGGATGGATCATAGGGCTCCCAATGGAGGAGCTAGAGAAAGTAGCCAAGGAGCTAAAGGGATCTGCAACCCTATAGGTGGAACAACATTATGAACTAACCAGTACCCCGGAGCTCTTGACTCTAGCTGCATATATATTAAAAGATGGCCTAGTCGGCCATCACTGGAAAGAGAGGCCCATTGGACTTGCAAACTTTATATGCCCCAGTACAGGGGAACACCAGGGCCAAAAAGGGGGAGTGGGTGGGCAGGGGAGTGGGTGTGGGTGGATATGGGGGACGTTTGGTATAGCATTGGAAATGTAAATGAGTTAAATACCTAATAAAAAATGGAAAAAAAAAGCAATTAAAAAAAAAAGAAAAAAAAAAAAGAAAACAAAAACCAAGACATCACAAGACATCATGCATTTTGCAGGCAAATGGATGGAGCTTGAGAATATCATCCTGAGTGAGGTAGCCTTTTCCCAAAAGTACATGAATGGTATGTACTGAGAGCTCCCAGGGACTAAAGCACCCAAAAAAGAGAACACATGGTGAGACTCATGGCTCTAGCTGCATATGTAGCAGAAGATGGCCTTGTCAGGCATCAATGGAAGGAGAGACCCTTGGTTCTATGAGGGCTCAATGCCCCAGTGTACAGGAATTCTGGGACCAGAAAGTGGGTATGGGTAGGTGAGTGAGCAGGGGGAGGGGGAGAGGATAGAGAGTTTTCAGTGGGAAAACCAAGAAAGGATACAACATTTGAAATATAAATAAAGTAAATATCTAATAAAAAAGTAAAGTAGATATTAGCCATAAACTACAGCTACTATGCTACACTACACATACCCAAAGAAGGTAAATAAGAAGGAATGTATAAGGGAGGATACTTAATTCGTTGAAGAATTGAGTTGGAATTTTTATGAACTAACTAGTACCCCGGAGCTCTTGACTCTAGCTGCATATGTATCAAAAGATGGCCTAGTCGGCCATCACTGGAAAGAGAGGCCCATTGGACACGCAAACTTTATATGCCCCAGTACAGGGGAATGCCAGGGCCAAAAAATGGGAATGGGTGGGTAGGGAAGTGGGGGGGGGAGGGTATGGGGGACTTTTGGGATAGCATTCTAAATGTAACTGAGGAAAATACGTAATAATAATAATAATAAAAAGAACATTGTCTTCTCTTCCAGAGGTCCTGAGTTTAATTCCCAGCAACCACATGATGGCTCACAACCATCTGTGCTGGGATCCGATGTCCTCTTCTGGGTTGCAGGTGTACATAAACATAGAGCACTCATACATGAGATAAATAAATAAATCCTTTTTTAAAAAGTCTTTAAATAAATAAATCCTTTTTTAAAAAAGTCTTTCCTTCCCATTCAAAGTAACTAATGAAAATATCTTAAAGACCAAATAAACACATTTTTTAAGAAAAAAAAAAGAGAGAGAGGATACTTGATTCTCACTTAGAAGGGGAAATAATATAGTCAATATGAAGCAGATGGAAGGAACGACCTGGAAGGCAGAGGGGATATGGAGGGAAATGGGGCAGGTTCAGGATCAGGTGTGGTGGGGAAGGACAGGAGAGATGTCCAGATGTCCATGAAAATGAATGGGAATCTGAAACTGATGGAAGTGAGGAGGTAGGGGCATCTCCAGGATGAGACAGAGACCTGGGATAAGGGAGGCACCCAAGAATCAATGGGGGTGATAATGGTATGACATGCTTAGTTACCTGGAAGTAGATACTTCATACAAATACATATACAAATACTGAACACAAATTTCAAGGGCCCAAGTCATTTTTCTGTAATTTTACTATTATATGTGCAAAGGTATATATGTATTGATATGGATAAGCAACATCTTTCACAGAAATTTCTTTGAAAAAATACACACACACAAACACACACACACACACACACACACACACACACACAAAACACAGTCCCTTAGAAGCTTGCTTTGTACCCTACAACTAGGTTTATAGGTATATCATTATCTTACAGTCAATAATCTGGATCTTTCATCATAGTCTTTCCTTCATCTGCCCACTAATTATTGGAATTAAGAAGTTAGCACTTCATTCAATACAAAGTAGATATTTTTAATTGGTCATACATGACATAGTTAAAGGTCTTTTAACTATAAAGAACTTTACTAGGTGATGGACTCAGGGGAAGTTATTAAAAATCAGTGCATAAGAGCTCCTTGGGAGGTCATTATTTTGTATCCCATGCCTTAAAGTTGATTAATATTGGTAACAAGGTGAGAGGAAATTCCCTGACTTCATTAGAAACCTGGAAAAATGACCTTTCCTCGCCAATATCTTCTTTTCTTGTTGGAAACTGTTTCTTCCGGAAGGTTCTCTGTTAAAATGTCTGGCCCCGTGCATTCTTTTTGTGTAAAGTATGGCCCTAATAAACCCCTTGTACTTTCAGAATCTATCTCTTGACACACACACACACACACACATACACACACACACACACACACACACACACACACACACAGTAAAACAGCTATCTCATTATCTTAATGTTGGGAATAATTATTCCTATCTAGATGAGTAATATTTACATGAGAACAGAACAAGTTTCACAAGCATTTTTACTAACAATTCTCTCTCCCTATGTCTCTCTCCCTCCCTCCCTCTTTCTCTTCCTCCTTCCTTCAGTCTCTCAATCTTTCTCATGCACATACACACAACACATACATACTCACAGAGAAAGAGAAAGATAATGAGACACACACACACACACACACACACAGAGAGAGAGAGAGAGAGAGAGAGAGAGAGAGAGAGAGATCATCAAATCACCAAGAATTCTCTGTTTTTTTTTGAAGTCAGGCTGAAATATTCTAGTGTGATATATCTTGGTTGGCAGATACTGTAATATCTTTCTGGTTGGCAGTGGTCAGGAAAAGACATGTTTTCAAGTATATTTCCCAAATAAATGGCATGTCCAAAGAATATTCATCATTGATGCCAATTGCTTCAAATGTTTAAGATGAGTCTCATTTTTCCATGTGGGTTCTTCTTGATACAATTTGGCCTTCTCGGGTTGATTTTAGGTCATCATTATCAACAACAATAACTAGATTTCACTGAGAGGTAGAGATGTCCTGAGGAACTCTCATGAGAAGTACCAGACTCTTCAATCATCCATCAAATGGTCCTGAGCTATTTACCCTTTAAGAAGTATCTCGTCTTCTTTCTAATGTCATTGATTACTAATAATGTTGCCTATGCATCCAGTAGTCCTTTGACATTTATTATTCTACCTTAAGCTCAGCAACCAAACTGAGTTAAAATGTGTATAAGGTGCTACTGAGAGCCCTGGGAGGCATTTCTAGAAGTAACCTCCATGGGTTTGGATTCATGTATTTTTTGCATTATCACTTTAGCTGCCTTAAGGTTATTAAAGGATAGTCTTTAGTTTTCAGCTCCACAAATAATAGGAAATTATGGCTTTCAAGAAGGGCACTGTTAGGTACATATAACATTTTTATCAGGGTAATATAGACAAATTTACTATCTTCTCCAGTTCATACTATAGAGCTGTCTAATTTGTTTTAGAGTTTTCTACACCATCAGCTAAGAAAAGAAAGAATATGATTGGTAAACTACTACTACCTTACACAAATAATGAAGAGTAATTGAGTGTTATAGATTTTATATACGTATAAAACATTCATATATCTTTCTATTTAATAATAAAGATTCCATTAAGCCATATACTAATAAAGCTATTCATTTACATTTGTAAGAATAGAATAACAATACCTCAAATAATCATTCCACTAAGAAGAAAGTTCACTTGAATGATCTCCAGCCTGGTATGCAGAGATGAAGAGGATTAATGGAAGCCATCAGTCCTTGAATAGTAGCAGTAACAGATGAAAATAAGACACTATCCTGTTCTTGTTAGTGGAGAAGACATACATCACCATCAACTCAGGAATGATTGGTTTGTATTAATGTCCTGATGAAACAGAAACACAACCCATTAGCCTGGAAGAAATCTACCCTCACCTTGGATGTGGATGAAATGAAATTTTGTTTTTGACATTAACTCTGTGAGGAAATATTTGAATAACAAGAGTCAATATTCGTGGAGATATATTACAACTTTGAAAGATATTTTGACCTCACTAATTCTGACTAGTTGTTTAATCAGTTAATAATATGTTCTCAGTATGTACCATGTAGCATATTAATTGTTTTCTGTGTCATTTCATCAACTTCTTTGTGGTGTAATTATTTCATTATATAGACAGGAAAAAACAGCTCAGGAAAGTAAGTAATACAGCTGACAGAGTTAGGAGCAAATGCTCAGATGAGGTTGCAAACCCAACACTAACTCTAGAGACTAGCATAGTAACCAATAGCAAATGCTTCAATAACTCAAGCTATAGGATAAAAAAAAAATATTACTCAAGTTGAGGCTGGAGGACTCAAGAGGCCCTAGAGTACTCTCCACAACACAGGACCTTGGGATCACCTCGAGATCACTGGTGAATGGAATGCAACATCAGCTCCAAGGAATCGCGGAGGGTCTTGTGCCAGCAGGAACAGGGACAAAGTAACCCCGCCAGACCAGAGACTGGGATCCATACCAGTAGAGCCAGCCCCGACATCTTCCACCTGAACCCACTGGAGATCTCCAGAAGCCCTAAAGTGCTCTCCAAACAACAGAACATCTGAATCACCTTGGGATCACAGGTGAGTGGAATACAACATCAGCTTCAAAGAATCACAGAGGGTCTTGTGCCAGCAGGAACAGGGATGGACGAACCCCGCCTGACCAGAGGCTGGGATTCTTTCAGATCGGGGCCAGACCCACCATCTTCTGCATGAAACTGGCCAAGGGGATTGAGGGCCACAGAGGACTCTCCACTCCACAGGACCCCTAGCACACCCAGGACCTCGTGATCACGGGAGAGCATATGGGTGACAGAAACAACAGAGCTTCTTGGTCAGGGTCCCATCAGGCCTTCCTTCTCAGCCAGGAGGCAGACATGAGACCCAGACACCTGGGCACCTTCCTTGCCAGAGGAGAGATGGCCTACATGGAGGGCTCTGACCCCAGGATTCAGGAGGTAGATCAGAGCTCCAGACTTCTGGACACCTGCCCTGTAAGAGGAGAGCTTGCCAGCAGAGAGTGCTCTGACCACTGGGACTCAAGTGAGGGTTGGATTCCCAGGAGTGCTGACAGAGGCTAACAGAATCACAGTAGGATCAAGCTCCAGCCAGAGACAGCTTGAACATTAACACCAGAGATTTCCAGATGGCGAAAGGCAAACTTAAGAATCTTACTAACAGAAAACAAGAACCTGGGCACCATCAGAACCCAGTATGCCCACCACAGCAAGTCCTGGATACCCAAACACACCTGAAAAGCAAGACTCGGATTTAAAATCATTTTCTCATGATGGTAGTAGGAGATTTTAAGAAGGGCATTAATAACTGGCTTAAAGAAATACAAGAGAACACTGCTAAACAGGTAGAAGCCCATAAAGGTAGAAACAGGTAGAAGCCCATAAAGGGAGCACAAATATCTCCAAGAAATTACAGGAGAACACTGCTAAACAGATAGAAGTCCTTAAAGAGGAAACACAAAAACCCCTTAAAGAATTAGAGGAAAAAACAACCAAACAGGTGATGGAATTGAACAAAACCATCCAAGCTCTAAAAAGGGAAGTAGAAACAATGAAGAAAAGCCAAAGGGAGACAGCTCTGGAGATAGAAACCCTAAGAAAGAAATCAGCAACCATCGATTTGAGCATCAGCAAAAGAATACAAGAGACAGAAGAGAGAATCTCAGGTGCAGAAGATTCCACAGGAAACATGGAAACAATAATCAAAGATAATGCAAAATGCAAAAAGATCTTAACTCAAAACATCCAGGAAATCCAGGACACAATGAAAAGACCAAACCTACAGATAATAGGAGTAGATGAGAATGAAGATTTTCAACTTAAAGGGCCAGTAAATATCTTCAACAAAATTATAGAAGAAAACTTCCCTAACCTAAAAAAAGAGATGCCCATGAACATACAAGAAGCCTACAAAACTCCAAATAGATGGGACCAGAAAAGAAATTCCTCTTGATACATAATAATCATAACAACAAATGCCCTAAATAAAGACAGCATATTAAAACCAGTAAGGGAAAAAGGTCAATAAACATATAATGGCAGGCCTATTAGAATTATTCCAAACTTCTCACCAGGGACTCTAAAAGCCAGAAGATCAAGAACAGAGGTTATACAGACACTAAGGGAACACAAATGCCAGCCCAGGCTACTATACCTAGCAAAACTCTCAATGACCATAGATGAAGAAACCAAAGTATTCCATGACAAAAAAAAAATTCACACAATATCTTTCCACGAATCCAGACCTTCAAAAGATAATAATGGGAAAACACCAACCCAAAGATGGAAACTACACCCTAGAAAAAGCAAGATAGTAATCCTTCAACACAACTAAAAGAAGACAGCCACAAGAACAGAATCCCAAATTTGACAACAAAAATAAAAGGAAGCAACAATTACTTTTCTTTAATTTCTCTTAACATCAATGGACTTGATTCCCCAATAAAAAGACATAGACTGATAGACTGGCTACACAAACAGGACACAACATTTTGCTGCTTGCAGGAAACCCACCTCAGGGACAAAGACAGACAGTACCTCAGAATAACAGGCTGGAAAATAATTTTAAAGCAAATGGTCTAAAGAAAGAAGCTGGAATAGCCATTCTATTATCAAATAAAATTGACTTCCAACCCAAAGATATCAAAAAAGACAAGGAGGGGCACTCCACACTCATCAAAAGTAAAATCTACCAAGATAAACTCTCAATTCTAAATATCTATGCTCCAAAAGCAAAGGCAGTCACATTCATTAAAGAAACTTTAATAAAGCTCAAAGCACACATTGCACCTCACACAATAATAGTGGGAGACTTCAACAACACACTCTCACCAATGGACAGACCCTGGAAACAGAAGCTAAACAGAGACACATGTACACTAACAGAAATTATGAAACAAATGGATTTAACAGATAGTTACAGAACATTTTATCTTAAAAGAAAAGAATATATCATTTCTCAGCCCCTCATGGTACCTCCTCCAAATTGACCATATGATTGGTCAAAAAAAGGCCTCAACAGATCAAAAATATTGAAATTATCCCACACATCCTATCAGATCACCATGGACTAAGGCTGATCTTCAATAACAGCATAAATAATAGAAAGCCAACATTCAAGTGGAAACTGAAAAACACTCTACTCAATGATACCTTAGTCAAGGAAGAAATAAAGAACGTTATTAAATACTCTTAATGAAAATGAAGCCACAACATACCCAAACTTATGGGACACAATAAAAGCAGCCCTAAGAGGAAAACTCATAGCCCGGAGTGCCTCCAAAAAGAAACTAAAGAGAGCATACACTAGCAGTCTGACCGCCCACCTTGAAGCTCTAGAACAAAAGGAAGCAAATTCACCCAAGAGGAGTAGATGGCAGGAAATAATCAAACTTAGGGCTGAAATCAGCCAAGTGGGGGAAAAAAAAACTGTTCAAAGAATCAATCAAACCAGGAGCTGGCTCTTTTCTGAAAATCAACAAGATAAATAAACCCCTAGCCAGAATAACTAGAGGGCATAGGGACAATATCCTAATTAACAAGATCAGAAATGAAAAAGGAGACAGAACAACAGAACCTGAGGAAATCCAAAACATCATCAGATTCTACTACAAAAGACTATACTCAACAAAACTGGAAAACGTGAATAAAATGGACAACTTCCTAGACAGATACCAGGTACAAAAGTTAAATCAGGATCAGATTAATGATCTTAAAAGTCCCATTTCCCCCAAAGAAATAGAAGCAGTCATTAATAATCTCTTAACGAAAAAAAAAAGCCCAGTACCACATGAGATTAATGCAGAGTTCTATCAGACCTTCAAAGAAGACCTAGTTCCAAATCTCCTCAAACTATTGCACAAAATAGAAACAGAAGGTACTCTACCCAATTCATTCTATGAAGCCACAATTACTCTGATACCTAAACCACACAAAGATCCAACAAAATAAGAGAACTTCATACCAATTTCCCTTATAAATATCGATGCAAAAAATACTCAATAAAATTCTTGCAAACCAAATTCAAGAACACATCAAAAGATCAACCATCATGAACAAGTAGGCAGGGATGGTTTAATATGTGGAAATCTATCAATATACTCCACTATATAAACAAACTCAAAGAAAAAATCACATGATCATCTTGCTAGATGCTGAGAAATCATTTGACAAAATCCAACACCCCTGCATGATAAAAGTCATGGAAAGATCAGGAATTCAAGGCACATACCTAAACATAATAAAAGCAATATACAGCAAACCAATAGCCAACATCAAACTAAATGGAGAGAAACTCAAAGCAATCCCACTAAAATCAGGGACTAAACAAGGCTGCCCACTTTCTCCCTACTTATTCAATATAGTACTTGAAGTCCTAGCCAGAACAATTCGACAACAAAAGGAGATAAAAGGGATACATATTGGAAAGGAAGATGTCAAAATATCACTATTTGCAGATATGATAGTATATATAAGTGACACTAAAATTTCCACCAAAGAACTCCTAAACCTGATAAACAGCTTCAATGCAGTAGCTGGATATAAAATTAACTCAAATAAATCAGTGACCTTTCACTACACAAAGGATAAATAGGCTGAGAAAGAAATTAGGGAAACAACACCCTTCACAATAGTCACAAAAATATTAAATACCTTGGTGTGACTCTAACTAAGGAAATGGAAGATCTGTATACCATGAACCTCAAGTCTCTGAAGAAAGAAATTGAAGATTATCCCAGAAAATGGAAAGATCTCCCATGCTCATGGATTGGCAGAATTAATGTAGTCAAAATGGCCATTTTGCCAAAAGCAATCTACAGATTCAATGCAACCCCCATCAAAATTCCAACTCAATTCTTCACTGAGTTAGAAAGGGCAATTTGCAAATTCATCTGCAATAGCAAAACACCTAGGATAGCAAAAACTTTTCTTAACAATAAAAGAACCTCTGGTGGATTCACCATGCCTGACCTCAACCTGTACTACAGAGCAAATGTGATAAAAACTGGATGTTACTGGTGCCGCTACAGACAGGGAGATCAATGGAATAAAATTGACAACCCAGCAATGAACCCACACACCTATGGTCACTTTATCTTTGACAAGGGAGCTAAAAACCTTCCAGTGGAAAAAAGACAGCATTTTCAACGAACTGTGCTGGTACAATTGGCAGTTATCATGTAGAAGAATGCAAATTGATGCATTCTTATCTCCTTGTACAAATCTCAAGTCTAAGTGCATCAAAGACCTCCCCTGAAACCAGAGACACTGAAATTTATAGAGGAAAAATTTGGGAAAAGTCTCGAAGATATGGGCACATGCATAAATTCCTAAACAGAACAGCAATGGCTTGTGCTGTAAGATCAAGAATCAACAAATGGGACCTCATAAAATTGCAAAGCTTCTGTAAGGCAAAAGATACTGTCAATAGACAAAAAGGCCACCAACAGATTGGGAAAGGATTTTTACCAATCCTAAATCTGAGAGGGGACTAATATCCAATATTTACAAACAGCTCAAGAATCTAGACTCCAGAAATTCAAATAACCCCATTAAAAAATGGGTTACAGAGCTAAACAAATAATTCTCAAGTGAGGAATATAGAATGGCTGAGAAGCAACTGAAAAAAATGTTCAATACCCTTAGTCACCAGGGAAATGCAAATCAAAACAACCTTGAGATTCCACCTCATACCAGTCAGAATGGCTAAGATCAAAAATTCAGGTGACAGCAGATGATGGCTAGGATGTGGAGAAAGAGGAACACTCCTCCATTGTTGGTTGGATTGCAAGATTTTACAACCATTCTGGAAATCAGTCTGTTGGTTCCTCAGAAATTTAGACATAGTACTACTGGAAGATCCAGCAATTCCTCTCCTGTGCATATACCGAGAAGATGTCCCAACCGGTAAGAAGGACACATGCTCCACTATGTTCATAGCAGTCTTATTTGCAATAGCCAGAAGCTGGAAAGAACCCAGATGTTCTTCAGCAGTGGAATGGATACAGAAAATGTGGTACGTTTACAGTGGAGTACTACTCAGCTATTAAAAACAATGAATTTATGAAATTCTTGGGCAAATGGATGTATCTGGATGATATCATCCTGAGTGAAGTAACCCAATCACAAAAGAAGTCACTAGATATGCACTCATTGATAAGTGAATATTAGCTTAGATACTTAGAATACCCAAGATACAATTTGCAAAGCACATGAACTCAAGAAGAAGTAATACCAACGTGTGGATACTTCTTTCCTACTTAGAATAGGGAACAAAATACCCATGGAAGGACTTACAGAAACAAAGTATGGAGCTAAGATGAAATGATGGACCATTCAGACACTAACCCACCCGGGGATCCATCCCATAATCAGCCACCAAATACAGACACTATTGCACATGCCAGCAAGATTTTGCTGAAAGGTCCCTGGTATAGCTGTCTCCTGTGAGTCTATGCCAGTGCCTGGCAAACATGGAAGTGGATGCTCACAGTCATCTATTGGATGGAATTCAGGGCCCCCAATGGAGGAGCTAGAGAAAGTGTCCAAGGAGCTGAAGGGGTCTGCAACCCTATAGGTGGAACAACAATATGAACTAACTAGTACCCCCAGATCTTGTGTCTCTAGCTGCATATGTAGCAGATGATAGCCTATTCGGCCATCATTGGGAAGAGAGGCCCCTTGGTCTTGCAAACTTTATATGCTCCAGTACAGGGTAACACCAGGGCCAATAAGTGGGAATGGGTGGGTAGGGGAGTTGGGCAGATAGGAGAGGATATAGGGGACTTTTTGAATAGCATGTGAAATGTAAATGAAGAAAATATCTAATAAAAAAGGAAAAAATAACTCAAATTGGCACTTGAGAACTAGGGTAAACTCCCTTGTGCCAAATCCTATGACTATTCTTTAAGTCCTTGTATCAGTGACCTTTAGTCAAAACTAATATTACAAAATATATGAAAAAGAGAGCTACCTGTGTTTAAATTTCAAAAATAATCATCCCTGAGATTACATTGATGCTACCCAAAGGGAATTTGTTACTCAATGTCTGTGACTGCCCATGGGGGTCATCTAATCCTCCACATCAATGATGTGAATATTGAAAATGTCTAAGATTCGTATCATTAATTATTTTTACATCTTGCAATTGTAACCATGATGGCTGATGAACTCAGGTTGGTTGAAAAGCTGACATTTTTGGAAGAAACCCAAAATCCAAGTGAACTTTGGTTGAGGATGTCAGTAGACTTTACGTGTTGAATGAAAACAGGGAAGATATGACATCTATTTTTTAACCTTCAGGGGATGCTTGACAAAATAAGGTGTTTGGGAACAGAATTGTAACCAGGGTGAGAAATGGCTTTTCTACTATGATCAATGAGTGAACATGCTATACTCTTTTTTTTCCATTTTTATTAGGTATTTAGCTCATTTACATTTCCAATGCTATACCAAAAGTCCCCCATACCCACCCCCCCACTCCCCTAACCACCCACTCCCCCTTTTTGGCCCTGGCATTCCCCTGTACTGGGGTATATAAAGATTTCAAGTCCAATGGGCCTCTCTTTGCAGTGATGGCCAACTAGGCCATCTTTTGATACATATGCAGCTAGAGAAAAGAGCTCCGGGGTACTGCTTAGTTCATATTGTTGTGCCACCTATAGGGTTGCAGTTCCCTTTAGTTCCTTGCGTGCTTTCTCTAGTTCCTCCATTGGGGGCCCTGTGGTCCATTGAATAGCTGACTGTGATCATCCACTTCTGTGTTTGCTAGGCCCTGGCATAGTCTCACAAGAGACAGCTATATCTGGGTCCTTTCAGCAAAATCTTGCTGGTGTATGCAATGGTGTCAGCGTTTGGAAGCTAATCATGTGATGGATCTCTGGATATGGCAATCACTAGATGGTCCATCCTTTCCTCACACTTCCAAATTTTGTCTCTGTTACTCCTTCCATGGGTGTTTTGTTTCTTATTCTAAGAAGGGGCAAAGTGTCCACACTTTGGTCTTCGTTCTCTTGAGTTTAATGTGTTTACCAAATTGTATCTTATATCTTGGGTATCCTAAGTTTCTGGGCTAATATCCACTTATCAGTGAGTACATATTGTGAGAGTTCCTTTGTGATTGGGTTACCTCACTCAGGATGATGCCCTCCAGGTCCATCCATTTGGCTAGGAATTTCATAAATTCATTCTTTTTAAGAACTGAGTAGTACTCCATTGTGTAAATGTACCACATTTTCTATATCCATTCCTCTGTTGAGGGGCATCTGGGTTCTTTCCAGCTTCTGGCTATTATAAATAAGGCTGCTATGAACATAGTGGAGCATGTGTCCTTCTTACCGGTTGGGACATCTTCTGGATATATGCCCAGAAGAGGTATTGCTGGATCTTCCGGTAGTACTATGTCCAATTTTCTGAGGAAACGCCAGAATGATTTCCAGAGTGGTTGTACAAGCTTGCAATCCCACCAACAGTGGAGGAGCGTTCCTCTTTCTCTACATCCTCGCCAGCATCTGCTGTCACCTGAATTTTTCATCTTAGCCATTCTGACTGGTGTGAGGTAGAATCTCAGGGTTGTTTTGATTTGCATTTCCCTGATGATTAAGGATGTTGAACATTTTTTCAGGTGCTTCTCTGCCATTCGGTATTCCTAGGGTGAGAAATCTTTGTTCAGTTCTGAGCCCCATTTTTTAATGGGGTTATTTGATTTTATGGAGTCTACCTTCTTGAGTTCTTTACATATATTGGATATTAGTCCCCTGTCCAATTTGGGATAGGTAAAGATCCTTTCCCAATCTGTTGGTGGTCTTTTTGTCTTATTGACGGTGTCTTTTGCCTTGCAGAAGCTTTGCAATTTTATGAGGTCCCATTTATCGATTCTTGATCTTACAGCACAAGCCATTGCTGTTCTATTCAGGAATTTTTCCCTTGTACCCATATCTTCGAGGCTTTTCCCTACTTTCTCCTCTATAAGTTTCAGTGTCTCTGGTTTTATGTGGAGTTTGTTAATCCACTTAGATTTGACCTTAGATGGGTTTAGTGCAGAGTTCTATCAGACATTCAAAGAAGATCTGGGTGAGAGCACAGGGGTCTGCCCAGCCCAAGAGGTTTCTGCCTCAGGCTCCACGGAAACCACCTTGGTTCTGTGACTCCTCGGAGGGCAGGCTGCACGGGTGAGGGTGTGGAATACAGAGGCCAGCATTTTCTGGGACAGGCAAGAGCCACAGAGCTTCTGAGGCGGCGCCATTTTCGGCTCCAGACAACCGGCCACATTCCTGGCCAAAGCAACACAGCTTCTGGGAAAGATCCTGTTTTGGGCCTTCATCTTCAGCCAGGAGGAGGTCCAAACACCAGATAACTGTGCACCTTCCCTGAAAGAGGAGAGCTTGCCTGCAGAGACTGCTCTGACCACTGAAACTCAGAGGAGAGAGCTAGTCTCCCACGTCTGCTGATAGAGGTTAACAAAATCACCAGAGGAACAATCTCTAAACAAAGACAACTATAACAACTAACTCCAGAGATTGCCAGATGGTGAAAGGTAAACGTAAGAATCCTACTAAAAGAAACCAGGACCACTCACCATCATCAGAACTCAGAACGCCCACTTTGCCCAGTCCAGGGCACCCCAACACACCTGAAAAGAAAGACCTAGATTTAAAAGCATAACTCATGATGATGGTAGAGGACATCAAGAAGGACTTTAATAACTCACTTAAAGAAATACAGGAGAACACTGCTAAAGAGTTACAAGTCCTTAAAGAAAAACAGGAAACCACAACCAAACAGGTAGTAGTCCTTATAGAAAAACAGGAAAACACATCCAAACAGATGATGGAAATGAACAAAACCATACTAGACCTAAAAAAGGAAGTAAACACAATAAAGAAAACCCAAAGTGAGGCAACGCTGGAGATAGAAACCCTAGGAAAGAAATCTGGAACCATAGATGCGAGCATCAGCAACAGAATACAAGAGATGGAATAGAGAATCTCAGGTGCAGAAGATTTCATAGAGAATATTGGCACAACAATCAAAGAAAATGGAAAATGCAAAAAGATCCTAACTCAAAACATCCAGGAAATCCAGGACACAATAAGAAGACCAAACCTACGGATAATAGGAGTGGATGAGAATGAAGATTTTCAACTCAAAGGACCAGCAAACATCTTCAACAAAATTATTGAAGAAAACTTCACAAATCTAAAGAAAGAGATGCCCATGAACATACAAGAAGCCTACAGAACTACAAATAGACTGGACCAGAAGAGAAATTCCTCCCGACACATAATAATCAGAACAACAAATGCACTAAATAAAGATAGAATACTAAAAGCAGTAAGGGAAAAAGGTCAAGTAACATATAAAGGCAAGCCTATCAGAATTACACCAGATTTTTCACCAGAGACTATGAAAGCCAGAAGAGCCTGGACAGATGTTATACAGACACTAAAAGATCACAAATTCCAGCCCAGGCTACTATACCCAGCCAAACTCTCAATTACCATAGATGGAGAAACCAAAGTACTCCAAGACAAAACTAAATTCACCCATTATCTCTCCACGAATCCAGCCCTTCAAAGGATAATAACAGAAAAAAAAGCCAATACAAGGACAGGAACCACGCCCTAGAAAAAACAAGAAGGTAATCCCTCAACAAAACTAAAAGAACACAGCCACAAGAACAGAATGCTAACTCTAACAACAAAAATAACAGGAAGCAACAATTACTTTTCCTTAATATCTCTTAATATCAATGGACTCAACTCCCCAATAAAAAAACATAGACTAACAAACTGGCTACACAAACAAGACCCAACATTTTGCTACTTACAGGAAACTCATCTCAGAGAAAAAGATAGACACTACCTCAGAATGAAAGGCTGGAAAACAATTTTTCAAGTACATTGTATGAAGAAACAAGCTGGAGTAGCCATTCTAATATCTAACAAAATCCACTTCCAACCCAAAATAATCAAAAAAGACAAGGAGGGGCACTTCATTCTCATCAAAGGTAAAATCCTCCAAGAGGAACTTTCAATTCTGAATATCTATGCTCCAAATACAAGGGCAGCCACATTCATTAAAGACACTTTAGTAAAGCGCAAAGCACACACTGCACCTCACACAATAATAGTGGGAGACTTCAACACACCACTTTCACCAATGGACAGATCATGGAAACAGAAACTAAACAGGGACACAGTGAACCTAACAGAAGTGATGAAACAAATGGACTTAACAAGAGGAGAAAGTGGGGAAAAGCCTTGAAGATATGGGCACAGGGGAAAAATTCCTGAACAGAATAGCAATGGCTTGTGCTGTAAGATCGAGAATTGACAAATGGGACCTAATGAAACTCCAAAGTTTCTGCAAGGCAAAAGACACCGTCAATAAGACAAAGAGACCACCAACAGATTGGGAAAGGATCTTGACCTATCCTAAATCAGATAGGGGACTAATATCCAACATATATAAAGAACTCAAGAAGGTGGACTTCAGAAAATCAAATAACCCCATTAAAAAATGGGGCTCAGAACTGAACAAAGAATTCTCACCCTAGGAATACCGAATGGCAGAGAAGCACCTGAAAAAATGTTCAACATCCTTAATCATCATGGAAATGGAAATCAAAACAACCCTGAGATTCTACCTCACACCAGTCAGAATGGCTAAGATCAAAAATTCAGGTGACAGCAGATGCTGGCGAGGATGTGGAGAAAGAGGAACACTCCTCCATTGTTGGTGGGATTGCAGGCTTGTACAACCACTCTGGAAATCCGTCTGGTGGTTCCTCAGAAAATTGGACATAGTACTACCGAAGGATCCAGCAATACCTCTCCTGGGCATATATCCAGAAGATGCCCCAACTGGTAAGAAGGACACATGCTCCACTATGTTCATAGCAGCCTTATTTATAATAGCCAGAAGCTGGAAAGAACCCAGATGCCCCTCAACAGAGGAATGGATACAGAAAATGTGGTACATCTACACAATGGAGTACTACTCAGCTATTAAAAAGAATGAATTTATGAAATTCCTAGCCAAATGGATGGACCTGGAGGGCATCATCCTGAGTGAGGTAACACATTCACAAAGGAACTCACACAATATGTACTCACTGATAAGTGGATATTAGCCCAAAACCTAGGATACCCAAGATATAAGATACAATTTCCTAAACACATGAAACTCAAGAAAAATGAAGACTGAAGTGTGGACACTATGCCCCTCCTTAGAAGTGGGAACAAAACACCCTTGGAAGGAGTTACAGAGACAAAGTTTGGAGCTGAGATGAAAGGATGGACCATGTAGAGACTGCCTTATCCAGGGATCCACCCCATAATCAGCATCCAAACGATGACACCATTGCATACACTAGCAAGATTTTATCGAAAGGACCCAGATGTAGCTGTCTCTTGTGAGACTATGCCGGGGCCTAGCAAACATAGAATTGGATGCCCACAGTCAGCTAATGGATGGATCACAGGGCTCCCAATAGAGGAGCTAGAGAAAGTACCCAAGGAGCTAAAGGGATCTGCAACCCTATAGGTGGATCAACATTATGAACTGACCAGTACCCCGGAGCTCTTGACTCTAGCCGCATATGTATCAAAAGATGGCCTAGTTGGCCATCACTGGAAAGAGAGGCCCATTGGACACACAAACTTTATATGCCCCAGAACAGGGGAACACCAGGGCCAAAACGGGGGAGTGGGCGGGTAGGGGAGAGGGGGTGGGTGGGTATGGGGGACTTTTGGTATAGCATTGGAAATATAAATGAGCTAAATACCTAATAAAAATGGAAAGAAAAAAAAAAGAAAAAAAAAACAAATGGACTTAACAGATATCTACAGAACATTTTATCCTAAAACAAAAGGATATACCTTCTTCTCAGCACCTCACGGTACCTTCTCCAAAATTGACCACATAGTTGGTCACAAAACAAGCCTCAACATATACAAAAATATTGAAATTGTCCCATGCATCCTATCAGATCACCATGGACTAAGGCTGATCTTCAATAACAAAATAAATAATAGAAAGCCAACATTCACGTGGAAACTGAACAACACTCTTCTCAATGATACCTTGGTCAAGGAAAGAATAAAGAAAGAAATTAAGGACTTTTTGGAGTTTAATGAAAATGAAGCCACAACATACCCAAACTTATGGGACGCAATGAAAGCATTCCTACGAGGAAAACTCATAGCTCTGAGTGCCTCCAAAAAGAAACTAGAGATTGCACACATTAGCTGCTTGACAACGCACCTAAAAGCTCTAGAACAAAAGGAAGCAAATTCACCCAAGAGGAGTAGAAGGCAGGAAATAATCAAACTCAGGGGTGAAATCAACCAAGTGGAAACAAGAAGAACTATTCAAAGAATCAACCAATGAAGGAGCTGGTTCTTTGAGAAAATCAACAAGATATATAAACCCTTAGTCAGACTCACTAGAGGGCACAGGGAAAGCATCCTAATTAACAAAATCAGAAATGAAAAGGAAGACATAACAACAGATCCTGAAGAAATCCAAAACACCATCAGATCATTCTACAAAAGGCTATACTCAACAAAACCAGAAAACCTGGAAGAAATGGACAAGTTTCTAGACAAATACCAGGTACCAAAGCTAAATCAACAGTCCTATAACCCCTAAAGAAATAGAAGCAGTCATTAATAGTCTCCCAGCCCAAAAAAAAAAAAAAAAACAAAAAAAAAACCCAGAACCAGATGTGTTTAGTGCAGAGTTCTAAGAGAACTTCAAAGAAGACCTAATTCCAGTTCTTCACAATCTATGCCAGACCTAAAACTGTACTACAGAGCAATTGTGATCAAAACTGCATGGTACTGGTATACTGACAGACAAGTAGACCAATGGAACAGAATTGAAGACCCAGAGATGAACCCACACACCTATGGTCACTTGATCTTTATTAAGAGAGCTAAAACCATCCAGTGGAAAAAAGACAGCATTTTCAAAAAATGGTGCTGGCACAACTGGCGGTTATATTGTAGAAGAATGCGAATTGATCCATTTCTATCTCCTTGTACTAAGGTCAAATCTAAGTGGATTAAGGAGCTCCACATAAATCCAGTGACACTAAAACTTATAGAGGAGAAAGTAGGGAAAAGCCTCGAAGATATGGGTACAGGGTAAAATTCCTGAATAGAACAGCAATGGCTTGTGCTGTAAGATTAAGAATTGATAAATGGGACCTCATAAAATTGCAAAGCTTCTGCAAAGCAAAAGACACCGTCAATAAGACAAAAAGGCCACCAACAGATTGGGAAAGGATCTTTACCTATCCCAAATCAGATAAGAGACTAATATCCAATATATATAAAGAACTCAAGAAGGTGGACTCCATAAAATCAAATAACCCCATTAAAAAATGGGGCTCAGAGCTGAACAAAGAATTCTCACCCTAGGAATACCGAATGGCAGAGAAGCACCTGAAAAAATGTTCAACATCCTTAATCATCAGGGAAATGCAAATCAAAACAACCCTGAGATTCCACTTCACTCCAGTCAGAATGGCTAAGATCAAAAACTCAGGTGACAGCAGATGCTGGTGAGGATGTGGAGAAAGAGGAACACTCCTCCATTGTTGGTGGGATTGCAAGCTTGTACAACCACTCTGGAAATCAGTCTGGCGTTTCCTCAGAAAATTGGACATAGTACTACCGGAGGATCCCGCAATACTTCACCTGGGCATATATCCAGAAGATGTCCCAACCGGTAAGAAGGACACATGCTCCACTATGTTCATAGCAGCCTTGTTTATAATAGCCAGAAGCTGGAAAGAACCCAGATGCCCCTCAACAGAGCAATGGATACAAAAAATGTGGTACATTTACACAATGGAATACTACTCAGCTATTAAAAAATGAATTTATGAAATTCCTAGGCAAATGGACAGACCTGGAGGGTATCATCCTGAGTTAGGTAACCCAATCACAAAGGAACTCACACAATATGTACTCACTGATAAGTGGATATTAGCCCAGAAACTTAGGATACCCAAGATATAAGATATAACTTGCCAAATGCATGAAATTCAAGAAGAACGAAGACCAAAGTGTGTACACTTTACCCTTTCTTAGAAATGGGAATAAAACACCCATGGAAGGAGTTACAGAGACAAAATTTGGAGCTGTGATGAAAGGATGGACCATCTATTGATTGCCATATGCAGGGATCCATCCCATAATCAGCTTCCAAATGCTGACACTATTGCATACACTAGCAAGATTTTGCTGAAAGGACCCAGATATAGCTCTCTCTTGTGAGACTATGCCGGGGCCTAGCAAACACAGAAGTGGATGATCACAGTCAGCTATTGGATGGGTCACACGGCCCACAATGGAGGAGCTAGAGAAATTACCCAAGGAGCTAAAGGGAACTGCAACCCTATAGGTGGAACAACAATATGAACTAACCAGTACCCTGGAGCTCTTGTCTCTAGCTGCATATGTATTAAAAGATGGTCTAGTTGGCCATCACTGCAAAGAGAGGCCCATTGGACTTGCAAACTTTATATGCCCCAGTGTAGGGGAATGCCAGGGCCAAAAAGGGGGAGTGGATGTGTAGGTAATTGGGGGTGGGTGGGTATGGGGGATGTTTGGGATAACATTGAAAATGTATATGAGGAAAATACCTAATTAAAAAAAAAGAAATGTTAAAAAAAGAAGTTCTAATCCCAGTTCTTCACAAACTATTCCACAAAATAGATACAGAAGGTACTCTAACCAACTCATTCTATGAAGCCATAATTACTCTGATACCTAAACCACAAAAAGACCCCACAAAGATAGAGAACTTCAGACCAATATCCCTTATGAATATTGATGCAAAAATCCTCAATAAAGTTCTTGTTAACCGAATCCAAGAACACATCAAAACAATCATCCATCCTGACCAAGTAGGTTTCATCCCAGGGATGCAGGGATGGTTCAATATATGGAAATCCATCAATGTAATCCAGTATATAAACAAACTCAAAGACAAAAACCACATGATCATCTTGTTAGATGCTGAGAAAGCATTCGACAAAATCCAACACCCATTCATGATAAAAGTCTTGGAAAGATCAGGAATTCAAGGCCCATACCTAAACATGATAAAAGCAATCTACAGCAAACCAGTAGCCAGCATCAAAGTAAATGCTTGAAGCAATCCCACTAAAATCAGGGACTAGACAAGGCTGTCCACTCTCTCCCTACCTATTCAACATTGTACTTGAAGTCCTAGCCAGAGCAATTAGACAACAAAAGGAGATCAAGGGGATACAAATTGGAAAGGAAGAAGTCAAAATATCACTTTTTGCAGATGATATGATAGTATATATACGTGACCCTAAAAATTCCACCAGAGAACTCCTAAGCCTGATTAAACAGCTTCAGTGAAGTAGCTGGATATAAAATTAACTCACACAAGTCAATGGCCTTTCTCTACACAACTGACAAACAGGCTGAGAAAGAAATTAGGGAAACAACACACTTCTCAATAGCCACAAATAATATAAAATACCTCGGCATGACTCTAACTAAGGAAGTGAAAGATCTGTATGACAAGAACTTCATGTCTCTGAAGAAAGAAATTAAAGAAGATCTCAGAATGGAAAGATCTCCCATTCTCATGGATCACCAGGATCAATATAGTAAAAATGGCTATCTTGTCAAAAGCAATCTACAGATTCAATGCAATCCCCATCAAAATTCCAACTCAATTCTTCAACGAATTAGAAAGGGCAATCGGCAGATTCATCTGGAATAACAAAAAACCTAGGATAGCAAAAACTCTTCTCAAGGATAAAAGAACCTCTGGTGGAATCACCATGCTTGACCTAAAGCTGTAATACAGAGTAATTGTGATAAAAACTGCATGGTACTGGTATAGCGACAGACAAGTAGACTAATGGAACAGAATTTAAGACCCAGAGATGAACCCACACACCTATGGTCACTTGATCTTTGACAAGGGAGCTAAAACTATCCAGTGGAAAAAAGACAGCATTTTCAACAAATGGTGCTGGCACAACTGGCTGTTATCATGTAGAAGATTGCGAATTGATACATGCTATACTCTTAAGAGATAAAAGGAGGCTGGCGAGATGGCTCAGAAATTATGAGGACTGGCTGCTCTTCCAGAGGACCCCATGGTCAATTCCCAGCACCCAAATAGCAGCTCACATTTTTTCTGTTACTCCAATTTGAGGGGATCTGATACATTCAAGCAGAGATGCAAGCAAAGCATCAATGAACATGAATAATTTTTTAAAATCATCAATTTTTTTTAAGAAAAGAGATAAACGGCATATCAGAGTGCTCAAAATAGGCAGAATTCAAATACACAAGGATCATGGAGTGTGTTAAAGGAAACTTTGAAGAGACAAAAGAATACTAAGAACTGATCCCATATCCCTACATTCCATGTGTGTGTTTATTCAAATTATACTGGCAATGATCTTGTACTAGAGGTGAAGATAGAGGTGGAAAATGAACTCAAAATTCTACAAAGCTAAGGACAAAACAATAGCGACTAAGTTATAATTTTATAATCTTGAATAACCTGTAGAGGTGTCCTATTTATGATTTGTTTGTATTTAAAGTTTAAACTTAATTAGCCACGTACTACACCACATTTTGTAGAATTCATGATTCCTACCTAACTCTTAGCCTCCTGGGAGGCCAGACAACCTCTTGACCATATCTTTGTATTTCTACCTCAATTTGTACTGTTCTTAAACACAGTAATATCTTTCTACTTAAATATGCTCACCACCACTCTCCTGAAGGCAATTTTACTTCCACCTGTCCTACATCGACAGCTTTGTACAGAGGTGTAATATGACCAAGGCTCTAGTGTTGATACAGGTACTATTATTGGCTTTCTTCCTCTAGACTGGACCTGAAGCCCTTTTACCTCTTCTTATTACTGGTTTGCCCATTCTATATCTCTTCTCTCTCTTCCCTGAGCAGATGTTGAAGTACCAACAAACCATCTGGCCCAAACAGTGAGGGTTAAGGTACAAATTGGAGCTGTAGCACTTCTAATCTAGCATGACAGTTTGTACTGATCAGGTTAATGGGGATAATTTCTCTTTGGCTTGTACAGAGACGTGAAAATTTAATCTGATTTGCTATTAATTAGTCTGTCCAATCATTAACATAATGTTTCACTAAATACAGAAAGAAAAAGAATAATTCTTATTGCACAGGCAAGTACATCAACCAGAGCTCAGAAATAGAAAAGTATTGCCTTTTGGGTACAGCAGAAAAGCTGTACTGCCAATGGGACCAGGACCCACGCTTCGACATGTTTCTTAGTATTAGGGATAGGTTATCTTGCACCATATGCAGTCTTCTAGTTCTGGGAAGAAATACACACCTTTGCAAAATGATTAATTGTCAATGGATCGTAGAGTATACTGTGGTTTGGAAAACAGAGTGGAATGATTTGACCCTCAATGAGATTAAATAATCACATCTTGAATGAGAGTAGTATAATGCTTTATCAAACAAATGAAATGATTTTAGATGGCTCTTTTTTATTCTTTTGTTAACAACTATTTATGGAACAAATAATTCTGTGATAAGTTTTGTGCTTGGTGATAGAGTTATAGAAGTCAAATACAGCTGACATGAATCATGCCTTGGTGAAATTTTGATGCAGGTAGATGATATATACCTATTTGTATATATATATATGTGTGTGTGTTCATGTTATATTCGTATACTTATTTAACTGTAATTGTGATAATATATAGTGAAAATTCAGAGTTCTCTAAAAGCATATATGTGAAGATTTGGGTGGTATCCAATGAATTATCTATATTAAGAGTCATGGTACTGGCTGTGATGGGAGCATGCTTGTAATCCCAGAATTTTGGAGGTAGAGGGATAAGTATTGCTATGAATTTCAGAGCAATGTTGACTACATTATATCATATTTAATTTAATAAAGGAAAGAATGAACAAAAAATAAAGCAGGAAATAAGAGAGAAGGAAGGAGACAGAAAACGTAATGTGTGGACGTTTTGAGGCCAATGGCTTTGAGGAACATAACATAGAGAGATAGGAGTTTGGTGAGCCAAAACTGAGAGTTTGGCTAGAGTTACAAATTCTTTTTCATTATTATTATTTTATTGGATATTTTCTTCATTTACATTTCAAATGTTATCCCCTTCCCCAGTATAACCCCCAAAACCCCTATCCCATCCTCCCTCCCCCTGCTTCTATGAAGGTGTTCCCCTACCCACCCACTCCTGCCTCCCAATCTTCACATATCTCCTCTACTGGGGCATCAAACCTTCACAGGACCAATGGTCTCTTCTTCAATTGATGCCTGACAAAGCCATCCTCTGCTACATATGCAGCTGGACCCATGGGTCCCTCCATGTTTACTCTGGTTGGTGGTTTAGTCCCTGAGAGCTCTAGGGGTGTATGGTTGGTCGATATTGTTGTTCATTCTACGGGGTTGAAAACCCCTTCAGCTCCTTCAGTGCTCAGTCCAATGGTTGGCTGCAAGCATTCACCTCTGTATTTGTCAAACTCTGGCAGAGCCTCTCAGGAGATAGCTATATCAGGCTCCTGTCAGTACTTCTTGCCATCCACAACAGTGTCTGGGCATGGCTCTCCAGGTAGATCAATCTCTGGATGGCCTTTTCTTCAGTCTCTGGCCGAAACTTTGTCTCTGTATTTGCTCCTGTGAGTATTTTGATCCCCCTCATAAAAAGGACTGAAGCATTGACAGCTTGCTCTTCCTTCTTCTTGAGCTTCATGTGGTCTCTGAATTGCCAGACACTACAAAGAAACCTGATGTCTGTCAACAGAGGATTGGATACAGAAAATGTGATACATTTATACAATGGAGTATTACTCAGCTATTTAAAAGAATGAATTCATGAAACTCTTAGGTAAAAGGATAGAACTAGAAAATATCATCCTGAGTGAGGTGATATCACAAAAGAACACACATGGTATGTAGTCACTGATAAGTGGATATTAGCTCAAAAGCTAGGATTACCCAAGGTACAATTCACAGTCCACATGAAGCTCAAGAAGAATGATAAATTCTTAAGCCAGGGGTAAGGTGGAGATAGACTAAATGTTTGGAGATCTTGTAACAGGTGTCTTTGCTGATCACTTCCATGAAACATTTGGGCTTTATCCTAGGGGCAAAGGAAAGCTATAAAAATTTCTAGGTTTAGTTAATATGGGGGCAGTAGTAATTTTTAATCTTTCCCAGTAGCAAGCACACTAAACGAATTTTTCAGCTAGTTTCAAAAACACTTGTGTGTGGCTAGAGCAGATGAGGCATTTCCACTGTGCATCTGAGCAGAAGGCAGCACCCCTGAGAGACTGAACACTAATTACAATTCTACTCTAGATCCAGGTTTTAACCACAAGGAGTGTGTTCTGCAGGCTCTATTTCATAATTGAGGGTAATTACAAGAAGTTAAAATTAGATTAGAGACTATTAGGCCCAGTACAACAGGGAGCTCTGTGGGGGGCCGGGAAGGGAGTAGGAAGAACTAAGATCTAAGAAAGTCTTTCCCAAACTGCTTGGCATTCTTGGGCTCATTGTGTAAGTGGAAGTTTGGCATGGCTGGCCTGCTTTTGGTGTTTCTAGAGGTAGCACAAGAAAGGACAGCAAGGGGCAGAGTTGATATTACTCAGTTGGAGGTGCCTCTGGGAGAAAGTAAGGATGGCCACGATACCAAAAAATGGTGTAAGAAGAAAAGGGATTTTTAAAAAATGTATAATCAGTGTATGCAGAAAGTATGTGTTATTTCACTTTATCTAACACAAATCCATTGTTTTGACTAGTCATTGATTGACTTAATCAACAAGTGATTATTTGCAACTGTTCTGTGTGGATTGCTATGATAGGAGAATTTTAGAGGAATAAGGACGTATCCCTGAGACATAGATACAGTAGTTTCTCTTGTTCAATGAATGAAGTGTGGTCAGCCTTGAAATTATGTATGTTTATTCTTGGTAGTGTGTATGTATATATGTATACATGTATATGTATGTGTATACATGTATATGTGTATATGTATACATACACACCACCAACAAGAATGTACTTGGCAAGATGTATTTATGTGTATTGGTGCATATGCAAAATACATACATATGCACACACATATGTGTATATATGTATATATATATGTATATATATATATATATAAAACAATAGTAAAGAAAATTCAGCTGACAACTTAAGAAAGGGGGTGGGACATGTTAGGAGTTCAAGGGAAGGTAGGTGATGTTATGTTGAAGGGAGGAAAGGGAGAGGGGAAACATGATGCAATTCTATTTCAAAGAGAAACATACTTTTCAAAAAAGAGTGATAAGGACAATGGTGCTCCAGACTTTGAGAGATTTAACTGTTCAAATGAGTCAAGTAGTCAATAGCTGCACTAGCATTTTATCAGTAGAAAATCAGATGATCTAAAGAAAGAAGACAATGTAAGCTACAGTAGTTGGAATGTGGATGAAATTCAAGGCAAGATACAGTGAAGGGCCTTGCTAGGGAGAAGCTAAGGGAAGATAATAGGAAGTCCTGAAGGATGAAGAAAAATGGATATAGCACAATGACTGTGTCTATGTGTGAAGTGTGGAGAGATTCTTGAAGGTATTGGCATGTGGATACATACAGACATGGGTAGGTAATTTAACCAGGAAACCTTTATGCCAACAAATAATTCTATCATCTTCTCTCATAAACATAGAAAAAGCAAGCAAGAAAGGAAGAAGCATTTATGGCATGAAGCTGTTGTTGCAAGCTGGGTCTTTTTAATGATTGACACATAAATTGTACACAATAGCAGGTTTCATGTGGCATCTACATATGTATGCATAATGTAATTTGATCATCTTTACCCTTTATTCTCTCACCCATGCTCCCTTTGAGCCCTGCTTTCTCCTTAGTACACTCTTCTATTTTAAAACCATTTTAATATCTAGGCTCCATATATGAGAAAAGACATGATGTCTTTCTCAGTCTTAGTTATTGAGAGTTTCCAAATCCATCTCCGTCTAGTTTTTGTTAACAATATAAGTTTGGCTTTCTTTAGACTGAAAAATTCTCTCTCTCTCTCTCTCTCTCTCTCTCTCTCTCTCTCTCTCTCTCTCTCTCTCTCTCTCTCTCTCTTGTGTTATATGTGTATGCATGTACACAAATGTGTATCTATATGAGTCAATATTATATTTTGTCTATTTTGTAGTTGATAGGCAGGAAGGTTGACTTTATATCTTGGTTCTTGTGAATGATCAAGTTTGATGTTTCTACTTTCCTCTTAAAAGGAAACAATGCATGACAGAGTAGCCTGGTAGAGTTATATCTATCTTGATATATCTACTTGTTCTTTTCAGGACATCAACTGAAACATTAGTCTGTAAAAACTGAAGGGAAAAATCTCTCCTCTGCTACTGATTTCCCTGGAAGAAGGGAAGAGCATTTGTTTGAAACCCCAAGTTGTCAATCAAGTTCCTGACCCCCTCAAAAGAAGCACAAGCTCATGGGGAAAGGATGCTCTGGGGATGCAGAAGGCCATTAGGTTTTCATTGGATGCTTCCACTTACTCAGGAGTTTCTGCACTGCCTTCTTAACATCCTTGTTTCTCAAGCTGTACACAATGGGGTTGACCATGGGGGTGACCACAGTGTAGAGCAATGAGAAGACCTTGTTTAGGGCCGTGGCCTGAGTTGCTGTGGGTATGGCATACACTGTTCCCAAAGTTCCATAGTACAGAGAGACCACGATGAGGTGGGAGGAGCATGTGGAAAAGGCTCGTTGCTTTCCTGCAGCTGATGGCATCCTGAAGACAGCAACAACAATGTTTATATAGGAGGCTACAGTGAGCAAGAAGGGTCCCATGGTGACAAAGGAGGCCATGAGGAAAGTAGTTCTTTTTACTTCCGTGGGATCAGAACAAGCCAGCTTCAGCACAGGGGCAAGGTCACAAAAGAAATGATCAATCTCATTGGATGCACAGAACTGGAGCTGGAAAGTCATTGTGACAGTAACAACAGGTGTTAGAAACCCACCCACCCAAGACCCACCTGCAAGCAAGAAACATGTGTGGAAGTTCATGAGAGATGGGTACCGAAGTGGGCTGCAGATAGCAAGGTATCGGTCATAAGACATGCTTGCCAGGAGAAAACACTCAACTACTGCCATGGAGCCAAAGAAATAAAACTGAGCCACACAGCCTGTAAAAGAAATTGCCTCTGGACCAGAGAGAAGGGTCTTCAGCATCTTAGGAGCAATGGAAGTTGTATACCAGATCTCAAGGAAAGAGAAGTTGGACAAAAAGAAATACATGGGAGTTTGGAGGCTGTGGTCACTGGAAGTAACTGTAAGGATGAGAATATTCCCCATTAAGGTCATTATGTAGATTCCAAGAAACATTCCAAAAAGGAAAAACTGTAACCCATGGAGGCTTCCAAATCCCAGAAGGAGAAATTCTTTGATTGCAGTCAGATTACCCATATCTATGAGATTTGGGCTCATGATCTGAGGAGAAGAAATATAAACAACTGGCAAAAGAGCAAACATACTGGAAAGGAGCAGGACCACCATGTATCCTGTGTAGTACAGAAAGCCTTGTCTCCTTCCTGCTAGGGGCCATTCTGTATATGGGGTACTAGGCAGATTTGCCCAGCAGCACCGGGTTCCTTCTTTTTTTCTCTTGATGATGAAATAATAGTGAAGAAGTGACCAAAAGGAGGAGAGGCTTATTTGGCTTATGGCTTGAGGGAGGCAGTTCTTTGTGATAGGGGAAAGCATAGCATCAGGCTACTCTATGGTGGCCTGAACATGTGGCTGGGATGCACCTCTTACCTCTTTGTATTTCAGTGGGCTTGGAAGCACAAATGGGATAGGAAATCCTATAAAATGTAAGGACTGCTTCAAGTTACCCACTTTCTCCAATGAGACTCCATGTCCTAAAGTTTCTACAACCTTCCTCTTTTTTAAAAATATTTTTATTAGGTATTTTCCTCATTTACATTTCCAATGCTATCCCAAAAGTCCCCCATACCCTCCCCCCTACTCCCCTACCCACTCACTCCCACTATTCAGTCCTGGCATTCCCCTGTACTGGGGCATATAAAGTTTGCAAGTCCAATAGTTCTACAAGATAGGAATTCAGTGTTGAAACACATGAGTTTATGTAGGACATTTCTCATTCGACCCAAAATGCTTGTAAAGGGATCTCAAGTTAAGGATCCCTTAAGAAAGAGTGACTCCAATGTTTCTTTTCCACTTGTTTTCTTTGACATAATTGCTGCTAAATCCACCTTTGCCGGTCTCCCAGTAGGAAGCACACAGAATATAACGGTAACACTGAGCAGCAGCTTCTCTTAACAATATTACCTGAACTTCTAAAACAATATTAAAGACTCAATAGAAAAGTGAATCCCAAATCTTAAAATAACAGTAAGTCAGACAAGTCTTTCCTCCTGCATCCCTCATCATGGTGGATTTCACTAATATCACTGGAAGGAGGAGGCAAATTCAGAATTATTTATCTAAATTACCAATAAGAAAAATAAGAGTTTCTGCTGGGCTCTGTGGATATCTAGCTGATTGCTTCCATGGCATCAAATTCCTATGGAAATTGGGGGAAAATGTATGTAAAGTCATTCACTGGAAATGTTAGAGAAAAATAATGCTCCATCATTCATAAATGAAAATGACATTCCTGACTCACAAGCAGTAGGATGTGCATTTAAGAGGGTTCCCCCCCCCCCCAGCAGCCAGGATGGGTTAGCAGTGAGTCATAGCTGTAGCTTCCCCTTGCGTACTTGCCCACCATGCTCAAAGACCCTTATTTGTGAAGTGGCTGTCTGATCACAGTGCCTGGGCTATGATAGGATTACAAATTAGTCTGTGCTGTGGCATAAATGAGGTGAAGGTAGGAACCCAGAGGTAGGGGCTTGATTCCATCAGTGTTCAAAGCTGAAGGCTCAGTTTGTGACTAGAAAAGATGGAAGAGCCATCCATCTTTTCGGCTTTGTTTTTGGTAATGACAATGTTTCCTGAAGAGGTTATAAATAATCACATTTTTGTTTTTGCATGTGAAATCATTGTTTAACTGTACTCAACAATCTGGTTATTTAAGAGAATCTTATTAGAATGCTTCTGAAATATGAAGGAATCTTTCATAATTTACTCTTTGCACCAATCCAGATGTTAGTGTATTAGGGTTTTGTCAAGGAAGATCCACTGATACTACAGGAATATAGGACACTTGAACTGCATGAAGTAGCATTGGCAATGATTACAGTGTATAAGGAAAATCAATCAGCAGCTAAGGATGTCCCTGGAGGTGACAGCTGCTTCCTAATTGGGGAATTAAACTGCAGTGTCCTCTTACCATTTTAGCTTGTCTTCAGAGACTGCCAGCCTGCATTCAGAACCAACATTAACATCATTAGATTTTTATCATTCAATCCCAAGTCTCATTAATTAGTAATGGAATAAACTTGATTCCTCCCACTTCGGCTTACAAGCATGTTCTTTGGTGTGTCCAAATTCAAAGGCTTATAGCCTCCCTAAGTCCACTCTTTTATTGCAGTGAAGAGAGATTAACATAGATGCAAAAGAAAAGTTCAGAAGTCTTCTCTGTTTTATTCTCTCACCACATACCTTTGGACACACACATGTTATTGAACTGGTAGTTACTAGAGGTGAAATTATAAGCACAGAAGACCTGGTACCACTCACTATTCATTAAGGATATAGTTTAGTGGTAAAGGTACCCAGTAAATCAATGTTCTCAATCTTCCTAATGCTGTGACCCTTTACTGTAGTTCCTCATGTTATGGGGATCTCCAATCATAAAATTATTTTGTTGCTACTTTATAACTGTAAATTTCCTACTGGTTGCAAAACACAAGTAAATCAAGAAGAGGGAAGACCAATGGGTGGATACTTCATTCCTTCTTAGAATGGGGAACAAAATACCCATGAAAGGAGTTACAGAGACAAAGTTTGGAGCTAAGACAAAAGGATGGACTATCCAGAGACTACCCCACCCAGGGTTCCATCCCATAATCAGCCACCAAACCCAGACACTATTGCATATGCCAGAAAGATTTTGCTGAAGGGACCCTGTTATAGCTGCCACATATGAGGATATGCCAGTACCTGGCAAATACAGAAGTGGATGCTCACAGTCATCTATAAGATGAAACACAAGGCCCCCAATGGAGAAGCTAGAGAAATCACCCAAGAAGCTGAAGGGTCTGCAACCCTATATATAGGTGGAATAACAATATGAACTAACCAATACCACCAGAGCTCATATCTCTAACCACATATGTAGCAGAAGATGGTCTAGTTGGCCATCACTGGGAAGAGAGTCCCCTTGGTATTGAAAACTTTATATGCCCCAGTATAGGGGAATGCCAGGGCCAAGAAGCAGGAGTGGGTGGGTAGAGGAGCAGGGCAGAGGGAGGGTATAGGGAACTTTCGGGATAACAATTGAAATGTATATAAAGAAAATATCTAATAAAAAATAAATTAAAAAAAGAAATAGTAATGTAAATATTTTAGGAGATATAGGTTTGCCAAAGGGATCATAACCACAGGTTGAGAACATTGTGTTAAACAGATGAATTTCTGATGAGTATAAAATGAAATCTGTGATAAGTACTTCGAGAGAGAAATATAGAACCTTGATACAAAGAATAATGTTCAGGAAGGGGTGACATGGTTTTTGTGACATCGCTAGAGAAGATACAAGTGAGGTGAAAGTTACATGTTTATGCTGATATCAGATGTGCAAGAAATATCCTGATATGAGACAATCAGAATGTAACTGGTGAGAGGCAAGAGGCATAAGCTAAAGCTAAGAGGCATAAGCTACTCTAAGCATAAGCTAGAGTAGGGTAAGATGAGCTACCTTTAGGGCTTTTAATCCTATAAGGTATACCATCAAGATGTCCTGTCATTTCTTTGGATATACATATAAAAGTTGGTTTAAGAAATAAAATTTACTGTAAATATAGTCAGAGCAGACATGAAATACAACTATATCCAGCAACTGCATGGATAGACATGTTTTTTCCCAGAGATAGGAAGATCAATTTTCTCTTTCTTAGTACCCCTTGTTCCTAGCACTCTCTCTCTCTCTCTTTCTCTCTCTCTCTCTCTCTCTCTCTCTCTCTCTCTCTCATTTCGAAGATGACACTAAAGGTCAAAAGCTTAGTGATAGACAGGGCTCTAGCTCTGAGAGGTAGAGCTCTTAGTGTGACTAAAAACAAGCTCTTAAGCAAATGCATCACAAATTGCTGTCCTTGTTTCCAAAAACAACCAGGGAAGAGAACGAATAGGTCAGCATAACCTTTATTCACCCTACAAAAATTGCTCAAAGCCCACAGTTAGTAAGTGAATTTCAGGAGTAATCTTGCACATGATGTACAAGAGAGCTCAGTTTGATGGGATTGTCAAATTCTCTTCAAAATGAGCCCCCAACCATCATTAAGGATGACACAATTGCTCAGAACTTCCAATTATCTGTTTTTCCCCCAAAAGGTTCTATTTTATTTCATTTTGCTCTTGCATGAGAGAGGTAGATGACAATGGAATGATTTCAGCCAAGAAAACAATTTTCAGGGGTCAGTTGGAGTCAGAATGCTTTCAGTCTTATTCTTTCTCTTTTCTTCATGGTTGTTTATACTTAGGACCATTAAGAGTGGATGGAAAAATGGTGGTCAGAGATTCTGAAAGATGTACAATTAGAATGATGATTATCCTTGATTCACTAAGTTAGGACAGGAGGTTCAGCTTTCTTTATGGAATTGTTAAGTAAATTCAATGGAAAACAGCTTCTTACCTAACATCTTGCAACACAAAAAAGGTAATTAATCATGTCATCTAGACCCATTCTCTTGGTATTTTCTCAGTCAAGATTCATCTAAGTACAAATATTCCAATGCCATTATAATCATCAAAAGGTAAAATTGTTTGGAAGACAATATAAAATACCCCCAATTCACATCCACCACCTCATAAGATGTTAATGGTCATATAAGTATAATCATATAATCAAAGTGCAGAACCTTAAGTATGGAATCAAAGATTAGCTATAACAGCACAAAGTGACTTCTAGGATCAATTCAGAAGACCCTTTTGGAAAGGAGGGGAGGTAAGGTGGAATTTGAAGAACAACTGAAGGAAGTATACAGTTGCTTGTCTATACCAATCAGGTATTCTATATTCTTCCTTCTCCCAAGCCCCAATTCTGCAGATCAAGGTAGAACATCAGCCTGAAGTTCTGTCAGATCTATATTCTGCTTGAAAAGGCAATGGCTTGTATCAGGGCAATTGTTTGATGCAACACAGGGTAGCATAGACAAATAAGGATGTTCATCTTTGCAGCTTAATCCTCACTACTTAGGTCAACCTTTGTTCCAAATACATATTAACCTCCTCCCTAAAATGACACCTTAGAGAAACAAGAGCAGGAAAATTATCCACAGAAAGAATCTGTGCAGGCTCAAAGAAAGGACCCTTGACTTGTATCCTAGTAACTCCCCTATTACAGAGGGAAGTTGATGATTTTGGTCAACTCTAAAAAACAAATGTTTTTCTTGAATAACTTAAACTTATGCCACACAGTAGAACATTTTGGAGAAAGATTTATTTTTCCCTTTGAAAACAACTTGTAGAATATTATAGACAGCTCAATTGTTAAAGGAATTGTACATTAATGATGCTAGAAAAACCCGGATGTCCAAGGGAATGATTCTGTTACTTGTGTTTTTGCACCTTGAAACCTAGAGACATACATTGTTGAGATGCTTTAAACTAACATTATTGAGACCCAGAAACGGATTGGGAGATCAGCCTTATTGAGACCTGGTGACAGATATTTCTAATTCAACTATATTCTTTAGTGCTAATATTTTTGTTTTTCTATTCCATTTGTCAAGATGACAGACAATGAAAAAGGCTAGAAAATGTCTCAGACCAAATGATATGTGATGTGTCACTGAGTGAGATAACTGTAACCTATATGTAAAAATTGTAAAAATTATCTGGATAAGTTATGTAAAAACACAAACAAACATGAGTAGAGGAGGGGAAACTCTAATCAGAATACATTGTATGAAAAAGTCTACTATTGACTAAAAAGAAAACCAAAAAAAATATTATAAAAAACATACTTTTACTTTTGGTTGTATATAAGATACAGGGAGCCTACATAAATATATATCTGAATTAACTGCCTACATTATATCAAATATTGATTTGAACTATGTCTATGAGCTAGTATCAAAGATCTGAAATGATGATATTCAGAAAACACTCTGTAGTGATCCTAAGGAAAAGGGTATCAAAATAAAGCTTGAAAATCTTTGCTTTTTAAAGCATCTTTTAAAAATTGTTTTATTTTGTTCCTTTTGCTCTGAAGTGCAAGAAATAGCACCTGATAGACTTCCTGTCTTATTCCACTGATCCACATGGCAGGGCACTGAAATGTCCCGATTCATCTCTCTAGTACTTATCTGATTATATGTTCATTATTCTAGGTATCTGAATAATAGAGATATTCCTTTTCTTGCATCTTTTAGTTTTCATCCTGATGTTTAATGTGAGTGATGCAGAAAAACTTAGTTTCCTCTATTTCCTCTATCCCGTAATATTTGTGTATTCTAATCATCACCACTTAATGTTTTTCTTTGAATCTTTTTTGTTCCTAGATTCCTATTTTTCTGTGACAAATGTTAAGAAGCTGCCAGAGCCACAATAATATGGCATCTTTAGTTTGTGCTAAAGTAATGGTTATCAACCCTCTTAATTCTGTAACTGTTTAGTATAGTTCTCATGTTGTACTGATCCCCAACCATAAAATTATCATTGCTACTTCATAACTATAATTTTGCTATTGTTAAAAATCATAAGGTAAAATCTGTGTTTCTTAACGGTCTTAGGTGACCCCTGTGAGAGGGTTGTTCAACCTTGCAAAGGGGTCACAACTGACAGGTTGAGGACCAGTGTGCTAGAGGATTTGTTATATGACAGAGAACAGTGGCTAAGTGTATATAAGCTTTCATGTCAGGCAGACCAAAGTTCTGTCTCCATTGCATGTTATCTGTTTGACTTGGGGTAAATAACTTAATGTCTTGCTATGTCAGCGTTTTAATGTGTAAAATAAAGGATAGGAGGTAATAAAATCACTTCATAGGCTTACATGCATTTTTTCTAACTTAATGAAACAAACAAAGTACTGACAAAATCCATAAGGAACATCACTACACTCTGACAAATGGTTGTCTATGTGCAGACCATGACTCCAAAGTTATTTCATGTGTCATCTCACTCAACAGGAAACATTGATGTACTTTTCCTTTGCTTTCTCCTGATTTCTTTCATATGTCTAGTACAGGAACTACATAGCCTATGGAATGTGAGTGACTGCTGATGTGACTCTTACACATCCCAGTTCAAATCTGAGATTTAAATTTTTGTCATTGTTATCAGAAACCTAGATTTATTTTTCTTACCTTTCATTGTCTTCTTTTTTTCTCTGCTCCAAAAGCCTGGCCACCATGATTTCCTCCTCTGGATGATTCATCCCAACATAGACCCAGTTTCCACCTTCAAGGGCGTTCTGAGTCTAGCTGCTGTTCCAACTGCTCAAATTCATATCCTGCTGGAACTTCCTCCCACTAGGGATTCAGGTCCTGCCTATTTGCTTAATACCTTGTACTCATGAAAATCAATTTCCCTTAAGCCTCTTTCCCAGGGGTAATATTTCTCCACTTAACTGGGAAAGTTAAATAAAATGGTAGATCATCTTGCATCAGCAAATGCCTCACCGAACCTTGAATTCTGAACTTGGTGAGTTCAGGGGAGCCAGTTGTAAGCAACATTTTAAGCATCATTTGTAACCTCTTCAAGAACACTGTGTGGACCTAATATAAATCAACATTGATGATTTTAAATGGTTTGTGGCTATTTGTTAAAATATTTTTCCTCTTTGACAACCTTTTCAAAGCTGTTAATTCAAGCTATCAAATATACTCAAGAATAAAATAACTACATGATTGAAACAGAAATATTTATTTGCTACATGTATAACATTTCACCATAGGCACAATTAGAATTAGTGTTTCACTAAAAGTGTATTGTTTTAAGATTTGGTAAAACTTTCTTAATATCAATTGCATTCTGGAGGCTTTCTTATGTTAAAAAAAGTTGTGTAGGGAATTTTGGAGAAATGAGGGAGATTTTCTAAGATTGTTACTATTCTGGCTCCTATGTCTGTACTTACATGTAAAATTTCAAACTTTTCATAAACTGAGTCATCTCTGTCATTTAAATTGATCATTATTTACAGTTATCATAGTCTGTCTTTGTGGAAATCTGATTTATCTGGGTTTCAGATAGAATCAGGGGTGCTATTATGTCCTCTATGTTAAGACACCTTCAAAGAGCATACTTCTTTTTTTCTACCAGTACACTTATCTTCATCTAAGGAAAGTATTAAGAGTCAAAGATATTTTCATTCTTCTTTGAATATTCCCTAGGACAACAAAAGATAAACTTTAGGACTTCGCCCTATATTCATTTCTTAGGATAAAAAGGGAAAAACTAATCTGGTGGATATACCATAGGAAATTGAGACAACCAGTTCAAGTTCTCAAAGGTGCCATCTGTATAAGGGTCGTGAATCTGAGAAGACTGGGCAGTTGGATAAAGTTTTCTGACATCTGTTGGTGAGGGTGTATTTCAGATTTCAGGTAACACTGTAAACATTTATTTGATTCCAAAGTCTATTAGGAAGGTACCACATCCATCAATCAAGTGTCAAGAGAAAGGATTTTTTTTTTTCTGAAGAGCAGATATTATCACAGGAGCAGTAGAGGAGAGGGCACTTACTGTTACATCAGAAATGGCCTATCAGACTCCAGTCTGTCCACTTACTAGATGAATAGCCTTATATCAACTGCTTAAGTTCAGTGCATTATCATCTACTTCCTGCTCAAAATTTAGACAGCATCAGATATCATTAGGTTGCTGTACAGTTTAAATGAAAAGCACCTAATGCACAAAGTCTTTATTAAGTAGGTATTCAATGGAAATTAGTTCTTATATTTATTTGATAAATACTTGTGGGAAATATTATGGGCTCTACTCACTACAAACAGGCACATAAAATGCTAGAATGATGCAGAATTGAGAAGGACTTGGGAGTTCAAGAGAGGCATGGTTTTGAGTAAAGTGTCATGTAATATTAAAACTCATATAAGACTCATTTACCAAGCAGTATATTTCCTGGGGTCAAAGAACTGACCATAACTTACATACTTTGCTGAACAGGGGAAAATTCAGAGGACAGCAATCAAGCTTAGTGGTGATCTCACTTGCATATAGCTTTGTCCTTTACAAGACTTACTTCAGAGCTGCAAGGAAAGACTTTTTGAAAGCCGGATGACTGGTCCTCAAAACTTACTGGTAGACTAAAAGCAAAGTTTTTACTAGACCATCCTTGAATGTTAAAGAATGCTATTGATATTGAGTGGTGACTGGGGTCTGGGCAGGGAGTAGGTACCATTACATAAAGGAATCTAATTTCCTGCTCTGTATTTTTATGATAGATTCTAGATGGTGAATTGGATCACAAGTTTAATGAACCCCTCTTGTAAGAATTTGTAGTAGGTAAGAGGGTGGTTTTCATCAAAGCTTAAGTGGAAAGGACAAAAGAACAAGATCTGAGGTTGTCATAGGAACCTCTTTCCCCTCAAGAGCTATCAACAGGATTAAATAATGGCCATGGTGCATACTAGCACAGCTAAGGGTTCTGATATAGGGTAAAGCACCAGATGGAAAAGAAATGTGTGGGAGTATGAGACAAGAGAAGAAAGAGAAAAGGATGTGGGTGTTAGTACCACCACTAGCAATTTTAATCTTTCCACAGTTGGAGTTAACCAAATTCAAAACCCTCTCCCTTGTTCCTTTCTCCCACTGTAGCATGTAGTCTCCAGCTACTCAGGTGACTGATGCTTACCAAGTACCCGTTCTGCACCATGGAACGCACTGTGGGCAACACAGGCATTGCCAGAACACATGTGGGTATAAAGAAGCATTGAGTGTGTCATACAAGAGAATGGCTTTGAGTATAGGAAGGCTACTGATTTTCAGTTGTATGGTAGAGCATCTTTCCCAGGTTCCAAAAAGAGTAAACGCTGCATTTAATAAGCACAAGAAACCATATGAAGTCTTAAAGCAGTGAACTGACAGTCAAGGAGGTGCTTTAGGAAGATTACTCTGTCAGCAATGCCGAGGATAGATGGGAGAGAGGATTGAGTAGAGGCAATTAAGAGAATATTGCAATACAGTAGTCTATAGGGTACTGAATGAAGCACTCAGATTACAGAATGAAGGGAAGACCATGGACAGACAGATAATGTGACTGAAAAGAAAATTTGACTAACTTAATTGGTGGATGGGGAAAGCAATCATCTCAGTGAGGTAGGACTTAAATAACGATCACTAGTGTGGGGCTTTTGCTACTAGAAGAATAGTGACACCTGTCATGGTATTGACTGCTAACCTCAAGAGACATTTTGGACCTTAGATGATTAAAACTAGAAGACATCTCTAAAGAGTTTGTCTTACAACTATGGGAAACATGAGATAAGCTTTGGCAAAGAGAAAGATCTGGAGCACAAGCTTGAGAGAATTCGTACTGAATTACTGTGGCAAGAGGCACACTTAGTACAGGGATAGGAAAGAGATCATGGAGGAAGGGTAGAAGTAGACATTATGCAAAAAGGAGTTGTAGAAGATTCAATAGTGAACATTATAAACATAACAGGAGGGTCAGAAAGAAAATACAATGAGGAAATAGTTTTGGTGATGGGAAGATTTAGAGCGATTGGTAGAGACTAGTTCCAAGATAGAGCCAAATGTAAGATGGTAAAAATGAGAATAAGGCTGACATATTGAAGAAAGTGAGCATAGAGCATGCTTAGAAGAATTTTTGCGAGGAATTTTAAGAACTAAAAATACTCAAATGCTGCTGCTGGGACAGTGAGGGGTCTTCTTTCAGTAAGGATTACCTTTGTAAATTTGTTAGCTAAAAACAAATACTCCTTGCCTGACACTTAATAGTGCTGATATAAAGATTAAAGATGTATGCATGGGGTCTGATATCCTCATTGTTGGAACAAGATCTTTATGGGGATGAGAAGGGGTAAGGCCAAGCATTCAGTGGACTGTCTGAGAAAATACAGAGGCATCTTCCTTGGAAAGCAAAGGGAGAAAAGAAGTCAACTGAATATACAGAAATAATTGCAGTGAAATAGAGGGCTTTTAGAAGGAAATATTTTGAGGTTTTAAAGAAGCCTGTATACGTTATACAGGCTGACCTTCATGGTGGAATGGATTCACTAAAGAATAAAAGGCAAATGAGAAAAAAAATAAGAGTCAAAAGTATTTAAAAAGGCAAGTGAGAATGGGACTGACTATATCAAGAATATATGTTGCTAGCAAATACTCTTATGGAAAGAATGAGAAGTGCTGATTCAGGGGCATAGATCAAGAATTATTTCCATCCATTCGAGTTCCTTTTGTATTTGTATTTTTAAATGTATTTCCTTTTCCTTTTAAAATTATAATATAATTACAACATTTCTCCTTTTCTTTCCCTCTTTCTAAAATCTCCCATATACCACTTTGTGCTCTCCGTCATGTCTTCTGTTTCTTAATTTTTACTGAATGTGACTAGGTATATACATATAGTTTTCTAAATATAACCTGTTTATTTTCATTCGTGTGTGTGTGTGTGTGTGTGTGTGTGTGTGTGTGTGTGTGTGTGTGCTTGCATGAGTTTATAAACACCATGTTTGTGTAGGAACTGGAGTTAGAAGTATGTGCTGCTTTTTAGGTGCATGGAGTATTAAAGTTTGGTCCTCTAGAAGAGCTCCTAATTGTCAAGCCATCTTATCAGCTTTTATATTTTTCTTTTTACAAGAGGTAGTCAAAGGCTTGTGGCAACCATCACAGACTGTAGGTTTTTCTTTATGCAAGAACATCATAGAAGCCCTACAACTTAGGTACTAGCATTTTCTACCCAAAGAAACTTCTGTCTTGGCTTTTAAATAATAATTTAATTTTAATTTTAATAATAATTATTAGTCTTTAATAAGAGAAATTCTGGAAAGAAAGAGCCTAACCAAGATAGAGCCCTAGATGATAAGACACATTTATAGAATACAAAGTATAAACACAAATAATAATAAAAAAGCAGCACAAATTCCATTATATTTTCTGTCCCTCACCTTGTTCTTCACTCAAATTGAGTGTCTTAGGATAGGAGATGAGAATTGTTGCCATGGTAACCCATAGTTCCTGATAGCCTTTTCTTTTAGCCAGTGCTAGGCTCTACACCTCTATTCTCAGTTCACTCCTTTAACATTCCCAAAACTAGGCCCTAGGACCACATGCCAAATTGTCAAGTGTCTAGGAGTAAGAGATTAGAGAACTCTCACCAGCATCCAAGGCAAATGAAAAAAAGAAACATCAGGAAGCAGTACAACAGTAAGCAAGAGAAACTCTGGGGATAAGGAGGCCAGTGCTACTAACTAAAGTATGAGCCAGCCACAACATCACAACTCTAAATTACTTAATTTTCTCAAACCATCTCATGAAATAGCAATCATGATTCCCACTATACTGTAGAGTGAAACAGATACTCAGAGAGGCAAAGTGAGTTGCCTAATATTGTACACCTGTAGGTTTATTTTAATATTTAAGGAAGATTCCCCAAATCTATCCTTTTGAGTTTCACTGGCTTATGGACTGTGTTTGTTTGTTTGGTTGATTGATTAATTTTTGGTAATTAAGAACAATAGAGAAATATTTCTTCTGGTCAATCTCTCTTTTTCCTAGGAGTAAGCCAACATGTTCAATTGAAAATGTTCAATTGGGGCTATCCTCAGACATCTTCTCCCTGCTAGACACATCTTCCTTCCCCATCCAGAGAACTTGCTTTATCATCCAAAGGTATCAGCTGTTTCCCTCTGCCCAAGCACTTGCTTATTCTATTCATCTCTCATCTCTCAGGCAATCCCTCAGTTTATCGTTCTTTAGGGGAACCTTAAGTCCTTGGGCACAGAGTAGGATGGAACACTTTCCTGGCAGAACCAGAATGCAGACTCTGGTATCTGTTGTTTTTGAATAACAAATTGCCATCACAAATATTACATTTTTAGAGACCCAAAGTCTAAAACACTCTATAGATTCAAGTACAAGTGTCAAGAGAGACATCCTCCCTACAGAGGTCGGAGCTGCCTGAGCAGACTTCTAGAGCTTTATTACTGCAAATTTCTTTATGCAAGACAACTTCTTACATTTCAAGGATAGTAATTTCAAGGTTTTTTTTTTTGGTTTTGTGTAGTGTCTTCTCTGTAGCTACATCTTCCTCTGTTCTTGTCATACAAGACCCTTGTGGTTATGTTGATGTCCTACTCATATAATGTAAACTAAACTCTCCTTCAAAGACATTAACATAATCACCTCAGCAAAGTCTCATTTGTCATATAAGGCAACACCTAAAATCTTCTGTGGATCTGTGGGGTCTTTATTTAGCCTATCACAGCATCCAAGAGTGTAGTTGTATACTTAGAGCTAGAACACATTGTCTGTTTCTGCTAGAGTAGTAAATTATGACCATAGGAAAAAATGAGAAGTCATGAACATGGAATGAAGTCAGAAAAGTTCTATAAACTTGAATTTTATAAAAAATGAAGCCAAGTGTGGAGCAAGTCTTTGAATGAAGTCTCTTTACATGCATGCCAAGAGAGGTGGAAAGGCAAATGAAGACTTACTGGGATTGAAAAACACACTTCAACATGTGCATCTTCTTTGTTATCTCTGTGTCTCTGTCTCTGTCTCCATCTCTCTCTCCCTCCCTCTCTCTCTTTCTCTCTCTCTCTCTCTCTCTCTCGTTAATTTTTGGTCAGGCGAAGGGTAAGAATGGCTCCAGAGGCAAATAAAGGTGCCTACAACTCTCCTTTCTTCTATCTTATATTCAATATTTCCTCCCTCACTCTTGCTACAAGTCAAGTTCTTTTTGCTGCTTAAGAAGTGTGATTATCAATAAAACAAAAAGACCACCAACAGATTGGGAAAGGATCTTTACCTACCCTAAATCAGATAGGGGAATAATATCCAATATATATAAAGAACTCAAGAAGGTGGACTCCAGAAAATCAAATAACCCCATTAAAAAATGGGGCTCAGAACTGAACAAAGATTTCTCACCTGAGGAATACCGAATGGCAGAGAAGCACTTGAAAAAATGTTCAACATCCTTAATCATCAGGGAAATGTAAATCAAAACAATCCTGAGATTCCACCTCACACCAGTCAGAATGGCTAAGATCAAAAATTCAGGTGACAGCAGATGCTGGTGAGGATGTGGAGAAAGAGGAACACTCCTCCATTGTTGGTGGGATTGCAAGCTTGTACAACCACTCTGGAAATCAGTCTGGCGGTTCCTTAGAAAACTGGACATAGTACTACCGGAGGATCCAGCAATACCTCTTCTGGGCATATATCCAGAAGATGCCCCAACTGGTAAGAAGGACACATGCTCCACTATGTTCATAGCAGCCTTATTTATAATAGCCAGAAGCTGGAAAGAACCCAGATGCCCCTCAACAGAGGGATGGATACAGAAAATGTGGTACATTTACACAATGGAGTACTACTCAGCTATTAAAAAGAATGAATTTATGAAATTCCTAGGCAAATGGATGGACCTGGAGGGCATCATCCTGAGTGAGGTAACCCAATCACAAAGGAACTCACACAATATGTACTCACTGATAAGTGGATATTAGCCCAAAACTTAGGATACCCAAGATATAAGATACAATTTGCTAAATGCATGAAACTCAAGAAGAATGAAGACCAAAGTGTGTGAACACTGTGCTCCTTCTTAGAATTGGGAACAAAACACCCATGGAAGGAGTTACAGAGACAAAGTTTGGAGCTAAGACGAAAGGATGAACCATCTAGAGACTGCCATATTCAGGGATCCACCCCATAATCAGCTTCCAAACGCTGACACCATTGCATACACTAGCAAGATTTTGCTGAAAGGACCCTGATGTAGCTGTCTCTTGTGAGACTATGACGGGACCTAGCAAACACAAAAGTGGATGCTCATAGAGAGCTATTGGATGGATCACAGGGCTCCCAAAGGAGGAGCTAGAGAAAGTACCCAAGGAGCTAAAGGGATCTGCAACCCTATAGGTGGAACAACATTATGAACTAACCAGTACCCCGGAGCTCTTGACTCTAGCTGCATATGTATCAAAAGATGGCCTAGTCAGCTATCACTGGAAAGAGAGGCCCATTGGACTTGCAAACTTTATATGCCCCAGTACAGGGGAACACCAGGGCCAAAAAAATGGGAATGGGTGGGTAGGGAAGTGGGGGGAGGGTATAGGGGACTTTTGGGATAGCATTGGAAATGTAATTGAGGAAAATACGTAATAAAAATATTAAAATTAAAAAGAACAAGTGTGATTATATATGGTAACAAATTGAGAATGGAAAAAAGCAGGAGAGTTCTCTAGGAAAGCTCTCACCTTATCCCATTGCAGGCCAGAAGAAAACTTTCCCCATCTAATGGCTTAGGGAATATGTGGCATTTGGCAGTATGTGTTAAACACAGTAACCATGAATTACAGGGCCATCCCTTGATTATCACATGCTTATATTTATTGGCCTTTAATATTGTGGTGTAATACACTGAAGTCCTCAAAAGGATTTACACACTTGCACAGTGATGCTTACCTTGAGGGACAGCATCAATTTCAATTAGGGGGAATTGGGCTAAAAGTTTTGGGGGAGTATGCAATGGGAATTGGAGGACTACAGCTTTGATACCTATAGAAGGACCTATTTGAATGTGAGTTTAGAGTATTCACCTCAGACTAAATTCTCATGGTCTTTGAATAGCAGCAGCAGCAGCACAAGCTCAGTAAGGGTTTGATTTATGAGCACAAGATGCAACCTTGTGAACTGATGGTCTTTTTAGAGTTAGCAGCTGGCTGTCGTAGTATTTTGTTCCTGTTTCAGGACATCATCTATTCTATTGTTCAATGCTCCTCCTTTTATAAAAGCACATTCTTCTCCAAGATTGACACCAGAGAGACAATTGTTTTCTCTTCATGAATGTGTTTGCACTCTTCTGCCAGACAATGAGAAGCTCTATCCAATCCAGAGGTAGGAGAGAATGTGGGGTGATGGCATCCTAGAGAAGCCAAGATAATTTCCAGCTTACTCCAAACTGGAAAAGCAGGGTAAGCTACATCTCTGGAAGGAAAAGACGACTGATCCACATACCAAGACCTGAATGGAAGTCTGGGAAATTGCCCAGGCAATGATGGTGGTGAAAAAAAAAAAAAAAAAAAAAACTACAGGCAGACTTGTTCTGGGGTGTTTTTCAGCAGAAACGTTGGCGCTAAACCAGGCTATCAGAGTTAGAAAAAAATGGGAATATGTAGGGAACAAATCTCAACAAGGTGAGTGATTTGGAGGATTAAGAAGCTTTAGGACTTGTAGGTCATCGGACAAAAAATAATATGGAATAATTGTGATGGCCTGATCTCTTGACTCCATGGAAGAACACTGAACCTTCAGTTACAAGGTCCAGGAAATATTAGAAATTGTTTTAACTCTCCAGGTCAGTTCAGTTGTACCTTGCTGAAATAATTTTTAATTGATTAGGAGGTAAATGGTTCACATTTCTCAGAAGTCGCTATGAAGACCAGCATGAATGGTATTATCACAGGACACATGTAAACATCATATTTTGATTTTTCACCTTGGTTGCTAGGAATCTCCAGTCAAATTTGTGGGTTTGATTGTTTTAGCATCTTGGAAGTACGATGGAGCAAAGGTGGGTTCAGTGTATTTAACTTACCTCCATCTTTCTTTTGCACTGCTTTCATTCTTTAGTAAAAGATTTCAGTCAAATTTTACCAAGGATTAATCCATTTGTAAATCCCTCAATCATTTTACAAAATAAGGCATAAATTAGCATTTAGATGCATGGATATTTTCTTTGTAGGCTTATCAAAGTACTCAAGTGCCTTTCCTTAAATTTAATTGGATGGAGCAATTGACCTTACCTCAAGCTATACTTACCTTTGCCCTTGCCATCTGTGGCTATTGGCCATGAGGGGGTGTCATTCAGTGTATGTGCTGCTGAAAGTCAATGGAATCTTTGCAGCAAAGGAAAGAAAATGCCACATTTTTCTAGATGCTTTTATTACCTATGGCATCGTAATAACACTTTCCTCAGGTTTCTTGCCTTGGGAACATCTAATGGCAAGATGCTTTTGATACTTCAGTAACTAAAGTTCCTTTAATGGAGTCCATGATGGACCTGCCTTGTTTTGTTCTATAGTGAAAAATGTTATAAGGAAGTTGCAGTATATATTTTGTTGGTAACAATGCCTTAAGCTATTAAGGCCATTTGTTATTTTCTGAAAGCAAAAGAGATAATGCTCACTAATAAAATTCACTGCACTGCAGTAGCTCTAAGTTTCTTTGCTACAAACTGCTCTGTAACTCTCAAATTTCTGGCTCCCTCTTCATCTTTCTTATTTCTTATGAGATGGATCCCACCCCCAGAGGGGTGTCACTGCTCTTTCAGTGCTGAGGAATGAATTTCTGAATCATAAGAACATCACAAATTAGAGCCAAAGTAACAGAGGACTCCTCCTTTACAGTCCCGCCTTATGGCCCTCTTGTTTAGTTGGCTTTCCCTGTCTCCCAAGTCCAGCCTCCTCCAGCCATTGATTCTGGAACCCTCGGAAGGGTTACCCTCTGTCCTTGACTCGTTTTTTTTTTCCTATTCTCAGTCTAGGATTCAGGCATTGAAGCTCCCTTAACCCAATTTCCCTCTGAATTGAAAATGCAAATGTGCTGCTGTATTGTTTGTGTTAAGTATTTACAAGAGGTTTTGTCCTGGGCACAATGGGGAAGCACAGGCAAGTGGGGGTAGGGGAGCATAATGGTCTCAGAATCAACAATCGGCAGTCAACAGTAGAGTGCTTTGCACCATGCAGACGGGTGTTTGGCATACGAAAAACAGAAGGGGTAAGTGGGGACAAAGCAGTGAGAAATATTGTGCATATTCATTCCGTTATGGAGCCCAGCTAAGCCAGATTGAAGAGCTGAGAAACATCACAGGTACAATTTGTAACACAGCCTAAATCTCCGGGTACAACAACTCTGCTGTCATAGGGACTGAAGCCCACAGTAATGGGAGAAAAGTGCAAAAGAAAGACTGGATTTTTCCATCTTCTTTTTATACCGAATCCAGGACATCAGGAACATGTAATTTCCCTCATATCTAATATCCTGTGATGTGATACAAAGGGGCCCTAGCCTAGTTGTACATGTCTAGGACTTCATCAACTTTTGTGCTAGTAGTTTACCTATACTATTAATTGAGGATGTTAGATTTTTCTAGTTTCTGTTCAGCTTTGACATCTAATGGATCAAATCCACTTGCGAGGGCTAAAATTTTATAACCACCGTCTGATTGGTCTCAAGTGTGTGAAAACAGACTTCACAGGGATGGGGGTGGGATACAATCCACAGATCAACAAATGATTTTTTTTTGTCAAAACACTAAAGCTATTTCTAGCTGAAATTCTCAGAAACACTATAGGAAATTAGTGTAACTGATTGATGTGATCTCATCTAATAGAAATGGGAGTTGAAGCTTTATCTTTCCAGAACAGGTGATTAGAGACAAATGAGGGACAGGTTTCCGTGGCAACCATGTGGCTATCAAAGACCCAAAGGAGGCCTCTGAAGGGGTAACTTTGATAAGAAATATAAACTCCCAAAGGGAAGATGTCACATTAGGTTCTTTGCATTTTAAGGATATCATGAAGTGTGAAAGGAAAGTAGGCTGGCTCAGTATAAATCTAGAGTTGTTCTATGATCTGAGATACTAGTACACTCTGTCGAGAAATAATAAAGGCCATTTCTTCATTAAAATACTCCCTTCTCTCTCTAACCTCTTTGAAGGAATATGACACTAAATGGCAGCAGGAGAATCTCTGAAAATTCTTGCAATCATGTCAGGGCCATAGTGTGCTGAGTGTGGATAGCGATGAACACAGTATACCTCTTAGACATTTCTCTTCTCCTCATCAAGATGACTTATTTTCTTGCAATTCTTAAAACCAATTGTAGGAACCCACTGTAATGCTGAGAGACGCATTGAGAGGAATGACTTTTGCTGAGAGAGGTGAAGCAGGATATACATTTTGTTTGTAAGAGCAGCATGAGAAAAATAAATTGTTTTCTCCCTCCCAGGAGTTTATAATTCTGTTCTGTGACAGCTCCCAGAGGATAAGAGTGCAGGTTACAACCAAGTGCTACTTTTCTTCTTACTCTGGGGACTTTTTCACCACTTACTCCAGCCTCTCGATCGCCCCCCTCCCCTTTATCTCCATTCATGAATACTATGAAGTCTCTGATTATTTACTTTCCCTAGATATTTTCACATTTTCATGGATCCTTTTTTCTCCACTCTTCCTTCAACACATACTCCCAAGGACTTTGCTGACATCTGACATGTCACATTTAATGAAATGTCTTCTTCATCTACCCCTGGATTCTCAGCGGCCTGCTGAGTTTTCTAATTTGGGCAAACTGTGCTAAGGAGAAGAATAGGGGTAGGCTGAGGGACTTGTAGCATTCCCTAAATCTTTATTATTTGCTCTTCCATAGCACTGACACACTATTTCTTTAAACTAGCCTACATAGTCGAATAGTTTCAGTCATTTCGTCCTGCAGATAATGGAGCTCACAAGATTCATAGTTATGTACCACAAAATTACAGTTCTGTTTGTGTGAGGATCAGGATTTGAATCCCAATCTCCTAGTTCCAAATGCATTTTGATTTTTGCTTCTATTCTGATAGGCATGTATAAGGCCTTGGCTGTTGGCACATTTTCTGGGACAATTATGCTAGTTTGGGCATCTGGAAGATGTGGGAGAGTACAATAGGCATCTTTGGAGATTCATTCTGATTGCTGTAATCCCACGGGTTTTGCAGTAGACCTTGGAGTTTCTAGTCAATTTTCACTAAAGACAATACCAGGTAATATGTTCTGTTTCCTATTGGAGAACATTCCATTCTTAATCTAAGCTTTAGAAAACTTGAGCCATGTGTTTTTCCTCTCTGCCTTCATGATTATTCATTAACTTCTTCGTGCCTTCATCTGGTCATTCATTGTTTTGTTCAAATTGAGTATCCCTTGACGGGGTAAGAACTATGCAAAGTTCAAGATTGATTGATGATGAAGTCATAGTTCCTATATTGTTGTAGCTTATAGCCTATTGAAAGATTCAGATACCTTAATAGATGATGGAAACATGAGATAGAAAGAGCTGATTTGCAGCATGGAAACTTTGACAAGAGTCAGGAGTGAGATCAATTGTAAGGAGTTTATCTTTGAAGGAATCTACGTTTCTCCATTTCCTGGCTTCCAGTATAAGCTCCCTCTTCATTTACCATTCTTTGTCTTCCAGAGTAGCAAATACTCTCTCACAATTTCATTTCTAAAATAAGAGTTGTTGTTTTGGGTAGAAGACAGGAAGGTATATTTGTCATATAAATCATCATTTGGAGTCTTTCAGAAAGAATATAATGCTCAAATGTCCTTTCCTATTGAACTTCTGGGAAATATTCTAAGAAATTAGCCCACAACCAATGAATACAATCCCCTTGAACAGAAATAGTCTCATATAAACATATCTAACAAATCTAGAGACCTTAGATTGCCTAGGTATATAAAAGAAAAAGTAAGTGGATGCATTTTACTAACCTCCTTTGTAAATAAATGCCCCTGCCTCAGGAAATGATCAGTAAGTGCTGTCCTCTACATAGCCCTCTTCCTGTGCCTCTCTCCACAGGGTGCACACTTATGTGCGCTATGGTGACCTGTCTTCTAAACTCCTTTCCTAAAGGCTGGTTTCCTCTGGTTGTTTTTGTTAGAATAGGTTTGATATAGAAATTCATGTTGTGACATGAGCGGCTGAAAACAACTTAATGCTGTGTACCCATTATAAGATACTTGCATTTTAATAAAGAGAAGCCACTCAATTTCATGACCTAAGTATCTTTACAACTTTTATGCCCATAATCAATTTACATTTCAAAAACTGAAAAACAGAGCCTCCAATTCTAATTCTGATAAGCTTACATTTGAATGGGGGAAAAAATAAGGCATGATAAATTTGGATTCTGGTAATTATTTGAGAATAGAGGGAAATTTTACATTCTGTGAAAAGTTCCAACTCTGTCATATGTGTGCAATATGACTTGTGTGGTTTCTCTCAACTTCTAGAAGTGCATTTGTCTCTAATTTCATCTTATTTCTTTGAAGATTGTAAGCAGTTTGAAACCAAGCAGGATGAGGTTGAGAATTGAAGGTACCCCACCATCACCTTGTTGATATGATGGTGGTGAAGATAATTAGTATAATATTATGGGTAACAAATGACCTGATTCTGATTGGTTGTTATCAAAGAAGTAACTTAGCTTCTCACTGTGTGTGGGTAGGCAAACTCACATATCATATGTGATATGCACATATGTGCAGGAGACCATGTCAGCTACTGTACATATTTGAGAATAAAGTGGATGTAGGAAGGGGCTTGCTGAATAATGAATGATGATAATAAAGGCTTACCATCCTGCAGACACCATGTGGAAAGTCCTTCTGTCCTTAAAAACCTCTGGATGTATCAAAAGATGGCCTAGTCAGCCATCACTGGAGAGGCCCATTGGACTTGCAAACTGTATATGCCCCAATACAGGGGAATGCCAGGGCCAAAAAGTGGGAGTGGGTGGGTAGGGGAGTGGGAGGGAGGGTATGGGGGACTTTTGGGATTGCATTGGAAATGTAAAGGAGGAAAACACCTAATAAAAATAAAAAAAACTCTGGATGAAGCAGATATATTATTTCTATGTCAAAGATGAACAAGTTGAAATTCCTTAAATCAACTGAAGAAAACATATAAAAGTCTAAGCATAATTAACCGTATTTTTTTTCCAAGACAGGGTTTCTCTTATAGCCATGGCTGACCTGGAACTAACTCTGTAGTCCAGGCTAGCTTTGAACTCAGAGGTCTGCCTGCTCCTGCCTCCCAAGTGCTGGAATTAAAGAGGTGCAACACTACTGCCAGCACAGAATTAATCTTAATTAATCTAAATCTTGTTCCTTTTTTCAATTTTTTATTAGATATTTTCTTCATTTATATTTCAAATGCTATCCTGAAAGTCCCCAATACCCTCCCCCCACCCTGCTCCCCTACCCACCCACTCCTACTTCTTGGCCCTGGTGTTCCCCTGTACTGGGGCATATAAAGTTTGCAAGACCTAGGGGCCTCTCTTCCCAATGATGGCCTACTACGCCATCTTCTGCTACATATGCAGCTAGAGACACGAGCTCTGAGGGTACTGGTTAGTTCATATTGTTGTTCCACCTATAGGGTCGCAGATCCCTTCAGCTCCTTGGGTACTTTCTCTAGCTCCTCCATTGGGGGGCCTGTGTTCTATCCAATAGATGACTGTCAGCATCCACTTCTGAATTTTCCAGGCACTGGCATAGCCTCACACAAGACAGCTATATCAGGGTCCTTTCAGCAAAATCTTGCTGACATGTGCAATAGTGTCTGCGTTTGGTGGCTGATTATGGGATGGATCCCTGGGTGGGGTAGTCTCTAGATGGTCCATCCTTTCGTCTTAGCTCCAAACTTTGTCTCTGTAACTCCTTTCATGAGTATTTTGTTCCCTATTCTAAGGAGGAATGAAGTATCCACACGTTGGTCTTCCTTCTTGATTTTCTTGTGTTTTGCAAGTTATATCTTTTTATTTATTTTTTTATTACATATTTTCCTCAATTACATTTCCAATGCTATCCCAAAAGTCCCCCACATCCTCGCCCCCCCCCTACCCACCCATTCCCATTTTTTGGTCCCGGCGTTCTGGGTATTCTAAGTTTCTGGCCTAATATCCACTTATCAGTGAGTACATATCATGTGAGTTCTTTTGTGATTGGGTTAACTCACTCAGCATGATATCCTCCAGATACATCCATTTGCCCAAGAATTTCATAAATTCATTGTTTTTAATAGCTGAGTAGTACTCCATTGTGCAAATATACCACATGTTTTTGTATCCATCGCTCTCTAAATCTTGTTCTAAAAGCTTTACTTTTCCCTTAACCACTAAACAGTCCTTCTTTTGAATGAAACTAGGTAGATGGATGATGCACAACACTCCAAGCCATGAAGAATCACAAAATTTACCAGTATTTTATTCTACTTAGTGGTAAGATTAGACAACACATTCTCCTCAGATATTATTATCCCTGTCCAATGTTACCAAAAGCAAGAATTACTGAGGAGCAGGAGAAGAAAAATATAATCAAATGATTGTTTGAGGAATGTTGTAGAGAGTACAAGTGTTGATCCAAGGAAGGATCTAGAATTTTAGTGATTCAAGACCATGTTTCCGGAGCTAAGGCACTTTTCAGAAAGGATAATTGAATATATTTTCAGGATTATACACAGAGCTTTGGAGATAAACAGTAAAACCTGTGAGAAACATATTTAATAAAAGTAATCATGATAGGTGTATTGTGAATTGTTTTCCCTTATGACTGTCACAGAGAAAATATCCAGTATTGTGATTACCAAGGTAATTTCTATTAAAGTTAATAGGTGTCTGGAGAAAATGATGTTTTGTTGTGTTCCATTCTACAGAGGGCAGAAGGTTCTGTTTGGCATATATAACATTTACAAAGGAGGTACTGATCTAATAATCCTCAAATAACAATCCTGGTAACATCACAAAATGCTTTCTATTGTCGGCTAGAACAAGTGAGACTTTGAGTATAATGGAGAGGCATTCCTACGCAGCACTCCCTGGTCTGGGAGACCAGATGCCTGGACTCCAATTCTAGTTCTGTCACTAATTAACTGTGTGACCTTGAAACACACAGTTTCTTTCGAGCTCAGTTTTCCTATTATAAAATGTTGGTGCCACAACAGTCCTTACCAGACCTTCTGGTCCCCTTCTCATTAATGTTCTTTTTAACTGTATTTTTCATTTTTCACAAGATGTGAAGCATTCCTCATTATAGTAATGTTGAAAAATATCCAAATCTCTACTAAACCTCCAAATTCACTTCAATTCCAAAGTAGAAAATATGTCTGCCATATATGATTCTATATGACTATTGTGTATCTAGAAACATGAATATAAGTGTGGCTTTGTATTTATTCTACATTTATATGTTTAAATTCAAATGATTTTCTGTAAACTTGTTTTTAATCTTTATTGCATTTATTGTGTCTCTGTCTCTCTATCTGTCTCTCTCTGTCTCATTCTCTGTCTCTCTGTCTCTTTCTGTCTCTGTCTCTGTCTCTGTCTCTCTGTGTGTGTGTGTGTGTGTGTGTGTGTGTGTGTGTGTGTGTTTCTCTCTTACTATGCTCATCCCAGGATCAGTTTCAATGACAAGAGCCTTTATCTGCTGATCCATCTCACTAGCCCATTAAGTTACATATAAATCTATTTCATTGTTTCAAACTGCACAAACCATCAATTGTTTTGGACATTCTACATTTTAACATTTCAATTCTGTAGACCACGACATAAAACTTCTCTCTAAACTCCTAGTGTGAATTACACATCCATTAATTGTTTTACAACATTATCAATATTTGAGAAGGTAAGATATCTTTAGCTGCAAGACTTAGAGGTGAGACAGTTGTTACGTTTAAGGCTAAGTATTTTCTCCTGTTTGCTATTCATTTGTCTTTCACTTTTGTTGGTAACTTGCTCATTCATATCCATTGCTTGTGGGATTCCAATAAATTATATGCATATTTTGATGCTCATAGTAAAATTTTTACTTTATATTCATGTAAAGTATGCAAATATCCATATATCAATAAATGTAAAGCAATATCTTGGTTGTATTTTTTATTACATATTCCAATCCAATTTTCTTCTTTTATAGTGAATCTTGTGCAGGAGTTAAACACTCTCAACTTTATTTAAACTTTATTTCAGTTTTCATTTGATTTCTTGGTTGAAAACCTTTTCTGTTCCTTATATTCATTCTGTCATATGTTTTTTTCTACTAAATTACTGGTTTTGCATTTCTTATAAAAATTGTATGTATAATAAAAGATTATAAAAGTTTTTATAAAGTATTGTAAAAGAATTTTATTAATTATGTGTACACATATGTGGCTGTGCATGTAAGCACATGTTCAGACTCTGGTCAGGAGGTTGCGTGCCCTGTAGCTTGATTTTTAGATATCTGTGAGCCACATTACTTGGGTTCTGGGGACTGAACTCCGGTTCTCGGAAACAGACTTTGTGCTCTTAAATTCTGACCTATCTTTCTAGTCCTTGGTTTTGTGTTATTATTAAAGATTTTTACCCATTAGGAATTTTCGTTTGTATGAATTATAAAGTATGATCTCTATTTTTGTTTCTGACTATCTAACCCTAACTCTTTATGGCTCTTTTATGTAATATATGTATACACATCTTTTCTAATTTTCAAGTTTCCTAACAGTGTGTATTGAGAAATTCATACTCTCCCCACTGATTTCAGATGCATCTTTCTCAAATACTAAATTTTCATTTATTCACAAAGCTCTGGGGCATTATATTCTGCTTTATTGACCTCTTTAGCTATTCTTGTATTGGTAAAATTTATTGCAATAACAGAACTTTCTGATCTTTTTTGATATCTGAAACAATAAATTTGGCTTTGTTTCTTTTGCCATGCTATTTCTATAATTTCTATTCCTGATCAATTTTAGGATTTACTTTAAATTCTACAAACATTACTACCTGTAGTTTGATCATAAATACCTTTAATTTATAGAGAAATTAAATTATAAATGATATTGTTATATCAATGATTCATTCCAAGTGTAGGTATTATATACCTTAAGTTATTAATTATTCTTTAGTACATTGCATACAATGCCTTAGATATTTTAATATGACCTATAAGGGTTATGTGAGTTAGATGTTTTATTTTATTTTTTATTTTTATTTTACTTTTTTATTAGGTATTTATTTCAGTTACATTTCCAATGCTATCCCAAAAGTCCCCCACACGCTCACCCACCCACTCCCCCACCCTCCCACTCCCACTTCTTAGCCCTGGCATTCCCTTATACTGAGGCATATAAAGTTTGCACGACCAATGGGCCTCTCTTTCCACTGAAGGCCAACTAGGCCATCTTCTGATATATATGCAGCTAGAGAAACGAGCTCCTGGAGGTACTGGTTAGTTCATATTGTTGTTGCACCTATAGGATTGCAGATCCATTTAGCTCCTTGGTTACTTTCTCTAGCTCCTCCTTTGCGAGCCCTGTAATCCATCCAATATCTGACTATGAGCATCCACTTCTGTGTTTGCTAGGCCCCAGCATACTCTCACAAGAGACAGCTATATCTGGGTCCTTTAGGCAAAATCTTGATAGTGTAAGCAATGGTGTCAGCGTTTGGAAGCTGACTATGAGATGGATCCCCGGATATAGCAGTCTCTAGATGGTCCATCCTTTTATCTCAGCTACAGACTTTGTCTCTGTAACTCCTTCCATCGGTGTTTTGTTCCCAATTCTCAGTAGGGGCCAAGTGTCCACACTTTGGTATTCGTTCTTCTTGAGTTTCATGTGTTTTGCAAATTGGATCTTATATCTTGGGTATTCTAAGTTTCTGTACTAATATCCACTTATCAGTGAGTACATATTGTGTGAGTTCCTTTGTGATTGGGTTACCTCACTCAAGATGATGCCCTCTAGGTCCATTCCATTTTCCTAGGAATTTCATAAATTCATTCTTTTTAATAGCTGAGTAGTAATCCATTGTGTAAATGAACCACATTTTCTGTATCCATTCCTCTGTTGAGGGGCATCTGGGTTCTTTCCAGCTTCTGGCTATTATAAATAAGGCTACTATGAACATAGTGGAGCATGTCTCCTTCTTACCGGTTGGAACATATTCTGGATATATGCCCAGGAGAGGTATTGCTGGATCCTCCAGTAGTACTATGTCCAATTTTCTGAGGAACCTCCAGACTGCTTTCCAGAGTGGTTGTACAAGCTTGCAATCCCACCAACAATGGAGGAGTGTTCCTCTTTCTCCACATCCTCGCCAGCATCTGCTGTCACCTGAATTTTTGATCTTAGACATTCTGACTGGTGTGAGGTGGAATCTCAGGGTTGTTTTGATTTGCATTTCCCTGATGATTAAGGATGTTGAACATTTTTTCAGGTGATTCTCAGCCATATGGTATTCCTCAGCTGAGAATTCTTTGTTTAGCTCTGAGCCCCATTTTTTAATGGGGTTATTTGATTTTCTGGAGTTCACCTTCCTGAGTTCTTTATATATATTGGATATTAGTCCCCTATCTGATTTAGAATAGGTAAAGATCCTTTCCCATTCTGTTGGTGGCCTTTTTTTCTTAGTGACAGTGTCTTTTGCCTTTGCGGAAGCTTTGCAATTTTATGAGGTCCCATTTGTAGATTCTAGATCTTATGGCACAAGCCATTGCTGTTTTATTCAGGAATTATTCCCCTGTACCCATATCTTCGAGGCTTTTCCCTACTTTCTCCTCTATAAATTTCAGTGTTTCTGGTTTTATGTGGAGTTCCTTAATCCACTTAGATTTGACCTTAGTACAAGGAGATAGGAATGGATCAATTCATATTCTTCTACACGATAACCACCAGTTGTGCCAGCACCATTTGTTGAAGATGCTGTCTTTTTTCCACTGGATGGTTTTTGCTCCCTTGTCAAATATCAAGTGACCATAGGTGTGTGCGTTCATTTCTGGGTCTTCAATTCTATTCCATTGGTCTATTTGTCTGTCGCTATACCAGTACCGTGCAGTTTTTATCACAATTGCTCTGTAGTACAGCTTTAGGTCAGGCATGGTGATTCCACCGAATGTTTTTTATCCTTGAGCAGAGTTTTTCTATCCTAGGTTTTTTGTTACTCCAGATGAATTTGCAGATTGCCCTTTCTAATTCATTGAAGAATTGAGTTGGAATTTTGATGGGAATCGCATTGAATCTGTAGATTGCTTTTGGCAAGATAGCCATTTTTACTATATTGATCCTGCCAATCCATGAGCATGGGAGATCTTTCCATCTTCTGAGATCTTTAATTTCTTTCTTCGGAGACTTGAAGTTCTTATCATACAGATCTTTCACTTCCTTAGTTAGAGTAACACCAAGATATTTTATATTATTTGTGTCTATTTTGAAGGGTGTTGTTTTACTAATTTCTTTCTCAGTCTGTTAATCCTTTGTGTAGAGAAAGGCCATTGACTTGTTTGAGTTAATTTTATATCCAGCTACTTCACTGAAGCTGTTTATCAGGTTTAGGAGTTCTATAAGATCTTCAAAGAATATCTAATTCCAGTTCTTCACAAACTATTCCACACAAAATAGAAGCAGAAGGTACTCTACCCAATTCATTCTATGAAGCCATAATTACTCTGATATCTGAACCATACAAAAATCCAACAAAGAAAGAGAATGTCAGACCAATTTCCTTTATGAATATCGATGCAAAAATACTAAATAAAATCCTTGCAAATGGATTCCAAGAACACATCAAAACGATCATCAATCATGACCAAATAAGCTTCATCCCAGTGATGCAGGGATGGTTTAATATATGGAAATCCATCAACGTAATCCACTATATAAACAAACTCAAAGACAAAAACCACATGATCATCTCATTAGATGCTGAGAAAGCATTTGATAAAATCCAACACCCATTCATGATAAAAGTCTTGGAAAGATCAGGAATTCAAGGCCCATACCTAAACATGATAAAAGCAATCTACAGCAAACCAGTAGCCAACATCAAAGTAAATGGTTAGAAGCTGGAAGCAATCCCATTAAAATCAGGGACTAGACAAGGCTGCCCACTTTCTCCCTACCTATTCAACATTGTACTTGAAGTCCTAGCCAGAGCAAGTAGACAACAAAAGGAGATCAAGGGGATACAAATTGGAAAGGAAGAAGTCAAAATATCACTTTTTGCAGATGATATGGTAGTATACATAATGACCCTAATAATTCCACCAGAGAACTTCTAAGCCTGATAAACAGCTTCAGTGAAGTAGTTGGGTATAAAATTAATTCAAACAAATCAATGGCCTTTCTGTACACAAAGGATGAAGAGGCTGAGAAAGAAATTAGGGAAACAACACCCTTCTCAATAGTCACAAATAATATAAAATTCCTTTGCATGTCTCTAACTAAGGAAGTGAAAGATCTGTATGATAGATGTTTTATTATATTTCTTCTGAAATAATTTTCCTGTTATGAATGAGATCTTTTTCCTGTAACATTTAAAAATTGGTTACTTATTTTATTTTTGTGAGACAAAAATTGAATTTTCATATATCTGACATTGTTTCCCCTATAGATTAAAAATAAGCAAAATTTAACTTGGTCTAGTAGATTTTCATTGCTTTAGTTTGAATTTTCAGGGTAAATTTTTTCTATTCCTTCATAATGTTGATATGTCTTACTTTTATCTTTGTTTATTTGTTCATTTTGGGCTTTGAGTATAATGTCAAACAAAAGCAATAATAACTGCCATCTTTTTTGTTTAATACCTTCATGTAAATTCTCCTGCTTTTAATCATTATTTATGATGTTTGTTCTATGTTTCTTAGAGATACCTGTCACAGATTAAGTGTGTTTGATCCCCTCAGACTTTACTTAAATATCTATTATTAGTAGGAGTGCTAATCACAGCAACATTATTTGTACGTGCAAAAGATTGAAAAGATTCAGCTGAGCAGCAAGGTTCAGTGCTTCACTTCAGGCCGTTTTGTCTCTTTCAGTTATTGGGATTCTACTGATATTGATATGAGCTATCTTTAGGAAGCTACTATTTTAGCATGGCTCAAATTCATTATTATATACATTGAAGTGTTAATTTAATCAGAGATTTAAAGGTTTAATAATGTAAACCTATCTGCCTTTTATTTAAGGTTCCAGAGGAACCAAGGAAGAAATGCTAATAAATCATCAAATAAATTGTAATATAGGAAATAGCTAGAGTCCAACATTTAAAAAAAGAGCAGTGAAGAAAGGGAAATAGTCAAGATCTCTCTAATTTACTAATTGGAATTACCAGACTCAGTTTGTCAATGAGAAACAAGCAACAAGGAAGAACATAACTTGATAAATAATGTGTTTCAACTATAATTTCAATCTCCTGAATGAAAACAGTCATGCTTCATTAATATTAAAATAAGTTCTGCAGAATGGTGTGTGTCATATTGAGAATACTAAGTTTTTTGAAATAATTTTTGGCATTTATTGAGGTGATTATATAATTTATATTTGTCAGTCTGTTAATGTCATGAATTGCATTAATAAGGTCCCTAATATAAGCCATATTTATTTTATTGGAAAATCTTTAATGGCCATGACTTATGATGTATTTTTCTCTTAATACATTTCTGAATTTGAATTGCTAATATTCTATTTAGCCTTCTGCATGTATCTTCATAAGCAAGGTTGACCACATAATTTTCTTTTTCCTTTTATATTTATCTAATTTGGGGCATAAAATATTGCTAGACTTGCAGTATGAGTTGGGGCTTTTTCTCCCATATTTCTTAGAGCAGGAAAATGATTTATTCCTGGAAGATGTGATAGAATGTGTCTTTCTGAACTTAGGGGCCCTGTGTCGTTTTTAAGGAATAGATCTATGACAACTTCCTGATTATTGGATAGGTCAGATAGTCTACCTCTTGAGTCAGTTTTGAAAATTAATGCTGTCTAAAACACCATGATCATTACTGACTTTGAAAACTTTAATGTGATAAACTTGTACACAACTAAATTGAATATGACATTAATATAGGGATAGACATAGACAGGGGATAGGCATAGGGAGAGAGACAGGCATAAGGATAGCCATAGGCACTTCCTCCCTCATTGTTTATTTGTACATATATCTGGTTTTCTTTCACAGACCTTCCCTAAGATTTACCTGTGTTTGTAGGCTTTTCAACTAAATTGTTCCAGGTTTTGTGAATTAGTGCTTCCCTTTTGTTTAATGTTTCTCAAAACTTCCTTCACATTGTGTTTATTAGGTTATATTCACTTTTTTAGAGTCAACCTAGTTCTTTCTCTAACATCTTGGATTTTTCTCTTTTGTTGCTTTAAGTTACATTCCCTTTGAGTGTTGTTTTGTCCATGTTTTATACACATTGTTGTACAGCAATTCCAGTTGTGGTCTTCTCTCAATAGTTTTCTGTTTCAGCTTTCATGCTTTCTTTTCTCCAGAGTCATAAGAAGCAACTTTTAAGTGTACATAAAGGTTAATTGAAATGTATTAACACTTGTCACTAGTTTAAAATGTAGTGATATGCATTCAGAGTATATAGAAGTAATTTTCTACTACTGAGAATATATTAAGATTTTTTTATGGAACTGTCTTAGCGTTTTATTATTGTGAACAGACACCATGACCAAGGCAACTTTTATAAGGACAACATTTAATTGGGGGTGTCTTACAGGTTCAGAGGTTGAGTCCATTATCATCAAGGTGGGAGCACAGCAGCATCCAGGCAGGCATGGTGCAGGCAGAACTGAGAGTTCTACATCTTCATCTGAAAGCTGCTAGCAGAATACTGGCTTCCAGGCAGCTAGGATGAGGGTCTTTTTTTTAAATTTATTTTTATTAGATATTTTCTTTATATACAATTCAAATGCTATCCCAAAAGTTCCCTATACTCTCCCTCCACCCTGCTCCCCTACCCACCCACTCCTGCTTCTTGGCCCTGGCATTCCTCTGTACTGGGGCATATAAAGTTTGCAATACCAAGGGTCCTCTCTTCCGAGTGATGGCAGACTAGACCATCTTCTGCTACATATGCAGCAAGAGATACAAGCTCTGGGGGTACTGGTTAGTTCATATTGTTGTTCCCCCTATAGGGTTGCAGACCCCTTAAGCCCCTTGGGTGCTTTCTATAGCTTCTCCATTGGGGGCCCTGTATTCAATTTTATAGATGACTGTGGGCATCCACTTCTGTATTTGCCAGGCACTGGCATAGCCTCATATGAGACAGCTAAAACAGGGTCCCTTCAGCAAAATCTTTCTGGCATATGCAATGGTATCTGGGTTTGGTGGCTGATTATGGGATGAATTCCTGGGTAGGGTAGTCTCTGGACAGTCCATCCTTTTGTCTTAGCTCCAAACTTTGTCTCTGTAACTCCTTTCATGGGTATTTTGTTCCCTATTCTAAGGAGGAATGAAGTATCCACCCATTGGTCTTCCCTCTTCTTGAATTTCTTGTGTTTTGGAAATTGTATCTTGGGTGTTCTATGTTTCTGGGCTAAACTCCACTTATCAGTGAGTGCATATCTAATGACTTCTTTCGTGATTGGGTTAACTCACTCAGGATGATATAATAAATCCATTGTTTTTAATAGCTGAGTAGTACTCCATTGTGTAAATGTACCACATTTTCTGTATCCATTCTTCTGTTGAGGGACATATGGGTTCTTTCCAGCTTCTGGCTATTATAAATAAGGCTGCTATGAACATAGCGGAGCATGTGTTCTTATTACCAGTTGGAACTTCTTCTGGGTATATGCCCAGGAGAGGTATACTGGATCTTCCGGTAGTATTATGTCCAATTTTCTGAGGAACCTCCAGACTGACTTCTAGAGTGGTTGTACAAGCTTGCAATCCCACCAGTAATGGAGGAGTGTTCCTCTTTCTCCACATCCCCGCCAGCATCTGCTGTCACCTGAATTTTTGATCTTAGACATTCTGACTGGTGTGAGGTGGAATCTCGGGGTTTTTGATTTGCATTTCTCTGATGATTAAGGATGTTGAACATTTTTTTTTTCAGATGCTTCTCAGCCTTTCAGTATTCCTCAGTTGAGAATTCTTTGTTTAGCTCTGAGCCCCATTTTTAATGGGGTTATTTGAATTTCTGGAGTCCAGCTTCTTGAGATCTTTGTATATATTGGGTATTAGTCCCCTATCAGATTTAGGATTGGTAAAAACAGGATGAGGGTCTTAAAGCCCACGCCCACAGTGACACACATACTCTAAAAAGGCCACACCTCCTAACAGTGCCACTCCCTGGGACAAACCATGACAGGAACCTTATGCACAAAGTCAATTCTTGGGATATTCACATGTATGTTTATGAAGTATATATTGTAGCAAAAACAATGTATTATCTAAATTACCTTCAGCTTTGTCTCTATTTACTACTTAATTTGTTGCTTGATTTCTGAGAGAACAACATGGAGGTTTCCTCTGGGTTTTTTTGATTGATGACTTCTTGTTTTCTTATCCATATTTATTGCAAAGTTAAAAATTTACGAATACTTTAATGATTGACATATTCCTCTAATGGATTAATACAATACGGAATGTTCCTCGTGGCCTCATAATTTTTGTCAGTTTTATTGTTCATGATATTTAAATGTTATACCTACTTTATTTAAATGGCTATTTTATGTATTTTTCTCAGTTCACTTTCTTTCACTTGTGTGTATTAAGTAGGACATAGTTAGATCTTGTTTACTTGCCAAATCTAAGATTGTCTGTTTTTCTATTGGTAGATTCAATTTTTTATGATCTAGTACAGTTATTAGTATTTATCTCTCATCTTGTAACCATG